>NW_028227272.1:30882500-32240000 GCF_978045245.1 Mus caroli
TTCCTTCCTTCCTTCCTTCCTTCCTTCCTTCCTTCCTTCCTTCCTTCCTTCCTTCTTCCCTCCCTCCCTCCCTCCCTCCCTCCCTCCCTCCCTCCCTCCCTCCCTCCCTCCCTCCCTCTGTTGATAAGGTCTCACTATGTAACCCTGGCTAACTGGGAACTCTCAGAGACCTGCCTGCCTCTAGAGTGCAGGGATAAAGGCACCACCACACCAACTGAGTTTTGGGAAAAGTCTCCCAGACTGGCTTAGCCAGTCTGGAAATAAATCCCTGTGTAGCTCAGGGCTGGTCTAGCTCCTGATTCTCCTGCCTCCCCCCCCCCCCCCCCCCAGTGACTACGCCCAGTGTTTTCTTTGTTACCTATTGGACACTGACAGGTTTTTCCCTCCTTGGCCTGCTAGTAGATTTGCTGAATCAATGGCTCCCTTTATCTTAACCAGTCTCTCGTGTTTCTCCACTAAGGCTGTGCGCTTGCTGGGCTTCTTTAAATAACTGTAGATTTTGATGAGTTGGTATCCACAGTAATTGGATTTGGGATTTCTTTTCTTTTCTTTCTTTTTTTTTTTTTTTAAATTCCCAGAAACTGATCTCTCTTTTTATCACCACCCCCAACTATTTTTGGGTACTCTGAGTGTAAGAAGACCTTTTCCATCATAAAGGGGAGCATTTGCTTACTAGAAGGGAAAAGAGAAGCCGAGTTGACCCAGCAGGAGCAGGGGTTGCTAACTAATGCGCATGGTTAGCAGAGACTTCAGAGACTGCCTTAGCCCCAGCAAAACCTGAAGTTAGCACCAGGGTTCTTTGTAGCCTCAGACCTGTTAAGGGAGTGACTCCCTTGCTGGTCCTCCCCAGACACTCTGAGACTTCATTAGTCATGCTTTTAAATTTAATTTATTATTATTATTATTAGGAAGGTCAGGGGAAGGCATCCGGTTCCTTGGAGCTGGTTGCAGGTGGTCATGGGCTGCCTGATAGGAGTGCTGGGAACCAGGCTCTGGTTCTCTGAGAGAGCAGCAAGCGCTCTGGCTGAGCCCTCATCCCTCCTTCCCTGTCAATGATGTTTATAGCTAGAAACTGACTGATGGGTTTTCATCTTGCTTTGAAGGGCTCAACATATGCACCAGTGGAAGTGCCACCTCGTGTGAAGAATGCCTGTTGATCCACCCAAAATGTGCCTGGTGCTCCAAAGAGGTATGTGTACTGGGGTGGGAGAGGGGAGGGGCAGAGTGGGTGGGACAAGAGCCCCAGAACTTTCCATAGAGGCTGATCAGGTGCTGGCTCATTCACACGGCTTGTTCTAGATGTTTGCGTACAAGAGTTCTACTGAACAGTTGCCTCTTTAGCTCATCACCTTACCTCTCCAGGTTTTTCGTTTTGTTGTTGGTTTTTTTGTTTGTTTGTTTGATTGTTTTTTAAATATGAGACAGTCTTACTAAGTTGTCTGGGCTGGCTTTGAATTTGCTCTCTAGCCTAGGCAAGTCTTGAGTTTACACTCCTCCTGCGTCTGTATCTCCAGCACCTATGCTGCTAGGCCAGACTCAAAAGTTTCTTTTCTGGGTTCTCTCCTTCTTGTTTTGTTTGTGCGTGGTGCTGAGGATTGAGCCCAAGGTGTTGTGCATGTTAGGCAAGCGCTTTAACCCTGCGGGACGTTTTGTCCTCTTTTGACTGGGTTGCTCACGGGGTTAGGGATTGATTCCGGGGGGGGGGGGGCCACTGAGCTGCACTCCCAGGCTATAAGTTCTGGTCTCTTTGTAGTGTTGAGTGTTAATCCTATTTGGAGAAACCAGACTCTGTTCTCTTTTGTGTGAGAACCAGTTAGGACTCAGCTATAGTCTCCTGATCTTTGGCTAAGCATTCTGAGGAAGACAGGAGCGTGTGAAGTGAGTTTCTTGTGTATCAATTCAATCGGACTGGTGGTGTCTGTAAATACCATAAAGGAAAATAATGGCTCTTCCTTTAAAGGAAGTTTAAGAAAAAACAAGTTTATTCTGAGTCCCTGTGGCCTGGGAACAAGAATTCCAGTAATGTTCTACCCTGGATAAGTTAAAGGAAGTTTTGTAGTTACCAAACAAAAGGAAGTCAGACATATATCTGCTACTAACATTGGTGAGAGCATCAGCAGGTTCTACTGTAAAGCTGGGGAGTCTCTTTAACAGGTTTTCTTCCTTATGTTCTTCTATTTGTCTGTCTGTCTATCTATCTATCTATCTCTTTGTTCTTTTTCCTTTTTTTCCAGACAAGGTTTCTCTATTTAGCTTTGGCTATCCTGGAACTTGCTCTGTAGACCAGGTTGGCCTCAAACTCACAGAGACCTGCATGACTCTGTGTATGTGTGTATGTGGGTGGGTGGGAAGGTACCACTGTCGGGCTTCTTTTTAAACTTTTAATTAAACAGGAACTCACTGTATAGCTCTGGCTATCCTGGAACTCTTTAGACTAGGCTGGCCTGATACTCACAGAGCCAAGTGCTGGAATTAAAAGCATGTGCTACCATGCACGGCCCTTATTTATTTTTTTACTTATGTGTATGTATGTAGATTTATTCTTGTGCATGCAGAGGCCAGAACCATCAGACCCTCTGGAGCTGGAGTTACAGGTGGGTGTGAGCTGTTCAACATGGTTCTGGGTCTCTATGTAGTATGCTTTTACCAGCGAAGCCATCTCTGCAGCTCTGTAGAGTCCATCTTTCCTGTTTGTTTGTTTGTTTGTTTTTCAAGTCAGAGTTTCTTTGTGTAGCTAACTGTAGACTAGGCTGGCCTCAAACTTAGAGGGCCTCTGGGCATGCCTACATTAATTGAGTGGAGAAGACCCACCCACTGAGGTAGCAACCATGCCCTGTGTGGCATCCTAGACTGTATAACCTAGGAGGTGAATGACAGCTTGCTTTCGTCATACTCTGCTTTCTGATTGGGTGATGGGAGCAGCTACCCGGAGCCCCTGCTGCCTTGACTTCCCCACCATGATGGATGGTACCCTAGAACTTGAAATTGCTTTTATTAAGAGTCTTTCATCACAGCAACAGGAAAACAAAGTGGGGCAGGATCTCTAGCCCAGGCTGGCCTCACTCTGGACGCAGGGGAAGATGACTGTGGACTTCCTGTCCTCCTACTTCCCTTTACTGAGTGTTGGGACCACAGGCTGTGCTACCACTCTTGGTTGAGCTGATGCTAGGGGTTGAAACCAGGACCTAGTGGGTATCAGGCGAACATTCCCTAGCAGAGCTGCATCCCCAGTTCTGTCTCATGGGTTTTTGATGCTACAGCATTCTTAGTTTTAGGATTGGTGGAACCCAGAGGTCTACCACATTTAGGGATGGATGCAGTGAGATGCTTATTTGTTTTGAACTTGGATCAAATACTAAGGGTAGACAGATATGAAAGGGCCCAGGACTTCCCAGGATAATTTTGATTCTTGACTTAGAGCACTGCACCTCTCCTTACTCCTGGTGTTCTAGTCAGGTTGCAGAGTGCTTGATAAACAGAGAACATGCAGAGATGTTTAATAAGCGTCTTCAGAGAAGATTGTTCCCCATGGCACGCAGGTGCGTAGCTGTCATCCTAGTGTGGTTTATTTAACTTTATTAGATAATTAGGCTTCATGGAATTTTATTTAAAAGAGGACAGTAGCCAGGCACGATGGGCACATACCTGTGACTACAGCGTTCAGGAGGCTTAGGCAGGTGGACTTTGAGTTAGAGGCCAACCTGGATTACACAGCAAGACCCTGTGTCAAAAGCAAAGCAAGGGTTGAGGGATGTCTCAGCAGCTAAGAACACACACTGGTTTGGCAGAGGACTCCAATTTGGTTCTCAGTGGCTATCAGACAGATCACAACCACCTGTACCTCCAGCTCCAGGGAATCACACCCTCTTCTGTACCTTGAGAATACCGCTGCTCACTCGTGCACATACGCACACATACAGACATATACTTTGTAAGGGCCTGTGATTGGCTGAAGAGTGATGCCCCAGACTCAAGTAGTTTGTAAATGCAAAGAATGTTTTATTCTGCAGAAGTCCAGCATACTGGGCTCTCCCATTACCAAGCTAGAGAGACAACCAAGTGAGCTCACAGGCTGCATTTAAAGCACCTTGGGGGTTTCCAGGGTAGGTGACCTTTATCTTACTCCATCTCTAGGGACATTCCATTACTGGGGCATGGGGGCTGGAAACTTGCTTGGGGAGATCTGGAATTCTTGCTGAGAAGTCTGGAAACTGCTGCTGACCCGTTGTCCTTGCCTCAGGCCAGGTGGTGGGGCAGCTTAGTAGCTGACTTACCTGGGTTTGCTTAGACTTGCCCAGTTCTTAGGCCTAGTGTCTTAAACTGCCAATTTAAAGCCTGTTAAGGAGTCAGCCTAGCCTGAAGTAAATCTTATTTTAGAAAGTCAAAATGAGAACAAGGCTGCCCTTTCCCTTTCTTTCTTTCTTTCTTTCTTTCTTTCTTTCTTTCTTTCTTTCTTTCTTTCTTTCTTTCTTTCTTTCTTTCTTTCTTTCTTCCTTTCTCTCTCTCTCTCTCTCTCTTTCTTCCTTCCTTCCTTTTTTTTTTTTTTTTTTAAAGATTTATTTATTTATGTAAGTACACTGTAGTTGTCTTCAGACACTCCAGAGGAGGGCGCCAGATCTCGTTACGGATGGTTGTGAGCCACCATGTGGTTGCTGGGATTTGAACTCTGGACCTTCGGAAGAGCAGTCGGGTGCTCTTACACACTGAGCCATCTCACCAGCCCTTCCTTCCTTCCTTCCTTCCTTCCTTCCTTCCTTCCTTCCTTCCTTCCTTCCTTCCTTCCTTCCTTCCTTCCTTCCTTTCTTTCTTTCTTTCTTTCTTTCTTTCTTTCTTTCTTTCTTTCTTTCTTTTTTGAGACAGAGTCTCACTATGGAACCTTGGCTTGCTTGGAACTCTTTTATGTAGACGAGGCTGGCCTGGAATTCCTCTCAAGTGCTGGGATTAAAGATCTGCTGTGATGGCCAATACCATTTCTTTAAGTCTTATAGTAAGAAATATGGTTGAGTAATGCCAGATATATCATTATCAAAAACCAATGCAAATATTAGGTAGGCCAGTTTTCTTGGTGAGTGTTCTATTGCTGTGAAGAGACACCATGATCATGACAGCTCTTATAAAAGAAAGCTTTTCATTGGGACTTAGAGTAGCAGAGGTTTAGTTCATTATCACCAGGGAGGGAAGGAAGCATGGTGGCGTGCAGGCAGATGTGGTGCTGGAGAGGAGCTGAGTCTCCATCTGAATCAATAGGCATTCAGGAAGAGACACTGTTCTTAGCTTGAGCATTTGAAAACCAAAGCCCACCCCCAGTTACACACTTCCCCCACCAACACCACGCCTCCTAATCTCCCTCAAGTAGCTCCTCCCTAATAACCAAGTATTCAAAAATTTGAGCCTATGGGGGCCATTTCTATTCAAACCACCACACCAGTTTTCCTTGCTTGCTTGCTTCCTTCCTGCCTGGATTTAGAGTCTTACAATTACAAATGTGATACTTGGTTCCTAGGAAAATGACACCAGATAGACCAGAATATGTTTAGTACCAGAACTGCTGCCACTTTGGCACACACCACATCAGTAGGAGCAGAGGCATAAAGCTCCCTTCATCTTACATCTTGGTTCCTGAGGGAAATGTGCTTTGGACAGTGTTCTGCATGAATTAAGCACTATAATATTCTCAGTGTAAAACTTTAATATTTGTCCTGGGCTCTACTAGTGTTTGGGGGAATGATCAATTTCTAAGCTGTCGCTTCTTTTTTTCTGGCAGGGAGGGAGGGTCTCACTGTGTAGCCTAGGCTGGTCCAGAACTCACAGATCAGCCCCCTCCTGTTGGGATTGCAAGTGTGTCATGCCCAACTAAGCTTCTTGTCTTAAGGGCAGTGTCCACTTTTCTAAACTGACCTTAGAAACGTGGAGTGCAAGCCCTCCCTCGGTGAGTGAAAGGAGGGAGATTATAGTTTGGGGCTAGTTCTGTCTGTGTTGTGTGGTCTGTGGTCCCCATGGGAGGACCAGGAGATGGCTTCTGGAGGAAAATACACTGTATTATTGATGATATACGGAGAGATTCTGCGATGTCCCAGAGGGGTAGAACAACTTGTTCAAAGCCACATACGTGAGTCAAAACTGGCTAGAATGTGCCAGTCTCTCTTCTGAGCCTCGGGTCTTCTAGATGACAGTGCAGCCTCCGTGCAGTAGGGAGATTAAAACCCAACAAGCTACTCTAAGAAATGAAGCTTTACAGAGCCAGCCCTTTCCTGTTTGTAGTGCCTATGTTATGAACCTTCTCTGGAACCATTTTCGTTCTCTGGGACCTCAACACAGATCTAGGCTCTAAGGCACCAGCTCCCTGCCCACTGCTGTCCCTTGTACACTTTTTTTTTTTGGTTTTTGGTTTTTGGTTTTTGGTTTTTGGTTTTTGGTTTTTTTGAGACAGGGTTTCTCTGTATAGCCCTGCCTGTCCTGGAACTCACTTTGTAGACCAGGCTGGCCTCGAACTCAGAAATCCGCATGCCTCTGCCTCCCAAGTGCTGGGATTAAAGGCGTGCTCGACCACACCCGGCCCTTGTACACTTTCAAGACTTCTTTCACCAGGAGAGCTACAGAGGGTCCTGGGTATCACTTGGTAAAGCCCACGTAATTCCCCATGCTGGTCGTTTTCCCTGGGGACCTCCCCAGCTGTCCCTTCTTCCCTTTGCTAACAACTTCCAGTTCTTAATAATCAGTGCAAGGGGCTGGAGAGATGACTCAGCAGTTAAGAGCACTGGCTGCCCTTCCAAGGGACTGGGGTTCAGTTCCCAACACATACATGGCAGCTCACACCTGACCATAACTCCAGTTCCAGGGAATCTGACACTCTCACATAGACACACATGCAAGCAAAATACCAATGCCCATAAAATAAAAACAAATTATACATATATGTATAAATTATAGGTGTATAATTTATACATATATACATATATGTATAAATTATAGGTGTATAATTTATACATATACATATAATTATACATAATTCTATACATATAATTATACATAATTTACATATGTGAATATAAAATAAAAATAAGTTATATATACATACATACACATATAAATTATATATAATCATCAGGTCCTGATTTGCTCTTTGCCTCTGTGTCTCCCAGTACCTCTGTACTGTAAACTTTCTCTTCTCACTGGGTTAATGAGTTTTTGTACCCATTGCCAATTAAATCATCTTTTTGTCCTATTCATACCCAATGTCCTTGCAAGGCTGGGGCAGGATTTCATATTTGATAAAAGAGAGCTGCTAAACAGACACGGAATTAGGCAAAGTTTAAAATCCCAGTTTTCCCATGATTAACTCTTCATCTGAGCCAGGGCCTTTTGTAGCCCAGGCTGGCCCTGACTTGCAGTATACCTTAGGATAATCCTCTTATGGTCCTGTTTCTACTTGCTAACCCGTAGGATTACATGGGTATCACCATACCCAGTTTGTTTGTTTGTTTGTTTAGATAGTATCTTAAGATGTAGCTCAGGCTATCCTCAAATTCAGCCATCTGCCTCTACCTCCTGGGGTTTTCAGGTGTGAGGTGTTTCACTGTCCCACAAGGCCACTGTTACTTTCTAGAAACATAGATGAAGCTGCCAGTGCCCAGCACAGAGCCTCATTGGGTGCATGTGAAGTTAGGGCAGGGGGCTTAGGGATGGGGCTCCTAATGAACTGAACCTTCCAATGATTGAATGAGTCATCCAGTAAACGACTGTTGTGGCCCACGAACATATGGATAGTTGTGACATGGGTAGTCACCATGGGTGACCTTGGAGCCAAGGTCCTTTAAAAAAAAAGATTTATTTATTAACTTTATGTATATGAATACACTGTAGCTGTCTTCAGACACACCATAAGAGGGTATCAGATCCCATTACAGATGGTTGTGCAGCCGTGTGGTTGCTGGGATTTGAACTCAGGACCTCAGGAAGAGCAGCCAGGGCTCTTAACCGCTGAGCCACCTCTCCAGCTCCAGGGTCCATTTTATGCTCTTAAGTTACTCCATTTCTTCTATTTTTTCCCTCTTTTTTAAAATAATTTTTATTTTATGTGCATTAGTGTTTTGTTTGGATGTATGTCTTTGTGACAGTGTCAGTTCCCTGGAACTGGAGTTACAGACAAGTGCCATGTGGGTGCTAGGAACTGAACCCAGGACCCCTGGAAGAACAGTCCAGCCTTGGTTTCTCCCTTTCTTATATGATACTTCCAAAAGTCTGGCCTGATATTGATAATCAATAAGTCATGCTGAGTGACACGTTTTTGGTCTGGTCCATACATGAGTTCCTACCTAACCCACTGGGTGCCCTCTGCTTGCAGAGAGACTCACAGAGACTGTGCTGGAATGCTTCCCCAGGGGCAGCTCATCCCAGAATTCCCATCTCTGGGGTGAGCTCTCCCTGGGGAATAGATTGTGTTTTGGGATGCTTAGGACTGGCAAATTCTGGAATGGCTGTGATCTAATTTGTGCTTTTAGCAAGACAGCCTGTGCCTTCTTAACCACATCCCGGGATGTTGTCAGGTGCAAGGCCTCTGCCAGGAGCATGTGATTCATGAACATACTCAGGGCTGGTACCCAGCGGACAGCCTCTGTGGATCCCAGCCAGGGTTAGCCAGAGTGGCTTTTTAATGTATTTTCCAGATGAGATCTTAATCTGTAACCAAGACTGCCCTTGAATTTAGGATCCTTCTTCCTCAACCTTAGACATGCTGGGATTTCAGGTGTGGAACAGGTCTACCCCTCTGTCACCCCCAGCCTCATTCATGTCTTTGTCAATCCTAGAGCACAGTCCCCAGGGGCGCTCTGCAGGGGACCCTGTCTCTGATTTGACACTCGCTGTGACCTCATGTCCGTCCACCTTACCTGCCACTGTGTTCTTCTGTTGGAGGCAGCTCAGGTCCTGTCTCCTTTACTGAGTTCTGCTGGTTCTCTGCCTTCTTCTGTAGCAGGGCCCCGGTTACCCTGGTGCTGGGTTAAAAGTGTGTGCCTTTTTTTTTTTTTTTAATCCCCTGAGATGGGGTTTCTCTGTGTAGCCCTGGCTGTCCTGGAACTCACTCTGTAGACCAGGCTGGGAAATCCACCTGCCTCTGCCTCCCAAGTGCTGGGATTAAAGGCATGCACCACCACTGCCTGGCCAAGTGTGTGCCTTTTAATGATTCATGAATTAATTAGTTACTGATTGTTAATTAATAACTAATTAATTAATAATTAAAGCTGGTGACTGCCTAGCATCCATAGCTTTTTGAAACTTAATTCTGCTCTTCCCTCAGGAAGTTTAACTACCCAGCTAAGAATGAGAGTGGATACTTTGTGGCAGGCTGGGGTCAGCCCCTCCCTACTCTCCATATGCACTTCACTGTCTAAAACTCTACCAAGACACCCAACTACGATATGTAAGGGGAAGTAGAGGGAGTGTGGCTGTGTGCCAGGAACCAAGGGAAAAGGAGTTGGGTGACCTAGTGGTTTGTGCTCTGGGCAGGCAGGCCAGTGTCACCTGCAGAAGGCCATGCTGAGGATGCTCCAGGGGGAGGACAGGGGGCCAGGTTAGAGAGGGTACCGAGGACAAAGGTAGGCAAAGTTTGCCTGGTATGGGGAGCATGGGTGGGTTGCTAGGGTGTGACAATATGGCCTGGGTCAGTACCAGGCTGCTGGGAATTCCAGGAGAGTCGTGCTGTGGGTGAAGTCCTGTGGGGGGGGGGAGGGGGGAAATAAGGGTTTGTTTGGACGGGGAGAGGTCAGAAGTGGAAAAAGACTGGCGAGGGCTGAGCTGGGGGAGATGGAGATGGCCTTGGCCTTGGCCATGGCGGGTGTGGAAAGGAAGAATGAAGGAGTGGATAGGATAGGAGAGGCAGGAGAATGAGGGAGACAGGTAAGAAACTGGGAAGCACGATGAACATTCTGGTATATAATGGTGGCAGGACAGGTAGAGAAGCCATTTTTAAATTTTATTAATTTATTTATTTCTTTTACGCTAGGGAAGAAATGAAACACCCACACCAAAAGAAAACAAAAACAGTATTTGGCCAACTCACAATGAAATATACATTCATTTAAAAAAAAAAGGGAAGAGAGAAAAAACAGAAACAGTTTGGCTGGAAGCTGTTAGATAGTCCTTAAAAACTGTGATAAAGATGCTTAAGTGTAGCTCTTTATAGCTGATGGCTTCTGGCAGGAAGGACCCAGTTTTTTTAAGGGGCTGTCCACTGGGCGTTTGACCACACTCCAGTAAGTATATGGGCAACACAAATTGTACTTGCTGTGCTTTGGGGGGTGGGTGGGGGCAGGCTGGGGGCACAGGGATGCGGGGCGGGCCTGGGAAGAAAGGGAGTGGAGTGTGATCTGTGTGCATTGCATGAAATTCCCAAATAATTAATAATATTGTGTCGGGGAAAAATAAAAACAAACACAAACAAACTCCAAAAGCAATGTTTAGCCAAGTCCCAACGAAATGTACATTCATTAAAAGGATCTCTGTGCTGGGACTGAGGGAGCAAAAATCCTCTTGGTCTACTGAGGATGCCTCATAAATATTTGTGCACTGAATTAAGTGAGCCAATTGAAAGCTGGCAGGGAGATGTCTCCACCCCACAGGCCGGCAGGAAGCCTGCATGGCACCGACTTGCTGGCACACAGTACACATTCTGGTTTGTCATCAGCCACCCATCCCCCAGCTCACGAGGGACTGCCAGGCTGGAGTGCCAGGCTTGCCCTGGTCAGAGGGTCTGGCTCTGCAGGACCAGTGAGCAAGGCCAGCCATGGAGAGCAGCCAGCTCCCCTGGACCTGCTTCCCCTCCAGCACTCGCCTGCTGGCCACTGCACTTCTTTCCCTTACAGCCCAGGGCTTGGGCCCTCTGGGTTCCTTTCCTCCTGGATTCTTTTCAGGGGCTGCTGATTCTCAGTCTTTCTCACTGTTAAAGAAATAACACCTAGCCTTCTCCAAACCACCACCACATCTCTCTTCATCTGTATTGGGGAGGAGTGTTTGGGAATAATGCAAAGATGGCCCAGCACAGACAGAAGGGCCTGACCGTTCAGGCCTTGACGCCAGCCTGTGGAGTTGGCCTTGACCACTGGGGAAGGGATTTGATTAGTGAAATGTACAGGGAGTCGGGTTTCTGTTGCAGTAGCAGATAGCACCTTGGTGTGACCTTCTCATGGCAGGTGCCTGAGGGAGGGAGAGCCTGGTGTGGTGACTTGCCAGTTCAGATTGGGAACACCTCTCTTTCCTTCCTTTGACTATTAGCGTGGTACAAGGGGGACTTGGGCTCCCATTTCTATTCTGTTACCACTATTGATCACTTGCCTGTAACCTCGACCCTTTGGGAGTCCTTAGGAGACTTCCATCAGGGCGTTCCCAGATGAGTCCTTGGAGAGGTGCGTGTTTGCGTTCTAGAACAGTGAGCAACTGCAGCAGCCACGCTGTGGCCTCTGGAAGCTCACCCTGAATTAGTTTCCTCTTTTTCTGCATTGAGATGAGTCCTCTCTGTGGTCTGTGCCTCTCTGTACCTTTTGTCCCTACCAAGGAAGTGTTTGTCCTTCAAATTTAGTGGGTGGCCCAGGAACTTTACATCTGGGGCTGCAGAACTTCACTGTGTTGAGGAGTATGGCGTGTGAGCCCTGTTAGTTTCCTGCCGCAGAACTCAGCAGTGGTCTTGGGTCCAGGTATCAGGGGGTGAGATAAACTCAAAGCGCTTAGGTGAACTGAGATGTGAGGATCTCTGGTCCTTAGAAGATCGGAGGTGCGTGGGGGGGCGAATCATTCATTTACTTTGGAATGTGACACCTGGACATTTGGGATGCCCCCCTGGCAGAGGGCTGGGCCTGAGGCCCCTGGGATATCAGGAGCTGCTGTGAAGAGGACTTTCTCAATCATTGGTCTCTTCTGTGAGGGCTTAGAATTGGTTTCAAGAGATGACTCGGAGTTTAGGAGCATATTAAGTCTTCTTGCAGAGTGAGTTCAGTTCCCACCAACATCAGGTGGCTTGCAACTTCCTGTAACTCCAGTTTCAGGAGATCTGAACTCCTGTTGGCACCTGTTCTCGCATGAGTATATATAGCCCCTCTCCTCCAACCCCCCCCCCCCACCACCACATACACATAGCCCAAAATAAAAAATCTAAAGGCTTTGTAATTTGGTGTATCTTCATTCATGGAGATGTGGCTACTGAGATAGTTTCTTGATTTCTGTTTGTTTCTATACCTGGAAGATCCTAGAGGCCAGACCAGCCTCTGGTTTTGTGGCTTTGGTTTCTTCTCTTTCAATATTCATCTGACCTTGTGTAGAACTAAAATAGCTAGGAAGGAGCTCACGAGACAGCAGAGATCTTAGGCTTAGATAGGGGTCAAGCTCTGCTGGGGTTTTAACCTTGGGCCACAAGGAAGCAATTAGCTAAGGCTATATTTGACTAGGTCAGAAAGATGGTTCATTTTTAAGGCTATCCCACTGCCTCTCTTACATACCTGCCTCTCATCCAAAAGCTCCGTAGACTGCCACGCCCAGTATGGCCCAGCTGATGGATCTGTGGCACAAGAGTTCTTCTGAGACAATGACAAGATAATACAAAGGTAGGGGTATCTCAAAGACCACTGGGCCCATCCCAAAAGCAAGCAGCTGGGTCTGAGAGAGGGAGACCGTCACCACCCAGATCTGAGAGAGGGAGACCGTCACCACACAGATGGGATGGGTAGTGCTAAGAGATCTCTCTTTATTTTAAGACTTATTTATTTTATGTATGTGAGTACACTGTAGCTGTCTTCAGACACACCAGAAGAGACATCAGATCCCATTCCCGATGGTGTGAGCCACCATGTGGTGGCTGGGAATTGAACTCAGGACCTCTGGAAGAGCAGTCAGTGCTCTTAACTGCTGAGCCATCTCTCCAGCGCCCAAGAGATCTCAATTTGGTCTGAATGGCATTCTGTGGTTATTGCTGTTCATTGCTGCTGTAGGGGCAATAAGGGGGCTCTTTCTCAAAAGAGGACTCGTGGCATCAGACAGCCTGGCTCCGACCTGATCTTGGGCAGAGTGTAAGGTGGTCCAGACCCACGGGAAGGATTAAAGGGAGAAGCCCATGCCTGGTGGTAAGGCTTTGGGATGGACTGGTCCGGATAGGTGCACTCCAGGCAACCGTTCAGCAGTTAGCTTTATGGAATTGGATCAGGGAAGGATTCTGAAAGTTTAGTTAAGAGAAGAGTGAGCTGAGGAACTCTGCGCCCTTCAGGCTCCTGGCAGCTCTTTAGGCTACAGCAGAGTGGTCCTGTGGAGCCTCAGGTGTTTACCTTCTCCCTTCCTTCTGTCCTGTTTTCCTCCATCATATCAAGTCCTCCAGGTATGACTACCTGGAGGCCAGTTTGGAAGCCTCAGTTTTGAAATCTAGGCCCAAAATTACATACATACATACATACATACATACATACATACATACACTCTTTCATGTTTATGGAGTGCAGTCTCCAAGGGTTTTCACAGTAAAGATCCCAGGGGTTAAACATGTTAACAGTAAAAACAAACAAATAGACAGATACCACTTAAACATCAGTTGTTTATAAAACCTAGAAAAAACAGAAACAAAAATAGCCACATGGGTCCAGGAGAGTGCATTTGGCTTTACTTAAAAAATACTGCATGCTGGGTATGATGGGTCATGCCCACAATCTGAGTGGTCAGGAAATTGAGGCAGGAGGATTGCCACAAATTTGAGGTCAGTGCTTGAGGTAGAACAAATTCCAAAATCTTTTTTTTTTTTTGGAGACAAGGTACTGGCCTTGAACTCACAGAGATCCACCTGCCTTTGTCTCCCTACTGCTGGGATTATAGACATGGGCCATCATGCTCAATGCTCTTGACTTTAGTTTTAAATTTTGCAGTGATTCTAAAAGCCATTGGTTAGTCCTAGAACAGCCACGCCCTTGATGGAGGGTGTGCCACACTAGATTTTTTACACTTCTGCTGATGGTCTGGCGTCTGCCACTGCAGGCTAGGGTACTGACTCACCAGGCAGCCAGGGATTATGTGACCTGGTGTTGGTATCCACCCAGCTACAGAAGGGAGAACAGCTTGGGCTTGCTATGCTGTTAAAGTCTTTTCCTGCTGGGAAAAGCTTGGTTGGTAGAATGCTTGCTTAGCATGAAGCTCTGGATTTTGTCCCTAGCATCTTATAAACCTGTCTCAGCACTTGGGAGCTGGAGGCGGGACGACCAGAGATCCAAGGTCATCTTAGACTACACAGTATGTTCAAAATGTGCCAGGGCTACATGACCATGCCTACAAATGACACAGCAACCAAGTTAAGCAAACAAACAAATAAACAAACAAACAAACAAAAACCCCAAAACCCAGTCCTCTTTCCCCAGATCATCCACACAGGTAACATCAATTCAGGCAAAATAGATTTCTCAGTTTAAGAATACTGCCTGAAGTTAAGATTCAGTCTCGCTAATCTCAGTCCTTCTCAGCACACACATACCCCCCCTCCCTTTCCCTCTTCCTTTTATTCTTTATGGTTTTTTTTTTTTTTTTTGAGACAGATCTCATGTAGCCCTAGTTGACCTTGGACTTGGTATGTAGCTAAGGCTGGTCTTGAACTCCTGCTCCTCTGCCTCCTGAGTGCAGAGAATGTCCCATAAATTCTCTTATCGGTATCTCTTTACTGTATAAACCTCAGTACAGATGAAAATGAGAGTACTTCTATGTTCTGCCCATGTTGTCCGAGTGCAGGCAAACTTGAGTTTCTGTCTATTCTTACCTCCCGCCCCTTCCTACCCCACCCCTGTGCAGAAAGTACATGTGCATGCGAGGCAGATGCTCTACCACTGAACTATGCCCTTGTCCTTTGCCTTTATAGTATAAATGCTTTAGAACTTCTGCTTAGCCTACCTGTTTGAAGTGATTGATGTGCCGTGTTTTTCATAGGGCTTAGGTTTACCAGATTGTAAGATTATATTAGCAGAGAATGCAGCATGTATCTCCTAGATATTTCTCCCTTTCTTCTGAGTTATCGTTCTCTTTTTGTAAAACGTATTTCATATGCCTTGGTGTGTTGCCTGCATGTATGTGTCTGTGACCCCCTAGAACTGGAGTTGCAACAGTTGTAGCTACCACATGAGTTGCTGGGAAATAAACCCAGGTCTTCTGGAAGAGGAGCCAGCACTCTTAACTGCCGAGCCATCTCTCCAGACCCTGAGTATTTTCTTATGATAGAAGGCTTCTGCTGGGCAGTGGCGGCACATGCCTTTACTCCCAGTACTCAGGCAGAGGCAGAGGCAGAAGGATCTCTGTGAGTTTGAGGCCAGCTTGGTCTACAAAGAGAGTTCTAGGACATCGAGGGCGAGAGAGAGAGAGAGAGAGAGAGAGAGAGAGAGAGAGAGAGAAGAAAGAGGAAGAAAAGATACTGCTGATGCTGTGTATTCACATGTGTGCTCCCATGTTGCCCCCAAGTGTGACCGTGGAGCTTTTCTGTTCTTTCCCTCTTTCTCTGTAGAGTTGCTAGGCAAGCACTGTTTACACCAGGCTACAACCTAGGTGGCATCAGTGTCTTCCTCTTGCTGAATGTGTGGGCAGGGATATTTTGATCACCAGAATTGACAGTGAAAGCAAGCAATCTTTCTTCTTCTTCTTCTTCTTCTTCTTCTTCTTCTTCTTCTTCTTCTTCTTCTTCTTCTTCTTCTTCTTCTTCTTCTCCTTCTCCTCCTCCTCCTCCTCCTCCTCCTCCCCCTCCCCCTCCCCTTCCTCCTTCTCCTTTCCTCCTTCCTCCTCCCCCTCTCCCTCCCCTTCCTCCTCCTCTTCCCACTCCCCCCTTCCTCCTTCTCCTTTCCTCCTTCCTCTTCCTCCTCCCCCTCCTCTTTTATTAAACATGCTAACCTTAGTTCACAACAGGCCTGGGTGACAAGTGCTTCTGTCAATCCTTAGCCCTCATGTAGCATTTGGATCAGGGTGACCCCAGCCTCCACTTTCCAACCGTGAAAACGGAGTGCAGCGTTTCAGGCCCTACCCTGATGGCTGCCTGCTTTTGCCTGTTTCTCCACCCAGTACTTTGGCAACCCACGGTCCATCACCTCTCGGTGTGACCTGAAGGCAAACCTCATCCGGAATGGCTGTGACGGTGAGATTGAGAGTCCAGCCAGCAGCACCCGCGTCCTCCGGAACCTACCCCTCAGCAGCAAGGGTTCCAGCGCCACGGGCTCTGACGTCATCCAGATGACGCCGCAGGAGATTGCAGTGAGCCTCCGGCCAGGTGAGTGTTCTTCGGGATGGGTTGGGCACCGTAGGCTTAGAAAGGCTATGGGTGTGCTACACTAACGTGGAAGATGGGCTTGATTGAGCTCAGAGCCTGGAGATGGCTGAAAGGCTCAGACCAGGAAGTGGAGGATAAGGTTGCTGGAGGTGAGTCTGGGTGGAGTGGCTTGGCTATATATTTTTTATGTATTGTAGTAGAGGCTGTGCCTTCATGAAGGAGGCATGCCCTGGGCATCCGTTTCTGCAACAAACATAATGAACACACAAACCTCGACAGAACGATGATTAAAAACCCAGTATTATAGGATATTTATAACATTGCAATTTCCTATTTAAGCCTTTTAAAAATAGTTATTTTTATTGCTTTTAATAATGTGTGTGTGTGTGTGTAAGTGTACATGGGAGTGCCTCAGAGGCCAGAGGCATGGGACAGACTTCTAAAGATGGACTTTCAGATAGAAGTGTGCTGCCTGACATGGTACGGGGAATGGACTCGGCTTTAGTTTCTCAGAACCTTCTCTCCCATTTGCACCTTTGTTGTTGTTGTTGGTGGTGGTGGTTTGGTTTGGTTTGTTTGTTTGTTTGTTTGTTTGGCATGGTCTCACTATGCAGCCCTAACTGGCCTGTAACTTGCTATTATAGACCAAGCCGGCCTGGAATTCACAAGAGATCCACCTGCCCCTCAGAGTCCTGGGATTAAAGGCACATTTTAATCATTTCTAATCATGCAGTTCAGTTACCATGTTGTGCTGTCATAACTATTTCCGCACCACTTTATCTCCAACAGAAACTCTCTACCTAGCAGGCCACACCTCATCACCTGACCTTATTCGAAAGCCCTGGTAACCTGCAGTCTACTTTTGCCTTTGTGACTTTGCCTCCTCTAGTGAACACTTGGAAATAGAAGCGTTATGATATTTGTCCTTAAAAACTCAGCCTTTGCAAGGCTCACCAAACTGGAGCACGAGGCAGAATTTCTCACTTTTCAAGGCTGTGTGATATTCTATTGTATCACGTTTTTTGTGCCCACATATTTGTTAGTAGACATTTCTTTTTTTTTTCTTTTTTCATTATTGGGAGGCTTGCTGGTTTTCTTTCTGGAAGGGTGCTGACAGACTTATTCCCTACTCAGTGCAAGTTGCATAGATAACACTACTTCTAGGAAAAGTTTTTTTCCCCTAGCAAAAAGTTTCTGAGAGTGTCTCATGTAGCCAGGGTTTGCCTCAAGCTCACTTTGTAGCTGAGGATGACCTTGAATTCCAGATCGCCTTCCTCCACCTCAGTGCTAGAGTTACAGGTGTGCACCCTAACACCTGATTATATTGTGCTCAGGATTCGGCCCTGGGCTTTATGCCTGTGAGCCAAGACTGTTGCGGCCCAACATTCATTCTGTGTGTAGAATCTGCGTGTCATGGAGGCTGTGCTTGTGGCTGAACTGGGAAGTCTGACGTTTTGGGTGGGGCAGGTGTCTCTAGTAGCAGTGCTTTGGGGCCCTTTCCTGTATCCCACTCTCTGCCATACTTGGCCGAAGCTATTACTAGATGGCTATCCAGTGCTCCCGACAGATTGAAGCAGGGGGTTAACTATGAATTTGTTTGGCCTTCCTGAGTTGTAGCCCCAGCTTGTCCCCTAGCTGGGAGGCCTGGGCAGGTTATTTAACCCCTCACCCTCAGGATCACAAGGTCTTCCACACAATCATCCTCGAAGTGCCCAGGGCTTTATACAAGACTGCCGTCTAAAGAAACATGTGGGCTATATATGCCTTTGATCCTAGACTTGAGGCAGAGGCGGGTGAATTCCAGGCTAGCCTGGTCAACATACTGAGTTTCAGTGCTGCAAGGGCTACATAGTAAGATTGTTAAGTCATCATTTTAAAGGATAATAGCTGATGGGCAAAGGAACCTGTGCCCCAGGATAGGGTCTGGTACAATAGAATGTATACAGTAACCCTTCCTCAAAGCTCACTGTTCTTTTTTGGTTTTGGTTTTTGGTTTTTCAAGACAGGGTTTCTCTATATAACCCTAGCTGTCCTGGAACTCACTTTGTAGACCAGGCTGGTCTCGAACTCAGAAATCCACCTGCCTCTACCTCCCAAGTGCTGGGACTAAAGGCATGCGCCACCACTGCAAAGCTCACTGATCTTATACCTATTCTTATTTCTTGAGTCTGTGAATGTGCCTTGATTTAGAATGAGATTTGAGCTGCCAGATGCTAGAGCAGTGTTTGGTTTTCTTTGTTTCAATTATTGTGAAGCCAAACCAAAAGACTTCAGTTGGCTGTGATGGTTTGTATATGTGCAGGCCAGGGAGTGGTACTATTAGAAGGTGTGGCCCTGTTGGAGTAGGTGTGTCATTGTGGGTGTGGGCTTTAAGACCCTCATCCTAACTGTCGGGAAGCCAGTATCTAGTAGCAGCCTTCAGAAGAAGATGTAGACCTCTCAGCTCCTCCTGCTCCATGCCTGCCTGGATGCTGCCATGCTCCTGCCTACATGATGGTAGATTGAACCTCTGAACCTGTAAGCCAGCCTCAATTAAATATTGTCCTTATAAGAGTTGCCTTGGTCATGGTGTCTGTTCACAGCAGTAAAACCCTGATTAAGACACTGGCCAAGGATGGAGTTGGCCCAGGTGGATGGAGAAGCCCGGATGACTGAATGTAGTCACACATCCTATTAACTACCATGTAGTTTCTAGTATTAGAAAGATAGGAAGAATAGTATCTTGTGTTATCCACTGAGTGCACTGGCAGGCCTGCCTGAGAGAGTAGGTGAAAAAGGGGGCTGCCATTCCCATGAGGACATACCCAAGCCACCAGGATAAATTTAGGGGGAGGGGGTTGAGGAAAATTGGAATTGCTAAAGTTCTAGAATCATTGTGAGTATATTTTTTAGAGAAATACTTTAAACAATAATGGCTTTTGAAATTTTGAAAATTCAGTTTTAATATATATATACATACACATAAACACATGTGTGTGTATATATATATATATATGAATGTATATATATGTACACACACACACACATATATATATATATATATACACACACACACACACACATGCAAAACCCTCTTATGGGGACAGAGGGGATGTTCTCTGTAACATAAATCTCAGGTTACCAAGTGCTTTCTTGCCTGCAGGAAGCTCTCCTGCCCCAGGGACAGCTGTCAGGTATGTGAGATTAGCTTTCCATTGTATGGTTGTGGCACTGCTTTCTGGTTTTCTCCCCAGCCCTGCCCCTCCCCTTACCTCACAATAAGCATTTGTTGAATTTGAGGGATCCGTACACAAGACTAGCCAGGGATAAGCCTCAGCATAATTTGAAAGGCACCAGGTGAAGGCCAGGTTACTGTCCAGGCTAGGGCTGTTGGAGAAGAGAGTGGGCTGCGTGGTGAGGGGGGAGGAGAGGAAAAGGACAAGGACTTCCTTGTTTAGTCTCAAATTTTGTTTTTAATTGCGTGTTGGTCTGGAGAAGTGGCTTGGTCATTCAAAGTTACATTTATTTGCCTGTCATGGTGGCCAATAATACCCTTATCCCGTCACTTGGGAGCAGAGGCAAGGTGATATCTATGAGTTCAAGGATAGCATGTTCTACATTGGGAGTTCCAGGCCAGCCAGGGCTACCTAGTGAGACCCTGTGTCCAAACCGTCTGTCCCACCCATCTGTGTGCTGTGTGTACACGTGTGGAGGTCAGAGAACAACTTGTGGGAGTCTATTGTCTGCTTCCACCAAATGAATCCAGGGACCAAACTCAGGTTGTCTTTTCAGCTAACTCTGTGAGGCAGTGTGGGTATCCTGCTGAGCCATCTCTCTGGTTTATCATCGTCATCGTCATCATCATCACCACCACCACCGACACAACAAATTTATGTTATTATTTTATATGTGTAAATGTTTGCTTACACGTATGTCTATATGCCATGTACATGCCTGATGCCTACAGAAACCAAACAAAGGCACTGGATCCTCTGGAACTGGAGGTGTAGGGGCTTTCAGACATCATATGAGTGCCGGGAATCAAACCCCAGCATTCCTAACCACTCAGCCATCTCTTCAGCCCCTGTTTCCATTAAAAAAAAAATCCTACATTTTATTATATATATGTATATGTGTACAAATTTTTTGGTGAGTCATTTTTCTCTTTCCACCATGTGGAGCCTAAGATCACAGCCCTCAGGCTGTGAGTTGGTGCTGGTATCCTAAGCCCTTTTACCTGTAGCCCTTCTTTAGTTCTTAAGTGGGATTAAAACTTTTTTTTTTCTCAAATTGAGATATAAATCACATGCCACAAGTCACACAATCTTAAAGCCTTCGGGTCACTGGTTCTAAGCTATGTAGCCATCACTGCAGTGTCATTACAGCTGTTGTCACAGCAGCAGTTTGAACTAACTGCCCCTTTACCTTCTCAAGCAGTTTTACTCTGCTGTTGCCTTCCCTGGACACTTCTGCTGGTTATAGAACACGGGAGCCTTAATCCCTCCACACTGTAAAGCGTGCTCCTTCCTGGTGATCTTGAACCAGGGCATCACTGTAGCTGGACCTGACCTGGAGTCTGTGACTCTCCTGCCTTAACCCCACCCCCAACCCCCCCACCCCCACCCTGCAGGCCACGCCCTGTTACTTTGCCCTTTTTGTGGCCAAATGATACTCAGTCCTTAGCTCCACTTTACTTGATGGACAGACTGTTTCCACTGGGTAATACTCAACATTCATGTGTAGGCATTTTGGGGGGCCATATGTTTTCAATAATTTTGGGTCTATAGCAAGGAGTAGAATTGCTGGATTGTATAGTAATTCTGTGTTTAACTTTCTGAAGAACTGCCAAACTTTAAGCAGGGTTTTGTATAAATATAAGGATCATGTTTTCCATTTTACTTCAGCACTGGAAATTGTATGTCAGGATAAGAATTAAAAAAAAAAAAAACAAAAGACCTTAACAAAAGGCATGAAATTTTTAGGATATGCATTTTAAGCAAAATTTACTGAGATAAGCAAAAGCAAGAAAGACGTAGTTTTCAAGCTCTGGGATACTCAAAAGGTTTATTTGAGTTATTCATGCAATCTTTTAGTTCTTACATATTTCTTTTTAGTGTGTGTGTGTGTGTGTATGTGTTGTGTCACACGTGTGCCATGGTGTATGTGTGGAGGCCAGAGGATACCTTTTTCTTCTTTTGAACCATGTGGCTGTCCTGGAACTCAGTGTATAGACCAGGCTGTCCTGGATCCTACAGAGATCCACCCGCCTTTGCCTCCCAAGTGCTGGGATTAAAGACGTTGCATCACCACGCTCAGCCAGAGGACAACTTTTACTGATGATCTGAGATTCCTGAAAACCATATAAAGAGCGAGACAAGGTGATGCATTTACATAAACCTTAGCATACTGAGATGGGAAGGGGGAGGCAGGATAATCACTTAAAAGTTTGCTGGTCAGCAACCAGGAGTATAAGGGCAAAGCTGCAGAAACAAGAGAGACCCTGTCAGTAAACAAGATGGATCCGATGCATGTTGGATGCGCGCACACATGCACACACACCCCTCACTCATTTATTTGAAGATGGCAGATGGCCTGTCTTAACTTGTGAACAGTCAGTGTGGGAGTTCTCAGTCTGGCAGTGGGTGCCTACTGATGCCTGTCCCCAAGGACAAAAGTGAAGCTTTCTTATTAAAGGGAAGACGGAGAAAAGAAAGTGTTAAAAGTACCTTCCGGGCGCAGAGACTAGTTAGTACTTGATTACAGAGGGAGACCCTGTACTTATGAGCAGAGCCCTGGCAGGAACCCTGTGCTAAACACAGGCAGCGCTGGGTGCTTTGAAATCAGGGAAACAGGGCTGGAGAGGGGTTGCTGGGCTGGGGAGGTGGGAGGGGAGGTATGGGGGGAGATTCCATTCTCTCAGGTGCAGGTGATCAGCTTCAGCTTCTCTTTGTAGTTAACTTTATTGCACTTCTCTGATCCCACTGCTGGTCCTGAGGTGGGGATTATGTGGAATAGCTCCAGGTAGAGATGGAGACTGTGTGGGGGTCTGAGGGGGTGTGGAGAGAGGTGGGAGGATGGGGGGGGGGGTAACAAATCCAGGCATGTGGCTCGGGGATGTCACCAGAGGCAGGCACATACCAACCCTGTTGGTGAAAGTGAGGTTGATAAGTGAGGCCCTGCGTAGGCCTTCGTTAGAGTCTCAGGCAGTGTAGGACAGCAGCTCTCTGGGAAAACATAGAAGGGAGGAGTGTGCCTAAGCAAAGTCACACCCAGAGATGGGAAAGGCGCCCAGTCCTGGCAAAACATGCTCCACATACGACTGTGGCGCCACCCACCTCCCTGTCGACCTGCACATCAGGGAGGCCACCCTTGCTGGGCTGCTGGTGTCCTGTCCATCCACACAAGAGCTGCTGACACAAGGCATTCCGTGATCCCACGTAGAGGGTGTGACGTTGTAAAGGCTCACACGTAATGACTGGTGCTTGGCAGGTCTGGGCCTGCGTGCCTTCTCACACCTTGCCTTTCTGGAGAAACACTCCCTTCAATAATTACCACTTCCCCATGGGAAGAGGTGTATGTGTGCACCTTCTCAGTGAGCTGATTGTCTTAGAACGTAATGTTAGGACATTGCCCACTTCCGAGTACAGAGCAGAGGTATCTGTGTATTGAACCACACTTTCTTCTTTGCCTTCCATGTCTGGAAGATCTGGAGTTAAATCTGAATGCCTAAAGCCGTAGCCCAGTTAAGTGGGAGTTTCTGCAAGAACTATCTTTTTTTTTTTTTTAATCCCCACATGAATTGCTTTAATGTGAAATTACTTTTAATTTTTAACCTTTGAGGCATTGGAACCAGCTTTCCTTGTTTGAAAGCATGGATAGTTATGTACATTATGGGTTTTGATCCCACTATAATTATGCCTTCTTACTTCACTGAAGCAGAAACTAAGCCACATAGCTTGAAAGGAGCTGGGGGTCTGCCGAGCTCTTGGTGACCAGGCCTGAGTTTAAATCTGACTCTCTCGCTTCCAAGCCTGCTGCTGCTCTGTTCGTGACTGCCACTCAGTTTCCCTGGATCCAAGCCACTGCTCTTATCTCTTCATTGTTGGCAAACCTCACTGAGATAGTACTACATTCTGCATAGAAGAAGGCGGAGTCGGAGACTTGAATGGGTGGGCAGGTCGGTGTCAGGAGGCGCAGAAGACCCTGTGAAGAGGACATAGATATGGACAGAAGAGTCTCTGTCCCTCTGGGGTCTGCCTTCTCATGCAAAGGCCAAAGTAGGGTGCACACAGGGTAGGACTAACCCTCCTTTTCCAAGTTTCTTTCCTTCTTCCCACCTCTCCCCTACCATGATAAGCATCCATCCAAGGAGTCCCATGGAAGGACCTGTTTGTTGTGTCTGCCAGATTGGAGCCAGAGACACACTAGAGCAGTTTGGAATTCATTCTGGATGAAATATCGAATATTCTTCTGTCTGAGTCAGACTCTGGTGGTTTTTAAAAATAGGCTCACGCCGTTGGGTGACCCAAACTACATCAGGCTCGAGGCAGCTGGAACAATGCGTGCAAAAACAAGTCAGGAGCTGAGGCTTGCCACCCCACTGCAGATAGGAGTTGTACTCCTTGTACTTCTGTAGTGCAAGCTTTTGTTGATCTAGAGCCCTGCTGTGCCCCAGGAGTGCATCCCAGCCTCTTAGATGAACACCACTGTTTCATTTCATACTTAAGTGAACCTAGGTCCAGGTTGCACCCCTGGTCTGGCTTGTTTCCAGGAGGAGGAGGAGGAGGAGGAGGAGGAGGAGGAGGAGAGGGAGCACGGAGGATTGGGTTCTGTGTCTTATTTATAGAGCCAGGACTTTGCTTATGGAGGAGCAGCTGGCCATACAGGAGACAGGGGGCTTCTCTGAGCTGTGGTCCTGACCAACTAAGTGTGGACCCCTTGAGTGGAGGTGAGGGCACTCTGGTTCTTGCATCTCTAAATACATGAAAAGTATACCCAAATTTCAAATGCTCAAGAGCTGTCTTGCCCCAGGCCAAATAGGACACCTGGCAGCCCCAACCAGCCAGCTGAACTTTGAAGTCAGTTCTAAGTGATTTGTGGTTTGAAATGATGGCATAATTTAGGGATTTCTATCTCTCAGTTACTCTCCAAACCCTGGGGGTGGGTCAGCTAGCAGGTCTCCTTGCCCCCCCCTTTAATTAAACTCCCCCCCCCAATCCCTTCCACACCTGCTGGCTGTCTTACTATAGAAGTTAAATCCCATTTATCCTTTTTATATTTTTATATTTGGTCACAATTTGGAGTGTCTTTTCTCTTCTCGCCTTTCTTTTTTTAATGGTAAATATAGTATATGTCCCATACGTAGAATGTGTATATCCTTTGACACTTTTTTTGTTTTGTTTTGTTTTCTGAGACAGGGTTTCTCTGTGTAGCTCTTACTGTCCTGGAACTCACTTTGTAGACCAGGCTGGCCTCGAACTCAGAAATCTGCCTGCCTCTGCCTCCCAAGTGCTGGGATTAAAGGCGTGCACCACCACCGCCCGTCTTCTTTGACACTTTTATATAAGTCAGTTATTTATAGTTCTAAGTATCTAATCTGGTTCCTCCTTAGATCACAAATGCCCTTCTTCCTAAATAATGGTAAATTCCTGTGTAGGGCAGTGACCTAGCTATCCATGCCCAGGGTTGGCTCAAGGACTGACTGCCTAGAATCTAACTTAGCTATATGTCAAATAGAGGCATTTATAATAAAGCAATATTAAGGGAAAGCACACAGATCCATTTACCAATTAAAGCAAGGACATTGGAGCATTTGTTATACAGGATGCCACGATTCCAAGGAGACTAAGTTTCTGTGAGCTTTTTGCCTCGGGACAGTGTCCAGGTTTTTGGAGCCTGTCGCGCTTGTCACTGCTGGAGTGGATGTAGCACTTTTATAACTCTATTTAATGAGTGTTGGTAATTTCAGCCCCACCCATTGCCTTCTTTTAGGTCCTTCCATTGGACCCTTTCTTCCTACGTCTCCTTTCTATTCTCAGGTCTGTGGTGTGTGTGTGTGTGTGTGTGTGCATGTGCAGATAAAGCAAGAGTCCTATCATTGGACCTGAAGCTGGACTAGAACTTCAGTGAACTTCAGTGATCTTCTTGTCTCTGCCTCCCACAATGCTGGTGTTATAAACACACTAGGCTGTACCTGTCTTTTTATGTAGGTACTGGGGATTTGAACTCAGGTCATAATGTCTGCACAGCAAGTATTCTTACGCACAGAGCTGTCTCCCAGCCCAAAATTACTGTCTCTGTTACCTCCTTTGTTACCTGCCCTGCCTTGACATTTACACCCCCACCCCAGTTCTTACTCATGGCCAGCCCTTCTTGTTACTACCTTTGCTTTCTGTTGCACACCTTGACTGGTCTAAGTGTTTTTCTGGAGTGTGTTGGAGGACTACTTTCAACCCAGTTTGCATAGGTATGTGTTGTTCAGTGTTGTTCAGTGTTGACAGTTACCTTTTTTGCTGAGAGACAGAACACTACTACACTTGTTTAGACACTGACAGGGGTCTGGAGAAAGGCACCCAGGGCTCCTCTCCAGCACTGTAGTCACTTCTGAGACACTGTACTTACTCCCCAGAAAAATCTTTTGCTGGTGCACCATCTCTCAAGAAGAAGAATTGCTTTTTTTTTTTTTTTTTTTTTTTTTTTTGTGGGGTCGGATAAGCCCTGGGTCAGACAAGTATTCTACAGCATACCTGCTTCACTGTGGGAAAAGGTCTTTGAAATGAGAATCCACCTTTCACCCTTTCACCCCAGCAAGCCACATGACCTCTAATGAGGTGACCTCTCTTGGCACAGGTGAGAAGACTACGCTCCGGCTGCAGGTGCGCCAGGTGGAGGACTACCCCGTAGACCTGTACTACCTGATGGACCTCTCCCTCTCCATGAAGGATGACTTGGAGAACATCCGGAGCTTGGGCACCAAGCTTGCGGAGGAAATGAGGAAGCTCACTAGTAACTTCCGCTTAGGTTTCGGGTCTTTTGTTGACAAGGACATCTCTCCTTTCTCCTACACGGCACCGAGATACCAGACCAATCCGTGTATTGGGTAAGTGTCGAGCTGTCCTTTTGTGGAATGGTAGGATGAAGTACTGGGAAAGTGGAACCCACAGAAAGGCTAGTGTAGGGGAATCATTAGGCTTACGTATTTAATGATTCGTGATGGCCACATTCTGTCCTTGCCCTACATGTGACAAAGTGAACTGTCACGGGTTGTACCGTACGATTTTATGAGACTGATTTTCCTGCCTGCTTTCCATGGCTCTATTTTCCCACATCTTTTGGCAAGTGTCCTCGGGGAGTTGTGGGTCCAGGTGGTCAGGGAAAGGCCAGGAAAGTGCAGTTTGTATCTTCTTTTCCTGTAGTGGCGGAGTGCACACAGATACATGAGTTCAGGGGTACGGGGATGGCTCAGTTGATCAAGCACTTGCTACACGACCATGAGTAGTTGAGTTTGTAAAAGCTGGGTACTTCCGGGTGCTCATAACCCCAGCACTGGTAAAGCAGAGACAGAAGGATCCTTGGGCTTTGCTGGCTATGAGTCACATAGAATTTGTGAGGTCCAGGTTCAGTCCGAGCGTCTCTCTCAAGGGGGTCATATAAGAAGGTGCTTCCTACCAATCTCTGAGCTCTGCATGCACATGTACACATATGTGCGTGCATAACCACAAACAGATACATACATATATACATATAAAAGGATAAATGCACTCAGAGATTGTCCCTATTTATGTTAGCAGCTGTAATTCACTTCCGTATAACTAAATGAAAATCTTGATTTAGTTTTAATTTTTTGTTCAGTTTTAATTTTATGTGTGTAGACTATGTGTGTTCATATCATGGCTCTTGTATGCCCTTTGGGGGTACACTGTGTGTACAACACACAGAACTTGATAACTTCCAGCCTTTTCTTGCCTCTATCTCCACAGTTGACCTTAATGAGTTTGTAGAATATAAGGCTCCAACATAGTCACGAGAACAGCTAAGATTTTAGTTTTTGCTAAGCGTCAAATATCATTCACACTGTTAACAAATAGGCACTTTATTGAGATTATCTCGTTAACATTCCATATCAGCCTTCTCGGGTCCCTATGGCTTCTAAGCCATGTTTACAGAAGGTGAGGCCTTCAGAGAATAAATTCCTTTATGCAGATAGCAAGGGGTAGACTAGAGTCTGTATTCTCATCAACATAAAGACATTTCCCCCCATCCAAGATACTTTATCTGAGGTTAAGTGACTGGCCCCTCCCAAGCTCCCGCAAGCCCAGCACGTCAGAGTTTATATAGTAGGAAGAGTCTGCAGTAAGAAGTCCCCAAATATCTACAGCTAGATATCTACAAAGCTGCCTCATTTGTACAAAATCTGAGGAGGGCTGAATTGTGTCTACTCTTGGCACCTCTCTTCAGGGATCCAGGCTTCTTCGGTGTTCGGATATCAGTTTTGATTCTTAGTCTCCTGCTGCCACGGAGGTGGGTGGGTGTTCTTTTTAAAGACCCCAGGCCTATTTCTCTCCATACTTTGGGGCCCAAACATCTCCCAAGCTCCAGGCTAGGCTTGTTGGGAGAGGTGGTGATATCCCGGCAGCCTGTGTTCTGAGTTTACCCGGTCTTGTTAGTTTCATTCTTCCATGTTGACCTAGATCCTCCTCGGGGGTCAGAAACCAACATAGAGATTGAAAAAAAAAAACAAAACAAAACAGTAAGATAAGCCAGGCAATGGTTGCACATATCACACGCCTTTAATCCTGGCGGAGGCAGGCAGATTTTGAAGCCAGCCTAGTCTATAAAGAGTGTTGCAGGATTTTGAGGCCAGCCTGGTCTACAAAGGGAGTTGCTTGCTGGACAGCCAGAGCTACACAGAGAAACCGTATCTTAAACAAACAAACAAACCAACCAACCAACCAAAGAAGAAGAAGAAAACCCAATAAGGTAAACAGTTTTAAATACAGATGTATTCAAAGTTCCTTAAGCATAAAGAGCCACATTTTGTCATTTGCTGAGTGTAGCTTCTAACCACAGGTAGGGCTAGCTAAATAAACTAGGTTGTGACTCTAGGTTGTGACTCTCACTCTCCCAGGCCATGTTCAGCTGGCCTCAGGCCACGTGTTTTATTGTTGCTGCTTTGCTACTTACTGGGCATCTTACAGCATCTTCATCAAAACAGATTTTGGATTTATCCGAACAGTAATCCCATCCGCTTCTTTCTGTCCCTGCCTTGATTGGGCTCCGACTCTAGTCAGACAGGGTGTGTCTGCACTCACCCAGATGCTGGGCTGGGGGCTGGCAGAGGATCAAGGCCCAGTTTGGGTGTTTAGCATCCAAATAGTCAAGGGTATTGCTCATAGCTATTCAGACTTCCTACTTGAAGCCCTCAGGCAGAAACAGTGGCAGACAGTGCTGTTCTTGACAGAGAGCACAGAGCTCTCTGAAAAGCTGTTCCTAAGACAGGAAATCAGTGAAGAAAGAGTGTGAGGAAGGAAACTTCAAATCTAAGCCATGGAAATCTCTCTTTTGTAATCCAGGAAGTACAGGACGGACACTTCAGCTTTGGGGAGCAGGCTTCCCATCCTGGGGGGTCCTAAGTCTCCCAAAGAGTCCCCTTTGCAAGTTGGGAGGGACGGCACAAGCCAGGGCATGTAATCTAGCTGTCCCGCCTGGGACAACACACACGGTGTTTGCTTTCCTGTTTTAAAAGACCCATGAGTTAGTTACTGACATCTTAGCCCCCCCCACCCCCCCACCCTTACCCACAAATAACCAGAATTGCTAGGCTTTTCTCCACTCGGGATAGAATACACCAGAAACATTAAGTCTGAAGAAGTACCAGGCTTGCCCTGGGGAAAAAAAAGTAATGTAAGCCTCAGATTGAAGAGATTGATCCCAGAGCATCTCTAGGAAGCCCCAGTACTCACTGACATATTTTCTATTGCCCGTTGTGGGACTTTGATTGAGCTGTCATGAAGATAATTCATGTAAAATCACCTCCATTGCTATTTATACCTTTTTACCCTTTGAGTATGTTTTCCCAGGAAGCCACGGTGTTCCTTTGCCCCCCTCGAAGTTGTCATTTCTACTGCCTGTGACACCTCTGCGGCTGAAGTGACATGCTCTGTTTATCTAATTCTCTCCTCTGAGTGCTCTGTCTCATGCTATTGACTGCATCTGGGCGGGAGTTACCGTGGTTCACATTGCTTAGGGCTTGGTTGGCTGCGTCATCTGAGTCTGGGAGGTTCTAGCAATATCTGTGTGGTTGTTTAATCTCTCCTGCTGTCTCCCTGTTCATCCACTAGTGGGTGGCAATTGGAAATTCTCATATCTAAATTTCATGTTTCTTATTTTCCCTCATGCGGCCCCCTATCCCCTCCCTCTGCCCCAGCTACACTGAAATCCTTCCAGGTAACAATTTTGTTCTTTCGTTTAATCTGTATACTGAAACAGTTTGGGCCTCTGTGACTTCCCTATCTATAATTGTTACTTGGTCCTTTTCTCAAACCCTTGTGTTTTAGATACTATTTTTGTTGTTGTTGTTGAAAACTTTTAGTTTTTTTTTTTGTTTTAAATTTTCTAGTAATTTCCCTTCTGGCTCTTGGCTGTCATTCCTTCCTCTTTTTGACTGTTTCCAAAGTCCTCGTCTTAGGGAGTCTCAGAGCATTCTGTTCTCGAGTGTGAGGTTTGCTGACATTCCTCCCGGCTCAGCCTCTCACGTGGTGTGAAATGTTTTCATTAGCTCATCTTCATTGGAGGCTGGTTTCCATCAAGGACCATATGGCCCTGGTGTCCTGGCTTCCCACAGAGCAGTTTTAATCTTTGCTGTTGTCAGGAACCTTCCATGTTAACAGTGGGACTGGTTTTCCTGTTCATTTCTCAGCTGAGGATTCTTTCACCATAAATGTTGTGAATTCTCACCACCAAGGTCTAGAGTGACTTTTTAAAGATTTATTTATTTACTATGTAATAGTGTTCTGTCAACATGCATGCCTACACATCAGAAGAGGGCACCAGATCCCATTACAGATGGTTGTGAGCTACCATGTGGTTGCTTGGAATTGAACTCAGGTCTTCAGGAAGAGCAGCCAGTGCTCTTAACCTCTGAGCCTGATTCCCAGCACCCACACTGGGCAGTTCACAACTGCCTGCAACTCTAGTTCCATGGAGTCTGATGCCCTGTTCTGGTTCCACGGCACCTGCATGTACAAGGTAATTATATATATATATATATATATATATATATATATATATATATACATATATACACACACATGTGTGTGTGTGTATGTATGTATGCATGTATATGTATATATGTGTATGTATATACATATATACATATACATACATACACACACATACACATATATATGCTCATGTGTGTGCGCGTGTATGTGTGTATCTATGTATGTATGTATGTGTGAATAATAAACTCTGAGTCACCAGTTATATACTGGTGTCCCACTAAAGAAAGAGATAAAGTACTTTCTGATGTCATTTAGCCAAGAACAAGCCGAGCTTTGAATTCTATACTTTTTGTTCTCTGTGTCATCTGTCCCCTGTCTGTCTGTCTGTCATATGAGTCTGAGTTTATGCCTGCCTGAAGAATCTATCCCTGCATCTGTGTGTCTGGTTTTGCTCTGTATTTATTGAACAGCACAGGAAGCGTTACACGGGGAAGGAATGAGGGATGAGGCAAGTGCCTCCGGTCTTTCAGTTCTTCCATCTTTCTGATAGCAGACATGACTGACAGCAGAACTGGTGCGATAGGTCCAAGCCTTCCTTGCCAGCCACTGTGCCAGATGCCAGCAGCCTGACTTTCCATCTTGGTCTTGCCACAGAAGTGGCCCCACAGTAGGTCCCTTATATCTTGATCCCAACCACAGTGGGTTCCCTATTTCCAGACCCCAACCTTCTAGGTGTGTTTAGTCATGTTGCCGGAATCCAAGCCCAAGCCTGGAGAGGAGAGATATATTTTAATAGAATTTTGCAAGGGATTAAGTCACTGACTCCAACTGACTGAGATAACAAACAGACTTGATCATTGATCAAGTAATATCCAAATGTTATAGTCAATATTTATGATGAATATTCTTATATATCCTTTTATCTTTTAACCTCTATTTTTGTTCTTTCTTTTTTTTTTTTTTTTTTTTTTGGTTTTTCGAGACAGGGTTTCTCTGTATAGCCCTGGCTGTCCTGGAACTCACTCTGTAGATCAGGCTGGCCTCGAACTCAGAAATCCGCCTGCCTCTGCCTCCCAAGTGCTGGGATTAAAGGCGTGCGCCACCACGCCCAGCTTGTGTGTATTATCTGGGGCAGAGGTGTGGAAGAGCCGATGACTTAAGATTGCAACTGTGAAGACCCTGATATAGCTGTCTCTAACGAGACTACGCCGGGGCCTAGCAAACACATAAGTGGATGCTCACAGTCAGTTATTGGATGGATCACAGGGCCCCCAATGGAGGAGCTAGAGAAGATACCCAAGGAGCTAAAGGGAACTGCAACCCTATAGGTGGAACAACATTATGAACTAACCAGTACCCCGGAGCTCTTGACTCTAGCTGCATATGTATCAAAATGTATCACTGGAAAGAGAGGCCCATTGGACTTGCAAACTTTATATGCCCCAGTACAGGGGAACGCCAGGGCCAAAAAGTGGGAATGGGTGGGTAGGGGAGTGGGGAGGAGGGTATGGGGGACTTTTGGGATAGCATGGGAAATGTAAATGAGGAAAATACCTAATAAAAAAGAAAAAAAAAGGAAAAAAAAAAAAAGAAACCAAAAAAAAAAAAAAAAAGATTGCAACTGTGTGCTGGGCAATGGTGAGTGGCGCACACCTTTAGTCCCAGTACTCAGGAGGCAGAGGCAGGTAAATCTCTGAGTTCCAGGCCAGCCTGGTCTACAGAGAGAGTTTCAGGACACCCAGGGCTACAGAGAGAAACCCTGGTTTGAAAAAAATCTAAAACCAAACAAAATGATTGCCGCTGTGCATTAGCTTAAAGGCTGATGTCATGGGAAATCCAAGGCACGCAAGGCTGAGTGTTTCATTGTCCCCTTAAAGGAAGGCTAAACAAACAGGGTGAGCACACGGTAGGACAGCAGTCTTAGGTTTTGAGTGACTTTAAGGTGCATTATTAACTGGGTGTTGAAGTCCAGCAAAAGTTCCAGCCTCTTAGATTGTAAGAGGTCATTCCATAATAGTGTATCACTACATGTGTGTGTATGTATGCGTATGCCTGTTTGTATATTTTTGTGTATGTATATGTGTGTGTGTGCTGGTACCCAAGGAAGCCAGAAGAGACCGTTGGCTCCCCTGGAGCTGGAGTAACAAAGCAGTCTTGAGCTGCCTTGTTACTGACTGCTTTGTTACTGATTTGGGTGCTGGAACTGAACTTGGGTCCTCTGCAAGAGTAGCAAGCCCTCTTAACCATTGAGCCTGTCTTTAGCCCTAAAATGATTTTTGTGTGAGGTCCCCTCTCTCCTCCTTTGGGCTTACGGAGTTCAGAGATATTAGATCTCTTAGAGCTGGAGGTGAATTTAGGTCCTCTGCAAGAGCAGTCAGTATGCTCTTAGCTACTGATTTTTCTGTCTTGCTTATGGCCTGCAGTGGATATTGCCTCTCTTTCTAGGCTGGTGGTTGGAGATCTTATTACTGGCTTAGTACTATAGCTCTAGGTAGCATCCAGGTAGCCCTGGGCTCTCCTGGACTCCTCCTAAGACCAGCTGCAAGCCTATGCTTCCTTCCACACCATGCATGGAGAGTGCCCTTGGGTCCCACCCCTTGATCTATCTTTTGTAGCATTTAATCACAGTGTCTCTCTCTGTCTCTCTGTCTCACTCTCACATATTTATATATATATGTTTGTTTTTAAGACAAGGTTTCTCAGTGCAGCCCTAGCTGTCCTAGGTCTCACCTCTGTAGACTAGGCTGGCCTTGAATTCACAGAGCTCCTCCTGCCTCCCACTTCCAAGTGCTGGGATTAAAGGCGTCCACCACCACCATCCATTTTTCCTCCTCCCATTCTCACCTCCCTGGTTAATAATCAGTAGCTCTATGAATGTCCCTCAACTGGGATTCCGTAACACAGACACAGTGGGTGAGGGGTTATTCTCCTGGCAGGAGACTCTAAAACAGATATCCAGGCCATTCTGGAGCAACTCCAAGGACGAACTAAGCCAGAAATATGATCACAGGAGACGTGCTGCTTTAGTGCCTTGGAGACCTTCCCAGTGTCTGTGTGGTGCCAAGAAGAGGTGTCCCTGACTAGGCTACACACATTGCCTTTAGTTCAGACATGTGTCCAGCAGTCACACTTTCTGGTTCTTAATTACACTGTGGGAAGAGTGGGTCCGCTCATGCGGTTTGCAGGGGTGAGGGGGGGGCGTGAACACAGAATCAGACACTGTGTCCACAGTTCTCCCGGATTCTCATTTCACAGCAGTTACACTTTAGGCAGTTTCTCCTCCAACTGTCACAAGCACACACCCAAGATTCTAAATGGTGGCCCAGAATAACAGAAGGGAAATAGGAGCTTGGAGGAAAGTTAGCTCCCGCTGTGGTGTGCTTCCCTCCTCTCAGGGCCTGTCTGTCATGGAGGTGTGGATGGAGCCTCAAGTCCTTCTTCCTCCAGGAATGTAATGTCACACTTGTTTCTGTACAAAATGAGAAGGCTACTCAAAATCTTGGGGTGGCCTGAGGCTCAGATTTCCAAACAGCTGACCTGTCTAAACAGAAGGTGTTTGTGAAGACGGAGGGAGGGAGGGAGTCCCAGGAAAAGCAGGCAGGGAAGGACTAACTGGAGAGAAAGAACTGTCACTGGAGCGGACTGGGAACGTGTGCTTCTATGTGCATGCATGCATACATGCGCGTGTGTGCGTGCGTGCGTGCGAGCGTGCGCGCGCGTGTGTGTGTGTGTGTGTGTGTGTGTGTGTGTGTGTGTGTTGGGCGAGGGCGTGTGATCTGTCCCCAGCAGCTTGTGAGGTCTGTGCAGCACTGGGACTATTGCCTCTCTGCAGAGAGGAGCCTGCCTAGGCCTGTCCTGGTGGGGGTGGTCTTGGCAGCCGTGAAGGCAGGACCTTTAGCAGTTGCTAAGCCTGTTTCCCTTCCCAGGCACAGCTTGAATGGCATTCTAAAGCCTTTCTCCTAGGCCTTTCTGTCAATACTTGCTTTTCTGAAGAGAGACCTTTCTTTTTAGCAGTCCAGAGATCCTGCAGATCTGTCCTGTGTACACTGCTTCCGGCCCGCTGGCCTTCCTCTGTCGCCTTTCTCCACATGGTGTTAACGTTCTTTTCTCTGGCTGCCATACTCTGCCCTCGATTCCTTTATCCCAAGGATCCATTTAAGGCATCTATCGCTTCCTGTTTCATTGCCCCAGTTTGATAGTATCATTGGAACTACTTTCTCTAGGAAAAGGGGCCCCTTAGGGCTTCCCCCTTCCCTGAAAGTTTTTAGCATGCCTGTCTTTTTCCCATTTGAAGAATTTGTAGATTTCTCTGACTAGTGGACGCTTTATCATTGCAGTAAATGAATGAATGATTGATAGGGTAGAAGGTCTGTAATTCCTGTTCCGTTCTGCATCGCTTCTTGTGCCAGCACAGCCTGGTAATCACCAGTGGGTCCTTTGTCTTACGGCAGCAGCATAGTTTGATGAGAAAAGCTCAGGACCCAGAGTCCTGCTTGTGTGCCCGTGTGCCCTCCCTGGCCTGCGTCCTTGATTGTACCTGGTCCCACTCATCTTCCAAGGCTGGTGTCAAGTCTTCCCGCAGCCAGAGTCTGCCATAACCTCCAGTTCTTTGAGCCATTGTCTGCACACTTCCCTGGTCTGGCTGTGTGCCCACAGGGAGGGCTGGCTGTTTAGAGTTATTTGGTTTTGTTCTCTCCACTAGGCCTTGCCCAGAGCAGGTGGTAGTTGTTAATTGATGTTTTTCCAAGGTACTTAGTGAAGGCCAGGACAGTTGATTAATATTTAGAGATGGGACCATCGAGATGGTTCAGTGAGTAGATCATTTGAGTTTGATTCCCAGAACCCACATGATAGAAGAGAGCTGATCTCTGCAAGTTGTTCTTTCATGTGTGTGTGTGTGTGTCCCAGTGTGCGTGTTTGTGTACATACATGCATACTAAAATATAATGTAATTAAAAATTGAAAAGGTAGGGGCTGGAGGGATGGCTCAATGGTTAAGATTGACTGCTCTTCCAGAGGTCCTGAGTTGAATTCTCTGCACCCACATGGTGGCTCACAACCATCTGTAATGGGATCTGATGTCCTCTTCTGATGTGTCTGAAGACAGCTACAGCGTGTAATCATATAAATAAAATAAATAAATGGATCTCTTAAGAGATTGAAAAGGCTTACAGATGATGATGGAAAATCCACCCTTCTCTCCTTCCTCTCTAGTTACAAGTTATTCCCCAACTGCGTCCCCTCCTTCGGGTTCCGGCATCTGCTGCCTCTCACTGACAGAGTCGACAGCTTCAACGAGGAAGTGAGGAAGCAGAGGGTGTCCCGGAACCGAGATGCCCCCGAGGGGGGTTTTGATGCAGTCCTCCAGGCTGCTGTCTGCAAGGTAAGAACACCCAAGCACGTGGCTCCCATTCACTGTTACATCAGAGGCTGAGCTCAGCCACACCACGGGGGAATCTCTAGCAATCAAGTCAGCTAGACTTGGGATGTGTTGAGCTTGTGTCGGGTGTGGCTCTGTGTGATAGGCTAGTGTCCTTGCCAGACAGACGGCTGTTCTGTGTTTATGCATTAGCTTTTTATTTGTTTATTTATTTATTGGCTTGTCATTTTAACCTTAAAGATTGCTTTACTGGGGAATCCAGCTGAAATAATCACCGAAGTCTTTGGTTGCATGCCCATGTTTGTTTTGTTTTTCCTGTTTCTCTGAGATGTGTGAATCCAGAGGGAGGGCAGAGATTTCAACCAGAAGTGAACTTTGACTTTGAGAGGTTCCCAACTTGGGGCAATACATAAATACAATGCAGATAACAAATTAGTGTTGGAATAAGTTTGTACTGTCAAAAAAGCCTAATAGCAACTATAAAAGATTAATTATTCTGAGCTCATTCCTGAAGCATGGGTTCTGTATGGTTTGGTTCATCTTTTTGGTCTCTGTGCATGAGCTTGGCAGTTTTCAGTAAGCTCTGTGTAGAGCATCCACACTGGCGATGCATTCTTTTAAGAAAAGGAAGAAAATACTGGAAATCAACCAAAACCGATAGCAATAATGAATGTGTGCTATTTTTGCAGTGAAGCATTTCAAACATAATAGTGGAGAAAATGGAGAAATTAAACTGCATGTGTCCGTTGTCTGCCATTAGTGATCACGCGTGGCCACAGAGACCTTTGTGTCCACAGAGACCTTGTACCCCGATCACTTGAGTGGTATTTCAGATATCATTGCCTTTCTTTCTTCACTGGGTCTGCTCCCCTTTGCCCAGATCAGAGGCTCCTAGTCCTGCTGACTGTGTGTGACAGAGGAAGAAAGCTGGAGTCCTGTGTACTTGGCCAGCCTCATAAGGGCCAGAGTTCCTGGGACAGCCCGTCCTGGATCCAGCACATGCGCACCTCTGCTTCCGTTGACCTTTGCTTTTGGTGATTAGTCCGACTGACAGGTCTGACTCACATCATGGGTTCCTCCTTGGCTCTGATTTCCCTGGGTTGGACTACTCATTATCAACTTGTGGGCCTTAGGGTTATGGCATGGCTTCTTTAAGGTCTAGCTCTAAGGCATGCTCTGTATTTCTTAGGAAGGTGATCTTTGCAGAAGATAAGGGAAATACCTGCTTCTCTTTGGGATTCTACTAGTGGTAGTGGTGTGTGTGTGTGTGTGTGTATGCATGCATGCATGCGTATGCATGCTCACGCGTGCATGCACACACAAGCATCCCCCCTGCCCTCTCCCCGACCTCCACTGCTGCTCAGGTTGCTGTTGGAGGCATTTAACGGTGTTTACAGCTGAGGGGCCACTCTCTTAGGCAAGCATCTTTTTCTAATGTCGTATCCACAAGTGGGTTAGGATCGGAGTGCGCATGCCGTTACCTTTATTGCTTTATAAACCTGTGGTTGAACTTGTTTATGCTTGTTCTGGGTCTCAAATATGGTCTCTCCTTTTATCCGTTATTGTTTCCCTCAGAACTCTCTAGAAGTTGGCTTTAAGTTGTGTATTCCTTATTCTAAAATTATACAGGTTGATGTGTGGTGAGTGGTTCAGACTGGGGCTATGGTTGCTTTGCTACTTTACCAAACAGGAAGCACCCTTGACCTCGGAGTGGGACGAGGAGTGGGTGGGGCAGTGAGTGTGGCCTCAGCCCTGTGGTTTCCAGACTCCAACTCCGTTTACTCTAACTATGCATCGGTGCCTTCAGGAAACTATTAAAGTATGGGATTTCTCAATCTCTGTCTGTCTCTGTCTCTCTCTCTTTATCTCTCTGTTCCTATGCTGTGTGCTCCAGGCTAACTGGCCAGCAAGCTTTGGAAACCGTCTGTAACTCTATAAGAAATCAGGAGGTTCCAAGAAGCCAAGGAGTGATTCTGCTGCTGCTGCTGCCGCCTCCCATCTGGCCTTAGGAGTACTGAAATTACAGATGCGAACCCCCGAACCCCCAACTCCCCCTGTCAGGTTTTTTACTTGGGTTCTGGGTCAGGTTGCCAGGCTTCTGTAGCTAGTGGTTTTACAAGTTGAGCCATCCCCCCTGTCCCCGCCCCCGCCCCACCCCAACCCCTCTGCCTCTCAGGAGCTGGGATTAAAGGCCTGTGCCACAAGGTAGAGCCAGCTTTTTTTTTTTTTTTTTTTTTTTAAAGTTTGAAGTTCTTTTTTTTTTTTTAAGATTTATTTATTTATTATATGTAAGTACACTGTAGCTGTCTTCAGACACTCCAGAAGAGGGCGCCAGATCTCGTTGCGGATGGTTGTGAGCCACCATGTGGTTGCTGGGAATTGAACTCTGGACCTTCGGAAGAGCAGTCGGGTGCTCTTACCCACTGAGCCATCTCACCAGCCCCAGCTTTTTTTTTTTTAAGGCTTTACTTATATAATGGCCAGTGTGTCAGTTTCCTGGGCCCCCATCAGGGCCTCTGCGTTCCAACCACAGTAGCCTGGCTTCACCTGGCTGGACTCTTGCACACCTGGGCTGCTTTTCCTGGGCTTCACTCCCCCCCCCCCCCTTTAGGGCTTTCCTTCCCTTCATTTTCTTTCTTTCTTTCTTTCTTTCTTTCTTTCTTTCTTTCTTTCTTTCTTTCTTTCTTTCTTTCTTTCTTTCTCTCTCTCTCTCTCTCTCTCTCTCTCTCTCTCTTTCTTTCTTTCTTTCATTTCTTTTTCTTCTTTTTTTTTTTTTTTTTTTTTGGTTTTTCAAGACAGGGTTTGTCTGTATAGCCCTGGCTTTCCTGGAACTCACTCTGTAGACTAGGCTGGCCTCGAACTCAGAAATCTGCCTGCCTCTGCCTCTCAAGTGCTGGGATTAAAGGTGTGCACCATCACCGCCCGACCCTTTTCTTTCTTAATAGAATTCACTGCAGCAAGCACTTTCCACCCCCTCCTCCAGCCTCCTGCATCTTGTCATCCCACATCAGGGAGGTGTGTTTGTTCCAGACAGTGGGCCATTGCCGATACACTTCACCCACTGTGCATTTTACACTATGGAGGTCCTGATGTTTGCAAACAAGGAACTGTCCTCTTGCCATTACAGTGTTGTACGTGGCACCTTCCCCATCCCCAGAGCCCCATGCTCACATATCATCCCTCCCTAAACCTGTTTTTAAACATCAGTGTGTGTGTGTGTGTGTATCTGTGTATGTGTGTGTGGTGGGGGGTGGTTCAGACCTGGAAGACTGGAATTTGAACCTTGGACCTGCAACATGCTGTTTCAGTGTGCTGAGTGACAGTCCCAGACCTTTGAACTCCTTTCTTTGCATGTCTAACCTGGCTTGCTTGTGCTGCAGAAGTCAGCTTAAATGGCTGTCCATACTCCCTGACTGATCACCCTCACTGGGTGGGTCAGGGTCTCCTAAGTCCTTGGCCGTTCCTATTGCAGCTATCACTTTTTATTTTGTCCATTGCTTGAACGGCATGTCTCCTCATTGAGACACTAAAGGTGTTGTTGTTGTCATACCTGTGTGTCCCCAGCACCTAGGAAGGGTCTCTGTCACACATTGTGCTCCTCGCCTGTCCACCTTCCCACCATGCTCCGGTGCCTTCATGGAGGCAAACAAGGAACTGTCCTCTTCCCATTACAGTGTTGTACGTGGCACCTTCCCCATCCCCAGAGCCCCATGCTTACATATCATCCCTCCCTAAACCTGTTTTTAAACATCAGTGTGTGTGTGTTTGTGGAGCCGTTAGTACTGTGTACTGCAGTGCTCTCAGTTTGGTAGCAGTTCCAGTGGAGAGAAAAGTATAGAAACTAGGAGAAGGCCCCTATCCTTGGGGTTCTGTAGGTTTTTTTTTGTTTTTGTTTTTTGTTTTTTTGGTTTTTCGAGACAGGGTTTCTCTGTATAGCCCGGGCTGTCCTGGAACTCACTTTGTAGACCAGGCTGGCCTTGAACTCAGAAATCCGCCTGCCTCTGCCTCCTGAGTGCTGGGATTAAAGGCATGCGCCACCATGCCTGGCTGCTTTTTTTTTTTTTTTTAAAGACAGGTTTCCCTGGCTGTCCTGGAACTCATGTACCGCAGGCTAGCCTCTTAATTCACAGAGGTCTACCTACTCTGCCTCTTGAGTGCTGCCATTAAAGGCCTGTACCACCACACCCAGTCAGCCTCTCAGGGATTTTATTTGAGTTTGGGGATCTAATTAGGGGTAAATGAAACATCCTGTTTATTAATGACCAATATGACGTTATTGATATTTGTGTATTGGTATCTTTCCTCTAAAAACAAATGCATCATTTATTCACTTTCTATAGTACTAGAAATGAAATCAGGGATGTTGATAGCTCAGACAAGGGCTCTACCGCTGAGCTACATCCTTAGTCCCTAAAATGGAAAAATCTGTGTGGCTTATTCTACATCCTACAGTTAGTTCCTTCCGTTCAGCTTGGATCCTGCTAGAAGCCCATACCCGAGACATCCCCCTGTGCTTTTGGGGGTTTGGGCTGGAGGTGGCTGTTTGGGACCTGAGTCACAGGCAGCTCCATTTCTCAGGGAAAGAAATCCTATACTGTGGTCTCACTGAATATAACCACAGGGCAGAGTTTTTTTTTCCCAAGTATATCTTCTTATGAAGTATGATTAGAAGCAGGAAAAACAAACTCCTAAGGAGACCATGTTTATTGTTACAGAGTGATGGAAACAGTCCTGAATGTCTGTGTGGTTGGTCATTCGGGAAGCCAATCCCACAGTTAAAGCTTGATTTCCCTTGTGGGCCGTGTTGAAATTGAGAGTCTTTGGTGCTTAGGCTTGGATCTCCTGTGGAGTCTGTCACTGTCCAAAGAGGCCACCTGCCTCTCTTCCTTCCCCCCCTCCCTCCTCCCCAGCACCTGCTCCCTCCTCTCAGTGCCTTCTGGAAAGGCTCATAGACAGTGTTCCGTTGTCAGTCTGAAAGTTTATTGAGCGCTTACTGTGTGCATGTACCCCACATGAGATGTCGTGAGGGGCTCAAGGTTGAGGTGGCCTCAGGTCTTGCTCTGTGAACATAATTCTACTTGGAAGACAATGAGAGAACAGATCTGAGGTGCAGCTGGGCATACTGGCCATTTAGGAGCCAGTGGTCAGGGATGGCCCTCCCATCCCCCTTCCCCAAAGGCTGGCTTGGTCCTTTCACGCCCCACCCCTCAGGCTCACAACTGTCTGTAACTCTAGTTCCAGGGGATCTGGCTCCCTCTTCTGACCTCTGTAGGCACCTGTACACGTGAGGTACGCATACATACCTTCAGGGACACACATACTTATAAAATAAAAACTTTTTTTAAAATGTCGCTAGTAAGAGAGCAGAGATGGGTAGAGGGAGGGTGCTAGGCACAGGAACAGTCTCCTCCTCTGAGGGGAGATACTGTGGGAAGCATGTTAGCTGACTTCACCTATCATAGAGGAGGGGAAGGGCCCTTCTACCTGGAGAGGACTCCTGTGTGTAGACACAGGAAAGGAGTGTGGAGTCCCAGGGCTCCTGGTAGGAAGAATATCTAACAAGGATTGTTGCTCCGAACTAGAGCAGCTGCCCGATGAGGCAGTGAGTGGGTGTGGGCCCTGAGCCCATTGGCAGTTGCCAGGAAAAAGATTCCTGCCCCAGAGGGAGGCTGGCTGAGACTCACTGGGGTTCTTATGTATTTCAGTAAATACGCATCCTTGAGTATGTCCCTCTGGTTTACCATGTGCTCTGTGGCCCCCCACCCGCCACATGTGAATACGTTATCACAAAAAACGGGTCTGGGGAAGCTTTGTCTTACTGTGAGCCCATTGGAAGATGCACTTGGCATAGACTGTGTCAGGGCCCAATCAGGTCTGCAGGCTGTCTATTTACCCCCAAGTTAGTTTGGTTTATTTGAGATGAGGTCTTGTTACGTAGCCCAGGTTGGTTGCGTAGCCCTCCTGCCTTAGCCTCTCAAGCGCTGGGATAACAGGCATTTGCTGGCCTCACTGTTGTGTCTCTTTTGTTACTGCTGTTGAACCCAGGGCCTGGTGCATGCTAGGCTCTATTCTGCCACTGAACTCTTTCCTCAGCTCATAGAAACCATCTTTCTTAGGTGTAGTGGCCCATGCCTTTAATTTCAGTTCTTGGGAGGCAGAGGCTGGCAAATCTCTGAGTTTGAGGTCTACAGAAAGAGTTCCAGGATAGCTAGGGTCTATACAGTGAGACTAGACTCTGTCTCAAAAAAAAAAAAAAAAAAAAAAATCAGACCAGAAAAGGAAAGAAACTGTTTTCTCCTGGTCTTCCCTATCTCCCCTTCACTCTCCTCCCTCCCCTTTCTTCCTACCCCCACCTCTTCGATACTTTGGATTGGATCTAGGGCCCGTGTTTGTATGTAGGTGGGTGATCTGCCGCTGAGCTACATTGTACTCCAGCCTTCCAGTCTGCTTTTCCACCCAGTCACTGCCTGGTGACTTAGCCTTGCAGTAGCTGCCTTGAGCCTGTCCCCTATGGTTCTCATCCGTAAGCTCCAGTTGACCATGACCGTGACCGACCTCTCCCGCACACACTCAGTTTATTTGCTAAGCACAGCTTGCTTTGAACTGGTGTCTCTTGGCTCCCTCTGTGCGTGCCTCTGGTTGGTTTGCAGGTGCAGCCTTTACTGTTGAGCCGGGGAGTTCCTCAGGAGAGCCAAGAACAGGAGGGTGGAACGGATATTCTCTGTCTGCTTTGAGGGACCACTTTCCTTGTCAGACACTGTAGCCTCTAAGTGACTCCTTCCATCCACCAGATTGTACCCCAGGCTAGAGACCCGTGTCTGTGTCTCTAGCCCATGTCCTCAAAATAGAGAAGCCAAGCCCCCTGCTCCCCAGTCATTTCTCCCCGGCCTAGGCTTTCTGGGGCCAGCTGCTGGAGATAAATTAGCAAGCACATCTGTCTGGCCCCGGGGAGTAAGCCAGCTTTTATTTATTTTCTCAGGCTGGGAAGGACTGGTCTCCCATTCTCAATTCCTTCCCCTTTTTATGGGTGCTGAGAGAGGTCAGATTATGGGGAACTGAGTGGCGAAGCAGGCAACATTTAGAGGCCACTGGAGAAGCCGGGTCACGAAAGGGTTATGATCACTGGGCTATGAGTATATTTTTAAGCATGTGGGAAGGAATGACTGATGGGACGTTTCCCAGAGAGGGTGGGATTTCCGGGGCTGTGTTTTCTCAAGCAGGGAGGAGCCCACCGTCCTTGGGGACAGTGAGATCAGAGGCTGGAGGCTTGAGGTTTAGGAGAGCGAAAAGAGTACTGGCTAACGGGCATTCTTCTGGGGCTGTGGTTCATCTTAGGAACCAGGTGAGGAGGGGGCCGTTCGGTGACCAAAGAGGCAAGGTCACCCAAATAAATTGAATGTGGAGTTGAGAGGGTGGAAGCTGGAAGTGGGCCGGCAATGAATTGGATACAGATCTAACCAGCAGACAGAGAAGCCAAGGGAACCGCAGTCCTGGCCTCCTGCCAGGATTCTTGCTGGAGTCCAGCTTGCTTCCGCTCCGCCCACCCTTGACATTTTCATCCCGAGGGCTGACCTTGGTCTATTTAATGACCTCAGTTTTGTTTACATGTTTTGTTTACCGTTTGATTTTACTCGGGGACTGCAGAGAAAGGTTTAGCCCAAAACATGGACCCTTTAGGAAATCTTTTTAAGAAAGACAGCACTCAACGTAAAAATTAGAAGATGCAAATAAGCGAAAAGGAGAAAGGTGTCCGCAGTGCTCCGCTCTGAAGAGAAGGTGGGGAGTTTATGAGTTAGAGATGCAGGTGGGAGGTTTTGGCTCCACTGGCAATAGTGGTGGTGTCAATGAGTACCAATTACTGCCTCTTTAGCACGTTGCCGGTACATGGCTGCTGCCCTGTGTGTTATGTCGGTTAAGCCTTTCAACAGCTGATTTATCAGTAGCCATTATCTCTCCTTTAAGGACAAGGAAGCTGATGTTGATAAAAACAAAAACAAAACCCAAAACAAAAAAAACCTGGATCGCTTGGGGTCACACAGGCAAGATAAAGCAGATGTGGGGCTGGCCCCAGCTCTACCAGCACCTGACCTCAAGCAGGCAACTGCTGCCAAGGAAAAGCGTTGATGGGTGACATTCCTAGTCCACTCCCGGCCACCGGCATGCCCGTGGAATGCATTGTTTTAGAACACTGCACTCTGAGCAAAACAAGCCTTGTTTAAAATGATCCATCCCTGAAGTCTAGTTATATACATAAGCCACACATTGAAAGCATATGACTTGACATACTTTTTCTTTTTACCTTGGTTTTTGAAACAGTCTCATACGTGTAGCCTGGGCTGACTTCAGACCTCTTGCTTCAGCCTTCTGAGTGCTAGGATTACATTCCAGCATGCTTGGCCCCCACTTGAAAAATTTGACGTGAAGAGTATATTTACATAAGAAACCATCATCAAAACCAAGATAATATCCAGATTGTGAGAGTTCATCCAGGCAAGATGCTTGCCGCCAAGCCTGACAGCCCAAGTTCGATGCCTAGGTCTCACTTACATGGTGGAAGGAGAGAACCAACTCTCACAAATTGTCCTTTGCCTCCATGTAGGTGTTTGGCAGGCATGCAAGTCCCCCACCCCAGTCAACAAAGCTAAAGAACATATCATTTACGTGTGTAAGTGTGGGCCTGTCACTTCTCCTTCCTGTATCTCCCCCAAGCAACCACACATTGGTTGTCACTACACATAAGATCTATTTGCAAAAATTGTATATACTCAGTGCATTCATTCATTCATTCATTTGCTTATTTATTAATTTTGGCTGGCCTGTTTGACCCTGCACAGTTATTCTCAGATTCCTTCTTGCTTGTAAATGTATCTATTCATTCTCTTTGTGGCTTAGTGCTATTCTGCTGCATAGTTGTCCAGCCATTTATCTGGCCGTTCACCGGCTACGGTTATATTCAGTTATTGTCTATCCTTAGGAATCGCTATGAATGCCAGTGTGCTTGTTCTTTTTAATGGATATTTGCTTCTGTTTCTTTTGGGTCGATACCTGGAGTGGGTTAGTTGGTCTTACCATAAGTGTTTAACTTGGTAAGAAATTGCCAGCACTTCTGCAGGGCATTGGTATCATGTCATAACTCTACAGCAGTGCTGCGGGGGTCTGGGCCCCACACATCCTCATCAGTGTTGTGGTCTTTGTTTGTTCAGAGACCAGCTGTATCGTTTGCTTTTCTCTTGCTGTGATAAAACACTGTGACCAAAAGCAGCTTAAGGTATATTTGGTCTTACTGTTCCAGAGAGAGAGAGAGAGTGAGAGAGACCATTGTGGTCAGGGAGGCAGGGCAGTAGACAACTGAAACCAGAAGCTGGCTGTTCACATCTTGTCACACAGGAAGCAGGGAGAAGCTTTAAACACTCCCCAGGAATGTACTTCCTCTAAAAGGCTGCACATCCTAAAAATTCTAGGACCTCTCCAAACAGTACTACCAAATAGGGACCCAATATTCCAGTACCTGAGCCTCTGGAACCGTTTCTCACTTAAACCACTACCCAGAGTCTCACTACATAGTCAGTCCAGGCTGACCTCAAATTCATGAGCTTGCCTCAGTATCTTAGATGCCAGGATTACAGGTGTGTGCCATGTGTTCAACTTAACTTTGTCCATTTTAACATGTGTGCAGCTATGGAGTAATTCATAGTCCCTTGTGTGACCCTTGTGTGACCTTACTACCAAGCAGTAAAAGGGGGAGAAAGGTAAACTGGTTAATCCTGGCCCTTGCATAGAAATTTAGAGTCTCATTATAGTTTCCTTGATGTGCCAAGTATTTCCAGATATACACTGTGTATAAAGGCCCAGCACCAGTCCTGTCAGCTTGAGTTCCATTTTCCAAAAGCTGAAAGAAATGAGGGGCTTTCATTGGGCTCCACAGTTAGAACAAAGCGAAGACTTGAACTTAGATTCATCTCTTCCAAAGATACTGGACTATGGCTCCCATGGATGGTCTGTATCATACTTCAGCAACAACTTCCTGTTTTTTTTTTTTGTTTTGTTTGTTTTTCAAGACAAAGTTTCTCTGTGTAGCCCTGGCTGTCCTAGAATTCACTCTGTAGACCAGGCTGGCCTCAAACTCAGAAATCCGTCTGCCTCCTAAGTGCTGGGGTTAAAGGTGTGTGCCACCACTGTCTGGCAGCAACTTCCTTTAAAATGAAAAATAAACCGGGTGTGGTAGCACATGCCTTTAATCCCAGAACTCAGGAGATAGGGGCAGGTGGATCTCTGTGAGTTTGAGGCTAACCTGGTCTATAAAGTGAGTCCAGGAAGAGGAGGAGAAGAAAAGAAGAAGAAGAAGAAGAAGAAGAGGAGGAGGAGGAAGAGGAGGAGGAGGAGGAGGAAGGAAGAAGAAGGAAGAAGAAGGAAGAAGGAAGAAGAAGGAGAAGAAGAAGAAGAAGAAAAGAAGAAGAAGAAGAAGAAGAAGAATCCCATTGCTTAGTTTTGTTCCTTGTCCTAAATGTGGAATACCAAACTGAAATTGCAATCAGACAGCAGACAGTTTATTTTGAATATAAATATTCTGGAGTCACCATCTCCAAGCTGAAAGCCTGGGCGGATAATTTGTCTGTGTCCTGACCGATCCTGCGACCCGGCTCTGGGCCAAGGCCATTGACACCACTTACTGATCATGAGCCCAGTTAATAGGAAATAGAGTTACTCCCATTCTGTGGAGCAGTGTCTGCTGCAGACGCTCCCTCCTTTCAGCAAGCATCGAGGTTTGGATCTGGCAGGCACATGTCAGACACAGTGTTGTACTGGGTTTTTTTTTCCGAGTTATCGCCTTTGCTGTGCACACAGAGCCTCCTCTCCCAGTATGACTGGGTGATTTAACTTTGTGAGTGAATCTGTCTTAGTCTGCATTGATGGTAGAGTAGACTGGTCAGTTTAATCTCTCTGGGTGCCAGTTTGTTCAGCTATGGGATGGCAGTGTCTAGCCTATTTTACAGAGATTGGTTGAAGCAGGGAGGGGTTCATAGAATTGTGGATGTGTTCAATAAAAGTGACGTACTTTTATGTCTGTTATACAGAAAAGAGGAAAAAAAGCTTTCGAGGTGACACATAAATTGGTCAGGGTTACACAGGGGGTTAGAAACAGCAGGAGAAACCCCATCTTAAAACACTCAAGTTCCATGTTGTCTGGCTCCTTGCTAACCTAAGCCCTCATCTGATTCTGTTTCCACGAGACCACAGAGAAACTGTCAAAGAAAATGGAGCCCAAAGAAAGCAAATAACAACATTCAAAGCCCAGTGTGGCAGAAGCACTGCTTATAGTTTGAAAAATAATAGGAAAAAGAAGTGATCACCCATAATCTAACTCCAAACACATTATGCCATACGTTATCTTAATATTTCTCGTTGTTTTAAAATAGAAACTCTGTTTCTTATGCCGTTTATAGTCATACTACAAATTCCCCGCTTCTTTGTTCTCACTGTGTATATTGGTTGCCCATCACTTCAGACTTTTTATGAACATCCGTTTACTTGCCCGTACCCACACACATGGATAACCACGTCTTTTTGTCTTCTCTTACTACTGATAAAATGTGGTCGTGCATAATTTCATGGCACTCTTGTGGCTGGAGTCCCCTGAAATAGATTCACGGAGTTGACAGATAACTACTCAGTTGGAGTTTTTTTTTTCTAAAGTCTGGCTTATTGAGGGATAATTTATGTAGTGCGGCATTCACTCTCTGTAAGTGTGCAATACACATTCAGAAGGTGAGAGCCAACAGAGCAAAAAATCAGAACCTACCATAGAGAACTTCTCTGTGGCCTCTTCCTATCCCAGCTCCAGTTTCGTGAGCAGCTTGTCCCGGTGTAGCTATGAGGGAGCACCAGCTCCTGGCTATGAGGGAGCACTAGCTCCTGGTCGTGGGGATCTCGGCTGTGCTCCTTTCCCGTCTTCCTGCCGATGCTTCCTTTTCTGTTTCCTCCCTCCCTGTTTCTTCTGTTTCCTCAAAGTGTTCTCCTCATCCTTCCAGAGCAGCTTGAGTTCCATGCAAATTGGGAAGGCCTTTCTCCACCTCAGCTCTCTTTCTCCTCCTCCTCCTCCTCCTCCCCCTTTTTATAGAGGATCATCTTGTATACTGTGTGGAAGCATCACTTGTCAATAAAAAGCCTATTAGCAAAAGGCAGGAAATAGAAGATGGGACATCCAGCAGAGAGAGCGAGAGGATTCTGGGAAAGAGTCAGAGGCAGGTAGATTCTCCCTGAACTCTGAGGGAGACGAATGCATGAAACTGAGGAAAGGTAACTGGCCCTATGCGGACTTAGACTAGTTTAAACTGGGATAATCGGGTTATGTGCTAGTGGGAACAACCCAAGCTTATGGCCTGGGCATTTATTCATAAATAAGTCTTAGAGTCATTATTTCCAGAAGAGGGGTACAGGTAGAAAACCCTGAGCCTACACATCTCTTATCTTCCTTTTCCTCCTCCTCTTCCTCCTCCCTCCTCCTTTCTCTCCTTCCTCCTCCGCTCCCTGGCTTCCATTAATATTGTATTTACCTGCATTAGCACTGTCATGGTATGTTAAAGCTGCTGTTTTTATTTAAACTGAGTATCTTTAAGAGCTGGAATAAGCTTTTGGTAGATCTGCAACCTCCCAGGGGATCTGGCACACAATAAGAGATAGGTAGCTGCTTATTGGACAAAAGTTACATGACTGTAAAACTGACCCCTCTTAGGTGGCCACAGCAAGCCTTTGGTCTTCACTGGCATTTTGTCAAGCCCCCCCCCGCCCCCTTTTGATTTTGTGATGTGTATTTTTGTACCCATGCTGTTATTGAAGGGATTAAGACAGCATCATAGCTGTTCAGGTGATGAGTGAGAGTGGGCGGTACCCCAGCTCATCCTTTGCCATTGAGAGATCAAAAGCTTTTAACCTTTGTGATGTATGAACCCCACCTCTGCGAGTTTTATATCTAACATGCATAACTAGCCCTTGGCAGTGTCTAATTCTCTCTAGAGTCACCAACATATTTCGGGATGCCCTTGCACTAATAGTAAAAGAGTGGCCACACATTCCGGCTCCGGATGATAATTCCTGAGTGGTTCTGTGTAATGCTGTGGCTACAGTGGCTGAATACGATAAGTCCAGAGCTCCTGCCTTGCCATGCACTATATTTAGCTGACCCTCAGTCTGGATAATCCTGTGGAGTGAACCGAGTCCCACGCAGTAAAACAGTAAGGGAGAGAGAGCTTATCTGCTGCACTTTTGACATTGAAATGATTTTGGTAAAGATCAGAGGATTCACTCCGACTGGGAGAGATGGCAGTTCTTACCAGATCCTCAAAAGGCAGAGCCATCTCCAGTGGCAGGGCCATTTGGATGCTTTACTGAATGGTTTCTGTCTAACAGGGCTTTAAGTGTTTAACCATTATCTTGTACAGTCTTAGCCAGTGGTGTGATGCAGGCATTGGGTGGGCTCAGGCTTGTTCTGGAGCCTGAAAGGGAATCTTTAAACACTACATAAAGATATAGCCCTTGGGTGAAGTCAGGGAAGAGTGGGTACCAGTGGGTGGAAGAGGACGATGCCAGTGGGTGTCTCCACATGTGGGCCTGTGTGAGCAGAGCTTCTCCTCATCTGTGCCTCTGTGGCGTGGGTTTAAGTGAGAAGCCCTGATGCTGTGGGAAGGACACAGCTCTCACTCAGACTTGGAGCCCTGCAGCCAGCTGGTGTCCCATATGATGCCCTGGGCAGGTTTGTACTGGACGGCTATACCACCTCCATCTTCTCCCAACCCACCGCTGTCTTCTGTCTTTCAGGAGAAGATCGGATGGCGAAAAGATGCTCTGCACTTGCTGGTGTTCACAACAGACGATGTGCCCCACATCGCACTGGATGGAAAACTGGGTGGCCTGGTCCAGCCCCATGATGGCCAGTGTCACCTGAATGAAGCCAACGAGTACACAGCGTCTAACCAGATGGTGAGTGCTGCGATGGCTCCTCTGATCTGTCCTTGTGCCCATCGCCCATCCCTTACCTGGAAACCTCCTCACCTGCAGTACTTGCTGAGGTTCTGCTCTGCTCTGGGAATCCAGGCTTATTCATTATTTTGTCTTCTCTTGCTAAGTTTTAAAACCTCCTTGTTAACTAATTCTTGTTAGGGATTTCTGTAGCTGGTTCATCTCTACTGCTGTGTACCTAATGGGATCTATCTCATTGGAGGAAGGGGTGACCTGGGAGCCAAGGGGTTCCAGTGGAGGTGATCTGAACACAGCGTGGAGCCTGTTTTCCTGAAGGGGTCACAACTGGGATCGAGTTAGAAGATACCCAGTACCAAGTACCAAGATTCTGCCACATTAATTATGCAGACTTTTAAAGAAATGGATCCCTTCTTCTTCCCCAAATCTATTTTAACATCTGGCTAGAGAGGAGTTCTTGCCAGTTTTCTTTGCAGGACAAGCCCATTTTCTCCAGCTCCAGGAGGTGATCGTCTAAGCTTTCTAGATTATCCAGGAGTGATGGAGTCTTGAAAGGGCTTCTAACTGTAGGACCTCACCCTATACCAACCAGGGTTAAATTGCCTCCAGTCTTTCCTTTCTTCTCACTTGGCTGGCTACCTCCTTCCTCCATCACAGCCTGATTCCACAGAGCAGTGGCCTCCTTTGCTTGTGGTGAGCCATGAGCGGGACCCGCAGACATCGGTTACCTGACTGTTGGGCACAGGAAAAAGAATACAGGGCCAGGGACAGCCGTAGGGTTAGGATATAAGCTAATAGGTGTTGGTGGCAGATGGTAGACGGTGAGACTGTTCTTCCTGGTGCCACAACTATTCCTATCCCTCCAGAAAGGACGGGGAGGGATCCAGACCACACCTAGCGATGCTAGAGGGGCCTTTCTAACGAATGTCCTTTCCTATAGCCTCTTAGTTGAGGGGCTGCTGATGGACTTGGTTATTAGGCCCTTGGTTGACGGGCACCCAGGAGAAAGATGCTTTTTCCAGGGTCTGCATGTCTGCAGATCACATGTCAGTGTTGCAGCTGGGTTGGTATGGTTACACTCTTGACATTTGCCTTCCTCTTAGGACTATCCATCGCTTGCCTTGCTTGGAGAGAAGCTGGCAGAGAACAATATCAACCTCATCTTTGCAGTGACGAAGAACCACTATATGCTCTACAAGGTACTCGTGTGTGTGTGTGTGTGTGAGTGTGTGTGTGAGTGTGTGTGTGTGAGTGTGTGAGTGAGTGTGTGAGTGTGGATGTGTGTGTGAGTGTGGATGTGTGTGTGTGAGTGAGTGTGTATGTGTGTGAGTGTGTGTGTGTGTGTGTGAGTGTGGATGTGTGTGTGTGAGTGTGTATGTGTGTGTGTGAGTGTGTGTGTGTGTGTGAGTGTGGATGTGTGTGTGTGAGAGTGAGTTGTGTGAGTGTGTGAGTGAGTGTGTGTGTGTCTGTGTGTGTGTGTGTTTGTGAGTCTGTGAGTGTGTGAGTGTGTGTGTGTGTGTGTATATCGGGGTAGGGGGGTGGTCTGATCTGTGACTCACTTTGATCTAAAGCCAGTTAGAGATTGGAGTGGGAGTGGGCGGGGTCAATGGAGCTGTGCTTAGAAGTAATAAGGAAACCCTTGAGTGTTCATGTGGTCATGGACATCTTCCCTGGGAGTTTTAAACTATGTTATTTAACTTAATTCAGAGAAACATCTCAAAAATATTATGAATCGTCATTTTCAGAAGATGGATAGAGACACAGGGCCCTATTCCAGTTGAGAAGGCAAACATGAAATAATTCTGTACAAAGGGAACTGAAATGTTGGGCAGTTGTTGTTGGCTACTACTACACACGACTAACTCAGTCTGCCTTCCTGCGGAGGTAAAGGGTGGCCCAGCACAGTAGGTCTTCCAGAAATCAGTCAGTGACTGAGAGAAGAGAGCGATGGGCTTGTTGCATCCAACAAGTCTTTTCCCAGGTCGCTGCCTGGGCCACCATTGTGGCATTCACAGTGGTACTCGAAAGCTCCTTAGAGAGTAAGAGAGGAAGACCTTCAGTTTACTCTCTGGCCTTTCCGTGATGCTCGCACCTGTGCACACACAGACACTCACTCAACCTCTCTGACTGTGAGCTAAGCATAAACCCGGCTCACCCTGGAGGCTGTGACCATATCGGGGATGCTGTCAGGAATCCCTTAATTATCCTCCAAAGAACATTTGTTCGATCGTGTCTCCAAGGCCCCTGCTTTATGAGAGGTTATGAAAATGTCACCGTGTCTTCCTGAGTCATGGAGCCTCTCTGAGCCTGAGTCTATTTTAGATTAATAAAATGAAAAGACACTTAGTTTGGTGCGAGATCATTGGTTAAAGCTTGTCCATTACAAACCACATTCTTAGAAGGACTAAGTGCAGAAGCTGTGTTGGGCTTTGTTTCCTCTTGAGCTTCAGCCTCCTTCCTCAGACTGGGGAGACCTATATAGCTTGAGGGTGACAGGGACCCTGTCCTGTTCTCAGAGCCACACTCAGGAGCTGTGCTAGGGCAAAGGGCTTTGTCCCCGGGCCTTACTTACAGGTATCAAAAGGTCTTTAGACTGACACCTGTATGTTAGCTCCCTACTGAGAAGATAGGCTGTCTTCCTACGCTTGGGGAAGCAGGCCTTCCTGCTCCTGTAGAACATGCAGAGTCATCCGGAAATGAGCCTACAATTACCAGGAGCGATGGTGAGAGGGTCATGACCTTAGAGGGTGACTGGTCACTTGCTGTCAGCCCTGCGCTCCCTTCCATAGCCCCCTGAGTGTGCTTCTCACACCAAATTTTCTTGCCTCCCCCATAGCACTCTCCCATCCAGCATGTGGTCTGGGAGAGTGGCAGAGCATGGTACTGGCCCTTGGTCACTCTTGACCACAGCACACTTTTGACTCTGACAGAATGGACAGTGTCTTAGTGAGAGGGTTACTATTGCTGAGAAGAAACTCTATGACCAAAAGCAATGTGGGGAGGAAAGGGCTTATTTGGCGTACACTTCCACATCATGCATGGTTCATGACTAAAGGAAGTCAGGATGGGAGCTCAAACAGAGCAGGAACCTCGAGGCAGGAGATGATGCAGAGGCCATGGAGGGATGCTTGCTCCTCATGGCTGGCTCAGCCTGCTTTCTTATGGAACCCAGAACTATTAGCCAGGGATGGCCCCGCCCACAGTAGGCTGGTCCCTCTCCATCAATCACTAATTACGAAAATGCTCAACGGCTGCCTACAGTCCAGTCTTATGGAGGCATTTTCTCAATTGAGGTGACTCTATCCTGTGTCAAGTTGACATAAAATTAACCCTCACAGAAGGCAAAATGATCTTACCTTTTTTTTGTTGTTTTGTGTTTTTCAAGAATTTTACGGCCCTGATACCTGGAACCACTGTGGAGATTTTGCATGGAGATTCCAAAAATATTATTCAACTGATTATCAATGCGTACAGTGTAAGTCATTGGCTCTGACCCCCCGACTTCCCACCTCCATCCCATCCCCTCCTGAAACACTGAGGCCTGGAGCTGATAGAGGTTTGCGAGGAGACTTAGCTCTGCCTGAACCCCTTCTGTTGGGGGCTCCTAGTGTTTGAGGTGTGGCCAATGTCCCTTACTCAGTTTCTCCATGTCTCTGTGTCCTGTAGACTCGGAGTTGGGCATCAGGGAGAATTTCTAGCTAGTTGCTCTCATCCCTTTCCTGAACTGTTGCCGTTTGGACTCTTTACAAATCAGAGCTTACCTTATTTCTCCTGTGAATTCCTGCTAAAGCCAGAATTTTCTCTTCTTCTCTTCCTCTACACTGTAGCCTTCATTTCTATCTGGGTTCCTCCCTCTACCCAGAACCCTTGAGACAGGCTCTCTCTAACCCTGGCTATCCTGGAACTCACTATGTAGATGAGGCAGGTAGAGAGCTCTGTGAGTTCAAGGCTTCTGGAGAAGACAGAGCTAAGGAGCGGCCTCATCTGAGCTCTGTGAGGTGGGGGGGGGGGGGGAGGACATCTTCTGGAGTAGCTACCTCTCAACATCTCCAAGCTCAGCCAGCTCCAGACCCTGCAGACCCCTGAGCTATACAACATGCTTTCCCAGTTTAATTTAGAGGTTCCAGCAACAATAGTGGGGCCCCGCAGTTGCTCAGGGAACCTGGATTTACTCCAGTTTCTAATGCAGCCTAAAGAGATCATTTCTGCCAACCCCAGCTTCTAAGTGGGTACCCGACTCTTCTCCTTGCTCCCCAGGGTCAGGGAAAATGCCACAATTTACACAAAGAATACTTCTAAGCCATACACACAGGCAGGCTGCTGTAGCTTGGTTCCCAGCACCCACATGGGGGCTTACAACCCTCCATAGCTCCTAGTTCCAGGGGATCCAACACTCTCTTCTTAGCTTCGCTAGCTGGTGCTGGGTGACATTTTCATCGTTGCCCTGATTTGTGGTGGCTTTCATGAGTCACACAACCATGACTACATGTGGGTATTGACTTTGCTCCTCCTGGATGCTAGCTAGCAGTGGATCTGTGGGGACACTGGAAGATTCCGGTCAGAGCATATGCTACAGATGAAGTGGTTGTGGTCTTTGGCTCTGTCTGATTTGTATGTGTCTTTCACAGTGCAGAACTGTCCGCTTTTAGATTTATATCCTTTTCTAGCTGTGCCAAACTCACTCTCTGCCCAAAGGGTGTTTGGCAGCATGGAGCCTCTCGCAGAGTACCGCAGAGGGAAGACTGTCTTCCAGGGCTGAGCCCTGAGTCTGGGTACGGAAACATCAGTCCATGCTTATGAAGAGAGATACTTAAGACGAAAAGCCCAGGGGCCTCTCTTTAAAGTGGGAGCTGGCAGGATGGGCTGCAGACCACTAGAGTAGCAGCAGAGGGTGACATCAGAGCCCGTGGTGGGTTCTGCTCTAGCACAGCACATGTTTCTCTTTTGATTGTTGCCATAAAGTCTGCTCCAACCGCTCCCCTCCCCCCTCAGCTGGGCCGACAGAAAGCAATTGCAGATGTGACCTAACGTGACACAGGGTCTGTAATAGAATAACACTTAGGGGGGCTGGCATTCTTGACATTGCCGACTTTGTCTAGGATGGGAGTAAGAAACTATCTTCAGGGACAGAGCTGGTCGCAATGGCGTAAGTTCATGAGTTGCACGTGAGTGTCCTCGTGCATAAGAACCAGTGATTGTGCCTTTGAACCTCTGATGTGTCTTGCACTTCATTCTTTTCTGTCAACAAATACATCTTAAGGGGCTAATTGTGGCCAGCATTGTATGACACATGGCAGCAGGACACTGGAGCAAGCACAGCTCTGCCCTGCAGAATTCTACATGTGGTGTTTCAAGGGAGGGGGACCCTTAGAGCCGTGAGGGTGATTCATACTTTTCCAAAGTCAGTGGATTCTGAGGAAAGAGGCCTGTGGGGATGGGATTAGCATGAGCTCTGGAAGCCTGCCTCAGCTACGAGCATTTGGGCTCAGCTTTTGGTACCATAACTGAGGTCTGAGCTAACTCTTCATAATTCCTGCCATCTGAAACAGTAGAGGAGATTCTAGTCCCAGGCGCTCTGTGGTGAGCAAGAGAGAACCAGCTAGCCAGAACACCAGTGAGGAGGCCTATGGCCCACGTAAAGCATAGAGTGCCTTTTCTCTCCTTTTCTTTCTTTTTTTATTTGTTTATTCCATGTATGTGAGTACACTGTTGCTCTCTTCAGACACACCAGAAGAGGGCATCAGATCCCATTATAAATGGTTGTGAGCCACCATGTGGTTGCTGGGAATTGAACTCGGGACCTCTGGAAGAGCAGTCAGTGCTCTTAACCATTGAACCATTTCTCCAGGCTGAGCTTTTCTTATTTTAAAGATTTTTAAATTTTAATTTGTCGTGTGTGTGTGTGTGTGTGTGTGTGTGTGTGTGTTTGCCCACTTGTATGTCAGTGCACCATGTGTTTGTCTGGTACCCGTGGAGAATAGGAGAGGGCATCAGATCCCCTAGAGCTGGAATTGGAGATGGTTGTGAGGTGCTATGTGGGTGCTGGGATCCAAACCCGGGTCCTCTGTGTATAAACTGAGGATTTCAGCATCAGATATATAAGCTGATGATGTGGCTACTCCAAGGCAAGGAGGGGGAGCACAACCAGAGGCATCTAGAGCAGGGAGAGGAAGGAGTGAACTGAACAGTGGCCAGCAGACTGGACTAGGGACTTTGAGGGACCGGGGGATGGGGGGGGGGAGATGGGGTCAAGAGAGGAAGATAAGAGAGAAGCCAAAAGAGAGCTGAAATGTCAGGGCTCTATGAGCACGAGAAGCTGGAGAACTTTAGGGTAGGGGGTGGGTGAGAAGAACTGAGAAGAACCACAGACAAGTGTTTGTGATACCTAAGAAAGCCTGGAAGCCAGCTTCTGATGCCAAATCAGCATATTTGGTATGCTAATAGGCACCGCAGATAGTTACTTGTCCTGAGCATCTTTGGACCTGACTCTATAGGAGAGCAGCTAGTGCCCTTAACCATTGAGCCATCTTCCTCGCCCCCTTTCCACACATTTTTATATATACTGATATATGTGTGTGTATGCATTTCCCCCATTTGTGTATGGGTGTCTAAATGTGAATGCGTGCGTCGGTTCCTTTGGAGGCCAGAGGAAGAATTAGATTCCCTGGAGCTGGAGTTCCTGGCAGTTTCTAACTGCTCAATGTGGGTGCCAGGGACCAGTTTGAATCGTCTTGAAGAACAGCCAGGATTCTTAAGCACAGCCAGTCCTCTAGTCCCTATTAGCTATCTTCAAAGATTTCATCTTCATCTGCCCAGTCCCTTGAGCCTAACTGTTGTTCACATGTCTATACATTGATCGATGTATTCATTCTCCAAGACTTTGTTCTGCATCCTGGAGAGAGGGGGCATGTATGTGGTCCTTTGGGTTCATGGCACACTGAGAAGGCAGATCCTTAAATAACTAATTACATTCAGTGGGAGAGTGGGGTGTGTGTTGAGTAGCACTTTTGTGACCTTTGGCCAATTAAGGGTGGCACTCCGAAGAGGAAGCAGCTTTCAGAGGGTTTAGTATTTTTAGAGTTGTAGAAGCGCTTCGACAATTTGTTGCAGAGAGACCAGTTTTTGTGGAGTATTTTCTGCAAGCTGTGAATTTGTTGGGGAAACTGCACATCTCATGTATTAGCTTATTAGCACCACATGCCAGAGTCAGAGGGCTAGAGGGAGGGGTGGGAAAGCTACAAAAGCTGGTGGCGCTCTGGCTTCTTGTTTGTAAGGAAGCTTGGCTCAGTGCCTCTCAGAGTAAGTCCTGCTGCCTGTAAGTCCTGCTGTCTGTAAGCCCTGCTGTCTGTGTTATAAGCAGATTTTTAAAATGTGTGATAGAATATGACTTCTAAATAGTCATAAAGTTACTTCATTTGGCCTCAGCTCCTAAAGTTATAACTTTCATAGGGACTTTTGAGACAGCATTTTATTTATTTATTTATTTATTTATTTATTTATTTATTATATGTAAGTATACTCTAGCTGTCCTCAGACACTCTAGAAGAGGGCATCAGATCTCATTACAGATGGTTGTGACCCACCATATGGTTGCTGGGATTTGAACTTAGGACCTTCTGAAGAGTAGTAGGTGCTCTTAACCGCTGAGCCATCTCTCCAGCCCCCGAGATAGCATTTTATTAAGTAGCCCTGGCTGGTCTAGACAGAACTCGCTATGGAGATCCACCTACCTGTGTCTCCTAAGTGCTGGAATTAAAGGTGTGTGGCATCACACTTGGCTATTACTTAAGGGTTTGTTGTTGTTATTGTTGTTGTTCTGAGACAGGGTTTCTCTGGGCAGCCCTGGCTGGCCTTGCACTCAGAGAGCCACCTGCCTCTGCCTTCCCAGTGCTTGGATTAAAGCACTTCCACTGCCTGACTTCTTATAGATTTGGGTTTTTTGTTGTTGTTGTTGTTGTTTTTTGTTGGTTTTTTTGGTTGTTTGTTTGTTTTTTTTTTTTTAGATTTATTTAGTGTATGTGAGTACACTGTAGCTGTACAGATGGTTGTGGGCCTTCATGTGGTTGTTGGGAATTGAATTTTAGGACTTCTGCTCACTCCGGTCAACTCTGCTCACTCCGGTCAGCCCCGCTCTGGCCCGAAGTACATAAGTACACTGTAGCTGTCTTCAGATGTGCCAGAAGAGGACGTCAAATTTCATTATGGGTGGTTATGAGCCACCATGTGGTTGCTGGGATTTGAACTCAGGACCTTCAGAAGAGCAGTCAGCGCTCTTAACCACTGAGCCATCTCACCAGCCCCATAGATTTGTTTTTTTATAGAATAGTTCCTCGGGGGTAGAGTCTTGTGGATCCCTCCTCTATTTATGGCAGAGTTATGATTTGCTGGAATTTGTACAGATTTTGTGCAGACAACCACAGTTGCCTGGAGTTCGTGAGCACAATGGCCACGTGACATTCAGGAGACAAGCACTTCTTCACCATGTTCTTCCGAATCCCTTACATTCTTTCTGTTCCCTTGTCTGTCACGTTCCCTGAGCCTTGAGGGCGTGGAGGGGTAATGCAGATATCCCATTTAGGGCTGAGAACTCGGTGTCACTAATTCACTGCACTCTGAACAGTCACGAGACTCTGCATCATCTCCTGCCCCTTGCAGAAGAAGTTTCTTGACCCGGGTTGAGCGCAGCCCTTATTTACAGATAAGGCAATATGACAACATGACCATTTATTTCGCAAAACAACAATAGTATCTTCTCTACCCATTAAGGGTGGATTCTAAAAACCAAGAGGCATATAAAGTCTTCCATGAATCTTGTATAAACCAAACATACCCGAGTATCTAACACCCAGGTAAAAAGCAGATCATGGCTGGGCTTGTTGCTTGCCATTTCAGCTCAGAAGCCTGAAGCACGAGGATTACAGAGTTTGGGGTTATCCTAGACTACATAACAAGATCCTGTCTCAGAAACAAAAATATACAAAGAAAACACAGCCACAGCAGAGCATTGCCAGCACAGGCAAGTCCCTTGTAGGCCTCCCTCTCTCGATATCCCCCAAGGGCAACCATTAGTTCTGCCTGTTACTGAATTTCACACATGATGGCTTCTCACTTAGTAGCAAGGATGCGCCCTGAGAGACACATCGTCAGGGAGTTATAGCATTGTGCAGGCAAAGAGTATACAGCATGTTAACCTAGATGCTGTAATGTACTACTTGCCTCGGCTATCAGCAGCTGCCTTTCTCTCCTAGGCTACAAACCTGTGAGGCTGGTACTATCTGGAATATGCAGGCAGTTGTAACAGTGGTGGCCATTGTGTACCTGAATATACAGAAGGTAGATTAACATCACTAAGTGATGTGGGAAGTTTATAGCTCTCACGATCTCATGATGGGGCCACGGTTATATAAAATCTACTGAGGCCCAGAGTATCTTTATTAGGGAATAAATAGAGTGTGTCTGGCTTTGAGTAATGTTATACTCTTCATGGTCACTTTATACACTTGTGTTTGATATATTGTTGCTATTATAAGTGCTCTGTGAGGTGGATATTCTGGGGTTTACTTAAATCTTTTGTACTATTGGCAGGCCTTTGGTTAGCTTCCAGATTGCTCTTAACTTGCTGTAGACATTCTTGTCCCTGCCTCTTGGTAACCTGCACATCTTAGTTGTGTACAATCCTCAGAGGAAGCTAAAATCAGCCTGAGTTTTAGAATACATTACTTATTGGCTTTCTTTTTTTTTTTAACTATTTATTTAACTATTTATTTATTTATTTATTTATTTATTTATTTATTTATTTATTTATATTATATGTAAGTACACTGTAGCTGTCTTCAGACACCCCAGAAGAGGGCATCAGATCTCATGACGGATGGTTGTCAGCCACCATGTGCCTGCTGGGATTTGAACTCAGGACCTTCGGAAGAGCAGTCAGTGCTCTTAACTGCTGAGACATCTCTCCAGCCCTCTTTTTTCTTTTTAAATGTTATTTATTTAATGTATATGTATATGAGTACACTGTAGCTGTCTTCAGACACACCAGAAGAAGGCATTGATCCTATTAAAGATGGTTGTAAGCCACCAAGTGATTGCTGGGAATTGAACTCAGGACCTCTGGAAGAACAGACAGTGCTCTTAACTGCTGAGCCACCTCTCCAGCCCTACTTATTGGTTTTCTAAAAGCCTGTATCGGCTTCCACTCCAGCCAGCAGTAAGGACCCCAGCTTCTCCCCAATCTTCCCAGTAATGCTACTTTCAGTCTCCGTCTCTCCCTCCCTCCCACCTTCTCTCTCTCTTTCTCCCTCCCTCTCCCTCCCCCCCTCTCTCTTTCTTTCTTTCTTTCTTTCTTTCTTTCTTTCTTTCTTTCTTTCTTTCTTTCTTTCTTTCTTTCTTTCTTTCTCTTCTGCATTGACATATCACTTTTCCATAGTCTTTGTGTCACTCAGTGTCTTGAGCAGCTAGACCCCAGAGAAGAACAAGGATAATGTAGTTTCAGACTCATGGGATAACCTCATCTAGTAAGGGATGGGTTTGAGTGTGAAGAAAGGCCAGGTGGAACCTGGATGGACTGTCTTAGCAGGATAGTAAGGAGCTAGCCTAGGGGGGAAGGCAGGAGAAGAAGACGTTGGGCAAAGAGCTGTTGTCCTGGGTGTATGTGTATGCCCGTGTGCCTACGTGTGCATGGATAAACCCAAAGCCTAGAGACTACTACATGGGTAGATGTCAGTAATTATGTGCCTGAAACTGACTATGGGAATAAGAGGTGCCCCTGAAGAGGTGAGCCGGAGACAGAGCAAAAGTCTTTTGAAGAAGATCACTTTACACATAGACCATTACCAACCATTCCAAGCTCACAGAGGGAGGCCCAAGTCAGGTCTACAAGATGGTGCGTGGGAAGCCTCCTGTCTCTAACTTGGCTTGAACCTCCTGAGGTTAGAAGAAACCATGCGATATACAAAAGCCACTGTAGGGAACACCTTGCTGTGGCTGTTTCTAAGTACTGTGGGCTTTCTTTTCTCCCTTTGTTTTCAGAGCATCCGGGCTAAAGTGGAGCTGTCGGTGTGGGATCAGCCAGAAGACCTTAATCTCTTCTTCACTGCCACCTGCCAAGATGGCATATCTTACCCTGGTCAGAGGAAGTGTGAGGGTCTGAAGATTGGGGACACAGTAAGTGTTCACTCCTAGTTTATAAGAGTTCTTGTTCGCTTGGGTAATAATTCTCTGAATCTGACAATTTTGTAGTTCCCTGGAGTCCTCTAGAGACTGTGCTCTGCCTTCTAGTTCAGCATGCTTTCCAAACTACTGTGCATGTTGTGTGCAAAGTCTTAGCAGGATCAGGTGCCGAGCTCCAGTACACAGACCCCCTCAGTGCAGTGCCAGCTCCTCAGTGACACTGGGCCCTTGGTGCTTTAGCCATTATCGTTTTAGCTTGACAGTGATCCAGTCGGGTGGGAGAATATTGACAGGAGTCTAGGAGACTTGGCTTCTATTCCTCAGCTTTTCTATGCATTTCCTCTTATTTGATGAGACTGAGGGGTATCCGGCAGCCGTGGAGAGAACAGATGCCTGTCAGATAGCAGATATAAATGATGTATGTGTAAAGATGAAATGGTGTGAAGGCATAAGTGGGGCGTGGCGGCACGTGATGAGTCACTATGAAAAGATTGTTTTTGACAGTAGTCTGATCTACAGAGGGGAAAGATAAAAGGTGTAGCAGTGCTGGGGCGGTGGTGGCACATGCCTTTAATCCCAGCACTCGGGAGGCAGAGGCAGGTGGATTTCTGAGTTCGAGACCAGCCTGGTCTACAAAGTGAGTTCCAGGACAGCCAGGCCTACACAGAGAGACCCTGTCTCAAAAAACAAAACAAAACAAAAAACAACAACAAAAAAAAGGTGTAGCAGTGATGCCAAATGAAGATGGCAAAGGAAAGCACTGGGGAGTGGTGACACCACTGTGCCCATGGCAACACAGGCTATTGATGGTGATTGGAGGATTGTCCACACACCTTCTGGAGGTCTGCTGCCAGAAGCAGACAGACTATAGAGACCATCCCAATGGCATTTAAATTTTTTTCTTTATTTTTAGGATTTATGTTTTTTATTACTATTTTATTAATTAATACCACCATCCTCTTCCATCTCCTTAGTTAATTTTTTAAAGTGTTTATTATTTTTATGTGCATGGGTGTTTTGCCTGCAGCATGTCTGTGTGAGGATGTCAGATCCTCTGGAACTGGAGTTCCAAATAGTTTTGAGCTGTCATGTGGGTACTGGGAATCGAACCCCATGTCCTCTGGAAGAGCAGCCAATGCTCTTAACTATGGAGCCATTTCTCCAATCCCATGTTTTATTATTTTATTATTTTTAATTATGCTAAGTATGTACACATGAGTACAGGTGCCTGCAGAGGTGCATGCTTTTAACAACCGAGCCATCCATTTCTTCAGCCCCCTCCAATGAGCTATGGTGACCACTCCTTTCCTTAGAAAATAGAGTGAGAGAAAGCTCCCTTGCACACTTCAGAGTATCTGAGCATCTTCTGGGCACTACTGCCAGCTAAGGTGGCAATAACCCCGTACTTCCTGCCTTAGGAAGACACAGGAGTATCTGCTTACGTCTAGCTGGGACATTCTAGCCTCTTCTCTCTTCCTTCCTGTTTTCCATGTTAAGTGACACTTCACCCACTTAACACCACACAGGGAACCGGTCCTACCTTTTCACAATCCTACAGTGGCACCCTACCACCAAATGAGGCAGTTCAAATCCAGTCTGGAAGGTGAGACTGTAGGGAGCCCTAAAACATGAATAATTGTCAAAAGTTGTACTTATATTCTTTAGATAAATTATAGTGATTTCTTTTACAAAAAAAGATTTATTTATTTTATATATGTGAGTTTACTGTCACTGTCTTGAGACACACCAGAAGTGGGCATCAGATCCCAATACAGATGGTTGTGAGCCACCATGTCGTTGCTGGAAATTGAACTCAGGACCGCTGGAAGAACAGTCGATGCTCTTAAGTGCTAAGCCATCTCTCCAGTTCCACTGGTTTTTTTTTTAAAACTTTTTTTAATTTTTAATTTATTTTTTTACACAAGTTCCATTCCCCGCCCCTATGATTTTTTTTAATCAAGATAATTTAAGAAAAAACCCAGAAGTCTTGTTGAAGTCGTGGAGTTTAAAGAGTTAGTTGTAGCTGGAGAGATGGCTTAGGGTTGCTGCCAAGCCTGGTGATGACCCGAGCTTGATCCCTGGAACCACAACAGTGGAAGGAAAGAACTGAGTCCCACAAGCTGTCCTCAGACTCCACACCTGTGCAGTGCTCTGTGCATCCCATGCCCAAATTAAACAACAAATAAATGTAAGGACAAAGCGGAACAGGAAGTTCTGGCAGGAGGTAGCAGCCATAGGTAGAAAAAGAACACGTGAGCAAATTCTATAGATCTTATCTGCGTGGGGTGTGTGGTGCGGTGACACAGGGCATCAATGGTCAGGCAGGTTTATGAACATGCTTCCTATAAGGGATGGTCTGACAGAGGCTTGGACATATATTGTCTGCCTGTGTTTATATGCCATCAGCAGGCCTGTTTATCAAATACGGAAAAGGTTACAGAGCCGGAACAAACAGTCCATCTTATAAAACAGGAAAGCTAAGACTTAAAACTAGTTTTAAAAACTAGGTTATGATTAATTAGTTAATTATAATTTGTATCTTATTTAGTTTAGAGTATTAATAGGACAAAGGGTATGTGCTCTGGTAGTGTTTTTGGTTGTTTGTTTTGATGATAGAATCTCATATGCACAGCGAGTTATAAGCTTACCTGGGCTACAGAGTGAGACTGGGCCTAAAAAGAAAACAAAACCAAACCCAAAAACGAATGGCATTCTAAGGGTGGGTGAGACGGCTCAGAGAGTCAAAACCCTTGTTGCTGCACCTGATGGACCACTTGAGTTCAGTGCCTGGGACTCACATTGTGAAAGGAGAGAACCCACTCTGAAAATTGTCTTCTGACCTGCGCTTTGTGCCACGCTACCGGACCCCTTACTCCACCACAATAAAGGAATGTCATATAGAAAGCTTAAGCATCTTTTTTTTTTAAAGATTTATTTATTTATTATATGTAAGTACACTGTAGCTGTCTTCAGACACTCCAGAAGAGGGCGCCAGATCTCGTTACGGATGGTTGTTAGCCACCATGTGGTTGCTGGGATTTGAACTCCGGACCTTTGGAAGAGCAGTCGGGTGCTCTTACCCACTGAGCCATCTCACCAGCCCAAGCTTAAGCATCTTAAGTGGCCTGCCCGCTGGGGCTGTATCGTAGATCTTTGAAACCCCAGAGGTAATGGCATTTCTCTTCTTTTCGGGTCACACTGCTTGTGGTAGAGTCATTTTAGAAGCTTAAAGGACAAGCGGATGTCACTTAGGAAAAAACAGCAAGAAAACTGGGGCTTGTTGAAAATGCCACCTTGAGGCAGAGTGGATCTGAGGTCTTTAGGTAAATGTAGGGAAATTGCAAGGACTTTATGTTTGGGGTCCTTCACGGAATACAGAGAAGATACATTCCACCTCATGATGGACCAGAAACAGACTGAACAGCGAATATTTCTCTGTTCCTCTCTTAGTTTCCTGCAAGGAAAACATTGTTACCCGTGTGACAGACCAGGGAATAGAATACAGGATGAATGAAATAAAAGCCCAGAGCTAAGGCTCCCTGTTCTGTAGCACGCACCCGATACCACCTGACACCCATGACCCCTTCCACCATAGACATTTCAAAAATAATGTGGGACAGAGTGGTGATGGACCACAGCCTTCACAGAGAGCAGAGCCTCTGTGTCCTTGTCATTGAGTTCACATAGTCATCAACATTGGTGAGGATAGAATACTGTACTGCTGATGGGCAGCTGGGGCCTCTAGGATGGGAGTGGCTTGCCTAAACTCACCCAGATTAAGTCCTATTTTAATCACAGTCTCCCCGTCACAGGGAGCCTAGTTAGCCACCTCTATATAGGAACTTACAGTGTGCCCAGTTGGGGCTTTGCTACTATTTCTTTTCCTCCCCTCCCCTCCCCTCCCCTCCCCTCCCCTCCCCTCCCCTCCCCTCCCCTCCCCTCCCCTCCCCTCCCCTCCCCTCCCCTCCCCTCCCCTTTCCAACATTGATTTATTTATTTTATGTGTGTTGGGTGTCGGATCATGTGACACCTTGCAAGAGTGGGTTCTGTTCCACTGTATGGGTCCCAAAAATTGAACTCAGGTCCTCAGGCTGAACAGCAAGTGCCTTTACCCACTGAGCCATCTAGCCAGCTCCTGGTTTCTGTCTCTCCCAGCAGCTTTGCAGTGAACTATATTTTTCCATGTTAATGCGTGGGCTTAAACCCTGGGGCTCGAAGAGGAGCCTGAGACACTGGTCCCAGGTACCACTGCTGGTGAGCAGCAGGCAGCAGTAAGACCCAAGTCACTTGCAACGCCACAGCCCAGGCCTTCTCTGTAGGCCTCAGGCACAGTGTAGTGAAAGCTTCAGGGACTTGGGGAGGAATCGTCCTTTCTGCCCCCAACACTTGTACACAGCTCTTTTTTGTTTGGCCGGGAATGCTTAGGAAATCTGATGTCTGGAAATCAGGGAAAAAAAAAGAAAAGAAGAATTTAAATGGAAACTTTCCTCAGCATTGAGACGTCTCTATTGTAACAGAATGATTTTAGTGTTTTCACCACCGAAGTTGCCTTTGGCCCATCTTTAGGATCCAGTGGCCATAGCCCTGTGGAAATCGCAGCAGGTCCTCACACAAGCCTTTCTGCTGGCCCTTTGTCTTCTCTCTGTCCTAGTATTGTCCCAGTGTCCTCCGGCTGCAGTCACACGACCTCTCTGGTTAGAGCTGTGTGGGTTTTGTTATCTGGGTGTGAATGTCTGCACAGAGGCACTCTTTTTCTGGGCTGGGTGTGAATGTCTGCACAGAGGCACTCTTTTTCTGGGCTGGGTGTGTCACTGTCCACCGGGGTTGTGCAGATCATGAGAGTAGGGCTTTCTGGACTGACTGAGTCTGGTGCTATGACATGGGAGGTCTGAAGAGTAAGAAATTTAAGGGGCTAGAGAGATGGGTTAAGGTTAAGGGTGCCACTGCTCCTGTAGAGGACCCAAGTTCAGTCCCTAGCACCTATGTTGGGTGGCTTACAACTGCCCATAACTCCTGCTCCTAGGGACCCAGTACCATCTTCTGGACTCTGTGAGGACCTGCCTCACATGCGTGCGCGCGCACACATACACACACACACACACATGCACATACATATGATAATTAAATTAATTAATTACTTTAGTGTTTTTCGAGACAGGGTTTCTCTGTGTAGCCCTGGCTGTCCTGGAACTCGCTTTGTAGACCAGGCTGGTCTTGAACTCAGAGATTCACCTGCTTCTGCCTCCTGAGCGCTGGGACTAAAGGTGTGAGCTCCATGCCTAACTTACATGTAATTTTCAAAAATAAATTTTAAAAAATGTTGAGAGTTTAAGACAGCAATAGCAGAATGTAAAACTAAGCTCACAGTCTTCTGAATAGAAATCCAAGAAAATACTCGCATGCGCGCACACACAAAGACAGACAGACAGACAGAGACAGAGAGACAGAGACAGAGTGATAGACAGAGAGCCCTGTCCTGGCTGGTAGCCTCAATTTTTTTTTTTTTTTTAAACTGGGCTGTCTATGTGTTTGGGAGGGTCCTGCACTTCTTTCTGTTTGTGAGGCAGAGAGGACACCCTTTCAAACACCACCTGTGTGATGCTCCTAAGAGGCCCCTGAAGGCTTGTGTGCTCCTCAGTGCTTATCACAGGGATGGATGTCCCGGCTTGCTAGTGACTGTGCTGGTGACTGAGATCTACTGTCTGGTAAACGTTTATGTGCTGGTGATCTGCTCGGCAGGCTGCAAAGATGAGGAGACAGAGTCACACTAGACAGAGTGCTTATACAAGTGGCTCTTCCCTGTAACCAAGGAAGACGGGTCTGGCCAAGAAGAGGAGTAGGCTATTAGAGCTGAGACCCAGAGGGACAGTGGAGTCTCTCCCTGGTAGGAACCCTGGAGAATAAGGCCATGATTGAGAGAATTTGCTAGGGAGTGAAGAGCACCGCCCTTTGTGGCCAGAGAGGGAGGGGTCAGAGAGCTGCTGAAACCGATGGTTGTGGGGTTGAGAGGAGTAGGTTGGGGACTAAGGAATAATGGTTGGCCCACTCTAGTAGGATTCGTGTATGAGTGACAAGCTTAAGGGCCTGGCCACTCCCTGGCAGATGGTTCCTTCCTGGGTGTCACAAGTTAGGATAAAGGGACATGTTAGGGAATGGTGACCGAAGGCTCTGGGACTCTAGGGGTTAGACAGTTCAGCTGTCATTGGGTACTTCAGGGTCTAGTCTGGGGACAACAGTGGAGACCAAAGGTGGCATTGGGACAGACGGACTAAGTAGATCTCACTTTGAGTAATAGCAGCTTCCTGTGAAGGTGAGGGAGAGGCAGGCAGTGCCTTGTGGTTGTTTCCAAAGAGAGGTGGTCTTGCGACGAAGAAGCAGGAGACTTGGCCGTAGTGAAACGAGGATGTCCTGAAAGAGAAGCCATTCTTATATTAAAGCCCAGAGCCTTGAATCTGGTGAGAGTCCCTTCTCTAAGTTCTCAGGTCCATTTGCCAGCAAGCTGGGCTGAGTGGACCTATACCCCAGGAACTTGTGTTCTAAAGAACTAACATTGACAAATTAGTATGCAAGTGGCTGGCTGTCCAGCTAGCATTAACACCGTGCACAAAGGGCCCAGTGAACCACCGTTAGAGCCTTCTCACGGGATACATGCCAACACACACACACACACACACACACACCCTGCTCTTGCCCACTCCTCTGGGCCCTGGACTTTGGGCCCTCCCTCAGCTCTTTGTTTTATTAAGAGCTGAGTGGACTTGGCACCTGCAGAACCCCAGGGTTGGGGAGTTTGTGTGGGGTCTGGGCACCTCCCTGTTTGAAAGAGTGGGCTCCCATTGGAGAACCAGAATCATCCCAATGAAGTTGAGTCACTAGTCTGGCCAGGATGCCTGCAGCAGCTGTGACCTTCCTCTAGACTGAGTCTTGGAATGGGAACCTGGAAAGGCTCCAGGAGCCGGGCAGCCCTCGCTATCAGTGCTTATCCTGAGACCTCGGCCACCAAGGGAGGGGAGCCAAGGAATGAATCTCCAGGGCCTTCTAGCCTCTGTGGGTTCTTTGCTAATCCAGTAGGAAAACAGAATTGTCACGGGGCATGGGATGGTGAGCAACACTGACCCACTTGCTGTCCCCGATGGACAGGCTTTTGATAGCGTTCCTGTGTCCTGTGGGAGCCAAGAGCCAGTGGCTGACACAGACATTGCCTCTCTCTGGTCATCAGACAGCGGACTGCAGGGCAGGCAAATAGCACCTCCACTGGATAGAAGCCTTGGCCAAGGAGACCCTGGGACCCTACTGGGAAACCACGCCCTCTTGACTTCTCAGCCAAGCAGTGTCCATGTCTCAGCTCCAACTCACAGGCTCCTAACACTTCCACTTATCCTGGCATATGTGGGCAAGGCTGAAGGGTGTGTTTCTCTCTGTGTGTCTCCTCCCTTCCCTTCCCCCCCTCTCCTTAATTCCTTACTTTCTCCCTTGACAAAGGGGGATCTGCATGGGGAAGGTTGTGCTCACTGGAGTCTCTTAGCGGAGTGCCTTTGGCTCTGGCGGCAGGCCATTCCTTTGCAGTTTAGTGCATCCAGCTCTTCATTTCCCAGGCGTGGAAAACGGCAGAAAGTAGCAACTTCCTGCAGGTCACAGGGAAGGGATGGGATCAGGCACTCAAAGGCTCTGCTTCCCTGCGTTCTTCATGGCCCGCTAGATAACTTTGCTGAGGCTCAGCCCTTGAAACCCTGCCTGTGTGCAAGCTCAGCACATTCCCAGTCCAAGGCCTTGGAGAAGTCTACAGCCGTCACTTTGGGGGTCATCACCGTGCTGTCTCTGGATTGAGTCAAGCTGTCATCTCTCTACCTAGTTGTTGGGGTTTTTTTTTTTTTTTTGGTTTGTTGTTTGTTTGTCTTTTGAGACAGGGTTTTCTATATCTAGCCTTGGCTGTGCTAGAACTAGCTATATAAACCATGCTGGCCTCAAACTTACAGAAATCCTCGCCTGCCTCTGCCTTCCAAGTGCACCGCCACCGCCAAGCTTCCTACCCTGATCTGTCCATGAACATCTGCACTGTTCCCTTACTAGGAGGCGATGTGCTAGGAGGATGCAGGTCTGTTCTAGGAGAGCACAACCCCCACTCACTATATAAACAGACAAATTCACAGCCCCTCTGACATCATTGACTCCCTTGAAGTGAGGACAGCTGTTCAAAGCTGTTAATGGTTGGCTTACAGGGGACTGCCCAGCCCATTTTGAAGCCCAGAATGATCTGAGGAGTCTTGAGAAATAAAGACATCACCCAGATATAAGGGACCACTTGGAGAAGTGGCCAGGCATGTCTGCCAGAGGAAGGGATCCCCACTTCCAGAGGGGTGCATCTCAGTGAAGTTCCGTCACCATTCACCTCCCTGTCTGCATGTCTGTGGCTTGTTCTGAGGCACCTATGCTCATCCCGTTCCCCACACAGCACTTTCCTCTGAGGAGGGAGAGGCAGAGTAGGTATGGCGTCATGTTCTGACTCCCGGAAGACTCAAAGCAAGCTTCCTTTCCCCTCCAGATGTTTTTGGTTTTTCGAGACAGGGTTTCTCTGTGTATGTAGCCCTGGCTGTCCTGGAACTCACTCTGTAGATCAGGCTGGCCTTGAACTCAGAAATCCGCCTGCCTCTGCCTCCTGAGTGCTGGGGTTAAAGGCATGCACCATCATGCCCGGCTTCCCTCCAGACTTGTGAGCCCCTGACAGACAAGGTGTTGTTATCTGCCACCCTGCTAGGTCTGCCTTGCTGTCTGCCTCCATGGTAGCCTGTAAGAAACTCTAAAGTTAGAAACTCTTCCCTAAATCAACCAATCTATCTTCCTTCCTTCCTTCCTTCCTTCCTTCCTTCCTTCCTTCCTTCCTTCCTTCCTTCCTTCCTTCCCTCTCTCCCTCCCTCCCTCCCTCCCTCCCCCCTTCCTTCCTTCCTCCCTTCCTCCCTCCCAAGTGCCCCTGTGTGTGATGGTTATTCAGGCAGTGAGTATCCCTTACAGCTTCAGGACTGTGGGCTGATTGGGCAGCATACAGTTGTGAGAGCCATCCTTGCAGGGCACTGGGGCTGGGGCATGAGAGAGGACATTCAGGCCTCACCCTTCCCTTGTCCGACAGAGAAGACCTCTTTACTGTGGTCAGGTGGCTGCTCTCTGCCCCTGCACCTCATGCCAGGTGGTGCCACCGTACCTCAGCATCTAGCCATGCCTGGCGTAGACAGTAAATACTGGTTGAGTGAATGACTTCTGAGATAGGAGGAGAGATGTGCACAGCGGTGGGGATGGACGAGGATGGGATACTAGTAGAGATAAGGAGGAGAGTAAGGACCAGGTAAAGCTCACTCCTCGTGCATTTCTTCAGAGCCCCTCTCCTCAGGGTCTCAAAGATGATGAGAATGGACGGTAAAGACCCATGCCCAGGGGCTAGAGAGATGGCTCAGCAGTTAAGAGCACTGGCTATTCTTCCAGAGGACCCAGGTTCAATTCCCAGCACCTGAATGGCAGCTCACAACTGTCTATAACTCCAGTTCCAGGGGATCTGACACCCTCACACACACACACACAGATAGACAGACTAAACACAAACGCACATGAAATAAAAAGAAATAAACAAAAACACCCATGGAAGGAGTTACAGAGACACAGTTTGGAGCTGTGATGAAAGGATGGACCATCTAGAGACTGCCATATCCAGGGATCCATCCCATAATCAGCCTCCAAACGCTGACACCATTGCATACACTAGCAAGATTTTGCTGAAAGGACCCAGATATAGCTGTCTCTTGTGAGACTATGCCGGGGCCTAGCAAACACAGAAGTGGATGCTCACAGTCAGCTAGTGGATGGATCACAGGGCCCCCAATGGAGGAGCTAGAGAAAGTACCCAAGGAGCTAAAGGGATCTGCAATCCTATAGGTGGAACAACAATATGAACTAACCAGGACCCCGGAGCTCTTGACTCTAGCTGCATATGTATCAAAAGATGGCCTAGTCGGCCATCAGTGGAAAGAGAGGCCCACTGGTCGTGCAAACTTTATATGCCTCAGTACAGGGGAACGCCAGGGCCAAGAAGTGGGAGTGGGTGGGTGGGGGAGTGGGTGGGGGAGCGTGTGGAGGACTTTTGGGATAGCATTGGAAATGTAAATGAAATAAATACCTAAAAAAAAAAAAGAAAGATTTTTTTTTTTTTTTTTTTTTTAAAGAGACCCATGTCTGGCCTGGAGAGATGGGTCAGCGGTTAAGAACACTGATTGCTCTTCTAGAGGTCCTGAGTTCAATTCCCAGCAACCACATGGTGGCTCACAACCATCTGTAAATAAGATCCAATGCCCTCTTCTGGTGTGTCTGAAGACAGTAACAGTGTTCTCATATGAACATTTGCATAACCAACTGCTCTTTTCCATAAAGTACCTGGGGTTGTTGACTGTTCCTACCAGGATTCCACCTGTATGGTGGACTAGATAATATTCATAAGGGACTTATCTAGCCATGTCCCCTGATGGGTGGGAGCCCTGGCTTGCTGTGGCTATGACATCTCTTCTCTTTCCACCCCCAGGCATCCTTTGAAGTGTCCGTGGAGGCTCGGAGCTGCCCCGGCAGACATACAGCACAGTCTTTCACTTTGAGGCCCGTGGGCTTCCGGGACAGTCTGCAGGTGGAAGTCGCCTACAATTGCACATGCGGCTGTAGCACGGGGCTGGAGCCCAACAGTGCCAGATGCAGTGGGAATGGAACATACACCTGTGGGCTGTGCGAGTGTGACCCCGGTTACCTGGGCACTAGGTGCGAGTGCCAGGAGGGGGAGAACCAGAGCGGGTACCAGAACCTGTGCCGGGAGGCAGAGGGCAAGCCTCTGTGCAGCGGGCGCGGAGAGTGTAGCTGCAACCAGTGCTCCTGCTTCGAGAGTGAGTTCGGGCGGATCTACGGGCCTTTCTGCGAGTGTGACAGCTTTTCCTGCGCCAGAAACAAGGGCGTCCTATGCTCAGGTAGGCCTCCAGCCACCGCCTTTATGCCGAGCCACACCCAGGCCTGGATATTATGTGGACCCAGACCCTGGCTTTCTCAGGATGCTGGTGGAAAGGGTCATGCCTGGGACTGTTCTAGGTGGTTGAAGACCAGGGACAAGCCAAGCCCTGCCTGCCTGAGGCATAAGGGTGGGTGGCCTCATGTGGACTATAAACATCAAGTCTGAGGGAGTCTGTTGTAGGTCCGTTCTGTCGGGACTTGGCTGCACAGTGTGCCTGATAGGTCAGAGCTGGCCATGAAGATGAAGTATGGGGTGGGGTAGGAGACATGTGAAAGAAGTCCAGGGTACTTGATGAGGTAGCATTGTGGGAGGTTACCCATGGTTACCAATGGGCAGATAGGGGTAGGCTTGCAGAGGTGGGGAGGAGAGAGGCTTCCTATACACAGAGATTTCCTGTGAAGCTTAAGCACATGAGAGGGGTGGAATTGAGGATTCTTCTCAAAACTGTCATGACATAAGCGTGTCATGGGTTAAGGTGGGCAGAAAGATCAGAATCCTCTGGGAGCCATCAGGGTGGTGGTTCTCTGGCGTTAGTGAGATGCTTCTGTGTAGGTTCACAGAAATTGTGGGATGGGTTGCTGCAGGCGTGGAGTTGTGAGAAATGAAACCCAATGTACCCAGCATACACCTGCCACAAAAGGAGGACCCTGGCTGTATATAGGTCAGAGCCATGCCCCCTGAGAGCTGGCAGTATCCGGTTGAGCCTCTGGGTCCTGGGGGCTGTGTTTAAAGAATTTCAGCATGGTGGGATGGAGTTTCTACTCCCCTTAGTCACAACAGACGCCCTGGTTGTATTAGTAGTAGTATTTTACAGTGTTTTTCTCTTGAAATCAAGAGTCAGATATAACCCTTGGGAATGTTTTTGCTCCAGCAGGCTGCTTAGCCTGTGTTGTTCGGGAGCGGATTTGCCTGTGCAAATTCATCTGCACAGTTTAATAGCCAGATACTTGGCTGCCCTTGGATGTTGGTTTTCCCATCTCTAAGACTGGGCCAGCATTGCTTGCTTCTGCATTACTTTGAGAATGGAAGGAGACATAAAACAGGAGCTTTAGTGAGCACAGAGCCTAACGGCACAGGGCATTTGATGCAGGGTGTGCAAGTCAACTTCTGGCGATTCTGAGGCTGAGTCAACACACTTTTTTTATTTAACCACCAGAACCCACAGTTCTGAGTTCATCTTACATTGCAGAGTTCTGCCAAAGCATGTATCTGAAAGCTCCCCCCCCCCCCCCGCCCTGTGGTCTTTTCCATTTACCCATCTAACCCTGTGACCTTGAGACTCTCATGGGCCATGGATTCAGACCCCAGAGGGGTACTGAGATCTGAAGCTCCCATGTGGACAAACAGGGCACTAACTTCCTAAGATGGGGTTGTTGCCGTAACACACACAAGTTACACTCAGACCTTAAAGAAAACTTGGGAAACAGGAAGCTGATGCAAGTGTGGTCAGGCTGTGCTGTCTCGGTCTGTGGTGTTCAGGATTGATGGAGACCATCTGGCAAACCAGTTCAAGGGGCCCTTTTCTTACTTCCCATGTACCCTCCTCTGTCCCGCTCTCCGTGTTGTCAAGAGAACTGCTTTTCCAGAGAACGGAAGGATTCTTCTCAAATCTAGAATGTTCCGAATGGTATAGAAAGCAGTGTTTAAAGTCATCTATGTTTTCCTCGCCCTAAGAGGTTAGTTTCTTTCCTTCCAAGTTAGCATCCGTGTCTTCGTATGACTTTGTGTTCTACAGGTCACCCTCCCTCTCCTCCAGAGTGGAGCTTGAATTACTTTAGCCAACTGCTGATTAGAACATTTTGACCCTTCGTTGTACGTCTCTCCATATCTTCCCCTTTAAAAGCCACACTAGCCAAAGCATGAAAACACTCCAGGTCTTCCTGGAGAAAGGGGTTTCTGCACTGAGGTCATTGTGGAATTGGTTCAATTAAGATGAGCTTAAAGCAAACACAGCTCCAGACGGGGCTTAATGACACACACTCGTGCAGGGGAGGGCACCTCATGCTTCCTTGTCTCGGACCATCTGTCTCCTTCCGGACACAGATGAGCAGCGGTGAGCAGGTCCTCCCTCCAGTTCCGGGGTCCCTGTGACCAGCCTGAGCTCTGCTCTGGGGCTGCGTACACTGGTTTAGCTTAGGTAACTGGGATAGCTGCTTCGTTTGAGGTTTTCATGGGAGAGACGCTGATTTCCTAACACTCGGCTCCTGAAGGTGCTGACTCAGGCTCTCAAACCGTCAACCTCAGCAGTCTCTGGCACTTCTCCTTACCCCTGGCCCCTGCAGCCCATCCTGGAAGTGGATCATGTGGTTGAGGTCTGTCTTGAGGTAATGGTGGTGGTTGGGGGTGGGGGGAGGGCAGTGTACTGGAAGAAGTTGCTGAGACAGGCTTGGGGCCAGAACCGGTGGGAACAGCAGATAAGCTCCTTCCATTTATCTAGTGCTTCCTCTGGTGGGCCTGCAGTCCTTGACCCCTGTTGAGAGAGACAGGAGTATGTAGAAAAAAGACAAGAGAATTCAGGATTGGGAGAGGTTTTCCATCATCAAAATGAGCAGCAAGGCAACGGAGACCAGGTCTGGAAGCAATTGAGCATTTGTTACTGTTCTTGTGACACATCACCATGGAACAGCCTCTGCGCCCAGGGCTCTCGCTGTGGCTCTCCTCTGCTCTCTAGGAGATGTAATTTACAGAATACTTCTGTCCCCAGACAATTTCCGTGTGTACCGGGAGTTTTATGAGGCCCTTGGGAACACTTCTATTCTGATTCTTGGGAAGTGTTGACCCTTCAAAGGTTCTTTAAATGTGAGAAGAGGTGGGGTCTGTTCAGTATTTTTAATGCAGTAAAAGAGACTCGTTCAGACTTTGTGCTGCTTGGTGATCTGTGTCCCTACGAGTCATCTCCTGGGCTCTTACAGGAAGCTGTTGAGAGCTTACATTTAAAAATCTCATGGCGAGCCTGCCTTTTGGGTCTCTAAGAATGAGAAATTTAAAAATCTAACCAACTGTAAAATTTTGAGCAGAACCTTTTTGATCTTGTAACTCTGAGGCCCCCAAAGTACATTGCAATAGGGCTTTGTAATACGTATCCTACCTCGTTATGTGGTAAATATTGAGAGACCCAAACAACACCGAATTCCTTCTAAGAGATGAAAATGGGAGTCTGAAACTTGAGGCATCTTTCCCAGCATCCAAGAACAGATCTCGGGGTTGCTGTTGGTTCTTGGTAGACTTAAAACAGTTGTGACAGGCCTCTGTAGCTAAGAAGACTCCTGTGATTAAAGGGCTCAGTTCTTGGTTCCTTACTTCTTGCCAAATGAAACACCACCCATCACAACGTCATCCAGGTATGCCTAAAAAAATATTTTTCGATTTACAGAGATTAAATAGGGCTTCCAGAAATAGCCTCTCCGGACAGATAGTCAGCATTCCAAAAAGGTGGGCAGGAGGGTGCGTGGGTGAGCCACGGGCAAAGGGAACTATTTTTCCTCTGAAAGTAGCAGGGTCAAGTTTTGCAGCCTGGCAGGTAAACTCGGGAATCTGGGTGAGAAATAAGACTCAGAGGTAAGCTGAGCTTAAAAGGCCAAGGAAAGAGTTACTGTGTAGTTCAATCGGTAATAGACCTACACACGCGGCATGCCTGCCACCAGCCATATCTCTTCCTCCTCTTCTGACCTCAGGCTAGAGCCCAGGGCTTATCAGGTCTCCTCCTCTCCTGCAAGTTCTTAACCAACCACTACTCAGAAGCCAGGCGTTGGTCTTAGCCACCCAGTGATCATGAGGGTTATGCAGTGGTACTGATGAAAGGATCCTTCCGGGAAGGGCATCCTGAGAGGCTGACGTGCATCAATGCCAACCAGTGGTCCCAGTCATTTCTGCAGGACAGTCGGATGCACACACCTGCATGAGGCCCTCGGGTGGCTCTGCCGCCTACAAAATGAAGTCACTGTGACTTCAGCCCTAACTCTTTATTCTCGTCTGACATTCGTGGAAGGTGGTGGTGAGCTGGTTATTGGTCCCAGATAGGAAGTATTCAGTGATTTCCCTCTCCCTCCTTCAACCCGCCCAGATGTTTGTGGCTCTTCCTCACTCCTTTGCTCTTCTTGCAATCAGCTATTAACATACTCCGAGCTTTACTGTGAATTCAAGGAAGGGGGCACTCTCAGCCATCATAAATGTCCAGAAGCAGCATAATATAAATAATTTAATAGGGTGATGAAAAATGTCAGAACTGGGCATGAGGTCATACACCTTTCACCCTGGTACTCTTGCAGAGGCAGGTGGATCTCTGGGAGTTAAAGACCAGCTCGGTCTGTATGGCAAATTCCAAACCAGTGAGGCCTGCAGAGTAAGACCCTGTCTGTTTAAGAAACCAATCTATCTATCTATCTATCTATCTATCTATCTATCTATCTATCTATCTATCTATCTAGTTTTATGTGTGTGTGCCTGTGAATAATATATGTGCACTTGATTCCTTGGAAAGGAGTTATGGATGGCTGTGAGATGAAGTGTGGGTGCTGGGAATCAAACCTGGGTCCTCTGCAAGAGCAGTGAGCGCTCTTAACCACTGAGCCATTTCTCCGGCCACTAGAGAGTGATCCTGTCTTTTAAAATAATATACCCTGCCATTCTTACAGATTTTTGTTTGTTTGTTTGTTTCGTTTGGTTTGGTTTGGTTTTGAGACAGGGCTTCTTTGTGTAGACTTTGCTGTCCTGAAACTACCACTGTAAACCAGGCTGACCTTGAACTTACAGAGATCCACCTGCCTCTGCCTCCAGAGTACAGGGATTAAATACATGCATCACCACCGTTCAGCTTTCTTTCTTTCTTTCTTTCTTTCTTTCTTTCTTTCTTTCTTTCTTTCTTTCTTTCTTTTCTTTCTTTCTTTCTTTCTTTCTTTCTCTCTCTCTCTCTCTCTCTCTCTCTCTCTCTCTCTCTCTCTCTCTCTTTCTTTCTTAATTTTTAAAAAAGATTTATTTATTTCACGTATGTGACTACACAGTTGTTGTCTTCAGACACACCGGAAGAGGGCATCAGATCCCATTACAGATGGTTGTGAGCCACCATGTGGTTGCTGGGAATTGAACTCAGAACCTCTGGAAGAGCAGTCAGTGCTCTTAACTACTGAGCCATCTCTCTAGTCCCAACCATCCAGCTTTCTTTCTTTCTTTCTTTCTTTCTTTCTTTCTTTCTTTCTTTCTTTCTTTCTTTCTTTCTTTCTTTCTTTCTTTCTTTCTTTCTTTTTTGTTTTTTTGAGACAGGGTTTCTTTTACAGTTTTCTTTAGAGGTAAACTTTCACACTCCAGATCTGTAGCCTGATAACCATTCTGAGGCATTGGTCACTGCTACATCTTTTACGATTGCATTGAAATTTACATATTCTATAAATATTTGAATACATTTATTCCATATAATATTTGTAACTTGTTTTTATGTGTGTGTTTTAAGGAAGTTTATTTGTTTTGTGGGGTTTGCTTGTGTTGTTTTTAGGTAGGAGGCTTTCACTATGTGGCTGGCCTGGACTCACAGAGATCTCTCTGCCTTTGCCTCTGCCTCCCAGGTTCTGGGATTAAATGCATGAACCACTGTAGCCAGAGTCTATAGCTTGTGCCGGGACCAACCCACATGCAACTTCCATGACAAATTCTTGAACAGTACTGTGGCAGTTTGAATATGCTTCACCCAGGAAGAGGCACTATTAGGAGGTCTGGCCTTGTAGGAGGAAGTGTGTCACTGTGGGGGTGGGCTTTGAGACCCTCCTCCTAGCTGCCTGGAAGACAGTAGTCTTCTCTTTGCCTTCACAACAAGATGTAGAACTCTTGGTTTCTTCTCCAGCACCTATCTAGATGCTGCCATACTTCCTGTCATTGATGATAATGGACTGAACCCCTGAACCTATAAGCCAGCCCCAATTAAATATTGTCCTTTATAAGAGTTACTTTGGTCATGTCTGTTCTCAGCAATGGAAACCCTAACTAAGAAGATTGGGGCATAGTTAACCCCAAAAGGACCTGTAGGCTTTCCATAGAAGCTCCTAGGAGAATCATGATTGTTTCACATATTTAAACGTGTATGCAGAAACTCACTGAGCGTTATATTCAGATTCTACTGTTAAAAATAAGGTTACACATGCGCGAGTGTGCACACTCAGGGATATGCATATATGTCCTTATAGACGCACGGAGACACTCGCCCACACGTCTTCATGAAAGAGGCTCCCTCTTCTTCCAAATAGAGAACATCAAGAACTCTAGTACCAATTTTCCCATCGTGTGGTCAGACGATCTGGGGCTCTTGCATCTAGTCAGCTCTGGCAGTTTGTGCCTAGAGAAAGCTGTCTGGGAAAGTCAGAGCTGGGGTGGTAAGAACCTTGTGCCACTAAGGACATGTCGGCCATGTCTTCCTCATTTTGTCTTAGGCATGCTGCTACCTACTGTTCAATAAGAATCTGATACACATGCAGCTAATGTGCATTGGTTACCACTACACCAAGTGTTATTCTAGATGCAGGACTTGGAGTCATGAGTGAATTTCTAAGATTTTGTTGCCTCTGGAATTTTCCACTGGGGTTGAAGAGTGGGCGTATAAAGTATCTCAAGCTTCTCCCTGCATGTTCTGGATGTTTCTGTGAGCTTGGAAGATGAGAAGCAGTGGGGCAGGCCATATACCGGGCGCCTGCCTTGCTCTGAGCTCTGAGTTCAGCTCCTGGGAACAAAATTCTCACTGCTCTGGTCCTATTTCCAGAAACTTCTTAGCCAGGTTATTGGTGATTCTGAGAATGGGACGTCTAAGCGCTGGGTCTCCCCTGTCTTTTCTCTCTGTTTAGAAAGGGATGAATAATAGCCGGGCGTGGTGGCACACGCCTTTAATCCCAGCACTCAGGAGGCAGAGGCAGGTGGATTTCTGAGTTCGAGGCCAGCCTGGTCTACAGAGTGAGTTCCAGGACAGCCAGGGCTATACAGAGAAACCCTGTCTTGAAAAAAAAGAAAAAGAGAGAGAGAGAGAGAGAGAGAGAGAGAGAGAGAGAGAGAGAGAGAGAGAGAGAAAGGGATGAATGCAAATAGAAGACCCAAGCCCAGGCTTCTGCTTTCCAGCTTCAGGCCCGATCTGTAAACTGATGAAGTTTGGCTAAAGAGAGACACAATGGCATTTAATAAGCTAAAGATGCAAATTTAAGGAGACCGTGAAGATGCCAAAGCTTAGGTCTCTGTCATATGGGTATAGATGCTATTAGCCTTTAAGTGTCCTAGGATAATGGTGTTAGAAAAATTTCCACTCTTCTTCAATTTGAAAGTCTGAGAGACCTCTGGCGGTGCAAACAGTTATTCCTAATGGGGTTTCCGTCTCTGTCTCAGGAAACGAGCCAATGTTTGTTTGTGTTTTGGTCCCGGTTTTGGGTACTCCGGTGCACTCTATTATTGGCAGGGGCAGGGCAGGATGTAAGGGTGCTTTGTGTCCTTGGAGGTGAGTGTCCCTTCCTGGGAACACTGCCCTTGGAGCACCACCGAGATTCAAGTATTCCCTGGAGTCTGGAATGGCCCAGGATCCTTTCCTTCCTCTTTCTGGGCTACCATTGACCTCTAAGCTCATCCACAACCCCACCCCACAAAGTCTAAAGGAACCCAACCATGTCCTGTGCTAAGGAAGTCCTAGGCAGGGGCTACTTGATTGCACAGAGCTGACCTTAGGCAGCAGGCAAGCCTAATAATGGAGGGAGACTATTTTAAAGCACTTGTTACAAGGTTGGAGAGATGGCTTGGGGGTAAAGAACACTGGCTGCTCTTTCAGAGAGCCTGGGTTTGGTTCTCAGCATCCACCTGGCAGCTAATAATTATAACTAATTCTAGAGGCCCCCTATGCCACCTTCTGGTCTGTGCACATACACACATGGACTCATGCACATAAAATAAATAAATGCTTTTTAAAGCTCTTTGATGACTTGGATATTGCGTCCTTGAAAATAGATGGATGCTAGTGTTTTGCATTCAACACTAGTAAGCACTAAACAGGAGGGGGTTTTCTTTGTTTTACATCGCATGACTTTCCTAATAGAACTGGCTGCATATAGTAGGTCAATATGTATTATCTACTTTGCGGAAACTGAGGCCCAGAACCTAGACTAAAGTTCCTTAAAATTAGAGAGAGAGAGAGAGAGAGAGAGAGAGAGAGAGAGAGAGAGAGAGAGAGAGAGAGATATCAGCTGGGAGGTGTGTACCACCCTGTCTCACCTGCTCCGTGTGGCTCTTGACTGTAGAGTCAAACCAGAAAGAAGAGCCTTGTACTGCCACTTGCACTGTGGTCATTTCTTCCATGGTTGCCTAAGTTTGACTAGTTTGACCCTTTGCCCAAACCTCTGGATTCCTGGTTCCGCCCTCAGCACCATCACTCTACATTGAGCCCCACATTTCTAAGTCATGCCCAGTTAGTCTTTATCTAAACAAGTCTCTCTTGAGTTAGATTTTATCAGTCACAGCAGACTTCCCCTGTCTCCCTCATGGCTGGGATACTATCATCATGGACATAAGGGGCCAGGAAGGCAATGGTACTCTTTGGAAGGACTCTGTGACCATTAACAATGGAGTCTCAGCCTCCATTACAGAAGTGTGGCTTAAAGCAGTGCCATCCTGGTTTTGTCAGAGTGATCATAGTTTGCTCTTCAGACACGAGCTTGTGGTCCAGACACAGGAAAGGCAGAGGGTGGGAGCCGCTCCTGGGGAAGTACCATCCCCAAAATAGTTGACTGTTTTGTCAACAGTAAGCCAAGGACAGGGATAGCTGGCCCAAGGCCAAGAATGCATCAGTGTGTGTGAGTGTCAGATGATGTGTGTGCTGGGAGATTGGAACATTGTATTGGCAACAGAGCGGGGTGCAAAGCCTTTGGTTTCTGTTTGACTGTGTCTGTGGAAAAGGAATGAAGGAGAAGCCTCCGTTCTCTTCTCTGGGGTACCTTAACTGTCAAGAATCACACTGAAGCCTGGAGATCAGTGTTTTGTCATGCTCGTTGTTGGCTGTCTTCCCCCAGGACTTAGGGTCTGTCCAGCCATCAGCAGCACATCCTGAGTGTCTTCTGAGAGCTGGAAACCATGGTAGCTAGGCACCGGGCACACACAAATACAAGACTGATCTTGTATTGCTCTGTGGGCTCGTGGGATAAGTAAGGCACAGGAAAAGGCAAGGAATACACTCTCCCTATTTATTAAGTGTCAGCTGTTTGTTGGTTTTTTTTCGAGACAGTGCTGCACTGCATAGCACTTGCTGGCCTGGAATGTTCTATATAGACCAGGCTGGCCTCAAAGCTGTGTTGATTCCTCTCCTGCCTCTCCCAGATGAGTACAGAGAATAGAGGAGTGTGCTTCCACGCCTGACCAGTCAGCTTCCAAACATGTTGCAGTTTGAAGTGAGGAAGAGAAAGTAGGAGAGGAGGAGAAAAGGGGTAGGAAGGTCAGGAAGAAAGAACAAACGAGCTCCCACCGAGCTGTGTGCTCCCATCTCCCCTCTCTGTTCACAGCCGCGTCTCTCAGGACAGCTGTCTGCAGGCACCGGCTTCGTTGGTTGCCTCTCCTCAGACCTGAGCTCAGTCCCGTTCGGATTCAACCCACATCTCCTTCACCATTGTCCTGGCAATACCCTTGACCTACCTTCAAGTCTCTAGCCAGCCTCCAGGGTGGGAGTTCCTCACCCAGTTCTCTCTAGGGTACCCCTTCAACAACCCAAATTGCTCAACTGATCACTGAGTTCTGGGAGCCTCTTGCATGTTCTTACTCTAGTATGTCCCCAGCTGAATTCTGTCCTTTTCCCTTCAGCATGGCTCTCCCAGGTCTTTTTGTCTCACTTCAGGGCAGAAGCCTAAAAGCTACCCTGTATCCCAGCCTCTCCATCCATCTGCTGCTGACCTTTTCTTACCCCCTTTGAAGGCTTAACATTTCTCCACCTCTGCTTCTACTGTCCCAGTCTGTGTGTTGGCCATACTGCAGCCAGAGTGATGGATCCAAAATGAAACTCTGCTCACGTTAGCTCTAAGAGGCTCTCTGAGAGGCTAACCAGACCCAGAGATGCCCAAAGAGATGGATCAGGGCTGGAGAGTTGGCTCAGTGGTTAAGAGCTCTGGCTGGTCTTGCAAAGGACCCAGGTTCAATTCCCAGCATCCGCATGGCAGCTCACAACCGTCTGTAGTATTAGTTCCAGGGCATCTGACACCCTTGCACGCACACATATACAAGCGGGCAGAACAAATGTATATCAAAATAAAATAAATCGTTAGAAGAAGAAAGAGAAACAGGAGCAGGTGAAATGACTTCAGGAGGAGCGGAGGGGGTCCTGCATTAGACTTCCTTGCAAGTTGTGCAGGAGGTGGAAATGCAGATGTTATATTCTGAGGAGGAGGAGGGAGAAGGGGAAGGGGAGGAGGGGGAAGAAGAGCCACTGAAGGCTCTCTATATAGCTGAAGTGTGTATAGCACTGCCTGGTTCCTATTACAGTTGAGATCACAGAGACAGTTCTGTGGAAGCTGGGGCAGACACAGGATGGACCTGCCTGAGATGGGGCATGGTGCTCTGGGAAGCCTGGCTCCTAGGAGCTCATCCTTGGGTACCCTGGCCCTGAAGGATCATGCCAAGCTCCTGCCAGGTCCTGACCACCCACTCCACCCGCTCATACTTCCGGCCCTCAGCCCCAAGGAGCTTACATTCCCACCCTTCCCTCTAGGCTGCCTGCTAAGTTGGATGCTCTCCATCCTCCATTCTCTCTAAATCAGAGGCTTCATTAACCAGAGGCCTGCTGGCCTCCCGGCCCAGGGCCCAAGTCACACATCAGCAACAGCTATGGTGGTGGAGAAGCCAGCAGCTCGGCCAGCTAGTCCTGTTCAACAGAGAAGATCAGGCAGGCCAAGACTGGCTTAGTGCCTCTGGTGAAATGAGCCAGGTTTGTGCACGGGTCTACACCATCTTTATGATATCAGACCTTGAATTTCCTTAGGCTAATTATCAATCGTGATTGCCCTTCCCAGAGAGGACATACTCTAGAACACAGACCCCCTATGCTGGGTATGGTGGTACAAGTTCTTAATCCCAGTGCTTGAGAGGTAGAGACAGGTGGATGTCTGTAAGTTCCAGGACAGCCAGGGATACACGATGAGACACCATCTTAAATAAACAAAGAAAAAGTATAGACTCCTATAACCAAGTGTTCTACCACCGAACTATATCCCAGAGCCAGACAGTAGACTCGAGTCAAGCAAATGTGGTCCGTGTCTCTGCCATCTGCCTACTGTAGAGCTATGGCGAACTTACTTGGCCACTCTGTTTTTCATTTCCCACACCTGTTGAAATCAGGGTAGTGACTGTACTCATTACGGAGAGTTCTTGGGCAGAGTAAGGAAATGTGTGTACATTGCATAGAGTAGTATCTAGTTGTGTTAGGTTTCCATCGCTGTGACAAGATGCCTGAAGAAAGCAATATAAGAGGAGAAAAGCAGGGTTTTGGCCATGGTTTTGGGAATTTCAGGTTCATTCCTTCTCTCCTGTGTTGAGGTAGCATGAGGGGCCTCAGGCCTTGTCAGGGGTGGGAGCCAAAATCCCAACATTCCCTTTAAGGGCATACCCCTGGTGACCTAACTGCCTTCCACTAGGTCCCACTCTGTCCCTGTTGTGCCAACCTGGAGAACAAGCCTTAAACACGAGCACCTTTGGGAAGCAATCCAGGTCTAGGTGTAGCTCTGGCAGATTGCCAGGATCCTGTCACCCGTTCTGAGGAGATTCCCATGGCCTAATCTCAGTGGGTCTCAGTCAGACCATCTCTCTCTCTCTCTCTCTCTCTCTCTCTCTCTCTCTCTCTGTGTGTGTGTGTGTGTGTGTGTGTGTGTGTGTGTGTGTGTGTGAAAGGCACTGTTCTGGTCAGAGCCAGGAAGTAGGTAAAGATTGCTAAGGATGGGCCAGGCACTCGAGTCCAGCCTCTGGGCTTCAGAGGGGGGATTGGAGAGTTTGGGTCTCAGCAGGACTCTCTCAGTGGGGCTGGCTTAAATCAGCTAGCTGTGCTGTGCTTCCCCATAGGGGAGGCTGCCCGGAGCTCAGGAGTTGCTGGGAAGGAAATAATGTTGCCAGCAGTTTATCTAGTTGCAGCTGAGAGCCCTCCGAGGGAGCTAGGGACATCCCGAGCATCTCAGAAGTCCTCTGTCTTGGCTCTTTCTGTAACTAAGGTCTGTGTGTGGAGGGGAAGTGTTGAACAGCCGAGTAGGTCAGAGTAGGAGGAGACACCCTGGCCAGCCAGGGGCTCACGAGGACAGCGAGGGTCAATTACATAACTCTAGCTTGTTTGTCAACAGGAATAGTATGTCTCCGAAGAGATTTCCCCTTCCTGTTCAAAGTCCCAAATAGAGTCCTGAGTGTGTGTCTGGGCACAGAGTCAGTTCACCTGAGAAGACTGCACAGTCTGGCATCAGAGTGTCAGGATGCTGGAGTGCAGAGGCTTCCTAAGTCTCCCTTCCCACAGGCACAGAGGAAGAGATTATGAGCATTGCAGGACAGACAGACAGATTCACGCACACATGTGTGTGCGCAAACACACACACATACACACACACTCTATACCACACAAAGCTGCCATCTTGGTACTCTGTTCTCATGACAGTTGCTGGAGAACTCCACCCCTGCCCAAAGTTTCACTCAGATGCCTGGAACAGAAGTGAGGGCGGACTTGAGGTGCCAGGGAATTTACTTGGGATGAACCAGGTCCCCCAGCTCACATACGTCCTATGCTTCTTTAACCCCTTCCTGTTTATGTCGCCTGTTCTGAAGCTAAGAGGGACTGTGAGGCATTGAAAGCTGAGGTACAGCTGTGGCAGAGAGGGCATCTGAAGGAAGGTGACCTCAACCTCGGGCTGTGAGGGGAGAGGAGGCACAGCCATGGGCAGGTAGTGGGTGTGTATACACATGAGGGTGAGATGTTTGGGTGGAGGGAGGTAGGGAAGACCTTGAAGAGAAATGAAGCAAGCACCCTTCCAGGCTGAGGGCCATCTTCCCTTCAGCCTTCCCACGGCCAGAATGGCCTCCCTGGGGAAGGGAGCCAGTAGATTCTAAAACTAAAGGGGAGCTGTTTTTGGGAGAGGTGGTTTGTACCCCCAAGATTGTGACTTCTGCCTGCTTGGGACTCTTCGCAGTTGAGTCTGAGAGGGTGAGAGCCATTCTCAGTTTCTCCATTGAGATGGTCCTTTCTTCCCTCAAGCCCACTGTCTTCCAGACTCGGAAAGCCCAGCCTGTGGTGAAGTAGAGTGGGGGCTGCCTTTCTGGGCCTGGAACTGAGGACAGCCAGGCTTGCCTTCCTTCTTTGCTGATTCAAAATGTATGTGTATATTCAAGTTTGGATATGCCGATGATGAGGACACCAGAGAACTCCTCAGGCGGGGCCCAATGGGCCTTTGCGTTGTCAGCCACTCTGCCTAGACTTCCTGGCTGAGGTTCAGCAGCTCCACCAGGCCCTGGTGCTCGAAGGCAGTGTAGGTCCTTTGCACCCCAGCTTGGGCGTGGATCAGGTAACCCGTGGGAACTTCCAGCTTTGGAGGCCTTCCATCAAGTTGTCATGAAGCCTCCCTCTAGCGTGACAGCAACAATAGGAGTGAGGAAGGCGGTGCTTACTGAATGCCAAGCATGTTGAAGCCTACAGGTAGGCTTACCTCACAGGACTGCCTGGTAAGGAGCCGTTTCTACTAGCCTCACTTAGAAATAAAGAGCCAAGACGTAAGGCAGACTAGGGTGCAGGCTAGAATCTGACCCCAGAATCCTTCCGACCGCTGCCTCAAGATCTAGATGTTTCAGAGTCCCCTGCCTGGGTCATATGTCTCTTCATGGCCAGCCCCACCCTTGCTTGTCCTGAGAGTGATGTCTCTGTGATCGTGGAGTAGGCCTAGGGAGGCTGGGCGCCTCCTCTCTGCTCGGGGACGCCTGCAGTCCACAGCTCTCCGCTCTTTACTCCTTCCATCCTTCAAGGTGGTGCTGCCCCGCTGTCAGATCCTCTACTTTTCTTGTCTCTGACACAATCACCCTGTTTCCTAAAGTCCTCAGTGTCTGCCTCATAGCTCTCCCTTCTATCCAAGCCCCACTGTTTGGGGCAGGCATTTCTGTCTCATTTCCAGGGCACGCCATGGGCCATAGACCATGTCGCAGGCTTCCCTTGCATAAGGGCAGGTATTTTTTAGGGCATTGCCATACAGTGTTATTCTTACTGACAGGAAAGGAAACACATTCCAGGAGTTTAGAGGCTTCTTCAAGGTCACAGTGCACAGGGAGGATTTGAACTTGGTCCAGCCCATTCTCCCTTTACTTTTTCGGCATCTTCAGCTCCGCCCTGCAGGGCATATTACAGAGGCACAGCCTTGGCCTCAGTCGTCTTCTCTCTGCCAGTCTGCCTGTGATTCCTTTAGAGTTTCCACACCTCTATTTCTCCCCAGAGCGGTTTCCCAAACCTCCTCCTTTCAGAAGAAAGCTCTGCAATCCTCATGTTTCCTTCCTGTCCTGTCTTGTCCAGCTTGCCTGTGGGAGATGTCTGTGCTCACAGCCCCACAGGCTTGCCTGCCTGCCTGCTGGACCTCGTCCTGGGACCCCATTGATACCCTCCCCCTCGATCTTCTCCACCTTCATGAAGCATCAGTGCTGAGCTTCCTCTCACTGCCCCGCATTGCCTGTCAGGCCACTGGCTCCCCAACGCTAGCCCAGGCCTCAGGCCACTGGCTCCCCAACTCTAGCCCAGGCCTCTGAATAGCCAATATTCTGTAGTAGAAAGAGGCAGGGAGACTTGGCTGCCAGCCCACACAAGCACTGTTTGGTGAATTCTGTATAAACAAGCACATTTACAACTTCCTGTTCATTTAGCTGCCAATCATTCTGACAAAGGAGGTGCTGATTGTAAGTTACATGTGTAGCCATTCCTGGCAGTGCGCCACTGTCCCTAATATTCCCTGTCTGTGTGATGAAAACATATTTATGTCTGCATGATATTAAACAGGCATCATTGAATTCAGTGTCCTGTCTTGATAGCATTATAATTTGGTTTGACTTTTTTTTTAATTCATTTATTTATATGAATACACTATAGCTGTCTTCAGACACACTAGAGGAAGGCATCTGATGGTTGTAAGCCACCATGTGGTCGCTGGCAACTGAACCAGGACCTCTGGAAGAACAGTCAGTGCTCTTAACAACCCCTGAGCCATATCTCTAGTCCATTGACTCGACTTTTTTTTTTTTTTTCTTCCTCAAGACAGGGTTTCTCTGTGTAGCTCTGGCTGTCCTGGAACTCACTTTGTAGACCAGGTTGGCCTCGAACTCAGAAATCCACCTGCCTCTGCCTCCCAAGTGCTGGGATTAAAGGCGTGCGCCACCACCGCCCGGCTTGACTTGACTTTTTGATGAAGAGACTTCACTTTAAGTCCTCTGGGCCCTATAACACTGGCAATTGATGGTTTTATTGATCCTGGGAGCAGGAGCCAAATGTCTCTTGTCACTTTAATACATGTGTTCCTATGGCTAGGAGAGGACAAGGGTGCACAGATACTAAGATGTCAATGGTGTCTAAGGGCAGACATTCCAATAAGGATACAATGTATCAGATCTGTAAGGTGCTGATGATGTTGGGCAGGTTATAGTTTTAATGGACACTGGGAAACTTTGAGTCAAGATGACAGGCAGTTGTCAAGATGCCTGCTGCTACCAGTCACTACCAGTATTACTTTGTGGTGCTATGTTGCAGATGCTGGGGCCCAGCCCACCTCCCTGGGAAAGATCCCTATTATTAGTTAGGAACAGCATCCAGTGTGAAGGACACAGTGGGGGGTGCCACATCTTCGCCTGGTTACATTTAGCTTTGTGTTTGATGTGTGGTGCTGGAGATGGAAGCAAGGCTCTGTGCATGTTAGGCAAAGGCTGTACCACTAAACCACCTCCCTCGCTCTTTTGCTGTCTTTAAAAGGCAGTGAGCAGTCAGATGACCACCAAACTATACCTACTAGAGTCTCCACTGGGGACTAGGATCCCTTAAGGACATGAACATTGGTGGCCTCCACAATGTCATCAAGTACAGGCCTTGGCAGTCCTTCCTCATCTGGTTTTCTTTACGTTTGCTTTGGAGTACTCAAATAAGGAGACCAAACGGCCACGTGTAGAGGTTTGCTGTGTCGCAGCCTCTCACCTGTTCCCAGCTCTTTCTCAGGTAGACTGGGCTCTTCGCACTCTCCTCTACAGCTGCTGTATTTGCTTGCCGAGTCTGTGCTGCATTGGGGATGGGAGATGCTTCCTGGACACTGTGACTCTGGTGGATCTTGTTTCCTCCAAGAGCCTGTGGTGATCTCTCCTGTGCTATCTTCCACTGACTCTTGACTCTTGCTCTAGGGGCAAGAGCATTACATTTAGCTTTGTACATTTAGCTCTCGTTTAAAGATTTATTTATTTATTTATTATATGTATGTACACTGTAGCTATCCTCAGACACACCAGCAGAAGGCATCAGTTCTTGTTACAGATGGTTGTGAACCACCATGTGGTTGCTGGGATTTGAACTCAGGACCTTCGGAAGAGCAGTCAGTGCTCTTAACTGCTGAGTCATCTCTTCAGACTCCCTAGGTGCTCTCTTGCTCTTTGGATCTAGCGTGGCATTGTGCTGGGTGTTTGGAGCTCTGGGACCCTCAAGGTATCAGATGTGCTCACAAACAAGTGGGGCTTCCTTGCTACTCAGCCTTTGTGGTTGGGGGTACAGAGCTCCAGGCACCACTACTGAGCATACCCATTTTACAGCAAGAAGACCTTTGCACGTAGATGTGTGGTCACCGGAAAATCAAGGTCCCCTTCCCTTGAACACACACACTGCACCCCAAACCCACCCATGGAGTAGTGCACAGCTCCAAAATGTCGATGCTTTGGGATACTGCTTGAAGTTGCATGTGGATCGCTTTGCAGTGCTGCCAAAACCAGAGGCAGAAAGGAAGTTAGATCTCAGCTTACAGTTCCTCAAGCTGGAAAATACAGCAGCAGCCATGCCTTCTGTGGCTCTGACGCCCTTGCTTTCTGGAGGGTTGTGATGTGTGAACTATTGGAAGGGGTCAGAGCCATCTTGTACATTGCTCTCTGGCGGAACCAGCTACTCAGGTAATTGAGGTGCGAGGATCCAAGGCCTGCCTGGGAGGATTGTATGGATTCAAGACAGGTTGGGCAACTTAGTAAATGCATGTCTCTAAGCAGAAAATGAAAACAGAAAGTTGCCCCCTAAAGTAGATCCCGAGATTAATTTTTAAAACTATATATGATGAATGGATAGATATGATAAAGCCAAACGTGGTGCCAACTGGTGGAGTATGGCCAAGTGTCTGGATACTCATGCCACACTCTTTACCCTTTCTGCACATTTCCCATAAAGAAATATCAGATGAAGGTTGTCTCTAGCCATAAACTACTTCAATTTAAGCTAGGCTCTTGACCAACACAGTCCCTGGAGCAAAAGTGAGGGGTTTATGTATGTTAGATCCATTTCATCTTTGAAGACTCCAGTGGGGGGTAGCCATTGCTCAGGTCCCAAAGTAGTGCTGGTCACATGCTGGTGGGGAGACAGTTGTCATCCTGAATCCCGTGTGACTGTGACCTTGTACGGGCGTGTTCCTGTGGCGGCCACATCACATGCCAGCTACTGTGTGGTGTGGGCCGTGAGTTCCTCCGCCTCCTCTCAGCCTGCCTGGCATTCTTCCCTTCCCAGAGGCCTGGCCGTATGCCTCAGCACAGCCTGTGAAATGCCCTGTGGCTTGGAGCCCCAGAGTGAGTGGAGACACTATGATATGAAGGAGTGTTGGTACACAGGGACACTCCAGATGGTCCCCTTCCTGTCTCTGGTAGGTTGTGTGCACTGCAGAGAAGATAAGCCAGAAGAAGAGGGCCAGGAAGTTGAGTGGCTATAGCCTCTCTAAAGTTAGGTCCTAACCTATATTGTGGAGCAGATTCATCAGTGGCCAGGAGCATGCTGGGATCCAGTGTCAGAATAGCCAACTCCAAAATGGAGGTGAATTCACTGCTGAGCCCCACTGTGATGACTTCCAAAGCTCTGCTCTCCAGTCTTGAACTCACCTGTGGGTGGACACTCAGTACATTCAATCTCCTGCTTTTCTTGATGATGTCAGCCTTAGCAACAGGCACCAATGAGGAAGATACGCTGCTAAAACAGTCAGCCTTTAAAATGAGCCACTTAGAGAGAGAGAGTGAGAGAGAGACAGAGAGAGAGAGACAGAGTGAGAGAGAGACAGAGACAGAGTGTTCAGTAGTTAAGAACACATGCTGTTATTGCAGAACAAACTCCAATTCCCAGCACGCATGTCAGGAGGCTTATAACAGCCTGCCAAGTCCATCTCTGAGGGCTGTGACACCCTCTCTTCTGGACCAGTGGACACACGTGCATGTAGCTACCCAGAGAGACACACAAATGAAAGTGAGCCTTAGGAAGAGTGAGCCATTTATAGCACTTGAAAAATTGAGATCCCCAGAGGAGCCAGTATCCGTGCTTTTCAGGACACTCGCGTTAGTTATGCCCAGCTCCAGGCAGTGACAATGACACTACACTTGAGGCCTGTAGAACCTCGAGGCAACGCCTCCCTGTTCCTAACAACGAGATACAACAGCCATACTTCTTCTTGTTTTGATTGGACTGCATTTGCTAGGGATCTAGCAAGCGAAAAGAACAAGCAACAAGTCGCAGACAGACAGCAAAACCATCATCAAACTGGGCCCTTTGGCCATCCAACAGAGGTGACTAGGGGAGCCCAGTAGAGAGAACAAGCGAACAGCATCCAATCTGTTGCTTACAGCATCCCCCTGAAACAAGCTGGGGAAGGAAAGCCCTGCTGAGACAGATTGCTGGGGCTGCCAAAGCAGAGTCCCAGGCCAAGCAGAGTGCGTTTTGTGGACGTGCTTCAGCTCCTTCTTCCCACTGCAGGCATTCTTATACCAGGGGGTAACAGCAAACCTCTGCTGGAGACGGTTGACCTTCCAGTTCTCAAGGACACAATGTCTGTAATACCCTTAGCTATGTGCGATTGCAGGGCCAGGGTCTAGCCAGGACAGTTTCAGAGGACATTTGGAGGAGAGCTGCTTCTATCCTCAGAGTCTGCTTTTGGCAAGCACATGACAGTTGCAGTAGAATTTAATTTCTATTACACCTCCTCCCTGACAGGCTGGGGACAGGACCCATCCAGCAAGGAGAGTGAGGTTGCCCCCGGTAGGCTGTCATGATGGCTAAACCTGCTGTAGGAGACAGCAGAGTAGTTTAGACCAGATACACCGAGCTGACTGGGCTCTACTGCAGCTCACTGGGTGACCTTCTGTGAGCTGTCTCTTCTATGAGTCAGTTTCATTCAAGAGTGCCTTTAGCGGGGAAGGGGTGATTAAGACAGGGTCTCTCTGTGTAGCCCTGGCTGTCCTGGAACTCATTCTATAGACCAAGCTGGCCTCAAACTCAGAGGTCCACCTGCCTCTGCCTCCCAAGAGTGGAGATTAAAGGGGTACGGCGGCACCACCCAGTATCGTGTCTCATAAAATGAATAATGCACCTGCCTCGTGGGTTACTGTGAGAATGGATGGAGCCGACGGCACCACAGTCAGTGCCAGGTGTGAATACAAGTGAGAATGCTTGAGTACCAGTGAGGGCTGAGGCTCCGGAGCCTTCCCTCACCACCCCCAACCCACCCCAAAGGCGGGGCCTCAGGGTCAGAGCTGGAAGTCAACATCTTGCTAGGACTCAGGAAGTGTGGCCGGCTCAGTTTTGCTTGGGCCTGTAACAAATCACCATATGTTTTATGCATTCAAGCTGTCGGGAGGTCAGAAAGTCCCAAGTTTGTTTCCTCTGGCTGAAGTCAGGGTGCAGGAGTTGTACTCCCTCACATCCCTGGAGGTGGTAGGTCTCCCCAGTTGCTCCCCTAGAGCAAAGTTTCCTTGCATTTCTTGGTTATCTTGCATGCCAGCTGCAGAGTGTCTTGCTTCTGATGTCCCTTAGCCTCCTTCTGTAGTCACCCCCCAAGCCCCTGGGGGTTCTGTTGTATGAACCTTGTAGGTAGGTTTAGGGCCCAATCGGACTGTCCAGAAGAGGCTGCTCTGCCTAATCTCGGGTAGCTTTGCCTCCCGATATTCAGTTTCTGGTGTGGACATAATGGGAGACTATTTTCACAAATCTACTGAATCAGGAAGCTTTTCTGGTTTTGTGCCATAGCTTGGCCAGGGACTGGACCATTTAATAGCAACAGTCTATACCCTGCCAGGTCACGTGGATTATCCTGTGGTCTTATCAGGCCCTTGCTGTGCCTCAGTCTCTGTAGGATTCCTCTCCCTGGCACATGGCAGGCACGGGGTGGGGGGCGGGGAGGATGTGTCCATCATATAGAAAGACCATCAGGTCCTGACTGATGCAGGTGTGTGTCCTTTCAGGCCACGGAGAGTGTCACTGTGGAGAATGCAAATGCCACGCAGGTTACATTGGGGACAATTGTAACTGCTCAACAGACGTCAGCACATGCAGGGCCAAGGATGGGCAGATCTGCAGTGACCGAGGCCGTTGTGTCTGTGGGCAGTGCCAGTGCACAGAGCCTGGAGCCTTTGGGGAGACGTGTGAGAAGTGCCCAACCTGCCCGGATGCTTGCAGCTCTAAGAGGTAAGGGCCTGCTCTTCCACCCTCAAGCCCAGGTCTGTCTTTCATCAGGCAGCCCTCCCTAGACAGCCTCTTGTGCTTGCTGCCTAACCTCTCCCATTTATATACAGCCTGACTGCCAAACAGAACTTGTACTAACAGTCGCCAAAGCACTAGCTATGAAATGCTGTCATTTGGTGGTTGTGGAGAGGAAGAGAGGATCGGCAGAGGAAAAGGTAAAATAGTCCACAAAAAGCAACATCACTGATCCAGTCTGAGCAAGTTTAGAGTTTGCAGAGTGACAGCAGGGAATGAGACAGACCTGGTGCTGGGTTCAGATGCAACAGCACCTTCAGAGCCTTGAGCATGCTATAGTTTGCTCAAGAAAAGGGGGTGGGGGAGGACGTGGTGTGCATCCTTCTCCGAGTGACTACGGTCCTCCACAGAACATCTCCCAAACAATGCTTCATAGATCAGGCCTGTGGGAACTGCGGCATTAAACAGACTGTAATCAAAAGGCAAATAGGATGGAAAGGAGCCGACCTAGATAGGGATGCCTGTAGCGAGTGTGGGGGCTTTGGATTCTTCTGCTCTATTTATACTGATAATAGAGCAGGACGGACGGATGTAGAGGTTGTCTAGGCTGCAGACACTGGCTCAGCGCTGGGTCGGGTCACACAGCCTGATGACCGTCCTCCGCTTTGGAGAGCAACAAAGGTCAGTTGTAAGAGTCAAGCCACAGTGATGCCTGGAGCACAGGCATGCCTGTTGTTGGCTGCCAGAACTTGCTGGATAACAGCTGTGTCATCATTGGAGCTGAGGAGCCAGGCAGGCAGCGGGGGGAAGCCGGGCACCAAACAGAAACAAGTGGCCATACAGGCAGTGTTACTCCTTGGCGGAGGAGCACAAGTGTGTGATTTTCTTTTGGCAGATTTCCCCCTGCAAATGTCTGGCCAGGCTGATAATGAAGTGAGCCGATGCGCGCAGAGCCTGCAGTTGTGGCTGGTCAGCTGTGCTTTCTAGCACTCTAAATGGCCTGACCCTCCCTGGCCAGGTGCCACAGAGAACCCTGGGCGAGGGCAGCTGAACCTGCCTCCAGATGGAGAGACAAGATAGGCAGGGAGTGGCCAGGCACCATGCCTGTGTGACTGGAATCACAGCCCTAGTCAGCAGGTTGTGGCCAAGGGTCTCCCCCACCCCCACCCTCCAGCCCCCAAGGCTTCCAGCCAGTGTTGCTCCCTCCTGCTGCTCAGGGCACATGAGGCTCATGCGGGTGGGCTGAGCTAGGGCAGCACACTGGAGTCAGTAAAAGGAGAGGAAGCCTCCCCTACCTTCCTGTGGGGTTGTCTTGGGCAGTTAAAAGGCCACAGGGAAAAGCAAGCACTAGGAAGGCCCAGAGATAGGGACTGGCCCTTCTCATCTATCCCTGGACCACACTGACCTCTCTCTCATGGTCTAATGCAAACTTGTTTCTTTTTCCTCTTCCTTCTCTTTCTCTTTACCTACCTTCCTCCCTCCCTCCCCTTTTTTCCTAAGTTCTTTTGATCATGGAATCTTAGGCCATTTTCCTACTCGCTGTTTTCTGAGAGGTTTTGACCACTTTCTTTGGTCCTTCATCCCTCAAGTTCTAGAACTAACCAAACACACCCTTCACTTCGGTGAGGTCACATCCGGCTCCAGCTGATTTTAATTAACATGCCTTGAACAAAAATCTCTGTGAGCGAGCGGAGCGGCTTATTTGTGTAAAGGGGTAGACGTGCTTTCCTATGTAACTACAGTGCGTTCTCGGCTTTCCCCCCGCACAGGGGGCTCAGCTCTAGGCTGCTGTATCCATGTGGGTTGGTGGAGGGTGTCCTAGAGGTGACCTGGAATTGTGATGCAGCAGCGTGTCTGAGGGAAGCTGTTGATTCCAGCCAGCCGGAAGCAGGCTTCCTTTGTCAATCGGAAGGTCCAGCAAGCATGAATGACCAGAGATGAGACCACCCCTTTCTGGCCGCTGGCCAAGCCTGCCTACCCTGAGGGGAGGGGCCGGGGGAGAAGGGACCATACAAGATGGGAGATAGTTATGAGCCGTACTGCCTAGCTGCAACTCTATGGAGCATCTTCATAAGATCAGCCCAGGATAGGAGGGTTTGCCACTAGCTCTGGAACAGTTAGACTCCTAAGCATATCAGTGTCTTCTTGAGAAAGTCGTGGCCCTCTCTCTTCATGATCTACCCACTGTCCAGTCCTTGTTGGTGTCCAGAAGTGGTTCAGAGCATGTCTGGGAGGCAAGACTCCAGGAGGGGCCCTGATCTGCTTCTCCTAGGCCTTTCCTCTGGAAAATAGCTCTACTGTGATGGCGCTCCCTCCTGCCCCAAGGTCAAGGTGCCCAGCTCCTGTGCTGGAAATATAACTTCAGTCGGATAGTTGTATGTGGCTTCCCTCTGGAACCAGGGAACTTTCTGGACACCCAGCTGTTTTGATCCCCATCGGTTTTATGGGGATACCCATCACTTTAGTGTTAGGGTACCTCCCCTGCTTAACCCCCTCTCATGTCTTTAGACCTCTCAGTGCCACTTTCCCAGAGTCCCCTGTGTTACTTGACACTACTAACTCCGCCCTGGAGTTTGCTTGTCCCATGGCACAACCCTGGTCTTCCCAAGGAGGCAGGGACCTTTTCTCTCTTACAGATTTTTTTTGGGGGGGTGGGGTGGGGGGGGTGAGACAGGGTTTCTCTGTGTAGCCCTGGCTGTCCTGGAACTCACTCTGTAGACCAGGCTGGCCTTGAACTCAGAAATCCACCTGCCTCTGCCTCCCAAATGCTGGGATTAAAAGCGTGCACCACCACCACCCGGCTTCTTAGATTTTAACAGCAGCTTTGGTGGTTTCTTTTTGGTTCCTTGTGTTTCCTAGAGAAGGTTTCTGGGTTTTTTTTTGTTTTTTTAAAGATTTATTTATTTATCATATGTAAGTACACTGTAGCTGTCTTTAGACATTCCAGAAGAGGGCGTCAGATCTCATTACGGATGGTTGTGAGCCACCATGTGGTCGCTGGGATTTGAACTCAGGACCTTTGGAAGAGCAGTCAGTGCTCTTACCCGCTGAGCCATCTCACCAGCCCCGAGAAGGTCTCTGTTATAAGATGTACCAGCTTTAGTATAGACTATCACCACATAAGTGGCCAGTGTGCCCTGAAGGACACTGACAGATAAACTCTGTATGGGGATGGGGTTGGAGCCCAGGGTACCCAGACAGTGGCATCAGGTTCTTCCCGGCACCAGAACTGCCAGGAAGCCCCACCCTAGAGGTCAGCTCTTAGGGTTGCAGTTGGGCCCAGGCATTGTGGCTCACTGAGCCTTGTCCAGAGAATGACAGATGGGGATCCTGAAGTAACACAAGGTCTTCAAACACTGGACCCATGAGTGCAGAGGCTCCTCCGTGGGCCAGGAGTAACTTTTAAGCCCTGGAAACCTCTTCCACAGAGCTGACTCCTCGGCCAGTTCACTATAGTAGGGTGCAGATGGATTTGGCTTGGTTCCTGCTGTCAGCATTGGGAATGTCTGCAGGTGGCAAATTGACCAGTATATCAGATACATCTCTAAACTCATGTATATCTCCCTGAGGCCCTAGAGCTTCCTTTTAACACCAGCAAGATGTCACGGGCATCATGTCCCCAAAGTCAGACTTACGGAGTACAGCTGAGCCTTTGGGACAACGTACAGTGGCTAACGACCACCTTGATTTTCTCAGGGATTGTGTCGAATGCTTGCTGCTTCACCAGGGGAAACCTGACAACCAGACCTGCCACCACCAGTGCAAAGATGAGGTGATCACGTGGGTAGACACCATCGGTGAGTGCCCTGCAGAACTATGGACAGCTGTCTCTCTGGATCTTGTCAGGCATCTAGGATTTTTTTCCTTCCCTAAGGAGTGAATGGTCTCAGCCTTGAGTTTAGCCTGGTGTAGCTTCCTTGGCACGATTGCTGACTCCCCAAGGGGACTCTGGGGTGAGACACTTGCATGTTATTGGCAGGACTCTTAGTTTGGAGGCTGCCCAAAAAGCTGCCCATAGAATCAGCACACAGTCATGACCTGAAGATTTGGGGCTGGTTTTTATGTAAATGATTATGGTGTTGATTGTAATGGTCATTAACTGATGAATGGTAAAGCAAACGTATAGTATGTATCCATAATGAGATATTATCTTGCCACAAAACAAAGAGGCAGAGCACTGGTATTATAATGTGTATGAGCCTCCAAAATATTGGGCTAAGTAAAGAAGCTAGGGAGAAGAAGAATATAGATACTAAGCAATGTCTACAGTAGGCAATGCCAATTGAGAAAGCATAGGAAGAGGGGGTGTGAGATTGGATGTAGACAGCACATGTAGACATTTTTGGGTGGTGGTACAACATTGTGAGTTTCCTAAATTGGCCACATTTTGAAATGATTAAGCAGTTCCTAAGGGACTGCATATCTGAAGAGAGAAATTTCAACCAAGGCTCGCCAGTACTAGCAGACTTGCCCTCTGCCTTGACCCCCAGCTGCTGTAAACTCCCGGCCCTGGCTTTGTCTGCCTTGGTCCTGGAGTCTCTCTTTATAGATTCTTGCTTCCTCTTCCCTGGTTTTGATGGACTGCTTGGCCCGGTCACATAGCATTGAAGTCTGCTGAGTCCATTTATCTCACGAACATTCAGTGAGCGTTTACCATGTGGCCAGCCTCCTGCCAGACTCTGGGGAGTTGGGAATTCTTTGCAGCCCCTCCCATCCCAGCCTTTTGCTCTTTCCATGGCTTGCTCTCCAGGGCCTGGCTGAGCTATTTTTTCATGAAGCACATGTAGTGAGGAAAGAAGGGTCCCCTTCCCACCCCCCACAAACAAGCCTGTCCTGTGTGGGACAGCTTCTTCCTACCCGACCCACCACCAGGTATCTGCAGAGAAGTATGCGTCTAAGTCACCGCCTGCCCCTAGACAGGCTTTCCTTCTTTCCTTATTTATTTACTTGTTTGTTTGCTTGCTTCTTTACTTATTTTCAAGGCAAGGTCTCACTATGGGAGTCCTGGCTGGCCTGGAAGTCACTATGTAGACTGAGCTGGCCTCCAGCTCACAGAGACCCACCCGTCTCTGCCTCTTGGGTGCCAGGATTAAAACTGTGCACCGCCAGGCCCAGCCTTATTATTTTGTTCCTATTTTTATATTTTTCTCACTATATATCCCACTTCAAAGTTTCCATCCTCCTGTCTTAGACTCCCAAGTACTGGGATTATAATTGGGTGCCGTGGCATCCAGTTCTTCCTTGTGCTTTTAAAAATACGCTCTCACTAAGTCTGAGGGGGACTGAGAAAACAGTTGGGCCATCATGTTTGGGAACCACGCCAGGTGTCCATCTACTTCCTAGCTGAAGCGCCTGTTGAAAAGATAGGAAAGGAAACACATTTAGTGTCGCAGCATTGACGTGTGGCTGTGGTTTTTGATGGTTGTACCCCTGCGGCCTAACTTCCCTTTCTCCAACCTCTTTGCCTCCTAAAGATCAGTCCTAAAACCCTTTTCTGGGGACCTGGTACGTGGACAGGACAGGGTCAAGGGCAGTGTGGGGAGAGAGGAGGATTATGACAGCCAAGGAAGGGGTTTGTCAGGAGTGAGACCTGTTATATACAAAGCTGGCCATTGAATGGCCTGATCTCCGACAGTGTGGAGCACCACCACACAGCAGCCTTCCATCCTCAAAGCCTCACACCTTGAGTTCTAGCTCTCAAGGAAGAGCGACCTCTGGTCCTCTTTAGTCAACTCAGTCTGGCAGACTGGGCCAGGTTCCAAAAGCAGACACTCACTCAGGCCTGCGGCATCCAGTTCTGTTCAACCATGTCCACTCCTAACCATTGGAGACTTCTTTTAGTTCATGTCACCACTAGCTAACACTTCAGAGGATTGACAATCCTGATGGGATCCACATGTCCCCAAATCAATAAGCTCAGCCCTGGGTCTGTGATCTTGATGTTAGAAATCTGAGCTCCTTTTAAAGCCCTGTGGCCTCTTGGAGTCTCCCATCTTTTCCTGCGGGGCTTGGCTTCCAACCCCATCCATGAGTGGTTCTAGTGCTACCCAGAGAGATGCTTAGGGTGTCTCTGCTTGCTTCTCTCCTAGTCAAAGATGACCAGGAAGCTGTGCTTTGCTTCTACAAAACTGCTAAGGACTGCGTTATGATGTTCAGCTACACAGAACTGCCCAATGGGAGGTCCAACTTGACGGTCCTCCGGGAGCCAGGTACGTGAGAGTCTGAGGGACCATCCTCGGCCCGGTTTCTTGTGTCAGTCCCTTTGTGGTGGTGCAAGCCTGTGAACCCAGCACTCTGGAAGGTAAAGACGGGGAGATGAGAGATTCAGGCCATTTAAAAGCCAGCCTGGGCTACTTGAGACTCCATCTCAAAGTATGTGTGTGGAGCACACTAGCAGAGGGCTGAGGCTGGGGCAGTGGGGCTTTGGGAACGATGCTGTGGGGGCTTACTGTGGAGGAAGCCTTGCGTACTGAGCTAAAAGGTTTTGCAAGGTGCAAGGCAGCTGCTCCACCAGGGCAGCTAGGGGGTCCCTTAAGTTGAGGATTATCCAGTCTGTCTGGCTGCTGCTATTTTCCTCAGTGGAGATTCCAAGAGCAGACGGAGCTCTGGGCCTAGCATTCCTCCCTGCCGCCTGCTCAATTCTATCTTATGTTTGTTCTGGGCACCAGGACTAACGCCTGTGCCTCAGAGTGACTGGGACTCCAGCCATTTCAGTTTTTGGATTGGAGGAGGGAGTAGAAAAAGGTTTGTAGAGTCCAGGTCACAAAGCCCAATTTGCAAGTTGAGCCCAATGCCCCAAACACTGTAATGCCTTTCTAGGCCAGATACAGGAAGTGTAGCACCAACCCAGGGCACTTGCCTGTGGCTTTGAGGCCTTGCTTTCAAGCCCTGTCTTTGCTTAGAAATAAGCACATTTGCTCCTTAGCACTCTTTGCTAAGGGCTCAGAAATGCCTGCCCTCAGACCAGGCCTTTCGGAAATGGTGCATGCTACCTCCTGCCTGCCTGGTTTGTTCCTGAAGCCTCCTGCCCTGGAGGTGGGCTAGGCTTGAGCCTCTGGGACACAGCCCAATAGAGGTATAGCCATTGAACAGGGGCCTCATTTCTGTCACGGCTTGGCTGTGTGACATTGAAAAAGTGACTGAATTCTCTGACTCTGTCTGTTCCTTGGGGAGACCTAGCTCAGCTTTCAGTCTCACTGAGGCAACATGAAGGGGGACGGACAGAAGGGAGGGAGCAACCTTTCACCTTGGACATAACCAGGATGCTGACAGCTCTGCCCACCCATCTCCTGGTCCCTTCCAGAATGTGGAAGTGCCCCCAATGCCATGACCATCCTGCTGGCTGTGGTTGGCAGCATCCTCCTGATTGGGATGGCACTCCTGGCCATCTGGAAGCTGCTCGTCACCATCCACGACCGCCGAGAGTTTGCCAAGTTCCAAAGTGAGCGCTCCAGGGCCCGTTATGAAATGGTAAGAGGGGGTGGTTAAAAAAGAGGTTGCTGGCGTAGAGCCAGGGTCAAAGGCTAAAAATAATCAATCAAACAAACAAACAAAAAGAGCTAGGTGTGGTAGTAGTCACCTATAATCCCAGCTGCTTTGGAGGCTGAGACAGGAGTTTGAAGTTCAAAGCTAGCCTGGGTTACTTACCAAGCCCTTGTCTGGAAATAAATGACCAAATTTTGAGTGTAGTTCAGTGGTAGTGTGCTTGCCTAGCATGCGCAGGGCTCTGGGCTCAATCCTCAGTATCACAGAGCAAACAAACCGACCTACCAACCATGAAGAATCAACACCTTCAGTACTGGATAGGAGAATACACACCTGGAAGACGCGAGGGGCGTTCAGATCATGGTGCATGTTGGGACTGCTGAGGGTGAAGCGCCAGAGGCAGGCTCAGTGGGGAGTTGGACAGACACAGAGACGGAACCCAAGAAAAAAGTTCGAGCTCTCAGGCCTGGTTGGATGGTCACATGAGCAAGCCCTCTGCCCCGGGCACACGCAGGCTCAGCACAGAGCTCAGGGGAAGTACCCCTGGCTCCCCAGAGTTAAGAGCCTGTCTGTTCAGGTTCCAGGGGACTTCTGGGGCTTTCTGCCTAAGCCCTGTATTTCACAGATGAAAAGTAAGAGCTCAGAGAAGGAAAGGGATTCCCCCTGAGCACAGAACAAGTCAGAAGCAGGCATCCCTGCAGGTGCTGGATGGGCCTGAGGCTGAACTAACACGTGTGCTCTCCTCTCTTGTGCTCGCAGGCCTCAAACCCCCTGTACAGAAAGCCCATCTCCACACACACTGTCGATTTCGCCTTCAACAAGTTCAACAAATCCTACAATGGCTCAGTGGACTGAGGCTCCTGGATGGCCAGAGAGGGACAAAGGACAAAGACTGGCGTGTCTTGGACTACCTGAACCATTTGCTCACACTAGCTAGGCACGCATGGATAATGGAGATGCCCTCCATTGAGCCCTAAGGGACCTGGTAGCCACACAGCGGGCCACAGGCACGTGGGGCCACTTTGCTCCAAGCCAGGGAAAGCAAGGAGACTTCTGGTGTTCTCAGCCTCCCCTCTGCCGCCTCCAGCTTGCTGTCTCCATGAACCGCTGAAGGCCTGGCTGCCCTCTTCCCTGCTGGGCCAGACAAGGTATCCGGAAGAGTCTGTGTGTGCAAAGCTAGCGCGCAGCCTGGCTTTTTCCAGTTGATCGTTTTTTTTTCTATGAAATAAAAAGGTCACGCATTTCTGGTGTAGATCTGATTACTGGTTCCCTGAGGGCTGTCTGCCTGGCATCTGTGGGTGTTGGTGGTAGAATTGGGGAGTTGCTTGTTGAAAAGTACATGCCTTGCAAATGTTAAGTTTTGCCCTCCGGGCTGTGTTTGTTTAGTGCTTTTGTAATGAAAAGACTGGGAATGAAAAAGTAAGGATGGAAACCAAGCAACTTTGTGTTGGCTTTGTACATTCGGGCATGCACCTCCTTTTCTGAGCGGTCTTGAGTGGCCCCAGTAGAGACTGGCATGTCCATACACTTTATCAGGGACAGGACTTGAGCCAGACCAATACTCTGGAGCCGGGCTCCCTGATGTGCTTGGGTAATTATGGTGCTGAGCAGGTACCACGGGGCCTCCCTGGTGTTGCTTAGAGTTCTAGATAGACACTGTCCAGACCACACGTGTTTCCCACCTATGTCCTGCATTAGTAAAGCTAGGTAGGAATAGATGGTGCAGATGCCAGTGAGTGGAGGGGCGTGGCTCGCACAAAGTGTTTCTTATGCTGTGTGCACTGGCTGGTTTTGTGTGTCAACTTGACATGAGCTGGAGTTCTCACAGAGAAAGGAGCCTCCATTGAGGAAATGCCTCCGTGAGATCCAGGTGTAAGGCATTTTCTCAATTAGTGAGCATGGCGGGCGGGCCCAGCCCATTGTGGGTGGTGCCATCCCTGGGTTGGTAGTCCTGGGTTTTATAAGAAAGCAAGCTGAGCAAGCCAGGGGAAGTAAGTAGTGCAGTAAGCAGCACCCCTCCATGGCCTCTGCATCCGCTCCTGCCTCCAAGTTCCTGCCTGACTATTCTATGAGTTCCTATTCTGACTTCGTTTGGTGATGAATAGTAATGTGGGAGTGTAAGCTGAATAAACCCTTTTCTCCCCAAATTGCTTCTTGGTCATGATGTTGGTACAGGAATATAGACCCTAAGACACTGTGTAAATAATAGACTCAGACCAACACCTTCCTTCATCGAGCCCTTACATCCCACCCAGGCCCAGAGCCTGAGTTCATCTCAGCTACCGTTTCCCGCAGAGCCATTACTCTCTTTAGATTCCCTTCAGAGATAAGTGGCTCCCAGTAGCCTCCTGACCCATTGCTTTGAGTATAGAAGAGTAGGCAGGCTCTGGAAAGGGAAGTGGGTTGCTGAGGGTCAGGCGAGCTGAGGCCCTTGTGATGCTAAGCCCTGGGCTCACAATGTCTTACTCATTAATGTTTTGTTTTTGAAAAATTGACTTTTTTAAAAAAAATTGTGTTTAGCTTGCATGTGTGTCTGAACACAACACGTGTGTCTGGTACCCACAGAGGCCAGAAGAGGGCGTTAAATGTGGTCCCTGGGAACTAGAGTTACAGTCTGTTGTGAGCCATCATGATGTGTGTTCTGGAGACTGAACCTGGATCCTGTGCAAGAGGAGGCAGTAATCTTAACTGTTGAGCATCTCAGCCCCTCGCTAAAGGTTTCTGTCAGTGCAACACTTCAAGCCTAGGCTGAGCATTGGACCAGATTTCTCTTTTGTGATTGGCCTGCTTTAGGGTGAATGCTGGCTGTGTGGGATAAAGAGAACCGATTCTGAGTGTCCTTCCTCTTGTGGAACTTGGAGACCATAAGTCCCTTTACAAATATATAAGACAAAATGATGGCTTTGAGACTTTCTAAACGGGGGGGAGGGGGGGGGATGACGACCATGGAAAAACTTAGGTTTTCTTCTATTTATTATGGGTCTCCTGGAGACCTTGTGCTAACGTGTTCAAATCTCGCTTTCTATAGGCAGACCTGTGAGCACTTGACACTCTTCAGCCACAGATTAACGCTCAGGGTTACCACTCCCCGTTTCCGCCCAATGCCTAGGTTATTAGGTGTGTTTTCACAGTGACACCAAGAGGAAGACATGCCTAGTGGTGTCCTGCTGCCCCCTGCTGGAAGTTCTTGACATAAGCTGGGATACTGTGGCCCAAGATGACCAACCATGATTTCCTCATTCCTAAGGTTAGTTACATAATGAGCCAAAAGTGGTGACAATGCCCTCTCCTCCAAATGCCTCATCTTGCACAACCTGGTCCCATAGACATACACGAATTATTTGGGGCAGGGATAGGTTTGCCACAGCATACATGAGGACAACTTTGTGGAGTTGGTTCTTCCATCCTTTTGTAGGTTTCCAGTATTGAACTCTGGTAGGTTTAATGTTGAACTCAAGTCCACAGGCTTACAAGGTAAGTGGCTTCACGCATTATTCTCTTGGTGGCTCTACTGGTTTGGTTTGTTGGGGCACGACCTCAGTCTATAGCTCAGACTTTCCTTAGAACTATGTAGCCCAGGCTGGTCTTGAACTCACCGAAGCCCTCTTTCCAACCTTGAGTCCTGGGATTCCAGCAGGATCAGATCTAATAATTTAAAAATTATAAAGCAAGGACTTTACTGACTGGTCTGTCCACCTGGCTTTTGTATTTTATTGATTGTCTTGAATGATTTTTTTTTTCTAACTAAAAAAATTCTTACGGAACAAAATAGGAAATAGAATAAGGTAAAGACATTTGGAATCACACACTCACAAGTAAACGCTCTTGGCCTTAGCTATACCTTGGGTCTCACTGTCTCCCTGAGGCATGAATGTGGAAGGCTTGGGAAGGGGCTTTGACACCGGGCTGTTGGAGGTCTTCCAGTCGTCACGAGCATGTCCTGGAAGGGGGGGGGGGGGCAGGACCCTAGCCTCTTCCTCTCTGTTCCATTCTCAGCAGTGAAGTGAGTGATTTATCTCTTCTGTAGCTTATACCAGTCATCTCTCAATGGGCCTCACTTTCTTCATCTGTAGGATGGGAAGGTTGGCTGGGCTGATCTTGAAGGGGCTTCCGACTTCGGTTTCCTGGGAGTCTGGGCAGAGTCGTCACTTGGATGACTGTGATAGATCCTAGTTCTCTTGGGCTTACCTGCTCAGCCTCAGCATGTGTAGCCTTCACCTTTTGAGACACATGTTCTGTGTAGTTCACTGCAAGTGCAGACAGGAAAGGATCCCTGGGTGGCACCAGAGGCACTCTTAAGACTCCAAGGACTTTATGATCAGGTGATGTGTTAGAGTTCTCTAGAGCCTAGAGGAACAGAGCCAATAGACTTTATATAGAGTGTCTACATGGGCTGTGGTCTGGCTAGTACAACCAAAGCTGTCTCCCAACAGAAAGCCCAAGAATCTAGTTGTTTAAATGTCTCTGCTGGTCTTCAGTCTGTGTTGAAATCCCAAAGAAGTAGGTTCGAATACCAGTGAAGGAATGGACTTGCCATTGAGGATGAGAGCAAGCAGGCAAAGAGCTAGCTCATCTCTGTCCTTTCATAGACTGGGTCTTCTGACCTCAAATGATCTGGATTTGAAGGTGGGTCTTCCAACTTGAAGTGATGCAGTTAACTAAAAATCCCTCCCAGGTGTAACTAGCTGCTTGGGAATTTTAAGTTAATTCCAGATGTAATCAAGTTGACCCCTGAGAAGAGCCATCAGAGGCAGCCACTGACAGCAGTGTATGTCTAGCCTTTGGAGCCTTGGTTAGCATAAGCCCTACCTTCTCAGGGCCTGTGGATGTCAGTCACTACCTGTTCTGAAGCTTCCAGCAGTACAGTAGCCATTTTGCTTCTAGGCTAATTCCTTTGACTTTGTCAACAGTGTATTTTTTCTGAGTTTGGGAAAGGTATTTATGCTCAAAGCTTAACCATTTCTAGAAGACATGTGTGGAGACAGTGCCTTTGTTCAGACTCCTGCCTGGAACTCAGGTGTGGTTTTCAAATTGTGGCTGTTTGGTTGGAGAGGGGCATGCAGGGTAAACACTAACTGTTGAGCTACATCCCTGCCCTTCCTTATTCTGCATTGTTTCACTCATGAGGGCCTCTCACCTTTCCTTTTTCTTTTCTGTCTTTGTACCTTTGTCCCAAAATATGGACACATTTCTTCACTGTATCTCCCAGCTCATAAACACAAGTCTCGCTATCAAAACAGAACCACCATTGCCTTTAAAAGTTTTTGAGGTGCTGGGCGTGGTGGCGTACGCCTTTAATCTCAGCACTCGGGAGGCAGAGGCAGGCAGATTTCTGAGTTCGAGGCCAGCCTGGTCTACAGAGTGAGTTCCAGGACAGCCATGGCTACACAGAGACACCCTGTCTCGGGAAAAAAAAAAAGTTTTTGCATCTAAGTTAGAAACTTTGAATTTTAGCAGAATCTCTGTCTCAAAACAAACCAATCTAATGAAGGAGCATACTGGCTTTATATAGCCCAAAGCCAGGGGTATTTTTGACACCAAAAGCTTTGAACCAAGGAAACAGGTTCCTTAAGGTTACAAAATGGTGTCCACAAAACAGAAACGCGAACCCAAACCACTCACTGCCTAGATCTTACAGGCTTTAAACAACTTGTGTATATTATATACCGAAACCCAAAAACAGCAGGCATGCTTTTAGACAGTGAAGCTCTATGGTGAACCTTGCAAAACCTGAAGTTGGCTCCTATTGGAGACCCCACCCTGCTTGGTCTGGTCTAATAAGGATAGTGAGAACCTGAGTTTGCTTTTCTAACAGGAAATGTTGACTCTGTATAGGCCAGAGGCTTGTGTATAGGCCAGAGGTTGGCACCAGGTGTCTTATTTGCTCGCCATCTTGTATTTGTGTATGGAGTGGGGTGCCATGACTTGCACATGAAGAGTCAGAGCATCCATGGGTATTGGTTCTTATTTAACCATGTGGATCCCAGGGATTAAACTATGGTTGTCAGGATTGAGAGGACAGCATTACCTGTTTGTCCATTCACTTGAGACAGGGTCTACCATTTAAACCCGGCTGGCCTTTAACATAGAGTCCTACCTGCTTCTGTTTCCTGAGTGCTTCCCACCTTATTATTTTGGAGACAGGGTCTCTCACAGAACCTGGGGCTCACCGACTGAGTGGCAGGGATCTGTGGTTCCTTTTGTGCATGTCTGGTATGTGCACTGATGTGCAGTGGCTGCTGGCTCTTCCATGGATGCTGGGGATCTGAGCTCAGGCTTCCCAGCTTACACATAGGCAAGCACTAACCAGCTGGAAATCTGAGAATTTTTTTTCCCCTCAAGCTGCTTGGTTTTGGTCTAAACAAAATTTGTAAGATTGGTCCAAATCTAATCGGCAACAGCAGCCTTTAAAATCTTTTTTTTCATGTTAAAGTTTTTGGGTTATGGATGTTTTGCTCGATGTAGGTCTAGGGCCTCGAATCCTCCTGGGTCTGTAGTTAAACAGGCTGAGTTGCCAAGTGTGCTAGGAATTGAACCTGGGTCCTCTGGAAGAACAGCAAGTGCTTTCAACTACTGAGCCACCTCTCCAGTCCATATAGTAGTCCCTTTAATGCATATATATGTGTGCCTGAATTAGGGAAACAAAACCAGTATTTGAAAAGAATTCTGCCTGGTGTGGTAGCATAGACCTTTAATCCCAGGACTCAAGTGGCTAAGGTAGGCAGTTGGCTAAGAGTTCTAAGCCAGCTAGTTCCAGCCAGGGCTATAGCAACAGATAATCCAGTGTGAAGTATGTATCACCGTGAAGGGCCGGGATAGCTACTTGTCCTTAAAGTTTCCATTGTTAGAAGTGCTGTACCACAGTGCCTTCACTGGAGCAAAGTGAAATGAATCCTAGTAGCAGCACGCCAGCTACTCTGAAATTGCTGAGATGAGGCCGTTTGGTATACACCCCTGTAATCCTCACCTTGTGGATCCAGAGCAAGGCTGAGCTAACATGACAAAATTATTTCTCAAAAAAACAACCTTGGAGCTGGAGAGATAGCTCAGTGGTTGAGAGCACCCTCTGCTCTTCCAGAGGTCCTGAGTTCAATTCCCAGCAACCACATGATGGCTCACAGCCATATATAATGAGATCTGATGCTCTCTTCTGGTTTATCTAAAGACAGCTACAGTGCAATCATATACATAAATAAATCTCTTTAAAAAATAACCTTGCCAAAATGAGTTATTGCCAATGTGTATCATCATATCAAGCCCCCAATCCTGAGACTCCTACCAAAACTTACAGATATCTATTCTTACACTAATTCTTAGAGTTTCTACTGTGACCAAAAGCATCTTGTGAAGGGAAGGGGTTCACTTCAGCATGCAATCCTCAGGTCACACTCTATCACTGAAGTCCAAGCAAGGAACGTAAAGCTGAGAGCTGAAGCAGAGGCAGGCGACTACAGAGGATGTTCTTATTGGCTTGCTTAGCCTTTATATAATTCAAGACTACGTGAATAGGGGTGTCACTGCCCACTGTGGACTGGGCTCTTCCACCTCACAGGATTATTAAACAAGAAAATGCCCTCACAGGAATGTCCATAGTGCAACCTTGGCACACTGATGGACCGCCACAGAGGAACTTACAAGAGGAACTCACAAAACTGCCACCTTCAGTAGGACATAAATATTTCCTCATGATAGTTTGTTTTTTGCTTATAGGAAGGCCATTGTGACAGGAGCAGTTAAGATCCACTGGGGAGCATCTTACTTATGGAGTAAACATTGGAGACATCTCTAGTGACAAAACCATTTTCTTGGGTAAATTATGTAGCTGTTAATTATGAAACTGCCATGCCCAGCCATCTGGAAAAGCAGACAGCATTTAACATTATTTTGGATGAACTGATTTGGCCAAGGGCACTGTAGTTAGTTTTAATGGGTGGAATAGATACAGTAAGTCGTCCTCACGAGGACTTTGTTTCCTATTTCCCCAAATACTGATCTAACAGTGCAGAACCTAATGCATTTTTCCTTTTGGTTCCTAAAAGCCTGCTCTAAAGAGCGTGTGTGCACCTAACTTCAGGGTCTCAGTTTAAGTCTGCATCTTACAACTCCTGGACTTTGGATTCCTGGAACCACATAGCTGTTGGAGACTAAGACTAAGCTAAAGCCTAGAAGGGAAGTTCCATTAGCTCCTGACAGCTTTTCTCAGACATTAGTTCAAACCCACCTGAGGCTCATGCCTATTATGCTTTTACTTGATGGGACCATGCTGCAGTCAGACTCCTTCAAGCACGTGCTATAGCTACTTTGATTCCACTTTACTATAGGATGCACCATTACTTGCTGAGTGTGTGCAGTTGCGAATCTTATAGATGTGCAGACCGGGTGCTGTACTGACTCAGTGCTAAGGAAGTTAGCAGGCGACATACTCTCAGACCATTCTGTCTGGTGCTCCCCAATTATCTCAAGTCTAGACTATTTACAGCTATCTGTGAGTGCTAAAGGATCTTTCCTTTGGGCAGGAATAAGGCTTAAGGTACCACTGATGATGTGTGGAGGGCAGAAACTAGGGTGGTGGTGCTTTGCTCAGTAAGCATGAGGACCACAGGGGCAACTGGTTCAAGTTTACGGGGGCTGTGAATTCCACTTGCAATGGACACAGCTAAGTTCTATGTGTTAAACAGCGGTCAGATCACACTGCAGGAGGCACCCAATTTCTCAGTCTGTGAGCAAGTATTTCTGTACTAAAATTTTCCCTTTTAGCACTGGCAAAGACTGTCTTTGTAAAGTAAAGGTACATTGTATCACATACACGTAGCCCCTGGAAGCTACAAGAGGAAACTGGATCCCCTGGAATGGGAGTTACAGATGGTTTTGAGACACAATGTGGGTGCTAGGAACACATGCTGATCCTACATAAGAGGAACAGTGCTCTTAACCACCGAGCCATTCACTAAGAGCCCCCAGGCCATTAGCAAACACACAATGACAGTGGGGAACGGGTACTGCTGTTCTCTTAGTTACAGAGGTGGCAAGAGGAAGCTGTGCCTGACTTCTACACTGACTGCTGAGTAGAATGAACTAGAACTCCTGCTCCACTCAAGGATCCAGCTTCATGGCACTGAAGGAGGTAAGCGGCTAACATTAGATGAGTGTGACTGAGTCACACTGGAACTAAAAGAATTAAGCAGTATAGCCCAAGGAATCGAAAGGTGGCAGCTGCCGAACAAATACCAGTCTTGATGAAAGCTTTCAGAAGAGCTGCTCATTACAGTACCAATGCAGTGATTACAAGTTAACGACCACGGTACAATGCTGCAGTCTCTCTTCACTGACCCTGTGCAAGGCCCTGAGCACTGGTCTCTGAAGCCAGCGGCTTTTGGGACACCACCCATTTCCAGTGTCTTCTGTCTCACTGAACAGCAAGCCTACTCAGATACGCCTCCCAGGCAGCCTTCCTGTACATCTCAGCTGCTTCTAGGCGGTTAGCCGCTGCAAGTATTCCCCGGCCTACAATGATGACATCAGAACCGCGTTTCCCGATCACTTCTTGGGGACTATTGTACTGCTGGCCAAGGTGATCCCCTGCAGAGAAACAAAAGCTATTTAACATGATGCAAACTCAGGAAGCCATACAAGAAGTGTCCAGAGAGCATTTACTATATAATACACCTTATTATCCATAACCATTTCTACTACAATCCCATCAAGTTCTCAGCCCCCTAATCCTTTGTTTTTGGAAACAACGTAAACCAAGCTGACCTTGAACTCAGAAACTTGCCTGCCTCCCTAATTCCAGTATTAAAGGCATGTGGCACTATACCTGGATAATGACTTATTAATAATATCTGTTGTTCTAGAGATATTATGTTAAATGGATTTTGATGCCTTCAATCTTTAAAGGCCTAGGTTCTAATGTGCTATCTAGTGAAAGAATTGCAGGGATTCTGAATATAGCAGTCAAACGCAGCTTGCTTTGTGTTGAGGTACTATGCTAAATAGATATAATATTCATACCATTCCCATGCCTCCCACTATCTTAAGGTCAGTGCTATAAATCCCTACATTTTACAGATTAAGAAGATGAGATTAAAAGTAATTTACTCTGAGGCTGGGCATGGTGGTGCACACCTTTAGTCCTAGCACTTGGGTGGCAGAAGCAGGCGGATCTCTGAGTTTGAGGCCACCCTGATCTACATTTAAGTTCCAGGACAGCCAGAGCTAAAATAGAGAGATCCCATCTCAAAAAAATAAGTTGCTTAGTGTTTGGGCTGGAGCTCAGTGTGCCTACTATGTGCAAGGCCTTACTTTAGTCAGATGGGAATGGTGGCATATGCACTCAGGCATTCGAGACCAGCCTATACTACACAAGAAAAAAAAGCCAGGTATGGTTGTGCACACCTTTAACCCCAGCAACAGCGAGGAAGGAAAATCTCTTGAGTTCAAGGCAGTCTGGCCTACATAGAGAGTTCCAGGACAAAATAGAGATCCTGTCTAAAGCAAAACCAGGATACACAGAATGGAAGGACAAAGAACTCAAATCTTTTCAACTGCAGTTTAAAAAGTTACTGAGAGGGGCTGGAGAGATGGTTAAGAGCGCTGACTGCTCTTCCAAAGGTCCCGAGTTCAAATCCCAGCAACCACATGGTGACTCACAACCATCCGTAATGAGATCTGACGACCTCTTCTAGGGTGTCTGAAGACAGCTACAGTGTACTTACATATAATAAATAAATAAATCTTTAAAAAAAAGTTACTGAGAGTTGTTGACTTCCAAGGCCACTTAGTCTGTGGAGATCTATCTACTCCATAATGTGCAAAATTTGAGACTGTTTTAAGTAACTCCAAATGAAAGGCAGTGCTTTCCCCCCTCGACATGGGAAATACTATATAAAATAGTCCTAATAATTCAGTGCTGGAAAAATCCATTCTTTTACTCCTCGACACTCCTGTCACATTATCCACTGCTTCAGGTCTACCATCTGGGTAGGGCTGAGGGACCAGCCCTTCAAGAGTACTCATCGTCAAAGACCTGATCTGCAACAGATTCCTAGAAATACTCAACAGATACAAAACACTGCCCACTGAGCTCCACCCCTGAGCCATGACCAATCCACCTTTACCTGTTCTACAGGACAGTTACACTCTGGTTGGCCAGCAGAGGCAAGGTACTGGAGACTAAAGCCTTGTGTCAGCTAAGCACACACGATTTATAACTACATCCAGCCCTTATCCATGCCTGTTTTTACACCCTGGCTTGCTCCCTTACAACTGCATATGAGGTGGTTACAAGTTTAAGAACCACAGCCGGGCACTGGCACAGCAAAGTTGCTGACAATCATCTGTTTAGTTAAGAGTTTTCCAGACCTGCTGGAACATAGAATGCTTCCCCAGGGCACCAAGTAGGAAATGCTAACCCAAAATTATCAGGTTTCTAGCCAGCATGACGGCACATGCCTTTAGCCCCAACACTTGGGAGGCAGAGCTAAATCAAGCAGATCTCTCCACGTTCCATCTCAAAAGTAGTCTTCAATCCTAAAATTAACCTGTCTTGCACAGTACACACTATTACCAGGTCAAAAGGCTCACCCACTGCTCTAGATCAGTGGTTCTCAACCTTCCTAATGCTACAAATGCTGACCCTGCCCCCAACCAGAAAACTGTTTTGTTGCTACTCCATAACTGATATGTGACCTTCCTCCTCTAAAAGGGGTTGGACCCACAGGTTGAGAACTGTCGTTCTAGACTAAGACACCACCACCACCACAGTTTGCCATGTGTTACTCTCCTGACACGGATAAGGAAATGAGTTTGGAAGAGCCACAGCTAGTGCGCATCCTTACCTCCTGTTTCTAATAACTGAACTCCTGGGGTCAAGTGAAGAAACTCGGGTTTCATGCTTACTCGGGAGCCAGAAATGAAGCCAATGACAAATCCACAGTGCTCCTCAGCCATCCCGACCTAAATGGGACACAGCGGGCAGTATTACAAGAACACAACTAAGGTTCTGAGATGGCCCCCTTCACCCAAGAAGCCATGCCTGAAAAGATCTGACAGAGCAAGTATCAGACAAGATGCTGCATAGTTCTTCCTTTAACAGTGCCCAATGGCTCACCTACTTGGAACGATTTGAGGTGTGTACCATCAAAGACAAAACAGCCACACCTTCAAGACCTAAGCAACACTCTTCCAGCACTTTCTCTTTGGCACCTGCTCTTCACTGGCCTCATTCCTACACTCTTTCCTCACAGGCACATGCTAACCTTGCCACCAGCTACTACCACAATAAGGAACAGCTTAACCTTGAGCCAGATCTAACCCCCAGACCTTTTGCTTTTGACTAGGAAGCTGGTATTTATGGCCCATTCAGGGATTTAAATTTACCATAGAGTGTGAGATATACATAGATGGCTCAGCAGTTAAGAGTACTGCTTGCTCTTTTAGGACCCAAGTTCAATTCCTAGCACCCACTTGGTGGCTCCCAACCATCTGTAACTTCAGTTACTGGGAATCTAATGCTCTCTACTGGCTTCTGTGGGCACTAGGAACACATGTGGTACACAGACAGACACTCGGGCAAAACACCGCACAAAAAACATGACTGCGGTTCTTAAAGTATCTACAAATATCATTTATTCACTTTCTAGATGACTATCCAACTAGAAAATTTACCATAGGGAAACATAAAGAGCAACTTAAAATTCAACCCTTATCTACAGTTTTGCCTCAAGATGAAAAGTAAACATAATAAGTCCAAATGGGCTGGAGTTCAATCCAAACCCTTCACCTACTACAAGATCAACATGTTCAACTGGTGCTGATAAACTGTCAGAATAGCTGGATTGAGGAGGGGTACAGGGTGAGGCCATGGCTGCCTCAGATGAAGGTATTTTCTTGCCCTAGAACATATAGCACAAACAGACCCAGTCTCCTCTCCCCCCAGCATCCCATCACTTACTGCTGCCTTGGTGTAGTTTCCAGTGGCCAAGGAGCCAGCAGAGCTCATTTCTGCAATGAGCAGGCAGGCTCGATGTAAAGGCAGACCCACTTCCTGTAAGCCTTTCACAACTCCTGAGCCTGGCACCACGTGGGCATTCACTACATCTGCCCACGAAGCTATTTTAAAGATGCCACCTGAGGACAAATAAAAAAGATATTTGCTAGTTTCAAAGATAAAACTACAACTTTTTGCCCAACCAACTATGGTATGAAATTTTCTACTAACAAGTTAGAGTCGAGCACTTTATCAGTGGACCCATGGTTCCATCTGGTAGCTCGGTGAGAGGTCACAGTGAGGAAAAATCCTTGCAAAAAGTGCTGCACTTGGTTGGTCAGGAACACTGATGGGCTGATACTTCTGTTTGCAGATCCAGACCACTGATCAAGCCTATGCTATTACAGAGAGGCTGCTATGAAGATGGACAGAGCTCAAGCAGTGTGACATCCCGACATTCTCCTGAAGACAAGATTTTTCCACCCTATAGAGAGATAGGTTTCCACCGGTTTTCTTGGCTCTCCCAATCTTACAGGCATCTATATACATTTTTTAACAGACAGTAAAAATGCAGATTTTTGAAAAATGAACACACAAACATAAAATAAAGGCAGGTTATCCTTCAGCCAGCAAGCTAAGCAAGGTCGTCCTGGTAGGACATCATTAGTACATGAGGTGGCAGACAGTTCTACTTGAAAGGAAGAAATTATATGTAGGGATGCACTAAAAAAGAGACTGTGTGGCCACTCATCTGTTCGACAGTCGTGAAAAAGCATCAGACCCACACAGTACAAACTAGGGCCACTTGTTTCTAAGAACAGAAATCTGCACGAGAAAGCAGGGATAAGACTCAGCATTTCCCAAGCCACTTAGAAGTTCCTCTCTCTGCCTGGCTGATACTAAAAACTTGAATGGGGAAAAAGTGTATCAACACATCGTGCTAAGTAGTACTCAATATCTTCCCATTCTTTCCTATATTGGCAATTTTCAGCCAGCGCCTATACATTTTGTTTTGCCTGCCCAGAGCTCAAGACACCTTCTGACAGCAGCTCATGCATTTTCTTTATGGGAATTGACAGGATTCTGAGTCCATGATGGTTAAACAGAGTCCGACCTTGTAGTGGTAGGAGCAGGTGTATTCCCCAGGCCAGCTAACGAAGGGAGTTTACCCAGAGGTAAGAGAGGCATGGGATTCCCTACCTGGGAAACAAATCAACAAAGAAAGCAGACTGGAGAACACAGCGGAGATACGGAGAGAAACAAGGCCAGCTCAGTGCCTGACAGCTCTGTCTCCTGCTGACTCCTGTGAGCCACCCAACACACCTTCCCTTCAGCCAGTCTGTTTCTGAGCGCACTTACCTTCATACTGCTTTTTAACTGTGTTTCCTATATCAGCAAATTTCCTGTCTTCAAATATTAAGAACTCGTGGCGTTTTGCCAGGGCTGTCAACTCCTCCATCACATCCAGAGTAAAGTCATTCAGAATATCGACATGAGTTTTGAGCATGCAGATGCTGGGCCCCAAGGCATCTGCGAGCTGCAGCAGCTCCCTGGCCTCCGACACATCGGCAGACAGGCACAGATTGGTCTCCTTCTTCTGCATGAGCCGGAGCAGCTTTGAGGCAAGCGGGTGGGTTCCAGGCAGCTCAGCTCGAGCACCAAAGCTGAGTTCTTTGCACGCTTTCTTCTCAGGAGGGGGAAGACCATTACGATTAGCTGCTGAGAAAACGTTCTCCTGAATGAACCTCTTCACTCTCCCGACCATGTCAGTGTCGATCTTTTCCTGCTGCTGGAGAATCTCCAGCATTTGGGAGAGCGTGCACACAGCGTGGAGGCGGATCCCCTGGGCCTGCAGCTTGTCCTTGCCTCCCTGCTCCCGGTCCAACAGCACGATGGCGTCCGTTACCTTTAGACCCTCCTTCTGAAGAACTTCCACAGTCTCCAAAACACTGGCTCCGCTGGTGACCACGTCCTCAATGACCAGACAGGTCTGCCCCGGATTAATCTCTCCTTCTACAAGGCGCTTGGTACCTAGAGAAGAAAAGCTTCTGTTGAAACACGATGTAAGACAGTTCAGCTAGCACAAGATGTACCGAGTCTACGCTTGCTATGAACCTCTGAAGAGCTGCGACTATGTAAATCTTAGTTGTGGTCATTTACTTTGAAGCTACTTTCTGTTAATCAATGCACCACAACTATTTGTTCGCTATCCTCTCTATCTCCAAATTATCAAGTATATACAGAATAGTTATAGTAAAACAAATTATTTCATTGTGTAACAACTCATTTTTTTCTGAGCAATGTAGAGTTTTTTAAAAACCAGAAAGACAGAATAGGCCAGTATCATCAATAAAATCATTCCTTTCCCATCTATATTGATTATAAGTTTACCACTCATGACCAACTGAACAATCTGCTTTTTTAAAAAAGCCATTTAAAGCGTGTGACACATGCTTATTATCTTAGTACTTAGGAGGCTAAAATAGGAGGGGGGCTGCCAGAGCCTTAGAATCAGCCTAGGCCATGCAGGCCAGTCAGGGATCTACAGCAAGACTCTGCCTCAAACAAAGTGAGGGTTAGGGAGCAGGCTCAGTGGCCCAGGAACACAGCTGCTCTTTCAGAGAACCAGGCTCAGTTCCCAGCACCCAGAGGGCAGCTCGCAACTCTATATAACTACAGTTCCAGGGACTCCAATGCCCTTACAGCCTCTGCTGGCACTGCATGCACATAGCACACATCCACACATGCAGGTAAAACACGAACACTCATAAACTAAATTCAGATGGGGAACATTTCACAACTTCTTGCATACCGTAACCACAGCGAATTATCCAATGTGACTTCTCCACCCTGGAGCCCCACTATAACCTACAAAATATAGGTAACTCAGGCTCTAGACTTCATATTCATTTTTTGAGATTCAGTTTTACATTTAAGTGGGACCCAGCGCCCAAACTCAGGTCAGAGTTAGCTGCAGGCTTCTCTACTCATTGAGCTATCTCACTGTCCTCTCACAAGTCTCAGAAGCAAACCCAAGATATTACATAGTTTATCTTAAAAGATCTCTTTTAAAAAACTAACAAGGCACCACCATATCAATATAAACAAAAATCTCGCTAATTCTCTAATATTATTAAGTAACAACTCAGCCCTCATATTTTTAGATTGATTTTCAGGTTCTAAAGCAAACACACCTGACGTAGATAGACCCCAACAAAAGACGTGTACCCAAGGTGTCTATGTAGTTTCATTAGAGGGACCTTACTCTCTTCATGACTGCATGCATTTGAATGAAAAGATACCTATAAGTATGTGCTCCTAGAACATTCTACTGATGAAGAAAGGGCCAATACAAAGGTTGGGGTTCACCAATCACTTTGTTTCTACTGCCCAGTCAACAGAAAGCATTTCAGAGCCAGACTGTACGGGAAGGTCTCCTGCAGCAAGAATCAGCAACTCGACAGCTGACCAGGCCTCTGGAGAGCAGGCAACAGCTCTAGTAAACACCAGGGCTTGATAAGAGACCAAAATCCTAGCAGGTTACATATTAACTTGAGGCTTAGGATATTTTTATTTTACCATAATCCTTTGTTTCCTTCCTCCTAATGAGCATGGGAATGTGATTGGCTGAGCAGATAACTGTCGCCAGTGGTAAAGCTGTATAAGGAACTCCACACACACTGTCAAAACTGATCCCCGCATTTTTGGCAGTCTGGAATAAAATGTCTGCGACCTGTAAAAAAAGGAACACACATACTTTCCATTATTACTACTTCAAATGACATACGAATCATGCCACAGCACAACAGAATTGGAAAGACATGACCCCAGGAGATTTTTTTAATTTAAGCCTAAGATATAAATACATTATTCATAACAATTTACCATTTGAGTATCTCTGCCTCCTAAGCACTGCGACTAAAGGCACGCACCACTTCCACCAGGCCAAATCAAGCATATTTTTTTTTTTTTTTTTTTTTTGGTTTTTCGAGACAGGGTTTCTCTTTATAGCTCTGGCTGTCCTGGAGCTCACTTTGTAGACCAGGCTGGCCTCGAACTCAGAAATCCGCCTGCCTCTGCCTCCCGAGTGCTGGGATTAAAGGCGTGCGCCACCACGCCCGGCTCTCAAGCATATTTTAATGTTAGAATGCATACTGTCATCTAACACTACCTTTAAAATACAATTTTACACTGGGCAGTGGTGACACATGCCTTTAATCCCAGCACTTGGGAGGCAGAGGCAGGTGGATTTATGAGTTCGAGGCCAGCCTGGTCTACAGAGTGAGTTCCAGGACAGCCAGAGCTACACAGAGAAACCCTGTCTCAAAAAACCAAAAACAAATAAATAAATAAAATGAAATATGAAAATAAAAGAAAAATTTAGAAGCTCACAGTTGCTTTGTAAACCAGGTTAGCTCTTTAAAATATTTTTATTTCGCCAGGCAGTGGTGGCACACACCTTTAATCCCAGCACTTGGGAGGCAGAGGCAGGTGGATTTCTGAGTTCGAGGCCAGCCTGGTCTACAGAGTGAGTTCCAGGACAGCCAGGGCTACACAGAGAAACCCTGTCTCGAAAAACCAAAAAAAAAAAAAAAAAAAAAAAAACACCACCACCACCAACAAAACTTTATTTCTTGTACATCTATCACTTAAGAATGAGAGCTTTTTTTTTTTTAAAGATTTATTTTATGTATATGAGTATATTGTAGCTCATTTTCAGATTGTCACTGTTTTCCAACACACCAGAAGAGGGCATCAAGTCCCATTACAGATGGTTGTGAGCTACCATGTGGTTGCTGGGAATTGAACTCAGGATTTCTGGAAGAGCAGTCAGTGCTCTTGGCTGCTGAGCCATCACTCCAGTCATCTACTTTTGAGGTTCTGAAGGGTCAAAACTGGTCAACTCATGTGGCTGCTGTTCCTGCCTCATCAGCCACCCAGGTGCTGGGATTGTAGGCATGGGCATGTTCTACTCATGCCACTCTTCTGGAGTTTGAAAAGCTTGTTACAAAGTGTGTAATTTCTAATACTAAAATCATGGACATACTCAGAACTGTTATAACACTATCTGTAATGAATGTGGGGAGAAGGTAGGTACTAGGGCTAAGTGATAAAGCACTCGGCCTGGTATACTTACAGCCCGGGGACCCAAGCCTCAGTAACACACACACACACACACACACACACACACACACACACTGCTGGATAAGACTACGAAAACTGAAACATTGGTTTTCTCAAATTACTATTATCACTCCACTATGTGCACAAAATTACAGTACAGTACATACTTCTTCCTGCAGGCTTTTACTGATCTGTCATGCTTTACATGCACCTAAACCAAGATGCATAGTAACTGAAACCTAAGATTACCAAGTTAAATACATTTCATGATGAAGTCTGCTAGACACTCTTTTGGATTATCACTGACATGAGCATATACCTACAACATAAACCCACAAATCAGAAGAGTCTAAGAAGTGATTTGGGGGAATTTGGTTTTTAGGGAGATAAATACTATCGTTTCCCTTCAATTGTTTATGTGTGTACACAACCAGTCAATTATCACTTAATGCTACTAAGTTAGAAGCATATTATCTATTGGGTTTTTGGGCAGGGCTATATATCTTGAAAACACCTATTTACATAAGCCTCTTTAAAATTTTAATTAGATAGTTCTTGGTAATACAGTTCCTAATCATAGTAAGATTCCGGATGGTGAAAAGCCAATAGATCAAACCACGCCAATCAGGGTTTCAATCTACTCACAATAATTTAAGCAAAATGGGTACCCAAGAAACAAACCTTAAGTATGTGATAGGAACAGTACATTGAGGGCAGAGGGGTTGGTTTTTAAAAACAGGGTCTCCCTGTGTAACCCAGGCTGACCTCAAACTCACAATTCTCCTGCCTCGGCTTCCTGAATGCAGGAATTATAGATGTGCATCACCATACCTGGCTACATACATATGTCTTGATAGACCTCTGCAAATAATGGAAATATTCTACAGTTACACTAGGCAACAAAGTAGCCACTAGTAACTTTTAACTATTCCATTGGTATGTTTGGTCTAGAGACAAATTCTCGTGTAGCCCAGGCTGGCCTTGAGCTGACTATGCAGCGGGACCTTTAACTTTTGACTCCAACCCCAGTGCTTTATTTATTAACAATTCTGGCAGGCACACTGGCTCCTCTGGTAAAGCCTGACCAACCTGAGTCCAATCCCTTTAACCCTCAAGACAGAGAGGGAGGGAGGGAGAGAACACACTCTGATCTTCGAAAGTGTACCACGGCACGTGCACACCTGGACACACACCCACACCCACTATAAACGTTAATAAAAACTTCCCAATGATCTATAATCCACACAGAGTCGCTAGCAACACTTCCTGCCATTTCCAACCTTTTATTCTAAATGCCATCTGCATGCAGTTCGGCTGGCGGCTTGTTATTCTAGAAAGCATTGCCTCACGGCCGACTTGGCGGTGACTCACAGACAACCGACTCGAGGTTTGAGAAACACCAGGTTAGAAACCTCTAAGTGCACACTTTACCCTTACCAACCAAAAAAATTCTGCCTTTCTGGTATCCACCATGTGGCTTTCATTTCTTGCTACTGGCCATGTACTATTAAATCGAGTCGTTTGATCCGCTACTAACTTCTCCACCCTCCCGCATTTTCCTTTCCTCCCTAATTGTCACTTTCTGGGGGTTAGGTACACAGAACTCACTCAAGGACTTCTCCGCCGGCCAGAGCCCAACAGGACACCCGGACTCTCGCAAAGCACGTGTCTACACCGATCGGTCCAGAAACAAGGTCCCAAAGAAGCCGAAGGCTCCCGGTCCCCAAGCTCCTCCACACTCTCCAGACCAGCAGTCGGGAGGGCTTGCCTGCCTGGTCTGTGGCTCTCCCTTGTCCCCAATTTCGGCCACCCCCGCCATCTCCTGCTCTCTTTTCCCGCCACCCGGAGCCATCCCGTCCCTCGGGGCTGGTACCTGACTGAGAAGACGCGGGCGTGACACGATGCCCCGCAGGTCGATGTAGACTGGGGAGGAGAGCCCGCTCTTCAGGACGAAGCTCCCGAACTTGAAAGCCTGCACGTCATACAGCTCGGTGACCAAGGGGCCCAGGGCTTGGCTGGCGACCTCCATTCTCGCGCGCTCAGTTCGCTCTGGAAGCCGAGGGGCTTGGGGCCCGTGACGTCACCCAGAAGTCCCGCCTCTTCCGCCCCCCTTTCCGGCCCGGGCCGCGGGCTTCTTTGAGTGTTCTAGATGCTTCCTGATTGGGAAGCTGGGTTTTCAAACCTGAAAGCTAGATCGAAGCCTGATTTCCCCCGGAGGGATCAGTAGGCTTCGTTCATTTTTTATTTTGTTTGTTTTGTTTATAGCTTAGCGCTTCTTTATCTGAGCCGTCACTGTTAACAGCCACTTCCCTACTCTCAGGGTTTCATTCCATAAAATAAAAATCCTCTAAGACAGAGCCTGTGGCTACCTTCTTGTATTAATTTTACAGCAGTTGGCGTGGGAGAGTTTCACAGTAATTTGCACATAGAAATATGAAGCAGGCCACCGTGCACTCAGGGGCTGACAAAGAAACTTCCTTTAGACCACTTGAAGTGTACCAGATGAAGAAGGGTGGGGCCAGTTAGGGAGGATGAACTGACAGTATCGGCTAACTGGAAGGGGAATGTTGGGCAGTTTGAAAACTCAAGCATATTTGGTTTACAAACCCCTTAGCTGGTTAAGTGAACTCCTGTAGTCCTAGCTACGTAAGAACCTGAAACGGGAAGATTCCAAGTTCAAGGTTGACCTAGGTATCTAGTGAGCCTGTGTTAATAATAATGATAATCCCCTAAGACTGTATTTTCCTATTTTAAGGAAATGCCACTTATCAAACAGACTGAGATTTCATTTTGTCTCTTTGTTTTCTCTAAAGAGATTGTGTTGAACTCCCAGTGTGGAAACCCCCATAGATCCCAGCGTTTGTTTTGGGTTTGAAACCGGGCTTCCCTATGTTGGCCAGCCTGATGTAGACTTCACAATGTATTGAAGGCTCAGATTGCCCTCGAACTCACAGAGATCCATCTGCCTCTGCCTCCTGGGTGCTTGAATTACAAGTGTTCACCACCATGACAGGTAAAACTCATTGTCTTGACAGTTGTTTCTCATTACTAGCAACTTCAGTAAAGCCTTGATTAAATAAGAATTCAGATGTTAAAATGTTTTGTTCTTCTTGCTAGGTCAACAACTACATTCATCTCTGTGTGCTGTTAATTGACAGAATGCTATAGATCAGCCTCATTCCCAGCTGTGTGTCACCTGCAGACACTGGAAGCCTGATCAAGCCTCCTACAAACCTGTATGCATAAACCTGTGCGATCCAGCTGGAGCTGAAGCTCTGCATTCATTCTGCAGGCCTGTGGGTCACATTTAAATCCTCAGGCTTGGTGACAATCGCTGTTATCTGATGAGCCATCTTGCTGGACCACTGATGGGATTTTTTTTTAAAGCTTGTCAGGCTTTCAAATATTTGAGGGGAAAGAGAGGACAACCATTACCTCAGTATCCCCACTGGGAGAAAAAGCAGAAGTTTTAGTTAGAAAAAAAGACAACTGCCAGTAAGAGGTGGCTCAGTGGGTTAAGAAGAGACTTGCCACCAAGCCTGGCGACCTGCATTCAGTCTACTGGACCCACATGGTGAAAGGAGAGAACCAGATCCTGCAGACCCACACACACATATACACACATACATACATACATACATACACATACATACATACACACACACATACACATACATACATACACACACATACATACACACACACATACACACATGCATACATACACACACATATACATACATACATACATACACACATACACACACATACATACACACACATACATACACACATACATATACACACATACACACATACATACACACACATGCATACACACATGCATACACACACACATATACATACATACATACATACACACATACACACACATACATACATACACACATACATATACACACATACACATACATACATACACACACATATACACACATACATACATACATACATACACACACACAAATGTTATAACATTTTAAAGGGGGAACACGACTAAAGAAGTACCTTCAGTATATTATATTTATAGGAATGCATAACATGTGAAATGTACATTTTGAAGTTTCATCCACAACTTATAACGTTTACTGCAATAATAAGAACAAGACAGCAGGTCGGCACTTTACAACATTACACAGGAGTGAGTGAGTGAGTGAGTCAGACTTACAAATAAAATATTTACAACCTACCTTTACAAAACAACATCATGTGCATACAAAATGAACAGCTGCAGAAAAAGTTAAAATAATAAGACAACCAAAACCCAAAAACCCCAGAAGATACACTTAAGGCAGACCAGCAAGACACTGAAATAATTAAGGCTGTGGAATTCTTCTGCACCTTGAAAATATAGAGCTATTTACCAATACTGTGGAGTGATTTTAAAACAATTGTCACAAGCCTGATGGAAGTATGTACTTATATGTATATGTGTAATGGTCCCTATGGGGAAACCTGTCCACTTATTGATAAGGCCTTTTACAGATTGGCCAGAGATGCCCACCACAAATTCTCAAAAGGCTTTGGGGGAAGGGATCACTCAAAACCAAGAAGTGTTGGTGCAGTTTGAAAACCAGATATTAAAATTCAAATATTGGCTGGACCTGATGGCACATGCCTTTAATCCCAGCACTCTGGAGGCAGAGGCAGGCAGACCTCTGTAAGTTCAAGGCCAGCCTGGTCTACAGAGTGAGTCCCAGGACAGCCACGACTACATAGAGGGACCCTGTCTCATCAAAAACAAACAAACAAAAAGATCCACACACACACACATACAAAAGAATTCAAATATAGGCTTCCGAGTTAACAGAATCACATAAATTATAGTCTCAATGCATTTCATACTTTGTTCATTTGGCCACGTGGACTTCAGAAGTCAACAAATCAACTCCCATGTGACGAGAATTCTCCATGTATTATCCCTAATGGTTTTGAATGGTCCTAAATGGTTTTCCAGTAGAAAAACTGACCCACCTGGGCTGCCTGAAAATGGATAGATTTCTGCATATGAGCAATAACATATACATACATATTATACACTATATACATGTACAGATGTACATATATCAATATTTTCCAACAGTTTGCCCTCCATTGCCACTGCTCTCTGCATAAATAGCATTTTCTCAAGGGTATGGTTAGATTTTCACAGTCCTTCTATTTATCCCTCCTCTAGTTTTATTGACTTTCCCACAGAGTCGTCTGACATTCAGCAGAAACAGAAGTAAAAGCACCAGGGTTTTGTTTAAAAAAAAAAAAAAAAAACAACTCAAACACAGAGGTGAAAGATATGGCTTAAGTCAGTAAGAGAAGACTTGAGATTCGTAGCCACAGTCTTTGAGGTCACAGTAACGGTCTTCATGGACTCCGACATGCGGACTTAGTTATTGATGGAAATGGGGGATTAATGCAGCTCCTATCCCTGCACTGGCAGATCTACTTGGTTAAATTAACACTCAGGAGTTCCAAGACTTGCTATCTAAACTTTTCCTTGCCCTTCCCCCTTGTGAACTGTTGGGTTGGTCATTCAGATCAAAATGAAATCTGACCACAGCTTGGAAGTTCTTGGAATAGCCTGGGAGTGTTCATTTTAGGCTTTTAATTAATGTCATTTAAGATTAAAGCATTGTAGTGGAATGACCGTTTTCTTCTCCTATAATGTCAACTTATATTAAAAAAAAATAAAAGAAAAATGTCTTTTATAACAAATATGGTCATATGATAATTCTGTATTCAATTTCCATATGGATTTTTCATGAAAAGCATTTCCTATTTAAAAAAATATGTCTATGGATAAATTTCAGCCCCTTTGAGCTCTTTAAAATGAATGAGACAGTGAGAGCCTTGCCATTTTCAGAAAATAATTACTGACAGAGCATCTTCTTTCCTGTGGTGGAATCTACGTGAGCATTTCCTTCTGCCTACTCTAGGTCTAATAACTCCCTTCCCTAAAGGTCGTTAGATTTCAAATAGCAAACAGAAAGCATGAGGTTTGCTTTTCTTTAACAGATGAATCTGTTGAAAGCCTATATATGTTTGCCTAACTCAGACTCCAATGGAATGTTACCCAGGCAAGAAAAGAATATGGTCTACATTCCTCAAAACTCACCCAGTGCCATTGATGGGCTAGGGTGTGGTGATTGTGTTCTTTTGTCCACTACAGAGACCCTTTGTGTTCAATGTACTTCCCTCTATCAGGTATAGAGGAGAGAGTTTCTACTAACACAGAAAAATAACCACCGTTTACTTTAGGTGGCATTTTCTCCATCATATTCTCAAAAATCGAACTCGCCATGTTTTTCAAGATAAGCAAAAAGAAAGGAAGGTCATGGGCATGGGGGGTTGGAGACAACAGAAGACGACCCTCGAAGAGCAAAGCCGAAGCTCTCTTTCTCCAAAATCTAATTCTCTTTCCCACTGTGGGCATCACTTGCCTTTTCTAAAAGATTCCTGTGGGTCTCTAAGGAAATGAACTGTGATGAGGGAGCCTAGGAAGTGTATTCCATTCTTACATCTGTCCTTCCAGTGTGGAAAGTAGCTATTTGGATTCTTCTTTGTCCTCCCCCCGCCCCCAGCATAAAGCTTGGTAAGAGAAAGAAATGGTTGTCTGTCTTGGAAGGCATCAGACTCATGTCCACCCTAAGAATACTGTGGAAAACAGCTTATGGACATTTTAGGCCTCCTCAGTCCTCCCAAACCCTGCTCTGTAGAGAAGCTCTTAGAGGTTAGAAATTAAAAGGTAAGAACAATTAACATGTAGATGAGAAGGACCCAGACCTTCCAGTGAGAAGCAATTTACAGAGGTCAACCTCATGAGTTTGTAAACGGTACCCAAAGATAAGACTGTGGGAAACTGGAATGTTCAAAGTTGCTGTCGATAAAATTCTAAACACTGGCAGTGTGTAGCACTTGAAGAAAATCAAAATATCTTATAGATGTGTCGACAAGGATATTTTTCTCAACATTCTTAAGAGATTAATGTTCTCTCTTCTTCTCCCCAAATTCCATTTTATCAATGGAGACATTTGGGCCAGAAAACAACAAAAGACTTCCTGGAAGAAAGACTGGGTTTGGAATAGCTGAGATGGAGACTCAAAAATTCCTGTTCCCATCCTACATTCAGATATTCTCATTTAAAACATAGCTTAAACCTAAGGGGAAAAAAAGACCGCAGTATCAGCAAATCTAAACGCAATCGAACTTCACTCTCCACCTCCCCTCTGAAAGGCACTACTGTTTATAAAGGCTTCGTTAAGCACAAAGCCAAAGCCAGCTTTCCCCTCTGCCTCCTCTACCCACTTAGGCTGCTGGTGGCTGGAAGAGACCTGAAGGACACATCCAACATTGCCATGTTTGTTTGTTTGTTTGTTTGTTTGTTTGTTTGTTTTGTGTTTTGTTTTTTTTCTTTCTTAACAGTTTTTAACCACATTCAGTTATAAGTGGGTAGAAATCTGTTTAATTCGAAACAAACATAAATGGCGCAAAAAATCATGAGTTCTCATCAGGGATCCTGGGTTTGCCCTGATGCTTTCTATTTTTCTGTACCCCACCCTTTGAACACAAAACAAATGAGCTCAAAATGATGAGTAGAAACCAAACAAGAAGTCTTTCGCCAGCACTGTTGCTCTCCTGGGGTCAGCTGACAGCTCACTCTCAGCAAGAACAATTGGGATGGGATCAGGAGTGGGAGATTTTTCTCTCCTCCCCACCTTTCTCTCCTAGTTCTAAGTCTCCCTGCCAACACAGGTACAGGAGAGTGGTCCTGGGTGGGTCTTCTTCTCCAGCCACTGTTGAGCACAGTTGTACTCCAAACTCTATTTCCTAGCCCTTACTAATTCCCACCTTGCTAGGGAAAAGTCTCCAGCCAAGACTCTCTTGCCCCCTATTTGGAGGGATCAGGTGCTTTGTAGACAGGGGCCTCCCTGTTCACTTCAGTCATCAAACTACACAGAGAATGCCCCTTTCTCTTTGTACGTCCCTGAAGCTTACACTACTCTAACAGTTGTACTGTGTACCTGGGGCAATTCCACATAGCCCCATATCTAGACCATTCCAACTCTGACACAAACATGGCTGGGAAAACTTGGCTCTCCATAGAGTTCTACCACGCACAACGTCCTTTCAAGGTGGCCCTTCTGCAGCAACTGAACACCAGTCTTAGGCTCTGTGTCCCTCCCTAGCCGGTCAGATCAATTCTAAGTAACTTAGCAGGAAGCCCTTCTTTCAAGAGAGCCGGAGTGGATAAGTGGACAGAACCAGACCTGGCCATGTCACTTTGTGGATCTTTGGAGTCCTCAGAGCCTGCATTTTATCCTAGAATAAGCCCTCTGGCCCCAGGCCTTCCTTCTTAATGCTACATTTCTTAATAAAGACATGTTTATTTTAAAAAGCTCCAGTAAGCATGCTTTGGGCATGCATTGTGGTTTAAGTGAAAACCATGGAGGTAAGCAAGCTCTGAGGGAGTGAGGCCTGATGGCCCAGGGCCACCCGGAGACAAGGAGAATACAGTCAGAGTCGGTTCCCACATATTTGGTTAATCCCCACAATACTAGGTGCTATCTAACTTTATTGCTTTTACTTCCTACTAGTTTATTTCCCTATCATCTCGGATAAGCTGAGATGGAGGATGGATGATATGTAATCTGACTTTGAAACTGATGGGGCGGGCGGAGGTGGTGATGAGTATTTTAATTCTATAGTTCCACCATGGGAATAAGTGGCTTTATACCTTAAAATTAGACTGTTCCCATCACGTCTCCTTTAAATAGTTTAAATAGTTATGCAGTTCCATTTTCCCTTCCCAGATTCTCTGATTGCACTTTGTGCTACATAATTTCCATTTTCTCAGTTCCCACTAGCAGGAGCGACACGATGACATGAAACCCGGTTTACACAAACATTTCAGTTATATATTTTTTAAGAATATTATTTGCTTCAAAGCAATTTTTAAAGCACACTCTAGGAAACAAAGGGTGGATCATGTACAAACGGAAAATAATTAAAAAAAAAAAAAAACAAAGCAAAAAACCAAACCTTCCCCACCCCACTTCCAACAGAAGAAGTAAAAACCAAAAACCCAACAAAACATAACAAAACAAAAACCATGAAGTGCCCTGGTTAATGTGTTTTCCCTCCAGAGGGCACTGGGCATAATCCTGTACGAGAAAGCGGCACTGGCCTCAGAATACAATTGGTCCTTTCAGTCCAGAGCCGTTGGTGGCTGTGTGGTGATAGGTATTGCTACCACAGTTAAAACCCCGTGCTGTGTTAGAGTGATGGGTCAGGCTTTGCTCCATGGCTTCAGGAAGGACTTAGGACTAGCCTTTAAAAGGCTTTTATGGCTGCCTCCTTTTGGTAAGCACCCCGAAGCTTCACGAGGGGTTAGGAATAAAGCAAGCTAACTTTCTGAAAACTGTATTCTACAGCTATGAAATCAGAAAGCGCTGCTACGCTGTTCACAGGAACTGTAGGAAAAGCTTCCGTGTGCCCTCCTGTATGAACTTGTGATATTCATTTGCCTATGGCAGGCCCAGGGTGGACATAAAAACAACCCCCCCCCCAAACTCTTACTAGATTTGGATTTATTTCCTGGCAGTCTTTCCCACAGGAGGAACTCTGAGCTGCCAATGAGCTCAGGGCAGGGGAAGCTTTGATCTACAGAACCTGTCTTAGTCAAACAACCCATGATGGAGGAAAAATATCCCAGTCACAGATCGCAAAAGGGTCACATTGCTTTCTCTTAATACACAGGTTCTGATAAAAGATTTCTATACAAGATTTATAAAATGCTCTAAAAAACTTGTCATCTAATTGTGCTTAGTCAAAATAATGCAATGCTTCGGTAAAGAAATTACTGTCTTAACGGGAGCACTCAAAGTTACTTATGATTGATTTCATATAGAACTCTATATTATAAAACTCTGAAACCTGAATGAGATCTAGTATATTGTATGCGTATATGTATCCTGTTAAGAAACTATATCTAAGCCATCTAAAGCAGAATAGTTGACATCTCTGTTAAATAGAAGTTTTTTGTTTTTTTTTTGTTTTGTTTTGTTTTTTTTGCTTAAATTTTCAATGGAGTCAGAAACCTACTATACTGCTCACAGTGGGTGTACGGTTTTCCCACTTAACTGCTCATTTTGGAATGTACAATTACCATTTTCATACCAAGTACTGTCTCGTTAGCCTTGCCCTTTCTTTTAATACTTTCTGCAACTCTGTATCTTTACTTCTTCAGCATGACCTTCTGGGATGCTCCTGGGATTAAGGTGACTTTCATGGTACTCAGACCCCGGGTAACCACAGACAAGGTTTAAGAGGATCACCTCTCAATCCAGAGAACCACATGGAGTGAAATGATGAACAGAGTTATTTACAGACACGCTCAGTCTTGCTTTGGTTCACACTGCACTTCTATGTGAAACCTCAGGGGTTGTGGGATAGCTAGGTCCCTTGGTTCACCCTATTGACGATGTAACTCTTGACATTGGGAATGGGCCGCACATCATTCTGGTGCTTGCGGCGTTCTATGAAGCAGGCCAGACGGGAGGTGTCCAAGGGGATCTTGGAGTAGCTGCCGTTGTGAGGCTGTAGCCAGGGATGCTGCAGGCATGTGGCTGCTGTGGGCCGCCTCCGGAAGTCTTCCTGTAAGATTACGTTGATGAAATCCCTGGCAGCATTGCTCACACCGCAGAAGTATTCGTGGGGGAAGCTAAAGTCCACCCTGCACACGTTGATACAGGTCTCCTCTTTGCTCTCATCTAAGAAGGGGGAGACCCCACTAAGCATGACATATGTCAGAACCCCGATGCTCCAGATGTCTGTGCCCAGGGAGACAGGGATGCCTTGGATCACTTCCGGAGCAGCGAACTCAGGGTTCCCCAGCAGATGATGGATATGGAAGTGGCCTGAGATCTGGACAGCGTCTTCCAAGTCGATGAGCTTCACTCGAGGCACTGGGATCCGGAGGTCAATGAGCAGGTTTTCGGGCTGCAGGGACCCAGGAAGGCAGGGACAAGAGAGGTAAGATCAGGTCTTTGCTGACCTCCCTACCCCAGCTGCAATCTGTTAGCTAACACACATTATTAGTCTTTGATTCAGTGGAATACTCCCTAGGCAAGGGCAAAGGAGGTTTCAAACTCACTAAACTCTTGGTTTAGGTGGCTTTTTAGATAAGTTGGTTGGCATTGGGGAAGGGCTACAGGGCTAATCGTGTACTCCTGATTGGCCCAGAACTTACTCTGTATCCCAGGCTGGCCCAGAACTTACAAAGATCCTTCTGTCTTTGTCTACTGACTGCTGGGCTTAGAGGTAAGGGCTGCAGCACTCAGCCTGTACTTCCCCACCCTAGTGTTAGAGATCCAACCCAGGGCCTTACCCATGCTAAGCAGGTGTTCTGCTACTAAGTCACACTGGTATTCCAGAAGAGCATGCCTTCTTACCTACCCTTGCTTTGCAGTGAATCAAGGAAAGAACTAACTTCTTAAGAAAAAACAAGCTTCTCAGAAACTGTGTGTGTGCACGCACGCACGCACGCACGCACGTGTGTGTGTGTGTGTGTATGTGTGTGTATACATGTATATGTGTGTATACATATATATGTCTCTGTGTGTGTGTATATATATATATATACATATATATATATATATATATATATATATATATATATATGTGTGTGTGTGTGTGTGTGTGTGTGTGTGTGTGTGTATTGCTGGGTGGTGATAATACAGGCCTTTAATCTCAGCACTTGGGAAAAAGAAACAGATGGATCTCTGATTTGGAGGCCAGCCTGATCTATAGAGTGAGTTCCAGCATAGACAGGGCTACACAGAGAAACCCTTTCTTGGAAAAAAAATTTTTTTTCTTTATGTGTACGTATCTATATGAGTGTATTCCATGTTCATGCAGGTGCTGTTAGAGGCCGTAAGAAAACACTGAGTCTACTACAGTTGGAGTTGCAGGTGGTTGTGAGCCAAGCAATATATGAGTGCTGGCAAGAGAACTTGGGTCTTAAGCACTGAATCATCTCTCCAGCCCTCCGAAGCTCCCTTTTCTTACAGAATGAATGGGAACAGGGCATTAAGTGATGTCTATAAAGTTAGACTGCTTGGTTAAAGCTTTCCCTTACCTCATGTGCCACCATCTCTCTGGTGTGTTTCCTTCATTCCTGAACAATGCACTTAGGTAGGGTGAAAGTCTAGTTCTAGTTTAATAGTCACGTGACATCCCAGGAAACAGACAAAAGAAATTTAACTCTTCCCCCTAGCTGTAGTGATGCATGCCTTTAATCCCAGCATTTGGGAGGCAGAGGCAGGCAGATCTCTGAGTTCGAGGCCAGCCTAGTCGGCAGAATGAGTTCCAGGACAGCCAGGGCTCCACAGAGAAACCCTGTCTTTATAAAAACAAAACAAAACAAAACAACAACAATAAAAAGAAATTCAAATTTGTGTTCCTCAAGGAAATGTCTGGGAAGCTGAACTCGTCTATTTCACTGTGCCAGGTACTGACTTTTTATTACCTTTATGTCCAAATGTGCGACCCTACAGTTGTGAAGGTACTGCAGAGCTTCCATGATGTCTCGAATGTAGAAAGCTACCTTTTCTTCCATCAGCTCATCATGATTCATAAGGTAGTCCAAGAGTCGGCCGTCATCCATCCTGACAGCAAAGGTGGGGGGGGGGCAAGAAATAGAGAAATGACCCATGCGCATAGCTTAAAAAGTTCTCGGAGGTCTCTTATTAATAAAGTTTAGTATTGCAACACTCATGCATTTTTAGAGCCCAAAGTAAGTGCCACATTCAGAACTAGAATGAATCAAGTTACAAATGAGTTACACTGCAGGAGAAATCCTTACCGCCTTACAGAACACCATTTTGTTGACTTTAAGGTCTCACCTGGCTTTAAGAGGTTAGGTTGAAGAGAAAAGAAAAGTCTGGTGTCTATAGTGAGCCTCATATACATTAAAAGTATTTCCACTTTTTAACATTTTTAGATGGGAGAAATGTGAAAGAGGAAAGGTTTGCTCCCAGCATATCTGACCACTTCTTAACTCCTTTGCCCTTCTGACAGCTTGCCAACTTTTAAAGACTGATTGAAAATGGGATACGTGGAGCCAGCCATAAGCAGACTTCTGTTCTGGTTCTGCCTCTTACCAGCTGGTGGTTGTAGGTCGTCACTTAAACCCTCTGTGTTTTGGCTTCCCTGAAAGGCACCACCTTTTAAGGTGGGGATAGCAACTGGCTGCCAACAGCAACATCAATGACAAAATAAGACCTACTTCTTTAGCAGGCTTGTGAGAGCCAGGTGAGGCAATGAGGATTTGAGGCATGGTCTGTGCTGTGAGGTGCTTGTGATGGTTTAAATGAGAATGGCCCCTTAGGCTCATATGTTTGAATACTCGTCCCCAGCTGCTGGAACTGTTTGGGAAGAATTAGGAGGTGTGGCCTTGTTGGAGGAGGTGTGGCCTGACACTAGAGCAGGCTTTGAAGGTTTCAAAAGCCCATACCATTCTCAGTCACTTTCCTGCCTTGTGCTTGTGGGTCAAGATGTAATCTCTCAACTACAGCTCTAGAACCAAGAGCTGCCTGCTGCCATGCTCCCCACCATGATGGTCATGGACTCACCCTTTGAAACTTTAAGCCCCTAATAAACTCTCTTCTATATGTGGCCTTGACCATGGTGTCTCATCAGGGAAAGAAAGAAGTAACACATGGTGCTGAATACACAGTAGCTATTTCTAGGCTTCCTATGCCCTTTTGTAACAAGAAGTGATCAAACCTTTAATGTGAAGTGGGTCATTTGAGATACGCTCAGGAAATGCCCATGTCAAGGAGTGTGATCCAGTACAGGAATAACTTCCAACCATAGCTGAAACCTGCATAGCTGTCTTCATTTTCTCCCCTAATTTGTTCCTTGCTACAGGATCCTTCTATTTTATCGATAGGTAGAAAAGGATGGAGGCCCTGGAAGGCTCCCTACCTCCCTCTGATCTTCTAGTGTGAGGCAAGAGAGGTGAGATCAGAGAGGAGTGGTACTGTGCTCATCACAAGGAACTCTCAGAGATACTTGGAACAAATGAGGGGGACAGTTACAGCAACACTGCTCCAAGCCAGAAAAGATCAGCCACCCCACCTTCCCTAGAGCTATTCTCTAGCCTGCATCCATCTGAGACTAGGGAATGGGAATCTTGATTTTCTGGTCCAGGAGGGTTGACCAGTTATCCCTATTGACCACTACAGGCAGAGCATGATTGAGCAAGTGGTTCTAGTTAGGCCTTGCTTTCCACATGTCTTCTCTGAAGATCACATCCAACAAAGAACAGTTCTATGTTCTCACAGCCCTGAGTAATACATGGTCTCTAGTATTTCCCATGCCATATTTAAAGCATTATTTATCTCTTAGTTCTAACTGTTGGACTTGTGGCCCCTAAGGATAAGAGCTATACCTTTCTTTCTGTGCCTAGTCCTACTGCAAACTTATATGTCAAGGCAGGTTGTTGTATCCATGGGATGTATGCCTACCCTACTCTGAGGAGAAAGGGAGAGGATGCCAACCCAGTGTGGTCTTGGTGGGGACAGAGTGACATGGTTCCTGCCCCTTGGACAGGGTCCTGGTGTGAGCCTCCATGAGTGTCAATGGCTGCTGTGGGTGTAAGGCTTGTTTGTGTAATAATGTACTAGCAGTTGAGGACTCTTTCCTTCCAAGGAATATCCTCCCTGATAATATTAATGACTTCATGATAATTAAAAACAGCACATCCCGAAGTTGAGGGTGTGGCTAAGTCTCAGCAAAATGGTAAACACTGGGACCTTCAGGACAGGCCTTAAGGCTATGGGAAAGAGCTCTAAGTACATGAGTTCAAAAATATATAATTTCTCAACTATGTAAAAATATAACTATGCAATATAAATTATAAGGGGTTCACAATCTAAAGGAGCATGGGCAGCTGCATTAATGAGCCAGCTTGTCAGAAAGATACAAAGGCAGGCAGATTCCTGAGTCCAAGGTCATCCTGGGACACGGAAAGTCCAGGCCCTAGTGTGGTAGAATTGGTAATTTCAGGGCGGGGTACCACCCAACTACTTTCTCATCGGTGCTTAACAAAGGCAGGCAGATCTCTGAATTCTTTTGCAATGTTAAGAAAAATGTATGCTTGCTGTCTCCTAAGAAACAAAGGTCTGGGGTCACTGGAATGCTGACTCATGGGGTAACCAAAAGGAAACCTAAAGTAAATGCCTGAATTGATCTGTAAACAAAAAGACAGGCATTTGGTCCTTTTGGTTTGTATAAGATGAGGTAAGCAGAGTGTGACAGAAGTTCTTTAGAATTTTCTCTATCAAGGGCTGAGCTGTCTGAAATCCCTGGAGAGCAAAAACAGCTCTTCAACAATTTTTTTCTAACAGGATTTCTGACTTAGATGAAATATCCAATAATTTTTTATAACAGCTTTTCTGACTTTGGTTAGAAAATTTATGAACTATCCCGATTGCTTGTAGAATTTCTACTAGCAGAGAGAGCTGTCTCAACCAGAAATTTTTTTTTAGAAAGGAAGAAAATGCTGAAAACACACACACACACACACACAGAGCAATCTGAAAAGCCATTTCAACAGAACCTAGGTGGCCAGCTTGGACCCACAATTTGACTTCTGTAGGGGAGTTTCTGACGCTAAGGTCCTGTTCACCAACTGGTTCTTGATCTGTCAATAAAGAATGTCATGAGACAACTGCTCGTCAGCAGATACATGCGGGACTTCTGGGTCCTGGGAGGCAAGCAGGATGATGCAAGGAAGGAGAGAGGGAGTTCGCCGTGCTTTGGAAAGAGAAGAACCAGGCAACCATGATGTGAGGTCTGAGGAGGAGTCATGGGCTGTTGCCACTCCTATAGGTCAGAGATGTTTATCAGGGACTAGATGCAACTGACCAACGAAAGATAGGGTAGTGGGAGGTTTTGAGCTAAGGGCATGTTTTTCCAGGTAAGAAATAGTACCACCCAGCAATTGTGCCAAGAAGGCAAGCTGAAAATGAACAACTCTGTGTGTGTGTGTGTGTGTGTGTGTGTGTGTGTGTGTGTGTGTGTGTGTGTATGTGTATCTTCTATCCTTGGATTCAAGGAAAGCTGGGAGGGGGCTGGTAGCACAGCCTGTTCCCAGAGCTTAGGCAGGGTAGCAAAAAGCTACACACAACACACTTTAAGTTGTTTGTTTTCACAGCTCCCAGACACCCCTTCCTTCTCTCAGAACTCCTCTTTCAAACTGAGACTGGTCCTTTGCGGAGGGTGGGGTGGGGGATGTGAAGATATGGTAAGGTGAGTGGGAAGGACTGGGAGGAGAGGAGGGAGAAGAAGTTTTGATTGAGATGTAAAGTAAATAAGCAAATTAATTAATGAAAAAAGCTGTATCTTTCTACGTTTGATATCTAGATAATCTGACATTCCAGAGATGTCTTGGATAGAAAATTCTAGGTAGTAGATTGGGGGTGCTATGGCTATAGATTGATAGATAAACTTCTCTCATTCCAACTCCATTCTTGTCAATCAGTCAACCACCAGGAAAGTCTTCTTAAATGAGTCAAGCCTGAGAGTGCATAATAGGAAGAAAATGAAAATAAGTGTAAGAAATACAGATTATAGCTAGGGAAGAGAAATAAGTTCTGGTGATCTAGTTTATAATATAGTGACTGTTGGTATCAGGACCTCTGAAACCTGTGGCATCACATAGTTGACAGTGCAATCTACACACCTGTTGCCAAGACAACGGCCACCATATTCCCAGAATCCATTGGGCTCTCCTCCCACCTTTACCTGTGACCACGTCACCATCCATAAGAGGAACACCTCTCTCTCTCTCTCTCTCTCTCTCTCTCTCTCTCTCTCTCTCTCTCTCTCTCTCTCTCTCTCTTCCACCTTCTCTTTTCACCACCACCTTCCTTGCCCCTCTCTCTCCCTATAAACTTCTTACACATGCAACTGCTTTGGCCTGGTATGCTGTGTTCAGATATTCTAACACATCAGTGACCAGAGTTAACAATATGAACTGTTAATATATTTCAAATAGCTTGAGAAGAGGAATTTAAAAAAAAAGTTTTCCTTACAAAGAAACAACCTATGCTAATATCCAGGTTTGATGATTACACAATGTATCCATGCAATGAAAGACTGTAACCATAAATATAAAACATGAAATAAAGCTTAGAAAAACTAGGGAGCCGGGCATGGTGGCGCACGCCTTTAATCCCAGCACTCGGGAGGCAGAGGCAGGCGGATTTCTGAGTTCGAGGCCAGCCTGGTCTACAAAGTGAGTTCCAGGACAGCCTGGGCTATACAGAGAAACCCTGTCTCGAAAAACCAAAAAAAAAAAAAAAAGAAAAACTAGGGAAAGTGAATGAGAAGACATGGTTTCAAGATCCACTGTATGGATCCAATAAAAGGAGGGATTCCTCATCCATACTTTCACAGAGCTCGCTTTAAAGACCTTCTCCATTCTTGATTTCTCTAGTCTTCAGAATGAGAGCTACATTAATATAAAGCTGGAGGTGAAAGAAAACATGGTCCACGGTACACTTTATAAACCATACAGCACAGAACAAAAGGAGACTCTTGTCTGTTAATTGTGGGCAATGGGGAACCCAAGCAGGTAAGGACCACACTAGAGATGCGACCTCTGTACTCACAGTTCCAAAATCAGGATGTAGGATGTGGGGGACTCGTAGGTGTCATGGAGCGTGACATACTGAGGGTGCTGCAGGTGCTGGAGCAGGGCGGCCTCGTGAGCAGCCTGCTCCTTCTTCTTCATTTTTTTGCTCACAAATTTCACAGCAACATCTTTGCGGGTAGCTTTGTGAATGCATTTCTTTACAATAGAGAAACGGCCTCTGCGAGACAAAGGGGGAAAGGGTTTCCAAGATTCATCTCATCAGTCAGCAGGGCATCATTTACCAGAATATGGTAGGGTGTGTGCCTGTGCGCACATCTCAGATGCATCCCTGAGACAGGAACATCTGACAGGTTGAGTTCCCTAATTCAAAAATCAAAAATCAAAAATGCTCTAAGATCTGACACCCTTTGTGTGCAGACATGAAATTAATATGGAAAGTTCCACGGCTGGCTTCACATGGTGAGTGACAAAGTACTGGTACACTAGCTACATCACTTGAAGTCACCCTTAGGCAAAGGAGTACAAAAAAATATAGGTGACTGTTGTTTTTAGACTTGGGTCCCAGACTCAAGACATCTCTTTGTGTACATGTACATAGTTCCTAAAATCCTTTGTGCAAAAACACTTCTGGTCCCAAGCATTTTGAAGAAGAGAGATCAAGCAACATTAGAAATCTTTCTGGGGCTGGAGAGATGGCTCAGAGGCTAAAGGTTCTGGCTGCTCTTCCAGAGGACAGGGCTTACAGTCTCAGCATCCACAAGGCTGCTCACAGCCTTCTATACTTCCAGTTCCAAGGTATCTGATGCCCTCTTCCTCTCCAGACACATATGTGGTGCTTATACATAAGTACAGGCACTTAACCGTGTTCATAAAAACAAATAAATTTGAAAAAAAAAAAAGAGAGAGAAACATTTCCTCCTGAGCCTGGTAATTTGGCTCAGGGCATAAAGGCACCCACTATCTGAAGATATAGACCTGAAAGCTTAAGCCCAATGCCTGAAGCTCACATAAAAGCGTGAGAGTACTGACTCCACAAATTTGTCTCTAACCTCCACACATGCACTGTCCACACATGCACTGTCCACACATGGGCTGTCCACACATGGGCTGTCCACACATGCACTGTCCACACATGGGCTATCCACACATGCACTGTCCACACATGGGCTATCCACACATGCACTGTCCACACATGGGCTGTCCACACATGCACTGTCCACACATGGGCTATCCACACATGCACTGTCCACACATGCACTGTCCACACATGCACTGTCCACACATGCACTGTCCACACATGCACTGTCCACACATGGGCTGTCCACACATGCACTGTCCACACATGCACTGTCCACACATGCACTGTCCACACATGGGCTGTCCACACATGCACTGTCCACACATGGGCTATCCACACATGCACTGTCCACACATGGGCTATCCACACATGCACTGTCCACACATGGGCTGTCCACACATGCACTGTCCACACATGCACTGTCCACACATGCACTGTCCACACATGCACTGTCCACACATGCACTGTCCACACATGCACTGTCCACACATGGGCTGTCCACACATGCACTGTCCACACATAGGCTGTCCACACATGCACTGTCCACACATAGGCTGTCCACACATGCTCTGTCCACACATGGGCTGTCCACACATGCACTGTCCACACATGCGCTGTCCACACATGCACTGTCCACACATGCTCTGTCCACACATGCACTGTTCACACATGTGCTGTCCACACATGCTCTGTCCACACATGCACTGTTCACACATGTGCTGTCCACACATGCTCTGTCCACACATGTGCTGTCCACACATGCTCTGTCCACACATGCACTGTCCACACATGCACTGTCCACACATGCACTGTCCACACATGCACTGTCCACACATGTGCTGTCCACACATGTGCTGTTCACACATGCACTGTCCACACATGCACTGTCCACACATGGGCTGTCCACACATGAGCTGTCCACACATGTGCTGTTCACACATGCACTGTCCACACATGCACTGTCCACACATGGGCTGTCCACACATGAGCTGTCCACACATGGGCTGTCCACACATGAGCTATGGCATGCATGCACTGCCCCCATCCCACATAACACTTTTCCTTCTGTACTTTTAATTATGATATTATTATTATTATTAAAACCCATCTCTACTTTCTCAGTATCCTAGACTCTTTGAGACCCTGAAGGTAAACTAATATAATTTTTTAGCCAAGATATTTCTGTGCCATTTGGAGCATCAAATGTGGGTTTGTTTTCCTTTCTAAGCAGAATATACTTCTACACACAACAATAGGTTGGAGAGATGGCTTAGTGGTTAAGAGTCCTTATTCCTGCAGAAGACTGGGGTTTAGTTCCCAGCACTGGCAGAGTGGCTCACAGCCATCCATGCCTACAATTTCAGGGGATCCAACCACCTCTTCTGGTCTCTGTAGGGACCAGGCATGCATGTGGTGCAGACCCAGGCATGGTGCAGGCCCAGGCATGTGGTACAGGGACCAGGCATGTGGTGTAGGGACCAGGCATGCATGTGGTGCAGACATATAGAGGTAAAAGTCATACATATAAAAGAAATTAATTTAAAAAAGAAAGCAAAATGCATACATGAAACTTTTAAGGCCTAAAAATCTTATATTATGCCGGGCATGGTGGCGCATGCCTTTAATCCCAGCACTCAGGAGGCAGAGGCAGGCAGATTTCTGAGTTTGAGGCCAGCCTTGTCTACAGAGTGAGTTCCAGGACAGCCAGGGCTACACAGAGAAACCCTGTCTCAAAAAAAAAAAAAAAAAAAAAAAAATCTTATACCAGGCCTGGTAGCACATGCCTTTCATCCCAGCACTGGGGAGGCAGAGGCAGGCAGATGTCTCAGTTCAAGGGCAGTCTGGTCTACCCAGGACAGCCAGGGCCCCTGTCTCAAAAAACAAACAAAAAGCTAAGTGTTGACAAGGCAAGCTTCCAACTCCAGTAAAGAAAAAGATCGAGCCGGGCGTGGTGGCGCATGCCTTTAGTCCCAGCATTCGGGAGGCAGAGGCAGGTGGATTTCTGAGTTCGAGGCCAGCCTGGTCTACAAAGTGAGTTCCAGGACAGCCTGGGCTATACAGAGAAACCCTGTCTCAAAAAAAAAAAAAACAAAAAAAAAAAAAAAAAAAAAGAAAGAAAAAGATCGGAAGAAAATTCCCGGGAATGCACTACCTGCTCTCCGACAAGAAGAGACAAGACAGAAATAACAAACCACACCGGCCAGTCTCTGTTGTGAGATGGCTGGTATCCTTACCTGCCAATCTCGTTCAGTTCAGTGTAAGCAGAATCAAAATTTTCCTTCCAAGAAATGGTGGCACCGTCGGCAGCCGCATCTTTGGGAGAGGGAGAATCCACAGGTGACATTACGAAGATACTCCAGTATAATGTCCTCGGGGAAACGCTTGGGACTAAGCATGGAGACCACCCAGAGAGGAAAGGCTGTGATTCTCTGAACTGTTATTTTAAAAATGTTGGAGGGGACTGTATATGACAAAGTCAGACCATCTGTCATCTTCTCAGACAGAGAGGAGAGAAGGGACATGAGCAGAAATGCAGCTTCACCAAAACTTCAGAGAAAGCCCAGGGAGGCAGAAAGAGGAACTCTGGAAGGATTAGGAAAGTCAGTGAAAACGAGAGGTATAGGACGCAGAGAGGATGGGCAAGCTGGAGGTCATGGAGGAGAAAGAAGAAGCAGTGTGACAGAGCGTTCTAGAGACTTCTCTGACATCACCGTCCTTGTCCCTTTGCAAGCTCTTCCTGTATGTCAGTGGTCTTCAACCTTACTAATGCTGAGACCCTTGAATACAGTTCCTCATCCTGTGGCGACCCGCAACCATACCATTATTTCATAGCTACTTCATAACAGTTATTTTGCTACTGTTATGAATTGTAATGTAAATATCTGATCTGCAGGATATCTGCTCGAGACCCACCGGTGAGAACCTCTGCTCTATGTGAACTGACTGAACTTCACTCACGCATGACTGGTTCTCCTGGGTGATTGGGTGGTTCAGTTTGACCCTGTATGGCATGTTAAATCTCATCACACACACAAGCATACACACCCATAGGTATTTGCGGCATCTGCTGGGGATCACATCTCAGAAGTAATGAAACAAAAATGGTGGCCATCTGTAGCCACACTCAGTTAGTGGCTTCGAAAGAAAGGAACCCCCCCCCCCCAAAGCAACTCATTTCTTCTGACGCCATCCTGGTCAGTCACCTCAGCTCTCTGGTGACGTTCCCGTGGTGAGCTCTGAGCACACGAAGACCCGGGGCTAGAGTTTTCCAGAGTCACAAGACTGTGAGAGCAAGTCAAGGTCACCCACAGCCTAGGCTGATCCTGACCTGGGACTGCAGGGTGTTTCCTGACTCAGCTGGGGCAGTGTGAAGCCCAAGGCACTCTGGGGACTCCAGGCTCCCTTTGTGGGGACCACAGAGACACTAAGTCTGCTGCTTTTAAGTATGGTGAAACTCTCACCCTTTCCTGACCTGTCCTAAGCATACACATGCCACTTCTGTGAGCTGCCCAAAGTGTCACCAATGGAATACTTTTTCAGACCAACATTTCCTCTTTTAAAATGTCTCCAGCACCAAAATGGGCAGGAAAGGTAGGTCAACAAGCAAGGTGGGCAAAGTGAGAACCACACTGGTAAAATATTTATATTTTGTTAGTTACATGTATGCTTTAGCCAATTTCTATTTTATGTAGATTCATGCTGAAAAGCAAATTCTGGAAGGATGGGTCAAGTATTGAGGTTTCATCCAGTAGTGACCTCCTTTTCTTTCCGTGTTTTAAGTTGTTGAGCCCCACATTCCCTGATATGGTAGGAAACACATGTCTGCCAGAGGCACTCAGGGGAAAACAGGCTTTGAATTCCACAAGAGGTCTCAGAGGAGGGCCAGAGCCAGAAAGCACACGGTGGCAAAGGGCTCCTGCTTGTCCTCTGAGGTTTCCCTGAGGAACTCCAAAAGGCACATGGTCAGCACAGGTGGTAGATCTAATGTTAGTTTGGAGATACCACCTGGAGACACTCCATCTAGTCTCTCAAAGGTAGTCTGATGGAAGCTGCCACATGGTCCCAAGACACCTCCCCTTGGGGGTCAGAGACACCAGCGATTTTGTTACAGTGACCCACTGCCTTGCTTCTGTTGGCTAGCTGTCCTTGGTCTGCTGGGACTCACCGTACTCTGGAAGGCGCACAAACTCCGAGGGCTCACTGGGAAGGCTGATTCCCCAGGGGTTGCTGGCACTGACCCTGAACTGATAAGGGCACCCAGGACTAAGGTCTTCAATGACCAGGTAAGTGTCCAAGGTTGAAGCTACGGATTGCTGCCAGGCCTGGGAACCTAGAGAGATAGAGTCAGAAACATTGTTTCAAAGGCCTAGAAAAAACGGAAACAGTCAAAGGCATTGTTTCAAAGGCCTTCAGCAAACAAAGATAGGTAACAGACAGTGTGGTCACTGTCGGGCTGTGAAAGTCTTCAGGCCAACTGTGGGGGATTTTGGCCCAATTTTCCTAAGTAACGGTTAAATGACAGCAGGTGCAAGAAGTTGACCTATGGGTTCTTCTCAAAGGTGCAAGGTGAAGCTTTAACACTGATCCATTATATGTGGGAATCTGTGGCAGTGTGATTAGGTCGGGGGACAATACAAGTCAGGAACAAAATGAGAGGAAGCATGCCTTTGGAAATTGAAACAAAAAGCAACACATATGGGGCATTTACATGTGGAAACACCTAGGGCGCCGCCCAATTCTCCCCTTTAAGTCCAGCTAAAGTTCACAGAAACCCAACCATGACGGGAGCACTAGTCTTACTTGACAGATGGAGGAGTAGGAGACTCGGGAACACTAAGCAGTGACACTGCCTACGAGAACTTAGTTTCTGAGATGAGCTATGAGCTTAACACAGGAATAGTGAACTGGGTTTCCTGGCTCAGCAGTCACACCGGGGCTGGCCCTGCATGCCCTGTTGCAGACAGCTTTAGGAAAAGGCTGAAATAAATAGGCTTATTACTTCACACTTCCTGCTTAAGGAAAAAGAATCAAAATGACAACAGTAATAGAAAGCAAAGCAAATGGTCTTAGGGGGCAAGCAGGTGCTTTAAGTTCAATTGGGTCATTCGTGGTGTGGTTCAGAGCTGTGTCATGACAACTAACTGGGAGCACCTTTAAAACATTATTATTATTATTATTTAATTATTTATTATTAAATTATTTATATAATTATAATAATTATAATAATAATTATTATTACTATTATTACTATTACTACTACTACTGTTGTTGTTGTTAAGACAGAGTCTTACTATGTAGCTAGCTCTAGCTGACCTTTGTAGATGAGGCTGGCTTTGAACTCAAGGAGTTCCTCCTGCCAATGCCTCCCCAGTGCTAGGATTAAAAGTGTGCACCACCACACCTGGCTTAAACTTTCTTTCTTTCCCTACAATGAAAGCTATATGTGTGTACACTTTCTATAGATTATGTCTGGAGGGGGAAGGGTAGAGCTCCAATCATTCTACCGTGGTTTCTGGTCTGGGAGAAAAACCAAATTAGCCAACTACAGAGCTGCGTCTAGTGGGAGCTTGCCCCATATTAACAGTCTCGCGTTTCTTTACTCTTCAGGCTTTAGCTTCCCCACCTGTAACATGGGCTCAGTTGCCCATCTGTGCGATTAAGCTGGGTAAACAGGACAAAGCAATGAGGACACACTGCCACTTAGTGGCTGGGTCAGGACAGCACCAGAGAGGTTTCCATTTGGGAACCTTGGGCAGATATAGCCTGGCCCCAGGCTTCTGTGCTAAAACTCCCAGGGTGCCCTAGCCAGGCTGATTCCAGTGAATGGGAGAATACTTGAAGTCTAAGGTTCGAGACTCTGAAGACCTCCTGAGAGGAAGCAGATACAGAAGAGCTGAGCAACACACCTTCCTCGCGATACTCCACTGTGTACCCCGAAATAGTGCAGTTCCCGGTGCTGGCTGGGGGCAGCCAGCGGAGGATGACGGAGGTGCAGCTCCTCTCCTGTGCGATTGGGCGGTTGGGGGCTGCGGGAACACCTGTAGAGACAGACAGCAGGACGTGCGGCTTCTCAGCTGGGAGATGCATGCCCTAGAAGCACGGTGTACCGGAAACATACCAACCATGTCTTAAATCTGGCCCATAACCTTGTCCAAGAAGCACACGTTTCTTCAGGCCCAAGGGAGGCCTAGAAAATGGGACGTGCTGTGTGACAACCTCCCTCAATAGAACACCACATGTAGGAAAAGCTGGACAGGAACCATGCTGGAGGTTAGGGTAGGAGAGCTTAGCAGGTTGGGTGTCTTCCCATTGGTCGGGGTTCTGCTTTAGATCCTCTCTTCTCTGAGTCTCAGGGTGTCCTTGTCATGTTCACTTAAAATGACCAAGGTAATGTCTTTGAGGCCATAATAGGAAAGGCAGAGTAGGAGCAGCCAAGGGCAGTGGGGAGGGAGGAATTTGGAGTTATTGTTTAACAGGAACAGATAATAAAAGTTATATGGATGGATGGTGGTGGCCATAAACTGATGGGTGTGTCCTCAATGCCATTAAACTTGACACTTAAAAATGGCTAAGATGCAGCCAGGCAGTGGTGGCGCATGCCTTTAATCCCAGCAATTGGGAGGCAGAGGCAGGTGGATTTCTGAGTTCGAGGCCAGCCTGGTTTACAGAGTGAGTTCCAGGACAGCCAGGGCTACACAGAGAAACCCTGTCTCGAAAAAACAAACAAACCAAAACCAAACCAAACAAACAAAAAAAAAAACCAAAAAAACAACTCAACAAAAAACAAAATCCCCAAACCAAAAAAGGTTAAGATGCTAAGTTTTATTGTTGTGTTTTGTTACAGTTAAGAAATGCTGAGAGAGGAGGTGGGGAGAGAGGGAGAGAGAGAGAGAGCGAGAGAGATCACAGCATACCTTGCACCTTAACTGTAGCAGATGTGGATGCAGTCCCGTGGTCGTTTGCTGCTATGCAGGTATAAATCCCACTATCCTGGGGCATCAGGTTGCAGATCTTGAGGGTGCTTTCCCCAGAATCACTAGGACATGAAACAGATCACCTTCAGACTCCCGTGGGGAGACAGTTGAGGGATGGGGAAAATGTCAGAGGCTTGGCTCATAGTGTGCAGAGCTGGGAGTGCCTGCCTCCTCCAGCTCAGCCCACCTCTACAACTTGGGTTAACACCTTGCATCCATTTTCTTTTCTTTTTTTTTTTTTTTTTTTTTTTTAAAGATTTATTTATCCACTATATGTAAGTACACTGTAGCTGTCTTCAGACATTCCAGAAGAGGGCACCAGATCTCGTCGCGGATGGTTGTGAGCCACCATGTGGTCGCTGGGACCCGAACTCTGGACCCTCGGAAGAGCAGTCGGGTGCTCTCACCCACTGAGCCATCTCACCAGCCCGCATCCATTTTCTTATGTGGGAATTAATTAACTAATTAAATTCACTTTGCATCCCAATGGCTGCTCTCCCTTCTGGTGCCTCCCCCACCCCAATCCCACCCTCTCACCTCCTCCCTTTCTCCCCTGAGAGGATGCAGGCCCACCTCTGGATGTCCCCTAACCCTGGCACATCTAGTCTTTACAGGGCTAGGCACATCCTCTCCCACTGAGGCCAGACAAAGCAGCCCAGTTAGGGGACATATTCCACCCACAGACAGCAGATTTAGGGGTATTCCCCTTTCCAGTTGTTGGGAAACCCACATGAAGACGGAGCTGCACATCTGCTACATATGTACGGGGAGGCCTAGGTCCAGCCCATGTATGTTCTGTGGTTGGCGGTTCAGTCTCTGAGAGCCCCCAAGGGTCCAGGTTAGTTGATTCTGTTGGTCTTCCTGTGGAGTTCCTATCCCCTTCTGAGGCCCTCAATGTGGGGAATTTTTTTTCCTGGCTATGCTCACTGTCCAAATTTATGTAAACAAGGACTAGAATAGGGGTGGAATGAGATATGAATTAGAAATAAATAAAATCCTATAACCTACCAGTTTGCAATGTAATTATGAGTATATCATACAAATAATTCTTGTGCTGAAATAACCTCTGTCAGTAACAAATGGTAAGACAGAATCAATAAGGAATATGCTTAAGTATTTCAAACCTTACATGATGGACTGATCCTTAAAATCATTAAGTGGGTGTCTGCGGAGATGACTCGGTGGCTAGAGTGCTTGTTGTACAAGCACAAGAATCTGAGTTAGTAACAAGTTGGGTGTGGCTTGTGCCTGTGACCCCAGAACTGGGTGGGTCTGGAGCAGGCAGATCCAGAGGCTGTCTGGCAGCTAGTCTAGCTGAAACCGAAAGCTCTAGGCTTCATGAGAGATGCTGTCTCAACAAAACAGGAGAGCAGCAGATGAAGATGCTTGAGGTGGACCTCTGGCCTCCATGTGCTCACACCCTGCCATATGTATAAACACACACACACACACACAGAGCACATAGTACACACACTGTACACACACACAAACACACCACAGACACATAAACATACCACACACATACACACACTGCACACTCATACACCCACACTCTGCACACACATACCACATACACACCACACATATACACACACACACACCACACATACATACATCACATACCATAGACACATACATACCACACACACATACCACATACACACCATACACAGATACCACATACACATATACACATACCACACATATACACACCATACACACACATCACACACACATACTATACACACATCACACACACACTACACACATACACACCACACACACACACACACACACACACACACAAAGTGAACTAAGAAAGGGTAAATTCCTGCACTTAAATGGTAACTTTCTCTCCAGAATGAGGTTCAGAAGGACTTCACAGAAGGAACGTCTCTGAAAGGGTTAAATTACAGGGAAGTCAGCCTGCTCCCTCTGTGGTGACTTGAATGAGAATGGCTCCCACAGCCTCAAATATTTGAATGTTTAGTCCCCAGTTGGTGGACCTGCTTAGCAAAGGTTGTGCCAGGCCCAGTCTCCCTCTCTGCCTCCTGCTTGTGGATGAAATGTAAGCTCTCAGCTAGTGCTCTGGAGCCATGCCTACCTGCCTGCTGCCATGCTCCCTGCCTTGATGGTCATGGGTCTATTACTCTCTGCAACCATGAGCTCCAAAGTAAATGCTTTCTTCTCTATGCTCCCTTGGTCACAGTGCCTTTTCACACCAATAGAAAGGTGACTAAGACACCATCCCTGCCATATGCATATTCTGAGATCTTCATGGTCTTTGCCAAACAATGATTCTCACGCTGAGTTGCTGAGACCCATGAGGCCTCAGCAGATATCTCTTTTATGGCCTGACCAGACATCTCTTTTGGAAACATCAAAGAAGATAACTCCCTCAACACACACACACACACACATGCACACTCACAAACACAGACACACAAATACATACACAGACATACAATCACAACTACAGACTCATACTCTCACACACACACACAGAGACACACAGACACACACACAGAGACATAAAGCAATCACAACCACAGACTCACAGACACTCACACATAGACACACAGATAGTCAGAACCACAGACACACACACACACACACACACTCACAGACACAACTTAAGCCAGTCAAAATGTGCTTGACTCCAGGCATCTCTCTGAGTGGCTGGTGAGCCATCAGAGCTTGGTACTATTTGTCTGCTGTAAACAGCCGTACACAGTGATGCTCAGACTTCATGGGGGACAAGTTAGCAGAGTAGCTGGGAGGCAGTCAACCAAGCAGCAGTCTTTTGTGTAGAAGCACCTTGTAGCTTGATATCCCATTGCACAGTTTGGAATATACACCCCTCCCCCATAAAAAAAAAAAGCTCTTAGGTAGGGAATGAATCACATCACCATTTTTATCTGAAAGCATCCTGATGGGCATCAAGCATCCCCAGGGGTTCAGTTAGCCCTCAGTACTTCTGACAGATCTCCCTGGGGATCCTTGGGCAGATCATCTAACAGTGTGGCCATAAGGCAGGACCACGGGAACATTTTATATTTATAGTTCAGACCTGGCCCGTTATTTTAAGGATAATGCTTTATTTGTTTTCTGTAGGCCCTGCCCAGAGTGTTTCTTGATGGTTCCTGTAAGCCTCACATCTGTCTGTCTGGTGCTGGACAGCACACTCAATGTACGCTGGCCCAGTCCAGAGCCAGGCTGAGGGACCAGCTACAGAGTGGGCAGTTGAGGCTGCGCTTGAGACTTGAATACAGGGTGCTCTGGTGGGGGTGGGGCGGCTGACCCACCCATGCTTTTAATGCAGTCTCTCTCCTAATCAAGGGCAATCATATGATCTGGAATAAACACTAGGACTGATCTTTTGGGGTGACTAGTAATCCAGAGAGAATTTCACCCCAGGCCAACCTCTGGGAGCTATGGGTCCAGACCCTGGGCGACGCACTTACCAGGAGGAGATGGTATATGTGGCTGAACTGTTGTCAGTGTCTAGGATGTTCTGATCCGGACCCTTCCAGGTGATGCTGGGCTTTGGCCGCCCACAGACTTTGCACTGCAGTAGCACTGTGTCTCCAAGCAAGCAGGTCACATCTACTAAGGGCACAAGGAATTCCGGAGCCACTGCAATGGAATTGATATACACTCATGTTGCCTCTCGAAACACACTCATAACAGCCATTTTAGACCTTGTAGTATTCTCTCTCTCTCTCTCTCTCTCACACACACACACACACACACACCCCAGAGATGGAGCGTCAGGGTTCAAATGACCCACGGCCTAACATTGGTCAGTGTGCATTGTTTGATCTGTGAGAAACTCACTATGTAGATCGGGCCTGCCTCAAACCCAGAAAGATCTGCCTGCCCCTCGGTGCTGGGATTAAAGGTGTGCACCACCGTGCCCACCTTTGTGCCCCTTTATTTAACAGCAACATTAGAAACAAAAGCAAAAGGAAAAGCTGCATGCATGGTGGTGTAATGTGGAGATGGTATTGGGAACATTTCACAATACAGTCTCCAAGCTTTATACAAACATATTCTTTTTATTTATTTAATCAAAGCAGAACCCCTTACATATCTTCAATGTTGTACTCTTTGTATTTACTAGTTTATCTTAATGATCTCTCCTTAGCCATAAATACAGAGGCATATCACCACTGCTTAAAGTCCCCACCTTAAAGCTAGATTTAATGTCATTTATCTAGCCAGTCCCCACATCCTCAGTTCTATCCCCTTAAAAACTCACCTTCCTGGATGAAATTTGGATTCAAGATCTGAAAAAAAAACCACACACACAAAAGAAGAGAAAATTACTTGAACCTTCACAGCTCGGAGAAGACGATAGACTTTACTGAGTCAAAAGCAAGGACCATTCGGGGTAACGACTCCAGGAGCCCACTCCTTCTTTCCCTGTTCTGTTATGGATGACCACAGTCATAGATACCCTCTTCAACACCAAAGGGCACAGGATTACTTCCTGTCTAAGATGGCCACTGCATGGACTTCCTGCTTGATGGTGGTTGTGGCTGCCTATCTCCCTTCCTCTCTGTTGCTCTTTTTCCATGCACAACCCTATACCCTTCCTATTCAACATATCCTCTATCAGTACCATAGCAACAATTTCCCCCACAAATTATGGACAGGAACAAAAGCTACGAGAGCGATCTAACTGGGTCACTGCAAGGAAATCTACCCAGTCCCCCTCCACCCATATTTGGCCCGAAGCAGAGCTTCCCTGGTTGAAGGAAAAGAGCAGTAGATCCCAGCTGTCTTTCTGGTCCCAGTCCCAACTCTGTGGCCCTGGCCTCCACAGGGATAAACACCCAATGGTTGTGCCACTTGAGAGGGAGCAAAGGAAGATTCAAGCCCACCAAATGATTCTTGAATTCCATGGCTGGTCTGAGGAGAAAATAGCAGTACACTCAAATGCGCCCTGCCTCAGAACACCTGGCCGGCCGCTCTCGCCAGCCTGGAAAGTTGTCCTTTCTCAAGGGGCTGCTCACTCTGCTCTGTCCCCAACCTTTTGTACTACCTCTCCCCAGGCAAAGAGAAGCCTGATTTATATAAATCTGGCTTTCGAGAAAGCGCAAGCTTTAGTGAAATGAGAGGCAGGTGTCGCCTGCACTGTTCGATGTGGTTACATGCTTGCTACTTGGCATTGATTGGCATTGATTTTCCTCCACTATGAAATGGGGGGAAAAAAGGCCAAGTGTGGCTGGCTATCACAGACTAATAATAAGTACAGTTATATATGCCAAGGACTCAGCATGGTGCATGCTGAATAATGAGTACTTAATTCCTATTCAGATAAAAAATGTGAAGTTCTAGTGGCCTTCCTTCTGCTAAGCTGTTTGCTGGGGTGCCTAACCTCCACTATTTTATCATGCAAGGTCCTTGCCTTCCAGCCAGGGTGGAAAACTCACCCGATACAAAGAAAAGCTCAGGTAGAGCTTTTTACATGGTCTGTCCCTGCCTCCTGCAAACACTCAGTTTCTGTGTGTTCCCATATAGAGGGGTGTGTAGGAGCCCCTGGAAGATGCTATTTCCTCCCTGGGGTCCCCTTTGTACAGAAACTACCCTTTTACACTTAAGTTTTTCACAAAGTTGGCTGAAGGCAGGTGCTAATTCTGGAACAGTGTGGGGACTCCAACTTATGCAGTATTAGTCTGAAAACGCCACCCCTGAGCTCCTTCAAACCAATGGTCCCTGCTCTTTGACTGAGGCAGCTTCAAACCAGAAAGTGCAGCCAACGCCTGGACCTCATGACCAAAGCTCCTGTCTGGGTTGGCGTGAAGCAGTGTGCGGGTGTTTGGAGTAGAGGACAGTGTACTAGGGACCGAGTCCACAGCTTTGCCTGTTAGGCAAGTGCACTGCGCTAACCTACAACCCTTCGTAAATTTCCTCATTTAAAAATTTGATATAAGGAAGGCCTTACCAAATTGCTAGAGCAGGCTTTGAACTAGTGCTTCTCCTGCCTCAGCCTTCTGAAGACTTGGGGTTCCAGGCATCATGTGTCATTATGTCTAGCTGGCATTTCACACACACACACACACACACACACACACACACACACACACACACACTATATTCATTCCTTGAGAATTGTATACATATATACAGTGTATTTTGATCATATCACCCCACTCCCTCTCTAGTTCCTTCCAGAACTCCCTGCCATATTGTCTCCCAGCTTCTGTCCTCTCTTCTCCTAGTGGAGAGTCCAGTCAGTACTGTCTGTGTGTGTGTGGTGCTGTGCAGGGCCATCTGCTGGAGCACAGGCAGCCTGCCAAGGGTCACTTTCCTGAGGACACTGACCTTTCTATTCTAGGAGACTTCAGTTGACAGAGCTGCTCAGCTAGGGCTGGGCTCTGAGTCGCTCTCCTATCTTGTCTGGCTTGGTCCTGTGCAGGGAACTCCTGCTGCAGAGAAGCCACATGAGCGATGGCTCTATACCCAGGACACACTTTTTCATGGTTGTCCTCCTTAACCTTTGGCCCTTATAACCTTGCTGTTCCTCTTCTGCGGTGCTCCCTCTGGGGGAGGGGCTGTGATATAGACTTCTCATTTAGGGTTGAACGTTCCACAGTCCAATTCATTCATGCTCAGGACTCTAACCAGTTATGGGTCTGTATATTAATTAATTGTCCACGACAAAAGAAGCTATACTGATCTGTTGGGAGTTAGGCAGGACAGTCTGTTTTAAAAAAAAAAAAAAAAAAAAAAAATGGCTCCACTAAGGAGAATTCCCAGGCAGCCTGGTTGAAGGACCTCTGGTAGCTGATTGAGTCTGTTTGAGGAAACTGATATCTTACCTGCTAGCTTCCTGTCCCTGAGGCTTGTGTGGGTGTGTGATACATGGAAGGATAACGTAAGTAAAGGATATGAAACTTTAGGGTGTTGAGGGTGATCAATTAACCACTGCAGTAGCACCACGGTACCAGCAGGGGGCGAGCAAAAGAGGTAGTACGCTGATCGGCCTGACTTAGGCAACTTTCTAGGTCAGTTATTCAGCACAGAAAAGAGGCTAAGAATATTTCCAGATATTGATGGTGGTTACTCAGTGCTGGACTTACAGGAGGCTTTCCTTCCCACTCAAGAATCACTGGCTGGTGTGTAAAATGGCATATAATATTTTCCTTCTCTGCTTCTTCCTCCTCCCCCCTCCTTTTTGTTTTTTGGGTTTTGTTTTGTTTTCTCTGAGGCAGGGTTTCCTTGTGTAGCCCTGGCTGTCCAGGAACTTGCTCCACAGATCAGGCTGGCCTTGAACTTACAGAGACCCGCCTGTCCTCTGTCTCCTGAGGGCTGGATTAAAGACATGCGTCAGGTTCCAGCTCACCTTTTCCATCTTACACGAACTTTCCAAATTTTCTGCAGTCAATCCATTTCACTGTCCAAGTATTTTGTAAAGAAAAGGGGCAGTCAGACCAATTAGACCCAGAGATCTCCAGGGTGGGAGCTGCTGTGATTCACCCCTGTACCCAGGATCTCCACACAATGGCCATTTGATACATGTTTCACCTCATTCCATGTCTCCCAGGAAGGTTCGGTTCATAAACAGGATCTCAAAACAGGATCACAAGATGTATAAAATAATTAGTCCTGGGTAAATGTCTAATGTCTGACTAGAGCCTGTTTGCAAACATCTGGAACACAAACTTTGGAAAATGATTCTAAAACAACACTGTGCACAGCCTCTGAGAGTGGAGGCTCTTAGCAGAGTGGGGTGAAGTGTGTGAACGCTGGGAGAGGGCAGGAATGAGGAGGCCCTGGGACGCTTTGCACTTGGCTACAATCCTTGGCTACAACGTAGGACTCCACTTCATCTAAGGAGTGTAACGCCAACCTGGTTTTGTGAGCACAGACCTCTGTAATCTGGGGATTGTAATGCCAACATGGAAGGGTTATTTGATGTTGGTAAAGATTTATTGAACAGCCCCCGGTTAGGTTGGTGTACCAAGAGGGAACAAGGGAGGCAGGTGCATTGCTGTCCACAGGCTGCAGCACAGTGGGAAGATGGGATGACATTTGTGTTATAAGTTTGCCATGGCGGTGGTGGCACACACCTTTAATCCCAGCACTCAGGAGGCAGAGGCAGGCGGATTTCTGAGTTCAAGGCCAGCCTGGTCTACAAAGTGAGTTCCAGGACAGCCAGGGCTACACAGAGAAACCCTGTCTCAAAAAAAAAAAAAAAAAACCAAAACAAAACAAAATTTGCCATGATATGGACCACTCCTCAACAGACAGCAGAACGTTAGCCTCTGCAACATCCCATTTCCCTACCCCATCGGGACTCTAGTGGAGAAAGAACCTGAGGATACCAAACTGTTCGGTGGCCTCTATGTCCCACTACGCTGGAGATTCCCCAGAGAGAAGGATATGGAGCCCCCACCAGGAGTCTCACAGGGAAGACAAGGGAGTGAGTGGCAAGTTAACATATTTCATATACACTTGAGGTGCCAGGCACTGAACCCAGGACGTGTCCGTGCTGGGTAAGCACCCCAGCACTGAGTTACATCCTCAGGTCTTAGTAGGAAGAATTGAAGTGAGGCTTCAAAAGCCTGGGAGAACACATCCCAGATGGCTGCAGAGAGAACCTTTCCTATGCCTCTTCCTCATCACAGAACCCTAGCTGGATAGTGTATGCTATTGAACACACACTGCTTAAGAAATGAACGTTCCTACTGAGGGTGTAGGTTTAGTGGAGATGCCGAGGAGAGGCTCAACTGTAGGTTCTTCACCTGGAAAGACCCGGGGAAACCAGCCATCTTCATTTCTTTGCCATTTGGCTGATCCAGCAAGGAGAGCAGGTGTTGCTGACCGTGATACCAGCATGGATCTGGGCAGCATTATCTGATTGGTATACACTACTCACAAACACCTTCCTTAGATCCTCCGAAGCCCCAGAGAAACATGGAGGCAGGATTGCCGATCCCCATCTCCTGAATAAGATGGGGAAGTGAAGTGTAAGATCCCACAGTGACAGCGGGCTGGCTGGCTATGGGAGTCTCTGATTTGGCTCAGGACTCTGTCCATCACAGTGTGGAGTGCACTGGGAGATGCTGGGCGAAAGCACTTCACTTCACTTTGTCATTGATGCCAAAGGCCCACCTGCCCTGCTGGGCTGCCTCTGACGGATCTCTTTCTGGCAGGAACTTAGACCCCGAGTGAGGTTCCATACCAATGCTTTTGCTAGCTGGGCCTGTGGCTCACATCTACAGAAGATAATTTTCCTCTATTTGAAGCAAATCTAAGTATGGGGGCAGGAGACGGCCGCCACACTGCTCTCCTACTGTGCTCTCCTCAGGAATGTTTTTGTCTATGGATCTGTATGGGTCCCAGGCCCACAAGGGCAAGGGTTAAGTTGTCTTCTTATTGCCTCCAAATTTAGTACCAAATTTGGCATGTGGTGTTCTGTATCTGTCAAATCACTGACAGCTTTTAGTGGTGGGATTCTAGTCGGAGGAGGTTAAGATAATACATCCCCCCCGTGTAACTGGAGTGCTTTTCATTTTCTATAAACTGGACATATGACTTCCTTAGGAATCCCACTGGTCAGTCCAAGCCTGAGTTTCAGCCTATGGTGATCTTCTTCCTCTATGCTCATTCAGAGGCTGGCACCTTGGGGGCCTCTGGTCACGAGCTGCCATGCGTAACACTTTATCCGCATCGCATTTGCTCACTAGTCTTGTGCACTGTCAGCAGGTGGCAACCCTTCTGGGTTTTACGTACCATCAGAGTCATCAATCATGGTGTCGAACACAGTATCTGTTGTAGGACAGGCCAAAAGTGGTTGGATCAGATTAACTCAGGTCACTCTATTACTGGTCTAGAATTTGGGTCTCCTGGCTGTCTTGTCTGGTGACCACTGCGGTTACCTCCAGTACAGGGACTGGAGATACTAATCCCAAGTCTCTGATATTTCTGAGTGTCCCCCAAACAGGTGGGCAGTGAGCATGGTGTCAGATGTGAAGCCACTGAGAACTAGGATGTCAGAGAGATGTGGTCGTGGAGGAAATGTGGGGTTAGTCACACAGAATGCACGTAGTCTGACTCTGAGAGATGCAGGGATGGAGGGAGGAATGGAGGAAGGAGAAGAGGGAGAGGGAGAGATAGATTATGCTGGGGTGGGGTGGGGGAGTAGGGGAGAGGCAAGGATGGACAACTGGGAAGCCTGGTTTTATTTGAACAGCAGAGGGCAGCAGGTAGCAAGGTTTCCTGAAGCCACAAGACAAGAATCGCCACTGCACCTTAGTTCCTGCCTTCTGGATTTTTCTTCAAAATGGGACAACAGTGAGTTCAGGGGAAATGTTACTGGTAAAATCCACCAGTGTTGAATAACAAACTGAGTTTGAAGAGAGCCTGAGTATCCCCCTCAGTTAATGCCTAAGAGTCTGACTTAGAGAAAGAAGGTGAAATTCTGTCTGGAAAACAGTTGTCAGCTGGAGATGACCTGACCTTGTTTTTTTCTGAGTCCATTATCATCCAATCACAAAACCCAGTTCCACACGGCACACAAAGGATGCTAATGGTGTAAAGATGGCAGAAACAAGCTCAAACCGAACGCCCTGAGCTGTCTCAGAGCTACAAATCTGAGTGCAGGGAAGAAAAGGGATGCTAGATAACATTTAGTTCGAAAATGAGCAGAGAGTAAAAAGAGATTTTCTAGGTTGAGGATCTAGCACAGTGGTAGAACACTTGCCTGCCTGGCATGTGTGGTTCAATCCCCAGCATAAAATAAAACTCCCTAAACACTCCTTCTGCATGTGGTCCTGGGGCTAGGTGTGTTTTCTTATTTGAAGGTTTAGCTATTCATTATTTCAATCTGACTAGATCAGTTTTCCATTTATTTATTTATTTATTTATTTAGAGATAGGGTTTCTCTGTATAGCCCTGGCCATCCCAGAACTCATGCTTGTAGACCAGACTGTCCTCAAACTCACAGAGATCTACCTGCTTCTGCCTCCTGAGTGCTGGGATTAAGGGCATTCACCTTGGCCTAGCTTCAAATAATTAAAAAATAAATTTTAAGTGTGTGCATGTGTGTGTATGATATACATGTGAATGCATGTGCCCAAGAAGGCCAGGGGCATTAGATCCCCTGGAGCTGGAAGCTGTGAGCTGCCTAACATGGCCTCAAACTTCAGTACCCAACTCTCCAGCTCCCACCAAACCTTTCCTTTCTTTTTTTAAACTATCTTTGTGGTTGGAGAACCTGGTCTGTCTATGTGCTGCTGCTTCCTTGGTTTTCCTGAGATTTGCTTTGTGAATCACTGAGGAATGTACACTGAACTTTGTAGGTAAACTCTGCTAGTATTTGGATGTTTGTATATACAGGGAAGTGGGAATGGTGGCTTTGTCTCTTCTAGTGCTGCACTCTTAGGGAAACTCCCAGGTCAATGGAACTTGCAAACTTGTAAGTGTGCAATATAAGGAAATGGGCCAGACCTTCCGACTAGGGTGAGGCGCCTCAGGACACACATGACTAAGAGCTCAACATGGATGCGAGCCCAGGAAACCAATCGAGACTTTTCCAACTCGTGTCAAATAGACTTACTCTCGTGGCTGCAACGGCTGAGCTCCTGAGTCACTGGGACAGGGTGTGCCTAAAGACCTGCGATTACCCCAGCAGTCAGGGGATTATAAAAGCTGTTGAAGAAGAAATTCTCCTCTTACAAGCAGATGTGCAACAAGGAAGGGCCTGAGCCTCTGCATTCAGACTTCCTGCAGGACACAGGTCGAGCTGAGGATATCAGTCAATAGCAAGACCTGCTTTTTCATTGGCTGTGTGACCTTGACCTCTCTGCCTTTGCTTTTTCTAGGAAGTTGATTTTTTTTTAATTTGTTTTTTGTTTTGTTTTTATTTTTATTTTTGTTTTTGAGACAGGGGTTTCTCCATGTAACAGCCCTGGCTGTCCTGAAACTCCATTTAGACCAGGCTGGCCTCAAACTTACAGAGACCCACCTGCCTCTGCCTCCCAAGTGCTGGGACTAAAGGTGTGTGCCACCACTGCCTGGCTGAGAGGTGTTAAAATGTTTATGGTCAACTTGGATTGAGACATGCCTAGGAGATTTGTAAAGCACGGCTCTAGCTGTGTCTATAAGGGCATTTCCGGAGATGATCAATTAGGATGGGGGAACAAAGGGCTCTGAAATGTGGCTGACACCATCCCATAACCTGAGTGAAGGCAACAGCCCTGTAGTGTGAACACTCCATTTCTCTGTTTCCTGGCCATCATGAGGGATCAGCCTCCTCTCCCACACACTCCTGCCACCACAAGCTTCAGCCTTCTCTTCGTTCCAGAGCATCAGGGATGAAGGAACAACTACAGAAACCCAGAGGCCGTGAGGCAAAGCAACTTGGGGACTTGGTCAGTGACAAGACTAACACAGGTGAGCAACCGTGTCCTCCCTGATGGCCAGGGCACAGGATGAAGGGCCATCTTGTTTCAGCGAAGGTCCCTTGGGTAGTAGGACATCCATCCGCCCTTATAGGGAATCAGAACAGATCTGGGCAGGAGGAGAGTGTGTGGTTGCCAAACGCATCAGATACGTTACAAAGCAAATGTTTTGTCAAAATGACCGGAATGTGATGCTTTGCTTTTTTGTCCTTTAAAGAGTCCTTTTCATGGATTCTGTTATTAAAATACAAAAACAGGCTTCAGTGCAAACATACTGGCAATGCCAGGAGGTCAGTTGCCCAACTCGGGTATCGAAGTTTCATCTGTGTGGCCAGGTCATTTTGAAGCCCTGTATCTGGGCTGGGGATACCAGAGTATCAAAGGTGGGAATGACAGGCTGGCTCTTCAAGGATGGGATAATCTAGGACCTGAAACTGTGTGTTGGGAAGAAATTAGGTGCCAGCTCAGGACACTCACCGTTCCTAGAACTGAGAGTGGTCATTCCAGTCGCCATCCCTACCCCCCACTCAAGAGCAGAAAGCATCTCTTCCAGTTTCTTCTTTCATGGTCTCAATGCTGACATGGTTCAGAGCCAAGTCCCCTGACATACATTACCTCTTAGATCTACCTGGTATTCAAAGGGCTATGTGTCAGTGTCTAAAGGCCTGCACACTAGAGACTGTGTAAGCTGCCTGCAGAGAAACCCAGAGCTCAAGAAAGTTAACTGGCCCAAGGTCACACAGCTTCCTTGATCCGGAGTCCAGGTTTCCTGACTCCGGGTCAGTCCCACTGGCTTGCTTTGTGTGGCTTCAGTTTGCATCATATTTCAGCCTTGAGAAGGCAAGACTGGTGCAAAGGAGAGTCCCATGGGTTGAGCTGGACAGAACAGTACATCCATACAGGGCGACGGGCAGAGGAAGGTCGGCCTTCTCAATTCCCAGAAACTGTGTTTTAGATTAAAACCAAACCTAGAAAGGCTGTGATCTAAGTTGCCACAAGATGGTGTGAGGGGGGGTGGGGTGGGGAATGGCCAGGGGAGCTGAGCAACTGATCCCCTGGAACTGGGGTTATGAATGGCTGTGAGCCACTCTGTAGGTGTTGGGAACCAAGCCCAGGTCTGGATGAGCAACAAGTTGTTCTTAACCACTGAGCCTTCTCTCCAGCCCTGAGTTACAATTTTTTTGTACTTCAACTCCCTGTCTGAAAAGGTAAAAGAGCCAGGGAGATGGGAGGAGAGAACACACAGAAATGAAGGTGCTGATGCCTGTCAACTCCGGGAAGTCTTTCCTGTTGCTGAACTCTGTTCTTCCAACAGGAAGGATGCTTATTTAGGTAATGTCCACTGTAAAATGGCATGAGAAATCCATAAAAGCAGCTGTTAAAAATGCTACTTCTACCCTGATTAGTAAAATCTCCCCAAGAGCCTCTTCTTCTCAAGGGTCTAGCCTTGCCACCTTCCAGAGCCCTTCTCCACGATGCAGTCCTCATTAGCTCCCTAAGCCACATCACTGGCATCTGAAAGAGGGCAAAGCCTGCAGGGGTTGGGAAGTCTTTCTCACTCCGATGGATTGGCCACTGCCAAGAGGGCTACGGAGCTTTATTAAAGACGTTAAAATGCATGTAGTTAATTAGGTCCGATTTAAGAGCTGGGCTGAGAATTCTGATCCTCAGAGATAAAGACCCAAGTCTGGCAACTGGTTCAGAGTTTTCAACCTCAATGAATGATTCTGGCAGGTGGAAATGTGGGGCTCAGTAGCTGTGAAAACCCAGGAATGGCCTCCCGAGCTTCTCAGAGGTGATATGGATGTGGGAACCTCCTGGCAGCAGTTACGAGTCCAAAGGGAAATCTAGCCCAGGCCAGAGAAGATGTCGGCTTCTTAGAGACAGTCCCTGGCTAGAGGTGATGTTGGGCCTGGGTACTTGGGCCCCAGCTCTAGTCTGGAGTGTCACTTCTAGATATGGGCGTGGCCACGGGACTAAAGGAGCTGGCAGGCAGCCATGTGGCTCTAAGCCCAGAAGAGCTGTTCTCAAGAGACCCCAGTGTTTCATTTTTATCCTCATTTGGAATTTTTTTTTGCATGTAAATTTCTTTCACACATAATGTCCCCATTCAGTCCCTCCCCCCAAGGGTGCAAGGAAAAGCTGAGCTACAGGCATTCATTTTTAAAACAGTTCTCCATGTGGTGTGGTGTGGTGTGGTGTGGTGTGGTGTGGTGTGGTGTGGTGACAGATGGAGAGACGGAGAGGGGATGCAGGGACCTGGTGCCTATCTTGCTGTGGCTGGTGGTATGGCCTGCAGAGATGGGAGTGGATGACGTGTGTGAGAATATCCACAAGCATTGCTTGACAGGGGAAGGAGGGGCTGTGCCAACTGCCTCCCTTAATGTAAGTGGCTGGTTAAATCTGAGGATCCAGTGTGCTGTAGTCTCCTCTTTAAACTGCTTTCAAGGACAGCCTATGTCTTCTTAGAGTCCTGTGGAGACTCAAATATATGCCGAGATAGGATACATCTGGTGTAAAGACTCAGCCAACTGCCCCTTGAAGGAATGCGGTCCCCAGTCAAGAGAAGGTAGAGGATGCCTTGGTGATGCCAGTCTCACGGAGGCAGATGAGTTCGTTTACAGTGTACTGCAGGAGACGCATGCTGCAAAGCATGCTGCAATGCATGCAATGGTGGTTGGTTGGCAGGGCTTTCACAGTTGGAGTCCAGGCATGGAGCTAAGGTACATAAAGCCAGGTCTTGGGGTCCCAGGAACAGAGGCTGAGTATAGATCGGACTAGAGGGGGCTGCTCCACTCAATGAGAGCTTAGACTACGCTTCCAGAAGACAAGGGTGACGCTGGGGAGCTTTGGGAATAGGTCCCAAACCATCCTTTAGCATTAAGAGGCCTTTCAGAGGAAGTGCAGCCACCTGGGTTCCAACTGGTCTTCAGCATGTATTACCAGGCATTTTTGTCTACCACCTCTGCTGCAATAAAGTTCCATTTTCATGTCATCCATGTTTAACAACTCAATGTTCATTGTCCCATGTGCTTTTTGTCTATGAAGTCACTAAGCCAACATTGGAGATGATGGCTATTATCAGGATAGTGACAGGTTCAGAGGAGCTCATGGACCCTTGGGAGGATCAGCATGGAATGATTGCCAGTGGGGGTCGGGGCAATGGCGCTGGACACCCTGGAGCAATGGGCGGATCCACGCATCTCCCCTCGAGCGGTTAGGTTAACTGAACTTTCTGCCTACAGGAAGCTTTGAGTCTCAGTTATCATATGCAAAAACTTTCTGTTCATGTAGCAACACACATGGGGGCTCTCTTCTGCCATCAAGAACCCCCTGATGTCTTTGCTTGGGGAGCCAGTAGCACCTCTGGGAGACTCATCTCCCTCAGTTCACAAAGAGGCTACCCTGCTTTGAATATTAAGAACGTTAAAAAATGGTTCCCAAGGGTCCATGAGCTCCTCTGAACCTTGAAAGCAGGACTAAGGTAGGCATGTGTGTGTGTGGTGTATGTGTACATGTGTGTGGTGTGTGTATGTGTACATGTGTGCTCTTCTTATCTAACTAATCTAAGTATAAACATCTGACCAATGAATTTTCTCAGTGGATGACAACTGGCACATTCCTGTGTATTAACCTCTACTCTGCCAGTGTGGGAATCAGAGCTAGACAAAGTCCCAAGGTGCTTGAGACACAGATACCTGGCTCCTACACCTCTCTGTCTGGTTTTCCTCTACTTGCAGCTGACTTCTTCAGTACATGCCAGCGACATCTATGCACGGTGATAAGGCACCTTGGGTGTCTACAACAGACGTAGGACAGATGTGGGACCTGTGCACGCTCGTGCCTGTCCTATGAAATGCAAGGAGAGCAGAGTCAGGAATCCCCGTCTTCCCCATCTCTAACATGCTCTTAGGCTGTGAATGTCCCCACCTCTTCCTTCCACAACAGAGTGCTCTACTGACCCACACCATGGCTCTGTGGCAGAACCCACACCCACAGGGGACTGCTTTATTTGGCTTTATTTGGCAGAGCTCCTGTTTTCAACCTCCAACCTCCTGGCTCAGCTCAATTCAGGTGGCTTCTTCAATAGCTGGCTTTCCTCTTCTGAGGCCACATGGTCTCTCAGAGGTTTTTAAGTTGCTTTTGTAATATGGTGGTGGACTTCTTAGAGACTATGCCAAATAAATAATAATAATAACAATAGCAATAATAATAATGCTACCTCCCTAGGTGAAAACTTTAGGGCTACACATAAGAAAGGGTTTAGGGGAAACCTACTACTGTTATGCTAAATGGACATGGTGTCAAACTGTCTTCTACATATTTAAGTTTGTAGCCATAGATCAGTGCTTTTCTTTCTTTCTTTCTTTCTTTCTTTCTTTCTTTCTTTCTTTCTTTCTTTCCTCCCTTCCTTCCTTCCTTCCTTCCTTCCTTCCTTCCTTCCTTCCTTCCTTCCTTCCTTCCTTCCTTTCTTCTTTCTTTCCTTTGAGATAATCTCTCTCTCTCTCCTCTCTCCTCTCTCTCTCTCTCTCTCTCTCTCTCTCTCTCTCTCTCTCTCTCTCTCTCTCTCTCTCTCTCTCTGTTTGTGTGTATGTATATGTGTGCTCTGGATGTCCTGGAACTAGTTCTGTAGACCAGGCTGGCCTTGAACTCTCAGATCCACCTGCCCATGTCTCCCAAGTGCTGGGATTAATGATATGCACCACCAGTGCCTGACGGAGACGCTCCCTTCTGCATAGGGTAGTAAGTGGTTAATGTATAGATTCACAAATGGTCAAAGTGCTAAAGATGAGTGACTTCTGAGTGCTCAGCCACATGTGAGATATGCACATTACACATATTGCCCCCTCCCCAACCCCAGACACTGGGAACACCCTAGAAGAGGGGACAGAGAGAATGCAAGATCTGGAGGATGCAGAGGACTGTTACATCATGAACTCAGAGCTGTAGTTATCCCCACAAGATTGGGCCTGACAAGATTATACTTGGAAGAGGCGAGGCACACATAAGGCCCCATCCCTAGCTGTGGAGCTACTGTCATTGCTGGAGTGGGGGAGGGTTTTCCTCCTTTCTTCAGTGTCGTAGTCACTGATAGGTTATCTGTGCTCCAGTGAGAAATCCTGATTAAACTCAGTGTTCAAGAATAAACCAAACACTATGGAAGGAGGAAGGTGACTTGTTGGGAAGAATGGGGTTCGGAGGGAGTAGGGGAGGTAAGAGCAATGGGGGGTGTAGATGTGATAAAAGTATATTCTATACATGTATGGAATAGTCAAGAATACATTTAAAACTAAAGAAATTATTTTGCATTAGAGGAAATCTATAATTTTTAATAAGCTAGTAGGGATGGGACACAGAATTGGAGAAAGACATTTCAGTCTACCTTGAAAGTCTAAATAGCAAGGCGAGCTAGGTCACACTTGCTCTGCCTCTCCAGGGTTTGTGGGTTTGTGTGGTTATAGACTTGGTAACGGATGTTCAAGATGGCAGGGCACTACTCTAACTCCTGTACTCACAGAAACCTGCAGTATGGAAAAGGTCTACCACGTGTTCCTCCCTCACTGTCTCTAGACCAAGGTTCCAGGAAAGAGGCTGCTAGGTGGGCCTTTTCATATGGTAGCCATAGTCACTGGCCTTGCCTGGGCCCTGAAAGTGGTCAAGAGAATGCCTGAATTAATCCTTTCTTGCTTTGTTCTTAACCAGCTACCATTAACACAGTAACTAGGAGCCAGGTCATCAGAAAAAACACAGAGCATCAAAGGACTGGGAGCCCAGAAGATTGAGAGGAAGAGAAAGGGGCACAGGGGAAGAGGAAAGAGTAGAGAAAACTATAAAGAGAAAAACAAAACAAAACAAAACCCAATGGCTCTTATCCTTCCGATGTGAGCCAACTACCAATTATAGCTGTTTTCTATGAAAAAAAAAATAACGTATTCTATGTTACAAATAAGTTGGATATTTTCTACATAAAGCCAAACCTTCCAAGGAAGAAAACACTAAGAAAGCATTCAAGAGAAAAGCACAAGGTTTTGTTTTTAAAACGATACTACAGTAGAGTTTCCGAGCCAAATAGAGGTGAATTTTAGGTTTTGTTTTGTTTTGCTTTAGTCTAGATGGGACACCCTGAGATGACCTGACATTACAGAAGCACGAGCCACCCTGGATTCTAGCGAGGTCACTGTTAGAGAACAGACTGGGAAAAAGCAATCAGTGTAGGAAATAGGACAACATAGCTGCTTCTACCTCCATACTAGTATTAGGGTCAAGATCATCACACTCTGATTCCTCGGAACTGTTCGTCTCCTTGGTTGGCAGCATGAAGAAGGGGGGAGAAAAAGAACATAGTTAGAACACAGTAGTCTGGCTAGCGGGGCATATCAGAGAAGCATGGACATGGGAAACCAGGCAGAGAAACGACCAGGAACTTTTCAGGTGGGGCGTGGGGCGTCATGGCAGCAGCATGCTCTCTCAAGGGACCGTGGACACCTGTTTATCACACCGGGAAGAGCAATGGAAGTGACTGGATGAAGCGTGAGTGCTGGAATTAAACTGTCCACTCCGGCAAGGCTGGGCTTCCCAATTTCTTTTCCCCAAAAGGATCTTGAATAGGTTTTGGTTGCTCTTTGCTTGGGAAGGCAAAGTGCCCAAGAGATAATCAATGCATGATTTTCTTTCTTTCTTTTTTTTTTTTTTTAGATTAAGGCCTGCAGCCAGAAGAGGGCACCAGATCTCATTATAGATGGTTGTGAGCCACCATAAGGTTGCTGGGAATTGAACTCAGGACCTCTGGAAGAGCAGACAGTGCTCTTAACCTCTGAGCCATCTCTCCAGCTCCAATGAGTGATTTTCATTGTCCCAAGGCAAAGCATTTCAGAAGGCAGATCACGATCTCATTGTTTCTGGATGGGAAAAATGGAATGTCTGCTGAGCTCACAGTCGATAGTTCAAAATAACGGATAATTTAAAAACCAACGCAGGCTTTGCCAATGTGTCTCCCTATTTTTCCCATGCACAGCCGGAACATAAGGAAATTGCTTACAGGTGATGTCTGGGGAAAAGAAATGAAACTTCACTGAGGGCAAGATGGACTTGAAGTGCCAAACCTCTGCCATCATGAGATCAGGGGTTTGGGGGTGTACCCCTTTAACCTGAATGTGTCCCCAAACCTAGGCTACTGAGTGGGTGTCTTTGAGAAGTTTAATATGGACCAAGCATCTTGCATTTCTAAGAAGGCTGCAGATAGTTTTGCTGCAAAATATCTGCTTCACCATAAAAAGAAAGGGAAACGAGAGGTACTTACTTGAATTGAAGGTGCCAGGAGAAATAAAAAATAAAAAACAGATTGATCTTGCATGCAGAATCTTGCTAAACTACTCCCCTTTGGTCCCCACACTGGGCAGTGATTAAATAGCCAATCCCCACCCACCCAAGCTGCCTGTGAGAACAGATGACAGGGACCCAGTTCCGAACACCTTACTCACTTTAACAGAGACTTTGTTGCCCAGAATATCCTTGGGTTTACGAGGCCCTGTGGCTTCATTTTTACCCGAGTTCTCCACGTCTGCCCGCTTTCTCATGCGTAGAGTGTGCCAAGAGCATGACTTCCTGTTGTACCAAAAAATGCACCAATCAAAATGGCAGGATGGAGCATAGTGAGGTGGTGGGTGGGCTCACCAACTGCTGCGTATCAGAGGAGACGTTCCAGTGAAGCCCCTGCCACCTTCAGGGCCCCAGACCTGTGTACTAGCTCCTGCGGTGGCTGGGGCTGACCTCACCTCTAACGGGGAGTGAGGATGAACTTTGACCCTTCCGGAAAGTATGCTAGGTAAAGTACAGCATTCAGAAGAAATGGGTACCAGGTCACCAGACCCAGGGAGGTTTTCTTTGAGCATCTAATGAAGCCTCCTAGGACTGAAGTAGCATTTTGAGAAGGGCATGGTAGATGGGATGAGTGTAGAATAGGAAAGATAAAGGAAATACACTTGATTCTGTGCAAACAAGCCACTGGCACCTTCTATAATACATCACATATTATCTGGAGTAAGGCACTCTCAAGCACTGGGGGAGTGCAAGGTTTCTTGGAAGTTGCCTTGGTAAGTGGAGGCATATACCTCACACATATCTGGATACTTCACGACAAGGTTTCCGTGTGTGTCCTCCACAGGTATGTTTGTGACGTTAGGGCCCCGGCACTAAAGGGTTCCACCTTCCCCATTGGAATAAGGCCCAGTGTGTGCTCCCAGGGAAGTGACAGTGGTGATCTTTCACAATTTGTCCCACTTGGGGGGCTGGGTTCCACTTCACAGCTATAGGCTCAGCCCTTGAGTTCCACATCTGTCAGTGTCAAGGGCAGCAAAGGCCATGACCTAGGCAGCATCAGGGACCTGAGCAGCAGCAGTGTTTCATGGCTATAGGATTTGCATGAGTTAGTTCTTGTCTGGAGTGAGGCCTGCACTTCCTTCTTTCTTGGTTAAATATGGGGCTCCACAGATAGGGCTGCATGAAGAGAACCTTCATGAAGGGAGGGGCAGGTGAGACTCAGGAGGAAAATACTTCAAATGCCTCTTCTCCACAGCACTCCAGAGCCACCAGGAGTCAAAGGAACCCAAAGTTCTAGGAACACTCATTACCTAGCATGCAGCCTCAACAACTAACCGGAAGAGGAAAAGCCAACCGCAATAGTGTTCTGGCATGTTCTGGGAAGCGGGATCCTTCCAAAGGCCAGAGCTTGTCACAGAGCCCCCGACCGGAAACTCCTCAGGCCACTCCTCAGGAGCACCTGACTCCACCTTCTCTACCCCAGTGAGAACCAGACATGAAAGACACCCCAAGATCATGACACTGCTGACGACAGACTTTTGTCTTTTGTCGTTTATTCCCAAATCCATGTCCCTGGCTCCTCTGGGAATATTCTGAGTCAGGGAGGTCCCTGCTGAAAAGAATCCCAAGGCAGAAGGTGTATCTGTGCACGTGTGGGGTGTACGCCTGTTTACTGCTGTCACCCTCTGGGCTCCCCAGTGTGCTTGGTGAGAACTGTTAAAAATAGCGCAGGAGGAAGATCGGAGGAGCACAGAGGCGGGAGAGGTTCGATTTCAAATTCTTCTTCCCAGAAGAACACGCCATGGTTTGGGGAGCGTCCGTCTCTTGGCCACAAGCCCAGCGACTGAGGTGGACACAGGTTCAGTGACATTTTATCCTGTAGGTATCCTTGTGGTCACAGTAGGCCCAGGGAAGGGGACGTGAGTGGCCTTTGCTAATTAACACTAGTACTGCATTTAGTCAGTGGCTCACCTCCAGGGCCACCAACCCTTATGAAGCTGTGGCTTGCAAGGACCCCAAGAAGCTAATGGGTACATCTATCTGGTCTCTTCGCCCCTCTCCCCTGAGACCAAGACACCAAAGGTGGGAAGGTGGGCTCAGTGTCTGGGTGACCAGGGCACTACCCATTAAGAACTACCTCTGTAAGGCTTGGTTACATGGGGCTCTGTGGCCTTTCTATACGAGGTTTCTGGAATAAACATCTCTAGACTAGGACAGGCAGGGCCTATTTCACTGTGAGGCCGCTTCTGCCTTCTGTGGTCACCAGGAGAGGTCAGTGATATCAGGACCTCCTACTCCCTGAGAGAAAAGGACCAAAGCAGAGCACTGCTGCTGCTATTGCTGCTCTGTCACCTCAGGATAGTGCCTGGGACCCTCCCACGGGTGACCGTGATGCAAGGCAGCTGTGAAGCTGTGAGAAAAGCAGGCTGACACTGGCCTATGCTGGCTACCCATAGATGTCAGCACTTGAAGGACAACTGGGTGCTGGGGACACTCTGGAGAGCACCGACTCTCTGTCCTTCCCGTTTGCTAAAGTCAGAGAAAATCCAGAGGGGATGTTTAGAGGAAAGGGTCAGGTTCAGGGTTGAGCAACAAAGGCACCTTTTATATAGGAAGAAAACAAAAAAACAAACAATGCAGCCAACCAACCCATAAACTATAGAAAAGAAAGGAAAAAAAATCATTTTCACACTCAAAGTCTGAGAATAATGAGATGGGGGAGGGAAGGGTCAACTAACCTTTGACCTCATTAAAACATGCTCATGGTGAAAATTTATTTTACATATTTAAAATAGTACATTTAAAATTATTAGTTACATTACAGGTACAATGCTAAACATTGCGGCTCCCCATATTGCACAACCTGACTTCATCCACAAGGGTTTCTTTAAATAGTGCAAAATGCTTTATACAGGAATGTGTTCAGAAGAGTTTTTGCAATCAAAATAAGGAAAAGGAATATCTTACAAATTACCATGAACATATATTAAAGTGACAGGGGAGGAGAGAAATAAAAATAAAAAGTTACAATCTGTACAGTGGAATTGCCGTGGACAGCCAAAAAAAAAAAAAAAAAAAAAAAAAATCCCCTCTCTTTTGGGAGAAGCAGCAGGCTCTGACCTGTCCAGGCCTGGCATTTGTGCTAAGGTCATTTCTAGGTGCCAATCAAAAAATATATATATATCAGTAACTTCATACAATATAAATAGAAGTCCAGTCCAGTGAGTCCCGTGGTGGGCCAAATGTAGCAACGGAAGGCATGCCTTTTCTCCCCTAGGGTTTCAGTAGGGTTCTTTTCTTAACGAGTTGGGGGAAAAAGAAGGGGAAAGATGAACAGAAAATTATAAACGAAAGGGAAATAAAATCCACCATCACCACCACCACCACCACCACGACCCCAGAGCAGTCTAGCCTAGACACCCCGAGCTGCAGGCGGGCGGCTCCACACCCCCATCCCCCTGGTGTAATGAACAAGCAGCAGCCATTCCCTACAGGGCTTGCATTTTGTGGGTTTTTTTGGTTTTGACTTTTTTTTCTTTTACCCGCATACTCCTCTCCGGGAAGCCATGGAAGCACTTACTTGATGCTCCCGTCACTACTTTCGGCCGCTGCTGTGGCTTTGGCGAGGGGCGCCAGGATGCTGCCTGGGACCCAGCCCTCTGCTGCTGGGGAATGGTCGCTGGCAGGCTGGTACACCAGACACATGTTCTGCTGGTTGACGGCGAGGACCTGTACCACCTCACCTTGGCTCACGCAGATTTCGTTCTCCTTCAGTGCATAGTAATCTTTGATTACAGTCATGGTTGAGGTCCCATTGCAGCCTCCCAGGTCGTTCTGCTAAGGAGACAGGGGCGGAAGGCACACAGACAGACACAAGGAGGATGGTTTGCATAGGCTTGCTCTGCATTCTGTTGCACGGCCAAAGGCCAGGCGGCTCACTGGCAGGATGAAGGGCAAGCGGAAGAGCAGAACACTCCTGAGGGAGAACTTTTTGGTACCCATGCTCTGAAAGCACATTTGATAGCAGTACAGTATTATAACCAAAATGTATAACCAAGTATTATAATGGCTTCAGATGGTGTCCGGAGAAAGCTACGGACGGACACAACTTCAACTGGAAGCTCCCTTCTAGCATGCAGCCTTCCTGATGGCATCCTCTTGCTGATGGCAGGAAGAACCTGCTATCAGCACCAGGGCATGGAAGCACTTGGGCAGAGTGAGGTCAGGGTGAATGTCAGGTCAGGGGTCACAATCCTCCTCTATGGGTAGAACATAGACCCTTTGATGCTACGTCCCTCCCCCCTTCTTTAGACTTCATTTGACATGTCAGCCAGGACCTTGGAATCGTGATCCTTGAGCCTCAGCCTCCCCAAGTGCTGGAATTCACAGGCATGCACCACCATGCCCAGCTCGTTCCTTTATCCTTTAGAAGCATCACTTGCCTGTGCTCCTCATCCTGACCCTCTCTGACACAGGAGTAAGAATGGCACTGTGTCTGATGCACAGGTAAAGCCCTGGGCTACCCTGTGAAACAGACATCCTGAGGTCTCCCCACCACTGCACTTAATACAGGAGGTGCTGCCCATGTGACCTCTTCATGCGAGTCATACCGGGGCAGCTGCGTCTACACAGACCTGTAACTCCCCGGGAGGCCAGGCTGCCCCCTAGGGCATGGTGAGAGCCAGAAAATCTTCCATATGGCTGACAAAATGCCAAAGTGACTTCAACTGATTCACACGGGCAGGGTTTTTCTAGGGTAGAAAATTATTTCAGGTGGTACGGTGAGAAAGGCGGGTGGGACAGTTACTGGAGTACAGGGCTGAACTTAAACGTCAACCATTCATTTGAACAAAATCAGCATCAACTAACAATTCAGGGGGGGCGGGAAGAATTACATCTGTAACACTGGACCACGTGTGTAAGAAATGCAGGTGTCCCAATTCCCAGACCTAATGAGTTCTGGAGACTACTTAGGTCTGCTGGGCAAAACTGCTAGGTTTTAAAAGCAAGTGGAGAGCAAATCGCCTCGCTCCTAACCTACCTAGCACTTTCCCGGTTTTCTCCTGTTCCTACTGAGGTTTAGGATGAAGCCAGCTGTGCAGACTAAACCTGCAGTACACTGTATCCCTGCGGCACACTGTATCCCTGTGGTCTTTGAAGTGTGGACTATGGAGTCTAGCTTCCACATGTGCTCAGCTTCCTCTTACCACATCAGCCAATGGAGGGTGAGCTTCCTTTTGTAGGTCTTGGTGCATATCACTGTTGGATGGGGCTCTCTCTCTCTCTCTCTCTTTGTTTCTAAGATATATATAAGTACACTGTAGCTGTCTTCAGAAGAGGGCATCAGATCTCATTACAAATGGTTGTGAGCCAATATGTGGTTGCTGGGATTTGAACTCAGGATTCATGGAAGAGCAGTCAGTGTTCTTAACCGCTATGCCATCTCTCCAGCCCCTGACTCTTTCTAATATGGCAATCAGGAGCTATGGTTTAAAGCACCAATTTTCCCTATGGCCACAGGGATTCCCTCACATTTAGATGCTAACAGCTCTTGGGCACACAGTGCCCCAGTCAGAAGAAACTGGTTTCAGTTAATGACAAGGGAAGAAAGAAAAATAATTAAAAAAAAATAATTAAGACTCTTTAATCTTTAATGGATTGTTCCTGCTGAGATAATCGACAGGAGATGGGGCTGTTTCCTAAGGATGACTTCAGGTGTCGGAGGTGAAAAGGGCATGAGCAAGCTGCCACTTACCTTGCTAGCGTCAAACTTGTCCCCAGGCTGATGGTAGTCGAACCCTGGACTGCCATTAGAGGTAGATATCTTCAGGGGTGGCAGAGGCGGGTTATAGCTGGAGCCCTTGGGGGGCTTCTCTGAGCCCACCGGGCCAGAAGAGTAGGGCCTGGGGCTGGCTTGTGGAACCCTCGGGGGCTGGGACCGGATCACAGCTGTACTTCTCTCCTTCCGCTGATACTCAATGGGTGACTGTAGTGCTGCAGGTGAGAAGAGTGAGTTACTCTACCTTCAGGGATCCCGCGAGGATGCAGAGGCCGGCTAGGTACCAAAGTTTATGCTAGGTGTGTGCACGTGCGTGTGTGCGTGCTTGTGCGTGTGTGTTTAAAGAACTTCAGAAGGGGACTGGCTGCCACTCTGACATTTAAAAGGGCAGAAGTATATGTGAAGTATTGGGAATAGGTAGCACTCAGAAGACCTGTGTTAGGGTCACAGGTCTCCATGGAAGGGGAGGGGACGAAACAGGTAAGGGAGATAGGGTGCCGGGGTCTTAGGAGGCTCAGCGCAGCTGGCCGTCAGCCTGAAGACTAGAAGCGGTTGTATTAAGTATTAACCTTAAAAGGTTTAGATTCAGACTCCTATCATCACTGGGGTGCGTTTGAGGAAGGCAAACCTTGTAGCAGGTAGACAGCAGATTTGAAAGGAGCAGGCGGAAGCCTTCCCATCTGATTCAAAAGCCACTTTGAGGCCAATATAAAATGGGAGCTCAGGGGGCGTGGGGGGAGGGAAGAGGCCAGCTGGGAAATCCATGGAAAAAGGAGGGGGGAGAGGAGGCAAATGGCAGGGCGGGCAACTCAGAGGATGAAGAATGCTGGCTTGGAGGGAAAGATATGTGAGCTCTGTTCTACTTTCCTGAGTTTGAGCACTGAAGAGGTACAGCAGGAAAAGCCACCTCGGTAGACTGCTGTATAAAGGACTTTCACAGCAAGCACAATTAGGCTTTTACCGGTGTTTGCCATAAAAGCAATTTAAGTAGATTAATTGCTGCAGTCCAGCACACAGTGATGGGAGCTGCATGCATTTCAGCAGATTCAATGGGGGACGGTTGGGGGGTGGTGGTGTGTTTAACCGGTCTCAAGAGGGAAGACTTACGGAGGTGCCCACACATGTGTCTGTAAGAAGCCTGGCCCTGTTCTATTACCGCATCATTTCTCCCGTGTGTATCAAAATGTATAGCAGGCCTGCCTGAGCGCAGCCCCTGCGGCTCCTGGGGAGAATTCTGTGGGCATTAAATATTTAGGTAATGATCATCCAGTTTAGTGATAGCTCCATCATTCACTATAATTGGGAGGAAGGTCTTTCGGGACCATGTAAAATCTGATCCATTGAGTGTACTGAAAGCAGTGTGGTTCCAAGTTTAAGCACATCATAGAATACTTTAGTACTTTCTCGCTCAGTAAGCCCTTTAAACTGAGTTGCAAACTCTACCCATGATGTAGAATTGGGGTGCTATATGGTTATGAGCACTGACTACCCAAAAGTGCTGGAAAATACTGTTTTCCTCTGTGAGCTACAAAGAAGGCTAGGCCTGTACTCTCTCACTAGCCTTCATGGGAATACCTCAGCCGTGGGATCAGGAAGCCTGTTTCTCTTACTTAGTCCTTACTGCTGCAACCACAGACATGTACTGTTCAAACCTCGGCATTTCTAACAGTGAGGTCTTGCCTTTTGGGTTCATTTTCTTACATCTGCTCTGCTGCTGGCGACCATATGGAAGAACCAGTGAACCAACTCTCAAGTCACAGCTTTGCGTTCAGAACCTCCCCACCCCCAACCCTCCTATTTCTGAGACAGGGTTTCTCTGTATGGCCCTGGCTGTCCTGTAGACCAGGCTGGCCTAGAACCTGGAGATCTGCCTGCCTCTGCCTCCCAAGCACTTCCCATCTCAGACCCTTTCCTAACATCTACTGCTTTTGCTTGAGATGAGTTTCTTAATGCCTTCAAGTCTGTTTTTCCTCACATGAAAAGAAAAAGCAGGCTGCAGCCACATCATGTTCTTTGGGGATTAAGTGTGAATAAACAGAAGAAATGCTTAGTTTAACTCCTGATGGGAGGAGGGGTGAATACACGGGAGTCACTATTGTTAATTTATTTCTGGTTTCAACAGACTATTTTTTATTTTATTTTAATTCTGAAGTGATGAGGTTTTTTTAAAAAAAAAAAAAACCCTCATTTCCACCTTAGTTCACTGGAAATCTTTCCTAGAATGTAACTTAAATGAATCTATTTCACACATACACATATATTTTTGCATCGCACCAGCCACAAGCTGTGTTTATTCAAAGCTGCATATTGAGAGCTTTCAGCTCTAACCTTTGTAGTTTAATTGTCAATGTTTTAAAAGAAAAGGGAACCTTGGGAGCTCTTAGTGTCTCCTGGCAACCTTTTCCAGTTGGGAACATGACCCCTAAATACTCCCTGGAAGTTTGAAACGGCACTGAACTTCTATGTTCTATCTTTAAAACTCATGGAATCTTGAGCCAGGCTGTGGTGGACAGCCAGGTCTATACAGAGAAACCCTGTCTTGAAAAACAAAAGACCCCCTCCCCCAAATAAAATAACAACAACAACAACAACAACAAAGCTATGGGATCCTGTTTATAGTAGCTTTCCTGTTTAATACCCAGAAACCTTTTTTTTTTTTTCCTTTTTAAATAAGGTATAGGACTTGAACTCAAGACCCCATGAGTACAGGCTAAGCAAGGACTCAACCACTGAGCAATGTCCCTAGTCCTAACCTTTTGTTTTAGGATGAAAACATGGTGTTCCATTCCTTACCTCAGAGAGAAGTGTCAGGGCAGGTAGATAGGCTGTGCTGCCCTGTGGGAGCACTATGTGCCCTCCTGTGTACTCCAACATGGGCAGACAGATCTAGTTCTAGTTTCCTTTCTGAGCGAGGCACAGAGAATCATCCTGTCCTACCCAAGGTCCTCAGCTAGGATGGTACCTCTTACCTCCCCCCAGAGCACTCAGTGCCACACTAGACACCTGGTGAATGGTATATTCACCCCATCGAAAGAGTCTAGAGACTGCACCCACAAGGGTGGGCCCAATGAGAGGATGCATGTATGTGCAAGTACACCTGGCCATTCGGTAAGAATCTCAGAGAGGCAAGAAGTGCACACCAAGGTAGTCCGGTGTTATGGGCATGCACATATTGAATGTATGTGGAAACCAATCCTTGCCACTATACTGATGAGAAGAGAGGGGGCACCTGGGGTTTGTAGGCACACATAAGTTAGTATGTATGTATGGGGACAAGTGGTCATGTGTACAGTGCAGATCTTATCTCACAGATAAGAAGAGGTGATACGCCTGAAAGTGCTGTCCTGTGTGTCTGTGTGTCTGTGTGTCTGTGTGTGTGTTCTTGGGAGGCTACTCATTCACTGCATGGCTGCTTCCATTTGACCTTCCAGCTGTCTACCTCTACCCCTCGTGCTCAGCTAAAGGTGAACAGAAACTAGCAGGCACAAAAGGGAAACCCAAACAAGACAGCAACCCAACTTCTCCTCTTACGGAGGATGCTTGTGGGGTCCACGTTGTCTGAGTGACCACCAGTTTGTTGTGGAAAGTTTGGATACTACTGAGTTTGGGCTTAGCGATTGTTTCTCATCTGAAAGGGGGTAAGGTAGGCTAGATGGGTAGCTTAGACAGGCTCTCACCTGCTGGGAAAAGAGGAAGGATTTGAACTGCTTTACCAAACTCCTATTTATTTCTATCTAATCCTAGAGCATTCCAGTCATCAGCTACAAGCTGAGAAAACAAGAATCATGGAACTCAGGCCCCTCTAATACAAGATGTGCCTGTCTTATACTTTTCCCCAAATTATTACAAGTTGGTCATGGGATCACAAAGAAATGCATACACAATAGCCTACGAACTATGAGGTTAGAGACCGGACAGAATGTGATGAGGCCTTGTAAGTCTGCACGAACTTAGACCCAAGGATGCCCAGGGGCAGGGTCCCCTGAAACGGCCCTGCTAGAAGCAGGCCTATCACATACCATTTAAGAAGTCCCTCTGTGTTTCTAGGACTTGGTTGATGTCCTGCACCCAGGCCTGCTGGATGTCTGAGTTGGCAGCCTGTAGAATGACCCTTTCTGAAGTCTCCCTGTTCATGAGTGCAAATTTGCAGGGGTCATCATCCACATTGTCTTCCAGGACCAAGTAATTCATCTGAAATAAAACACGTTTATCCTTTTTATACTCACAGAGTTAAAATAAACCGGCATGCCTACAACCACCCTTCAAAGGTATTTTTTTTTATATTAAACTTCATGTTTTTTCACTTTTATTTTTTTATTTTTATTTATTTATTTAAAGATTTCTTTATTTATTATATGTAAGTACACTGTAGCTGTCTTCAGACACTCCAGAAGAGGGCATCAGATTTCATTATGGATGGTTGTGAGCCACCATGTGGTTGCTGGGATTTTGAACTCACGACCTTCGGAAGAACAGTCGGGTGCTCTTACCTGCTGAGCCATCTCACCAGCCCCTCACTTTTATTTTTATGTAGAAGTGTTTTATCTGTACACCATGTTCACGCTTGGTGCCCATGGAGATCAGTAGAGGGCATCAGATGCCCTGGATTTGGAGTTACAGGTGGTTGTGAGCCACTACGTAGGTGCCAGGAATAGAACCCAGACCCTCTGGAAAAGCAGCCATTGCTCTAAAGTGCTAAGAAATTTCTCCAGCTTCTCTTTCAAAATTTCTAATCTCAGGAAAGGTTTCCAAATTTACTCCGGATTTAAGAGTAAAGTCTCAAGCTCTGTCTTTGGGTGAATGACATGGATGGGTGGTTATGCTGGAGACTGGCCCTGGTCCGTCACTGCTTCTTATCATGATCAGCAGTTAGCTTCACCCCCTGCCCCACTGCGATGTCCCTCCTTGCCCCTCTGCACCCCCACTACCCCTTGTCACCTTGATGCTTCTTTTGAACATGTAGCCTGGGGTGAGGGACCCCTTTCGGAGCAGTTCACTGAAGATGACAATCTGCTCAAAGAGAAACACACGCCTCTCCTTGGTCCGGGACTGCATGCCAGCATCCAGCTCGATCACATAGAACGTGTCCTGCTGCAGTAGCTTGCCCTGGGCGGTCAGGGTGCCCTGGTGGAGACAAGGGTCAAGCGAGGGGCATGAAAAGATAGATTCAGCCCTCATGGGCTACATGTTTCCTACCTGTGGGGGAATGTAGACAATAGACCTGATAATCACTGAATTAGGACCCAATACTCATCCAGGGATAGACCATGGACATTTCCCCATATAGGGTGGCTAAAAGGAAAGGGCTTACGTCATGGAATCAACAACAAACAATGTCCAAAAATGCCAGAGGAAATCAGCTAAAACAGAATGACAGAACACATATATACTTCCACATATAGCTTTGGCTGGCATGAAACTTGCTAGATAGATTAGGCTGGCCTTGAACTCTCAGAGATTCATCTGCCTCTGTCTCCTGAGGGATGGGATTAAAGGTGTGTGCCACTTTGCTGTGTGCTCTCTCCTGTATGATTTTCGTTGTTGCTGTTGTTGCTTTGTTTTGCTTGTTTTTTTGTTTTGTTTTGTTTTGTTTTGTTCTAATTAAAGAAGACTCATGATGCTCAGAGCTGGAAGTAGTCTATCTTCCCTTGCAGCTCTGAGAATCTTGTATGCCTGGCTTCTTTGTGGTATGGGACAACTGCCTGGGGCACTCTCACTGTGGCCAAGGAGAGTGATACAGACAGGATCTCAAATAACCTGAAGAAGTGGGTCCCTCTCACCTCCTTCTGTGAGAAAAAGGCCAGACATATTTCTCTGCATCCCGTGATCCTTCTTAAAATGATGCCAGCTATCAAGCGATATACTACCTAGCTGGGATGGGAAAGCACATCTGGTTTACCAGCTTCTAATCAGCTTCCCAGAGAGATTTTTAAGGGAATGTGCCCATCCAGCAGATCTCCGCAGACCCTATCAGGAAGACTCCTACTTATCATTTATTTATTTATTGAATTGCTTTGCAATGCGAAGACTGGCATCTGGGAGTGAGGTCAGAGGGTCTATGGAGTATGCTCCTTAGGGCAACTTCTGCCCTTTGGTGCAAATGTCAGTCATGCCCTGCACGTGATACCACATGCCCAAGCCTCCCCTGGCACAGGGCTCATTTTCCTTCACGTTACTGAGAAACACCCACCCTTTGCTTGGACCATGGCTCCCGATTGCCAAGGTCAGCAGGAGAACAGGCTTATCTCTACCCTGGTCCAAAGTTAATATTAAGCCAGTGACCAGCTAGCCAGAAACGCTCTACACACTCTGCTAACATTACACAAGAACTCAGGGGCCTGGGCAGCCAGGACTAAAGGAAAAAAAAAAAAAAACCTACAAGATCTGAGAGGGAGACAACGGGAATGAAGGGCCCAGAGAGGGAGGAGGCAGATGCTCAATGTCTTTCCCAATCAGCTGAGGAAATGCAGAACGGATTCTCTGTGGCTAAATGATGAAAACACAGATGATGGTGCGTGCTTTACAAGAAGAAACTTCACACACACACACACACACACAGAGTCAGTCTCAGGTGGGTCAGACAGCATAAATGGGGGTTGGGGGGAGGTTCCCTTCCCTCAGCAGGCACTATCTGAAGGGACTCAGAGAAAGCTAGCTGGACTCCTATTCAGAAAACACCAGGAAGTCAAGGTTGAAGAGCAAGAGGCATTTGGAGGGTACCTGACTTGCTTACAATAGCCTTAGGCTTGGTATAAAGCCAGGAGTAAAAGCATACAATCCCTCCAGGAAGACTAACAAGAAACTACCCATGAATACTCAACTTATGCTAATATCTGACAGGTCTACCCAGAGAGCCGGGAACCCATGAAAACCCGCCACCTGGTTCCTATCATGGAAAAGCATGGGACCCAGGCAGGGGCAGGCAGGATGGACTAGAAGGGAGAAGACAACCCAAGCTGGGCTGTAGCATCTCCCATCCTCTGTGATACTTCAGCCAGCCTTCCTTCTGCGCTTTGACTTGACAGAGCTGGGCTAGGCTAGCACCTCTTCCCTAACGATCTCAACTTCCAGGAACCCCCTTTCTCCAAAGAAAGAATAATGAGAGCTTAGACTGCGGGATTGCCGGGAGGGAGGACTGTGATCCAGAGATGCCCTGGGGACATGAAGATGCCACCAACAAACTAAGGAGGGAGACTGGGAGCAGATTGTCCCTCAAGCTGCTCAGGCCTCAGGCTGGTGAGCAGGAATTTCTGTCATTTAAGTTATCCGATGCGTAGTGCTCTGCTATGGCTGCTCTTCCAAACCAGTGTGTCCTCTGGACATCTAGCTGCTTCCCTTAAGACTTGGTTTCCTTGTCCCGGGACAGAAATGTGTGATGTATTAGAGCTTTACCTCTTCACTGATATGAGGTCCAATCACTATACAGACCTCTATAAAAGACCTGCCCCCAGAACAGTCTGTTTGCCCACTTGGGTTCCTGGCTCACCACACAGCCTGCTGGACCTGGGATGCACATGTTTCTCAATCAGGAGGAAGGGGAAGAGACCATTGGCTCAGTCATAAGGAACTTCATCTCTTTCCAATCCCCCTGGAAGTCTGATCCCAGTTTGGCCCAAACCTTTCTTTCTCCATTATCACTGAACTTCAGCAATAGCTCCCCGGCTTCCAGATCTATGACCTGGAGGGGCACCCGTAAGGGCTCACCTCGAAGCCCTGCAGGCGTCCCAGATTCATCATGTCATTACAGCGCTTGGGGACAAGGCACATTAACTCCACTGCTTTCTGTGGGAAAGAACACATTATTCAGGATGCAGGAACCAACATTCAGTAGGAAGCTCACAAAACTCAGGGCTGGAAAGAGGGACTTATCTCCCCTAGTCCCTTTGTTCTCAGAAAGGGTGCGGTCCCTGTGGCCCACTCTCAGAGGCCTGTGTGGGGTTTTTAGATAAGGGAGCCTGGCATTAGCATGGGGGCTCCATATCAACGGTGACACACATGGGGAAATGCTACCCAGCCTAACCTTTCTCTACCTTCCGCTTTCATCATCCCCTCCCCTTCTATTTTCTTTCTCTTCTGTGTTGCTTTCTGAACGCCCAAGCAACAGCTTAGTCTGGCTGTTGAAACACGGGAGGGTTTGACCTAAAATAACCTGCCAGAAATGGCTGCAACCCTCTTTGGCTTAAAATAATCCCTATGGTGGCACAAAGAACTCACTTAGGGGGTAAATCCTCAGGGTATGTCAGGGAATGGAAACAGGATAATTTATGTGTTAGGGCCAAATGGCACCTGGAGCCAGGGACAAAGTTGCATATTGGATCTCAGCAATTTAACCAAGTGTCAAATATCATTCTTACCCAGTAAAAGCCCCAAACACCAGTGGGCTAGGCTCTGGGCTGGCCCAGGACAGACGGGAATTCTTGAATTCTAGAAACACTCCGTGCTCAGCAGCACTTGCCATTCCTCATGCTGCTGACTAAGAGGGGAGTGGCTTGGACCCTGGACCTCCTTTGGGGACAAGCCACTAGATATGGTCCTTAAGAAGAGCAAACATTACAAGAAGAAACCTACCTCAATATCGGAACACTCTAAGCCAGCCTTCTCGCTGTATCGCAGGAAGTCCTATCAAGGAAGGGTGCGAGAGGGGTGAATCAGAGAGTAAAATAGCCAGAGAGCCATAAAAGAAAAACTTATCATAAAAACCCAACAACACCCCGATGACTGCTCTTCCGAGCTGGGGCGGCAATGGTTTGTCGTGGCTGAGAAGTGAATAATGAGTCATGTTAGACATAAAGATGGAATATAACAAATAAACTGTGGGGAAGGGAAGGGCAGTGGGACCATGACAAGACAGACAGGAGAAAGGAGGAAAAAAAAAATCAAATTAAGTTGTTTAGAGCATGGTTGGACCTTAGGGACTATGTAAGGTCTCCAGGCTCTGCCCATTCCCTTAGATGCCATTCTGGTCTTATAGTCTTGCTAGTCTCTAGGGCTTTGTTGTTTGTTTGACATAGGGTTTCATAGCCTATCATAGCCCCGGCTGGCTACATACTCATGACCTTCTTGATGAGTGTCACCATGCCTGGCTTTTGCTTTGGTTTTCAAGGGCATTGTGTTCTCAACCTGGGGGGGCGGGGGGTCGCATGTCAGATATCCTGCATATCAGATATTATGATTCACAGTAGTAGCAAATTACAGTCAGGAGTAACAAGGAAATGGTCCTATGGTTGGGGTTCACCACGGCATCTGGAACTGTATTAAAGGGCTGCAGCATTAGGAAGGGTGAGAAGCACACGAGCACAGAGGTAGGTCCTGGGCTCAGTTCCCCAAATGAAGGATGAAAGAGAGAGTGAGACGGGCGTGGGTGTAAGATAAATCAAAGGAAAACAAAACAAGACAAAGCAAAAAATATGAAAACGAGCCACTTTGGGCAGAAACAAGGGCCATGCAAGCTATTCAGGCCCAAAGCTGAGGGCTGGCCGCTTCCCAGTCCTGAAGGACAGGGTAATGGAAGTGATCCCAGTCCTATGCCCGTGGCTCCAGCCTGTACCCCAGCTCCCAGCTTCTCACCTTGAGTAGCAGCTGGTACTTTGTTATTCTCTGAATGGGCTTGATCAGGAAGTCACTAAGGGTCAGCCTTTGATTGATCTCTTGTTTAACCTCCTGAAACAAAAGGGAAAAGGGGTGAGCGGCCAGCCTTCAAGCTCTCCAGAAAACTTCCGAATCTTCACACTACAACTGCCTACCCCACGGTTCATGTTCTGAGCAAGGTGTCACTCAGCCCCAAAGACCTTGCTTGGCTCCTTGGCACTGTCGCACCACTGTCCCCCACCTTAGTCCTGGGAGAAAAGCTGAAACAGGTACTGTGTTCTCTCTACACCTCCAGGAAAGAATCAGGAGATGACTTCCCCTCAGACACAAGGGGAATCCTACAAGGCTGGATCCTGAACTCTGTTCTCTAAACACTCAGGGCTCTCTCTAAGGTGGTCGGGGGAGGGGTAGTGTTGCCTCTTTGCCCTTAGAAGATGCCAGGCTGGGGCATCTACACACCTGGAGGTGCTAGACACGGGAATTATATTAGAAAGAAAGGATCCCAAGGCGTGGGGTGCTGTGGATGGATCAGTTCAAAGGCGTGAGAGACCAGCTAGAGGCTGAGAACATGGCCGACTGTGAAGTGGCTGTAAACCCTTTAACCAGGGGCAAGCACTTAGCAACATTCCTAGGGGAAGGTGGGGGAGGAGTGATGGACATTCGGTGCTCAGTGGTCACATGAGAACAAGAGCTTCCACCGACAGCCTGGGACAGCCTTCCCATAAATGAAGATTTCTCAACAGTCGGTAGACAGAGCCACCTCAGCTCTTCCTCAAACAAAGGCGCACATGCGGATGGAATGAAGAAGCTACCAGCTCTGCGGAGGCTGGTTTCCCACCATGAAGACCACTGGCAGGGACACCTGCGGGTGGAGGACCTGGGTGTGTCTCATTGCAGCTGTCTTGGCCTGGGAGCACAGGGAGCCGCTCACCTCAAAATAGGCATCGTACTCAGCCACGATGTACTCGGAACGCGGCTTGTTCTGGCAGTACCACACGTAGATGTGCAGCTTCCGCTCCTGGTACGGGAGAAAATGTGACAATCACGCACCTTGGCTTCCGGCTCACCTCCCCCGCCCCCACTTCCACCCCCAACCCCACAGAGTCAAGGGCAGTTAAAGACAAGGAATGAACCGTATAAAGGAAAGAACAGGGCGAACAAATGGTCAAATGTGCTAAAAAACAAAACCAGAGTGTTCAGAGAGGGCAAACTCGAGAAGAGCTGAAGACAGGAGGACTTTAAAATGAGTGTGTTGGCACCCAGGGAGATGGGGACAGCTGGGGTGACACTCACGTGTTTAATGAAGAGCTGGGCCAATCTGTCTTGCTCTTGGATACATTTTTCCAGTTCAGCCAGGAAAAAACTAAGAGGAGAGAGGGGAAGGAAGTCACACTACTTGGAGACATCCTCTCTCAGTGACAAGATAAATGACGGGGCCTCCCCTCAAAAGCCCCGCTTGGGTCAGATGCAAGGGTCAGATGCCCCACTCTCGGGGCAGCTCAGGACTCACTCTTTATGCCAGTCGTAAATCTGGTGGATATTTCCAAACACGATCTTTTCCTTCCCTCGCATGTCCTCAGGGACCCCCTTCTCTTCTATTCTCTTCATGAAGCCCTGCACGACAGAGGTGACATTAGCGGTAGGCTTCACAGACAGTGTCCGTTAGCACCCATGTTAGCTCATGCTCTGTGTAGATATGCAGATAGCACTGTGGGAGCTTCTCCCACCCAACCAGGGCCCCCCTCCCTCTAAATACATTCAAATACTTCAAGAGGAAAACAAAATATGTCTCCGTGTTCTGCCTGAATTGTACCAATTTTAGTTTCATTTCTGCAAATTACCAGAGAGTCGAATATGCACAGTCACCAGGTTAAAGCGCTCGGTGGTCCCGGGTAGGGTCCCGGTTTGCTCCTCATCAAGTGAGCACGGATAGAGCCACCCTGCCACTGCTCACCTCCACCACAATCCCCAGGTCCTTGACGTAGTCCTTCTCTGTCTGTACCAGTTCATTCAGGACAAACCTGAGCAAGAGATAAGGACAGTGAGGCCCCAGCTCGTTATTAAACAAGAGACCTCATCCCTCCTCCACAAGACAAAGTCTATTTCCCAGGCTGGCCTCCAATTCCCTATACAGCCCAGGATGGTCCTGCAGCTCTGCTCATCCTGCCTTCATCTCCTGAGTGCCAGGATTAGAGATGTACCACAGCCGGTTTTTTAATGCAGTGCTGGGAACTGAACCCGAGACTTTGTATATTCAAGGTAAGCACCCGATGAACCAAGCTATCCCCCATCTCCTGCGGCAGAAACACAGGGTAGAAAGCACTATAAGCACCCTTTACAAAACTGAGCTATGAAAGCTTCGAGACCAAGGGATTAACATGAGATTTTATTTCTTTGTTTTGGCTCCGTCCTTATCTTATCAAAAGAGGAAAGACATTTGTGTGATAACCAGCCTTGAAAGGCTGCAGAGATACAGTAAACCTTCTATAAAGCATAATCAGAAGTTAGTCAGGAATGTATCCATGGTTACTGGCCTGGAAAATCCTCAGTCAAGGTCAAAGAACCTAGGTTGGCTGCAGATATTCCATGTTCACACCTCTGACTATAGAATTTCCTACCCTGGGATAATGGGACTGTTAACAAGGGCATCTACTTTTTTGGGTTCCTTGTGAATTATTTCCATCTCTTAGGTTTATATCTCTTAGAGCGTTTATTATATACCAGTTACCCCACCTGGGTTTTCTCATGCTTATAACAAGGCAGGGATTGTAAAATCTTACTAAATACTAAGACAGGTAGGAAGGTAGGTGATTCACCCAAGCCTACACAGGGAAGAGCAGAGGTAGGATTTGATCCTAAGTGTGAAGGGTTCAAAGATTTTTCTTTCCTAGTAGCCTACTGCCTAGGGAATAGCCTGGCCAGGCCTCTGGCATGCCCCAAGTCTCCACCCTACTCCTTCCTCAGTTCTGAGAGTCAAGCACGGTACAGAAGACACCATAAGCTATGCATATGACACAGAGGCCCTGTGTTTACAGGAGACGGAAAGAGTGTGGCCTGGAGGCACACCAAGCGTATATTTTTGGTCAGAAGGGATACGATTCTGAGATGTCAAAGAAGAACTGTAAGTAACCATTACAACCCAGCAACTGTTCTCATCCCAGGAAGCAATTCATCTGAAATGCTTGTCCTCCACAGTACAGAGAAGCCACTGAGTCGGGCTGGGAGGGGTAGAGGGGTTGGGAGGTGTCTGGGACCTCAGAACATATGGGGGGGTGGGGCGGGAGCAGAGAACACATGCTTTATCAATGTGCTCAGCACTTGCAGCTGGCTCCCTTTCTCCAACACACGATCATGGGTTTCAGGCCACAGGAAGGAACTGGCCAGGACAAATAGAAGCCTTTAGATATATCTTTAGCAAGGCCCAAGTTACTTCCTGGAAGAGAATGGTTAGTGAAAACCCACAGGAAAGTGAGAATTCAGGACTGGGCTAGCCCTTTGGAGAGGAAAGTTGGAGCTCTTCTGCCAGGTAGAAATATTTTTATCTTCAGTTGTTTGCTGACCCATAGAGGTTGCCTTGGTTTCTGAGTCTCTAGGAATTGCACTGGATTCCTATGAAGGGTCATTAAAGTTCCTAAGAAGATGAGACATGACCAAAGAAGCCTAGCTGGTGTGGAAGGGAGCATCACCACCATCCAGTACTTGAGAGACAGAGAATTGAGAGTTTGAGGCCAGCCTGGGCTACTTAACAAGACTCCTTCAGAAACAAAACGAAACAAAACAAAAAAATGAAATCGACATACATGCATTTCAAGACACTGCATGATCAAAAGCCAAACGATTTAAAAATAATACAACACTTTTTCATGGTCAGTTCCAACATTAAAAGTTACTCAAAAATGAATGCTAGTTACTCTTTGGTCTACCTGAAATTCTTCTAGCTACAAACAGACTTTATTTAGTTACTTTGTTGTTGTTGTTGTTGTTGTTATAATAACAACCCCCCCATGGGGAGGATACAGTGTCTGGGGGTGAGCTGGTCACATTGTATCCATACAGATGAACCCTGGCGTTCAGCTCAGATTCTCCTTTGTTCTTTTTTTATTTAGTATAGAACCCCATCCCCTGGGACGGTGTTGTACACACTCAGGGTCAGTCTTCTAGAAACATCTTCACAGACATGCCCAGGGTAGTGTCTCCAGGGGATGTTCATCTAGTCAAGCTACCAGTGAAGATTCGCTATCTCACACCTGCCGCCGGCTTTCACACTGGTAGGGGATGGGTGGCCTTTGGGAGCTTTGGTACTGGGTGTGCCACTGAGAAGACACTGTGGATCCTTACCTCTTCCTGCTCTTTGTGCAAGGCCAGAACCATTTCAAGCTGCAGCTTTGCTCATGGCCTTACCCATGCGCAATCTTCTTCATTCTGCTCTATTTCTCTCTTCTTCAGATTCCAACCTACTACTTAACTTATTTTCTTTGTCTGATTTCTCCCATTAGAACATAAACGTGCCATGCGTGAAGGCTTTCTGCTGTTGCTATTGTGTGTCTTACTCATTGATCTGTTCCACTGGTGGGGCAGATGATGTGCTTAACAAGGGTCTGGTGGGTGAGTGACTGACGAGTTACAAGTCCCCTCTCAGCATCTTCCTCCTTCTATACAAACGACACCTGTTTGCATCCTCTCTCCATGTGGCTCTCATGTGACTCCTTGGTGACCTCCTCCCGTGCCCTGATGGAGCCTTCAGTGTCTGCACTCTGCTCTAGCCTCTCATGGTATTTATACCTGAGCACCATGTATCTGCTCTTTCCTGTTGGCCATGAGGTCCAGCAGGTTAGATCGAGGGCATCAACAGTCAGAGACATTCAGCAGGTCAGTTTTCAAGAGCATTCAGGATATGGAAAATGGAGGGTGTGCTGAGAGAGGAGATGGTACAGTGGGCTGAGAGAGCAACAACCATGTCTGCCTTGTTATCACAAGGTCAAACAATATCTCACTTGGATAATGACATGTGCTCTTAAGGCTCACTCAGTCAGAGTGACAATTGGAGAGAATGGCTTTTCCAAGGACCACATGTCACTTCAAAGGTCACTTTGCTGACATAAGCAATGCTTCATCTTGACCAAGGAATAGGAACGAGTTCCGACCACTCCCCACCCCCACCACTGTAACAACCTTGGGAGAAGCTGGGGAAGGGCACGTGCTCTGCAAGGCTCTGGAAGCTTCACTTAGGAGATGACAGCTCATTTAGATAATTCTTGGGGGCCCTTCTGACCCTCAAAAAGTTCTGGGGGTAAACACAGGTATTAGTTTACATGACATACGCCTCTCCAGAACATGGTGACAGCCCTGCTTTGATAGCAGGCTCTTGCTATGATGCTTAGAAGCACTTTTGCTTCTAAGGAGACAAAACTCTAAATGTTTACTTTGTCTATTTGCCAGCACGAAAGAACTTGGCTTATTTGATTCACTTTTTTCTGCTCATTTTTTAAGTTTGTGGCCTAGATAAGAGAGGCATGGATGTAAAGGAGAAAGGAAGACAGAGACTAAGACGGGACCCTTAACACCTGCCTAGCCCAGTCTGCCTGCTACTCACAGCCTCACACACCGAGTTACTGGCAGCTTGCTTCCAGAGGACTCGATCGGCCCCAAAGGAGAAAACTTAAATTCTGAAGGGGTATGGTTGGCTCTGCTTCGCTGATGTCTAGTACAGTCTTCATATCTCAAATACCAGGAGGCTGACTTTGCATCAAGGCAGAGAACTCAAACCTTACACAGCACGTGGGGTTTTGCGAGATGTGAATGGGACCTCACCACTAGACATTCATAGTGAGAGGAGGTTCTTGCACAACGAAACCTACAAAGAGATGTGAAATGAAAGGCCAGGGAAGAAGGAGCAGAAGTGGGCCTTGCCTGGCAGCCGAGCCTCTCCTGTGCTTCTCTTGCCTGCATCTGAGGAGCACCTCCTCAGATATCTGCCACAGTTAGGGACTCTGTAACTGCATACCCACGGGAGCCATCCGCATTCTCTAAATTCCATTATTTTCATTTTTTTAAAGCCTGTTTTACAGTTGTATTAATCTTGGCTATAGTCACACTTTGTCAATAACAATCTCACAGAATATTCCCCCAACCCAAGCTTCCTTAAGGCAGTGCCAAAGTGTTGTTCTGTATAGATCTGGGCCATCTTCACTAAAAAAGGATAAGAGTAGTTAGACAGGCAGCACAGCACGGGCCTGTCTAATTTCTTCCTCGAAATTGCCCAGCACACACATGTACCAGGTGGGCCACTTACATCCTGCCTCTCAGCGCCTTGGCTTTCTGTTCTTCTTCCAGGTTTCTAGGAGGTGTGGGAGGGGTCATCCCCTCATTCAGGCAGCCTGTAGGGTCCTTCAAGCTCCCCCGGTAAGAGCCTCCTTCCAGAGTCTAAAAAGAGAAGGATAAATAGCCTGAGAGTGAGAACTGGAAAGTTCTTTACAAGCCCTGTGTCTTCCCACTCTGGCCACAGGCAATAGGAAAGCCAGCAGCCAAGGCTGTGCTCCCTGAACTGCAGTGAAGCATCAGGAGATGAGAGACTTCCTCCTCCTTGCAGCAGGTTGCTGCCATCCACAATCAGGGATGACACTACTTGTCGTGTGATCAGGACACATCAGGAACCCGTGTGATCAGGGCACACTAGGCATCCATGTGCCACCAACTGCCCAGACATAATGAAATTGTCACGGCGATTTATCTCTGGGTGAGGGCTCCAGCAGGAAAGCTAACTATTGTGGTTCTATACCAAATAAGGCGTTGGGAAGGAAAACGGGTCATAGGACTACTTCATGAAAATTGGAAAGCTAAGGAAAGTGACAGAGGTAGGTGGTGGAAACCATACTTTGTTAGGGTAACTGCAACACTTGGAAGAAGACAATGAGATGTAGTCGGAAAAACAGCCAACAGATGGAGCCTGTTCTAAAAACATCTTTGTTAATGTTGCCGAGAGCTTTCTTTCATTAATCCTCATTCCTGTTAATTAAGGTGGCACATAAGGTGCTTACTTGTTTGAGAAAAAAAAAAGGTAAGTGGATTAATTCAGGATCTAGAAGCAGTTGAGAAAAGGAACCTGAGGGCTAAGCCCAGATCTGAAGAACACAGGGTGCTCTTGTAGGAGACATGAAACTGTCCCGTGTGTCCCTGGGTTTTCAGATCAGGTCCTCCCTTTTAGCAAATTTCTAAAGGACAGAGATGATACTTGTACAAACCCCAGGAAAGGTTAAGAGTGCTGCCCAGTGGTTAGTTCTCTCTGTCACTGGTACTGGTAACAGTAACATGTTCAAGTGGTAACATACTCAAGTTGTAACTGGTAGAGTAACATCCTCTTTGGGGCCAAACTAACATTTTAATGTCCTAAGTTGATTTGCTTAATGCTTATGTTTAGGATACTGGATAGGTCTTTGAAGAGTTTTTAATTTTAATTTTTTGGCAGTCTCATACATATATGCAATGAACTTTAGCTCTTTTTTCCCCCCCTATTACTACCCTGTCCTATCCCCACCCCTTTTCCACCTGAAACCCTTCTTTCCTAACAAGGTGCCTCCTACTTTCGTCTCTGTGTGAAATAAATAAATAAATAAATAAATAAATAAATAAATAAATAAGGCTACTTCCTGGGTGGGAGGTTACTTACTTGAGCTTGCCCAACTTATCCGTGGCTACACCACTGAAGAAAGTGACATCTCCCCTATGAAACTGTTAATAGTCATCAGGGAGGGAGGTTCCTGAGCCCTTCCCTGTTTCATGGTGAAATGTTACTGGGTCCAATCTTAGATAGGTCTTGTCAGATAACCATAGCTGCTTTGAGTTCATGGGTGCAAGAGCCATGAAACAATGGAAGCCCAGGAGATGATGTTCTGTATCCTGTCTTCCAACCCTTGCATTCTTTCTAACCCCTCATCGGTTGTGTTCCCTGAGCCTCAGAGTGGGGCTGTATGCAATGTAAGTGCCCTGAGGATCAGGGGAAGCTACAAGGGAAACAACAGAGATCAAGGTCAAGGCAGGCATCCAAGGTCAAGGCGGGCATCCATAACACAAGCATGAAAGGCAAACGCCAACTACCCAAGGTGCCTGACCATGCCGGCCTCTGTGGTTTCTAAAAGGAAAGGCTTCGTTTAGTAGTCTTTGAAAACTTTAGTTCAGTTCTAAGACACAAGACACCAAGTTCTAATAGTGCTGATCACCGAGGCGGTAGAGCAAAAGGCTGTGGCCTGGTCTTAAACAGTCTGCGCTTGAGAATATCCATCACTGACTCTCTTAGCTGCTACATTTCAACAGAAGCCAAACAGAGGCAGGAAGGAACATTCCAGAGAAATAAATGAAAGCAAATGTGGTACCCAAGAGGAGAAAAGAAAGAGAATATTAAGGCCTTATATATTGTCGAACAGTGACATCAGCCTTCTCCTGACTCCCTAAACTGAGCAACAGTGTCAAGGGTCAAACAGGGATCTGTTGCCAACACTAGAATTAAACGCACAGACAGCATCTTCCAGCTTGAGAGAGACAACTGCTTTCCACTTGACGTAAAGGTGTTTACAGAACACGTAATCAACCATGGGAACTGTTATATCCAGAGCAGCAGTATAGGCTAAAAATAAAGAAAGGTCAAGGAGGGTTTAGCTACATTTATAGATACAGGATCTGTAACCTGTTATTAAGGAAATTAGAATGTCGGGTGCTGAGGCTGGACAAGCCAGTGGACAGGCAGCTTCCCAGCGCGTGTCCCTCGGTGCCATCACCAGAGACAGGCTCCGGGACAGATGGGCCCAGCTGGGATGGATATGATTAGTACCTTTAACTTCCTATCGTCCTCACTGTCCTGGTGTGGCCTTTATTCTGTGGCCTGTAGGCTGGTGGGAAGGTGAGTGCCAGGCTCAGTGAGCAGGCCTACACCACTGCCTCCGGGGTGTGTGGCACAATCAGCTTGGCATGGGCCAATCAGTCCACAGGGTAAAGGGCCTCTGAGGAGCCCACAGGAGAATCTGCAGTTCCCTCTTGACTTTGTATGAACAAAGAAGCCGGGTTATGTGTTGGAGAGGACTCTGGGACAGCTTCAGAAACTGGCATGGTGGCAAGGAAATAGAGGGCCCGCTAAGCTCTTATGGTGGGCAGCCTGCCTGCAATGATGGAGTTGGCTCTCCTGCTTATAGCAATTTCAGAGTGATCCCCTAGGTCTCGGCTGCCAGGGCTGGATACAGGGATCTAACTTAGGGCAACCAATCTGTCATCATTGTTGTCTCTGGGGAAAGAGACAGTGACTGCCAGTTTGTCTCCACAGTAGAGACGTCTGTCCTACCTGTGGTTCAGGGCCACAACATGCAGCATATGAAAAGGAAACAGAACAAGGAAGGAGCAAATACAAGTCCCTATAACCGTCCATTTCCTTACAGAAAGGCAAAGAGATTCAAATAGACAGCTTACTGTGGAGGAAGGCCACTGTCCCAGTCATGCCCATAAAATGCCCTTCCTGTAAGCACACTCTCACTCTCTCTGCATATTACTCATTACATGGCATTGTAATTAAAGTCTTACTTACATAGAAAATCAAGCATCTCCTATATTATATACTGAATGCTTGGAGAGGCTGGAGAAATGAGGACGAATAAGAGTCTCAGACCTCCATAGTCTAACCCACACTGAGAGTTCTGACAGATGGACCATATGGACAGGCAGCTGTGAAGTGGGAGGGAGATAGAAAAGAAAGACTACAGCAAAGGCAAAGCTGAGTCAAACTACCCCTCGGTATCCTGGGGGACTGGCTCAGGAATCCCTGGGATCCCCAAATCCAGGGCGCTCAGACCCTTTTAAAATGCTTAGTGTTTCCACAACTACATTCACCCTCCTATATAGTTAACTAATTTCTGCATTATTTATATAGAGAGTATAATGTAGATGCTATACGGGGATTGTTACACTGTCTTGCTTAGGGAACAAGGAAGAAAAAAGTCAATACATGTTCAGGGCAGATGTAATTTCTCCCCAAAGAGCTTTGATCTGAGGTTGGGTGAATCTACAGAAAAGGAATCCAAGGATGTGAAGGACTGGCTATTCTAACAAGTTAACAAACAAAAGAGAGAGAGAGAGAGAGAAAGAGAGAGAGAGAGAGAGAGAGAGAGAGAGATATCACTGGATATAGAAACTGAGGAACAGGGGCTGGTGAGATGGCTCAGTGGGTAAGAGCACCCGACTGCTCTTCCGAAGGTCCAGAGTTCAAATCCCAGCAACCACATGGTGGCTCACAACCACCCATAATGAGATCTGGCGCCCTCTTCTGGAGTGTCTGAAGACAGCTACAGTGTACTTACATATAATAAATAAATAAATCTTTAAAAAAAAAAAAAAAAAAAAAGAAACTGAGGAACATACATTCCTGGTAGGAACTGCACTGTGAGAAAGGTCATGGAGTGAAACCATGTGAGGTGAGCTAAAAACCTGTTGCACGTAGTTGGATATGTGAGGATCTGGACTGGCAGAAGACAGTGCTAATGAATGGTGTGTGTGTGTGTGTGTGTGTGTGTGTGTGTGTGTGTGTGTGTATGTGTGACCTGGGATGGGTGTAGTGAGTGTGTGGGGGAGTGCTAGTGTCAGGGGTGCTGGTGAGCAGGGGTAGAGACCAGTGAGCTGGGGTAGGTAGGTACCACAGAAAGAAGACAGGAGCATCAAGGTTGGAACCTGGAGATGCATAGAAGAGATCCTAAAGACCCTTGTCCGTGGCAGTAAGCAGGAGAATGAGACTGGATGTAAGTTTTAGAAAGAGCACTCTCAACACTCCAAAGAGCTTTTAATGCCACATCTCTGACAGGACAGCAAAGGGGAGCAGGATTTAAAATCTAATACCATGATTACATTATTTACCAAAGGGTCTGAGAGAAAACATATGAAAGCCCTAGCACTGAGTGTATCAAATGGTGGTGATCTCTGTCTGGACCGCCGCCATTTCCCCAGTCTCTTCTGAATGAGGATATAAAGCTTTTATTAAGTTGCTTTTAAGAGGGAAGGCACGCCTTTGGCAATCATATGGAGAGGTGCCATACTAAAATCAGGGAGGGACAGACTGCACCAGTACAGGCAGGAAAGGCTTCTGAGCATTATCTTAGGTTGTGGGCTGTATAAGGAAGGCTCTGTGCTGGATCTCAGAGGTAGATGCGGGGCAGGCTTCAAGGGACTACACTGTGGCCGCCTGGGTGGAGATCAAGGCTCATCCAATAAGATAACAGGGAAGTGGCTGGTCTAGCACCACTCACCATGCTAACCAGCCCCCTCTTAGCTGCTCTAACAATAAAAACTTCTTTATCATGCCCTTAGGATAGTTATCATCGTATACTGGGTGAGAAGATGTGGGGAGAAGAGAAAGAGGCAGAGGTGGGGGAAGAAAGCAAGTACTAGTTGGTGAGAGAGGAGAGAAGAAGAAACTTCCTCATGCTGTTGGTGGGAGTGAAGACTGGGATGCAGTCACCTGGGATGCAGTGTGTCCATCCCTAAGGAAAGGAAATATACAGGTATCATAAGGTTCAGCGCTCCAGCTGGGCGTGGTGGCTCACACCTTACTCCCAACACTAGGGAGGCAGAGGCAGGCCGATCTCTGTGAGTTCAAGGCCAGCCTGGTCTACAGAGTGAGTTCCAGGACAGCCAGGGCTATGTAGAGGCACCCCCCCCCCAAGCCTAAAATAAAAAAAGGAGATGGGTGAGGAATGAGGTGAAGATGTCTATATCTGAGCTCACAGGGACACCATTTACAACAGCCAAGATGACAGCTTAAGCTTTGCTGATACATGAATGGATAAAGGGGCACACATACGTGCCTACACATACACGTTTTTAGTCAGGCATGAAGAAAAATATTCTACCATTTGTCACATTTTGGATAAACTTGGACAACCTGACGCCAAATGAAATAAGCCAAACACAGAAGAAAATATCTCATTTTCCCTTCTATAAAGGACGTCTTTCTCAAGAGTCAAGTTTGTATGGAATTAGAGAAATGGAGTAGAGGCTGCCAGTGTAGGAGGATAGGGAGGGGAGGAAGGGAGGGACAACAGAAGTCAGCAGTGCTAAGCCTCAGACCTGCGGCACAAATAGTTCCAGACCTGAGCCATACCCGAAGGCTGCACTTAACATGGAGTTACATCAGGGACCTTTGTCAAATAGATAGATTTAGGTGTTCTTGTCACACAGGAAGTAGCCAGGTGAAATAGCAGCTCTGTGTCTCCATAGAGTGAACAGTTGACTCTGTGTGTGTGTGTGTGTGTGTGTGTGTGTGTGTGGGTATACACACACATACCCATCACGTCATATTGGAAAGCTCACATTTTGACACTAATGTACTTTTAATATTTTTTTTTTCATACTATCCCCCTGACAAAAAGCTTTAGGGCTAAGCCATCCTCACCAGGGTTGGCTATGGCACACCTGCATAGCAGAAACTTGAGGTGTGGGACTTCCAGGCAAACGATACTGCAGGTTGGTGCCTCCAGGTTTTAAAATCTTTGTTGGATTCTAACCTTTCCAATTCTGAACCTCAGGAGCCCCGACTGGAATATTAAGACCAGACGACCCAGTTCTAGAAAACGCACACCTCCAGAATGGATATGATGGATATTGCTTTATTTTCTGCTAACTCCACAGGGCTCCTGACTGACCAAGTTAACTGATGTAATGGGATAGCACTGCACCGACAGAAACACATCCCGGCCTGAGCCACACACAGGGCTGCCCTGGGGAAGAGAATGTTCTCAAAGCAGGAGAGCCAGAGGTAGAAGCTTGGCTGACGCCAGCCTATGCCACCCAGCAAGCACTGCGCCGAGATGGGGCTTTCTTCTTGGAGGCTCAGTCATGTCTGCCAGGCAGGTGGCAGAACCCTGGGCGCTCCAGGCCACAGTAAATAAACACATTCAACTCTCCCATGGACAGGGAGCTAGGACTCTTTAGATCTGAAGGATAAAACCAAACTGTATCATCTATTAAACTCTTTTCCTAAAACGTTCACCCATCACCAATCTGCCGGCTAACAGATACTAGCTTCCCACATGTTCCACACAAGGTTGTGGAAGCTGGAGACAGCTGGGTTTTTCGCTATCCCTAAATGCTAACATTTGCAGGTGCCTGCTTATCAGTGTGTGGAGCATGGCTGTGCCTAGGCACTCGTCTTTACTCTCTTGAGATTAGATTCAGGTCAACAGATTCATCATCATTATCAGGAGAGGTCAAACAGACCAAGTCACTCTCCAGAGTAGACAAAGAGACGTCTCTAAGGCTCTGTTATCAGTAGGAGCCCCCAGGACCTTTGCCTTCCAGTCCCGCACACACTTGGTACCTGTTCCAAAACCACAGCTGCTAAAGACTGAAACGTCTTATCAAGATTCATATGGAACGAGAGAAAAAAATGAAGAAATACCCTACTTTGTTTCTGAGTTTAAGACAGAACCCAGGAAAAGTGGGTTAGCTCTGCTGGGGGAAGTGTGGGCAGGCTAAAGACAAGTAAGCCAGTAAGAACTCTGAAGGGCCCCACCATGCCCAGGAGAGTGGAGGCTCTCCAGGGATTTAACTGCATCGGAGGCAAGTCTTCGAATCCTGCTTTCGATCTCCAGTAGCAATTCTGGGTAGCAATGATGGAACCTTGCTACAACAATAATCAGGGACTGCAGTCCTGGGACCTAGAACATGGGAGGATTGCACAGCCCCCCATCGAGCTAGGGAGCCAAGAGAATTCTAAGTGCAGAATCTGATACTATTATTGCTTGAACAGTTGTTCAAAGGAAGCAGACAGACTCCAGACCGAAATCCTGGCCTATGAGAAACTCCTTAAAATGGAATCAGATTTTTAATGGAAAAGGACTCTGTTAGTTCTTCCTCATGCCATCCATACTGAGATAACAACCCCTCTAAGTCCAGGTTCCGTCCTCTGGAGCAAGCATTAGACCAAGGCTTCATTTCCACAGCAGCACTTCAGGGACTGGCAGAGACGCCCCTCCTGTGTTTCTCCCCAGGCTTAATCTCGGTTTCTTCAACTTTCATTCAACCAACATGAATCACATGGTATTGCCTACTTCCTCCAGGGCCCTTCGAGAACAAGCTAGATGACTGCACTCAGGATCAATCGATTACTCTCACACAGCTCACAGAGGCGTGGTTAGGAGGCTTGCAGCTCAATGGCACTGCCGCTCTTGACCTGCATGTTGAACTTTGGACAAGTCTGTGCTGTTGACATAGACCCTGAACTTTAATCGGCTGAGTCTGTGACAATGTGACAACTACTGGCTACTCTGGACACCTCTCCACGGCTGTGTTCCATCAAATAAACCCTAGAACTGGCTAAAGAGCTCTCCGCCTCTTTTCTTTGAAGCCAAAAGCTAATGGTGAATAAATTAGGTATACATCTTAGAGGCCAAAAAGCAACTCAGTGTTTTCAAACATGGTTGAAATACCCTTCATTTGCTGCTGCTCCGTGGCTACACCACAGTGGGGTGGGAAAGAAAGAAGGAGAAAAGAAAAAGAATCAAATTTTGGTGGGAAAATTCTAAGAAACCAAACCACCACTCCCTCACTCCTTTCTTAATATGTGTTTGGTTTCTTACATTCTGCCAAAGATATCCCTAGATTGTAGTTCCATGGAGCTCTTCACGAAGTTAATTATTGGTAGGAAAAGTTAATGCTCTTTTTATGGTAAATGCGCCACAGAAAGGGCGTCGATTCAGCAGCTATTTATTGAGAGTCTGTGATCAGGCCTGTGAACAGTCACCTCAACCCATACTTCTTTTTCTCTCAGACTTTTGCCTCTGTGGGGCATCCTAGTAGTTTCACCCAGGTTTCTAACACTAGACCCAACGACCACATAAACCGGGGGGCCAACAGTGCGAAGGTTTCCAATGGTAAGAGTCAGGGTAAAGGTCACCCCAAACAGAAGCAGATATGGATCTTTGGAAACAAGTGTGCATGAAGAACCTATTCAGTGTAAAAGACTACTATCTATTAATGGAAGAGAAATAATAATACTGCCTGGAATAATGAGTGAACAGGGAGAGAAATGGCAGTATTCAGCCATTTTAACAACAGAGCTGTCTCTGACAGCATGGAAGCTTCCGGAACGGTCGTGAGACCTCAGAGGAAATCTGGCCAGGCCTGTCGAGGGAAGCCTTTGTGAGAGATGAGATTGGGTGGGTGGGACCCTGAAGGCCTACTGTGCATTAGATAAGCAAAAGGAAGAGGGAGACCATCCCAGAGAAATGGAGCGATCGCAACAAAAACTTGAGAGAAGAGAGACAAGCCTGCGACACTGTAAAGTCAACAATGTGACTGGAAATAAAAAGCAAAGCAAAACAACAAACACAAACCAAAAACAAAAACAAAAGCCCACACATAGGGCAGGGGAAATGGCGTGAAAGGGGACAGCCTCCCAGAACTCGCCTTCTTCCCAGAACCACCATCTACAGTCACCATTTGCTCTGTCCTCAACAACCATCAGGCCGAGAGAGGATGCCCCACAGTCCTCCAACCCCTGGGCCAAATAGAGGAGGGTTAGTATTGGAAGAACAGAGACTCAGCAAGTGACAGAAAAGCCAACCAGGAGGACAGAGGAAGACAGGAGCACATTTCTCACTGCTGGCTTATTGCTTACACAGAAAGATGGGGGCAGAGAGACAGCTGCATCCAGGAGGAGCATTAGCACACCCCTGAAATCCTGATCCAGCTTAGGCTAACTGCCCTCCCTTGTGGTATTCTGGTTGGCCCGTAAGATTGCCACAGGCTAGACAAGTTGTTGGTGGCTCATGTGACAGAGACACATTCGGCTCCAGTCTTTCCTGGCATGGTTATTTCCATGTTTCTATACCATGTCTAATTTCTAAGGCTTGCTAAACTAGGGAATCTCTAAATAAAACGTCCTGGTTCTTTAAAACACCCAGACCACACTTTGTCTCAGCAGCGCGGGACACGGGTTTCAGAGCTAGCCGGAAACTCGTCCATCAGCCGCTGAGTGCCACGTGTTTAGGGACCAGTTGGTCAGCTTTGGTGAGTATATTTGCTTTGGAAACTTTTCACCTTTTGTCCACCTCAACACTAAAGGCCCTGCTGGTTTCCTATGCCAATTTCCACATAAAGCTGAAAAGGCCCCTGGGGCAGTTCATTTTTTAGAAAACACCATTATATGCAGTTGGAATACGTGAAATTAGGATGTGGGAGACCAGTTCGAGGCCCTGGTTGAGCCCTGGGAGCCACACGGAGGTGAGAGGTAACGCGGAGCTGCCTCCAGCATGCCCACTTACCAGCTTATTTTTGACCAACTTTTCTATTGCACTGACAAGGTCTGCAGCAGTAGGCACATCAGGGGGAGCCTGCCGGGCTGCTAGCAAAGACGACTGCAAGACACGGACAGCAAAGGAAAAGCGGGTTAGCGAGAGGCGAGGAACGCAGTTAGGAAGCAAACCACACACGCTCCAAAGCTCCAGTTAGGAAAGCACAGCTTAGTGTTCAGAGGACAGAGACAACAGAGGGAGATGGGGGTGGTTAATGGGGTAGAGGTAGGCCTGCAGATCCCTTGCGAGGGACTTTCTGGTCAGTGACCAAGTATAGATGGGCCTGGTTTTCCTTAGAGGCTGACGGGAGGGGTCACTGGATCCCCCAGGAAACCCACAGGCAAGGGCTATGCGTACTGATAGCTGAGCAGGGGAAACTGCTCTGAGGGAGATCAGGACTTCAGCCTCTTGTAGTAGCCCGCTGCTGTCCCATGGTCTGGTAGGTACGAGCAATTCCAGGCTCAAATGTGGGTGAAGGAGATAAAGTCCTGCCTCGCTACAGCCCTAGGTCTGGAGCGTCACTGTGTGTCAAGCAAGCCTGATACCTCTCTCCATATCTTCTCCCTCCCTTTCCTTCTCATTTCCTACTTCCCACCACACACACACACACACACACACACACACACACACACACACACACACACGGCACTGGTAAGGGTCCCCAAAGAGTTGTATGTCACAGGCTGGGACTCCCAGAGACGCTGCTCACAGCAAAGGGAGACTCAACTACAGGCCTCTCTGTGTCCTTCCCCTGGACCAGTGGCAAGGCTTTGTGCAGTGGTTGTTTGCATAATTGCTGGGTATTTCTCCCACACACTAAAGGAACCTTTGGCTATTAGACTGCTTGCTTTTTCCTTCTTCCACCCTCCTGAGGTAAAGCTAGGGGAGAGATGGCTAGCTCTGTATTAAGGTGTGTGCTTCTAGTCCGGTGCATCAGGGGAGGTGGGAGAGGGCAGACGGCAGACAGCAGTGGTGTTCCCAGGCTGAGACATGAGGAGAATTACTTGGGAGCATAGAAAGAGCAATGTCCTGGGCTAGGCCAGCTTCAGTTTCTCCCTTTAGGTTAGGGAAGAGTTTTTTTTTTTTTTTTTTTACGATTGAAGGAGATCAAATAAATGCAATTAAGAAAGATAAAACAATAAATACTGTTTTTCCTCTTTGGAGAGAAGGCAGACAAAAAGTCTTGGTTTGGAAACTCTAGTTACCATCTCTGATTGGGTAATCTTACTTCTGCTGACTCATTCAAGAGCCAGACGTCAGCCGGGCGTGGTGGCCACGCCTTCAATCCCAGCACTCGGGAGGCAGAGGCAGGCGGATTTCTGAGTTCGAGGCCAGCCTAGTCTACAGAGTGAGTTCCAGGACAGCCAGGGCTATACAGAGAAACCCTGTCTCGAAAAACCAAAAAAAAAAAAAAAAAAAGAGTCAGATGTCCGAAAAACAGAAGCTGGAGCTACACAGTGGTCTCCAGAGATATTACTCAGAGGTACAAGGACCGGAAACACCTAGGGCCGTCTCACAAAGGTCCGCTCAGGACAATTATGGAGCATACAGGTCAGTAAAATATCCTCCAGTTACTGAAATTAAGGTTGAGCAGGCAACACTAATAAGATTCTAAAAGCAGGAATAGATAAAGCACTGATCACCACACACAGTGGAAGTGGGAAACATCCACAGACGTGAACAAAGCACACATGACACGGGGAACAAAGGAGTCTTTGTTAACTTTAAATGATTGAACTTTCAGTTAAAGTTCCTTCGGGGCTGGTGGGGCACACCTGGAAGTTTAACATTCAGTAGGCAGAGGCAAAAGGGTTGCAGCAAGTTCAGGGCCAGCTTGTGCCACGCACACTCCAGTGAAGTCTGCAAGCTTGGTCTATGAAATGAGTTCCAGGCCAGCCAGGGCTAGTGAGACTCTGTCTCCTCAAATCAAAATTGTTTCAATAAATTCAACTCTACTTGCTAGGAGTGCTAGTTAGGACTTATTCCAATTCCAAATATTTCAACAAAAACCAAGTGAACAGAAATCAAGCCAGCCAGCCAGCGTGGGGAGAGCTAATTGTCTAAAATGGGACTTCTGCCATACACTAGGTACAACAGAGAAAAGGACCACATAGATGCCTGGATCCAGGAACAGCCTAACATCCATTCACCCCAACAAACTATGAGGGGACCAGGAGAGGACTCATGGCCTGTTTTATGCAGACAATGGAACCTGGGATCTCTACCATCCCCTCCCTCCACCCCGTCTGTCTGTCTCTGTCTCTGTCTCTGTCTCTGCCTCTCTCTCTCTCTCTCTCTCTCTCTCTCTCTCTCTCTCTCTCACACACACACACACACACACACACACAGAGTTCATATAGGCCATTTTACAAGGGTGAGTGGGGAAGTCAGGAGGCTAGATCTCATGAAGGTGAAGGGCAGGCATCTCTGCCTCTGGGAATCCCTTTGGGTACAGTGTCATACATGCTTCTGTTGCTTTCTTTCTCCATGGCCCAGAGTCAACTTGGCCTAGAAACTAGGGTCCAAACATCTCTGTAGAAATGAACCCAACTGTATGCTTCTTAGAGGGAGCACCATGGGAGGCGGCCACATCTTAATCCCTGGCTCTACACAGAGGAAGACCTTGGATATTTACTATGGGTTAACAACCAAATGCAAAGCAGACAGAATTAAAGTCAGAAATGCTGGAACATCCATAAACAGAGCCTATGAAGTCTGATGCCTATACATGCTTAGCCTGCTAACTCAAAGGAGGCTTCCCCAGTACAGGGCATAGGGAAGAACATAGTGAGAACCAAAGACAACCAGGCGAGCTACCACTACCACCACAAAACCACACTCGGGAAGACAATGGCAAGTGCAATCAAAAGCTGCAACTTCCGACTCAGTGACCAGAGTCAAGCCACTGTATTAGAAAGCAAGGAGAACTCAAGGAGCCCAGGCACAACTGTGAGGAGAGCAAGGACACATACCACCACCACAGCTCCAGTCGGGAATGGTGGCACGTGCCTTTAATGCCAGCGTTAGGGAGACAGAGGCAAGTGGATCTCTGAAAAACTGGGGCCAAGCCTGGTCTATATAATGAGTTTCTGGCTGGGCAAGGCTACATAGTATCAAAAGAAACAAAGCAGCCCCATGCTGTCGGTCAGTGCCTGGGAGTCAAGACCTCCAGAGTCAAGCCATAGCTCCCTCGGGAACAAGTAGAAGGGGCTGACCACTGGGGCATTAGTGGCAGAGGGGACAAGGACCTTTCCAACCAGTGAGCAGAACATGTCACAAAACAAAAGGCGGTGGCAATTTGACATGCTTTGCTTTCCCATGGTTGACAACAACCCCTCCACCACGAGCATCTCTACCCTACGTGCTGAGATGGCAGAGTTTTATCAGCACTGGCTCAAGAAGAAGAGGCTGTGGTTAGACTTTTAGAGCCGAGTGCAGAAGATGATTAAAACACAGGTTGGACATCAGGCATTATACAATGATTGCCACCTGACCCCTCACAGATTCCTTTCAGGACTGCTGCCTGCAAATACTGAAGTCCCCACGGGACCCTTTGAGCTTTCCCAGGCGGGTTCCTGCTTGAACTGGTCTTTGCATGTCCCTACACTGCCCAGAACAAGGCCAAGCCTCCATGATCGTGGGTGAGGACACCTGCTCACTGACACCCGTGTCCCTGAGGGCTCAGGAAGGGAAAGCACTGATGGAGAGGGCAGCGCTGATTCCTGCTTTACGTACTCAGGAAGAGAAATCTCAGCAGAGTTCCTACCATCTCATCCTGTGTGGGATCGTTGTCAAAGATCTTCATGGGCGGAGGGAGGGGTGTGTGTGACTCTTCATCTGGCTCGTCTTCGCCCCAACCCTTCTTGCTCTTCTAGAACAAAAGAACACCATTAGGTACTGCCACACCAATAAAAGATGCCAATAACTCAGGACTTGACATTTAGAAAAAGCTCTTAAGGAGAAATACTCAGGAAGGGAGAAGGCTGGAAGGTTTTTTTTTTTTTTTTTTTTTTAAAGCTAATTTTCTCCTCCTTTTGCAACTTCCACTCCTTCCTCCACCTCTGCCCAGGGTCTAGGCTGGCCTTGAACTCATGATTCTTATGTCTGCCTCTTGGGTGCTGGAATTACAGGTATGTCACCGCACCACACCTAACTTCAAATTTTTCTGAAGGGCTATTAAGCTACCATCCAAATCTCACCAGGGTTTTATGCCGTCTATACCTTGAGAAATGACAGATGGAACAAAATTACAAGGCAGAGTCTGGCTCTGCATCTGAAAGACTTTCCTAGCTTCACCAGTGATTGGAGTCAGCGAGTTCTGCAGATAACACGGGCATTTCATTCCCCAAGCCAAAGCACACGCCCTATATTTTTATTATAGAATCTCAGCTCTACAAGAACCCAGTGTTCTGTGACTAACATGAGGTCAGAGGTCTCACTGCATCGTCACCAGCTGCCTCCAAAGTCCCTCAGTGAGCGTAGGTCTTTTCCACTGTGGCCTTTACGTACTCTTCATAGCTTCCCTCTACAACTCCTCTGTTTGTTTGTTTGTTTACTTATTTATTTGAGATAAGATCCCAGTGTGCAGCCCCAGCTTGCCTAGAACTCAGTACATAGAACTAGCTGACCTCAACTTCAGAGACTGGCTGCCTCTGCCTCCCGAGTGCTGGGACTAAAGGAGGCCACTACCACTGCCATTCACAGCACGCTTTACAGGTGACACTGCTCAAAACCCTTGGCTGCACTCAGCCTCTGGTTTCCAGAGTGACAGTCTCCGGCCTTGCATTCTTACTCTGTGTCTGGCCAGTTTTAATGTCATCATCAGTAGAGGCAGGGGACTGACTGGCCAGAGATTCTGATCTCTGAATCTGGCAAATCTACTTGATGGTCATAGCGCTTCTCAGTCTGTGAATGGGTCATATATCAAGGTAGTCAAGACTCAAGAATGGGAAGTTCAAGATGACATAGTACTAGAGATGGTAGAGCTGCTTATTACATGGCTGGGAGGGAAACGAGTCGGGGGTCTCTTGTGGCCCTGGTAAGTACCTCGTCAGCGCTGTCTCCCTGAGGGGTTGTCTCATCCCCAGGCTTGGGTGATCCCAGGTCGAAGCTCTTCCGCCCATCCCGGACTTTCTTCTGCTTTTTGATGTTCCCGTCCGCTTTTCCGCTGTTGAGGCGGCGCACGGGGCTGGTCAGCCACTTTTTGAGGGTGTTGGTGGAGCGCTTGGGACCAGGGGAACTGTGGATGGAGTTCAGGGAGGGCTGAGACTGCAGGTGGGCCACGGACTCGGATTTGCCTCCATTCTCACTGGAGGAATGAGAGTATGAATCTGAGGAGGAAGGACAGACAGAGACATCACGTCAGAACCAGTTAAAGCAGGCTTTAGAACTTCAGCTTCACCCTCAGGGAGCAAAAGAGACATCAAGGCCAGCTGTGGACCCAGGCAAAAGACAGCAATAACATTGACACTGATTCAAAGGTTCACATGTGTGATACCATTCCAGGTTTTATAGAAACTCACAGGAGACAAATGCTCCTGCTTCCATGGAGGTTATATTCTGATGGAAAATATAATAATATACCATAACAACGAAATAGGTAAAGTATCATAGATAATGAGATAATTTATTAAAAAATAAGGTTGGGCCAGGCACTGGTGGCACATGCCTTTAATCCCAGCACTCAGGAGGCAGAAGCAGGCAGATCTCTGAGAATTGGAGGCCAGCCTGGTCTACAGAGCAAGTGTCCGGATAGCCAGGGCTATAGAGAGAAACCCTGTCTTGAAAAGAAACTAATGGTGATGGTGATGGTGACAGTGACAGTGGCAGTGACAGTGTCAGTGATGATGAGAAATGCAGTGGGCAATAGAGGGTACAAATTAACAGTAATTGAGGTTAGATCATGACTCAATCGATGTCTGAGCATGGTCCTAACAGCGGCGAGAGACAAGCCATGCAGCCATTTAACAAAGGCCAAGGCAGGCAGTAGAAGATGAAAAAGTATAGATGTCCCAAGGTAGTGTGTGGGGTATGCTGGGTGGCATCAGAGCAGTGTGCAGGGGGAACAGAGTGGGGGTCAGTGAAAGCAAAAGGGACTGGACCACCCGGACTGGGTGGCCAATAGTATGATACCTTTGTTTTTACCTACATGGAAAATTCCCAGAAGATGGATATCATCTATCGTAATACTAAAATGCCATTCTTACTTGCAATTGAGGTCAGTGGCAACAGACTGCCTAGGAGGCCGCCATATTCCTTTCAACTGAGTGATGCTGGTGACCACCAGAAGGGATCAGACTCGGGATATGTTTTGACAGCAGGACAAAGAATAAAGTTCCCGAGGCAGGCAGAGTATCGAAGTGTGCCTCTGAGGGTAGATGTAAGGGAGGCCAGTTGCAGGCATCTTTGAGATGCTCATAGATAGATACTAGCAGACAGGCTGAAGAGCCACTAGACTTCAAGCCTGGAGCTGGGGGGGGGGGGGGGAGTGCTGGTGAGCTGCCGTTGACTGAGGGCTACAGTGAAGAGAGGGCACTGGATGCTGTGAATGAAAACACCAAGAGGCATGGATGTGCGGAACAGAGAAGTCTGGAGACTCAGCAAGAGGCAGGAGGATGAGAAAGCGAAGAAAATGTCAAGAGAGGCAGGGAGAGATGAGAGCAGGAGCTGGCCAGGAGGCTGCCCGGAGGAAAGACATGATCAGCTGTGTCGGATGCTCCTTGACAGGTCAAGAGTTCTCACCAAAGAAACCTTAAACTTAGTTACACAGACGTCACCGGTGACTTTGCAGAAAAGCAGCTGTGGTGTGCTGGAGGGGGCATGCTCATTACACAGGATGGAGAGAGGAAGGGACAGGGTGCACAGAGGACTTCTGTTTTGTTTTAAAGGGACAATGATTGGAGATCAAGAGAGTTTGCTTTGTTCTTTCAAATAGGAGAAATCAGCATATTGTCTGCAAGTTGCATTTGTGGACTATCTCAATGCTTTAATGAGCTTACAATAGCCTAAGCATTTTACAGGACCATCTTGTTTCATTCTCTGACAACACAACTGGGCTCCAGGGGTGGAGGGTTGTCTTCTAATCTTCATTTTACAGAAGAGGAAACGGCCCATTTAGAGACATCAATCAGTTTGCCCAAGGACACACAGCTCCCAGGGACAGGGTGAGATCTGTTGGTCATTCAGCCAGACTTGAGCAATTAACCATCTACTGGCCCTTCACACCTGTTCATGCCCAGTGCCCTTCACACCTGTTCATACTCAGTGCCCTTCATACCTTGTCATGCCCAGTGCAAGCAAAGCAAACCCAAGGAACCACACTATTGAAGTGGGAGAGCTAGAGAGAGCACAGCACAGGAGAAACATGGCCGACAATCCTTATATGACACTTGAAGACTTGCTACTCTTTGAGGAGACCAGCAGTACATGTACAGAGTTGAACCTCTAGAAAACCTGACTAAGCCCAAGACAAGATTTTAAAGTCTGCTTCAGGTGTTCTAGCCCCAACTGCTCAGTGATGATGTTTTTTGGTTCCACCCATGCTGAGAGAACTAGAGTCCTCAGACTTCTGGAAGTTGCACAGCAACACCAGCATCCTGGCACCCAAGTCAAGTGCCAAGCAAGAATCACTAACCAGTGACAACATCACAGAGAGTGTAGTGGAGAGTGAGTTCTAAAAATATAAGATCCAGGCTCCATTTTCATCCATCTCTTGTCTAGCTACACACACTTCCACGTGCACAACAGCAGAGAGAGGTCAGGAGGGAGAGAACAGAACAGAACAGAACAGCAAGCGGAACATAGGAGATAAAGATTCTCTCACAAAGCCATGTGTGATTAATTGCCAGCAGGCTGGTATGAACAGACTCTCCTGATAAGTGAGCCCAGTTCAGAGAAGGGTCATAACTGTGTAGGAGAGACTAGCCTGAAAAAGTTTAAGGGGAGAGATGTTTGGGGGAGGTCTGCTCCCAAAGAGAGGGATGACAAGACCAATCGCAGAGTCAGGGGGATGGAAGGGAAGTTATCCTGTTCAAAGTGGGTCCTTTCCAGGGACTAAGATCAGTGGGGTAGAAACCAGGAGGAAGGGAACAGTTGGGAAGATATTGGACAATAGGCTGGACTGTGAACTTTGAGATTCTGGTGGGAAATGACAACAGAAAAGGGGTAGGTTTTTTGTTTGCTTGTTTTGTTTTATTTTTTGTTGTTTTTCAAATTAACCTGGCAGCTCTATATAACTATCTTGGGAAAAAGGGATTGGATTTAAGATCCAGATAGCTGTGCCCGGGCTAGAGAATATGATACTGTTAGTGTTCAGAAAACAAATTAAAGATGAGGGTGTCATGAATGCTCATTACTACCACAGTCCTGAGATAGCTGATCTCCACCCCAGCCCTAGTTTGCAAACTGATATTTAAACCAAGTAAATGGCTGGGTACCTAGACGGTGTTCTAGTGGCTTTTCATACCTACTCGGAGACTGAATCACAGTTTCCTGTGTGATTCTGCCCTAGACTTGGACAAGAGATCTCACCTAGCCCTGGAAACCCTCAGAGCAGAAAAGATAATCCTGAAATAAAATTAACAAATGTATTTGCCAAGAGAGAGCTGTCTCCAGGATCTCCCTGGGGCTGATAACCCTAAGCTCCTTGTTGGGGCTGCTTTGGGCCTTGGCCCTGCTGGGGCACTTCCCTGGGGGCTGTTAGGGCCTTGTGCATACTTTGGAAAGCAACAGCAGAGTATCTGTGTTTGGAAGCACAAACACAGAGCTCCTAAAATTCCCTGGTATGAGAAGAACCTACAAGGTTGCTCTGCTCAGGGAACATCTGGGGATTCACTGGCATGTCTTTAAGGACAAAGGTGTAATCTTATCTCAGAAAATTCCTCTCTGGCTGTGGTCTTCTGTGTTGACATTATTTCTCAAGGGTTTGGTATGGGTGATAAGCATCTGCAGTAGCGCTGATAGAAACAGGGCCTCCCTGAAGATAAGCAGCAGGCTCTCTGCATTCACCAGGCCCCAGGGATGCAACTGACTGCAAGTTTTCGAAACCCAGGTTTATAGCAGATGCTGTGTCAGCAAAGCAACAGTCTTAGCCGCATTAACTGTGCCTCGGTTACCAAGCAAAGCAAGTTGATGTTCTAGGGTAAACCATGGCCTGGCTTTGACATTCTCAGATGCATGTTAGGAATGGCCATTCCTCTTTCCTGGCTACTATTGATATCTGCTTCTTATGCTTTCTGTATAAAGTGATGGCAAAAATACATGAGTGGAAAATGAGATCTCCAGAATATTTTCAATGCTGTTTCACGTTTGCTTTAGGCAAACAGCTGGAGTCACTGGACGGGGGCTAAGCACCACCAAGTCAGAGCAATATGAGATTCATCATGTAGCCGGTGTCCTAGCATAAGACAGGAAAAGAGGTAGGGGGACACAGGGTCTTACCATGTAGCCTTGCCTGGCTCAGAACTTGTTCTGTAGGCCAGGCTGGCCTCAAACTCATCGAGATTTACCAGCCTCTGCCTCTTGAGCCCTGGCATTAAAGGCCTGCCTACACTACCTGCCTGGCCTAAATCACTTAAAATGCCTAGCTGTAAAAAAATGTGGAATTACTTGGACAAGAAACAGCTGCCTAGTTAGCTGCCTCTTCGGGATTACTATGCCCACACCATCTCTGTAAAATGGCTACATTAGTGAAATGTGTTCCTGGTAATAGGACAGTTCTGGGCCTAGTTCACATCAACTACAACAATAACCCTGTCTCTCACCCTAGTCGTCGTAGTTGAGGCAGGTTACACGAATTACGGTTCCCGTGTTAGGAAATAGAGAAATGAGAGGGTTTCAGCAAACCAAGGTCAGTGGCAGAGTCAAACCCCAAATCCAGGCCAGGCTTTGCAGCACACACCTTAGCCTTATTTCTCTCTATCTGTTCAGCCCGTGGATTCCCGAGCCTCTGTGATTATGGTATAAGGGACTATCCGGTTGCTTAGCCTTATTTCTCTCTATCTGTTCAGCCCGTGGATTCCCGAGCCTCTGTGATTAAGGTATAAGGGACTATCCGGTTGCTAGTCTCTTCAACATCTTAATATAAACTTACCCATCTGTTGTATAAATGATAAAGTTTCCGTGTTGAGAACCATCTTCAAATTTACCCAATAATTGTGCAGGTTAAGCAACAGAGCCACAGTCACGAACTAGTAACGAAACTAGGACCAGACCGAGCATCCCCTCGACCATTGAGGCCGTTGGATCAACACATGCTCTTGACTCTGAGGTTAGGAATTGCCCTGAGGACTGGTTTCAAGTGTGTGGGAGCTCTGGACGCCATAAGTAGATGAGAGTCCCTTATCTGCAATTTGTTTACAGGATTAAAAATAACAGTGAATTTCCTTAGGCAAATTTTTACTATGAAATTGCCCTGTATCTTTGGTTTTTCCAAGACAGGGTTTCTCTTTGTAGCCCTGGCTGTCCTAGAATTCACTGTATAGACCAGGCTGGCCTTAAACTCACAGAGATACAACTGCCTCTGCCTCCCTAGTGCTGGGATTAAAGGTGTGTGCCACCACCACCACCACTGCCCTGGAAAAATATTTTTAAATAAAGAAAAATACAGGGGAAAAATAACAGCTATTTAATTATCAAAATGTACATATTTTGTCATATTTGCTTCACCTGTTTTTTAAGAATGAAAGGTTTCAGATATAGCTGAAGGCGGCCACTTATCTTTACAATCTCACACTCTTCTCCCATCCCAGAATTAAAGGGAGTTCTAAGGTTGGTTTACCCCTTCACATCCATGCCATTTACTTTACATGCAAGTGCGGCCCTATTTGTATTTTATATAATCATAATATAGGTATCATTTTGCAACTTGCAAATTCTCCATGGCTCAGCCCATTCCCTAGCCATGACAAGCACTTCCTGTGTCTCTCTCCGAATAGGAGCTTCTGATGAACTCAGGATAGGGCAGGTGAACAACCTGAGGTCAAGGCCTCAGATGGTTGACCAGTTAAGATTATGCTACCCGTGTTGTCATTGTCCCCCTGGGGCCAGGTCTTGGTCACTCTAGGTGTTTTAGTCACTGTGCAGCCTGGGGTCCAGCAGCTCAGAAGTGAGTGCTGTCTGCTGCCCTGAAGATGAAATCTGGGAAAGCCAGGACAGCACCCTCACTGCAGGCATCCTAATGATTCCCTGTCTATAAACACCATCTTTTCCTTATTAGCAAGCAGAACAGAAGATACTGAAAAGAACACGGGCAGAGTACGGGAGAGGTGTGTTACATCCCATACAGCTCAGTTTGAAACTCAGCCTCTCTCCCGTTGAGGACACTTCTATTCACACTTTTAACTTTTATGTTGTATCCGAAGAAAAGTTCTGCCTTCATTGGCCTGCTGTGAAGGTTGCAGGTTTTTGAGAGGGGCTATCCTGAGCTAGGCATCGCAGCTAGGCTTCTGAGGAGGGCTATCCTGAGCTAGGCATCACCGCACGCTCAAGTGTCTCAGGGCTGTATTCACAGTACAAAACACTGATGTAGCCTCGTTTCTGTTCCCCTCAGTGGCAGGTGAAGGACTACACCTCCTCGACAGATAGAGGAGAAAGTCCTTCTATCTGTGGGTTTACTGTCCCCAAGGACCCAAACAGAGGATTGGAAGAGCTAGCCTGCAAACCAGGGAACACGAGGGCAGAGAAAAATCAAGTCTGCTTCTCTCTATTTCCAAGACGCTTCTCACACCAGACACATATATGGTTGTTTCTTACACACCAAGCCAGCAATCAGCTAGGTATCAACTCTGGCACTGTCATCCTGAAGAAGGCATTAGATCCCACAGGTTGATGGCTCAGTCCCCAGTTCTGCCACCTCAGATGCCAGTCACAAGCCCCCAGTTGTTTTACCTATGCTTGACTGACTGGACACAAACCTCCCTTTAAGAAAGAAAGAAAGAAAGAAAGAAAGAAAGAAAGAAAGAGAGAGGGAGGGAGGGAGGGAGGGAGGGAGGGAGGGAGGGAGGGAGGGAGGGAGGAAGGAAGGAAGGAAGGAAGGAAGGAAGAAAGAAAGAAAGAAAGAAAGAAAGAAAGAAAGAAAGAAAGAAAGAAAGAAAGAAAGAAAGAAAGAAAGAAAGAAAAAGTTGGTTTTCCAAGACAGGGTTTCTCTGTGTAGCTCTGGTTGTCCTGGAACTCACTCTGAAGACCAGGCTGGCCTCAAACTCAGAGATCCAGGTGCCTCTGCCTGCCAAGTGCTGGGGTTAATGGCATGGACTATCACTGCCTGGCCCACAGCCTCCCTTCTAGTGCCCACAGTCTCCTTTTCCAGCTTGACTAATGTACTTCGGTGTCTCTCAAAACTCCGGGAAACAATGCTTACTGGTTTACTATAAAAGATCTACCAAATGGTACAGACAATAAGATTGTAGGGCACTGGGCTGGTGAGATGGCTCAGTGGGTAAGAGCACCCGACTGCTCTTCCGAAGGTCAGGAGTTCAAATCCCAGCAACCACATGGTGGCTCACAACCATCTGTAACGAGATCTGGCGCCCTCTTCTGGAGTGTCTGAAGACAGCTACAGTGTACTTACATATAATAAATAAATAAATCTTTAAAAAAAAAAAAATTGTAGGGCACTAACGGTGGCACCTCTATGCCCTCTTTAGCTGTACTGTCTCTCAGGCACCTGCTTGAATTGTGCTACCCTTTATAACATAGACATGGTCAACTAAATTGCTGGCCAACCTAGCCTCCAACCCCTATCCTCTCCCCAAAGGTTGTGGGGAAAAACTGAAAATCCCAACTCTGTAAGCCTGCCATGGTATCTGGGTGAACTCTACCCACCAGAAGTGGCTGCAAGCCCTCAGCCAATCGTTAGCACACCAAGAATCACTATTTTGGAGATGCCAATGATGATAGGAGTTGTATTCTGAGCAACAGAATAATGTCAGATATGCATCAGGGTCTGTGTATGTGCAAAGTGGCTGCCAAAGGATTTTTCTATGTTGCCTTGAGCGGCACCTGTCAAGATGGAAAGCTCATTCCCACTCCATTCTTCCACAGTCCAGCAGTTGTCTTCTATCACACTAACACATTTCCATAAGAAGTATCAGGTCATTGTTAAAACACACAAGATCTAGTTGTTGGTGTTTTTTAGATCGGGTCTTAGTGTGCAGTTTTGGCTGGCCTGGAATTCATTATGTAGAATAAGCTGGCTTCAAACTTATGGAGACTCACTCACCTGCCTCCGTCTCGTAAGTGCTTGGAGTTGAAAGTGTGCGCCACCACACATGGCTAGCTGCCTGATCTTAATCCTTACAGAGCTGATCTAGATCAGAGGTTCTCAAGCTGTGGGTTGTGACTCCTGTGGGTGCTGAATAACCCTTTCACAGGATCACCTAACACCATAACAAAAACACAGAGATTTACATTATGATTCATAACAGTAGCAAAATTACAGTTATGAAGTAGCAACAAAAATAAAATTTTGGCTGGGGAGTCACCACATGAAGAACTGTATTAAAAGGTGGCAGCCTTAGGAAGGCTGAGAACCACTGGTTTAAATGGTCATCAAGTCTATAAGCGTTTCTCTGGTATTTATCATGATAATGTATGGGAAACATTTGACTCCAATCACTAAAATAGAAAACCCCAAAGATTCCTAACATGGTGACATTGGCTACAGTAATAGAGAAATAGTTGTAAATCTAGCCTATTGCTTTCTATGCCCTGAGCTACAAGGCCAGCATGTCAATACGTTTGGCTGCAAAAACTATGCACACAGGTATCCCGCTTTCTCTGCCTTTCTAGAAGAAACTTACATTTGTCTTTCCTTAGTATTTTTCATACTGGAATGTACATCTGGAGAAGGCTGTATGATGGACAGAATAATAAGAATTCTCTGGATGATAAATACATATGTGTGTTTATAAGCATGCGCAGCACAGTATGAATATGACCTGTGTGGCCTAGGATAATGAGCCTGCCAGGTTTTTCAAGAGGAATGTTAGTTGCATATTCAGTTGAGGTCCTGAAGCTGTATACCATCGGTGTCCAGTATGGCTGGCTTCCCAGCAAACCATCTGGTTGGCATCATGGCGCCTAGGCTGCTCTGTGCTGGAGAATGAAGGACGTTTCTATAGAGCCAGCAGTGGGAAGTAAACTGGAGGGGCCAGCCTGGTCTACAGAGTGGGTTCCAGGACAGACAGGGCTACACAAAATATTGTCTCTAAAACAAAAACAAAATCAATCAAGCAAGCAAGCAAGCAAACAAACAAACAAAACACCCTTCTCTAATGAGTCCTCTACCAGCCTACGGCTCTTTACAGAGACTCAGTACCTTTATAAATGTTGTATATCTGAATTTCTCTGCACTTAACACTGGTGTCTGATTTTTCTCACTGAAGTATAAATTCCTGGGCCACTGTGAACCTTGCACCTTTGGTCGTGTCTCTGTCTTAGCTCACTTCCACTCAGTGGTCCCTTCCTTTGCTTTCTTCCTTTGCTGATGCTCTAGCCTATAGAACACAGATCCAAGCCACAGAACTGAGTTGTATGCAGTGGCCACAGAGGACAGGAATCTTTCTACCTCCTGGCCCTTGGTAATGTCAGCTCTTCATAGGACAGTCTTTGCCAACAGTCTTCACAGAAAGGAAGAGTCAAAGCCTCTGGCTCTATCTTCATGGGAGTCTCCTGAATTCAGTCCTAACTCAGTTCCAATCCCCCTCAGCTGCTGCCATGTCTGTCCATCACTTTAACCTTCGCCCACGCTTCAGCTCCAAGATGCCACGGGTAACAGAAGATATAGTTCCTAATCGCTTGTCTTCAGGGTCTCCTTGGCCTCAGTTCTGAGTCAGAAGTGGAGAGAGGAAAGTCCGCAAAGGGTACTGAATGTTTATTTTAGGTAGCAAATATACTGTAGCTGTCTTCAGACACCAGAAGAGGGCATCGGATCCCATTGCAGATGGTTATGAGCCACCATGTGGTTGCTGGGAATTGAACTCAGGACCTCTGGAAGAGCAGTCAGTGCTCTTATCCTCTGAGCCATCTCTCCAGCCCCCATTATTCAGTCTTTAAAGAGGAGATTTTTCCTACTTGTCACACATGGATAAACATGAAGGACATTAAATTTAAATGAAACAAGCCAGACACAGAAAATGATTATATGATATTACTTAAATGTCAAATCTTTAAAAAGATGTGTGTTGGGGGAAAGGTCAAATGTACTAGAGAAAGAAGATAAGCAGTGGCTGCCTGGTGCAGGGAGTGGAACTGAGGTAAGGAAAGAGATGTAGGTCAGGAGATAAGAACTGACAGAGGCGTAGTCTAGCAAGTCTAGAGGTCTAATGCATTATGTGAGGATTAGCATTAATAAAATTGCTGCTGAATTGAAGTTGTCCTTGCCACGAAAGAAGGGGTAACTCTGAGATGGTGATGTTTCACCATAGTAACCATTTATACAATAACACAATTTATGTGTCCCACACACTGTGTCCTATATCTTAAAAATATACAAAAAAATTATCTAAAAACAAAATAATGGCTTGTACTTGCAGGTTATTGATAGGACAATAAGAATTAGTAGATAAACAGGAGATAAGATGGCCTGAAACCTGTACTCATCTCTAAAGAGCCTAAGAAGGGTCATCCTATTATGACACAGGGTACCAGGCATGCTCCAAGGCTGGGGTGGGCCCTATCAGGGTTCCTCTCTTTCTGTACTGCCCTTCCAAGCTACGCATCTAACAGGTGAGCTTATCTCCCTGGCAAAACAGGGCTTCTCCTGAGTCTGTGGTGCATCCACAGTCTTCACACAAACCAGAAAATGAGCTCGACGAGCTTTCCAAAGCATTGCTGGTCCTACTGACTCACACGGCAACACTGTCCCTTCTTCTTTATGGATAGTGTGCACATAGTCACATTCAACACTGTTAGATCACACACTACAAATGACTGCATTCCACAGCTTGTCAAGGCTAACTCAGTCTCTTTCTATCACAGGCTCTTCACAAAGATTTTTGCACTAGCATATTCCTTCCACTCTCTCTGTCACTGCCTTCCTTCAGATCCTTCAGTCCACTTGGGTCAACTCCATGATGGCCTCTGGATTGTCCTCTCTGTATCTAATGCAACTCTGTTACTATGGCAACCACACCACCTTGTTCAGCCACTCTTCCAAACCTGATCACTGAGACCCACATGGTCAGGCCCACGCACTGGGTGGGAATAGCAAGATTCTCCATTTATGGTCTTTATACAAGTTGTATCCGTACCACCTAGGGACGCAGCAGAAATGAAAGGTGTCAGGTCCTGCTCCCGAGCTGGTTGGTCGAAATCTATGGGGGTGGCTTGCCATGGGATTTGAGGTGTCTCAAGTTTGAAAATCACCATTCCACATGAAGCCTCCGCTCTGGTCTAATTGCCCAGGCTGATGTGCCAACCGTGCCATGTTTCTCCCAGCTCACCTTACCCTTTAGCTATCTTCTGAAGCTGATCCAGAATTCTTGAGCGATTAAACTTAGCTGTTGTCCTTTTCCTCTGATAGCATGCCTGTGCCATTCCTTGGGCACTGATAAATGCTACTTTACACATTTCACCTTGCTGAGGGATGCCCTTCAGGACAGAGGTAGTATCCATCTCTGTACCCCGGGCACAAATTCTTTAGTCATTACATGACCAGTGATGAATAGGGAATGACAAAAGCAGATAAATCATTGGAGTGTGGATATTTTTAGGACCAAAGAGCTTTAAGAAAAAGTCTTTGTCAGTGAGGCCCCTGACGCTTGGACTTAGCAATGTAGCTATCAACATAGACTTCTGTTTCCTGTGTCCCTTACGATGTCCAAGGTACATCTTAAGGACCTTTTAAGGACAACCCAAGTCACTCACTTCTTTACTGTGGGACTTCTCAGAACCTTGAATACCCTGGTGTAAGTGCTGACTGCAGAGGGAATGTAGTATTTAGCAGATTACTATTAATATGTCCTTGGATTCTCAGTGTGGCCAGCATGGAATCTTGGCTATGATGACATCAAGTTTAGGATACAGCTGTGACTCACGCTCCTGAGGAGAGTGTCCTGACATCAGAGTTGCTGGTCAAATTCAAAACCTGTTGCAAAAGCCCAAGTAAGAGCTAAGTTACAATGCAGTTATTTTAAGCTGATGTGTTACCACATGAGAGCCTACCCAGAAGCCAGTGGGAAGCTGGCCTGGATTGAGGTGATAATGTAACCTTTGTAGTAACCTTGCTCAAAGTAACTCCCAAAGGCTTCTCTGCAGGGACAGGGGGAGGAGTTGGGAAGGGTGACTGGAAAGCTTAAGACTGTCATTAAGTGCTGCTTAACTGAAATGCCAAAGTGGAAACTCTCCTTGGAAACAGAGGGACAAGAAAGAGGAAAGTGCCCTCTTGGAGGAGCATGTAGCTGTTGAAGGTTAACAACTGCCTGTCTTTAGTGGTGTGTGTGTGTGCATGACTGTGTGTCCAAGTAGAGAAGGGAAATGTAAAGGCTCAGGCTCTCCTGGCTTTACCTAATAGGAGATTCTGCATCTTTTACTTTTTGCCAAGGTGAGCATCCTCTAGGACTCCCTCCCTCCCTGGCCTTGGAGAAAAGCCCCTTCCTCCTGCATCTCTCAGCACAGGGCTCCTTTCACACACGCACCCCTGTGCCTGTCCCTGACGCCTCACAGCTAGGAGCTCAGAGCCAATGCTAACCGTGGCTATGGACGTCCACCGCCTGCCCAGCAAAGCAGGGTTCACACGTGTGATCCCACTAACCGCGGTTCTTCAAAGCCTTTTACTCTGACAGCATTTCAGACTTGGAGAAAAGTTTCAAGGCCAATACAAAGGGTCTACATATACCTAGCCCTGACTCCCTTTCTGACCTCAGTATGAATTACACATTTATTTCCAAATATTTTGACTTTTTTTCCCCCTGAAAGCAAAGCTGCTTTCTTGCACAGATAAAGGACAGTGAACAGAACACTAGCATGCTCTCTGTTCAGATGTCACCAACTGTTCTAATGGCCTTTACAGACGGACGAGGCTTATCGTGATCTGTGTACCTTTTATGAGGACAAAATAGCTACACCACTGAACTCCTCCCACTCTGGGTTTGGAGATGTTTCCTCAGGCTTGGATTCAGGGTGCACACTGTGGAGAGGCAGCCTCACACATACACTGACTGCATCGGAGGCACACAGTATGGAGTTGACTCTTCTAGAGATGTGAGCCTGGCTCCTCTGGCTCAAGGGCTTTCTGTCACCCGCACTGTTCTTTGGTAAGGACTTTGTGTCACCAACACTCTTCCTTGGTATACTCCTGAAGCCTGCCTTGCCTAACCTAGGGCATCTACATGGCAAATCAGCTATAGGTAGATAATGTTTGAGCAAAATTACTATGTCACATACTCAACTCCACTCATAAGACAGTTCCTCGGTCACAAGAGAAGAATTTATCCCTTCACTGAAGACCAGAGTGGGAATAAATGATGCAAGCTGTAATTACACTAAAAGCTAGAACTAGATTTTAAAAAATTAATACTTTGTAATGAGCTTATAAAATAGTGGGCTTTCTTAGGATATTTTTATACACGTGTATTGCCCACATCTGCCCTTGCTCTCCTTTCCAACCCCACATCCATATTTTGTTAAAATTTTGCAAGTTTTGCTTTAAGATGCTACTCATATTCAAGTCTTCCACCTCTGGGGAAGTTTCTGAAAGCTAGCCTGTAAGTTTATGACCAAACCACAAGCCTCTTCTGCAGATCTTCAGGCTGTCTTTGAAAAATGGGTTAGCTCACGCCTTCAGCCCTAGTGCTGGGAAGCAGAAGCAGACAGATCTCTCTGTGTCTGAGGCCAGCCTGGTCTACAGAGTGAGTCCTAGGATGGCAAGGCTACCCAGAGAAACCCTGTCTTGAAAGAAAGAAAGAAAGAAAGAAAGAAAGAAAGAAAGAAAGAAAGAAAGAAAGAAAGAAAGAAAGAAAGGAAGGAAGGAAGGAAGAAAGAAAGAAAGAAAGAAAGGAAGAAAGGAAGGGAGGGAGAAAGAAAGAAAGAAAGAAAGGAAGAAAGAAAGAAAGAAAGAAAGAAAGAAAGAAAGAAAGAGAGAGAAAGGAAGGAAGGAAGGGAGAAGGAAAGAAGGAAGGAAGGAAGGAAGGAAGAAAGAAAGGAAAAGAAAACAATGTTGGAACTTTTGTGGAGAGACATGAAGTTCTGGCCAGATCAGTTAGCTACTCCTGTTACTAAGAGACATGGGAAGATCCCCATGACGACAAGGAGCAGTGCTTACTCTTGAGTCTGGAGCAGAACGGACTCAGTGAAAAAGCCACAGGTTGAACATCGGATGGAGCATTCAAAGATACCCGCAGGCAGAGCTGGATCATCTCCGTTCTCCCAGGTTGGATTTAAATGTTAAAGGCAGGAGAAATGGCAAGGACACAGGAGAGGACAGACGGGCAAGGGCCTCAGCGGCTCCGAGCTTGAGGGCAGACAACAACAAACCGTTACCCAGTTGTCCTAGCAAACAGTCAGCCTTGGCACGAGGAAAGCTGAGGTTTGATTGGGAAGGCCACTTTCCAGTTATCCTTAGGACTAGACAGTGCCCTATCAGACATCTACTGTCCTTGGGGCAGGTGAGACAGATTGAAACCTTGTTCTGTTTAAAAGCCAGTTCCCAAGATTTATGAGCATTTCCTAATCAGGAAAAACATCCAAGGTACCCAATGGGCTGCAAAGAATTAGGATATTTATTTACTTAGGGCAAAGGTCAGAACTCAGGCATCTTTACAGATTGATAGGAGAGGCGCACAGGAAAAACTGGACGCTGGGCAGTAAGGGCTGAGGTATAATGGAGGGTGAAGGATATTCTTATTCATGCATATTTCAAAAAAACAAAACAAAACAACAACAACAAAAAAAACGATCCCTAAGCTAGACGATCAGACACAAAGTGTCTTGGGCCACAGTGTGCAGCCTTGTTGATTCTGCTCAGCAGTGACCTGGGTGGAGTATGGCCCTACCAGTGACCCTGCGGAGGCCATACATAGCTAGACCACTCCCATAAGAGCACCCATTTCCCATTTCGCACACTGCCTAGACTCTGCTGACCGTGATGGCTCTTCTATTAACTGGATGCTGGCTCTCGTAATAAGTTACCTCATGCGTGAAGGTGTTCCACTGTTATCAGCTTATTTAACTGTTTTTGAGTGTCTTCTGTGTGCTATCCTGATGTGAGCTCTAGTTGGGCAGTAGACAACCCCCCTGGTGGCGTTCAGGGGTGCAGATGGAGTTAGACAGTAAACTTAAGTGGCTTAAGAAAACCTTCCAATCCGGAGCTGGATCTGGGGAATTTAAATGGGTAGGAAAGGATACTTCCTTCAGAATGAGAAGCTGGTGGCGGTCTTTCTGAGATCATTGATCTTTAACCAAAAGACAGGAAAGAGCCAGCTTTGTGAAGAGAGGGGTAAGGCTTCCTGCTAAGGGAGAAGTTTAAGTCCCTTGAAGGAAGTCCTTGTGACTGGCACAGTTACTCGTGAAGGGACATGAAATGAAGCTGGACAGAGAGGCAGAGACTGGACCTAGACCTCTGTGAACCATGCCAGGGCACTAGAAATTCATCTTAAAGCTGGGCGTGGTGGCGCACGCCTTTAATCCCAGCACTCAGAAAACCAAAAGAGAGAGAGAGAGAGAGAGAGAGATATGATTTATTTTGATTGATAATCTTGTATTCTTATATGGTAGTCTAAATGTCTCTTGAATTGGAACCATTTTTCCACTGCAAATCACCTTTTCTTCTGGCAAAGGTTAAAAAGGATATTGCTCGCAGTTCCCAAGAGGAGGGGTAGGTCGCATGTGGCCATGAGAAAAAGGTTGTACAGGCGGAGAAGGAAGCAGAGAGCTAAGTCTATTAGGGGCAAGGCAGGAAAAGCAGGTTTCGAATTGACTAGTTTGAATCACTTCATCGGGCACCAGAGCGTAAGAGGCTGCCTTTATCTACCTGGTACCTGGCCCTGGGGTGACTCGGGAAGGTGGACAGTAGTCTAGGGAGGAAATATCTTACTAAATATGGATGAATAAGAATGATCAGGACATGAAAGTCAGGTATCTGGACACAACACTCCATAGTGAACTCACACATATATGGCCTTCTCATCCCTCCTAGGCAGCTCGTGTGTCTGACATCTGTGTCTGCCACCTGGTCTCTTTCTTCCTGCCACGGTTGGTAGTTGGTATTACCAATGAGCTATGCTTCCACCTCTGATCTTGCTTATTGCCCTGTTTAGAGAGCTCTTTGCCAGACCCACACAGCTCAGTATGCCTTGCTTTGGGTAGTTACTAAAACACAGTCTTTTTAGGACACCTCCTTTGCCACTCCACCCTCCAGGCCACAGTTCCCCGTCACTCACCCTGAGTGCTGTCTAGCCAGCTGTATTAACTGTATCTCATTATTTCTCAAATATTTGTTCTTCCCTTTGATAGCCAGTGCCTTGTTGATCCTGCAGAGGGCTGTTTTCAGAGCTAGCTCATTCCTCAAGACAGTCAGTGACTCTTATCAGCAAAGTTACCTATCCAGGTCCAGGTCTAGATCCAGATCTCCTTTATCAGCCTTACTTTCCTAGGCTACCCTCCACCTCCCTGAGTCACCCTAGGGCCAGGTACCAGATAGATAGGGACAGCCTCTTACACTCTAGTGCCTGTTGAAATGATTCAAGCTAGTCAATTCAAAACCGGCTTTTCCTGCCTTGTGCCCAGTAGAGCTCTCTCCTTCCTTCTCCACCTGTACAAATTTTTTCCCAGGGCCACATACAACCTACTTCTCCTCCTCTTGGGAACTGTGAGCAAACTATTACTTTGATATTGATCCCCCTAATCCACTGATACTGGTGATCATCAAATTTCCCTATTAATAATTATGATATCTATTCAGACACCTACTGTAAAATCCACTTATTCATTACTTGTTCGTCCTTTTTAAAATTTTTTTTTATTTAATGTATATGAGTATACTATTGCTCTCTTCAGACAAACCAGATCCCATTGTAGATGGTTGTGAGCCACCATGTGGTTGCTGGGAATTGAACTCAGGACCTCTGGAAGAGCAGGCAGTGCTCTTAGCCACTGAGCCATCTCCCCAGCCCACTTGTTCGCCCTCATGTCCTCACCAGAGTGCAAGCTCTAGGTCAGTGGCTTTGTCTGCTTCATGGCTGTGCTTCCAGCACCAGAAGAGACCCTGACGTGAACCGAAACTCTCTGACACACACTGGGGCAAAGATGATGTCATAGCAAGCTCACAGTGGCTATGTCTCAATACTCAATGAAGTCTAAGAAAGCAGGGGGTAGGGCCATGTGCCTGCCGGGGTGCTCGGATGAAACCTGAAGCCAGTTGGGAGGTGACACGATTCTGTGACTTGAAGTCTGGCTTTTCCTCTTACTCTTTATGAACCCTGCTGCCCTCGTCTGTAAAATGAGACTTGTTATCTGCATCTGAGGTGACAGTATTTAAAGCAAAAGGGAAAGGCTGTTGTATAATAGAAAAGGAACAATAATGACTATTACTGTGTTGCAATGTAGAAATGCCCACAGGCCTTGGGCCTATGAGACTGCTTGCTTTGTCCATACCACAAGCATGCTGTGTTCTCTGCTGCCGCCTGGATGGATTCCCCTTGCTTCACCTCCTCAGGACAGAAGGTACAGGAGGAACCATCTTCCCCACTGTTAACTGTTCCTTATTCCTTTCAGAATCCCCTGGTCCTAACTGGTCACAGATGCAGAAGTTGACCGACCCTGGCTACTGCAAACACACAAATAGACTCCTAGGTGTGACAAATGGTCAAACTTGGAAATTCAGGAAGGGATTTTTCTGGCTCCGAACATTTACCACCCATTTCTGACTTCAGGTTAGAAAATACTTCATGGACACAACAAATAAAAATCCTTAAATGAAATAGGAGAATGTAAAGGGTGAGGTGGGGTGGGGTGGGGCATTGTAGAAGTTATATGTAGTCATTACAGGAAAAAAAAAATAGAAGAAAATTCAGTTTCTGTAACCCAACCTTTACCACTTCACAACATATATTTCACCTTCATTTTGGTGTGTGTGTGTGTGTGTGTGTGTGTAGAATGGTATAATTATGGAGCCAATGACCTAAATCTCAAGCCTAAGTATAGATGACCTCCTTCATCTATGAGCCCTCATAGCTAAGTCTCGGGCCCTGGGTGGCCCAAGCATTGACAGGGTACCTTTCCTGGGCTTTTCATGGCAGCCAGGGTTATTTATCCATGTATTAGGGGCTCCCAACGCCCTAAGAGAAAGAGCAACGGCCCTACCATAGGAGGTTGGGTACCGAGAGCCCAGAAGTGGTTGTTAACCTTCTTGCCAACTGTGGCATGATCTCAGCTTAGCATAAATCACTGATACACCCAACAGAACCACCGTAGCTCATCTCTACCGGCCCTTCTACCTTAAGCTTCAGGGCCAGATGATTAAAATATAGTTATAGGCAGACTTCTGTGTGCCATTATTGACCGGGAGGGTGACCACTTCAGATCCTGCCCTTCCTGGCAACTCAGCCAGGCTCACAGCTGGAACTCAGCCCCCAGGGGTGAAGGTTAGAACCTGAGCTGCCCGGAAGTCAGGAAGGGAGGCAGACACAGCATGGGTTCTATTCAGTTTTAGCAAGCCACTTGCTGAATACACAAACCCTGGTGACCTTCCTTGGCCCCATGAGCACAGACAAGGAAAGCTTCTTCAGGATTACAGCTCCAGTCAGGGTATTGATCACCACCAGGATACATCTCTCCCTCCCTTCTACCTGCCCTGGGGAGTGAGCCCACAGCCTCTGGGCTATCCAGTCCTCTATGTTTGAGCTAACTCAGCTTTTATATATTCTGTCAAGTGGCCCTCTAAAACATTTCAGAGCAATGATTTCAATTCATACTCCTGCCAGCATAAGGGTGAAAAAAATAACCTTGGTTTTTATTTGCCCTCTTCTGACTACTATTTATACTATCTTTTCAAAACTTTGTTGTCAGGGCTGGAGAGAAGTTAAGAGCACTGGCTGCTCTGTTAAAGGACTAGAGCTTGACTCCCAGCACCCACGTGGCTGCTTCCAACCGTCTCTACCGCTAGATCCAGGGATCTGCCGCCCCCTTCTGTCCTCCCATCTGTCCTCCATGAGCACTGCTCACAAGTACATGCAGGTAAAACACTCATAAGCATAATTAAAAAAAATAAAGTTTTTCATGTTGCAGGTAGAACCCAGGTCCTCACATGTCCCATGTAATCTTCTGTCAGCGAGATACATTTCCAGTGGTTATTTCCCTTTTAAAGTTTTACTCCATAAATTTTACCAAGTTTTTTCTTACTAGATGGCTAGCTTATTTTCTTACTGATTTATAAAAATTCTATGCATTTTAGATATTAATCTTTTATCTATTATATAGGTCATAAACGTTTCTTCCTAGTCTGGTTTTAGTTTTAACTTTGTTTACATAGTGTCTATCATATTTGCCTGGAATTCATCTGGAATTTCTTATGTATGCTGTGGTTTGGAAATATAATTTACTTCACTTGAAATGCTAGGAACAATAGTTTCCAGTAGGACTTCAGTTTCATCTTTTATAGGCTAAATTTTTGTACTGTTTGAGAGGTAAGGCCACAGAACAACTAAGAAAGAATCCTAGCCACACACCTCGCTGTGCATTCTCTCTCAGTGACTAAAGCTCACTCATGGCAGTGGGAGACGAGGTCTTGGAGGTCTGGCTTTTAGGTGGCCCTTGTGCTTCTTATGGCCACCAATGAGGGCACACACACACACACACATCAAAAAAGAGAGACATTCCAGTCTAATCATTTGTGGCCAAAGTTTAAGGACTGAGGAATGCCTAAACAAGAACGGATTATTAACCAATTGCCGGTGCACAAGCTCCAACCAGTGTGATTTGTTTCTCTGTATATTTTCTCCAACCATGAATTTAAGCTTCATTACATCAAGGTTCCATAATGGATGCTGAACACACACAAGCATGAGTACACTGTCTAACTTCTAAGCCATTCCTGATAGGAATATCTGGGAGGAGTTCGCAGGGGATTGAGGCAATAGGAGGATGCCCAGAGGCAGGTTTTCTAGTAAAGCCCTGGGAGAGCTGGAAACAGTAGCAAGAAGATCATTGTGAGTATGTACCTGTGTATGTGTGTGTGCATGTATGTGTACCTGTGTATGTGTGTGCATGCATGCGTACCTGTGTATGTGTGTACATGCATGTGTACCTGTATATGTGTGTGTACATGTGTGTGCACCTGTGTATGTGTGTGTGCATGCATGTGCACCTGTGTATGTGTGTGTGCATGTGTACCTGTGTATGTGTGTGCATGCATGTGCACTTGTGTATGTGTGTGTGCATGCATGTGTACCTGTGTATGTGTGTGTACATGCATGTGCACGTGCATTTGAGACTGAAGAGAATGTACTTGTGCATAAAGGGAGGGGTGGGACTAGAGGCAGATCCATCTGCTGTGGCCACCACTTTGCTCTCAAGTGTTTTTAACAGACTCCATCATAGGTGAATAATAGGAGAGTATTAAATTAAAAAGGCCCATGGGGGCTGGAGAGATGGCTCAGCAGTTAAGAGCACTGGCTACTTTTACAGCAAGACCTAAGCTAGTTCAACTTTCAGGACCCATATCATAACCACCTGGGACCTCAGATCCACCTGCACCCTCTGGTCTCTCTGGGTACCCCCAAACAGGTGTGCATAAACTCACACAAACTATACATGCACACACATAGATACAGACATACACACACACAAAATAAATATAAAAAAAAAATTTTAAGCTCCTTGAGCACATAAGTTCTGACAAATACATGGCACCTAAAATAACCCAGTTACCAAAACTCAGAGATAAGTAAAATACAGCATGACACCCTAAGTCTCAGAAAACTGGGACTGAAGGAACTGCCTGCAATGTCCCCAGTATAGCGACTGTGGAAATGACACACAAAAGGGCACAGCTGGCTCAGGACCAGGACAGGGAGGGGCTGCACTTGTGATGTGCATCTCTCGGAAATGCTCATTCCAGCACTCGGAGGACAGCCTTGAGGCTGCCTCACAGTGTGGGACTCTGTCCTCATTTATGACATCTTTACACTCTCACCCACTTAAGCTTTAATTTTGTCATTTCTTTTTAGTTATAAAAGTAATTTTGATTGCAAGGATTTTAGAAAAGCAGAAAAGTTTAATGAAACATTAAAAAAAAAAAAAAGCACCCAGGAAAGGGGTAGGCTCAGGGGGCAAGGCATTTGTCATGTAAGCTTAAGGACTGGAATTCCAGTCCTCAGAATCTGTAAGTCAGAGGCTCACAGAGCAGATAGGCTAGCATGCATGATGAACAGAAGAGAGCCTGCCTCAAACATGATGGCAGGTGAAGATGGATACCTGAGATTGCTCTCTGACCTTCAGACACACTGCAGCATATGCCCAACACACATGTGTACACACACACACACACACACACACACACACACAGAGAGAGAGAGAACAAACAAACAAACAAAAGACCCCATATACTTAAAATTCACTGGCTTATCTGGTCAAATTCCTTCTTATTTATTTATATATTAATAGACTAATTTAATAAACTGCCTTTTAAAGTCTTGCTTCTTCATAATGTTTATATATCTACTTATTCCAGGGGGTCTTATTTTGTTACTTTAAATCTAAGTAAGATATACATATCTTAAAAAAAAAAAATCACCATTTAAAACTATGCATAATTTGGTGGCATTAAAAAATCTTCATAATGTTGTGCAACCATTGCTGCTATCTCTATAAACTCTCCTATGCTGCCCTGTGCTGAGAACATACAACACAAAGACGTGTTGAGCACCTCAGGGCCCTATTTGTTTCACACCAACAATTCTCTGTGTACACAGGTGCTAGTGTTTGCCTATTTTAGCACTGAGACTGATATGAAGGGGTTAAGTTCCTTATGGTGGATCACAGGGTCAGCAAATGTCAGGGCTAATACTCAAGGCTTGTCTGAAGGGCTTCAGAGTCTATGCCTTCCGTGGTTTGGGGTTCCACTCAAATCAAGGAACAGAGAGGAATGAAAGCAGCCTAATGCACCTATTATCTCTGCACAGAAGATGAATTTAGAAATACCTCTATGGAACTGTGAATTAGGAAGAGGTTTGAAGATTTTCAAGCCTGATAGAATGGAAATTACATAGAACTTTCCCCTCTTTATTTAATGGAATAATTCATTTTAAGAATCATAAAACAATATTTATAAGGCTTTCATGAGCTCATATGAAACTTTCATCTCTCAGACCTATTTTCCACCATTAGACACCTCAACTTTGAACCTTCTATCACATGGTTATGCAGAAACAGCCTTTGTGGTTGGGGAACAGAAATAGTTCAACAGTGGCATCAGGAAAAGCTCTTTCCAGGGCTCAGAGGTCAGTGACTTCCACAGTTCACTCGAGCACGCCCCAGCCACAATGAAGCCTGACACACCGAAAGGCTCCTACTCATTTAGGGCTTTCAATCTGCCTCCCCAATTTCAAAAAAGGGATCTCAATATAGAATTTGAATCTAAGGCACAGAGCACAGAACCACATATACCCATTCCATTTATCCTGATAAAGGCTTAGACAAAGACCCTCTCAAGTGTGCTATTGTTCTCTTTGATAATGTACTGTTAGGCTTGGCAGGGATGCAGATATGCCCTCTTTCCTTTCTTTTATCTTTATTAAGATCAAAGCTAAAATATAGTGAACTGAGCTGAAGAGAAGGCTCAGTGGGGGAAGTGCTGGCTGCACAAGCATGAGGACCCGAGTTCAAATCCCAACAACCCTTATAAAGCTAAGCACAATGACAAACATCTGTAACTGCAGCGAGGGCGAGGCTCAGGAACAGATAGCCTTGAATGTGTAGCTGCAAAGGACACAAAGACCCTGCCTTAAACAAGGTGGGGACTGAGGACAGATACCTGAGGATTCCCTTCTGACTTTGAAATGCGTGCCACGGTACATATGCCCTTACAGATATAAAAGTGTATACGTACACAGACACGAACATGCATCATGTGCATAAATACATAAAAATAAAAAGATAGGTGACAATTTTAATTTAAAGTAAAGGACCCAACAGACTAACACAAATTTTGTCTGTTTTGTTCTGTTTTGTTTTGCAGTACTGGGGATTGAGTTCAGGGCATGGTGCATGCTAAACAAATTCACTATATCACTGTTTTACCACTGAGCTACATCCTCAGCCACACATAGCTTTAATATCCATGCTGGGAAGGAGTCAGAGAGAGAACCCATGCTTCAAAAAAAAAAGACTTTTGCCAACCTGTAAACACACACACACACACTTGCATACATGGGTTAGGTCTGGCCTTCAGGTCATTTTCCTAGGTAAGACCAGACCCTGGCTGTGGTGCTGCAGGGGAAGACAGGTAGATCAGGCAGGGTTCTGGAAAGGCTGTCACAGCTTGGAGCTGCCTCCTCAAGAGACGCAATACTATTTTAAGAGATAAACAAGTGTGGCTGTGGTTAAAGATAATCACAGTCAGATGTTGGCAAAAGTAGAGAAACATTTCTAGGCCTGTGCTATTTAGGGTATGAAAATGTGTGTGTGTGTGTGTGCACCAGGCAATGCTTATGTTTAGAGCTTTGGTGGCAACACATTTACAGATACAAATAAAACTAACACCCTACAGAAAGGCTGCTTCTGGGAGTGCTACCCCATTCTAGGGCTAAAAGAAGACAACAGGGAGCTGTATTAATACGATTCTACTGTAGTGATAAAAACCGAAGGAACATCACCCAGAAGTGGAGTTCATCTGGGCAGCAGGGTAATTCCAGAGAGAGGAGACTTCAGAGAAGCCAGGACTCAATTCATTTAGCCACCTGCTCTGGGAAGAATGGTTTCATGTCTGCGAGCCTCAGTGTTCTCATCTGAGAAATGAGTAGGCTGAACCACGGAGCCGAAGGGCAGCAGATACTGCAGTGCACACCATGCATTGTTGTCTGCCTGTCTGTCTTTGCTAGGGAAGTTTCTTCCTTACCCAGGCCTCCGTGCCCTTTGTGCTATGTCCTTGGTTTCTTAGGTAAAGAGCACCAGCCCTGATCCTCCAAGACCCAGGCCTTTTGTCATGACACCACTGTAAACAGAGTTCTCCCCCTCTACCTCTGTCCTTCTGTCCTCTGAGCACCATGCAGGAAAGATGGACATGTCTCAGTGGTTCCTAAACTACCCCTGTTTCCCATCAGACCCAGGCTGAGATTCACTGTGGAGGGCATCTGCTGGCTGTCTCCCCAGTATGCCTGCTCTTCATAAGCGCTCCCCAGACTTCCTGGCTCTGAGAGGTGAAACCCTGCCTGCTCAGTCTCTACCCCAGCAGTGTGTCCAGCAATAACACAGACATCTCACTGATTAACTTAAGGAGGACGATGGGATACAAATTAGATGGCCCCCAGAAATTCAGAACGTCTTCCTCCTAACTAAACATGAAGTTGTAAGCGAACTCCAGAAAGTGTGGTGGCTCAGGCCCTTAATCTCAGCGCTCAGGAGGCAAAGACAGGCGGATCTCTGTGAGTTCGAAACTGGCTTGGTCTACAGAAAAGACTTCCAGATCAGCTAGTGCTACATAATAAAACCTTGTCAAAAAAAAAAAAAAAAAAAAAAAAAAAGACTAATTTAACCAATAGTACATTCACACGAAGAATCAAGTTTCTTTGTTTTGTGTGTGTGTAAAGTGAGAAATGTGGTTATTAAATATAATAAGCTCTAGTTGGCCCATCTAGTTCTGATGACAGAACAGAAATTAAACAGATGTAGATGGCAGGTCAGGCATTTACCAGAGCCAAGCAGATAACTATAGTAATTAAAAGAACATGTCTAAGGGGATCTGCTTTGAGCATGAATGCGGAGTAATGGCACACAATGAACAGATACGAAGCCCCTTAGTAGTGGTTTGTCAAAAATAAATAAATAAATAAATAAATAAATAAATAAATAAATAAATAAAACCTGCTTAAAGAATCCAACACAGGGCTGGGAGACGGCTCAGCAGTCAAACAATCTGCCTTGGAAGCACAGAGACTGAAGCTGGGATCTCCAGAATGCACACAAAAGCCACATGGTCATGGCAGCCCACCTATAACTCCAGAAGACACACATGGGATCCTCAGAGCAAGCTAGCTAGTGAGACTACAGTATTAGCAAGCTCTGGGTTACAAGAGAGATCCTGTCCTTAAAGATTATGGTGGAGAGCCATCCAGGCAGAGAGAGTCCTGATGTCAAATAGACTTCCATATGAACATGCATACACACATATATCCACACACAAGTGAACATACAAACACACGCACACATAGACAACACATATAAACATATGAAAAGAAAAAAGAAGGAAAATTAAAAAAAAAAAAATCCACCACATTGGCCTCCAGGATTTGAGAGGAGACCAGTCTTAGGAGAACCAGCACCTAAACCCAGCTCAAGATCTGCAGATCAATAGTGGAGAGGCTCCTACAGCCCAAAGATCAGGCAAAAGGCCCAGACAGGAGGCCCATGTCCCACATCTGTCTCCTTGAAAGCAGTGCTCACTTGTCCACCCCATCCCACTTAGGAGCTCGTTTGGAATGAAGGCCTTGTAAGGACAAAAAACACCTGGCGCTGGGGAGAATGTTACAGCCCTCGAGCTAGAGTCTGCCTGCATCCTCTGAGCTTGGGAGCCAGGAACTCTGTGTTTCCACCTAAATCCTCACAACCACCTATGTTCTCTAAAGCAGACTGTGGAAGGAACCGGCATGTGGTAGGCAGGTTACCAGACAGAGCTGGCACACTTAGGGAGCACTGATGCCAGCGATGAAACTCAGCCTGATCCTCTTGGATCTTAGAGACCTGAGCTAAAAGAACTGCTCATGATTAGATCTTTTACTGAGAGAGAGAGAGAGAGAGAGAGAGAGAGAGAGAGAGAGAGAGAGAGAGAGAGAGAGAGAGAGAGCGCGCGCGCGCGCGCGCGCAAGAGGGGGGGAGAGGCAGAAGGAGAGGGAGAAGGAGAGGGAGGGAGGGAGGGAGGGAGGGAGGGAGGGAGGGAGGGAGGGAGAGAGAGAGAGAAAGAAAGAAAGAAAGAAAGAAAGAAAGAAAGAAAGAAAGAAAGAAAGAAAGAAAGAAAGAAAGAAAAGAAAGAAGAAAGAAAGGAAGAAAGAAAAGAAAGAAGAGACAGCTAAGCCCCAGATAGCTGGCTGGCCTACACTCCCTCCCAGTCAAGTCCACTTGTGATACTAACCAGGCATTTCCCCACAAAAGCTTTGGGCTCTTTTTGGCCTCTTAACTTCCAGTGAAGGCACTTTGTAAAGACACAGGAACTCAACACAGCTTCTTCAACTTGTCTTAGGACTGCTTGCTAAGCATCTGTCAGAGATCAGATAGAAACACAGAGATGATCCCATTGAATCATACCCTGACCCAAGGCCAGAAGCATCACACAGACGCATTCTAAGGCACAGAGTGCTGAATGCGACCGACCATACTTACACATGGTACTAAACTGCCTTCAGCGCTCTGCAGTTACACATTCTCGGTGCCCGCCTTGACTACAACCAGGACTTCAGACACTGGTCCTGCCCTGTTTCTGCCATATGCACCCACGGATACAGAAGAAGATGCCAACCGACTCAAGCCTGGAGCCGGCGGCGGCGCGGCGGCAAGCTATCCACATAGCACAATGCACAGGTTGTGAATCTCTCTAACCTGGGACCGGTTGTCTTTGGATTAGGAGACAAAGGTGAACACATAATTGTGGCATAATGTTTGGCAAGTAGCCATGGCAATTACAAGCCACTGAGTTATGTCACGGACATTTTACAATGGGAGGAATCTGGGAGGGCGGGAGAGTGTGAGGGACTTTCTCTGAGCGACTCAGCCACGCTAGGATAAAGGCCAACAGTGATACCTGTGGTCCCGCCCCGCCCCCCACCGCCTCCTTGTCTTCTCCCAGGGCTGCTTAGGCTCTTGGAAAGGCCCATCCCCCCTCCCCTCCCCCTCCCCTCTCCCACACATACACACTCCCTGGGAACAGCCCAGCTCTGGTTTTGCTCTCTGGCTTGCCTCGCTGGCAGAAGGGTCAGAGTTAAATTTAGACCTGACCACCTCCCTGGGACTGAGCCGGATCTCTAGCTGTGTGAGGAGAGAGGGAGTCAGTATAGTATGGCTGGCTGTTGACACTCTCAAATGGTAGCACTATTTGTTAGGCTGAAGGGACAGAATTTCTAAATCGAATCACAAGGAACTGGGAGATTAAAAATTAGAAAGGCTGAAACAAACCTTACAAGGGTTGCTGAGGTTTCTGTCCCTGACAGAACACAAATGAACAAGCAGGGTTGTGGCTGGCTCTTTTTTTTTTTTTTTAACCTTTGTTGTTGCTATTTATGTGTATGGGTGTTTCACTTGTGTGCATGTCTTTGTACTGCATGCATCCAGTTCCCATGGAGACCAAAAGAGGGCATCAGATACCCTAGAACTGGAGTTCCCAGACAGTTGTAAGCTGCCAAGTGGGTGCTGCACATCAAACCCAAGACTTCTTGGACTTAACTGCTCAGCCACGTCTCTAGGCCTATCTCTGAACTGACTTAGAACAATGGCCCACAGTCAGATCTACAATGTATCCAAAGAGGGGTCCCTAGACACACCTGAGATGTGGGCCATAACTGTGGAGGTGGTGGGTCCTGGGAGAGGCAGGAGCTGTGGATGGCGAGACCTCAGGACAGAAGCTGATCCCCGCCTTTGGGTCAGTGGGATGGGTGGGTGCTCAGGATGAATGGGAAGGGCCAAGGGAAGAGGCAGGGATGGGAGTCTGCTGTTTTTAATCAGATCCCAGTGGTAAGCTATCTAAGAGGAGGTTTCAGGTCACAGGTTGACAGTTCCACAGGGGCAGAGGTCATAAAGTAGGAAGTAAAGGTGCCACTATGGCCCTTTGGGGCCAGCGAGCACAGATGCTCAGGGTCTGCAGAGCAAAGGCTTCCGTGTGAGTACCTTGTCCCCTTCTCTCCCTGCGCTGCTCAGGCTGGCCTTGACCTCCTGGCTTCAGTCCCAGCATTAGGACTGTGGTGTGACACTGTGCCCAGTCTATCCGAGCTACTGAAATAAAGCAGCTTCAAGCACGGTACCCAAACTGGAACTCCACACAGCCATAGCTGGCCCTGTGCACTTTGGCTGTATTCTCTTTGTGGTTTCCCATAATACTTAGTAAGGCCTTTTGGAAAGACTCCTTTAATAGGACCCAGAGTTCACACAGTGTGTTAGGGGCCCAATGAAAGGGAGCAACAAAACTTTTGATATTTATGTTACTCTTTCAGACAGGGCCCCAGTTGCCCAAATAAAATCCATCTCCACACCCTGCCAAGGGACAGTCTCAGTGTCCCATTGATTTTTATTTTGACTTAAGAGCACTTCAGAAGATGTGTATAAAAGACAACACACACACACACACAGAGACACACACAGGAACCTGATCCATGGCTCCATCTACATTGTAAACGGAGAAAGAGTCTTTGGAGGAATTACCCATGACTAGGAGCCAGTCACAGTCTGGGAGCCCAGGCCTTGCTAAGCCCATATGGAATTCATAGTTCTCAGTTTGACTGGACCACACCAGGTGTCTACACCTGGCTTCAGATTTGAACTGAACTGAACTTCCATCTGGCCTGGAGGGGTCATAGGAAACCCCTTGGACGTCTTACAAAGTCTTCTAGATTTGCTTGGATACTCAGACAGACTCTGATAGAATAAGACCAGCTGGACCTAGCTCTTGGCTCTTGGTTGTTGATTGTGGTTTGAGATGGACTTGGGTCCCCTGAGTGGTAGAGGGTCCCCAGAATCCCAGTAGACATCTGTGAGCACCAGATGTAAGTGGCTACCATGGGAAAGGATTTTTGGTCAAAATATAGTTTCAGGAATCTAGGAGGAAATTCCAGTTTGCCGTTGTCCTAGATTTTTTTTCCAAAGAGCTGTGCTCCCCGCTGGCTGGATCCAGTCCAACTCACTCTAACTTTTCCAAACAAAGAGGCAGGTGCATTCTGCTTTCACTATCCTCCCCCTTTCAAAGGCCAAGTCATCTACTATAGATAGTATGATGTCATCTCCCTAATTTCCACTAAAAAAATAAAAAGAGGCCAAAGTACAATGTATAGTACAACAAGGACTTGCAGAATATCATCTCCACTCTAACATGGAACACAATTCAAACAATTGTGGCACTCCACTTTTTTTTTTTTAATTAAGCTGGTATGTGCAGCAGAGGGGCATCTCAGTTTGAACTAGCTTCACTTCATGCCCACTGAACCCCAGGGAATAAATAGATTGGGCAGCCCTACTTTCTTTGTGGTCCTCTGCATGTTTCTGCTCCTTTATTCACTTGGAATTGCAGTCCTTTAAAAACTCTAACCTGTGTTCTGTGCCTTGGGAAGCCTCCCAGATGACCCCACTAGCATCTGCTTAATTACATTAATTAGCAATCAGATAGGAACTCAGAATGCTAGCATTCTTGATCTGGTGACTAATTCTTCCTTTTGTTTGTTTGCTATAACTGTTTCACACTTACGGATCAGTTCCCAAGCTGGACTGTAAAATATCTGGAAACCTGAATCTACCTAGCGTCATCTAGAATTTTCTATGAGCACTAGTCCCACATTTACTCAACACAACAAGGACTTGCAGAATATTATCTCCCCTCTAACATGGAACCAATTAAAACAACAGAAGTACTCCACTTTTTGTTTTAATTAAAAACTTTTTTTTGATACTGTGTCTTTGACACCTGGTGAATTCTGGTAGTCCCAAAATTTTGCAGTGACTTGGAAAGTGTATGCCTTAACTTCCCACATGATTAAGGAACTGCTGAAGTCATTTCAACATGACACTCGGGACTTCTGGATGTTCCACAACAACCAAACACTTCCCTAGCACTTACAACAAACCAGCCTGAGTGGTTTACATATGTCAATTCATTTATGCTTTGCAAAATTCTCCATGAATAGATTCCAGGGTCATTTCTATTTTCCAGGAAAATAAAACCCTCAAACAAACAAGAAAAAGAATTTATTTATATAAGTTGTACAAGGTCGCAGAGAAAAGTAGTCTATCCGGCATTCACATTCACTGTGGCTCTTGACCCAGCCTCTCATTACCGCAATCTATTACCTTGCAATACGGAACCACAAAATACAGTTCTATTTATAGACTCTGTATATTAGTACATAGCCCAAGAATCAAAGGTATTAGTTTGTTATACTCTGAGCCAGGGCTTTTTATTTTTCTTTTTAAATAAAAGAATTAAGTTAATTCAGAAAATGTAAACAGAGGTAAACAGTTTGGAGTCGTGAAATTCCAAGTTCCAGAGGGTGCTTTTCATAATCCTAAACAAAATCCAGCACCCTGCTCCTCTCAAAGGGGATGAAGCTACTGGTAGCAAATGAGCTTCCAAGTTCAGAGATCCTTCCAGGGAAGCCCCTCCTCTCTAGGAATCTGCCCTTGGGGTGCAGGTATGGGCAGGTCCTTATAATATTGCTTAGAGCAAAAATGAAAAATCACTTCAATTAAGGAAGTTGATTAAATATGAACAATTCACATTGATGCATGATTAAAATGCATCTAGTGATATGGTTAGGTCTCAAACCCAGGACAAATGGCTAACAGAGGTGCCTATTTAACATAGCAAAGCAGACCTGGGGTTTGGCACCAGATGAAGGGAAAAGAGAAAAGAAAGGCGGACAAGACCTTGGTGTGGTGGAGGAGAGAAGAGGGAGAGCATAGCCAGAGGCAGAAACATCTGGGAGAGCCCAGAGAGTTCAGGGAGGCGGGTGGGGAAAATGCCAACCATACCTTGAGAGTCTGGTGGCCAGGACTCCTGGATATGTTAAATGGGCACCTCAGTTTGCTGTAGGTCCCAGGTTTGAGACTGAACAGTATTCAAATGAAATAGGAAGCCCCAACGGGTTGTGTCTGGTTCTTTCTAGAGAGGAACCACAATGCTCCAATCTCAAGCTACCTATGGTTAGTAATCTGTTCTCAAAGTCTAGAATATTTTGTAACCCCTGTAAATGTATACACACACACACACACACACACACACACACACACACACGTTTCCAACCTGTGGGTTATGACCATTGGAAAGCATCTATCTATCTCCAATGGTCTTAGGAACTGAGACACTGCTCAGTAGCAAAATTACAGTTACGAAGTAGCTGTGAAAATAGTTCAATGGTCAGGGGTCACCACAACATAAGAAACTGTATTAAAGGGTCGAAGCATCAGGAAGGTTGAGAACCACTGCTCTAGAAGTTATGTTTAAGGCATGGAATTTTATCTTCATCTGCCTATATATATATATATATATATTTTTTTTTTTTTTTTTTTGTTTTTGTTTTTCGAGGCAGGGTTTCTCTGTGTAGCCTTGGCTGTCCTGGAACTCACACTGTAGACCAGGCTGGCCTCGAACTCAGAAATCCGCCTACCTCTGCCTCCCGAGTGCTGGGATTAAAGGCATGCGCCACCACGCCCGGCTCATCTGCCTATATTTAATTTTTTCACATTTACCTATTTTTTTCCTAGTCAGAAAAAGAAATAGATCCTCCCTTCTCATTTACATGGATTTAATGACCTATATTTTATGGAATGTCTCGAAGAACAGAAACAAAAAACTCTTGGGCCTGCTTTTTGAGATGAGTCACATGAGCAAGGAGAGGAGGGAGGGTAGGCTCTGCAGCTCCAGGCTCCGGAGTTCACAGATGTCCCGAGGGGACAGGTGAGGGAACAGGTCTACGTGGGGAAAAGAATCTACCTCTGCAGAACGGAAGGTATGGAAGGAGACAAACTCCAGGCCAAGCATTCAAGCATTAGTGTGTCCGTCCACATGGGATCTCAGAAACATCTGCGTCCTTACCCTCAGCCCTCCCTCGGAGCTTCCCACAAGCTTTACCTTTTTCGAGCTCAAGTCTGTTTACATATTTAGCCGCCCAAATATCCTGGAGGGCTGAGGACAGAGTTTACTGATAGTACCTTTGCCCAGCATGCAAAAGTTTCTGGGCGCCAGCACCCTCACTGGAAAAAACCAAAATTCTGCCAGGTGTGGTGGGCAGCACGACTCAGGAGGCAGAAGCAGGCAGATCTCTTGTGTTCCAAGCCTGGTGAGTTCCAGAACAACAACAACACAAATTCCAAATGTCTACTTGGAAGAGGTTCACAAGGTGAAATAAAAGCAAGTTCTGAGACATTATGTAAATTACGATCCAATTTGCATAGAAAGAGGTGAACTGAGTTCCAGCCAAGTCCTTCTTTGTCTAACATTTGGTTTTGTGGTGACCACAGAAAGGAGAGAGACAGAGGCGACCACGTGGTTCTTCCTGAGTAAGAAGAGACCTCAGGAAGCTCCCAGAGCACAGAGCTCTCCAGGTTCCTCATTTCCCTCTCTCTCCCAGCCCCCAGCCCAGTCAGAGTGATTGCCAAGGAGGCCTCTTGGACTTCCCAAAACAAGAATTCCCCTGGGAGAGGTGGCCCTTCTCAGACAGAATGCTTTTTCTTTCAGGAGCTGGGGGAAGGGAGAGGGAGGCGATAGAGGATGAAAAGTCGGGGGGGGGGGGGCGGGGGGGGGAAGAGAAGGGGGGGAGGAGAAGGACAGGGAGGGGGGGAAGGGGGAAAGGGGACAAACCAGAAAGAGAAAGGAAACCAGAGGAACCATCAGAGAGGTACTAAGCCTTTGTGTCTCGCCCCAGGTAGCTTGTTAAATCACAAGCTGTTAAGGGTCTGGGGGCTGAGACTAGCTTGTCTACCATTGTCCTTGCCATTGTCCTGACTGACCACACTAGGTCACTTCGGCTTCCAGGCTTCTGCCAGCAAGAGAGAGAGGATTCACAGCACTGGTGTGAGACGGGGCTGTGCAAACTGGCCAGTGCGGACTGTTTAGCATCATTTTTAACAGTGAAGCTTGGCTCCCATGTGGATGGAGAAAGATAACACCCCTATCCCTAAAAATGTGCAGTCTAGTGCTGGAAGTGGAGAAGCTAGGGGTGTCCTGTTTTCTGGTGATACACGGGCTGCTCTGAGAGAGGAAACTCACACGTGCTACACTCCTGCTAACAGCCATAGAGCCACGGATACAAAGTAGCTGCTGCCTTAGAGCAGCAGCAGAAGGAGCTCTTCCCTCCAACCTGGGTTCCTCACCATGGTCACCAGAGGGGCAGGAAGAATGTGGAAGAACGAGCTCCCAAACTCTTAAGCTCTGCTCACTTACAGGCAAGGCCACTGGCAGCCTCTCGGCCACTTCAGGGTGTAACCAAGACTCCCCTCCTTCCAGGAAGTACCACCCAGAAAGTGGTACTGCCCCCAGAAGTTGAAAGATGAGTCCCATTAGTCACCGAAAAGGACCAGGCAGGGAGCCAAGGCACTTTGTCCCTTACCTATGAAGGATATAGGCAACCTTGTCTAAACTTCAGCTGAGCACCAAGAACTTTGGGGCAAGAGGTGTAGTTTTTTTTTCCCCCCTTCCCTCCAGTCTAGGCAGAAACCGTCTGGAGAAGCATCAAAGGATCTATCTACACAGTGGCTGTATCATAGGGGGACAAAGATTTCTATTAGATTGCTAGCTGAGGTCAAGAAACAGGAGAAAAAAAATGGCCTTTTCTTTTTAGAGAATGTGGCTTCTCGGGATCCTACCATCATAAATGAGCCAGTGCTGGGTAGAGTGCTTGCCTAGCACATGTGAGATCCTGGCTTCCATCCCCAGCAAAGACAAAACAACACCCGTGTTCCCACCCAGAAGAAGGACAACCTGGGGCCACTTAGGTTTCTCAGTCCTTGGTTGAGTCCTTTATGAAATAAGATGATTATGACGCTAGCAGTATTCATAGGTTTCAAAATTGATTTAAATTTTTTTAAAAAGAAGATGATACATTTGACAACTTCTTTGACAACTGCACAACACCGACCACAGTGGTGATGGTTTCAGCCAGGACCATTAAATCGTTTAGGAATGTGGATTTTATCATTATGACCCAGAGGCCAGAGTCTACGTCTAGCACACTGCTGTCATTAACAAGTGAGTCCTGTGCCTGGTGCTATCTGAGTCCTTTACAGACATTACCTTAACTGATCCTCACAGCAGCCTACTGCAGTAAACACCACCATGGGTCCCAGCCTCTTCCAGGTGTCCCTGCTCTAGATACAGGGCTAACATGCAGTCAGATCTTAAACATTTGTCAAGTGAATTAAAACATTATTACATAAAACTAGATGCAGTCAAAGCTGGAATGAGAGCAATGCATTTCGTGGGTTCATTTCCACCATGCATTGAGGACACATGCCTGTGGTTTTGGCTACTTGGAAGGCTAAGGTAGGAGGACGAGGCAGGAGGATGGTTTGAGGCCAGGAATTTGAGGCCAGGAATTTGAGGCCAACCTGGGCCACATAGTAAGTCTCTTATAAATAAATAAATAGGCAAAAAAAGAAGAGGGTTTTCTTTCAATGAAACTAAACCAGGGCTCAAAACAAACAACAGCAAAATCACATGATTGCTTCCTGGGAATGATAGAGAGCCACGCTGGCATACACTGTCATCTTTGGATAGAAGAGTCTTTAAAGCAAACCAGGCAGATCTAATTTGAACGGCAGGCAGGCAGATGGTACCATTACCCGCAGGAACAGCACATCATTCCACAGTTAGCATCCGAGCTTCCCCTGGGGAGTGATCTGTGTTCGTCTCAGTGGCATCCCAGTGAAGAGATGCTACAGTCCCAGGAGACGGAGTAGAGGAAGGATTCCTGGGAAGGCATTCTAGTTCTGCTAAGAATGGCTGGGCTGGTCCTTTTCTTCCTTAGAAGAGTGTGACAAATCGGGTTTCCTTCTTGTTCTAACTTCCACTTTGGTGCTTCAGTTTGAGAAGCCCCCTCCCCCACAACTCCCACTCCCTCCCTCCTGCCAGGTTAAAGCCCCCTGCCTTTCCAGGACTCCTTGGGAATGGCTGGAGTGGGGCTGGGGTTTTATCTGAAGAACATAAGGGCAGCAGCCACTGGAGAGGAATAATGTTTTTAAGAGATAGGGCAAACCAGAATGGCCTGGTTAATGAAGACAGGTTGGACATAGGATGAGGAGAAATCAAGATGGTACTGGCCAGGAAGCTTTTTCCCTGCTGCCTAGATTTCAAAGTACTGAAATGTACTATGTATGCTGCTGAAAGGTAAAAAAAAAATCACTAACACTCTTACCCAGCTGTGAACCCTGTGAATTACAACAATGACCGCTGGTTTGAGATATGCCTGGGTGTAGTAGTGGCCCTGATGTTATGAGGATAACCAACTGCTTGAATTTCAGGTTTGTTCCACGCATGTCCGATACTGCACATCTGGCTAAGGACCAATGTTTGTGAATCTGACAGGCCCGAGGGGTGAAGCTACTACTATTATTTTTGTCAAGTGGACACAGTGTATCAAACAGCCCTCTGAATCTCTCTACCCAGAGATGACTGCAGTCTCTCACATCAGAAAGGTGCTTAATGCAAGAACTCAAACAGGGCAAGGTGCAGAGAGTGATTATGGGTGCTCAGCCACAATTAGGATAGCTATATCACACCCCCTCCCCAAGGCTCAGAGACCATTACAGGAGAAGGGTCATAAAGATTCTAAGAGCCAGAGGCTGGGAAGGACAGGTGCAGACTGACCGTGACTGAACCATCACACCCATGAATTCATGCAGCTGTGGTTGCCTGCGCACTGTCAAACCAGCCAACATTCTGAGCAGGAAGGGGCTCAGGAGGCCCCGCCCCTAACTACGGAACTACCAACAGGTAGGAGGGAGAGTCGGTTTTTTTTTAAGAGTATGGCTCTCAGTAAGTCCACCATGTTCCAGTTGATGATCCCATACCCAGAACGATGTGAGCATCACACACTGGTGTTAATGGGCTATTAAATTTTTTCACAAACTGATGAAAAGTTCAGATGTGCAAGGCAGGTTGTTGGGATGGGTTCTGGACCTACTGTCTACTCCCTGTATGCTCTCAATGACCCTGTGACATAGTGTATATCTCCATACAGTTGTGATGATAAAAATCATCATTTAAAAAAAAGAGACAGGGCAAAGCTTCCCGGCAGAGAAATTTATGCTAAGGTTCCCAAAATGAACAACATGAAGTAGAACATCAAGACCTGGAGTCAGGTGTGCACACAGCGTAACTGTCTGGGCTTAGAATCTCCTCCAATGGTCATCTGCTTGCTGACTTTTAAATTACCTGGAGACTAACTAGCTAGCTAACTAACTAACTAAATAACTCAGTAAACAACAGTCACAAGGACTGCATTTTAAGCTTTCTATCCCAAAGAAGGATTTACGGCCTGGCATCCATTACTGTTACCCAGGGAATAGTTGATATTCCATTACCTCTCAATAGTTAAGAGAGATATGGAAGTCAGATATAGAAAGAACACCATAGGATTTGAGTTGGGAACAGTGTGTGTATGTGGTATCTCTTCCCACATTGGGGTATACCCACAGGGATGAGGGGCCTCAAGAAGTAGATTGGGGAAGAAATGAATGCCAAGTGGTGAATTTAGTTTTCATGCTTGTGGTGGCTTGACTATGCTTAGCCCAGGGAGAGGTACTATGAGCAGGTGTGGCCTTGTTGGAGGAAGCATGTCACTGTGGGGTTGGGCTTTGAGACCCTCCTCCTCCTAGCCCTAGCCATGTGGGAGATAGTCTTCTCCTGTTTGCCTTTGGAACAAGATGTAGAACTCTTAGCTCCTCCATCACCATGCCTGCCTAGATGCCGCCATGTTTCCACCTTGATGATAATGGACTGAACCTCTGAACCTGTAAGCCAGCCCCAATTAAATGTTGTCCTTATAAGAGTTTCCTTGGTCATGGTGTCTGTTCATAGCGATGAGAACCCTAACTAAGACGATGGTTAGGTAACTTTTTTTTTTTTTTTTTTTTTTTGGTGGTTTTTCGAGACAGGGTTTCTCTGTGTAGCTCTGGCTGTCCTGGAACTCACTTTGTAGACCAAGCTGGCCTCGAACTCAGAAATCCGCCTGCCTCTGCCTCCCGACTGCTGGGATTAAAGGCGTGCGCCACCACGCCCGGTGGTTAGGTAACTTAGATGAGGGAACAATGAATGGTGTCACAAAGATTGTGTCCCCTGTGTAGTGAGTTAAAGTGTGATAAGATACCTCTTCCAGGACATCAACACTTTTCTGAAGGAACTAGGTGTCATGGTTTCACACATAAAACACAGTTTATAAAATGAGCTGCATCGCATCAAGTCATAAGGCTCCTGGTTAGAAGTCTGGGAAAAGATAGAAAAGGGTAAGATAAATATAGACGAGAATGCCTTTGGATACCCTGTGACTCCCCAGAAACTGAACTACACCCTCGGATGTCAGAGCCCAGCAAAAACTATGTGCCCTGTGCTGAAAGGACCATGGAAGGGTCACCCAGCACCTCATGAATACATTCATCCAGGCTATGTCACCACTACTCTCCCCTCTTTGATGCTCAGCCTGCTGACGTGTCTCAGTGTGAGTGGAAAGAGATGACAGCATTGGGTTTCAAATACAAGGACGTGGATACCATAATATACACATGCAAACAAGGCCCTGCACATGACAAGAAGGATGGATGGTGGTGAGATAAGGCTTGCCAAAAGGGATACTTGCCCACAGAGCCAAAGCCACAAGCTGACTGGAAAATGGATCGTCCTAAAATGGCTTCCTTCTAGAAGAATCTCTGTGAAATAGCCCTGGCTGTCCTGGAACTCACTCTGTAGACCAGGCTGGTCTTGAGCTCAGAGGTCTGCCTGCCTCTGCCTCCCAAATGCTGGGATTAAAGCCATGCACCACTACCGCCCAGGTTTAATATTTATTTATCGTAGTGGTGAGTGGGTACATAACACAGCTTGCATGTGAAGGTCAGAGGACAACTTGGAAAGAATTGGTCTTCTCCTTCCACTATGTAGGATCCAATGATCAAACTCAGGCTGCCAGGCTTGGCAGCAAGCACCTTTACCCACTGAGCCATCTTGCCAGCCCAGATGTCTTTTGTCTTTTTTTTTTTTTTTTTTTTTTTAACTTTAAGCTAACTGAAGAATTCTTTTAAACTGACCCACTTCTTGAGGCTTTAAGGAGAGTTTGGCTAGCCACAGCAGTGCTGAGTACCCTCACAGCGTGTGACCCACTGATGATTTATGCCCCTTCAGACACACACACACACAGGCTGGTATTTCTTTCTTTTCTTTCTGTTTATGGCATTATTTCACTTTTGTTTGTTTTCACTTTCAAAAGGGCAGCTGCAAATGTCTCATTTCCCCTCCTCACCTTATCTCTATTTCCCCTTGTTAGGAAAGGGGTAGACCTCTGATTATTTTCCTTTAACACTGGATGTCTAGCTAGGAAGGAGGGCTCATCTCTCATCAAATCTTTGTAATATTCCTGTACTCAACAGAACCAAAATACAAACGAGCGAGTGAAGAAGGGGAAACCCTACTTTTCCACATCAAAAGACAAAGCCCAACTAAGTGAGGGCATGCTTCCCTCAAACGTGAAATCTACAGGCCCCCCAGATGGGTATTTACTCAACACCAGCTTTTTCCCTAGTGTCACCAACTATGATCACAAAGATTTGCCCAGAGAAATTCAGTAAGGTCCCCTAAGCTTCAAGCAAAACCCTAACACCTTCCACTTCACCATCTCTTTTACCTTGTGCTCCTTCTGGTTTTGAGCCCCACATATTCTGAATGACTGGTAACCAGGTTGCCAAAGCCCATTGACCTAGGAAACCCCAGCTATAGGCTCTGACCCATGAGGTTCAGAGGCAGCAAGAGAGCAAATTCTCTCAGCAGCCAGGAAAGAGACAAAATTGATGAGTTGTCTTATTTAAAAAGGGAAGTAGGGAGACTGCCTTTCAATGGTAGGTCTGTAAGACCTGTGAAACTGGTTCCAGTGAGTAGGCAGGCTGATAATTCCTGCTGGTGAACACCCTCCACTGGAACCTCTCCCTGAGTCCTTTCCATCTGCAGTCAGCATCTTCCCACAAAGTTCTGGGCTCCAGGCAATGCGATGCAGACAGCTTCAATGAGGACCTTATCTTCTCCGTGCGCTGCTGAATTGATGCCCTGAGGCTGAGTGGAGACTCCCATCTCTCTTTTCAGAGGGAGTCCAGAGATTTGTAATGCTCCTCAGATGCTATCTCACTCTGCCTAGCCCCTACAACTGAGGTCAGAGCTCAGTTTCCATCCTCACACCTTTGAAATCTAGTTAAGAGTAAGGAGTGAAAGCCTGAAGGAGCAGGAAGGAAGCTTTGTTCTCTGCTTTCATTGCCTCTCACAACTCCGATCCGCGGTCTATGGCAGCCGCAGCGCCAGCTAACTCCAGCAACATCCCCTTTCCCACGCCCCACTCCTAGCCACAAAAGCGGCAGGTCCCAGCATTCCACTACTCAGCGATGGAGAGCCAGGGCGATTCACAAAACAGTACTGCCCCATGCGGATCCAAGGCGGCAAGCTGCAAATGACATAACCACCGCCCAAACCCCACCACCACACTCCTCTTTGACAGGAAACGGACTCCCAAGAAATCTTGCCTGGAAACCCTTCACCCTGATGCAGGCTGCAGAGACTTGAGAGCAAACCTATCCACTCAGACCCGGCTGGCTGCTTCCGGCTTCCTCCCCCCCCCCCCCCCAACACTCCCTCCCTTCAGTTCCCAGCCGCAGTTTTGTTTCTAGTTTCTGAACGGTCCCTGCCCACTCCGACCCCCCACCCCCCTCCCGAAAGCAGCGATTGGAGCAGGATACAGCTCCCTTTCAGGCTCGAATTAATGAAGACACGGAGAGAATCTGTTGCTGGGATTATGAGCCTTAATGACATGGAAGAAGGTCCTTGGGATTTCATTAGTCTCTGTAGCCACACATCTGTTTGGGGCTGGGAATTTGTCAAGCTTGGAAGGATGGATCACTGGGTACCTTCATGTAAAGGTGGTATGGGTGCTGCTGAGATCACGAGACTTAGACTGAGGCTCTGTAAATAGGGCGGGAGGCTAATAAGTGAAGAAAATAACTGGGGGGGGGGATGGTCTTTGTCTGTAACCATATAAATATCCCCCCCCCACCGCCTTCCCAGCTGAAATGGTAAAGTGACATGAACAGCTTGGGGTCTCACTTTTTCTTTTTTCCTTCTCTCTCTCTCTCTCTCTCTCTCTCTCTCTCTCTCTCTCTCTCTCTCTCTCTCTCTCTCTCTCTCTCTCTCTCTCTCTCTCCCTCCCTCCCTCCCTCCCTCCCTCCCTCTTGATGCTTCACAACCCATAACCCTCCCTCTAAGATCCTTCTCACCCTGTTTTGCAAACTGCTTTGGGGAAACTGGTTGCTTCCTGCCAGTCTCTTCAATGACATTAAAATTAGCAGAATAATTAAATACAGTCCTAATTAGGTCCACAAAAGAGTTCTTGGTTAATTAATGAGCCAACGTCTGGCCCAAAGCTGTAAATCCACGTTGGTCTGTGAATGCCCAGGCAGAGAAAAGTCATCTCCAGCCCCAGAAGAAAATTGTTACTTAGGAAAAACAGTGTCAAAGACATTCCTGCAGCCAGGAGCCAGTTAATCTCAAAGCGAGATCCATATGTAAATGAGTAATGAATTGTGCTTCTTTCACCGAGTCCCTCTTCTTACTCTACATCCGCATCCCCGGAGTCCAAACTCACTGGGAAGTAACCGTGTACCCAAACTACAACTCCGCATCCCCTGGCGCGAGAGCAATCTCCTGCCTGGGAAACTGAGCCCAAGGCGGTTCACAGCACACCCTCTCTCCAGAGCCCTCACCCCGTTCCCTTCTCAGTCCCGCCAGCCTGGTTAAAATGCCACTCACCTCTACAAGGGAAGCAACAGCAGCACTTAGCAAAGAGCCAGCCCAGTGAGGGACCTCGGGTGTAAGCCTGATCGCCACCCTTCATGCTGCAGCGCGCCCCCAGTGCTCCGGCATGGCACGGACGCCGGCCGGGGTGAGAGTGCGGCGGTAGGAAACTTCGGTGCCACCCGCCAGCCAGGTCCTGTTCCCGCCCGCCGTCCTCCTCCCGCACCCCGGCGGTGCTGGGACTTACAGGGAGTTGGGCCACCTTAGGCAGGAGGGAGGAGCCAGGCGGCAAGGGAGGGACTGAGGGGGCGGAGTTCCAAGGTCCAGCTGTTGGTTGGGGACACGGTCGGCAGCGTCCCTGAGCCTTATGAAACAGGCAAACACGCCTGTGTGGTTGTGGATATCCAGGAGGTACTGAGAGCTCAGTCCCCCACCGCAAAACAGATACTTAGGTGAGCCTTCTAAAGACCACCCTAATCAGCTTTAGCTTCTAATACAGAGCTAGATGAGGCCAAAGAGGGGTAGAAGTCTCAAAAACAATACTTAGTCCCTATCAGATTCCCCTCATCTCCTCTCATTAAAAAATCCCTTATCTCTTTCCTTTCTTTTAATGCTTGCAACTCATAACGACAGAGATCGCTCACTTCCTTATCGGCTCCCCTATTAAAATGATGTGCAAAAACTTTCTGGGTTTGGCATAATAAGAACTACAGTTCAAAGCTCACTTTTGCCACTGGCTAACTGTCTGACCTTAGGCTAGACAATTTGCGTTTTGCCAGCTTCAGTTTTCTCTTTAAAATAAAACGAAAGCAGACGGGTGTGGTGGTATGTGACCAGGGAGGCTGAGGCTGGAGGTTCAGGAGTTAAAGATGTGCCACGGCGGTATAGCAAGACCCTGCCTAGAATTTATAAAAGACACTCACAGAGGTGATGTTTAATGGTCCTGGTGAGTGAATGCCTGCAGACAAAATTCAAGTACCACCTACCTACTGAGGAGGGCTCCCACTATCTCCTCCCTACTATAATCCATGAATTAATCACTCTTTTTTTCTTCATCCCTGTACTTTTCTTCTTATGTCTTTCTCATGGTTAAAGGCCAAGCTTAGTGTTTACCAGCATCCTTGAAGTTCAACAGCATCAACAGGACCATGAGTCACTGATCACATCCCTCATAGCCTATTGCTCCCACTAGTTCTTGCCCAGCTTTAGGGGAAAGGGCTTGTAGGAAGGATGAAACATTCATAAAGCAGGTCCATTCCTCAGGGGAAAAGGAGCTGTGGATTAGAGATATGGCTCAGGAGTCAAGGGTTGGTCTAGCATGTATAAAGGCCTGGGTTTAGGAGTTAGCACTGCAGCTGGGCATGGTGGCTCACATCTTTAATACCTGCACTAGGAAGGAAGAGGCAAGTGGATCTCTGTGTGTTCAAGGCCAGCCTGATCTACATAATAAGGTAATAAGGACATAATAAGGACAACCAGAGCTACATAGAGAGACCCTGTCTGGAAAAACAAAAAAACAAAAACAACAACAACAAAAAAAAAACCCAAAAAACAAACCAAAGCCAAACACAAAAGTTAACCCTGGGAAAAGGGAAGAAAGAAGAGAAACAAAGAAAAGGTGGCAGCTGGGGGAACGTCGATGAGAAGAATAAAATCTAGACGTTTGAGCATCCAGGGAAACAATTTTTCCCGAAAAGGAAGACAGGTGAGGGACTGGCTCTTAGGAGTTACCAGGGTGTAGGGCTTCCAGTGTGAACTACACTCAGACCTAACTCGGATGCTAAGATCAATATTTTGTCTAAATACCCAATCCACTTGTTTTGATATCCTGGGTCAATCTTTTTCTTTTGAATCTACTCTTTAAACTGACATTTGAATTACATCTATCTATCTGTGGGTACCCTGTGATATTCTGATATGCAGCATCTTGATAGGAATGAAAGATGCTTTGAAGGATTTGGTGAGGGGCTAGACATACACTCAGTGATCATACTTGTGTTGCATGTGTGGAGCCTTTGGCTTTATCACCATCACAACTTTAACAATAAATAATAATAATAATAATAATAATAATAATAATAATAAATCAGTGAGTACCAGGTTCTTTAAGTGTTCCTGTGAGTCTTTCTGTTAGGTGATATTGGATCATTTTCTGTTGTGCTATTTTGTCAAAGGCTGATGACATCATTTTATAGAAACTGTCTTGTCTTAGAAAGAGAAAATCAACTCTCACTTCAGCCATTCGAGTGTTAGTAGGCCCTCCAGAAGTCTTGTACATGCAAAATAGGCCTATGACACATATGCCCACTGGCACTCCTAACCTGGGAGCCCACTTCTACCCTCAGTATGAAGCTGGGTGGTGGTGGCGCACACTTTTAACCCTAACACTTGGGAGGCAGAGGAGACCTCTAGGAGTTAGAGGCCTGGTCTACAGACAGAGTTCCAGGACAGCCAGGACTAAACTGAGAAACCTTGCTTCAGAAAAACAAACAAGCAAACAAACTAACTAAACAAACAAAACAACCCAAAAACCTCCTGCTGACAATTCAACATCGATAACCCAAGAGTCTCACTACCGTCCTCAGTGGCTTCCCAGAACGAGACTAGCCAGTGTCTATACCCCGACAGGGATGTACTGGGCACCAACAGGGCACTCAGGTTGGCTTTTTCATTAAGTCAGCAACTCTTTATTGAGTGCTCATTGTGTTCCAGGCTCTTTCCCAGCCACTGGGTCTGCCTGAGTGAACAGAACCAATTTATGACTTTAGAAAAGAGCAACACCAGGATAGCCTCACCAAGAACACAGCTCACTTAGACACCTAACCTATTTCAGGGATTTAAGAAAATAGTGGCCCATCTTGAGGGAGCCAGCATAAGGAACTGTTCAGCAAACTTCACTTGGTTTGAACTATGTATACAACTTCTACTAATGCACGGGGCAACTCAGGACCCTTCTCTGCATGCACTATGCACACACACACACACACACACACACACACACCCCTTTCAAACAATGCACTTAGCACCTTGGGACTCCCACCTTTACTGAGCTAAATGCATAGTCTACTCCAAACAATGTAATAAGTTCCTCCTTCCCTTAACAATTATGGAATTTAGACAAACCCCACTTAATCTTACTCTAGTTGGGTTATGCCCAATACAAGGGCAGAGCCCTGATCCAACCCAGAGTGGTTTTGGGTGGCCCCTCAGTAAACTTTTAAGGAGACCCCTTTATTTACTATCTCATGCCTAGGCACCATTGACATACACATGATTAAATCTAATGCATTGTGGGAAGGGACATGTCAATAGAAAAGAGGTAATATAATTCATGTCTGCTGGTCAAAATAGAGAACAACACAAATATGTCCCTTCCTTAAGTCTCAATCAGAAGAGCCCCTCTACCCTAGCCCGTGTAGCCTGCCATTACTCTTGGCAGTACAGAGCTCTCTGGTCTGTACTATTACTTTGCCTTTGTACACTTTCCTTGTTACTTTGTAAATCTGTACAAGCCTTTATCAATGCCTTGAGTAGGAGGCTGAGAGTCTGGAAACATCTGCCCTAGACCCTGGTGACCTGCAACAAGATTATCTAGCCTGCATCTAGAGGTGTTACATTTTCAAGATAACTTAGAAGGGATGATGACAGACAGGCAGTGGCTTTTAGCACAGCTGTCAATAGGAATCACCAGAGAGCTTTACAGACCGTAGGTACTTTTTCAGGTGTCCCAGGAGGTTACAAGGATTGGAGAGACTGAGAACCATTCATTAATGGCCAGGTCTCTCCTGTCTAGACTCACTGACCCTGAGCATCTGGGCAGCAGGAGGTTTAAATGTTCCCCAGGGCTTGTAATGTGCTGCACAGCTGAAGAGCCACTGGTGAGCTGTGGTGTGTATCAGAATCGCCCAAAGGGCCTGCTGAAGCACAAATTCCTGCTCCAGTCTAGTTTCTGATGAAGTGTGTGTGGAGTGGACCTCAGAACTTTCCTTGTTGCAAGTTCTCAAGTGACACTGGTTTGGTGCAGAGTTTACAATGTGAGAGCCACTCAAGTGGGGATCATTTCCCTCACCTAGCTGCCAGCCATGCTTCTTTTTAATACCAATCAATCTCTCTCTCTCTCTCTCTCTCTCTCTCTCTCTCTCTCTCTCTCTCTCTCTCTCTCTCTCTCTCTCTCTCTCTCTCTGCCATTCTTCCTTCACAAGGTCAGGAATTGGTGGTTTTGTTTACCCTGGACCCAGTGTCTAGAACAGAGCCTGGCACAAATCATGTTTTTAGATGTGGCTGACTTCTTCTTGACTATCCTTCACTCCAAAGATGAGCCCAGGCAAGACCTGGGCTTGCGTGTCAGTCACGGGGTTCAACTGAGACTTAGCATCTGATCCAATTTCATGCAATAAGCGTAAACCTTGAGAACTTAGCAAGAACTAGTGAGAAAGCAGGAGTCTCTTTGTAGAGGACTTTGAAGTTGGTATAATGTCAGCCTAGAGTACCTGAGGGTAGTTTTTCTCTAACCAGGAAAGAAGTTGCATTGGAATGAAGCCAACAGAGGAAGGGGGAAACAGGGAGCAGGGAGGGAAGATAGACAGAGATGAATGGATGGATAGACAGACAGACAAACTAACTCTTATTTCAGAGAGTTTTTTTGAAAAAGTTATCGGCTTCCTTCCAAAGTTTGGGCTAAAAACCCCGGATCTGTATCAGTACCTAGATTGTTCTTGATTTCTGCAGGTGGCCATGTCTCATATTTTGGCATTGTCTTCAGTGATGATGGAAGCCTAAATCAATTAGGCTATCTGCCTGCCTGTCTACCTACCTTCCTACCTACTTACCTACCTACCCACCTACCAGTCCATTTCATGTTTCAACCCCACTGCGTGCAACAGGAAACCCCAAAGGACTCTGGGTCTTGGCCTGCAGATGCCCTGGACCAGGGATTTCTCGGTGCTAGGTCTAGTATGACTACTATTTCTTTCAGGTTAGCCACCGCCTTGAGACACATTGGGCTGTGACCACAGGCACCTATCCACAGATGTCCCATTTCTTACTGCAGGAATAGTTTTCAGATTCACAGGGCATGGGTTTTCTAGATCACAGTAATTCTCCATATTTCTTAGTGACAGCCCAGGTCGAGATATAAGGGATAGCAATGCTGCCCTAGCTCAGGCCTAGAATTCTTTGAGAACCTTTGCTCTGGGTCAAGTACATTCAGAACACCCATTTCCCCCAGCTTCCCTGGGATGTTCCCAGGCTCAGGGAGGCTGAACGCCTGGGTCCTAGTGAGCCCAGAGGACTGGCCCTGCTTTTTCCATCTCCGCTGTACTGACTATAGATAGATTCCAAAAGCTCAGCAAAGGATCCTATGTGAAGCCCGGGCAGAGAAGCTTAGCTCTACACTCTACTCTCTACTTTCTTCCTAGGAAGAGTCTAGCTATGGGTAACATTTCAGAAGCAGCTAATCATGAGCATCTTTGCTTCCTCCAACTCTGACATCTGGTTCCTCCACCAGTTCTCTGTTGTTGTTGTTGTTGTTGTTGTTACTGTCATTATTATTTGAAGATGGGAGTGTCCCTGTGTGGCCCAGGCTGATCTGGATCCTTTGAACTTAAATGAATAACCTCATAAATAGCTGAGATGACAATGTGTGCACCATGCCTGACTTTCTTTCCTGTTACGTTCTGTGACTGCTCAATCAATGTTCTTTTATTTATCATCCTCCTTGTGTTGATTTCTGACCTCTGATCTATCTGACTGCTGACACCAGGAGGTTCTCATAACTTTCTCCAAGGAACCCAGTCCTGGCTTCCCTCTGTGGTCATGGCTTAACATCATAAAGTTCTTGCTGGGTATTGATTCCTTATTCCACAAGTAATCTGGCCTTTGAGCAGTCCGTTTTCCTCAGTTAGAACTCCTGGCTCTGTGACCTGATCCTGGTTCTGGTCCTTATACCACTCCTGCCAAGGTTTAAGCTGGTAGAGCAGGGTATAAGTGGGAATCCATGCTGGAAGCACAAATTTAATCAAACGTGGTTCCCCGACCAAAGACAAAGAAGATCTGGGTGAATTCTAGAAGCAGTAGATTCAGTTTTCCATGATGGACAAAGAAACGGGAGTTAGAGCCAAGCCTGGACATGCTACACAGGTTTCTCCTTTAAGTGGAAAGAGGAACAGAGGCAACAGTTACCGCTGAGCAGAAACCCTGGAGACCTGAGGAAGGAGGTGTGATGTGTATGTTGTTTCTGAATTTAACTTTTAGACATACTTCAAGTATGTCTTTTTCAAAACTGTACACTATACATGCATGTGACGTGTCCCAGATGCTTCCTCATTTTCATGGTGATAAGTATGGAAGAAGGATGGCTGCCTGCCAGGGTTATACACAGGGATCCCTTCTGGTCGTCTTTGTTTGGTGAGGTTTAGCCACTGCTAACCTTGTGGTACACCATCTATCCTGTGGCTGGCTACAGGACTCCAGGGATGCGACCATAGACAACAACTGCCCTGTAAATGTGTTTCTGTGCTCCTGTCCATGGGGCATCTTCCTGCTTCTCACTGACGTTCACACTTATCCTGGAAAGAGTTAAACGCTACTTCACCCTGTCCAACGTACTCCTTTATTTAATAAAGGACCTCAGATCCCCCCTCTGGTTTGGGCCAGGCCGAAGGTAAATTGATGAAGAATGTATGCTAGCATAGAGGACCTGGTGTCTCTCCAGAATGACCAGTTCTGTGGGGCAAGAGATAGAGCTGTTGGTAGCAAGGACAGATTCCTGGAGATCAACACTGAGCAGCAGTGTCTGAGCTGAGCCCAGAGGAGGGAGCCATTTATCAAAGGGACAGGTGGCAGCAGCCAGACTGCTAAAAACAACCACTCTAGGTTCTCTCCATTTCCAAACATGCTCATTTGTAAGTAGGTCGAAGTGTTCCTAAGGGAGAGTGGAGAGAGGTGCAAGTCTACTGCTTTGGCTGAGGCCCAATTAGGTAGGCATATACTTGCTGAGTGTCCACGACAAGGTTGGGTGTTTAATTACAACTGTCAGAGCCACGTCCTCTCCCACCAACAGAAGCAGCAGCCCACTGCGCCCTGGGGTCGAATGGCGCTGCCCTGATGTGCCAGGCGGAAAGTCCGTTTTGTAGGGATGCAACTCAAGTCAGTTTATTCAAGGTTTCCACTCACGGTCACGTCTGAGGACCTCGCTTCACCGTTCATTCTAAGTAAATGAGAGATGCTTAGTTTCATGTCCCCAGACACGGGGCATCACGAGACATCATTCCATGCTTCCGGAAGTTCTTAAGCCTTCCTGCTAAGGCTTGAGCTAGTTCCTTCCACGTGCTGAGCCTGGCCCTTTCCATGCTCACTCCACAAGGGTCCTCAGTGCACGATTCCCTTTCCTTCTGGAAAGTATTTACTGAGAAATTAAATGCCAGGCTCGATGGGATCAAGCAATGATCAAAACAGACAAAATCCCTGCATCTGTGGGAGGAGTTTACAGGAAGGGCCATAGGAGGAAAAGTTGATATGCACTTATTGACATATCTGGTTTGGATAAAGGAAAGGGAGGAAATTAAGGTAGGGGAAGGAGGCACACTGTGAGATGGGAGGATGGGAGGATGGGAAGAGAGAAATGTCCAGGTAGGTCAGGCACAAGCAGATGTGAAGGCAGTAAGGCTCCAGCCATCAGATATGTAGGAATCTGGGTGTGATGATTTGAATAGGTTTGGCCCAGGGAGTGGCACTTTTTTGGAGGTGTAGCCTTGTTGGAGTACAGTAGCTGTGTCACTGTAGGCATGGGCTTTAAGACCCTGGACCTAGCTGCCTGGAAGCCAGTCTTCTGTCTGCCTTTAGATGAAGAGGTAGGACTCCTAGCTCCTCCTGTGCCATGCCTGCCTGGATGCTGCCATGCTCCCAACTTGAAGATAATGGACTGAACCTCTGAACCTGTAAGCCAGTCCACATTAAATGTTGTTCTTATGAGAGTTGCCTTGGTCATGGTGTCTGTTCACAGCAGTAAAACCCTAACTAAGATATTGGGGAAGTTGGTTGTTCCAGAAAGAAGACCAAACGTCTGGGCCTGTGAGGTTGAACATGTCTGGCTTCCAGTGAGAAGCTTGGTCAGGCTGGTCAGGGAGTGGTATGATGAGGTAGGCAGAATAGCAACTCTGCCAAGTGGCACTCGAATACTCAGTACCCATTCATCTGTCACCTCACAAGACCAAGGGCTTGGCTGATGTGACTCAGTTAAGGATTTTGACATAGGGAGGTTGTCCTGGGTTCTCTGGGGAGTCACAGTGTAGTTGCAGACATCCTTAAAAGCAGAAGAACTATGGAGAAGTGACAAGGACGGACCAGAGGCATGTGACACTGAGTGTTGGAGATGTAGGAAGGGAATGTGACACGAGCCAAGGCATGCCGGTGGCTACAGAAGCTAGAACAGCAGAAAGTTTTTTCCGTGGAGCTTCTGAGAGGACGGCCTTCCTCACATGTCAACCTTTGTCCAGTGCAGTTCATGCTGGATTTCTAATCTACAGCACAGCAGGCTGCTAAACCTGTGCTGTGTAAAGCAACGGAGTCCGGAGTGTGACCCAGCAGTATCGGGAATCCAACACACAGGCTCCTGGGCTGAGTCTATAGATGGAAAGGGCTTTTTTTTTTTTTTTTTTTCTATTCAAATGAGACAGAGAAATACTTAGAGCCCAGAGGGTCTCTAGTCCTGCCTCTGTACATTGTCACCTCGTGGTCTGCTGTGTACAAGGCTGTCACCTCAGGTTTCCTATGGCCCACAGGGCTGTGTGGAAGCTAACTAAGGTGAGTGCACACAGTATCAGAAACAGTTCCTTGAGGTGGCTATGGACCACGCTGAGAGAAATAGATAACCCATTCCCGCAGCCACAGCAATGAAAAGGTAAGGCAGGCTGTTTCAAGACTGTGCAAAGGATAGAGTGTGGGATTTAAGATGGCCACACTTGGTTCCTAGCTCCAAATCTTCAGATGTAAGTGCAGCTCTCAACCCTCAAAAGACGCTTCTCTTTGCAGCAGATAGAAACCGTCACATCGAGTCAAAATGCAGAGCGCTACTGATGACGGGAGTACCCAGCACCAGCCTAGACTCTAAAGTACAACTCCTGTCCCTAAGGCTCAGGGAGCCTCCCGGAAGAGAGTAGGAGTCAGAGGCCTGGAAGTCTTCAGTGAGACTGTGTTTCCTAGAAACGGCAGGGAAGCTGCACCCATGGTATCACAAAGATACGGCTGCCTAAATGCCGACTAAACAATAACAACAGTCAGAGACATGCTAATGCAGAGAGGGGAAATCTCAAGGAACCACGCTTGGAAACAAAAAACTACAGGGATCTGAGGACTACTGAGAGAGGGAACATTAGTCTTCCACAATACCAAGGCATCAGCCTTTGTAGTATTTCTATATTTGTGCATATACAGTATCTAACAATAACATGAAGGAAAAAGAGGCCACGGATTAGACAGGCAGTGTGGGGAGGGGATAAAGAAAGGCTTAGAGGAGCCGGGTGTGGTGGTGCTCGCCTTTAATCCCAGCACTTGGGAGGCAGAGGCAGGCGGATTTCTGAGTTCGAGGCCAGCCTGGTCTACAGAGTGAGTTCCAGGACAGCCAGGGCTATACAGAGAAACCCTGTCATGAAAAAACAAAAAACAAAAAACCAAAAAACCAAAAAATAAAAACAAAAAGAAAGGGCTAGAGGAAGGGGACATGGGAGGAGTTGAGTCAGAGGGAGAAAGAAGAGGGGAGGGCTGGAGAGATGGCTCAGTGTTTAAGAGCACTGACTGCTCTTCCAGAGGTCCTGAGTTCAATTCCCAGCAATCACATGGTGGCTCACAACCATCTGTAATGGGACCCTATGCCCTCTTCAGGTGTGTCTGATGACAGCTACTATATATATATATAAAATAAATATTTCTTTTAAAAAAAAAGAGAAGGGAAATAATATAATTATAATTTCATTAAATACAGATTATTAATACAAGAAAATGACCACAGCTGACAATGTCTCATGCTCATTTTTTTTTAAGGGCTAGACTAAGGCTCAATGAGGAGCTGTTCCCAAGGATCAGGTGACCAAGACAGGCAGTGAATAGGGTCCCAACCACTCTGTCCTATCAGGGAGCATCAAAGTGTCACTGCCTAGACCTCTCCAAGCTGCTACAACAGAGGCCTAGGGGTCTGAGATGCTCTCGCCTTCCCTGAGCAGTGAGGGCAGACTTGTCCCTGGCTGCCTAGACCACGGCACACATTTTCCTCTCTTTGAGCCACAGTCACTGCGTTCCTGGATTTCTTCTTCAGCTGGATCCAGGTAACCGGTGACTGTGCTGTTTCCTCTCTGGGGAACACCACTGGCTACCCTTTCCCCGCCAGCTCAGGTGAGTTAGGTAGGCTTTCTTCTCCAGGACCAAATCCCTGGTATTCAGTGCCACACTGAGCTCACCAGCTGTCTGGGGAGGCCGCACACATCATACCCGCATCTCCTTGCTACTTCCCCTCTGGACAGCATCACCATCGCCATGCATCTATCATGGATTTATACTGGGGGCAGCAGGGACTTATGGAATCGGCCTGAGGCAGAAGGCAAGTCTTGTGGGTAGGTATAAGCCTCAGTAGTAGACAGGATGAGGGAAGCCTCTTGATCTCCATGGGGGTTGCCAAGGAAGCACAGCTCTGTGCCTCCTGATGTGGGTACAACATGCTGGAGCTCAAGAAGCTAGGGTAGTTAGGAAATCCTTTGTTAGGACACCCTAGGCCTACTTAGCTGTGTGTTATGGCTCATACATCCCAGGTGTAGCTACCACCCCTGTGATCTTATATAGAACACAAGGGCTTAGACTCCAGGCCTTGGAGAGACCGTATTAGGTCAAGGCCCTTTCTTCATCTTGGTAGACAAAGGGAAGGACTTCTCAGAGACCAGAAACAGAGGCAGGGAAGAGTATCCTGAATGGCATAATACTGAAAATCTTTAGGGTAAAACCAGAAACAGTACCCTGGCTCCTCAGACAGCCCCAAAAGGGGGCTCATGCTGAAACCTGGCTTGGCCTAACAGAGGTCAGAAAAGGCACCAAGGCAGGAGGATAATCAGTGTTTAAGAGTCTGCTTCTAGCGTGGTGTGCATGATGACAACTCTACTGTAAGAGACATGAACGCTGATAATCCTCCAATATACTTAAGTATAGGTCAAGGTTGGCAGCCAGTCAGTGTGGATGGCAGGACCCAGACTGTTATTGTTTATGAACAGTCTCAGCTACCTAACACACCTCACCATTTCTTCTTACTACCCTTTGTGCCTTAGGTCACTTCATTTTATTCTAAAGAGAGAGCCTGTGCCCACACTAGAAAGACCAGGCTCAAAGCTGAAGAGGAACTGCTGTTCCACACTGCCTCTCCAACTCATCCAGGAAACTGGGAGACATTTTTCACCAGCTTCACGGCCATAACACAGCCCAAGAAGACACTCAACTTTCCACTCAAAAAACAAATGTCTTCTCGGTGCATATCCTGTCCTTCTGGAGTCCCCTGAGGGTTCTGAGTGCCCTTTTAAGGACAAGACAGGTGGATTATAACAGGTTAGCATGAATTATAAGTGGTGGTTGGTATGTGCCTGTAATCCCTGGACTTGGGAGGTAGAGATAGGAGGATAAGGAGTTCAAGGCCAGCCTCTCCAACAGGGTAACTCTGAGACTAGCCTAGGCTAGTAAGGTCTTGTCTCAAAAGACAAAAACAAAACCAGAAACATACAAAATATGCTGACTGTCAGTCATTTTGACTATAAAAGTGTAAAGTTTATGTGGTCCGGTCTGATGAATTGTACCTCAAAGTGAAGATATTTGTTCTGTGTTTGGCGCAGTTAACGTTAAGTAATTTAGGCTAACTACTTCAGATCACCGCAGGCACTTATCTAGTTTGGAGACAGAAAACAGACATTCTTTTGAGAATTCCTAGAGGCAATTCAGGGAGACTGGGGGAGGTAATAAAAATGACCACTTCAGCCCAAACAGCAGAATGAAGGACTGACTGTCGGAGTAAGAACTCGGATTTGAGCAGCCTGCAGAATTCCAGAGTAGAAGGCCTTGAAGTCCTTTGTCAGAGAACACCAGGTCAGAGGTCTGTAAACAAGAGTCCAGCCCACATCCAGATTAAAGCTGGGCTGCAGAGTTCCCATCCCAAGGATATCAAACAGGACCATCAACCCACAGACACAAATAATCACTTTAAAGAACTTAGGAGTCCTGGGTCTGATGTGTTTTATTTGAAGCATTTAATAAAAGATTTGGGGAGAGACTGCTAGGTTCTTAAGCCTTATGAGAGGAGAGTTCGGCAATTTGGAGATATTTATTTTATGTATATGGGTGTTTTGCCTGCATGTAAGCATGTGTATCATGTGTGTGCCTGTGGAGTTCAGAAGAGGGTGTCAGATCCTCTGGGAGTGAAGTTCCAGGTGGTTGTGAGCTACCGTGTGTGTGTGTGTGTGTGTGTGTGTGTGTGTGTGTGTGTGCTGGGAACCAGATTTAGGTCCTCTGGAAAGAGCAGTCAGCACTCTTAACTGATGAGTCATCTCTGCAGGCCCCTAACATCTAACATTTAATATATAATGCACAGCACTTCATTCCAGAAAAGGATTGGAAGTAGACAGTGGACAGGGAGTGAGAAGAGTTGGGTGGGGATGGGAAAGGAGAACTTACTGGCCTGGGCAGGAAGCAAGAATCTAGATTTGAGGGCTAAGTATGAGAAACTTCCTAGTGTTGGAGCTACTCAAGTCCAACAGATTCCTGGGATTATGAATCCCAGTTTCTGAGGCTTTTCCTGTCATGCCTGGCTCACCTGCTGTCGGGGCCTCTGAAGAAGGGGTTACCTATATTAGGAGAGGGGTGAACCCATCATCGTCTGCAATTCTAGGGTTCCAGAAGCCCAAGGGATCCAAAGTTCTCAGGTGAAATTAAACAAAACCAAGAGCCATTTGCAGCTTCTATTCTATTTTAAAAAGGGAAAGTTTTAATTCTAACTTATTTTTTTTATTTTTTCCCAAGATGGGGTTTCTCTGTGTAGCCCTGGCTGTCCTGGAACTCGCTCTGTTGACCAGGCTGGCCTTGAAATCACAGAGATCCTTCTGCCTCTTCCTCCTGAGTGCTAGGATTAAAGGCATGCGCCACTACACCCGGATCAATTGCAATATTTCTAATTCAACGTTTTGTTTCAGGTGGCAATAGCATTGTGTTTTGTTTGGGAAAGAATCTCATCCAGTCCTGACGAGCTTGAACTTGCTGTGTAGCCAGGCTTGCCCAGGACTTCTGATCTTCCTGCTTCCACCTCCCAAGAGTTTCTGTCACAGTGGGAGCCATCTTACCCAACAGACTGGGACCAAACCACTTGACTGTTTTTCATTGCAGATGTAGTATAAAGGCAGTGTTATTGTGGGGTGAGATCATATGGGTAGTGCAGGAACCCACTGTCCTCTCATGCGCCACGCCCCCAAGATTCTATGAGGCAGCGGACTCTAAAATCACATATAACTTGTACAAATAAAGAGGGACTGGGGGACAGCTAGCTGCAGTTTGTAACCAGTTCCTTCATGTGCCAAAGGAATTGTTTTTAGACTATTTATCCTTTATGCCTTTTTAGTTTATAATGGTTTTAGGTATGGCAGAGTAATATGAAATGCAAGGTTATTATACCAAAAAGTGTGTGTGTGTGTGTGTGTGTGTATGAGATCAGGCCTTTAGAGGATGCCCTGGTCTGTGTGTGAGGGACCATCTCACATTAGGCTAATGGAGGTGAGAAGACTGCCCTAATTGTGGACAACTATTTCATTGCTGGGGTTCTGGACTAAGGAAAAGGACAGAACCATTAACTCTCTGGATTGGATAGCAACAGGACCAGGAGAGAGATCCTCAACTTTTGGGGGTTTGGCATCTGGGATTTCAGTGGTGGAATGTGCTGTCTGTTAGGCAGGCTGCAACAGCTTCAAGGCTAGGGTGGCCCCTGTCAGAGGCAGATAAGTTCTGCCCCAAGACTTCATAGTAGATCAAGTTCCCAGTTAATACTGATGTCAGCTGGACAGGCTGTAGAATCACCAAGAAAACCAGCCTCTGGTGCTGTCTGTGGGACCATCTCACATTAGGTCATGGAGGGGGGGAAACCGCCCTAACAGTGGACAGCGCTATTTGATGAGCTGGGTCCTGCACTCAAAAGAAAGGGAGAGCTAGCTGAGTACCAGCATACACCTTCTTCACTTCTGGACCACAGGTACAGTGTAAACAGTGGCCTCTGGTCCCTGCTACCCTGACTTCCCCACATGACAGACAAACACACAGGACACAATCTACCTCTGCTTGCTTCCCTTCTTTGGGGCGGGGAGAGAATTTGGTGTCAGAAGTGAGAGGGGGAGTCGGAAACATATGCTGCAGTGTGTTTTGTTTTGTCTTGTTTGGAGGCAGGAGCCTGCTCTCTAGCCCAGGCTAGCCTCTTGTGTGTGGTGATCTTCCTGCCTTTGCCTCTCGAGTGCTAGGGTTACCAGCCTGAGCCGCCATGTCTGGCTGGTGTGGCCTTTGAAGTGGAGCCAGTGCTCTCCAAATCCTCATCCAAGTACTGTTCAACTCAGGGAGCCGCAGATGGAAGCCCACTAAAGTTAAAGAGCTCACTACATTCTGATGCCTTCAGCCTTGGGAGGATGCTGAGCTGAAGGGAAGGCCAGGCCCTGAGGGCTCCGTCTGGGAGCTAAGCAATCCGGGCAAGTCACCTTGTCTATAAAACGAGCAAAATACAATTTATTGCTACGAAAGCCCTAGCCCTAAAACTGGTCCAGAGGAACTCAACAAAATGAAGGTGGTGCTGGTTTTTTTTTTTTGTTTGTTTGTTTGTTTTGTTTGTTTGTTTGTTTTGTTTTGTTTTTTCAAGACAGGGTTTCTCTGTGTAGCCCTGGCTGTCCTGGAACTCACTTTGTAGACCAGGCTGGCCTCGAACTCAGAAATCCGCCTGCCTCTGCCTCCTGAATGCTGGGATTAAAGGCATGCGCCACCACGCCCGGCTGGTGGTGCTGTTTTTAAGTGGATGAAGATTTACACGGCGATGTCAATTCTCACAGCCTTGTTCTCTGTCCCCAGGCCACTGGCAGTATTTACCCACAGCCTGGGTGAGTGTCCCTGAGGTCAGCTAGGTTATGACAGTGGAAACTGTCAGGTAAGTCCACGAGACAGAATTGCCTGTATCCAGCCAGGGCCACTGGGGCCACCAGGGCCACCTGGGCCACCAGGGCCACCTGGGCTGCTGCCCTTTGCTCCAGCTCCCTGAACACCCAAGGTGGTATTTTAAGACACTTCTTCAGAATTCCAGACTTAGCCGGAAGAAGGCACCCAGGGACAGAACCCCCCCCCCCCCCCACACACACACACTATGTATCAGGGTAGAGAGGGACCTAGATGGGGTCTTGCAGCCTGGGCCCAAGAATCCAGGTCTAACTAAATCTTCATTGTTTGTAAGCACACACCCCTATGCCATAAGGCACGTTGACTTTAAGCGGTGTTTAACCTTAGGAGAAGCGTGCATTCAGTGGGTTGGCCAACCAAAGGGCTCCAGAAGGGAAGGAAACTGAAACTGCACCCACTGAACAGTTAACTGCCCATCACCTCCTTCCCTGTCCCTGCTAACCACCATGCTGCCTCTTGCCTATGTAAAGTTGACTATTCAAAGTAGCCATGTAAGTGAAATAACAGAGTAGCGGTCTCCGTGACTGGGCCATTTTACTTAGCATGATGTCCCCAAGGTCTGTGCATGATGTAAGCTGGTGTTAGATTTTCCTCCTTTTTAAGGCTGAATAATGTTCAGTGTTCCCAGGCCATACTTTGTGTGTTCTTTTGTCCATGGGCACCTGTAGATGCTATGCTATGAGCAATGTTATGAACATGAGTGTGTAGATATGTTTGTGTCTCTGTTTTCAATTGATTTCAAAATGCTTCCAGAAGTGGAATTACTGGGTCATAAATTATATATATATATATATATATATATATATATATATATATATACACATACATATATACATATATGTATATATAATTAGTTATATATATTAGTCATATATATATAATTTACATACACATATTGGGGCTTCCTACAGTGTTTTCCATAGCTATGGTAACATTTTATATCTCACCCAGCCATCCAGTCATATTACAACTTCTACATCTTTACAGACATTTGCTATTTTCTGAGGTGTGTCCATAACTAAGAGCTATTTTATTAGATCTAAGTAGATCTAAGTGCATCCCATTGTAGCATTGATTTGCATTTCCCTGGTGAGCAGAGATACTGACTCTCTTCAGTGCACTGGCACCTGTGGGTCTTCTCTGGCGTAACATCTATCAAGCTCTTTGCCCATGTGTTAGTCCAACTGCTTTGCCCTTCCTTGCTAAATTCTCTGTCTTGATAAACCCCAGTAGGACGCCACACTGCATCCCGTCACATTTTTCATGGCTTGGGGTGCTAAGCCCATAGCCCACAGAGCATCAGGATCATCAAGGGGCTTGAAATATTGAGGCACGTGCCTGAATTTTGGTCTATGGCAGAGTGTGTTACTAAAAAAAACGAAACAAAACCCCTCCAGGTTTCAGGAGTTGGAAATCACAATAGTCTTTGTCTTTTGTGGGGTGTTGCCCACAACTACCTGCTGCTGAGACAGTGAGAGGAAGCTGTGGAGAGAAGATTAGATCTCAGAAGGCCCAACTCCAGTGAGGATCCTGAGAGACCGGGGCGAGGAAAGGAATGTCAAAGGCAAGCCCGCCCCAACTCTGTTACAAAGTCTGGATTTTTCTTGACAATCCCGTGAGTCAACACCAATGCCTGTCTTGGAGCAGCCCTCTCCTGCCCTAGAGGAGGCCTAGGAAAGGAGGGGCAGAAGAACCCTAGAGCCATCTAGAAGCCTGCAGGCTAAGTGTGCAGAGAGTGGGGGTGGGGTGGGAGCTCTGTCTGCCTGGCTCCTTGTGGCTTGGGAGAGGTACAGTGCCTTCTTGTGGCCCAGACTCTCTTTGGAAGATGGAAGCCTGGGCTAGTGCAGAGGTTCTCAACCCAGGCTGAACCTAACATTCACTTCTCATGCCTCAGACAGGGATTCTGGCTCCAGCCAGTTCTGGGTGCTGCCATTCTGGAAGGCTCGCACGACTTTAATGGACACACTGGGTGAAGACCTGTTCTAGGTGCCTTGAGTTCTCTTCCTGATGTGTAGTCCTTATGCTCCTGTTTCTGGCCCAGTTATCCATACAGCATTTAGCGTATCACAGATAGTCCTGGGACCTCACACAGCCTGTGAGGTATCGACTTGTGCCAACCCACAAAAGCTAGCAGGGCTAGTTCCTTTTTCCTGGGAACTGAAGAAGAAATCAATTCTGACCTCCACGCTCCCAGTTTGAGGCTGTCCTCTTCTATTCCACAAAGCCCGGGGAACACATTCAGGGTAATTTCTACTGTGGCGTGCCTACTGAATAAAATCAACAGCTGGCAGAAGAAAGCGCCAGGTTGCTAGTAGGTGGCCAGGCTGGGAGGCAAGCAGGATCAGCTTACTGGGTCTCTGTTGCTTCCAAACGTGGTCTTTTATTCGGGGTATGAGGGTGCTTATACCATCCTGTGTCCTGACAGTGGGGGCAGAGCACAATAGTGCTCATGTCTAAATTCACACCCCCACCCCCACCCCGTCTCACTCTGTTGCTCAGGCAGCCCAGAACTTGTGGCAAGCTTCCTGTCTCAACCTCCTAGGAGCTGGGAGTATAGGTGTAAGCTACCATGCTTGGCCTGGCACCCCTGTTTTCTAGCTCAGCTGGAATGGGAGTGGCTTCACACACTGCTGCTTTGCAGGCCCAGCTGGCCTATGCTTGGAAAGAGAGGCCAACCTGCAACTAAAGAGCCACCGATGGCTGATGCGGACTGGTGGCCACTTTTGGAAGCCATTCTGGTTGGTTCAGCTAGCTAGAAAGTCCTGCAACTGCTCGCCTCTCTCCTTTCTTCTCCCTTTCGCACCCTGGTCCTCAGCTCTCATTGAGTCCTATCTCTATAGGTTCCCCTAGTCTGTCCCATGGGAGTTTCACCCTGAATGCCTCTCACTAGCCTCTGATTCTCCATCTTTGGTTTGATGCTAACCACCTGCACATGTAGTGAGCCCAGCTCAGAGGGTGTGCATATCACTCAGTCACAGGCTGAAAAGGGGGTGCGGGCTCCTCAGTGAAAACAACCCGTACCTGGGAATCTATGAAAGCTAGTTTTCTCCATCTTTCTCTCCTTTACTGGCTGCACTCTAAGGTCTGGGTTTGTGGGAGTTGGTAGGCACTTACTTTGCTGGACAACAAAGGTGCGTGCTAAGTGCCAGGACTGGGGAGTGTTGAGTGTGCTTTGTGTATGTATGCTCTGGAGTGTGTGTGTGTGAGAGAGAGAGAGACCCACTTTTCCTCACCTAACTCAAAACAGAGGCATACTCTAATCCTGATTTTAGTTTTCCTTTACAATAAGGATGTCAGAGGGCATTGGTGGGCATTGGTTTCTTCAAAGGAACTTGTAATTACGAATCCTATACAGCTTCCCCATAGTGTCCCCAAGGTCCTCAAAGGAAAGAGGGGAGGAAGAAGATAGTGGCTCAATTAAGGGTGGGGTGTAGCTCTCTCTCTCTCTCTCTCTCTCTCTCTGTGTGTGTGTGTGTGTGTGTGTGTGTAGAAGGAATCAAGGTTTTAGTTTGCGTTTCAGATGGAAATCTCCCTGAGGCTGAAGAGCTGGGCACTACAAGAATGGTAGTCCACCACCTCCACCTAGTGGTCAGAAGCAGAAATTCATGGTCCCAGCCTTGCATGTATCAGGCAGCCTGCCCTGGGTCTCATGCACAGATGGAATCCCCATGCTAATATCTGACCATGTACACAACTCAGATCCAGACTAAGATTTGGTTCTCTGTCATTTTCTGGGCCTCAGTGTGTTCAACGGAAGATGCATGAGTTTGAGGCCACAGTGGTTTTGGAAGCCGGTGTTCTCGGACTCCACTGTGAACCAGCCACCTGAAGAACGAGCTGGTGTAGAGTCACCCACGGAGCAGGTAGATGGGGCCTGAGTGGCTCTGCTGCTTATAGGCACACAGGGGCTGCTATGACGGAGAGCTCTCTTGGAGAGCCACTACAGTTAGTCTCCCTGGCACCAGTAAATAAGAGGCACACGGAAAACAGACCAGGGCCTGGATAACGGCGATCAGTGGCTATTCTTGATTGTCAAATTGACTACATTTGGAATTAACTAAAACCCCCAAATGGAGGGCGCCCCTGTGAGAGATTATATGCCTAATCTGAAGTAGGAAGATTCACTTCTAATCTGGATCTTTGAGGTGGGAAGACACACCTTTAATCCAGATCTTTTGAGATGGGAAAACCCATCTCTAATCAGGCAGGTTCACATCTGCCGGAAGCCTACATAAGCACATGGAGGAAGGAAGCTTCACTCTTAGCCTGCTTTTTCTAGCTTTGCTAGAAGGTCCATTCCTTCACCGGCATTAGAGCCAACTTCTTCAGGATCCCAGCACACACTGAAGACCAGCTGAGACCTCCATCCTTGTGGATGGAAGAACTACTGAATTCTTGGACTTTCTGTTCATGGCCAGCCATTGTTGAATTAGCTGGACCACACCCTGTAACTCACTCTAATAAATCCCCTTTATATATATGGGATTTATTATGTATAAATGTATATCATATATATTCATTCTATAAGTTCTTTTACTCTAGAGAACCTGGACTAATACACTGAGTGCATTGAAGGAAAAAAAGAGGCAGGGTGACCTCTGACCCTCAGCAGAGGGGTTAGCCAAGCCCTACCTGACTGTGACCAGTTGCTGGAGTTGCTCAGTCCTCCTGTCAGGGTGAAAACTCAAATCTAGATGTAGTAGTGTGTATAGGGAAAGCTGGGAGAGAGCTTGGAGGTCAGCGGTTCAGCCATTGTTTCATTGTTTTTAAGATGAGATGAACACAGAAAGGTTGGATGTTTTCAAGCCACACAGACACAGGTAGCTTTTACTTCCGGCTCTCCACTCTTTCAGAGAAGCCCGGCTCAACCAAAGCAGACTCTCAGGCCAGTTCCACCACGCCCAACCCCCACCTGCCACCCCACCCCCTCGACTGTCCCTACCTTTCAAGGGGAAGAAGCAGTCCATTTCCACGCTGCTGCGCGAGTGTGAGATGCACAGGGCGCTGCTGGGTACCAGGCCTTCTTGTGGGGGGCTCCGCTCCGTGGTGCGGACCAGACACCAGCCGGGCCTCTCACTCGGTCGTTCCAGCAGCTCCACCGTCTGCCCCACCTGGATGCTCAGCTCACTGCTGTGGCCTGCACTGAAGTCCTGGAGGACCACGGTCAGCTCACATCCACCTGAGAGCTGTAATGGTGGTGACAGAGGGGTAGGATTCGAGGGTGTGCGAGCGTGTATGTGTGTGTGTGTGTGTGTGTGTGTGTGTGTGTGTATGGGCAAGAGGGAAGAAGGCAAAGAATGGGTGAGAGTGGAGGGGAGGAGAAAGGAGGAGGAAAGATGGGAGAGGGTAGACAATGTTTGGAACAAACAGGAAGGAAAAAGAAAAGAAGAAACAAGGCAATTAGCACAGTGTTATTGGCCACTCAGACGGTTCGGCCACAGCCGCTCTGGAGCCTGCCCAGAGTCGGGGCTTTCGTTCTAATTCCCGGCTTCCTTAGAGTCCCTTCTATTACTTCTGTGCCAAGCTTCCTGCCAATTGTGCCTTCAAACCCCTTCCCTGTGTGCCCTGTTCTTCCTTCCATAGCCCACCCTGGTCCCCAGTGACAGCCCTTAGACACAGATGTGCTGGCGTTTGTTCCCAACTCACTCTCACTGAGATCTAGGTGATGTCTGGGAATAATATGAGACATGATCTCCTTTTGTTCCAACCCACAGAGCATCCTTCATCTTCACCCCTCTCCGGAGCCATAAGCCTAAACCAGGCTATGACAACACAAGAAAGAATGGGGCTTTGCTCACAGGCATCTGCCTGGCCCTCAGGGACCAGGAGGTGGGAAGAGAAGCCATGCCTTATTTAGGAGCAAACAGTACTGCACTCTATGCTTAAATGGCCTATGTTTCCCTGCTGCAGGGGTTGGGGTGCAGAAGAACAGAGGAGGGGAGAAACCCTGGAGGAAAGAAACAGGCCCTACTGGCTGCACCCTGAGGTGGCTTGCTCTTGACCTAGGAGTCTGTATCCCTTCCTCCCTTACCTTGGCCACACATCTATGGGGATCACTTATGTATCATGCTCATAGAATGGAGCTCAGAGCCTCTAGTCTGGAATAGTAACTGTGTTAAGAGTCAGCAAGGAAGGCAGGGAACAGAAGGGAGGAGGCAAGAGGCCTGCTTTCAAGGTCCATCCTAAATGTCCGTTCAGAGGGAATTTCCATATCGCCCTGGGGGAATTCAACTTTAGTCTATGGAGCTCTGATCAAGGGATTTGAGCTATCTGCTGTGGGAGCTATACCAACATGGCCATCCAGATAGCTGCATGCCCTTCCAGTTCACACTTGTTCTAGGGGACACTTCTACCAGAGGGAGGGTAGATATCATCATATGAGTGGGGAACTAACCATCTGACCAGAGCAAAACCTTAGCTACTGAAGGGGTCTGAATGCCAGAACGTTGGGACTGAGGAGATGGCTCAGTGGGTAGGGTGCTTGCCACGCAAGCATGGGGACCTGACTTTGGATGCCCAGCATCCATGGAAGAAGCCAGCTGTGGTGATACATTTATGTAATCCTAGGGCTAAGAGGCAGAGACAAGAGGATCCTGCAGGCTTGCTGGACAGCCAGGCTAGTTAACTGGCAAACTTAAGTTCAGTCAGAGGGGGCTGGCGAGATGGCTCAGAGGGTAAGAGCACTTCCGAAGGTTCTGAGTTCAAATCCCAGCAACCACATGGTGGCTTACAACCATCCGTAATGAGCTCTGACACCCTCTTCTGGTGTGGCTGAAGACATCTACAGTGTACTTACATAAAATAAATAAATAAATCTTTGGGACCGAGTGACCAGGAACTGAGTGAGCAGGGCCGACTGGAGCAATCGGAGAGAGCAGAGGTTCTAAAATTCAATTCCCAACAACCACATGAAGGCTGTACATCTGTACAGCTACAGTGCTGTACTCATGTACATAAAATAAATAAATCTTTAAAAAAGAAGTCCAGAGGCCATGTCTTAGAAAACAAGGTGAAGAATGAGAAGAGGAACATCTGACTCTGACCTCCAGATGTTATATATGTGAGCACGCTCTCTTACAACACACACAGACACACAGACACACACACACACACACACACACACACAGAAATCAGATCAAGGCTGGCTGGTTGGATACACAAAAGTGTGTGTCTGTGTGTGTAAGCCCAGACCTTAGGCTATGAATGGAAGTCACCTTGGGAGCTCATGAGATGCAGACTCCTGGGCTATGCCTCCCTTGACCAAGCCCCAACCATGAATTAAACTCAGTAGGCTGGGCCTAGCAATCCAAGGATGTGATATGGATTTTAACAAGGATATCCTCCTCTGGAATATCGAGAAACAACTGCTGGAGGGTTTTCTACTGTCACCATGCTGAACCTGAACCTAGACCTCTAGTATGAATCCCACACACCTTAAGACTTTGCAGCATGGGGAACACTTATTTCGGGGATGTGACCAGGCTTGGCAGCAGTGAGGCAGTGGCCTAGGGCCCTGATGCTTGGGGTGGCCTATAATAGTCCCACCCTGCTGAATTTAGCACTGTGGTTAGCACTGCCCTCTCTATCATGGAAACATAGTTGCATCCTGATAGTCTAGCTCAGTCATTTTTCATTCTCTGGTTACAGCCCAAAAGATTGATCCCTTCTCTCGCTGATGGCCTACTTATAGAGAGCTAGATGACAAAGGGACTGCTTGCATTCTGGAGAGTTTCTATGGCTGAGCCTCAGCAGAGGAGCCTCTTGTCTATTCCTGGGGCCACATACATACAGGTGGGAGTGGACCTTGCAGACTTTAGACTACACAACTAAGCCAGGGGAGACCCGTAAGCCCTTTTGCAGGCTGCCAAGGCAGAACAGAGGAGCCCGAGGCTATGGATGTAAATAGCTGGTAATTTACTAGACCATCTACTGTTTTCTAGGGCAAGTTCCAAGCCCTATTAGGTAGGGGAGAGGGGTAAGATTTCCAAAGGGGAGGGGAGGGAGAGACAGAGCCAGGGTATGTGTCTACAGTTCAAGATAGAGTAATGGGGTCGTTGCTCAGCAGTAGAGCGTTTGCCTAGTATGCTGGAAGTACTGGGACCCCTCACTAGCACAGCAGAACAAGCAACTAACCACCACAAGGAAAAATCAGTTCCCAAATCAAGATCCAGTGCCTGAAGAAAATGCCACGAGGTGGCAATGTTGCTTCCAAAGGCTGCCCAGTTTTCACACCAGGGGGATAGTCAGAGGCTCGAGACTCCATGTCTTCATAGCACACACCTAACTGTAGACCAGCAAAGATGACCATTATGGCTCAAATGTCCACGCACACCTTGCCTCGATGGCTAGATCAAAAAGATTTGCCACGCCAGGTCTCATTCTATGGCAAGAGTAGAAATGCAGAGTGTCTGTAGAGGATTTAAGCCGTATTGGGCAGAGCTGACTGAAAGACCCGTTAACAGTTCCTTCTAGCGTCTCTTCCCAGATCATCAGGAAGATGCCAGGTGGCTGCGGGAAGTCCAGCTCTCACCAGAGCAGCACTGTTTAGAAATCCAGGCAAGAGCAGAGAGGACCAGAGATCTTGGCACACTCACAGTCCTTACACGTGATCCATTCATGATTTCCTGACTGTGAGACTCACACCTAGTGAAAGTTAATCTCAAGATTGTGTAATAACTCATTAAACAATAAAACCAACTCCCCTCACTATGACTGCTTAGATATGTTTGTGTGAGCATGCTGTGTGCGGAGGTCAGAGGACAACTTAGTAAAGATGTTTCTCTCCTTCCACCTTCTGGGAACTAGAGTCAGGTTGTCAGGCTCGTGTGGCAGCGCATTTACCTGCTGAGCCGTATCCCCATTCTGATACTTTGCCTGTCCGGATGGCTTTCCCATCTCTGACTGGATTGGCCCCGTGCATCAGCAGGTTCTCCCCACCCAAGGAGGCCCAGGGAGCCTCAGGTATGTGTTGTTCCTTCCTCTTTCTGTCAGCAGGATTGGAGTGTGGCTTTCTACTGCATAGTCTCCTTGCTGGCTCATTTCCTGGTTCTCCACTCCCTAACCCCCCTCACATCTGCAAGGTTCTCACTCTCTTAACTAAAGCCCTGGTCTCAGGAGCATGAGTTGGCTTTATGCTGATGTTGTAGAAACTGTTGCAGGTGGCATCTCCATTTTAATCCTTTTCTTCCCCACAGCCTCTTTTTATTATTATTCTAATAATTAATTAGAATTGATTGATTTTTATGTATGGGGGTACACTGTAGCTCCCTTCAGACACACTAGAAAAGAGCATAGGGTCCCATTACAGATGGTTGTGAGCCTCCATGTGGTTGCTGGGAATTGAACTCAGGACCTCTGGAAGAGCAGTCAGTGCTCCCAACTGTTGAGCTATTTCTCCAGTCCTCCATCCCCCTGGCCTCTTAAGAACTATTTTAATGTTGATGTTGGCAATCTCTTTGGTTGTTATTCTGTGTGTCTTAGGTCTCTGGCATGAAGCCCTCGCCTCTGGCATTGGGTGCAGTGTTTCTGTTCAGAGATGGTCCCTTTGTGTTTTCCTTTTCCTCTGACAGCTTCCTTTCCTGCGGTGTGTCTGCTGCTGCGCACAGCCTGCCTTCTGCTTTTCTTCTCTTGACTCATCAACCATGGAAGCCACCCACTTCTCCTCGACTGCCCACTACCTCTGTCTTTTGTTCACCAAATCCTTCCCATGGGTAGAGCTGGTCTCAACCCAGGCTGGCAGCGCTGAGGCAGGCAGCACTGATGCCGAGGTCCACACCCCAATCTCTTCTCTAGTTCTTCCACACAGACAGATCTTCCCAGCTAGCTTTGCTTGTCAGTTCCTCGGACATGAGCTTAGACAGCGTTAGTTTTCCTCGCCAGTCTCTCCAGTCTCAGAGCTTACCTTTTCCCCTTCTCCTGGCTCTGCACTGATCTCCTCTGGGTGCACTTTAACTCTTCTGCAGTTGGTGGCCTCTCCACAGATATCACATGGAGTGACAGCCTCCCTCTCTGATCCACCAAAGGACAAGCCAGTCACTGGCTCCTCTCTTCCCTCGGACAATCTTGAGAAAACCAGCTCTGCCGAGCTAACCTTTTCTACCCACTACGGTGTGAATGTGGACTCTGCTTCTTTCCCTTTGCATGTAGCTGCCTTTGGACACTCCAGAAGAGAATGCCAGATCTCATTATGGATGGTGGTGAGTCACCATGTGGTTGCTGGAATTTGAACTCAGGACCTTTGGAAGAGCAGGCAGTGCTCTTTCCCGATGAGCCTTCTTGTTCTAATCTTGCCATGGGGCTTTTGCTTTTGGTGGTAGGTAACTGCATAAAGTATATTTGATTCTGAAAAAGTAAATTTAATGCAAAGCTTTATAAAGTTAAAAGAAAAAAGACTGTTTCCCTTAGCTCTACTTTTGCTTGCTTAGCATTTGGAAGTGAAATGAAGTCTCCTCTTGTTTGTTTGTTTGGTTTGGTTTTTTGAGACAGGGTTTCTCTGTGTAGCCCTGGCTGTCCTGGAACACACTTTGTAGACCAGGCAAATGAAGTCTCCTCTTAACAAACACCGTGAAGCCGGGCAGTGGTGGCGCATGCCTGTAATCCTAGCACTCGGGAGGCAGAGGCAGGCAGATTTCTGAGTTTGAGGCCAGCCTGGTCTACAAAGTGAGTCCCAGGACAGCCAGAACTATACAGAGAAACCCTGTCTCGAAAAACCAAAAAAAAAAAAAAAAAAAAAAACCCAAAACAAACAAACCAAACCAAACCAACAACCCCCCCCACCCCCCGTGTATCTTACATAAGAACAAACAAACCAAGAACAGTATATAAAGTTGTATAGTTAAGTGAAGAGCATCATTATTCATTGGAGTAGATGAAAACGTTAGCCTTGGCATTTTAGAGCATAACCCTTGGGTAATTTCCCATCTGCTTCCTTTTTAAAAAAAAACCAGTCCTGTCCAGCATTTCTCACCTATCCAACAGTTTTATAACAAAAATAACGATAACACCGCCAACAACATCCTTGAAAACAAACCAACAATCGTAACTAGGAGGGAAAACGGCGGTCTTTCTAGGATGGCATGCTAGTTGGAGGAAAAGGGGAGAGGGTGGGCAGGTCCCCTTCAGGCAAAAGCTTTGGACACGTATTATTCCATGGCTGGTCTGCCTCCACATGGTAGTTTCCAAATGCCTCTAAACCCGTGAGCTGCAGTACCGGGGAACTGAGATGAGCTCTTCGGAACTTAAGTCATTTGACAATTTACTGCTGTGGTTTATCTTGATTGGTTATAATGTCTGAAGCAAACGTGAAAAGCAACATTAGGATGCAGGAATATTATCACACAGCTCTGGGATTTCTTCACTTTGCATGGATGCTCGGGGAGCTGCCAGGTCCAATTAATAGTCTACAATTTGTGATGCGCTTACTCTGTGTGCTCGCACTGGGCGGCAGAAGGAACCTCTTCATCTTACCGTTTTCTACAGGGCTTAAGGGGCTCCATGGCCTCGAAGGCCTCATGGACTGCACAGTAATTAATAGTTGGAAGAACAAGGGAAGGAGAGTTGGGAGGCCTCAGAGCTTACAGAACTCCTTCTACGTGACACTGCCTATATCCTTCTCCTTCTCCATACCTGAATCCTCATTCTTAGGAGAAGAAATTGGACTTGGGGCCCTACTACCTCAGACATTCCCTGAGTAGACTGTTTCTGCATTCATGGTGGGAAGCACTCCTGTTTAATCACCTCGAACATTTTTCTTTTCTTTCTTTCTTTTTTTTTTTTTTTTTTTTTCTTTTTTGGTTTTTCAAGACAGGGTTTCTCTGTATAGCCCTGGCTGTCCTGGAACTCACTCTGTAGACCAGGCTGTCCTTGAACTCAGAAATCTGCCTGCCTCTGCCTCCCAAGTGTTGGGATTAAAGGTGTGCGCCACCACTGCCTGGCCTGAGCACTTTTCATTAATGTGTTATATTGTTTGCCACCTACACCTGCATCACAATAAAAGATCAAGTTGAGTAGAAGTCATCTGTGCTTAAATTTGTTCATCCTCTGAGTCTAGAGTGATGCCTGGCATGTAGTGTATACTCAATGAATGCCTACTGAGCATGCCTGTGAATGTGTCTCATGAATTGATGCTGGATGTGTAGGAAAGCAGAGTGGCTGCAACATTGAGTGCTCCCACTGGCTGCATCACTGAGTGCTCCCACTGGTTGCAAAACGGAGTGCTCCCACTGGCTGCAAAATGGAGTGCTCCCTCTGGCTGCATCACCGAGTGCTCCTATTGGGCTGCAATGTTGAGTGCTCCCACTGGCTGCAATGCCGAGTGCTCCCATTGACTGCAATGCTGAGTGCTCCCACTGGCTACAATACTGAGTGCTTCCACTGGCCGCAATGCTGAGTGCTCCCACTGGCTGCAACGCTGAGTGCTCCCACTGGCTGCCTGTCTGTTTCCACTACTGTCTCCTAGGCCCTATAGTCCATTTGCCCTAAGACCCTTCCCCTTTTAAATCATTTCACCTTTTTTGGTTTGTCTATAATTCTACTAACCTGCAAACTTGACAAAAATTACTTAAGGGTGAGTTGTAACCTTTAAGAACAAAGAGAATAGGAGATCATGTAGGTGGCCATGTATAGGAGAGGTCAACCTGTTTTCATTATGTTTTACTTTCTGAATGACAGACAGTAGACATAACAGAACTATATGACTTAGTAAAACAGAGAGATAAGGTTCCTGCCATCAGTTAGCTTTGCATAGCCCCCTGACAGGCTTAGGAAGTAGAAGCACCAGGCAGCACTGTGTATATGTATATGTGTGCACATGCATATATGTGGATATGTGTATACGTGGAGGTAAGGCAGATGGATGGGTTAAAAGTCTGTAGAGACCCTTAAACCTGCCCTCTATCTTGTCCATCCTGTTCTGGAAAGTTGAAATTCAATGCAGGTCTACATACAGAAGTAGGAAAGTGGCCACCACTGTGTTCCTCCAGCCCCCAGAGCACTGGCAGCCAAGTAGAAACATTTGGATAGATCTGACAATAGAAACATTTGGATAGATTTGACCATTGTTTACTGAAGAAGCCAGAGGACTTAGAGATACTTGAATACTGACATTGAGAGTCTCCCCACCAAAGCACATCACGATGACACACCTGACAGACAACAGTCCTGCTCCTTGTACAAACATCTGGTGTACCTCATGCATGCACACACATCCTCAGCTTCAGAGATGCCTAACAGAGGCTAAAACAGGTAGATACGGAGGACCTGGAACGCACACAAAGCCACATATGAGCAGCACACACTACAGTGTGGTTCTTGACCCAATGTTTCAAGGAGCTGATAGGAAGAATTAAAACCCCATCCTGGAGCATGGCACTAGAAAATATTTTACAAAAGGCCATCCAGAAGCCCTCTGAGGGCAGAGGAGGAGGAGTCAGGTGAGACACAACAGTAACAGTCCTTGGCAACAGCAGATTTCAAAAGCTACAGTGAAACAAAGAGAATGGCAAACTCCTCCAAAATTCCAAGGAGGAATCTGGCTCCTGACCAGAATAGAGCTTTCTACAGGCATCTTCAAAGCGGCAGTCTCACATGTCCTATGTCCTTCAGCCACAAGTGTTCAATAAAAACATTTTTTTTTTTTTTGCTTGTTTGTTTTTTGACACGGGCTTTCTCTCTGTGTATCCCTGGCTGCCCCCAAACTCACTCTGTAGACCAGGCTGACCTTAAACTCAGAAATCCACCTGTCTCTGCCTCCCTAGTGCTGGAATTAAAGGCATGCGACACCACTCCCTGATTTAGTCTCTATCTTTAAAAAAATGTATTATTTTTCTATGCATCCACTGTCTGTTCTTTATCTCTGCCCCTCCCCGGGCTTCAGGAACACAGAGCTGACGTTGAATTTAGTAGAGTGTTAAGGGTAGTGGCAGCTACTCTTCATTTCTTTCCCACTTCTTTGCCTCTGGAGAGCCCACACAAGTTATCAACAGAGATAGGCCCAGGAGGGCTAAGCAGGTCTTTACCCATGGAGGCGATAATCCCGCCAAGAGAGAGGCCATCCCAGTAAGCCTTGAGTTTGACCAAGGCTGTCTACACCATGACTCTGACTGTGCCCATGGGAGGCAATTTCCTGCATCCTGGGAAAGAGGAAAGGCTATGAAAACTCCAGCTGACTTTCAGAGGAGGCAGCAGACATGGCTGGGGGAAACATGAGATTAAAGAGAAGGATGAAAGCTGTGAGTTTCTCTGAATGCCTCCAGGCAGCCCTGCAAAGGGTCTGCTGCCATAGGACACTAGGGAGCTGAACATCGGAGGAAACCAGGCCAAAGACCGGAAGTGATTGTTTTCACGGTGCAGACTGTGATCAAGCCTCAGATGTTCAGCTGTGGCTCACAAGATGACTCTTTCTGATCACCCCATCTCCCCTTCTGCTCCATTCTGCATGTACAGTCACACACCCTCCAGACACCCTTGGCTACTGCTCCCTAGTCTGCGTGTGCCTATAAAGTGCAGCTCCACCTTCCCCTCCTGTCCTATTTGGACTGATTTTGCAGGCACTGTTGGCCACTAGAGAGCAGCAACGGCTAGGAGTTAGAAAAGGAAACCACCAACTTGCTTAGCAGAAGGCAGGCTCTCAAGAGAGTCCGCCTGCCCAGCTGAAGTACACCTCTAGTTCAGGCAGAAACCACAAGGAAGCCATTGTGTATCATCACAGCTGGTGGGTACCGGGTGCTTACTGTTTCTTGGGAAGGAATTCCTCATTAGGAAACGAGCAACCAGAGACTAGGGCAAGTTGTGGGGTCTGATTGTAACCTTAGCAAGCGCGATCCAGGATTCCTGGTTCTTGCCTGTATGCCCGTCCAGTACACTGTGCACCAAGGTTGTTGTTGTTGCTGCTTTTGTTCCTCCTCCCCCTTCCCCTCCTGCTCCTCTTCTTCTTCTCCTCCTTTTTCTTCTATTCCTTCTCCTCCTCCTTCTCCCCTTTTCCTCCTCCTTCTCTTCTTCCTTCTCTTTCTCTTCCTCCTCTTCTTCTTCTTCCTTCTTCCTGCATGTCCCCTTATGGCTTATCCTGGGTTAACCACCTGCCTACCCAGATCTCAAAATACATTTGGACAAACTAGTTGAGATAGTTATAACCAATCTGGCAGCGTTGTAAATGACTAAAACTCTTTCTTCTGTCTGCTGGCCAGCCCCATGCTAACCTTAGTCCTCACTGCCGACCAAAGCCTTTCTGCAGGAGCTTCTTTCTGGGCTACTGTGTCTACTCGTCTCAGAACATACAGCCTTACGTGCGGCCCCTAGGCCTGGACTTCTGGATCTCCTCACACACCCAGCTTGTTTGGCTTTTGCCTCTCCAAATATGTTCTCTACTGGGTTTCTGGATGATGCCTTGGCTATGTCCTGGTCATTTCTTTCCCTGGACTTAATGATGGTCAACATTCCAACTGAGATAGTTCTCCATTCCTTTTTGCTCCTGGAGCTCATGGTTCCTATATCATATGTCTTACATTCTTTGTTGGACAACCTGAACTACTTCTGGAACTTCCTCAGACTTTAACGCTTAAAGACATTTGAGATGATTTGTGCATGTATGCATACTATAAAATTATTTTCTGGCTTAGGTATTGAAGTATTTTTAGGGTGGATTTTTGTTTTTGTTCTGTTTAAGACAGGGTCTCTCTCTATAGACCTAGACGTTGGCTGTCCTGAAACTCACTATGTAGACCAAACCTCGAACTCACAGAGATCCACTTGCTTCTGCTTCCCAAGAGCTGGGATTAAAGGTGTGCACCATTATGTCAAGTTTTATAGTAGATTATTAACCTTATCAATTTCCCCTCTTCTATGGTACTGTTTTAACAATGGAGTATCTTATAGCTCCATGGTTTATTATCATTAAAAAGAACTGTAGCTCTGTGTGTGTGTGTGTATGCATGCCTGTGTGTGCATACATGTCTTTATGCACATCATTTATTAAGAGCTAAGGGGGTCTTACTGTTTCCTTACAATTTTTGTCACTTTGAGCTTTCCTTGCTATAAAATAAGTCAGCGTTTCTATCCCACATTTGATGTCAGTTGTGATGGCTATGGGAATTGGTCAGGCTAAGAACCTTCAAGACAACATGGTGATTGAGAATCTGGGTTGGAGCTCAGCAGCTCTGGGTCTGACTCAAGTTCTTTACAGATTGGCTGTATCATCTGTGAAATGTTAGAGGTATGGATGTGGTTTCTCTCCAGGATTCAGTCCCTCACTGAATATGCCACACTTGAATATGAAGTGCCACATTAATAGGGGGATGTTTGTTGAAGGATGGTGTGAGGGAGCAGCTGGAGGTACCTGAATAGCAAGGCTGGTTGAGCCTCTGAGGCTGCATGTGATGTTCCCTCTAAGCCAGCCTGTACCTGGTCCTGCTAAATAGCCCAGTGGTATTGAGCAGTCAGGGCTAAGAACATAGGATTTTGCCTCCTTTCCTTCTGACAACCATGGCTGGGCAGTGACCATGATGGTGGTGGTGGTGGTAAGGTATTACAGAAGAAAAGTAAGATCTAGCTCCCAGCAAAACACTCAAGCTAGACTTAAGACTTAGCAACTATGGCAATGGGAAAAGTCAAGAGTATATACACCCTTCAAGAACCAGGGATGGGGGATTTTATCACTTTTAAATATGAGCCAATTATATCAAACAGGGATTGAGAACAGACAGGTCATTTCAGGGAGGGAAGAGAAATTTTGATTTAAACATATTTTAAAATTTTACTATTTATTTCTTCCTGTGCTGCTTCCTCTGGATTTTGGAGTGCAGTGGCTAGAGTGGACCAGCTTGGCTTGAAACATGTTCTGGATGGAAAGAGAAGTCAGGGATGGAGGATTTGGTGATGGAAATCCCAGGCTCTGGGACCCCCCCAGGCTGCAGCTGAGAGTTCCCCGTGGTAGTTCTCAGGAGGAGAACAGATTCTCTTTTATCTTTGGGGAAAACCAGAACCTGTGGGAATGGCAGGAGGGAGAGTTTGGAACTGCACCTCTGGGGATGCTCTGGGCCTCCTTTTAGCATCTGGGAGGCAGAGGAAACTTAGTCAGGGATGGCCAGGGGCAACAGCTTCGGAATATCTCTAGTATCTCATCAGTGAGGAAAGGAGTGTCCAAATGGAGCCCAGAACTGGCAAATAAGAGAGAGCACGTCTACCGTGGGTGCCACTGTGGTAGAGCCTTGCAGAGAGGCTGGGCTTCAGGTCTGCAAAGGGGGCTCCCTCAGGGTGAGAGGAGGGGCATGTGGCACTAGGCCTTGGTTGGACCCCAGACCTGTCTTAATGGCACAGGTGAGCAGGGACAAATGACACAGCTGTGATAAAGATGGAGCCATCTTTGAAGCAGGTGCAGCTCTGCCTCCTCTCTCAGCCTCTGGAGGGAATTCAAGGCAGGTCACGCTGCTCTTTTTGGCAAAGGGTGGGGGACAGAGGTTCTCATCCATTGGGCCTTTACAACATTGTAGTGTCTGTGTGGAGACCTGACATTTGTGCATAGCTATGGATCATAGCTACACAAAGATTTGTTTTTTCTTTTTAACATCAGTCATGTGGTAGAAGCAAGGAAAGGTGTTCTACACAGTAGAGCAGGGGACAAGTACGGTAAGAAAATCAGGACTCATTCCCTCAGCTCAAAATGTCTGCCAAGGCCATAGAACTTCCCAGGGCCCAACACTGACCTCAGGCTGTCCTGCAAAGGAGAGAGAACACAAGGAACCCCAGGATCTACAGTCTTACCCTTTCGTAGGACTACTGGGTAATGTAGAACAAACAGATTTTAGGTTATGGAGGTGTGTGTAGGAGCCTTCCCAGGTCAGAGCAAGGCCGTAGAGAAAACACTCAGACTCCTAACCCCATGCCTGACGCTCTCTTCCACCTGCCTCTCTGATCCTAACTTTTGCCCTGAAAACTTGCCATCTACAGACCCAGGCACACGACGGCCAATCCCTGGATCCTCACATGTCCAGTGGCCCTTTCTGCCTGGAGCATCCTTTTCCCATGTCCTGTAGGAGAGCCTGGAACATAGCAAGCTTCCCATACCCATCTGTTCAACAAATACGTGAGATAGACTAGTAGTAAGGAAACTGAACTCAAGCCTTTTTTAAAGGAGCAAGACAGCTTCGAAGGTTGGCACTGTTTGTGTCTGAGTCCGTGTGTGCGGACCATGCTAGCGTGTGATGTGGGGGTGCAGAACTCCTTATAACCCAGGGCTGCAGAACTGCCTCTGTTCTATGCACTTTCATGTATGTCAGGAACCTTTATGATACTAATATGAGCTCGGTTCCTGTTACATTTCGTATCTAGAATGTCTCCATGGGCTCATGCTTGAGTAGTTGGTCTCCAGCTGGTTTTGGGGGTTGTAGAACCTTTGGGACTTGGGGTTTTTGGAACAAGGTAGGAGTAGGTCACTAAGGGTGGGCATTTAAAGACTGCATCCACCTCCAGTCTAGCTCTGTATCTCCTGGCCCAGTCACTATGGGAGGAGCTCTGTCATACTCTCTTGCCACCGCTACACCTTCCCTACCGTGATGGTTCATACTTTCTGACACTGTGCGTCAAAATAAACTATTTGTCATTTAATTTGTTTCTGTCAAATATTTTGTCATGGCAATGAGAGAAGTTGTGACTGTCGATCCTGGATAGCAGCACTTAACATCAGCTTAGGTGAGGTGACTGTAGTATAGTATTTAGTACATTATGCTATTATTAAGTTTATATTATGTTATTTATCTCATTGTGATATTTATCAGAGGTTTGGGTACCTAGACAATCTTTTTTTCTTTTTCTTTTTGGGGGGTATAGGATCTTACGCCATAGTCCTAGATGGCCTGGAACTTGCTATGTAGCCTAGGCTACCTCTAACTCACAGAGGTCTGTCTGCCCTGCCTCTGCTGAGATTAAAGGTGTGTGCCACCATTTTTAGCACAAGCTTAGGTACCTAGCCACAGTATTTAAGGGCAGGGTTCATGTAAGCGTCTGCCACTGCCACTTGTTTTCTGTGTATTTGGGTCACTCTGTATCTTGAACTGGGGCCCCTTGAGACTGTGTCTTCAAACCTGCATTGCTCACTCAGTGTTTCCTCAACTGAAAGAAAACCCAGTGCCAGAACTCAGAACTGCATGTGCCCAGGCTGTGGCTCTCCTTTTGCTTTCTATCCCTTAGCCCATTCTTGCATTTCACTCTTCTGTCTGTGACAGACATATTCTCCTGAGATGGTGCTGTCAAAAATTAATTTCCCTTCTACAGATTACTTCTGAATGAGAATTATCTTTAATCAAGTAACTTTAAAAGAGTTTATCTGTTATAGAAATTCATTTGCAGAGAAAAAAATGTTCTCTCTCCTTCTCCCTCACCGATATTACTGCCCTTTCTTCTCCTCCCCCCCCTTGATAGACTCTATGTAGCTTGAACTCACTATGTGGTCCAGGCTAGCCTTGAACTCAGGGTTTTCCTGCCTCAGTCTTCCAAGTGCTGAGACCAGAGGCAGGAGCCATCACAACCAGCTTGATGGCTGGTAGAGGTTGCCTTCTCTTCCCCTCTAGTTGTGCTTAGCAACTGTTTCTGGTGAGAAGAGGGTGGCTGTGTGACATGGGACTTCTGAGGCTGAGAGACAGGGACCTGTAGCTCCCTTGTATCACTTGCTTTGAGGGAAGCCTGCTGATCTGTCTCGAGGACACAGTGACAACTCTACAGAATCCACGAGACAAGGAACAGCCTAGTGACAAGAACCCACAGATGAGCAGTGACCCTCAAGCCTCTAGGGAGAGAGACCTGCTGCTGCATTCACCCTACCCTCAAGAGGAATCTCACATAAGAGCTGCTGGCCAAGTGTTCCACAGAAAGTTCCAAATAAATGCTTCCTGCTTCAGGTCTCTCCGTTTTGAGGGAATGTGTCTGAGTCTGCATGGCCTGCTGCTGATGCTGAGGAAGCTAACTATCTGCTTTTCTTCTCAAATAGAGGGGACCTGGGTCAGGAGACTAAGGACTGCCAGCTGAAACGCCATTGCTCTCTGACACACTAGAGGAGCAGTGTGCCTGGGACGGCCATGTAGAAAGCAACAAGAATGGTGACTCCACCTCCACCCTGTCTCTGTGCCGCTTCTGTACATTCTGACAGTGGTGGTGGGGGGTGGTCAACAGCTGAGCTGCAAATGCAAGCTTTGGCTGGGAGGTGATGTTCAACTTAGTAAGAGCTGCCAAAGCACACAGAGGAGAGGAACAGAGAAGGTAATATCCCTATCATGGGTATGGTACTTTGTAGCTGTGGTGGTCTGAAAGTTAAGTGACTGCCACAGTCTAAGGCATTTAAATACTTGGTCCCCAGTTGGTGGCGCTCTTTGGGTAAGTCTAAGAAGAGTGATCTTGTGGAAGAAGTATGTTACTGGTGGGGATGGGGAACTTTAAAATTCTAAAAGCCTTGTGTTATTTCCAATTTGCCATCTGTCTCTTGCTTTCATTTCAGATGTGAAGTCTAAATTCTCAGCTTCCTGCTCCAGCCACCACCATGTCTGCCACTTGCCACCATGTTATTCCTATCATTATGGAATGTATTCCCCCTGGAACCATAAGCCCAAAGAAACTCTTCTGCAAGCTGCTTTGATCATGTCATCTTAGCACAGTGATAGACGCATAACTAATACAACTAATACAGTAATCAACAAAATGCTTCCGCATCTACAATTTCAGTTTACTCTCATAATACTTCGCTTTCCAGTTTGGAGGCTGAGGCTCAAAGAGCTTGGATGATCTATTCAAAGTCATACAGACACTAAGTTCCAGGGTTGAAGACTGAGCAATGCACTCTCTGCTGCTAGATTCTATTTTCCATTACTTTCAGATGCCTTCTTGATGATCTGCTTACTGGACTTTACACATTAGAGTAGGTGGGCTAAGGGCTTTCTGTGACATGGCTGCAATTTCCTGTATGAAAAGACTTCCTGGTACAGCTGACTATGGTGCAGGCTTCAGACAGCAACATTTATTGCCAGAGTCTAGTCCCTTTGTGCTCACAAGTGATTGGACCAGGGTGAATGACAAATGATATTGCCTCTTCTCTGTGTGCTTTGGTAGCTCTTGCTAAGTTGGATATCACCTCCCAGCTGAAGTTTGCATTTGCATCACAGCTATTGACACAGTTAACTCAACTAGTTCTCATCTGTTAGGACTGTGAGGTAGGAAATATCAAGCAAATGGTGCATTTACCCGAGGAGGAAAAGGTTGCTTTGGGGAGAAGAGAGGCCAGTGTGGCCACAGTGTGCTGGTGCTAAGGTAGAGTTTGTTAGGAGATCCCAGAGACTGAGCAAAAGGTCAGGGTAGGGTGCAAAGCCTGTGTGAGATGGACAGATGGCAGGGAGACAAGATGGAGTGTTGGTAGAGGCTTCGTGCCATGCCTTGTGGATTCTTGGTAGGGCTGCCTGGGGAGAGGAAGGTACACTGGGGCCAGCAAGCAAGGCCCCTCTAACCATCTTGATCTAGGACCACTCAATAGATACAGGATTCTCAGGTCTATAAGTTCTATGGCCACAAGTTCCCAGTGTCCATGATGTCTGCCATGCTTGCATGGACTCCTGGTAAGATCTAACCCTAATATGAGCTGTCTTCAGAGAGTTCTTTTCCTAGGAACTAAATGTAACTAACTCAAGCTGGCATGGCTGATGTTAAAATTTAAAAACCAACTGTGTGTTAATAAGCCTCAAGGCACATAGTGTTTTCTAGAACAAAATATGTACACATGAAGACACACAAAGAGTCTGACAGTTAAGCAATGTCAACACTGCCAATGCTCAAAACTGCTTGTAGTTCATGAAAGGAAGCTAGCTCTACCCCTCAGAGAACAGCTGACTGGGAACTCACGAACTGTTGTTAACCAACAGCTCCAAATGGTACTTAAGAGGTGACGATGACAATCGCTCCAGAGTAGGACAAGGACAACTTGTGTACACACAGTTGGGTGCTAAGTGGTACAGTCAGGGAAGCAGGCTCATGAACTCTACGTGTGCATTGTAATGGACATAAACTAGTGCTTCCTGCAAGACTGTGACTAGCTGAAATGGTGTCTTTGGCCATTTGACCTGGGTGGCCTTTGACCTACCAAAAGATAATCTTCCTAGATCCGGAACACAGACAGTGTCAAGAGTTCTGGACCGAAAAGAAGGGATCTGGCATGCTAGCCTAGTTCTGTAGCCTGGACAAGCAAATCCGCTTTCTCTTCTTTTCTCTCTTTCTCTTTCTCTTCTCTTCTTTCTTCCTTTTTCTCCTTCCTTCCTTCCTTCCTTCCTTCCTTCCTTCCTTCCTTCCTTCCTTCCTTCCTTCCTTTTCTTTTCCTCCCTTCCTTTTCCTCTCCCTTTTCTTCTGTTTTTGGTTCTTTTTAACAGGATCGTACATAACACAAGCTAGCCTTGAACTTGCAATGTAATTAAGGGTGGGTCTGAATTTCTGATTCTCCTGTCTTGCACGCGCGCCCTGGCTCGCCAGCAAGAACAACGCTGTAACAGAATCCTTCTGCACACGTTTATTGGGAGAGCTTGATTGCAGAGGCGAAGAGACCCCAAGCCCAGAACTGGTGCTGCTTATATAGGCCTAGGAGAGGCGTGTCTCACACCCGGATTGGTTATGCATGGGTTATGCTTACCACCTCATTTTGCATGCCTACATCTGATTGGTTAACTTGTCTCTCATCTGATTGGTTAACTTGTCTCTCATCTGATTGGTTAACTTCCCTCTCATCTGATTGGTTAACTTTGGTTAATTCTCAAAACCTCATCTTGGCAAAAGAACTTTACTGCCTATGTATGCGTGGTGGCCAGCAGAAGCCAGTGCCACCCTGCAACGGCACATGTGGCTTCCCACACTCCTGCCTCCAACTTCTAGATTACAGAGACTGTAGAAATGCACAATTTGTGCAGTATCAGGAATCAAACCCAGGGCTTCATGTATGCTCTGCACGCACACTGTACTAATAGAGCCACACCTCCATGATGAACAATTTCATTCCCTCCCAATCATAGTTACTCCATTATCAAACAAATGGGCTTACTTAAAGACATTTAAGGTAATTATAATTCTAAAAAGGTCTAATGAATGATCAGTCACATATTCTACATGTGGCTAGTCATCCAGTAGCTATTCTCATTAGACACATGACAGCCACATTCCCATTTTATGTCTAAACCCTCCCAAATAACTCAAACCAGGACACAGGGTTGGTTACTTGGTGTACAGACCTAAAGGGGCCTCAGTGACTGACTAAAGATTGGAGAGTTCATTGAGCAGCTCATTTCTTATGTCAATTACATTTAAAATAAATCAAGGTGGAATGGATAAGAGTGCACAGTCCACTCTTGTCATCCTTTCTCCCTCATTTCTTTCAAGGGCAAGCTGGGATGCTTAGTTCCCCTCTCGCAGGCTTTCCCATAGAAATGCCAGTGGCAACATCATCTTCTTTATTTAATACCCCACTAAAGCTGGGGCACAGCATCCACACCCCCTCCATCCTGGTTCAGTACTGAGCTCTAAGCTGCCTGTCTGCTGGGAGTTAGGCAGGTGCATCTGGGATGGGGGGAGGGGAAGGTCAGTGAGGCGGATGGTCAGCCGGGGGCGGGGGGGCGACCACAGAATTATCTTCCTCATCAGCTAATGGACACAGTGCTTTAAAGCTTCCAGCCTTTTCTCTCAGTTTGGGGAGGGTTGGAATTTCAGAGGGCCAGGAATTTTGGAGAGAAGTGCTCCAAGTCCCCAGAAAGCACACACAGCCTGAGTATGGGGTTGGGGGTGGGTGGGAGCTTATGGTGCATTTTAATGTCCCCCACCCACGGATGCTAAGGAGAGTTTTCTCTAAAACCCTTCAAAACCACTTTAGAATAATTTTGGAATCCCCATCTGACTGCTTCTCCTGGATCTTCTTTCTCTGGCAGACCACACTCCCCAGTCACTGCCTTTTGGGCAGAGACGAGCCTGGCATTACCATCCCTCCTGTGACAGCATGGGAGGTTAAGTGGACTTTGCCCCCCAGGGAGATGGAGAACCTGGGTCCATCTCTGGCTGTTTCTGGACGATTTTCTCATCTATAAAATTAGAACACTGGGCATCTGAGAAAATATTTTCCAAACATCCTTAAGCTCCAACTCTGTGTTCTGAACCACAGCTTCTCCTGTGTGGGGAGTGCCAAGGACTCTGGGCAAGCGTGTGGGCTTTTCTGAACTCTGTGGCTTTGCTTCAGGAGTGTCATCTTGAAAGGCCTTCTGAGATTACAGTCTTCCACACTGCAAAGCTCTTCTGAAAGAAACGCAGGGATGAGCCTCGCCTCCTCCTGCTCTACCAGACAGCAGGTCCTAGCTCTAGTCTAAATTTCTCTCAGGAAAAATTCCCTTATGGAAAGTTCTTGTGTCTACATTCAGTGTCCTTGTCCCCAAGGTCACTTAGCATTGCTTTAGGAAACCCTCCCAAATGTTGGCTCGCTGACTCACAATGTGGCCACATGTCCTGATCCTCCAACCACACGGCACTACTCAGAGGTGAGACAGAAGTCATGTTGACTACTTAACTAAAGGCCAAATAGCCTCTCACACATACACCACATACACACCAGTCCTATTAAATGTGATCTTCTTTGGTTACTGTCAAGGTCATGAAAAATCTTACTGCCCCCGTTGCAGGAGGCGTGACAAGGCTCACACATTTTTTAATGTTATATCCTCACAGTTGAACTAGCTGGCCTGAGAGCAATTTAAGCCAGCATGCTGGCCCCTCTGCTTTGAAGACACACTCCCTCAGCGAGGAGTTAGAAGTTCCTCATTGCCTGCTGCTCCATTTTTGATTCCTCATTGGCATCTAAACACTACGTAAAGATAAGTCTCTCATCAGCAACTGTCTTGCCCACTTCTTTCTGAGGAGAGAGGTTATGAAATGTGAGCAAGTGCCAGGCGGTGGTGGTGCACACCTTTAATCCCAGCACTTGGGAGGCAGAGGCAGGTGGGTTTCTGAGTTTGAGGCTAGACTGGTCTACAGAGTGAGTTCCAGGAAAGCCAGGGCTACACAGAGAAACCCTGTCTAAAAAAAAAAAAAAGAAAAAAAAAAAAAAAAAAAAAGAAATGTGAGCAAGCTCACACTGTTCTATCCTTTGCTGCCTACAGAACCAGGTCCGCATCTCTGAGCCTGTCTTTTGTGGCTTGGAGAAGCCAGTCTTCCCAACTCTCCAGGGCATCTGCTATAGAGACAGATCCTCTGCTTCAAAGCACAGCCACCCTTGCTGATTTCCAAACATGCTCAGCATTTCTCTCAAGTCCCTGTCTCTTACCACGATGTTTCCTTACTCTGGGTAAGTATGCCTTCCTCTAAACAACACAGTTGGCACCTTCTGGAAACCCTTTCCTACCTCTAAGCTCAACTCTAAGGCAAGGAAGCCTTCCCTACAGTCATCTCTTCTATAGCCATCCCTATATGTGCCACTGACACCAGCAGGCCATAGATTTTCTATCTCACTCAAGTCAATCACGAGACTAATCCTAAAAGCTATGGGTGACAGGATCTTATGAAGGCAGACAGGGGAAACTTGGGAATGCTTTTTAATTGCATATATATATATATGCAATAAATAAATATATATATATATGTATATATACACACACACGCATACACACATACATATATATATACACACACACATACATATGTACATACATATATTTGGTGTTTGGCCTACATGTATGTCTGTGTGATCCACTGGAACTTGAATTACAGATGGTTGAGAGCTGCATGTAGGTGCTGGGAGAGTCGCCAATGCTCTTAACTGCTGAGCCATCTCTCTAGCCCCTATTATTTTAATTTTGATCAGGACAGAAAAATGAATTCAAAGGTATCCTGGATCTGAGGATCTTATATTTTAGTGAAAAGAGGGAGAGAGGGAAGGAATACCACAGAATTAATCATGAGATCACCCAGCAGCAGTGCCTGAGCCCAAACTGGCTCAATCTAAGGGCCCAGATGAATTGAGACTCACTCAGGCTGTCCCATAGCAGTTTTGGAAACTCAAATTCTGCTGGTTTAGGTGGAGCCTAGAACCTTCTAAGATAAAAAGAAAACTAAGAGAAAGAAACCTTACTCTGTCAGGCGAATTCAGATAAACTAAGATGAACTGATTCTGACTCACGTTTTGTGAGATGAGCTGTTTTCTCCCCAACTAAGCTTTGTTTTGTGTATTTTAACGTCTATAATTTTAATGTGGGCATACAGAATTTTTAGTTTTACTGGTGCTTCTAGGATGTTGCTTTTCTACTTGTTAAATGATCCCAACAGTCCCTGGTAAGAGTTCTAAATTCTGTAGGGCTGCTCTGGAATCTCAAAGCTCCCTTTGAGTCTTGATGAATACCAATCAACTTTAACTTAAGTGTGGTTTCTTTGCTTCTTCTGTGGTGCTGGGTTTTGCACTTGGAGCCTTAGGAATGTACTTCTTTCCCACTGAGCTTTGTACCCAGCCCACTCAACTCACTTTTACCCATAAGAGGCAGCCTCTTGTTTTGTTAGCCATCTTTATCTAGCTTCCCTAGTGGGCGGGACCACTTGCATGTTTCTCCTAATGCAAAACTTCTGGAAGGTTCCTAGCTTCCGGCTGCTCAGAGTTAACAGTCAACCCTTGTACCCACCATCAACTGGCATGGCCTTTCTGTATTGCTTAAGATTTATTATAGCTCTTTTACCCAAGATACATCTGAATTTTGAACAAATATAGCACTGAAAAATAATTTATATTTCAATTAATGTCTTGAATCTACCTTCATTTAGTGATTCATAATATACTTAGGCTCCTGTCATTTCTGTTTGTAGTTCTTCTAGTATTGAAATTTTATACTTATATTTTCTCAACATAAAAATACATACTTTTCTAACAAAAAGTTAGCTCCTACTATTTCCTTCCTGCCTCCCTCCCTCCCATCCCCCCACCCCCCCACCCCCCCCCCACCCCCGCCCCCAGCTTTCTTCTGAGAGAGATCTTGCTCTGTAGCTTCTGTGGTTTAAGGCTGCCTTGAAACTTGATCTTCCCATCTCTTCAGGGCTGGACTTACAGCTGTGAGACCAACAGTTGCTACCTTTACCCTGTTCTTGAGGCAATCAAGGATCTCACCTTCTTGGTCTCCTTCCCTCTGAAGTGCTCCATTTTTAAAAACTGTTGTTCCCTCATTTCAAGTCTGTGTTTTTCCTCATTGCTTGTACTACATATTTAATAATATTTGAAACCATATGTTAGCATTTGTTATTCTCAGTATATCTTACACCTAATTCTTCCCTTCATATTTAATTTACTTTTTTTTTAAAATCAAGGACTTATAATTCCTAGGTCCTTTTATGTCTGAAAACAGATTTATTTTATCTTTATTTTTAATTATAGTTTAGCTCAGCATAGAATTCTAAGTTATAAAAGTTTTACATTAGATCACAATCTATCCCTCAGCCTCTGTGGTGGAGAATACACATAAACACACACACATACACATACACACACATACATACATGTACACACATGCACATACACACACAATGTACACACAGGCACCTGAGCACACACACAATGCATACACACAATGCACACACACAATGCACACACACAATGCACACACAGACACTTGAGTACACACACAATGCACATACACAATGCACACACAGACACCTGAGCACACACACAATGCACTCATAGTAATAACATTTCTATTACTGCGCTTTTGCTTGCTAGCTTGACTCACTATCACTCATATGTATTCCCCCGCCCCCATTTCAGACATTGTACCTCTTACATCTAGAAGTCCAACATGTGCAATTTTTCATATCTTCCAGGTTTCTATCCAGCCTTTTAAATGTATAAATATGCCCAATAACTATAACTCTCTCTCTGTCTCTCTCTCTCTCTCTATACACACACACACACACACACACACACACACATTCGTGTCTGTTAATTCTAGCTTCTTTGTAAAGTCAGATTTAGTGTCAGCTGACCCCTGCCACACATTTTCCAGATTCCTTGCATGCCTGACAATTTTTATTAGAAACTAGACATTGTCAATTTTGCCGTATTTTGCCAATACTTTTATTCCCTTAACTATGCTCCCCTCTCCCCCCAAAGAAAGGTCTTTTTTGTGTAGCTCTGGATGTAGACCAGGCTGGCTTCAAACTTGGCAATCTGCCTCTCAAATGTTGGAATTAAAGGTGTGTAATACTAGCTCAGTGCCCCAGGACTATTTTTGAGTTTTATTCTGTGAAACAGTTACATCTTTAAGTCTTGTAGAGAGAACTACAGCCATCTTTAGCCCTGGGCCTGCTGTTCTGCCCTGAGATAGCTTATATACACTCTGACTGTATACACTCATATACACTCTGACCTTTGGGCTACAACCACTCCCTGTACTGAAACCTAGGGACTCAAGGCAGAAAGCTGGGCTGCTTTACAGGACTCAGTTTGCCTCGCTTCTTACCTCTCAGACATTGTCCTCATTTCTGATGTTCATTTTCTTGAACATCATTTTTCATATTTTGTTCACTAAAAATTGTTTTAGGCAGAAAATTAAATCTAGTCTTTGCCTCTCTATCTTGGCCAGATTTAGAAGTCTCATATCTTTCTCCAGGACCACGACCTCTCTTACTCCAATTTGCTTTCTCTGTGCTTCATATAGGCTGTGCATCTCCAGTCTGAGACTCATGATGCTCAAAGAGCTTTGGACTTTGAATTAACTTTTGATTATGGATGTTCGACTAATAAAATTTGTACAAATATTACAAAATCCAAAAAAATAAACAAACAAAAAACCCCAAACAAACAAAACCTCCAAGCTTCTGGTCTCTAGTATTTGGATTAAAGATGCTCAACCTGTGTTCTGACATGTCTTTATCACCTGGGACTGTTAGTTCAGAAAGCATTCTGCTTTTTCTAACTGACCAGCCTTCCTTCTTCACTCTCCTTCCTATGTATCGAAGATGCCTTACAGTGATGCTTTACCAACATCTCAATTCCCTTCCCGAGTCTGATAATTTTACCCAGTTGAATGCATAGTGGATTCTCAATAGATTTCATAATGAATAAATAAGAGAGAATGGAGCTCATATTCAGCTAATTTATGATAACTTCATTTTAGAGCTAAGACGTCTCTAAACCAGACCACTGCTTCCTATGCATTTCTCATCGGTAGAGTTGTACTGCAGGCAGGTTATTGTTTATGTAAAAATGTGATTTTTCAGGGGCTGGAGAGATGGCTCAGTGGTTAAGAGCACTGACTGCTCTACCAGAGGTCCTGAGTTCAACTCCCAGCAACCACATGGTGGCTCATAACCGTCTGTAATGGGATTTGATACCCTCATCTGGTGTCTGAAGACAGCTACAATGTACTCACATATATAAAATAAATAAATCTTTTAAAATGTGAATTTTTTACAAGTTCCCATTAATTAGAACATATTAATTACATTTTCCTGTGAAGGTGATAGGTTTATGGGTCATAGCTAAACTAGCAGAAAGACCCAATGATACAACATGAAGGTGATTCAGAGACTAATGCCTCTTTCTTTCCAATTTTATAGGTGAGGGACTAGATTTTGAAAAGACTGGTGGTTCAGTTAAAATAGCTTCCAAAGCTCATACAGTTGGTCAACAGTAGAGTTAAGAATCAATAAGTTGGGGGCTGGTAAGATGGCTCAGCTAGTAAGAACACTGACTGCTCTTCTAAAGGTCCTGAGTTCAATTCCCAGCAACCACATGATGGCTTACAACCACCCATAGTGAGATCTGACGCTCTCCTCTGGTGCGTCTGAAATCAGCTACAGTGTACTTATACATAATAAAAAATACATCCTTTAAAAAAACCAGTAAGTTGAAGCAGCACCCCCATCCCAGATATTGTAGTTCCTCCCTCTAGGCATCTGACATTTGCTGTTTTTAATGCTTCTGTCAGATTTTTGAATGTATGGAATATAATCAAGACTATATTTTTATACTCATCTGTTAAATTTAACCTCTTTGTCAATTCATAGACAATTCTAGCCTAGTGTTCTCACTGTATCACTATCTATCTGGATCTGCAGACAGTTTGAATGTATTTCTCACTAGAATCTACCTTGGCTTCCCAGTGACCCCAGAGTTAGTCAATAGTGGAATACTCGAGTGATTTCTAGGACAAGGTCACAGCATGGCTTATAACGGGGCAGCATGGCATCTCGTCATGCTCTCACACGGAGGAAAGCAGCCTTTGAAATGCTAGCACTTTGCTATGAGAGATTCAACAAGCTCGTGTTCTCGCCCTGCACCACTCCTTGTGTGAGGTGTTATGCCAACAGAACACTCTACAAGTTATAAAATGGGCGATGCAGCAAGTAGAGCTCTCACATATAGAAGGCTCACCAGGACAGGAAACCCCAGAAGTTATTTCCCTAACTGGAAAAAGTTTTGACATGAACAGGAAGAATTTTCAGTTTTACACATTTTTATAGTGTCTATGTAGACATTGAAAATTGCCATTTATATGAACCAGATATTCATACACACAAATAGTAGGAATTAAGGCGAGACAAGGAACAGAAAATAATGAAAGAAACATGAAGAATGGCATTGCAATGAACGCATTTGAAATTCACATGCACAAACAACGCTTGTTGAATAAAGGCAAAATTTAAATACCTATGTGACTCACAACCAAAATGTATATATTGAGCTATAGCCAAAATAAACATTACCCAAAAGTATGACTGATTTGAAATGGTAAAGTGGTTATTCGGATGTTTATCAAATAATTGTAGCTTCCTAGCTTTTGGATACCACTCCACTCATTTTCCTGCCTTTCTTGTGATTGAGTAAGGATGCAGGGTTAGTTCCAGTCATTATTGTTGAGCCATTTCCCTCTGAAACATTTAACTGTAGATATGGGAGTCTTCAGGATCCTCTTTCTGTCTGGGATGGTAATTGACAACTTTAAACCTGACTCATTAGCAAGATTCTGTGATGGATAATAAACAGAGCCCTCCCTGTTGATATGACCATGGAGTGCTAACAGAAAACACATTCTTGTTTTAAGTCATTAAAGGAAAATGTAAGGGTGGTTTGTTACTACAGGACTAACTTGAGTCTTCCTGCCGGATGGATACATCTGCTCTTTCTCTCTTCTGCATGGGATTGCCTTGGGATGAGTACTGGTAAGAATTTAGGCACACTGAAAAAGTAATGTATAGTTAAGAGACAAATGAGGGGGCTGGTGAGATGGCTCAGTGGGTAAGAGCACCCAACTGCTCTTCCGAAGGTCCAGAGTTCAAATCCCAGCAACCACATGGTGGCTCACAACCATCCGTAACGAGATCTGACTCCCTCTTCTGGAGTGTCTGAGGACAGCTACAGTGTACTTACATATAATCAATAAATAAATTAAAAAAAAAAGAGACAAATGAGATGGGGCCACCCTAAAATGAATGCAAATAAACAAGTGATTTTGGCAGACTTAGTAGATTTTATCATTGTACTATCCATACTGCAATGTCTATTACTCCTATGTGGTTCTTTTTAAACAACCCAAGGATTACGGCCATTACACATAGTGATTCATTCTTGATGCTGGATAGACAGGGAGGGAGAGAGATGGTTCTATCTCTTAAACATTTTAGGTTCTATCTCTTAAACATTTTAGACCTCATTTAACCTACATGGTGTGAATTTTATCCTATGAAATGTATTATATGTATTTCCTCTCCTAAAGAGACTATAGTTCTAGCTAAGAATATTTTATATCTCTTTTGTGTACTTGTGGAAAGGTTCTAACACATGAGGCATTCAAGCTGACGTCTGCTCCGCTCCATTAGGGAGCTGTGTTAGGACCCACTACTGACAGTCTCTTGGGCAGACTCACAGTGGATGGGTCTAATCATACATTTTCATTTCCTGAAACTCCTGGAATGTTTACTAAGAATTGTCAGCACGGGAGTGGGGCAGGGCAGGGCAGGGCAGAGAGCAGCACCTTTGCAGTGAGCGCTGTGTTACAGTTATTCTGGCAACTGATGTAGCCAAGTAAATCAAATGAGACACATTTCTAACCTGGCTTCTTTGGACACTTGTTTCATTCTGGGCAACATGTTCTGTTAGGGTTATTTTCCTGTTCACTGCTTCAGGCTCCTGGTGCTTTACTTTGCCAATCTTCTTATTTGCCATTCTTAATTAGAAATGATCCACTGAACCCAGAAGCCAACTGGATTTAACATTTAAAAACTCTGGGGTTGATAATAGAATAAAATGTACTCTGGGAGAATGAACCCACATCTACCCGAGGTCTCGGAATGGTCACCGGCCAAATCACACTGTCACTTCCTTCCCACATCTGATTGTCCATCTGGGATCCCAGCTCACCCACTCCTCTGATTGGAGAGCTCTGCTAAATTTCCCTGTTTCCCTGTCCTGTCTCTTGATTCTGGGTTTAGCTTCACCGGGCAGATCATGTCTTAGAGACCCACTTATCTATGGTGTTGTCTGGGATTCAAGGCATATGCTATTGGGTTTTGCCAAAGATGGCATTATTCTCCAGAGCTCCTTCCTGTTCCACAGCACTTAGCCCCTGGTCTGCGTGCTGAAAGCGGAGAAGCTTATTATTGTTTGTAGTTCTACACACTAAGGACACTGCATTCGCTCTCTATGCCACCCAATTGCCTCACAGTACCTATGATGTGCCTGACAACAGAGCAGCTATTGTGGGATAGAGTGGTGACTAAGAAGGGGGAGGGGGAGAGAATTAGACAAGGATGCATTGTATATATATATGTATGAAATCGACAAGGAATAAAAGTTGTCAAGTAACAAAATTAATTTAAAAAACTTATAGCAGACCTGAATCCCTTTCCTCAGAGGATTCACATTACACTGATCCACAATCCAATTACTCAGATGACTTAACATGGATTCTCTCAGGCTAAACCTGACTCTTCATCCAGCTAGCAAGCAAGTTCAAAATGACTTTTGCAATTCCTAAAGGAGGTCTCAATCATGCTCAAAATTGAATTTTTATCAGAACAAGCTAAAAGATGGTTGGCCCATACCAGGTATGGTTAGAGCACCCCCAATAAGCATATATATTGAGCAAAGTAGAAAATAATCACGTTATACTCAATTTCCCATAACAACAGGGAACATTTTGTTTGACATTAGCCACTTGGCTTCTGAATTAGGACCTGAACTGGGATGCACCTGTCCCATGTACCTTTGCCCAGAGAGGCTGACCAATTTCATGCGCAGTTGTGGCAGGCAACCGTCCTAGACTTAGTCTTGCAACGTGTTTCTCAAGCCATGAGGCTTTCATACAGTCAATGGGAGTGGGTGTGTGCTGGTACCTCGTTTCCTCCTTAACTGGCCTCAACCTCAAAGGACTGCCTCTGGAGACAAACTGATGCGGTAGTGAGAAAAAGCCAGATTCATCCCATCCCATCCCATTGCATATGTTAAACGAGTCCTAAGTGGGATCTGGGGAGAAGACATGGGGAAGGTATGTTTATATGCCAGTGACAAGTGAACCGCCTTCCTGCAAGTAAGGACTCAGCTCTATGCTGAGGTATCTACTGTTTGGTTGGGTCTAAAGAACAGATTCTATCAGGATCCCAAGACCCCATCTCGAATCCCTGTACCTCTTTTTCAGTTCTCCTGAGGCTCTTTTCTGTTCACGATCAAGCGAAATGGACTCTGTCTTTGTCTTGGTGACAAGCCCTGCTGACAACCACTTCCTGCTGCTACCAAGCATATATCAATGTATGGGACCCCACAGTCTGCTGGAAGTTGAGAGACATAGCCAAAGGAAACTAAGGACAAAATAAATACTTTACTACACCTCTCAGAGTTTGTAAGGTTCTTTTAAACTGTCAGACATAGGAACAGGGTGCTCTATGAGTTCTGAGTTCCCAGAATGACTTATGACTTAGACAATACCTAGATGTATTTCAGTAGTATAGCCATATGCACTGAAGGGATGTTGCAGCCCCATAGGTAAGGTGCCTGTCACTTAGAAGATGACCTGGGACTAGGGTCACATGGGAAGGGCTTCCCTTGACTGTTGGCAGAGCTAGGAGAACAGTATGAGGTTCTCACATGGTCTCTAGGATACCATCTTGACTCCATTAGGGACGTGAAGGCAGAAGAAGTCTTGCCTATGAACCCTTGCATGCAGTGCTGAGGATGGACCCCCCAGTGTCTCATGTACGCCAGTCAAATGCCTACTACTGGGCTCCGTTCACTCTCCTCCTAGACATGGCTGTTCTTCCCCAAGTCTTCATGCTTTGGGGTTTCAGTAATGAACAGAGCTTTCTAAAACCTTGTCGGGGTTTCTAGGAAATCCTTACCTCACCTTGTCCTGAAATCCAGCCTCATTGCCAGTATCCACCTTGAGACTCTTTGGACTGATTGCACTCTCCATGCCCCTCTAACTGTGCTGGTCACTAGAACTCAGGTCATCCCTTTAACTCCTCTGCCCTCTACATCCCTTCATACCACACAGCATGTGGTATCACCAGGCATCTTACATATTTTACCTATGTGGGTTTCCACCAGAATATATAAGGCCCATCCGGGCAGGAATTCTTATCTGTTTTTCTCAGGGAGTATTTGGTTTTTTGTTTTTTGTTTTTGTTTTTGATTTTTTTTTTTTGCTGTCTAGAAGAGTGCATGATACACAGTAGGTACTTTGCTGTCCAGAACAGTGCATGGTATACAGTAGGTACTTAAGAAGTATTTGTTGGATGAGTAGGTAAGTGAACACGATAGAGATACCCAGCTCTTGGTGAGAGCCACTAATGACTAGCTATACTTTTACCTTGTACATAACGACCATTTCATTTACTCTTGGAGGCTGCAGGCCATTCCCACAGTCTCTTGATGGACTTCCCAGGTTCTGTCTCATAACACCCTGGGAGGAACCCTTGGCACGCTTTCGTGTCAATGTTTACTAAAACGACTGTGTCCAGTGTCATTACTGGCATTATCCTATCTCAACTCTCTGCCCCCAGTACATTCTTTTATAAAACATTTAATCCAGAAGTCAGCTATTGAGATATTTTTGAGGTCTTGGCATGACAGGATTGTGGCTATAATGATGATCACGTAACCAGGTTAGCAATACTGGTAGACTTATTTTTTTTTCTTGTTTTACTATCTCACTTTAATTTCTGAATCCCTCAGCTCCTCAGAAGCCAGAAATGCTGAGGCAATGACAATACGTCCTTTCCTGGAGGCCTCTACTCATGTAAGCCTTTTGTTGTGATGTCATCATTTTTATTCTGCAACACCAACCGACCAATCAGACATTGTAAAGGCTCCCTCTTTGATGACAAGCTCCATTACTAAGCTTGTCTGTGTGGCATTTCAGGGTAGGTAGAGAGTACCTAGGTGGCTGTGATGGCCTAGTTTTGAGGATTATTATCTATAGCTTTGCAGCAAGTGTTCTGTTAGGTGGTTTCAGAAATGCTAAAATATGAAGCAACATGTCAGACACTTCAACCCGGAAGGGAAACACAGAAGAGTGAGCAGTGTGGTGCTGCCTACATTCACTCCAAGCTCCCAGATGACCTTAGATGAACTCGGCCATAGAAACCAGGCTTATCACCACCTTGCTCCTCGGGAGGCCAAGATGCCTACAAGAGTCCTCAGGAATCTGTGAGATTCCCAAACAACACAAGGAATGCTATATTGAAGGATTACCCTCAGAGGGTCCACCATGCTGATATATAAACTATTTCTCTGTCAACTATATTTTAATTCCTATCCACCTTGGGCCATTTATTCACTCAAATGCAAGCCCAAACCACCACGTAGCCACAGATGGTATAGCCATACCTACAAACTTAACTTTGCTCATGGGTATGGGGACCACTGAATGGTCACTACCAACAGGAAACAGAATCCCTGGATATCCTTACAGATAGAATACCGTTCCTTATCCTGCCACCCTGGACATTGAAATGCAGATACACAGAAACTACTTCTCCATCACTGCTATTTTCAAGTCTTCAAAGTCTCTCTCTAGCTACCCATGAGGGGCCCAGCCCATGGTAGGCACAAGTATATTACCATGTCAGTGGTATACTTGATGCCCATTGGCAAGCCTGGATGAAGCACCTGAGCTATAAAACTTCCTCGCCCTGGATAGGCTGGTAGAGCTGGAAGAAATAGATTTCAAAGGACAGATCTGATGGGCTTATTCCAAAATCTTTACTTGGAAATCCAGTCGTGACAAAATCTAGGCTAAAGAAGAGTGGTGTCTCTTAAGCTGTGGCCACTTCTCTGGCCCAGTAGAGAGGGAAGGCAGGTGTGGTCAAGGTCACCTTTCACTTCTGTGTCTACTTTTGGTTCCCTTCACCTGTCTTTCTTTCTAGATTGTGGAACTGGAATTCACCCAAAGAGTTTACGTCCTCGTGAGAAGCTATTATTGGTTTACAATGGCTGTCTCATCCATATGTATTTGTGAATACACAGTGTGTGCATGAACACAAGCACATTGCCCCCCCCCCAACCACTTTGTAGGATCATGGTCTGAATCTCCTTTCAAGGAATCTGAAACAAGAGAGCCAGATGAATCCTATGCATCCCATTCTCTTCCACAACCCAACTCATTATCTGTTCATTCCTTGTGTTACGGACTAGCATTTATTCTTTTCAGAACTAGTTATTGTGTTAGAGACTAGCATTTATTCTTTTCAGAACTAGTTATTGTGTTAGAGACTAGCATTTATTCTTTTCAGAACTAGTTATTGTGTTACAAACTAGCATTTATTCTTTTCAGAACTAGTTAGTTATTTTCTTAGTACACGTTGGCGTTAATCTCACCAACCATACACTCACACTGGATCTTTCCTCAATGTCATTCCCCCCACCCCCCACCGCCCTGATCCTCCAAGTGCTATCTATATATGTACAACCCATGATATTCCTTCTCCATGGTACACATGTGGAATAATATGGCAGATGCTAGATCCCAGACTGCTCTCTCTATACATTGCCTTTGAGCTGCCAACACATAACCAACTTTGCATATGCCCAGAGCTCCAGGCTAGTGTTTCTTCTCTAGCTCAATGTTCTCTTCAGGTACAGCATATTTCCTAATGGTGTCTCTTTTGTCTTGAAGCTGAAATAACTCAACAGTTCAATTTTTAATAGCATACACTGAATAGGAAGAATGAAAATGGAGAGGAGCATCCATGGACTAAGTAAGGTCCATGCCTTCTGAGTATTCCCAAATGTTTAGAGGATGGAATTATCTGTAACTTGCTTCTGTAGTCTGTTTATTAGTCTTTATAGGGCCCAAGGCTTTATAATGTTTATGGGATGAGAGTCCAAGTAACAATATGCATGGGAGGATATTTTCATAACACCAGAGCATTTGTGAGACAGAGGAGGGAAAATTGGAACTAAAATTCTAAAGTCCACAGACAGAGCTACCACCTGTGAGGTTCAGTGGGGACCCAGACTTCCATCATGAGGAGTGTTTGAGAACATAACTAAAACAGTAAGTACCAGGAAGGGTGATTTTATCCTCCACTTCTTTTTAGTGGGGGGCAGGGGGGGAGGGAGAAAGTTTGAGCATCCAAGAATGTGATATATGAGCCATTCAGTTGAAAACACACTCACTTTGCTGTATGTGTTAGTGATGGAGAAAATGTTCAATTATGTCTATTAATGGAATAGAAGTGGTGGTACATGGAATCAAGACATCATTTCCATTTCTTTGGGGAGTGTTGTGTGTGCTTTTCCCTAGCAGGTTTGTTTTTGTAGTGATTAGTTCTAGCTCAGGCTATTAATAAAATGAGTTAGTATTTCAGCTGTACACTACCCAGTAGGAGAAGAGTTTACAGTACAAAGAACCCACGCAGGGCTCAGAACTTGCCAGTTAGTCACTCATGTGGATGGAAGCAAAGAACATATATGCCCTGCAGAGCAACTTCCCAAGATGAGCATCCCAAGATGGAGCTTCACCTAATATAATGAAGACAGTCACAGGAGGAGAAACTTTGGACCTGATAAAGGCCACTGAGGCTTTTCAACCTTGGGAGGCCATATGCCTCTTTGTGTACCAATTTCATTATCTGTGTAGTGTTCTGTGTACTAGGGTCACTGGTAAGGAGGAAGTAAGAGTCCAAAATGGCTTGCAGGCACAGCGATAAAATACTGTGTGTCCGTCAGAAAACAACAAAATATCATTGTCACCTCCTGTTCTGGATGTGTGCCTTGCTTTACTTCCTGAAGGCTTGGTACCTGGGCTTTAGCTTCTGATGCATAGTCCATTAAAAAATAAGTTTCACTTCTTGAGGATTTTACTTTTCACAGGCAGCTGGTCTGATAGTGCCTAACACCCAAGGAACGGGTGCATCCCTTCTTCCATAGTTGATTTGTTTTATTAGGCAGTTTCCCTAACCTAGTGGGTCTCAGAGTGTGGTCCTTAAACCAACAGCATCAGTAGTACCTGGACTCTGGTAGAAATGCAGATTCACCTGTCTACTCCAAGTGGACTGAATCACAGAATTCTGAGAGTGGGGCCCAGGATCTGTGTTCCAACAAGCACTTGAGGTAACTGTGATATATATTGGACTCATACATATATATGAGTTTGAGAATGACTGCTTTAGGCCAAAGGAGAAAATGGAAAACTAGGATCTGAGCATTCAGATGTGCCAGAGGAAGTGGCTTGGGGTCTTTTCCAATCACACTATACTACTAGCTGTTTAGAGCTGGGTACAAAGTGACATGTTACATTGTGTTAAAGGCACTTCTCTGTTACACATAAAAAGAGCAGACATATCTGCAATCTGTAAACTCATATGTATTATACACAGATTATATATGTGTGTATGTGTTACATGTTGATCTGGCATACCAGGTTCTCTTAACAATGCATCCCTACCTCTGTCACGTTCTGCATTTCCTCCTTGATTTATTTTCCTTGTAACAATTATTGCTTTCTAATATGATGTGTTAATTCTTCGTGTTTTGTCTCTCTCTTCCAATGAGAACTTTATCTTCTGAAGGTGACATGTTTTATTCCTTCCTGTATTTGGCCATACTACCCTGGAACGTGTCCTCTCATCATTCACATTCCTAGCTCTGAGAACCCTGTCTAGCCCCTACTATTCCCTCAGTAAATATTTGTTGAATGAGTGACTTCTTGCTCTGGGAGCTAAAAAAACACCACTGAGGTCAAACCAAACACTGTAGCACCTGTGTATCCCCTAACCTGTCAGTTTCACGACAGCAGGAAACTTTGTCCACAAACAAGACTCTGGTCAGTGCCATCCTCAGGAGCATAGTTCATCATTTCCAAATGTCCCATTTGGGTCTCGCTAGTTATGGGGCAGTGTCTTAAGTGCCTGACATGTTCATACAGCTGACTGGGGCTAGTATACAGCTATGCAAAGGAACTGTGAGACACATTAGAAATGATAACATAAAAACAGAAGTCAGGGGCCCGGGTTCTAGTTTTTACTCTGCCTGCCATTAGGCATATAACATTGTCTGCCTTGGTTTCATCTTACTGGCCTCATTTCTTCTTTCAATTGTTATACATCTATCCATGTGTATGTAGTCTGACTAAAGCATGTTTCCTGAACCGGTGTGTTCCATATGAACAGGGTCTATTGGCTTACCTACTTTTTAATGTCCAGCCAGCAGTTGGAGGCATTTCTTAAATATATGGAGTAAACAAATCCCTGTGGGAACTAACTGATGATTTCAGCCTTATTGGCCTGTGCTCTGCTAATAAGTCACCAAGCAGCATGTATGTTGCAGAGACCCTGACCTAAAGAGATCTCTAGTCATTAGGAAGAACAGAATCCTGGTCTGCACCGGCCACTGATGCAGAGTGGAGGTGGCCATGCCATGGAAAGCTCAGGCTAGCCACTTGGCTATCAACCCCGTGGCTTGGAAAAGCATGGATATAGCAATGACAAACCGCAGAATCACAAGTCTATTATTTCTAGTGTTCAGGTCATTAGGAAAATAAACAAAACACTGCTGACCTCTCCAACTGACTTCAAAAAAAAAACCCACAGGAAAAAAAAATCGGTGGCTTCTTAGTGTTTTAGTGCCATGAGAAGTACGCTCAAGAAACGGAAGCCACCTTGTCTGGTCCTGTCTCTGCAGCCCCTGTACACACTTGTTAGCTGATGAAATTTCTAAGGATTCCCCCATCCACCAAGGACTAAACCCTACAAGGCTGTTACTAGCTCACTGGAATGCCCTCACCATCCTCAGTGGCTGGAGGGATCACTTCTCAAAGTATCTACTTCTGGAAATGTATGTTTCCTCAATGGGTCTTGCAATGTGCTATGGCTTGATATCAAAATTTGAAAATAAGAATCAACAGTTGATTATCCCACGAAGGTGCTGACCTAACACTAAATGGAACAAGTCCAGAGTTGACCTGTTTGTTCTGGGCTGCCTTTGCCTCTCTCTCCTTCCACTATGCTCTTTCCCCCAATCCCTCCCTCCCCGGTTGAGAGAATATCACTCCTGACTCTGCCCCACCCCTTCTGCCTTTCCCCCACTAGTCTCATCTACAGATGGTCATTCATCTTTGTTCTGGAAAACAAGTTCTGTTGCTAGGATACCAGGAAATAAAATGGCTGTGGTTGATAGGATTCTTATTAATGACTGCGATTGCAGGTGTGCCGCCATCCTGCCACAGAGACAGACACACTCTATGCATCTGTCCTCAGCTTGACAGGTCTTTCCAGAAAGTGGGAAGGCAGAGAATTTAAGGGCCTCCGAGCTCAACAAAAGGCATTTATAAATCACTATATATCAACAGCCTGCTTTAGAATCATTTTATTAGAACACATCCAAGAAAGAGACATATGGAAAAAAGACAGCAGCAAATCTCAGTCATGCAAATGCCCGTGTTAAGGTTCTCCATTGGATTTAAGTTCAAGTACAAAGACAGGTCCTTTCCTGAGCCAGGTGCACGTCCAGAGAATGACACTGTGCATTGCGAACATATACCCTTCGCAGAGTTCAGAACACTGAACAAGCCACTTCTCACAGTAAGCGTGTGAGACACATGGGAGTGTAAACTTTTAAGGACCCTCTTCCCTGCCCTCCCCATCACCCAGCCTGGGAAGTGAGCCCAACTTCGGGACCTCTTAGAAATTAGGTTTAGTTTATTGAAAATAAAGCAGTGGGCCTTAAAAAAAGGTTAGAAAATGAGTGTTTTACATATATATATTTATATTATATTATATTTATATCTATTTATATGATATGGAGTCATCCCTGCCTCTTGCCTTGGTATAGGGGTTGGGGTGGGGGTCCCATGAAACTTTCTTAGGGGTTAGGGTTCTTTCTCGAATGTTATGGAAGCTGGAGGACTTTAAAAAATTTATTATGAAAAATTGGAAACATATACAAAAGTGAGAAAAGTATACTGAACACCCAAGTACCATCTAGTACCCAATAACTGTCAACACGTGGCCGGTTGGCTTCATTTAGGTCTTCGTGCATTCCCCACCCCACCCAACAGGATTGCTTGAAGTAAATAGGACTAGAATGGTGGTCTTTGCCCCAGAGACCTCAGAAAGGAGTGGTGAGGAGGCTGCATCAAACAGAACTGTGTTGAAGGAAGCGGCTGCTGCCAGTATTGGGGAAAGGCTGGATTCGACCCTCCCCATCTGTATCTCAGGCCCGCCCCCACACATTCTCATGATGTAGAGGAGAGGAGCTACAGCATCGGATGGCCTTGTCCAGACTGGGGGCGGGTCACTGATCACAGGAATGTTCAACCTGAAGGGAAACTAAAACCAAATGTGCCCGTTATCTACCCTGTCTACTTGAGCTGCAGACTTTTTGGGCAGTGAGGGCCTGATGTGGGAGTGGGGGTCGGGTAGAATCCCTGGTATGTCAGGTTGGGAGCTGGGGAAGTACATGGGGCCCTGGGGCCTCTTGGTAAATCCCTGTTGCCCCACCATTTTGGACTTTGGATCGAAGCTCAGAAACCTCAAAATTGCACCCAGGAGAGAAGCAGGGAGGCCCGGGGTGAGCCCATGGCCCAGGCGGGCAGATTTTGCTTGGAACATGTTGCCCTCTGAGCAAAGGCTGCACCCCATACCAGCCCTGTCAGAGCAGTCTCAATAGAGTTGGGTGATTGGAGTCCTGGTGGGAGGTCCCAACGGTGCCACGGCTAACCCGGTGAGCTGCAGGGACAAGTCCCAGGCTGCGCGCTAAACGTAAGTGGAGAAAGGATCTCCAGGTCCCAGGTGCCAACGAGGAACAAGGTTGCCATCCTGTTAAGAAAAGGGCTGGGCTCTGTGATTTGCATATGACTTTGCAAAAATCTGCATGAGATCCCATAGCCCTTTACAGAAAAACAAGTGTTAAACCAGCAGTGCAACCTACTCCTAGTAACCCGATGCACAGACTACGACCTGCAAGACATAACCATTCCTTCTTTCAGAAGAGAACAGAGAGGAAGCAGAGTTGGGTAAGATCTCCCTCAGTCTGAAGGTTCACAAGAGTCCAAGCAGGTCCAGGATCCAGAATAGGATCACTGACTGGTCACTTGATGCCAGAATTCACATCCATCTCTTTTCAACTCATGAGACCTTCCCCCCCCATTGACCAGTCCTGCAGTGGTTTCTCAATGTCTCAGACAAATATATAACAGGGGCAGCAGGAACAGCGTTGCCAGGAGAGTAATACATAACAGACCCTACTGGCAGAGATCTCTTACGCTTACACAGTATCCCTGTTATACTTTTCTTAAACTCTTTCAGGGTCCCACACCCTTCCAAGCCTAGATGTAACATTTAATTGAGAAAGAGAAATGTAGAAAAGGTTGCCTATTCCTGTAGATGTTTGATGGCAATGGACTTAAAAATGTGTGATTTTTGTGTAGGGCTAGAGCCCATGACATGCGGCAACCTGTAGTTTCCCTTTGGTATGGGGCTGGTTTGGCCAGACTACAAGGCAGTCTGAAGGAGTAAATTGCTAAGTGGGCCAGTGAGTGTGGGCAGATTAGAAGCCCAGCATCTAGGTGAAACAATGGGTTATTGTTCCTCTAAGGAAAATGGCAAGCTTCTAGTAGCCACTAGCAGAGTAGAGGATTTTAAATGGCAATGGGTCCCAGGGAAGAGAACAGTGCGGGGTCTCGACTTCAGGTTTCACATGGAGTCCAGGGCTGCCTTACACCTGCCCCACGGAAATGAGAGCTCCGGGTTGAAACTCTCCCAGGCAGAATTTCAGCCGAGGAGAGAGGAGAGGAAACTTGGGCACCAAGCTGAATGGCATATTTATTCTAGCTGTCCAGAAGGCAGAAGGAGAAGAGATTTGCGAGAAAGCCTGGAGCTGTCTATGTGCACATGGAAGTCACTCAGGGTCAAGTCCCTCAGGTGCCCAGTGACATCACTGTAGTATGCTTAAAGGGCTCAAGAATATGAAAGCACAATTTCCTCAGCCCAATGTTGTCCTAATAGGAATGAAGGAAGGGGCGTGTGTCAGCGATGCTCACTCAATAGTCAATAGTCTCATGCCATGTTTACTACCATTCCTAGGCTAGTTAATATATGCGCTATACAGCCCGTAGAATCTATCTCAATGGTAGAACTGGATAATTTTATAAACATTGGATTTTACATTCTGTTAATCTTTATTTACCATAACTAATAGTTTACAGAATTTTGAATCTTTCATGTGCCAAAGAGCTGAGTGTTTACATGCATCATGCCACATACTTTTTGTGTATGCAGTGGGTATCACTGCCTTCATTTTGCAGACAGAGTCCTGGAGAGGTCCTGCCCGGAATCATAAAACTGGAAAGTGGATGCATGGGATGAGCTGTGAATTAAGGCTTCTCTGTTTTCAAAGCTGTCCTTTACCACTGGTGTGTGCTGCTCCCATCTACTAGAAGATGACTGGACATTTACATGACATTGAGTCTAAAGTATTCCTCACATTCAGGTCTATCTTAAATCTTGGGATCTAACTGGAAGTAGCTTGGGTAATTTTATTATATATATCATTAGGTTCTATAGAAAATTCCTTATACCCTTTCAGCCTCATGCTGTGAATGGCTCTGTATATCTGCAAATCTTTTTGAAGATGGTTTGATGTATAGAAATACTCAGGAATAAAACCCACACAGACAGACTGAGTACACGGTTTTCTAAGAGTCCTGAGAAATGCACACACCTGACCAGGAAGACATGATTGGATATACCCCAAAGGCATGTCAATAGAGTAATAACGCAGATGCATGGCTTTTAATTTTTTGTTGTGAGAAAATATCTCATCATATAGCCCCAGGATGACTTCAAACTTACAACTTTGCCTCAGTTTCCCAAGTCAGAAAGCTGGGATCATAAGTGTGTACTACAATGGCCAGATGCCTAGTTATTCATGATCCTGCTGAAAGGACTTTTAAACAATCTGACCTAATAGGAGGAGTGGTGGGGAAATGTTTTAAGTGGAGGAATAAATGCTATTGAATTTTCCTAATGGAAAAATATCTAGCAGCTTAGAATTTATAATAATCTCACGTGCAATCATCCCATGCCTTTGGCTTCCTGTGCACAAGTACAGGAGTCAGGGTTTAGACATACTCTCTGGCGACTGGAAGAGCCCTCTGAATCCTAAGTCCTAAGGGCTTTTCTATGTTCAAACTGCTCATCTTCTGGACACCGAGTTGGTAACACTTTGGCGGGGTTTGGCATCTTCCAGTATGTGCCAGAAGCATTTATCTTTGGAATTTTCCAGAAGGGGCAAGAACCAGGGAGACTCACTTTACAGGACTATGACTTTTATCAACTGGACTTGCTCAGCACTTTGGGGGAGAGGTTATGTTGAGATTTTCTTGTCTTTCTCTACCCAAGTACAGACACCTTGATATAAATCTTTCACTTGATATACTTGATAGGCCATGTCCTAATATTTGATTCTCATAAGGAAGCTCCCTGAGGCATGGTGAGATGTTCTGTAGTCACTGTGTACATGGGAGATAAGGCTAAACATCCAGGGAGATAAAAACAGCCACAGACAAAGAACATATTTATTTAGGTGATGGCTTTATATGCATTTATGTTCCACAAACCATGGCAGCTATTTTGCAACAGACTGTTAAGTGAATCTTAACTGCAAATTGCCAATGGTGTTCTCTACTATAATTTATCTGACTGTGTGTTCTCAGTGTTTTGTTCTGCTAGCTTAGGAAGCTTCTGATGCAGGGATGTGCCTTGTTGGTCCTATAGCTAAGATACCAATCAGCCTATTCTTGCCCCTGACTTATGGCATGTTCTATCAGGCACAGGAGATAGTGAGCACACATACAATACACAGAACACGAAACATTCTTGGCTTCTGAGCTCAGTTATGTCCCATTCTGTTGGCCAGGAGGGAGAAATTGAAGTCGTTATACTATTTGAGACAAATGCTGCTTTGTGCATTGGGCTTTGCCTGTGTGGGGTCATGTGTATGGGGACCAGGAGTCAAACTGCTCTACACTTTCTGGTTGTATGACCCTGAGTAAGCTATTTACTCTTCAATGGACACATTCTGTAAAGTCTGCCATCTGTAAAGTGAGGAGAACGCTACTTACCTTGAGAGCCAAGAGGCTCATCACGCCAGGGACTTAGGTATAAAGGCAGGGGCTATGCTAAGTACCCTGGATTGGCTTTCCTTCAGCCAACCTGCATGTATGTCCCACAATATCAGTGACTTCTTAGGGGAAGGATAGCATCTGCACCATTAGATGAGGAGGAGATGTCTGCTTGCACATTGTCTGTTCCTCTATTATATTGGAAACTCTACAAATACCATAACTGGCTTACAAAAATATTTTTCTACCTCAAGGTTTAAACCAGAACCCAGACTGGGAATTCTCCTTGCTGTAGTCATCAGAGTTAAAAACTGGGACACCTAGTGGGGGGATACTGGATACTGCACACAGAGAAAACGTAAGTGCTACAAGATACAACTTTTGATCAACTCTTCTCAAGGATTGACTTTTATAGCTTCTTGTTTTGCTTCCTTACACAAGCTATGCTGCTTTAAGAGCTCCTGGGATCTAACACATATTTGCTGCACACTGAGCTCAGGACCCTCCGTCTACACCCTGCAGGGGGGAGATGGGCAAGGAATGGGAGTGTGGGGTGACTGGGCAGCACAGGGAGGTCCATCTGTGAGGCACTTTGCCAGAGACAGACCAGGAGCTTCTGTCTCCAGAAAAACCAGCCTCAACCAGCAGGATCCCAGCTCCCCACCTTTGCTTCTTCCTTTTCTCCTGCTTTTCAGGGACTGCTCTCACTGAGCTCCAAACCCAGACAATGTTGGAGATAGCCTTGAAACAGCTCCACTTTGTGGTTTCAAGTTTATCAGAAACCTTTCCCTCTGCCCTTGACTGTAACTGCGAAGGAAGGGATGGTGTGTATAGAGGGTCCTTGATCTCAGAACAAAGTTCCCTCCTCTCAGAAACTTGATGTTCATGACGTAGCCTCTATAAGGAGCCTTATGTGCCTCCTGGAAACCCTTCCTTTCCAAATCACCAGGGACTAAAACCAAACTGGAACAGACTTCTCCTCTTCCCAGGGCTCATCTTTGTGTAAAATCTCTATGTGTGCTTCTGTGTTCCAAGATCTCCCTTACTGTCCCCCGCATCTCTAAATAGCAGAGCTCAGTGAAGAGCCCATCAGGCCCCTCCCACCCTGACTCCTCCCTCTGGATTTTCCCTTCTCCTGCCCAGCCTTTCCCAAGGCTCTGGACTTTTATAACCAAACCAAGTCACCAGTTTCTAACCTAGGCCTATGTGAAGATCAGCTAAATTCATTCTCTGGTCACTCGAGACACCACTGAGAGATCACTGTTTCCCACCAGGCATCCTGGGTGCATACAAAGGTCAGACTCCAGCAACCAGCTAACAGTCTTAGCTCTTCCTGTTCTTTAGAAAATAATACCTATTAGGATTTTCGTTGTTGTTAATAAAAGTACTATGTCTTATTGTAGAGAAATACAAAAAGCCACCTATCAGAAATAACCATAATTTATATTTTGGTGTATTTCCTTCATATATACATATATGTATATATATATATATATATATAAGTATATATAGACACATATATGTGTATATGGACATATAAACACAAAGCACACATATGCACACACACATGGTCCCCTTTTGTCAGCAAGACTAGTCTTTCATATTGAGAGAAAGGAAATTTCAGAGTAGATGAGAAAGAAAAACAACTCCAGACCTCAGCCCTGGTAGCCCTTCACCTGTGTCAGCCACAGTCACCACTCTCTATGGTGCAACGTCATAGGTCTGATGACCAGGAGAAATCAGCATAACCCTTGTCCCAAACCACAGAGCAAATACCTCTTAAGTGTGTGGGGAGTGTATTGGAGAGCACACTGATTCATAAGCACAAGCAAGAGAAGATACTAACAAGGCATCCTGTTCTTCCTGGGCATGTCCTGTGAATGCCGACTTTACCTCCATGTGCTGAAGATAACAGTAGGTGTCAGACACCAACCCTGTTGTTGAGAACCTGGTGATTCAGTGGGTGAGATAAAAACTCTTTCATGAGAAGCAGAAGTGAACAGAGGAGGGAGAGACTGTCTCACAGAGTGCTGAGGGAGGAATGAATGCCAAGAATCATTCTAGTACGGAAGAAGGTGCATTGTAGCAGGACTCTCCCCAAGGTCAGAGACTTGTCCATCAGGACAGGAAATTAGAATGAGGCAGTATAACAGATCAGATGGATCACTGCATAAAAGACACGAGTCAAAAAACTAAGCAAAGATGATTACATGTCTACCAGAGAGGAGAGGTCTGCAGACAACTAGGGGCCCAGGGGCCCAGGGGCCCAGGGGCCCAGGGGCCCAGGGGCGGGAGGAGGGGCAGAACAGGAGGCAAGGATTGAAACTGTTGGAAGTGTAAGGTCTTGGGGGGATGCTGCTATGGTTCAGAGGCATGTTGCTGTTCCTGACACACCCAGGGACAAATTTCCAACATGACACAACAATGGAAAGGCATGCTCAAGGGCAGACCTTCCACAATGGCTGCAAGGTGGCAAGATGGGGATGAATTACACACAGGACGTGGCAGCATATTGGCTTCCAGAGACTGGGCCAAAAGTGCACTCATGTTCACAAACCTAGGGAAATGACTCACCACACAAACACTTAACTTCAACCAAGGAAACTTATTCTCCTTGCCCCAGTTATCCTATACTTCCCTGTCAGAACTGAGCTTTCTCCCTCTCCCAATGTCTTCATTTCCCTAGTATGTTCTGGTAGCAAAGCCATGTGTGGAACCATCTCTGATCCTCCCAGATTTAATGTCCTGACTCTTTGACCATGATGCCAAACACACCACCTTGAGTCCAACTGTTGCTCACTTGACACTATGTATTTAATGAGTATTTATCAAGAGTCAGCTGTGAGCTAGCACTGCTAAGATTTGGTGATGCAGTGGAGGTGTGAGACCAACGTGTTTTTATCCTTGTGGACTTAAAGTCCACTGGAGAAACCAATCACATGACCTCACAGGTTCTTACGTAATCCCCGAAAGCAACTGGCACCAAGCCAAGCTTCAGCTATGAGAGAGTGCTGGAATGAATTCCTGTTAGTTCTGGTTTTTCTGTATCCTCCTTGATGCCATTTGCTTGGCCTTTGTGACAACATACAGAAGTAACTCAGCCCTCCGACAGGTCAAGGAACTGAAGACCAAAATCACAAGGCTGTCTATAAAATCGAGACTGAAGAGGCTTACTGTGTGCACAGGTGTTTAGTTATGTCACGCACAGACTTCCTTTCCACATCTTGGATCTGCTTGTTGGACAGTCAGGTGTCAAAGTCATTGTATTTATCATCTTTCTTCCAACATGTTCGGTTGCTTCAACCCTACTACATGCCATATATTGTATTATAATAATATACGCTACAACGTAGACGCATCTTAATCACCTACTGGCTCTTACTCTTCACAACTGAGGGCTGACAGAAACCTATAGCACGTGTTAGGTCTTCATGTTGGTACACTGTTCTGTGGATATATAAATGGTGAGCTATTTTGAAATACTACATATAAGAAATGCTTTTTGTCACATCCCATGGCACTCAAGCGTATTAGTGCATTAAAAAAATCAAATCATGTGTTTATCAAGAGGCAAATCAGAGAAGAGGAAGACAAGCTGTAGACTGAGAACATATATTTACATATATAGCCCACATAGACTAATAACTATATACTCCTAGTATTAAATAAATAAATAAATACATACATACATACATACTACAAGTGACCTATGAGATAGATAAAGAGCTTGAGTGGAGACTTTGGACAGGAGGAAATTCAAGGCTGTCTCAAGGATGTGGGAAAACGTGCAGTCCTATGAGGAATCAGAGAAACCCAGCTTCATCAGGAGCAGGTGCTCCAAAGCCACCAGCTCACCAGCTGGGAAAGCAGAACCTCCGAGGGTTTCTTGCACAGTAGTTGGAATGTAAATTTGGCTCAAGACTCATGTACAACCTACCACTCAGGAGTTCCATTCCTCGTCACGTGGGGTTCGGAGATTGAGTCTAGGTCACTGGGCTAGGCACCAAGCACCCTTACCTACTGAGGTATCGTAACAGCCTGAAAGTTTTTTTTTTTTTTAAAGAATAAATAAATGTATAAGGTTGTATATTTTAAAGAAAGGTCTCTAGAAGAATATATGCATCTTATACTACAACTCCATTAATGCCTCAGTAATTTAATTAATAACCCAGAACATATCTCATTAAAGAAAACAGTGTGAATTAGACGAGGAAGAAGAAATAGAAAAGGGTTTGGGTAAAGGATGCTGCAGGAGACTACTCTGTGATTCTGTGATTCCCCTGTGGGTTTTAAAAGTCTGACTCTATGTAAAAATAAAATTCTTTGATACAAATGTTTCAGAAACCCCACTCTCTTGACATATTATCTAGGATAAGAATTAATATTTTGGGCTCAAAATTGATACAAAGGAGAACTGAATGGAAGATGAACTTCAAGGCAAGGACACTTTTGACTTTTAGTGTCAAGATCTTCTCTGCTCCCAGGCTAAATCTGTCCTTCAAGCGGCATTGTCCTGGTGTGGATGAATCGTATCTGAACAGACACATTCATCACGGCAACTTCTCTGCTGCTCCCCACGGCAACCGGCAGAAAGTAGGAGCCCGCGTGCTTGTCATCTCGTTTAAAGAACACACAGGACCTGCACAGCCACCTATAGTCACATGCAGGACAGAGACTGTCCTGTATAGAGCAAATCCATGGTTCTGGTCACCAGGAAAACTCAATTCAACCACGCTGAATTAAAAAAATAAATGAATCCGGAGTGGTAAGATCTTTGGCAGAGTTTTCTGCTTTCCTCCCCACAGACCATCTCATGGTAGTGTGTTGTGAATTTCCCAGCAACCTGTTCTCCAGACAGCACAGTTACAGATTGGGACTTCCAGCTGGTTTGCTTTAAAGTTCAATGTCAGAGCACATATCCTGCAAACATTTCTTTGGGGCAGCTGTCAAGGAAAATTTCATGAATGGGACAAAGATTTGCTGTTGTCACTAGAGGAAGAGAGGTGACATGGTGGACTCTGTGCTATGGGAATTCTTGAACCTTGTAAGTCTCTGCATTAAGTTCCTACAAAGGAGGGAACAGAAATCTAACCATCCTGTGATGCACAAATGGCTGCTCCAGCATAAACAGGGGCAGGTTTGTGCGCATCAGGCCAGGAGTGAGGAGAGGCTCCAGCTGAAAACAGGGGTGGACACTGTCTAGGGTCTGGTCATACAGTCCTGAAACTACCTAGTACAGTTTCTCTCATAAAGACAGTCCTCAAAGTGGAGTTGGCTGCCCCTCTCAGGGGACACCTGTTGCCTGTTGCTCCTGGGAGATGTCCTTACTCTTGCTCCATGGGTAAATCCTCCAAGGAGGGTGTTTTATTAGTTTCTCTTTCTCGGCAATCCAGCTTTCCAGCAACAGTGATCACATGACCCCACTCCAATGCCATCCACAGAAATCTACACCACCCTGCCCCACAGTGCTCATGAGAGACACGCTGCAGAAGCTAACAGTAACAAAGAAATTAGCACTCAACTGCCATCAAGGTAAACCTAGGCGAGAAGCTTCCATCTGGGTTCAAAGTCAAGAATCAGGGCAATACGGAGCCACTTGTCAACCCAGTAGGTTTTCCCCCAGAATGCTACATTATCGCAACTGGTACTGTGACCTGTGCTTCCTACCACAGTGCATCCAGAGAGAAGGAGCACCAGCTACCACAAAGCCACAGGCTCAAACCAGCCAGTCTACGCTGTCTAACCCATGCTGCTCCGAATCCCTGTGCAAAGTCTCTGCCTGAGGTTTCCAAAAACAGCTAATGATTACCTGTCCAAAGGGCTCTCAGTACCACAATCCCACACCACTGCTCTTCAACCAGGAGCTCTGAAGAGCAGACTTCCCACAGTTTGCTAAGCCCATCCATTAGGCAAAGTCTTTCTTTTTTTTCTTTTCTCTCTCTCTCTCTCTCTCTCTCTCTCTCTCTCTCTCTCTCTCTCTCTCTCTCTCTCTCTCTCTCTCTCTCTCTCTCCCTCCCTCCCTCCCTCCCTTCCCTTTTTAAATGTACAATACTTTTTTCCTACCTAAGACCAGAGGAGGAGAGGGTAAACAGAACGCTGGCCGGTCTCCGTGGAAGCCTTCAGAACAACCCCTGTCCTGAAAGCTTCCACTTCACTCTCCACCTCTGTCCTTCCAGCCGTGCCCACCTGTCCATCTGTCCATCTCCCTGTCCCTAGCATAACGTGTGAGACTGGAGGTGTACTTACTTGGGTCTTGTGTGCCCTGGTCTGCCGCCAGCTAATACACTTGAACATTGTGGCTCGCTTTCAGATTTGTTTTTGCCTTCCACCACAATGTTAACAATGAAATCGAATTTCCCCTGGTGCGGGACTCCAGCGGGGTTAATTTGGCACTGGAAACTCGCTCCTCCCAGGCAGCTCCCAGATAGGGATCAGCCGTGATGTATCCCAGCGCTCACTGCCAAGTGCTTAGAGACTGACAGGAATCTTCTGGGGAGGATGAACGACTCTGGGGCAGGATCACACCCCCACCAAGGCCACAATGTGAGTCACAAGTACTTGGTACAGAAGAGTCTGTGATAGGCATTGCCAGCCCAGAGCCATTGTATAGATGTAGCGCCTCAGTGCAACTTATTGAGGGTTGTTGTGGATTTGTGGGCATTATACAGGGGTGTGTGTTGGGGGCAGGAGCTGCTCAAGAGGGGGCTGCAGCCATATTTGTTTTCTACAGATCCCCAAGCTCAGCTATGAAGGTCACAACAAAAGGATCATTCTAAATGATTCTAAATGAACTTGGGTGACTGACTTGGGCCTGACTATCAGAACTGTCATTAACTGTCATTAACTGGCTTTGTGACTCTGAATAAGTCACTTAGTTACTCGTCATCAGTGAAGGATGTGGGTTTGATGATTTCTGGGATTTCTCTAAATTTCCTGTCTATTTGTCTGTCTGTCTGTCTGTCTGTCTGTCTGTCTCTTTCTATTCCCTTGCCCCGACTTTTCTTTCCTTCCCTTTCTCTTCCTCTTCCCTCCTTCCTCTCCCTCTCTCTCTCTGTAGACCAGGCTGGCCTCAAACTCACAGAGATCTGTCTGCCTCTGCCTCCCAAGGGCTAGCTTCTATAAATTTCTATGATTATAAATTTCAGGCTCACCCTGAATGAGATAAGGCATCGAGTAACGTCCGCAGCCTTTACAAAACACAGCCCCACCATTGGTAAATCGCCCTTCTACTCTCTCTATTCTTGTACTACTCTCTCTATTCTTGTACTGAGGATGCCTGTGCTGCACCACCACCTAGAACTGAGACACTTTGTGCAGCTAGAGTGTTTGACATGGGCAGATAATCCCTAAGGCTTCCTGTTACCTGTCTGGGCTCATGACACTTCCTTGTCTTTTCAGATGACTAGCAATTTTGGTGATGGATTTCTTCAGGGAAAAACTTTAAACAGTGGAATGCTAGTGGTGCTATGAAGTAAATAATGCCAGGAAGAAAGGTTTTGCCCTATGTCTCGGGTAGTGGGCATTTCCTGTCCTCTGGTGGTCTTAGAAGGGATTGGAGCCACTCATATACACAAGGAACTTCTGACAGGTAGCCCATAACTGCAAGTCTTCACACTCTGCTCAGGGGCTCTGAAAAGCCAAGCTGATGGTGTGACAAACATCACTGAGGTGGGAGCTGTGCTCCCAGGGGGTGACAGCACACCCATCGGTGGGGATCTGGGTGTCCCGGTGGTCCTGGACTCCTCTCTTTATTGACCACTACTTCCATCTCACCTCCTGTCCACCATGGAAAAGAGTGGCAAGAAGACTATGCTAGGAAAAAGGATGAGTTCCAAGTCTAGTCCTGGGCTTTAAGAAAACATTAAACAACACAAAATAAACCAGTAAAGAACCCAAACCACATTTGGCACTTAAAATCATAAAGTAGAAGTGGCATTTTCTTACAAGGACTAAGATATTGAGGAAAATCAAATCCTTTTAGTTGAGGTTTATGCTGTGGCTATAATTTAATGTGCTGAGGTCTGGAATGTGCCCGAGAATCAAGACTACATTGCTTTCACGGTTCAAGTTCTATACAGCCACTCCCAGCTTTGGTAGGTGGAGGTAAAATTATGTTCTTCCCAGGTACTTCCTCAAGGGATTTGATATGGGATGGGGTCAGCACAACTCTCTTTATCTATGAATAGTTTATAAATCTTCTGAGTCCCAAGACTTTGAGGTGGAAGAGCTATAGTTCCTTTTCCCCAGGGTTGCTTGAGATCCTAGGAGCCCTTATAGACTGGAGGACAGCAGGCAGCACACATAGCTGACCAGGACACCCGTCATGACCACATGTCTCAAACCAAGGGCTGATCTTCTCGATGGTTTTTAAGAATTTCTCAAGTAAAACACATAACTTGGTATTAGTCTCACACTGATCAATCTCCATCCTGACAGATATCCAGTTTTCTCTTTAGAGGTAAAACATGGTCTCTTAAAACTTCAGGAAACATCCCCTTTAGGCTCCTTGGGTCCCTGAGTGATGCACACATTTCAGATAGGATCTCATCTGGTCCTTCAGAACTTTAGGAAAGATGGTCACTTTTCTTTTTGTATAGAGACAGAGTTGTGATATAACGTGGCCACTGTAGGTCATAAGCAGGTCAGTATGGAGTCCAGGACCCATGCCCCTGCTACCACATCACTATGCTCCCCAGGGTAGATGCTATAGCACATACCTAGATCTTTCCTGACAGTGCAGTCACAGCTCTCGTGCCTACTGACTGCTCATCTGACACAGAAGACCAAGGCCCTTGGCTCAGGCAGTGCACAGTTGGCGATTCCTGCCTGGAGCATCAGGAAGAATCAGACTGAGCTTAATACCATCCGAACACATCCATATATGCCTTGTATACCTTCTATAGATCACACACATGGGAATCTGAGTTAGGACTCCATATGTGAGGAATCGGACTTAGGCTGCATTCTTTGAGAAGCTCTTTCTCTGCCTGTACTCATGAACTCTTTAATGGAAAAGATTTCCCTTTGCCCTGAGTGATCTGTCCCTTACCCAACCAGAATAAGTTTTACATCTAATTAAAACAGACAAGGTGGAGATGCTATTCTCTTTATTTCTGGATGCTTTCTTTTCCTACACTCAGGAATGAAAGCTGGAGATGGTGAGGCCTTGCTTTTGTATTCTTGGCACAGACTATAGCACCTGACATAGGTCAGGCAGGCTTTACAACAGTGCATGAATGGAGAGAGTGGGAATATGCTGGTGCTGGGCTAGGCCCCATCCATGCACCAACACAGGGTCTAGGTCTCTACCAATGTACAAATGTAGAGGTTATATCCTTATGAAGATACCTACCCAAGGGCTACATCTTTACCAAGGGAACTTCATCAACTCAAGAACTGGTTCCTTATGCAGATATCAACTTAAAGCCATGGTTTTCTCTTTGACTCCCACCTTGTTTCTTATGTCCTGATACATGTGTAGTGTGTGTGTGTGTGTGTATGCCTGTGAAGACTATTAGCTTCTAATGAATGCCAGAGGAGTCTATACTCACAAGGCTTCTGTGAGTAGGCTGCCTTGTCAAGGGTACCATGTCATGGCTGCTATCAGAGTCGTAGGGAATTGTGGAAATTATTTGCTTTGGCCTTAGTTGGGTCCTTGCCACAGCTATCTCCCTGACTTCCTTCCCGGTTACTGAAACAAAAATGATCATAATCCACCACACTGAATTGACAATCCAAAGTTAACACCATTGAGTCAGCCCCGCAAGCCTCCAGGCTTCTCCTCATTCCCTGTTTCACACCAGCATCCCTGGTCTATTCTGTATCCTGGCTCACAGCAGCTCATTCCATATTCTGATCACACACCAGTTGTGAGATACTCCATTAGTGATTATTATTATTATTGTTATTGTTATAATAGAGGACAGCAGCCATGATTAAATTTCCTTCTAATTTCTCTCTTTTCAGCTAACCTGGGCATGACTAGAACCTAACAGTGCTGTTTGCATGAAGAATATTTCTCGTAGGATGGGCATGTGATGTTTAATTCAATACACGTTTATTGACAACATCCACTGTGCGTGCCCTGAATGTATATACACCATGTTCATCACAGTGCACATACTTGTCCTCTGGAAGGCATCCATTACCTTAAAAAGATTCTTCTTCAGTGACACCTACCTCATCATGGCTCGAATTCAGTGACTCTAGATATTTAATGTGTGGCAGCAAGCCCCAGCACTCAAGGTGAAAGGCTTGGGATGAATGGGTGGGATGTCCTGCCCAGAGTAGACAGAACAGCTTTGCCCCACTGTGGGTTACCGCGGGCTGAAGGAAGCACTTTCATTTGCCTTGAAGAAATAACATTTTGTGTAATACAGGCCTGTGGGAAACCTAATTATGCAGATCCATTTGAGGATCAAACAAACGCAAGTCTGGGAGTGTTATTAGTGGGATCTATTTACTGAGGCGCTCAGCTCAGCTTTGGAAGGGTTTAATGTGGAATTATGAATAATAAACTGTGTTCTCACTAAGGAGGGGGGACCCATAGCATAAGCCAACAGTCCCAGTTCCTCTCCCTCAGGGACAAGTGGTAGAATTTCCCTCTCTTAAGGCCTTAAAGAAGAGCTAGACAAGGGGTTTCCACGTGGTAGTGAGAAGGGAGGCTACATTCCCTTTCCTCAATCTTACTGAAAAACAAGAATATGGAGAAGGAACAGAAGACTGTTCTGTGAGATGTAGCTAACACACTAAATGGAATATTTTATATTCAGAACATGCTAGAACACAGAGATGAGTCTGGACAAGAGAGTCAAGTGGGCACAAAGTTGTCCTGTACTTGGATTGCTAAGTCACCTGCCTAACTAAGTCTGGCCACAAAAAGGCTTGGGGATTTTATGAGCAACACTGGGTACCCTACTAGACACGATGACCATTTTAGGAACATTTCTGAAGCTAGCAGCCCTACAAGATGGACGATATTCACAGCCAGCTCCTGTATGCAGGCTGCCTACCCTTCTAAATACCTCATTTTATATAGAATTTACATACTGAAAGAAGCTCATAGGAAAGTAGCTAAGAAATGGAATAATCTGGGAACATCACATTAATATAATCAATAGCTGGAGAACCTGGCATATTAATATAATCAATAGCTGGAGAACCTTAAGACTTCTAGTGTAGCCTTCAAAGACTTGAAAAGTGATATGGTGAGAGTCTCCAAATACCTACAGCCCAAGGACCCACCATTGTTCAAATCTGATCATTCAATGTCAGACATAAGTAGATCATAGTCTGCTAATAATAAGCTAACCCAGGAGTCAAGGCTAGCAACAAACATTGATGCCTGAGATTCCAGAGGCCAACATGGAAGGTGGAGGAGAAATGCTGCTCTGTTTATAGAGAGGTAAACCGAAGAAGCCACATCATCTTAGGACTAACAGATAAGAAACTGCTGACGGTTGCTGATAGGGATGAAGCCAGAGGTTGGAACTCTGCTAAAGAACTCACAAAGCTCTTCCCAGTCTGCTGACACATTGTATTCATACCTTAAGACTGAAAGTTAGCTTTTACCAAAAGTCAGGCAGCTACTACTTAGTCTTCCCAATAATGCTGTGAGAAGATACCATTACCCTGTTTAGTGGATGAAAAACTGACCTGTGGTAACCTGGGTAAGCTGACAGAAGTGGTATCAGAGCTGGGATGCATCCAGCTCTCTTCCAGTGTTTTCCCTCACACTACAGCATACAGAATACAACAGGCGATTGGAGGGGTGCCTCAGCCCAAAGTGGGCTTCCTAGCGCCCTTCAGCTGACCACTGACAGATCATCCCTTCCCATCTGAGGAAGAAGACCTGACATTTTGAGGAACATCTACTGCTGGCACCATTAATTGCTGAGAGGTGTCTCTGCCCTGACCTCCCTAAAGCCATTGTCATTTACCCTTCTGTCGACTATGAACAGTTTGTCTGAGTCAGTCCAGAGACTTTTATCTGGTCACCTGGAAACCAGGCTTCCTTGACTCCTAGGAAAGGTGGAAGAAACTGGACTCTGTTGGTAACACCTATGAATTCAGATCTCAGTGAATGGCTTCACAGACGAGGGAGACATAGGTTGCCAGGGGCCCTATGGCTGCCTTGTCCTCACTGCTGGGTGGGGAGAAGGGTGAGATTACTTTAAAGAGTACTACATATTCATCAACAGCCTATTATTATTATTTTTGTTTGAGAATAAGTGTTTTTTTTCAGACTTTGTATATGGAACAGCATCTCTCACTTCACTTTCGGCCTGAATCCTAGGGCCAGAGAAGGAGGCTGGGAGCTTATGTGTCCAAGAGGATAGGACTCCAGCTTACTAAGCTTTCTGCTCAGAATGTCTATGTTTCTTCAATGTCTTAAGAAATAGGATGTGTGCATAGTTAGCTACTTTTGGAAACCTGTTTTTAGTTGCCTCTTACTCTTCTATTCCGAGACCTCACAGTGTAAACTTATAATCTTCACTGAGTTCACAAACGACTCCCAAGCCCTGATGCATGCTGCATGCCAGGGGGACAGCAGTGGGACAGACAGACACAGCCCATGTTCTCAGAGGGGACCAGTGGCTCAGCTATAGAGACAACAGGAAACAAGGAATCGCACGGATGGGGGTTCACACTCCACAGACAGCGCACGTCTCTCCACAGTACCCGGCACAGAGTTTGGCACATGGCAGGTGCTTTGACAAAAAGCAAGTGTCTGGTCTGTGTGTGGCATGTGTAGAAAGAACACCAGGCTGGATTAAGTCAGCACTGTGCATTCAGTGGTACTGGTTGGGCCTGAGTTCTGGTTCCTGCTCTGACACTGACTACTAAATTTTGGGGGGGTGAGTTACTCAGTGGACCCTCAGTTTCCCTTAGAGAAAGGTATAAGTATGAAAATCCCTCATGTATAATAAAAGGCCCGAATCAAAGGTGTAGTCTACCCTCACTTACCTTGCCAGCAAGAAAAGAAATAGACAAATGGCCCCGGCCTGAGGTTTCTGTGTATGTCAGGGTCCCTGGAGATGGGTTAGCAGCTGTGAGGGGTAAGGCCCCAATAACAAAGCTAGTCTAAACACGGGCAATATCACACATGACTTACCAACCAGGGACAGCTTTAAAAAAAGAACACTTTTATTCATAGGATATTTTAGTTATCCTGTTAGACAACAGACCAGAGAAGCCAGGAAAACATAGAAATAGTTTCCTTTGTATTTTGATAAGTAGAAAAACCCCCTCAAATGTTCTAATTACCCTGCCCCTGAAAATGGCTTTAAACCATGAAAGCAGCTGTCAGATGGAATTAACCTTGAATGTCCTTGAGCACGAGTCTATTAGTGTGGTTAGGGATGCGCTGCTCTTATCTCAGCAGGTCTAGGGACGGTCCCCATACCGACTGGCTTTCTTCCCAGTAAGGAAAAACCTAATAAATGTGGCGAGGTACCCACAACTTGGAAAAAATTAAAATCAAGAACAGGGCTAGCCTTTTGCCTGAGGTGGAAGAGCAGCCTGCAGGCCAAGCAGAGTCTGGGGAAGTCTGACTTCACCAGTCGCATTACGGCTATGCTGCGGTAGATTACCTCCTCCTGGGGACTCTGGGTGGGCGAGTGTGAGTGGATCAGGCCATGGGCCCATCCTCTTTGCTGCAGATTCCAAGAGTTTCCTTCCTCAGGCAGCTTGAGCACATGCCCGGGCACAGTGCCTTCCCTGCATTCCCCTCAGGACTCCTCCTGCTGCTTGCTCCAAGATGTGCGAGACAAGTGGTCAGGCTTTCTTAGAGGACGACCATCTTTCATGTGCCACTTGGTGCCCCCTCTGCCCCGCCCCTAAGTTCTCAGGAACTGAGCCCTGGGTACGTAGCTGGGGAAGGGTGTCTTTTCTTCACTGGAGTCTTTTTGGATCAGAGGTCCCTACTGAGTAGTATCTATGTGTCTATTTCCCAAACCACTTGTCTAATGTTTAAATATGCCCCAATCAAACCATTGTAACTATGAGCCAGTCACAGCCATTTGTATCTCAGGACACAGTTCCAAACTCAGCCTCTCTGAGTAGTCCACTATCTTGAGATGGAGCAGTCCAGCGGCCCCATAGGAGTGAACTGGGGGATCGGACACCTTGCTTTTCTCACTGTTTACGCTGTGTGACTGTCCCAGTCCAGCTCTGTCCCTTCCCCTTGGAGCCATGATACAGCTGGCCCCTGCTGTTTGGCTCTGGAGTAGAAGGAACTTTGAGCACAATTCTCCAGGGTCAGTTAAACCAACCACAGCTTGGGGGTAAAGGGAAGGAAGGCGGGGACTCTGTCTTACCTTGTCACTCTCCACTGTGTTCTGAGAGGTCCTGGAGGCAATGGATATGGTATCTGGCTGGCTGCTCCCATCCCCTTGGCTGTCACCATCCTCTACTCCATCCCTGCAGGAAGAAGAGAGAAAAGAAACAAGGGTGGGGGTGGGGGGAGCCACCGTGGGTTTAGAGCATACAAGGCTTTCCCAGCTGGGTTGACAAAGTAGTGCCTGAACCTTCCTAGCAGGGATTGTGTAGCATTATCCTGTTAATGGGTCCAGAGTAGGTGATTTCGATGAAAGCTTACTCATTTCAGTAAGCATGTGATCACTACATGACCTAGCACAGCACATCACAACACCTGCCCTATCTCTTCTGGCCCATACAGCTGATGGAGCACTAAACCAAAAACAACAATAAAACTAGGGAAGAGACTATTATAGGCAGGAGGAAGATATATCTCACTTAGAACCTGGGCTAGCTAGTCAGAGGGCTCCTTTGCAGTAGCCACAGAGTTCAGGGTTCTATATGTTATAACTAGAACGGGGGGGTTGTCTTGCTGCTGGTGTAGAAAGCAAAAACAATGGATAAAATCCCCTCCTTCTCGTCCTCCTCGTCCTCGTCCTCATCCTCGTCCTCCTCTTCTTCTTCTTCTTGTTTAAGATGCAGCTGCAATATGCTGTTCACACCAGCCTTGAGTTCCTGGGTCCAAGCAAGACTCCTGCCTCAGCCTCCCAAGCAGTTGAAACTTAAGATGGATTTTTTAAAAAAAAATGTGAATTTCTTTTGCTGGAGAAAATGGGTTGGGCTATTTCCTCATGGGAAGGTTATCTCTAGCAAAGTCCTGATGGAGCTTTCGCTTCTGCAGATGGAGCAGGTGTTTCCTGTCTTCTTTCTGGCGGGCCTTACTGATTTTATACTTATTGGTGATTAGTTCTTATCACTGCAGAAGGGAAAGGCACTTTCTCCAGGCCTGGGACAGCATGGGCTATGGCAGCCTTTGAGCCAGCTCTGCTCCCTGGTGCCATTATGTCACATGCCACCCCTTCCTGGGTCCTAGCACTACACGGCTTTGACACCATATTGCTCTCTCAGCTTCTCTGCCTTAGGATTGTGTCCCGACTCTGTGCTGAAGCCATGGTCAAGCCTGAGTGGGAAAGGTTGCCTGGGAATTGATGACTAGTTTGTGTTAGGGAAAACTTGGGAGATGTGGGCTGCGGTTAAGAGGGTTAGCAGAGGAAACCATGGTTAGTCTCATGGACACTTTCACAAAAGTCACTCCGCGCTGCTTGTAGATGGGTAAAAGCCTTGAGAGATGGGGAACTGGAGGCAGGGGAATCTTATCCCACGGGCACAGTGCCACGGATAGTGACCCCATGTCACTGAGACTGAACGATCTGGTGTACCTGTGAGTGTACGTGGGTGCCGGTGTGTATGAGGACGTGTATGTGTACATGTGTGCATACGTCATCTTTCTCAGAAAGAGCCATGTCTCCCATGCAGAACATTTCTAAGTTGGCTACTTTCTCGCCACCACATGTGGGTTTAGAAAATGCCAGCTTATTTTAATAACATAAGCCACACATTCGTAGGAAGGCAAAAATCTGCTGTGAAAAGAAGTCACGTGACACATTTCAAAACCAAAAATAAAAGGACTTTCAGATCATCTGTTGTTTTGGATGGTCTGGGCCACCGCCCCCTCCCCCTCTGTAGATGGCTGGGATCTGGCTGTACTTTCTTCTTCGCGCTGTTCTGGCCTAGTCTGGACCCTTCTGGTCCACTACAGATGAAACCAGTTCTGGGGGGCTGAAAGGGCTGATCCAGAAGTGTGGGTGGCATCCCCCACAGCCATGTAGTTCTCCATGAGCTCTGCTGCTATATCCAGGAAGCCAAGCTGGTGGAAGAACACAGCGCCCAGTTGTCCTCTGCAGAGTCTGTGAGGTTTCTCTCCATTCCATGAAGGACGAGACAAGAAGTTGGGGACAGAGAGGAGGTGGCAGACATTTCTAAGACATGCCCTTTATGTGTTCTTGAAACTCTCCAACTCTTTCAGATTTCAGAGCAACCCTCACATTAGCCTCAGCTAAGTTTCCTTCTCACAGAGTCCTGGACAATCCACTCTTTATACTGTATTCCTTCCTATATTCCTTGGGTTTCTCTCTCCAGAATTAAAATAAGGCTGTAGTCTAGACCCAAGCACATAAAATTAAGATAAGCCCCTTTTCAATACTCATACTTGGTCCCTGCAGCAATGGGGCAGTGATCTGATCCTGGCCATCACTTTGGAGGCGTCTCTGTCTCAGTCATACCCAACTTTGGGTCACCACCTTTCTTGGTGCTAGCATTCCACTACCATGACTCTGCCATGGTTCTCCATCTTGCTTATCCTGGTTGATACTGAAAGGTCAACCAAGTCCTCTGGCTTATGCCGTCTGTGAACTGGGAAGGCAGGGGAAGCACAGCACCAACAGTGACACTACTCTCAGAACATCACTGTGCTGTGTATTCTTGTCTTCAAGATACATGTAAAGTTGTTGTATGATTTCATTCGGAGGTCCTTCAGCAGAGTGAAGAGGACTCCCTAGGAGCTTCAGAGACATCCTTGACACAGCAGCCTACCCCAGTGTTGCACAAAACTTCTCACCCTCTGACCAATGTGGAGGCCTCCCTTCTCATGACACAGTTCTCCTCAAAGCCTTCCCTAACGCCACAGAGAGCATCACTGTGCCGTTTGACAGCATTTACTCTCTCAGGATGCTACTGTTCTTATGCGTTCCATGGGCCACCCATGGTTGTTGGAAGGTTCTTGGGAGAAGTAACCCAACTTATACCTCCTCTCATATTCTGGTAGCACACTTAGGCAGAGAGTGCATCGATGGACAGGGACTGAGAAGCTTAAAGATGGAGAATTTAGCCACAGGCAGAACTGATGGGTCTTCCTAGATGGAGGACAGCACCATTCCCACTAGAGATGAAGGGTGACCCCGCCCTCCCTCCCTCGGGACGTGACATAGCATGTTGGGGACGGGTGTTGGTTACCTCTTACTATTGTTCCTCAGTTTGGCTGGTGTTTTGGGGAGCTGGATTGGCTCCTTTAAAGCGCCTTTAAGATGAATGATCCTCTCCTGAATCACTTCTCGAATGTTCTTGATCCATTCCTGCTTGGTTTCGATGTTGGAAGCCTGGGGTACCACAGGAAGACACATTGAGAACCCCAGCAGCTCTGGTTGCCCGCAAAGCCATGTTCAGCTCTCCCCCTACAGGTCTGTTATTCCAAAGACACCAAATCTTTACGGGAGCTCCTTTGGCATTTTATCCTTCGACTCTTTAACCTCAGAGATGTGCAAGACTCAGTGGAGATTCTATGGAGCACTTGTAAAAATATTTCATAATTCATTAGGCACTGACCAATCTGTGGTTGGCTCTGGAGTTGGAACAGAATCTGTTGCTCTCTGTTGGGCCTGGATTACCACTTGAATTGTGGATCCTATGAGGCCCTGGAGGCACTTGGAACTGTGACATCTGAAAGCAGTGGCTATTTACCAGCAGGGTAATGGGTATGTCAGGATATTTAATAGCTGTCACACTCACATAGCCTACACAGGCAACCGTCAGTATTGGGGTTTCAGGCTGCTAAATGTGCTTATTAGAAGCACTGCTCTCATGCCTACACTACTCCATTGCCTTCCGGGGTCCTTTTCAGGTAATTCTTCATGACAGGGAGCAGCCATTCTGCAAATTAAGGGTGGACTCTGTAAAGCTTTTGCCTGAGATAGGCCATCTGCTCCTTGGCGATGGACACTTCCTTGACTAGCAAGTGATCAACGGAAGCTCTATTTGCACTAACTCCAACTAGTCAGGTAGTGCCACCAGGAACTGGGGACTCAAAACCAGCCTGAACCCAGAGAGCTGAGCTCTGTGGACCCCCAGGCTGCTGTGATTTATGGGAGCTTCCAGAATACACTTCCAGAGAATAAGGACTGTATCTTAAGTGTAGTTCTTTTCATGACACGAAGCAGAGCACCTTGTACATGGAGGATGTTTAGGGCAAACTGCTCAGCAAACACAGAGCAACTCAAGGTGTCTTTGTTAAAAGCTTGGTTGTTCTTGCCCTTGTAAAGAGATATGTGGACAGAACCCAGTTGACTAGACCTTGTTAGGTCAATGAGTTATCCCCTGACCTCTATGAACTCAAGGAGAATATCTGCCATCAAGATTCTGGGCCTACCTTTATGGTCAACGTTGACTCTCAATACCTGCGTAAGAGAAGCCTGGTGGCTCACTGGTCTCTAGACCCTGTTTTTTGGTGTCTCGTGCCTGCTTCCTTTACCCTATCCAATTACCCCAACCGTGGTTTGGTGATAGAAGAGAGCAGTACTTACTTTGAGCACTGTTTTATTGTCTGAGGATGGGGTGCGCCCAGACCACAAGGCGAATTTGCAGGGGTCACCTTCTACATGCTCGGTCACACCCAGCTCTGAGGTCTGTAGACAGGAAATGCCTGTGAGAGGCGGGGAAGGGGAGGGCAGTGGGGGAAACTTAGGGCTGGGATAGGAAGGGGAAGGCAACAAAGAGGAGGGGGGCCGAGGGAGGGGCTTCTGTCAATCAGGCTTCAATAGACTAGATAATTTGTTCATATACCCAGGATGAGAGGACCTGCTGGCATTTGCCTGATTAGCAGGTATCAGGAGGGATGGTGAAGAGGAAGGTGCTAAAAGCAGACGAAAAGACCTTTGAACTCTAAGATGAAGAAGTGGAGGATGTGGGAGGCAACTTTCCAAGTAGGAGGCCTAAGCCTTTGTCCGGGAGGGCTTTGGAGTAGAGAAGTAGGGAAGAGGTGAGCTGTATGTGTCCGCAGCCCTTCCTGCCCATGGGTTCTACCAAAGCAGGGAATCTTGTCTTGCCCCACCTGCCCCACCTACCAGTAGCTTGTTCTTGTAAACATATTTCGTGTGTCCTGAAGAGTCTTTGATCTCTTTGCTAAACACCAAGGAGATCTCAAAGAGGAACAGATGGCGCTCCCGCCCCTTCCGGATCAGCGACTTTGGGTCCCACACTTGAAAGGCATCCTGGAGAATCAACTCCCCCTGTACATCCAAGTTCTCATCGAACCCTGAAAAACACCCATATGCCCTGTGGAGTTTCTCCAACACTACAACTCAGGGGAGGCTGTGTCGTATTCCCCCTTGGAGAATGGATTTTCCAGTTGGCTATTAGCTTGCATAGAGCTCTAACCTAGCACATCTGCCTGTACAGCTGTACTTAGGCATTCCCCATTGCTTATTCCCTGCACTGTGTCTTCTATACATGTGTGATATGAGTCAGGGTTTCTGAAAGATCCCACAGGATGCTCCCCTCCCTCTCGATGTGAGAGGAGCCAGGAGGCCTCCCAAATGGGCAGTCCCCAGAGCTCCTTCCTCCACGGCTCTGAGTGGGGCATAAGTGGAGCACTGTCTGGTGGAATATGCTTGATTCTGCTGTATTTGTCATTGCCTCATTTCTTATATTCCATCCTTAGGATTATTTATTGCTCCTAAACAGTGTTGGGCATAAACTCTCAACATTTTCTATTTATATACTATGTTGAATCTTTTGGAATGTTCCCATGCCTTACTTGCCCAACAATCACCCAGAAGGCTTGGGAAAACCTGGATTCTGAACACCCATCTCCATCCAAGGGAGTTGATTCAGGGTGTTAGGCAAGTCCACAAATTCCACTACCAACCAGCTCTATTGCACAGGTCCAAAGACCACACTGGAGTGGCTGGATTGAGACTAAGGGATAGTTTGGACCAATGGGGTTCTTCTAAAGGAGGACACCCAGCACTGGGGGAAATTGGTGTACACAAGAATGAAAGGGGTGGAGAAACTGTGACAACAGGAGCCCTTTCAGATGACTAGTGCTTGGTCTAGAGATGATGACATTGGCTCCACCGCCATAAGGCCTGGGCATTCTTGTAGTCTCTTCGAGGATGGCAGTGGCAAAGGAGGTATTGTGGGATGATACCAGAAGAGAAAGAGCAGCCATATACTTGCTTAGCACCTGCTTGTCAGACTGGAATGGTTTTTACCCAGCTATCAAACTTCACCCCAGCCTTACTCCTCCATGCATCTGTTTTACAACATCAAGGCTGTGTCACACGAGCCTTACTTCACACTGCACTTGTTCTAGATGCCAAGAACACAGTTCTTGCTGACTGAAATCCTGTCAGGGTTGCATGGCTGGGCTTTCCTAGGTTTCCATGAAGGACAAAAGACTAGATGCACAAGAATGCCAATATATTGGATACTACTTAACTATTAAATTAAAATCATAAAAATTATATTATCTATTCTTTCCTATGTAAAGAAGCTGGGCCTGTTGGTGCACCCCTATAATTTTAGGTGTTTGGCAGGCTGAGAAAGGATCACTGTTTCAAAGTGAGTCTGGACAGTGTAGTGAGACTTGGAGCAAAAGAGCTGTAGACAAGGCTTGGTTTCAAATTCAGTACTGAAAAAAGGTGTGTGTGTGTGTGTGTGTGTGTGTGTGTGTGTGTGTGTGTATGTGTACATCATGCATGTGTGTGTGCACGAGCACACTTGTAAGGTCATTATCACACTAAATTCACTGGTGTTATACTGTGTGTAACTAGCATTTCCTGCTATTCTGTGAAGGAAATACGCTATGCATATGAGCAGGGCTCTGGTTTATAGTTTATACTTTATAGTAGAAATCACAGCTAAATGGCACCAGAGGCAGGTTAGCTATGCTGCTCTGTGGTGCTCCTCACACAGGCAGCCGAGAAGCCATTTAACAACTTGTTTGGGCTTCTCTTTCCCAGGCTCCTTCCTAGTCTGACTTCATGCCACTTCCCTCCATGACACAAACACCCCTGGTCTTAGGGGTGGAGGCGGGGTCCTAGGAGGACTGGGGAGCAGCTACCTTCCAGCATGCTGACATGCATGGCATCGTTGGCTTTCTTGGGGACACTGAGCATCACCTCCAGGCCATCCTTGAGCTCCCCTTTCCCTTCTTCACAGCAAGTTAGAAGTTCCTGGGGAAAAAAGTCCAGACACGATTAGGGACATTGCCCAGGTTCCCCAACCCTCCTTGCTCTAAGCCATGGAGTAAAGATGGACAGCCTCACTGTCTCACTCTCTGGAACAGTTCCCTCAGAGAGAGCTATAAAGAGGTAAGATGGGGATTATTGCCCAAACCGTCAAAAGACCAGATGAGTTTTATTAGGTCCAAATGAAGCCAATCCAACCCTGTTTCCAAAGGCTAGAATTTTAAGCCTAGAGTACTCTGTTACAGTACTGCCTTCCTGGAGAGGGGATGAATCCGGTGAAGCACGCTGCAGAGATGCAGGGTAGTGGGACCAAAAAGGAAAGCGTGAAGAACAGAGGGTATGTAGCGCTGCCTTTGAGGGTCTTTGCACGCCATGGCTGACATCACTGTCATGTACAGCCTCTGCTATTATGACTGACTCCCATCCTGCTGGAAGCAATCTGAGGCTATTATAGATTTATAACAGGTCCAAGTTTAAAAGGATAGCAAGGGTCAGGTATACCTGACCTGGGACCAATGAATGAGATTCTGGATGAGGACTTTGGTAACCACATAGGAGACCGAGGTAGAGAGAAATGGAGGTCAGACAGGGCCTAAGACGCAGCTCAGAATGCACAGCTGGGGTGTCGCCACCCTAGCCTGTCCATGTCCCTTTCACCCCTCCCCTCCTAGGACAGGGCTTGCCTTACTTCCTGAGCATCATGTCTTCTGGCTCTCACCTTTCCACTGCAGTCTCACTCATCAAAATCCCAGTGACAGATACACAGTGTCTGCTTGGTGGAGGAAATAATCTTTTCAGCCATCTTACTAGTTGCAAGGCCATTCGGGATGGCTTTTACCCCAAAAAAGATGCGTTAGAAAAGAAAATGAGTTCAAACCTTGTTAGCTTAACTATGATGTCTCCTGGCACATAAATTACAAGTACTTGCCTGCAGGAGAACCTGTGGGATGTTTTAAAACAGGATTTAACTGGCTGGCTAACACTTCCTGTAGTGATCAGACCTGGCTTTAATGGCATAGCTCTCTGGAAAGTGACACAGGAGCTAGTGAGGTAGGTCTCTAAGTAAATAGCAACTACACTTCTGCAGGTGAAGTGGCCGAAAGGCACACCATCACTGGGAGATCCTGTGTGCTGACCTGGGTGGAGCACATTCGGATGGTGCAGGAGAGGGGCGGAACCTCACCCACTGTTCTGGACACCTCCCTGGGCCACCACTGTCTTGGGATTATCTGTTCCACCAAGATGATAAGTAAAGCTCTCTCCTTGGGAAAATATCCGATTAGTGAGACTCTGAAACGAAAATCCTGGTTCTAGGTTTTCCTGAGTTACCTTGGAGACGTTTTCCTATGATCAAAGGAGGCTGGGGTACTCACACAGAGCACACTTTGGGGAAAGTTGGGAGTCTTGGTTCAGTCCTTTGCAGTTGACATAATGTCATCATTGTACTGAAAGTTATGCTTCTCCTACCCGAAGTTCTCTAGTGTCCCCACCCTTTCCTAAAGGTAACCCTCCCTCCCTACTTTGTTCTCAGACATCAACAAAGGGATGCCTGGGGTAAAGCACAGAGGAGAGATGGGAAATAGCCTCAGTTTGCAACAGAAAACACCAATTAGCTCAATCCCCTAAGCAATTTAACAAGTCTACCAATCTACCCAAAGAACCAATAAATTCTCCAGGGCCCTTGCGATAGCTCCTGATAAGGAGGTGCCTGCACATTTAATTTAGGCTGCGAAAAGGACAGCGGCAGCAGATTTACGGAGGATCAAACACTCCAAATGACATGGTTTCACTTTCCTGTAATAGCTAAGTGATGAGCCCCAGAGGATACTGACAATTAAAGATCAATTTATTTGGAATTAAACTGACTTCAAAGAGAAAATAAATGCCATGTTATTTATAGTAAAGCTCACTATTTTTACCCATCAGGCACCCTGCCACCAGCACATTCTAAAGAGGCTAAAATTACCTTTTTACAATAATTTTACAGCTTCCCTGCAATAAAATCACTGCGACCTTATTTGTTTGCCTCTCAATTCCCTGGACAAATACCTCTCTCCCAAAACACTTAATTCTGGAGCGGCAGTCCAGAGCCCAGCTAATTCCAACTCTATTCCCTTGCAAACCCTCTCACATAACTCACATAACTAGGGAACTTTAGCATTACCAGGCTAAAAGGGAGAGGAGAATGGCTGTGTTTCTCTGAGAACAACATCTTAATAGATTCCAGATGGGCAATGTGGCTGGGAGCATCACTATCTATTTTCTTTCAAAACTCACAACCCTATCAATTCCTGCAAAGGCTTTGTAATAGTTAAATCAAAAGCCACACAAATCTACGTTAAAACCAAAGTTTAAGAATGATTTTATTTTATGTGCCTGGGTGCACATAAACCTCCATGTCTGTCTGTGCACAATTTGCATGCTTGGCACCCATGGAGGCTGTGGGATTGTTTCAGACAATTCCTAGTTGCTATGTAGGTACTGGGGATGGACTCAGGGCTTCTGGAAGAAACAGCCAGAGATTTTTAACTGCTGAGGCATCTCTCCAGGTTCACACAAAAATCAATTTTGAAAAAGGCTATCAGCACAAGAAAGCTACCTTCTAAGGGTCAAGCACTAAGCAGAGCAGGGAAGGAGAACGCTGTGCATGGAGTTCTAGGCTACAGTCTACGAGCTGAGATTCAAACACTGAGAAGGTTCTACAGCTCCTGTGGTTTAAATGTCAGAATCACACTGAGTTTTTAGGAAAGAGACACCTTGCCCTGAGACCTTATGGGAATTTCTGGTCTTTACATGAACACTTTAAAAGGTAAAGAAGCAAAAGCGGGACTGGAGAGATGGCTCAGTGGTTAAGAGCACTGCTTGCTCTTCCAAAGGTCCTGAGTTCAATTCCCAGCAACCACATGGTGGCTCACAACCATCTGTAATGAGATCTGACAACCTTTTCTGGTGTGTCTGAAGACAGCTACAGTGTACTTACATATAATAATAAATAAATAAATAAATAAATAAATAAATAAAGCAAGCAAAAGCGTTTCTGCCCCAAGAGCCAACATGTCGTCCACATGATCTATCCCCACACAGATGATTCCCATGCCCAGTGGAAGCCCAGCACACGATGCCATTCTGTCTCTAAGCCATTCTGCTGGGCCAGATGGTCCGTGTGCCTGTGCTCTCTTCTGAAGGATGAGGAAGGAGGCTGGAGGGAAGGCTGGTTGCAGGCTCTGCCCTCACACAGAAAACAGAAAAGAAGCACTGGCCTGCTGCCCTGAGGAAGCCTTAAGTCTCCCACGAAGAACTGTGGTCACTGTGTGCCCCCTCCAGAGACCTGGGTAGCAGGGAATGTGAGGGGAACATGTGAGGAGAACCTTGGGTCTGAAAGTCAGAATGGCTTTCACTTTGGGGAAGCTGGAGTCTGCAAGATTCTGCTGCTGTCTCTAAACATAAATGGAACTGAATTTTCCTCTGCAATTACACCACTTTCTACAAGTCAACTAACTAGCCTTTTGTCCTTTTTATCAGATGAACAATCGACGATATATTCAAAAGACAGAAAACCTCTACCCCCTACACTGGCTTCCTATAGAAATGATATTATTTTTAGAATATAGGCATATCCTTATAGAAGAAAGAGAAAACCCAACTGACTTAGTGTTTTGCATAATCTGATTACTGAACTTTTTCAGAGTTTGAAAATCCACTGTCTTGGTTGACTTCAGAAGTACTCCTAATTAATATACAGGTCTCTACAATTCAAGATGTCATTGAGTTTAATACATTTTTTGTGTGTGGCTATTTTCTGTCAACAACCCTGTGATTTTCACAGCCACAGTAGTCAAGGAGATGGAAGCTACCAATGGGTGTATAGATCACAGTATCCTCAAGACTTCCATCCTGGACCCAGCAAGTGAGAAGCCCATAGGAGGAGGGATTTGCTCAGGAAGGATGGACAGAGCTGCCCACTGCCCGAGGTGATAATCTCTAAGAGTTTGCAATGGTAGCTGGAGGTGAACAATAGTGACAACTTATTCCCACATCCTTTTCTTTTTATCTCTGTTCCCGAACAAACGTGTAGAATTCTGTGGGCTAGGACACATGGTCTTGGGCCAGAAATGGTGGTGTGGGCTCATCTGAGGCTCTGCTGTAGAGAAAAGGGTTCAGATGAGGGTTGCCCACTGTTAGAAGTCCTCTGGTCAGGAGAGAGGGTTGGGTGGGAGGGGAGATACCTTCAGGAGCAGCTGGTACTTGGTAACCCTCTGGACAGGCTTGATTAGGTAGGAGGAGATGGAGTTGGCCAGGCCATGCCGCTGCTGGATCTCCTACAGGATGAAAACAGACATAATGAGACAGAGAACAGGGCGCGCGCCCGTGCGTGCGTGTGTGTGTGTGTGTGTGTGTGTGTGTGTGTGCACACGTGCACACACGACACTCGTGCACACATGTGCTCTAAAAGGAGGAAGAGAAGATAAGAAGAAAGAAAAAATAGACAAAGGTAGACATTCATAAGAAAATGTTCTTTAGTAGGGGGTGGAAAGAGAGAGGCAGGGGGAGAAGAGGGGCAGAAGAGGGGGGAAGGAGAGGGGTGGGGGAAGAGAGAAGGAGAGAGAGGGGGGGAGAGAGAGAGAAGGAGGAGGAGGAGGAGGAAGAAGGAGGAGGAGGAGAAACGAGAGAGACCAACAAGAGAGACAGACATGCAGACACTGAGAGAAGTTGAGAATTGGCAGCAAAAAGGGAGAAGGTTTTAGGAAAGAAGTGGGTTCATGAGACAGATGAAGAAACTGGACAGCACTGGGGAGATCACAGGATAAAGGCGAGAGAGTCAGTAACAGACTGATGGGGAGCAGAGGTGAGAGGGAACAGGGTGAGAGGGGAGAGAGGTGGGAGAGTAGGAACTAAGTCCAGAGGTTGGGAAACAGGCAGTACAGGGGCCAGGGAGAGCGGGGAGACTCAGAAGGAGTCTTGTCTGTCATCACCCTCCTATGCACAAGGCTCTTCCTAGCACACCCAGCTGGGATTTGGCACAACCCAGCCTAGATCACTATTCTGTCTCTTACACATTTCTCACTACAGTCACCTCTCTAGTCCCTCTGGGCTTCTGAGTTGGAAACCAGAGTCATTCTTAGCAATATCCCCACTGTTATACATGGTGAGCATCCCCACAGCTCACACCCCAGTCAACAGGATGGCTTTTAGGTGATGTTGGTGCCTCCGGTCTCACCTATTAATCACCCTTGTGCCCAACCTCAAACTGAGCACCTTCCGAGTCTCAGTGTAGAGAGGACAGGGAAGGGCATAGATTAGTCCTGTACCCAAGAGCTGAGACTGTGTAACACATAAAGACTAGAGAACTGCAAAGGACACAGAGTCTGTCACAGCCAATAAAAAGATAGCATCGGGAAGGGAGGTTAGCGAGATAAAGCCTGGACCAACACAATTATCACTGTGTTAGGAGATGAGGACTATGCCTCAGCACAGAGGAAGGGAGTAAAAGAAAGTAGGTTCAGGAGTTGGAAAGGAACCAAAGCAGGAGCGGAGAAGCAGAGCGGGGTCAGTTACTGATGGAGCAGGGTTGGGGGAAACAAAAAGGGTTTGAAGGCAAGGTTTTCAGTGCAGAAGAGTATAGATCTGAAAGAGAGCAGATACGCACTGACCACTTCAGAGGAGCAAACAGTGTCTGACCGCAGCAGAGCAGAAAGAGACTGGAAACAGACAAACTAGGATCACAAGAGCCCGGGCACAGAGATAAAAAGTCACCATGTGATTGAGCAATGCCATCCCCAAATTGAACCCAAAAGAAATGAAAAGTCATGTCTGTACAAGGATGACCCAAATACCCATCAGCTGATCAATGGAGCCTGTGAGAAAGACCACATATTATATATATATATATATATCCCATTTATATGAAGCTATAGATATGGAAAATGGGTTAGTGATAACTAGTGCTTTTTGGGGGTGGGTTTTTTTTTTAACAGCTAAAATGTATATAATCATTTTTTCCGGGGAGTATATGTGTGTATGTACATGTTCACTTGTGTGTACATGCACACATGTGTATGTGAAGATCAGAGGGCCATACTAGGATCACAGACGACTTTAGTCTTAAGCTGCAGCATACTATTTTATATTCAGCATATGGTAATTGAGAGAGTAATACAATAAAAAAGATATTTAAAAATTGAGAGACTTCTAGCAGAAGACATTGGTGATAGTTATGTCTCTCCTAGGAAGGGTAGATTTTTAGAGTATCCCAAACCGACCCATGGATCAAGAACACTGAATAGCACAGTTGAGCATTAGGAAGGCAAACGCACAGTGTCCTGTTTCTTGCAGGTGGCATATTCCACAACCATTTAACACATTTAGGAAATGCTGGGCCAATCTGCTATTGTGACAGTAAGATGCCAACGCCTTGAAGTGACCAAGTGGACACAGTGCATCCCTTTCCCAAGCTTCCCTACGAGAGAGAGAGCTGCACTGCTGGAGAGAGCAACAGAATTTGCGTGGCTGTGGGCACACCTGGCTGTACACTGCCCTCTGGGGTTTGAATCAGAGAGTCTGCATGGCTTGGGAATGCTTCCTGGGTAATGCTAACAGATCATCTGGGGCAACTGCTCTAGACTGACAAGCTGACAACTACCAGGTGACAAGGCTTGTGTCACCTGTGTAGGACTGAACTCACCAGGAAGGTCTAAAAACCAGCACATCTCTTGGCTTACCCTGGACATTCCAGCTCAGTACTCAGAAAATGCTTCACTAAAATCTCAGTGTCATGGCTGCAGGTGAGGGGAATATGAGCTATTTGCCTTTAAGACTCGGAGCTCGTGAAGGTGATAGGTTAAGTTAGGATGATCTATTATTACTCCATCTCCTTTACCAGAAACTGATTAGAAATAGGGGGCCGGGCAGTGGTGGCGCACGCCTTTAATCCCAGCACCTGGGAGGCAGAGGCAGGTGGATTTCTGAGTTCGAGGCCAGCCTGATCTACAGAGTGAGTTCCAGGACAGCCAGGGCTATACAGAGAAACCCTGTCTCAAAAAACCAAAAACCAAAAACCAAAACCAAACAAACAACCCCCCCCCCAAAAAAAAAACAAAACAAAGAAAGAAAGAAAGAAAGAAAGAAAGAAAGAAAGAAAGAAAGACACAGAGAACGTATGACTATTGGAAATAAATACAGTACCAGGCACGGAGATGTGTACAAACAGGAATCAAGAGTACATTACCAGGTTTCAAGGTTCTTGGATGGAACATGTGTGTGCAGGAAGGTATGTTTATTGGTGAATTGCCACACATTCTATGACAGAGACACAAAGCTCAGGGCATGCACACGGTGTGGGGTTTGTGCAGAAGGCAGTGTTTGACTTTGTGAAGGACAGGAATGGCATGTATGTATATATTCAGGTGTTTATGTGTGGATAGGTGTCTCTGTGTGGACCATCTTAGGCAAAGGAAATGCTGGACAAGCATAAACACAGAGGCACCTGAAGCATGTTGAGGGCACAGAAATTGTGTTATTAAAATGCTGAGTGAAAGAAGGAAGGGCGCAATCCATTTACAACTTCAAAAAGACCCTTCTGAATAGCTCTGATGACTAACCAACCAGAGACATCTTAAGGAAATGCACCGTCAATCAAGGGAAGCTTTAGTATAGAGAATCCAATATAATATCCAGTAAATCCTGGTATCAGCTGAGAGAAGTACCTTTCTTAGACTTTTATTTTACCCCAGCAATTCCAATTTCAGACACCTGAGGCCGTTTACAAATGAATTCTATTTTAAAAAGCCATATATGTTTGCTTCTTACCTAGCTTCTCCCACTCAAACTACCCCTTCATCAAGCAACAAGATCCCCACGGAATCAGTCTGCTCTGGTGGTCTGCCTAGAATGATGCTCGAGAGGTTTATTTTGTAATGTGGAGTGCAAGACCCCGGTTTCAATGCCTTTGTTTTCTCCTAGGGGCTGAGCCTGCTGCCTTACACGCAATGCCCCAGGAGCAATGAATTCAGCGAGGCTGTCACACATTGCTGAAGGGGCTGCTGCCACTTCTGACAGGACTAGCAGAGGCCATCAGTGTTAGTCTGTTGCTCTCTGACTTTCATTTTTCCTTATTTTTAACTTTCTGTCTCACACATCCCTTGTGCCCTTCAGTGCCTTTTGATCTGTTTGCTTTCTGACCAATAGGCCATACCAACACTAATTGGATTTGTCCCATTGACCTCCCACCCATGACTGTTCTCATTCAGCACCCAAGGTCCTGAGACAGCAGAGGATCCCAGCCTTCCCATCTCTTGATGTTCATGACAATGGTGCTCAGCTCTGGCTGTACAACATCTGCCCCCCTCAGTACTAGCCACATATCATAGCATTGGGCCAACTCATTGCATCTCAGAGGACCTAGGACTCAGTATTTATCAAAGATGGCTGGTAAATTCCAGTGTGAAGCCACAGTGCAAATGAATATCATCAATGAAGTGGATGGCAGACTGGGGTGGGTAACAAAGACATCAGTGGACTTCTTACAACTCAGGCTGCCAGGCTGTGTCCAGAAAAGTCTGTCAGTCCATCTGGAGTGGGCAATTTGTGCTTCAGAAAGAAGCTCAGGCCTGGCTCAGGGACCACACCACCTTTGGACTGCTATGATTGAGAAAATAAAACTCCCCAGCAATATCAGCTATATCATTACACCTGTAAGCCCAAGGTTTACGTCTAACTAGGTTTGGTATTGAAACATAGACTAAAAATTGCCTCATCCAAATTACACTTGAGATGGGATGGGGCAAAACTGAAGACAAATACTGTTTTCTTTTAGTTTTTCAAAATATTTTATCCATGAGATAAAGGTTTAGTGTGACCAGGAAAGAAGAACAAGGAAGAAAGGGCAGACACTAGTGGCAAAGAAGAAAGAGCGTCCCTCCCCTCCCTCCCCTTCTTCCTCTCCCTCCCTCCCCTCTCCTCCCTCCCTGCCCCTGGACTGTTGACAATGGAAGACCATAGCTTACATCAAAGAAGGTGCCTGCATGCTCCAGGATCAGCTGGTTGGAATCAGGCTTGTTTTTACAGTAGGTGACATACATCTGAAATTTGTCTGCCTGAAAAAGAACAAAGACACCAAAAGATTGGTTCCTCCCTGTCTTGGTTGGGCTTTCTACTCTTGTGGTTAAAGGCCATGACATGGGGGAAAAGGGTTTGTCTCATCTTACAGCTTGTAGTCCATCATCCATGGAAGTCAGGGCAGGAACTCAAGGCAGGAAGCTGGAGGCAGGAACTGACCCAGAAGCCATGAAGAAAAGCAGTTTACTGGCTTGCTCCTCATGGCTGGCTTAGCCTACTTTCTTACAGCACCCAGGACCATCAGCTCAGGTGTGGCACCGGCCACAGCGAGGTTAGCCCTCTCACATCAATCATCAGTCAAGAAGACACCCACAGGCTTGTCCACAGACCAATCTGGTGGGAACGTTTTTCAATTGAGGCTCCCTCTTCCCAAATGACTCTAGCTTATGCTAAGTTGACATATAGCTAGCTACATTTCCCTTCCTCACAATGCCTAAAACGCCCAGCATGGGTTGTACAGCAACTGAATCCCTTATGGAAAGCGCTATGTGTTCCCTCAGACCATAGTCTGTTAAAATGCTGGAATGCTTTTTCTCTTATTGGAATGCAGAAAAAGCCTGCTGAACAGAAGTTCAGTTTAATACCAGGCCGTGCTGGGAAGGAGAAAGAATGGAAACCCATCCTGAAGTTGGGTAGGACATACTTATTGATTACCCTCACTCAAAACCATCAAAAACCATGTTCTTTTTCTTGGAAAAGAACAAAGGCCATCCACGCCCCTTCAAGGCAAATACAGAGTAAAAAAATAAGTGCTCAGAGGGAGGTCTGCTCATATCCCAAATGCCTTCACTAGAGGGAGCGTGGAAGCCACTTATGCCAACACCCCCTCTCCCACTGTCAGAGTCTGGACAGTGATTCCTACAGAGGTTGTCACCTCAAGCGCCTGACCTCATGATCTCACCTCTTCACAGAGAAAATGAATTCTTAAAACTAAGTGTTTTTTTTTTTTTTTCCATTGGTGGACCACTGTGTTTCGAATACCTGGGATATCCTCCCCTGAGAGGGTGACGTTCATATGTACCAGACATCACTGGTATCGTTAAAGGTTTTCTGAAACAAATTTTAGGACTTTAAACTATGTAGGCGTTAGTAATTATCACTAAGAGATGATAAACTATAGTTATTTTTGATTTCAAAGGGAACCCCAAAATTGCTTGAAGTAACACAAAATAATCCTTTTCCTTGATGGTCGTCTTGTTTGTCTCTACATTGTCTGTGTAGGAGATTGTAAATTATTTTTATCAGCATCTATGAGCCTTTGTGAGGAATGAAAGTATCCTTAGAGACAAACTCGAAGAATTCACAAAAAGAAGATCTGTCTGGGAATCAGGTCCTGAGTCGTAGGGTTGGCTGGGATGTTCGTCATATTGCAGTGGGTATTCTGCCTCTTCTCTAAGATAGACTCAGGTTTGAAATCTAAAACACACCCGCCGTCTTGTCTGCTCCTAAGCATAAGCTCTCTAGACTGTGAAGAAATTCTGAGAAGCCATTCTGGGCACAGATTACCACTAAGTAATTACTGCAGAGCAGAATTCCTGGCCTGGGGAGGATTTGGCTGCACTTGGTGTGGTAAGTGGACTTCCAGAGTTCTCTGAGTTGATATCCGTGAGTCTGAGCTCGGGGTGGCACTGGGGTGGCACTGGGGTGGCACTGGGCAGCTACTGAAGCTTAATGTTCCAGCCCAGATGATTAGAACCTGGTCCATCTGGCCCACTGACTCCACCCATGGTGACGGCAGTGAGAGTAAGGGCAGCTACACACTCATCCTATAAGTCAGAACTGGGATGGACAGCACAAGATTCTGCTCTTCTGTATTAGGAAAAGCAGTGTAACCTATAATTAGACAGATGGTGTTCTAGCTTTTAAACCTACATCCTGAAAAAGCAACTGGCAGACTGGGCTGCTCCAAGGGCGCTGGTCTTGCCCTACTCTCCTGACCTCGTCATCTAAGAAACTTCCTAGAGAGGTAGAGGTGGACCTTGAGTGATGTCATGGGCTTTCCCAGGGACAGCTCTGTGCTCCAGAGATGCAGTACCTTTCATAGATCTACTCATGATACCTCTGCAGCACCTGGTCCCAAGAGTAACGGCCATCCTCAGGCCAGGCATGGGGCAGCGGTACCCCTGGAAACATCAACAGTAGGGGAGGAATTTAGATTGGTTACCCAGGTAACAAAGCAGTGTCCCACATCCTCAGGCAGCTGCTCGTACTTCTCCAGCTCTTTGAGGAAGATGCTGTGAAGGGAGAGAAAGGCTGTGTCAGACACCTTGGTCTAGAGGACCCCATTTACAGGATTGTACTAGGGTCGGCATAACAATCGTGGCCCAGTTAGTTACATGTGGATTCTGTGCTCTATAAGTGAGGTGAGGAGCTAGCTTTTATGTTGGAACTTGTTCAATTAAAATGTACAGTAATTGGCTAACCAGTGCTACTTAAAATAGCCCCTCCCAATTCCCTCCTGAAGTTCATGAATTTGAGATAAAAATAGATATGAAATGCCATGGCTGTATCAGATCTTTCATTTTATCAGCACTTCTGAATTTATTTTGTTAATCCAACTACTCTGAGCATACCATAAATATATATAATACATTATCTATATTAAATATACATAGTAACTATATTACATATAGTATTATATATTACAGTATACATGATATATACACATATATCACATATAATTATATATATAGTAGGTATGTATAGTAAATATATAGGATATTTATAATATATAATAAATATTATATATATGTATATAGTCCCAAGATGAACCTAAAGCTGAGCTGGAAAAAGTTCAACCCTTCATGGGCCTCTTTATAACTTTCAGCTTTCTTCTTCCACTGAGGGCAAGTACTGTCATACAGATATCATTAGAGAAGCGTATCTAATGGTGGGGCGGGGGAATCACAGTATATTTTAAAGTGGAATGGAATTACTTACGTATCTGACATTGTGGGTGTTTAAGTCATGATTCCTTTCTACGCAAAAATGTTATAAAGAGACGATTGCACTGACTTCAAAGTAATTCGTGGAACAGTAGGGTTAGTGTACTGGTTAGTTTTGTGTCAACTTGACACAGCTGGAGTTATCACAGAGAAAGGACCTTCAGTTGAGGAAATGCCTCCATGAGATCCAACTGTAAGGCATTTTCTTAATTAGTGATCAAGGGGGAAAGGCCCCTTGTGGGTGGGACCATCTCTGGGCTGGTAGTCTTGGGTTCTATAAGAGAGCAGGCTGAGCAAGCCAGGAGAGGCAAGCCAGTAAAGAACATCCCTCCATGGCCTCTGCATCAGCTCCTGCTTTCTGACCTGCTTGAGTTCCAGTCCTGACTTCCTTGGTGATGACCAGCAGTATGGAAGTGTAAGCTGAATAAACCCTTTCCTCCCCAACTTGCTTCTTGGTCATGATGTTTGTGTAGGAATAGAAACCCTGACTAAGACAGTTAGCTTTCGAGGGTAAATGTTAACAAGCCAGCATTATTGGGATGGAATTTGCTTTCTAAAATGTACTGAAGATCTTACAAACAAAAAAAATAATTATGAGGCCTCAGGTAAGCTTACCTCTGGGTGTGGGAAATGTAGTCTTTACAAAGAGCATTTTGATAGAACCATCAAATCTCAGAATGTCCTCAGGCTTTCTGGAGCCCAGGATTCTCTCCTTAGAGCTCAGCTACATGTATACATGACATATACTCCCGAGCACTGATAACAATACTACTTATAATACTATTTATAGTCTATCAACATGTATACAAGACATATACTCCCGAGCATTGATAACAATACCACTTATAATATTACTTATAGCCCATCTACATGTATACATGACATATACTCCTGAGCACTGATAACAATACCACGTATAATACTATTTATAGTCCATCAACATGTATACATGACATATACTCCTGAGCACTGATAACAATACCACTTATAATACTATTTATAGTCCATCAACATGTATACATGATGTATACTCCCGAGCACTGATAATAATACCACTTATAATTGTAAATATTTTTGGCTGAGAACAAAATATTTGAGGTATGGTATAGCCACAAAACTGAGTAATTTGTAGATATATTCCCCACCCCCTCAGAGACAACACTTATTCTGTCTCTTCATGTGGAAGATGTCCTTAACAAAGTGGAGATAGCAAGGAGAGGAACCATGTCCCCGTTATCTAAGCAGGGAATATGTATTCTACTGCCAACCCAGGAAACTAATAAAACCATTACCCTAGAGAACCAGGTGATGAAATAGGGCGTGGTAGCAGAGGCTTCTCTGTGTTAACTTTTCTGTTTAATTTTACAATTACTTGAGTGGATACTTTACAAACAAAGGTAAGATATCTTGCATTATCCCACTACTTGCCTCCACCATGAGGGGAAAAGTTCATTTTGATTTGACTTATTCAATTCAATGGTCACCATTATTCATACACTTTGGCAGTTTCTTATAGTTATTAAGTGGTCACAAATGTTATCCATTGTTGCTTGCGTCTTCAATGATATAGGAAGATGTTTTGGTGGTTAATATAAATATGTGTATAATTTAAAAATACTTGGCAAGAAAAGAATGCTAATAGTGATTAGTAAGATCATAGATGACATTTTCTTCAATCTATAATTATTATTATTATTTTTTACCTATAATACATGGTAATCGCTAGAGTAATAAAATAGGAAAGACATTGAAAAATTTGGGGAGCTACCAGAACGCATCTGATGATCATCTTTCACCTCACAAGCGTGAATTTTAGAGTTTCTTAAACTGACCCATGGAGCAAGAACATTTACAGTGCAATTTGGGCTTTAGAAATGCAAACACACTCTCAAAACCAATCCTGTCTATTGCTGCCTTTAAAGGCTGCAGGTGATACACGTCCTATGAATTCTAAAATAGAAATAGGAAGAAGTTCTCAGGAATGCTAAAACTAAGGAGCAAGACTAGCTCTAGGCCCAAAGGGAGAGAAACATTTTTGTTGTACTAAGGCAATCAGGCCCATCTTCAGGTGTACAGATAAGGAGGTGTGTGTGTGTGTGTGTGTGTGCGCGCGCGCGTGTATTTGTGTTTTATATGTACGTTTATTTCTTTTAATCCCTTGAACTGAGTTTGAATATACTTTTACTGAGTGGTGATAGCTGCAGGTGAGTGGAATATGAAACTATTTGCTTTTAAACTTTGGAGCTCATGAAGGTGACAGTTAAGTTAGTACAATCAATATCATTCCACCCGCTTCCCTGAGCTGTGATAAATTACAGCCTGAGTTCTGACAGTGGAACTGTACCACCCTGAATCAGTTTGGAGCGAGTCCCCTGCTTCTGGGGAAGCCTTCCTGGAACAAACGGCTCATGACCTTGCTCAGTGGCTGGTATGACACATCAAAATTTTATGTGCATCCAAAGATAAAGTTGTTGGAGCCCTTGTGTGTGTGTGTGTGTGCTTGCTGTCATACCAGCGAGGTGAGAACAGGAAGGTTGTGGCACGGGTTAAAGAGGAACAATAAACAGCACGTATAGAACGTGCAGATGGCAGTCAGGACACTGCTTCCTGGTGGAGCCAGGCTGCATTCCCATGCTCTTTCCAGTGGAGCTTGCTAGGTCCCTGCAGACTCACAGCCTAGACTCTACAGGCTCTAGACTACCCGGGCTAAGGGAGCAGTGAGCATAAGGAGAGATAAGGAACTGCAAGGAAGTCAGGAGCCTGAGCACACTGGAGAAGGAGCTATTCGCATCTTCAGCACACCTTGGGTACCTAGGCTGAGCATGGGCTTCTTGGCCCTGTCCCTCCATTTTACTCCAGAGACTTTAGTGTGGGTGAGGGATGAGAGGACAGGCATGGCTTCCAATCTTTAGAAGCAAAAGCAAGCTTTGTCTCCTGGATGTGTTTCCCAATACCCCATTCACTGTAGCTAACACGTATGATCAAATGGACAATTTACTTGCACACGACATACCAAGAATGTTACAATGAGGCAAAATGTAAAAAAAAATTCTCCACTCAATGTTATTCATCTCTAATAAGATCTCTAACTAAGATGCTGCCTAGCAACAAGGCAGGAAAGCAACAATATGTGAACAAGTGAAATCAATGTTACCATGATGTATCTGAGCCTGACTGCTTTTTGTCTGGGTGTTTCAATTGTTTCCAATCAGCTTCAATGTTGCAAGCTAATCACAGCACAAATAACAGCAACAAGATCACAGACATCTTCTCTAGGCTCTGCTTAAAGCTGGCAGTTATCCTTAGACCCAGGAAAGTTCACTAGCCTTTCCTTTTTTTCCTAGCATTGGGATATTAACGGAATGACACTGCGTCCATGCCAGTCTGAGTAGCTCAGAAAGTGTCAGCTTCCATAAAACAAGGGGACGGATCTAGATTATAGCAGAGGCTGCTTTGAGCTTTCCCAGTAGAAGGGATACAATTAATAACACAGGCATTTGGGGTGTGCATGCACAGAAAGCATATACTGTAAGCAAGGAAAAAGAAGCTGCAGCCTGTGGATAGCTGGAATCATGAGCTGCACAACCTCTTTCTCTCCACTTGGTGGAGCCAGTGCCTCACCAAAGCCCACTGTGTTTCAAAGGGAAGTAAACCAATTTATGTGACAAAAAGAATAGGAAGACAAAACCAAATCCAGACAAACGTGTGTGCATGTGCGCATGTGTGTGCGTGTGTGTTCGTGTGTATGCGTGTGTGTGCGTTGGTGGGGTTCAGGACGTGATTATTTATTTATTTATTTATTAGCTCATGAGAAAACACGTCCCGTCTTCCTTTTCCTTCTCTCCCTTCCCTCTCCCAGATCTCCCTCTCCTTATACTCCATCCACTCTGCTCCCTCATTTCTACTGTCTAGGTATTTTGGTTAATTTCCCCATCTTATCAGACCCCTTTCCTGGGCCCCCCTTTCAATTGGTTTCAGTCAGATTACTTCCACATGCCACTCCTTTCCCCCACAGTCCCCAAGGCGTGTCTGTGATGTCTAACCGAGGGATAAGATCCGCATCTGTCCCTGACCGTCATAAGGCAGGGGTGACCTGAGCCTCTCTTATGAACTCTTTTCCCATCCTACCCTTTGACACCCTCCCTTCAGAGGCATTTGTTCACACTGTCCCTTTTCATCAAGGAAGCCATGCCCACCTGTGGAAGCTCTCCATGAGTTCTATCTCAAATGCCCCTCTCCAGTCAGCCTGTCCGGCTCCTCCACTGGACAAGAGTGTCGTCTTCTTGACGTTGTGCCTTCTTAATTTTGTGCCTTGTCTTACCCCTTCTCAGAACTGTCTGCTTCTAACAAGAGTTCAGAGTCTGGACTCCATCCATCACTGGGATGGTTCCAATTCCAATTCCATCCTAATTGGAAATGGTCCGATCCAAAGACAACACTCCAGAAAGATGATCAAAATACGGTCAAGTGTGGTGGCTCACACTTTAGTCCCAACCCTCAAAAGGCAGGGCAAGAGGACTGCTGTGAGTTCCAAGGTAGCCTGGTTTATATAGTATTTTAGACCACCCAAGGGTACATAATGAGATCTTGTCTTTAAAAAAACAAAAAACAAACCCAAAAAGACTAGTCTTTGTGTAGTAGCTTTCCTAGTATCATGAACCTCCCTCAATCTGGTCTTCACCCCTTTGTGTACCCTGACTGTTCCTGGCTGACCCTGGTCTGGCCATATCATAGACAAGAGGGAAGGAGTGCAGTACAGGGGTGGCGTGACGGGGAGGCTGCTGGTCTTGGTCCTCCACCTTGTCCTTGCTGACAACTGATTTTTTTCTCCCCAGGTTATTAGTGTAGAGGTGTGGGACCCAACTGACACAGCTGTGGAATAAATGGGTGGGATGTGACTTATTAAACTGCGAATATTTAAGGTTGTGGGGAGGGAGAGAGAAGACTGTAGATAACTCCTTGGAATCCAGTGTCTGATCTTGAGGGGAAAGTGTGTGTGTGTGTGTGTGTGTGTGTGTGTGTGTGTGTGTGTGAGAGAGAGAGAGAGAGAGAGAGAGAGAGAGAGAGAGAGAGAGAGAGAGAGAGAGAGAGAGAGACTGTCTCCTGTCAGTCTTTCTACTATAAATGAAAGGGGCTAAGCATAATTGTTGAAACAACCCTCTGGGCCCTTACTACAGACTTTGTAAAAATGTTATTTTCAAACTCATATGAATATGACTAAATCCCCCCAGAAACTGAAAAGGAAGAAACAGAGCTAGAATTTAACTGAAAGGGAAGCATTTTAACAAATAGCTGTCATTATCAAAGCTGAATATCTAACACAGCAAAGTGAAAACAATTACTATTTTTTAATTGCAAATGTTAGATTTGGCAAAACTTTACTCTTTGGAGGATCTTTTTATAGAATACACCCCTTTGTCTAAGTGTTCCAGGAAGGCTTAGCAGAATGCAATGGAAATAGGCCTGAGTCCTGTGTAGACAGCACAGCCATTGTCTTTAACTGTATAAAGAAGGCTAACGTGTAAGTGTGGGGAGTAGAAAGCAGGGCCCTCATCTCATTCCAACTGGGGTGGGACCACTGCCTTTGCGAACTAAATCCTGCATATTCTTTACAGAAACAGAGAAAGTCGAATTTCTCTCCTTAATATCCACAAAGACAAAGGTTCCTGAGACAGATCCCCCCCACTGAGACACACATACATACGCACACTTGTCTTGGTAGCCATTTTTCAGAGACACCATTTGGACAGATCAGTAGTATGGCTGAAATGTAACCTCTGACCCAGGCACCAATTTCCCAGTGCCACAGCTAACTATGTCACTAAGGCAGGACTGACAACTGTCAACCCCTTTCTTTGTATTAGTGTCCCAAAACTTCCCTTCTGCCCCACCTCCCTTACAGTCTGGACTACAGGTGGATAACTTGGGCTACAGACTAGCCATGATGGGAGTATGTATCTCTCAGAACCAGTGCCGGAACTGCCATTTTGAAAGCATAAACAAATGGAGCTAGACCCCCGGCAAAATCAGGTTAAAAAGCTGATAGTCTCAGAGGGGTTCAAATCCCTGAAGAATTAGTAAGTAGGTATTATGGCAACTAGATAGCTTCCCAGAAAGACACCCCAGGAAACTCCTTCATTTAGAAATCTCATTATTTTGCTGGTCTAGGATGCTTTGGTACGGATGCTGCAAAGTCATATATAGGAGTTTTCTCTGTACTGAGATATCCAAAGGCGTTTAGTCAATAATGACTTGAATGGCATTACCTACAAGTTTGCAAGATGTAGTTTTATTTTTAGCCTATTCATCCATCCTTCCACTTACCCAGGGAACGTTTACTTTAAATCTATGTGGTCCCAGGTTCATGATACCAAGTATTGGATATACAGTGAATGGTACCATTTCCTAAGGAGTTTATAGTCCTTACTGTTTCTAAGTTTGGCCAATTACCATTTTATCTTTATTTACTAGAGATTTTAGAATTGTTATATTTTCTCTATTAATCAAAACCTGTGTGTCTTAAGCAGAAGCGCATAGTACAGTAAAACCTCAGCCCCTGGCTAATATAGGAAATTAATACACAGCCTGAGATCCTTGGGTGGTCCTGTGAATTGTGGATAATTTAAAACGTTAATTTCTTTTAGTCAGTAGCTTTCTAAATACATTACAGAGTTCTTTGATTTGAATGCAGATATACAGTAATTCAGCATTATTACTAGTATCAATTATGATGTTACACTGAAATACAGTGGCTTTGCGGACCAAACTGTAGGATACAGGATGTTCTTCTGCACAAACCCTGAGCAGTCCTTTACCACAATGATGTCTGAGGCTAGCCTTGAGCCTCCATCCTCCTGCTTCAACCCCCCGAGCGCTGGGATCACAGGCATGGGCCACTACTCTATGCTTACATCTTTGTTTTATTATCTTTTCTGCCATCTATTTGTCTTCTTTCCTCTCAAGCTTTACAAAATGCTGCTCATTCAATCTACACTCCTATAGTGTAGGGAACTACATAACCAAGCAGTAAAGAGGTGGGTGGGGAAGACAAAGAGATGCTGCTATGGAAGGGAAGTTGGATCCCTGCAGCATCTTTAGCGTGGTTCTTTAGTGTTCTGAATCCGTAACATGCTTGGCGACGTTGCTGGGAAGAGTGTCTAATCCCCTTCATTTGCAGAGTACAGGATTTCATGTGGTTTAATTTGAATCTAAAAAGTTTGTTAGAGCTACATTTTTAAACCTAGAGGCAGAATTATAGCTATTTAGAAAACTTGATACTCATCCATTCCTTCCTGACTTCCGGATTCTTTCACACCAACTCCTGCAGAGCCCCATGGAAGCGTCATTTTCCAGAGTGGGACTGTCCAGTATGGGAGCCACTCTTTTTCACTTAGGACTACTTAAATATATTAAAATTAAGAACAGTGCCAACGGAGCCCCTCAGCAGTTCGGTAGCCGCACAGGCGCCATGGTTACCGTGTTGGGCAGTGTACTATAGACTTCACCTCTGCAGACAGTTCCCCCGACAGTGTTGTTCAGTCCTACCTCAGGGTGGTTTTCCATTTGCACAATGGCCTCCTTGGGACTTGTAAGGCTGACTGTGCTGTCTCTGGGGTTCCTGTCTCAGCTCACCAAGTCTCAGGAGCAGCTCCATTCAACCTCCTCTGTCTCAGGCTCCTGAGGGGCCTCAAGGACTTTGTGTCACACTTTCTTTTTTTTTTTCTGTATCTCAAGAGACTCTCTACGTGTATTTTAGAAACCAAGTTATTTCTACCAGTGGGTCATACTAGTATCCTTGCCAACCATCTACTGACAGAAAACACGTTTAGCACGCAACAGAAAAGATTCTTACACCAAGCTTGGAAAAATGGGTTGTGAGGTTTTAGTGTTCTATGATTTTACTTTAACAAAAACATAGTGGTGACTGGCGGTGTTTTCTAGAAGTTATCAAGAAATGTGATGTAGCAAATATTTTGGAATATCTCTCTATATAAATGGTTGAGGGAGAGGATGATGGGAGAGTCAGGAATGGAGGGAACAGCCCAGAGAGATGCTGAATAGAATTTGAAACCCAGAGAGCACAAGTATGGGAAGGTTAGTCCCAGGTGACTGCTACATCAGAAGTTCCCACAGCCTTAACGGAGTAAAGCCACTCTTGTTTCCTCAATGTGCTGGTAACCATGGTAACTGTGCAAATGGGGATGCTGACTGCTCCTCCTGAGAGCTGGAAAGGGGCAATGCAGAACAGTTACTTCTCTTTCCACTCAGAATCCTGAATGATTGTGGACAGGACAAACAAGAAAGGAGTCTGGCAGCAGCTGACTATGAGATCTGGCCAGGTGAGAAAGAGAGTGTCAGGTGAAACAGAAGGTTTCCCCAGGGCTCTGAGCCACTTGATGGGCAGCCAGTGCCCAGCGTTTACCCCGTCAGCGTGCTCCGCCGAATCCCCCACCAACATACTTGTTATGGAAGTCATAGATCTCCTGGATGTTGCCGAAGATGATATGTTCCTTATTGAGGATGCCGGGGGGTATCTCCTCCACACCACTGGTCATCTCCCACAGGTAGGTCTGTAAGACAGCGACAGTCATCACCCGCAAGCGTGCCACAAGAGACCCAGACAAAAGAGGCCCCTCAATCATGGGGCGAGAGTGGGACTGTGACTGCACACAGAGTTAAAAGGTGATGTGTTTAACAAGTGGAACAGAAAGAGAGAAAACCTGACCGCTACATTACTCTGAACCCCAGCAAGGGCAGGCTCCAGTTTGGTCATTCATCAGATCTGTGTCACGGTTTCTGTTTTGAAATGAAGGTGTGTGACATACTTTTCCCCCCTGATGCTGCACCTTTCCCTTTTTCTTTTCTTTTCTCTCTCTCTCTCTTTTTTTAAGTCTGAATCTAGCTCCAGCTTGAGAGAAGTGTAGACCTTCTCTTCAAAAACACTTCAAACTCCCGTGCAGTTGTGCTGGCCTCTGGAAGACCTCCCCGACCGCCCCTGTATTCTCCAGCAGAAGAGCAGGGGCACTGAGCTGCTCTCAAGGGGTTGACAAGAGCTGGATGCCGCTTCTTTGACAGGGCTGCGATGGCCACTGTGATGCTTACCTCCAAGCACTCGTGCAAGTCCCTTACATAAGCCTTCTCGGTTTGGAGCAGTTCAGCCATAATGAACCTAGGAGGAAACAAATGGGCTTTCAGTTGCTCATGGGTCCATTGCCTCCTCTCCAAGTTTACTTCCTCACCCCGGCCCCAGTGACACTTGAGTGCCCCACTTTCAGCTATACCAATAAAGCTCTCCCCTCTCTGGAGCTCTCTCACCCCGGTCATTTGCTCTCCATCCCTTCTCCACGTCTGAGCTCAGCCAGTTCCACTTTCTTGTGCCTTCCCACTCATGGCGACATCACTATGCTGATATGGATGGACTGTCAACTGTATGCGTACGCAGGCATGTGTGCACAAGGTATGCGGCTGCTCACACGGTAGCTCAGCAGCTAGACCGTCTGAACAACAGTTTTCTACATTTCTCTTACTGCTCCCAGAACTGTATCTGCTTGGTACTTCATAGACTTATACTGATATTATTGTTCAGGACTCAAACAGGCTCCAAGTCGGGCAGAGATGACTTGAGCTCAGGGCTTTACAGTCTTCTGTAAAGAATTGGGTTGTATTTACGGGCTGTTCAGTCTCTGGCATAGCCACTCACCACAGCTGCTGTAACCTGAGAGGCAGCGCAGAGGTGAGTGCCCATATGTTCCAATTAAACCAGGGTGCTAAAAGTTTTATATGTCCCCATATGGTAGCCTCTGTTTGATTTCTCCAATCAACTAGTATATAATACTCATTTTTAGATTATAGACTACACAAAAGAGGATGAGCACAATTTAACTTGTGGGCCACAAGTTTGCTGATCTCTGACCTTGGTTGGTCCGGTTCAGTATTTAGGCAGTATCTCCAATGAGATTTATTCATATCACAACCTGTGCACACAAAATTAGCATGTGCTATATAGTTTACAACGTTAAGTGATTAATGCGCTTCTGGCTCCTGTGAGCAGAAGTTTATGCTCTGTATCTTTAAGAAAAGGACTCCTTCCTGACACCCCTAAATAGCACAATGGACCTGAGCATGCGTGCCTTCATTAATGTGCATCTATTTATTTTTTCTCCACACACTTTTTATTAGAAATAGTGCTTGTTAGCCAGCATATGACAATCTCATTAATACACACCTATATATTTACACACTTATCTTACATTCTCAGTAGCAGTTCTGCATATAGTTCATGCCCAGAATTTTTATTTCTAGGTGTTCTACCACATGAAAAATTTAAGGAATAATGTCCTCAAGGTGTGCCCTTTTGAAAGCATGACCAGAAGCTCAATTTGAGCAGTATCTGTTCCAGCACCTTCACCTTGCTGGGTTTTTCCTTAAAGCAATGTTTCATTTTGATAGCGGCCTTCGACTAAAGTTAAAGGATTGATGTAAAGACTACACGTTTGCAGAAGTCGACTAGGCACTGTCTTCTTATTCTTCCTCTGTTGGTAGAGTGGAAAGTGTGTGAATGTTGCAGTTAGACAAGCAGGGACCAACTGAATTATGAACCTGTCAATCACTAGAAGTAAGACCTGCTTCTCTAGGCCTCAGGACTTCTTATCTATTACACAGCTGATCAGCCAGGACTGCTGCAAGGATTGAGTAAGATCCTGTGAGAAACAGCCTGGTGCACAGGATCCTGGGAAATACTGAGAGATTAAGCCTTAGGAAACTGGAAAGCCCAAGAAACAAGGGAAGCTCTGAAGGAGCACAGCCGTCTTTGGCCGTTGCCTTGGGTTTCCTTTCTTCCTCTTGTTCTCTCTCCTGCCTGCTTCCTTTATCTTAGCCATCTTTGTAACACACTCCTCCATTCTCTCCACTACCTGCTGCTTGATGTCCCCTTCCCCTTGCTATACAAAAACGGAGCCAGGAGGGTTGGCCAAATATAATCCTCTCCTTTGTTTCTCTGCTACAGCCTGAATTATGTCCTACGGAATTAATATATCCAAATCCCATTCCTCAGATCTTGGCTTTATTTGGAAACAGTCATCAAAATAGTCATCACAGTACAGAGTGGGATAGGTCTCGGTCAAAAATGGCCGGTGTCCTTATAGAGGGGAGGTTTGCACACAAGGCACAGACAGTCAGGAAGAATGTCACATGAATGTGAATGTTCCACTAACAAATGAGGGCAGAGGCCTAGAGCAGATCTTTCCCACTCTAACCTCAAGAGGGAATGCAACCTTTGGATCCCTTGGTTTTAGGACACACACATTTCTGTTGTTGAAGTTGCTCGGCTGCAGTGCTTCATTACACAGCTCTGCAAACCAATACAACCCTACCCAGAAGACTCTGCTTCCTAGAGCAGCAGTCCCTTCCTCCGTCTTAAGAAAGTGACCTCGTTTCCATCTTGATAACATTAACTTCTCAACAAAGCTCCTTCCATGATCTCTGCATGTGTGATTTTTATCACTCAAGCTTAGAGAAAGAAAAATACCAAAATATTGTAAGGTGGTCATAGCTCATTCTTCCCATGTTCAAGGTACTATATAATTCTTGATTGAGGTGAAACATGAGTCAACCACCTCCTAAGCAGCCAACCAAAAGAGCAACATGTTGTTCCTACGTGCGGTCAAGATTCACTGAGAGAGAACGTAGCTTTGGTGGATTGGTTCTAGGATCCCTGTGGATACCCAAAACTGCAGCTGCCCAAGTTCCTACTATAAAATGGTATAGTATATAACTTATACACATCCCCATACAGTTTACATAACCTCTAGACTACGTATAACACCCAAGACAATGTAAGTGCTATACAAATAGTGGCTGTATCATACTGTCTAGAAAATAATGACAAGACACGGTAGTTTGTGATGTCAGTACAGGCATAATTTCCTCTGAATATTTACAATCCAGGGATGGTTAAATGGGAAGATGTGGGACTCATGAATCTAGAGGGCTGGCTGAACTTGGAGAACAGAGCTGGAATCTAATGATAAATTGGTCCCAGCTCTCTAAATGGATTTTGGCTCTAACCATTCTTAGTCTGAGAAAAATAGGATTCAGTTTATCAAAATCTCAGGCAACTTCAGATTCTTCCATCATGTTCCAATCTTAGCATCCTCTTTCTCTCTCAGCTCCCTCATCTCCATGTGGGCCAACTGAGACACAGGAGTAAGCTTATCAACTTTATCTCTGACATCTACAATTCACTCTCAGGGCCAGTTTCAAGATACATCTTCCTTTCTATTTAAAATATTATTCTCCAGGCAGAGATTGAAATATAAATATGTGAACCAGATATGGGCATAGGGGAGGGGAGATGTTGGAATCTCTCATGCAGCATCTTATTTTCTTCTGGGCCAAGTACAGCTCTAAAATTCAAGTAAGAAAACTGATGCTATCCGTTGTTTGTTTGTTTGTCTGTCTTCCTTCCTTCCTTCCTTCCTTCCTTCCTTCCTTCCTTCCTTCCTTCCTCCCTCCCTCCCTCCCTCCCTCCCTCCCTCTCTCTCTCTCTCTCTCCCTCCCTCCCTCCCTTCCTTTCTTCTTTCTGTCCTTCCTTCCTTCCATCCTTCCTTCTTTCTGTCCTTCCTTCATTTCCTCCTTCCTTCTTTCTGTCCTTCATTTATTCCCTCCCTCCTTTCTTAATTCTCCCTTTTTTAGATAGAGTCTCATTTCATAGCTCAGACTGGCCTTGACCTGCCAATCTTTCTGTCTTAACCTCTTGAGTGCTGTCTTTGAGGTTATGTGTCACTGTGTTCAGCTATGGGGCTTATTTGTTATGTAATTTTGGATACCTTCTAGTCCCTTACCTAAGGTTTTGATTTCCACATATAATAATATTCCATAAACTTCTCTTAGTCAACTGTGGTATCCCTGTTATCCTGTGAACCACAGTTCATATAAAAGAGCATAAAATACTCCTTACCACCAAGAGACATGACCACAGAATAAGTAATATGACACACACACACACACACACACACACACACACACACACACACACACACATATATATATATATATATATATATATATATATATATATATATTCAGAAAGGAACGGAACAATGGCAGCAGAGGATATAGGTGAGGGTTCTTGGAGGCATATGGTGTAAGCTGAATTTTAAAGAATCAATATGGTTGAAAGCAGGGAGAAAATGAAACTACACACACCAGAGAGAAGAAAAGAGAGAAGGAAAGAATCAAACCAAGAGGGGAGGGGTCTGGGCTAGGAACACTGCATGAGCAACTTCATCTAATGTTCTTGCTGCTGGGGGAGTCAGGGGCAGTAATCAGTCACAAGTGTTGCTTGAACAGGGACAAACTCTGAAATGAGGCCGACTTAGGTGGGGCCGAGGGCCGAGGAGTCCGATCTTTATTCAGAGGGCAGCACAGAGCCATTTGAAACGTGGAGCTGGTGAGAGATGTAACAGAAAGGAAGCATGGCGTATGCGATGCCAGATGTGAAGAGTCAGAGCTCTGGATTTATTTATGAGATGCTGATGGTGGCATTTGGGGAGAGTTGCTCAGCTTCCCTAGGTCTGATTTCTGTTATGTGGAGTGGTTTGGCTACTGTTGAGCTCTGATACTGTGAAGTAATATTTGATGGCCTGAGGGGTATAGGTACGCCCTGAGAAGTTCCTGCTACATGAAGAGCAGTTGGATGCAGTAGAGAACGGAGAGTCAGAGAGGTCCCCAGTGAGCCTATCTCCTCAACATACACCCCGACACCTGCAGGTAGACCAGATGACTCATCAAGCCGTCACAAGGGATGGGTAGCAGGGGGAATTGAGGAAGAGCCTCTAGCTGCAGTGGGAGCCCCTGCCCCCCACCCCATACACATACTCTTTCTTTCGAGCTGATTTCCGTTTCTCTTCATTGATCTCATGGTTAGCGTCCCGGAGCTTGACCTCCCGATCCGAAAGGCTTGCTGGGATGATGTCCAGCTCTAGGTCCTTGTTATCCTGTGTGAGAAGTGTTACAGAGGTCACCTTGGGGAAGTGGTAAAACAACCTAATGCAAGTAGGTGACAAGATGGGCGATCCTTCAAGGTCTTATCCACAAGGCCTTTCCATAAGGCAATTCTGCCTTTCAAGTAAAAAAGCTGTAGATTGTTCTGGCCAAATATTTAGTGCTACTGTCTGTATCTGCTTTCCAGGTCCTTGGCCTTGATTAAATCTAAACATGACTCAGCTAAGAACTGGTTCTTCATCAATAACATAAATGGGAATCAGAAACACAGGAAAAGTCTGAAAACATCTCATTTGTCAAGAGAAAATAAACTATTTTTATTTCAATAGGCGGTTCCCCTGGGAGATGGGAACGGAATTCCTGACCAGTGACAGAACCTTGTAACTGCTCATCCCTGCTTGCTTAAGCCATCACTGGTGTGACGTATGAGGGGACCCACAGAAGAAAACTCACTGGCTGGGGAAGGCATAGGTTTTGAGGTGTAGTGGTTTCACCACTTTACTTGAGGCTGCTCTGCTTCAGAGCGGGGGCCTGTTTAAAGACATGAGTGGGAAGTCCTAGGATTAAATGCCAGGCTCGATTTAGCTTTTAATTCATAGGTTACCGACCTCTATTATAAAAAAGAGATTAAAAGCTGGTTTTCCTTTGCTTCATAGAACTTAGTATCTTCTTTTAGGTGAAATGTCAAGCAGTCTTTATACACACTGTGCCCCTTATTCCTGAAAGCCATTCACATACACGTGAGGGACTCTAATCATTGACTCATTAACATAATTGGTTAGACTCTAGTACTGATGAGACCAAAAGGAAGGGTTTACTCAATAGTTAACTACACGGAAAGGAAAAAAAAAAAAAAACCCTCTGCTTCGTATTCATAGCCCTTGCTCCTGGCCATCCAATTCTGCAGTACCCAGAACAATAATCATGGTGGGGGAGGGGCAGGGAAAAAGGGAAGGATAGTGGGAGAGGGTGGAGGAGGTGGGAGATGAATGAATCAGTAAGGCCCCCAAGCCTGTTAAAAAAGGCCCAGGTCCATGGGCTCTGCAGCTCTGAAGACCTTGGAAACATGCTCCCTCAATGGTGATGCAGCCAGTGGCACTGAGCAGGGGGAGAAGGGAGGCAGCTCCAACGGACGGCACCTCTTACGTACCTCCGTGTTGACCCCCAGCGCCTTCTCCAGTGAGTACCGGTACTTCCCCATTCTCAGGGAGAAATCGCGGTAGTGCTTGTCCACCGTGGTCACCCATTTCCGTATCTCTGTGGCGTGGATGTGGCCCTTTTCCACAAAGCTGTCTGCCAGCTGGATCAGAAGTTTCACCTTCTCCTTCGTTTGCTGCACCAGGAGATGGCTTAACATTACTGGGTCACGTTCTTCTCGGTCCCCTTTGCCCCCAGCCCCCTCTGCTCTGCACATGCCAACTTTGTTACTCACCTTTTGGGTGGCTTAGAACAAATTATTAAAATCTCCTGTGCTGCCAGTTTCTTTACCCACAAAATAGGAATCATAAGAGCACCTGCTTCATGAATTATTGAGAACATTAATGGGCCAACAATGCCTACTGTTTAGAACATGGCTGGCACGCAGTAGGTGCTTAGTAGAGCCACTGTAAGAAACTTTGCTGTGGAACAACACTCTCTTCCAGGTGTGATATGGCTACAACTCTCTTGAACTGTCAGCAGCCCTGACCACCTAAAGGACAGCTGTGTAAAACTGGGTCTATTGACTTTCCATCATGGAGGAGAGGTCGGGCTTCTGAGGCCTAACCTTCCCAAGGATTTATAGACAGTTGAAGGTAATTAGGGGCGAAGTTCTCACAAGGCCATGCCAATTCCAAAAGATATATAAGCAGCTAGCAGTTGCTGGGGGCAGTGCCATTTCCTTCAGTGGTACAGTGGCTTGTAACTTTCCCATGTTCCTATAAGTACCCCTGTGAGTTCCTAGTGATTGGAACTGCTTCTTTGGTCTGTCACTGGTACCTTAACTAGGTGAAAGGCATTTGTTCATGTCTGCAGAACATGTAGAAAGTTTACACAACTAGTTAAGTCTAAACGTTAGCTATTGTTATTGATGTGAGATCTCTTATATTAATATAGCCATTTATTCACTTCTATGGTGCATGCTGTCATCATATATGAGGCTCACATGAGTTTTAAAACCTCTTTAAGAAGCATGGGGGGTGTGTGATGGATAAGTCTCTGAGCTAGACGCAAAAGCTTGAGGTTCAGTCTTTAGAGCTGGTCCTAAATGACACCATCAATAATGACAGCAGTGTTCGCCTCTGATCCCCTGTTCCTGGTTCCTGGCCCTCTCTGTCCCCAAGGCAGGCACTAATCATTTGTGAGCTTGTACAGGCTAGGATCTGATGAGTCTGACTAGCAGACTTCTATCTGCTTTACTGAGATTATTATTATTATTATTATTTGTCTTTCTGTCTGTTTGAGGGAGATATTACAGGCTAACCTGTCAAAAATCTGATGTGTGTTGGGTTAACTTCATTTGTAACAAGAATATGTTCAGGATTTCCTCTGTCTACAGTTCTCTGTAGAGAGCTGTGGGTTGGGCTTTGGGGATAAACAAAAGGAGAAATTAAAAAAAATATTCACTTGCCCCTATCTAAAATCTCCAGAGGGGACAAGTTTCCATACAAAATAGTTGACGGCTCGGGGCATCATGTAATTGAATGTCAATGTGAGAAGTATGTTACAGCAGAGGGATTTTTCAGTGGAGGAGAGGAAGGCAGAGCTATATGGGAAGGCAGGGAAAGCCTGCTGGGTAAGACATGGAAACGGAAGGGCGAGGACAGAAAACGCCTGCTCACCTTTTAGTATAGAAGTGTGGATTTTGAAACTAAAATTTATCAGAAATACCTGGGGAATCTTAAGGAAAAGGAAGTAGCATTTAAGTAATATGCTATAAGGGAAATGTTCTTTTGAGGAAAGTAAGTTTGAAAGACAGCAGATCTTTCCCATTTCGCAAGATGCAGAGTGAAAAAGCTGATAAGCCAGGCACCATGGAAAAGAAACCTGGTGTCATGGGGACCACTGAGAAGGGTGACCCTAAGGTGGCAAAGCCTGAGAGAGAGAAGCCTGGTCCTGGTTAGAGAAACTGACAGATACTCCCCAGCTGCTGTGTGTTCCAGAAAGTTCCAGCACCAAAGAAGTCCTCAGTGGCTAAATCCAAGACTGAGAAGTGGAAAAAACAAAGAGAAGATTCAAGCCAGTGTCACAAACTGTTCAGGGATAATGAGAAAGCTGGTGACCAGTGTCCCAAACTGTTCAGGAATCATGAGAAAGCTGGTGGCCGCGAAGCTAAGCTTTGTGGGATGCACAGATTATCATCTCACTGACAGTATGCATGCAGCTGCTGAGCCACAGCAAAAGCCCTTCGGCCAGTGTGTGAGACCAGCACGCCATCAGCATTCTGGGATCATCCTTACGGAATACCAGGGGATCAAGAGGGCGGTTTTCCTCACACAGCTGTAGTGGCTTGCTACTTGTAACTGGACCTCCTCCCTCAATCAAGTCCCTTTGTGTAGAACACATCAGAGGCCCTGTCATTGTCACCTCCATAAGAATTAATATCAGCCATATAAAATTCCCAAACACACTGATGTTACTTCAAGATGCAGCGATAGCAGCCTCGGACACCTGAAGTGGGGTCCTTACCACAGAAAGAGAAAGATGAGCTCACAGAACATCACATCATCACATCACAAGGCTGACGTTCTCCTCGGCAAGCTTTGCCAAGGATCAAAACTATTCCTCAGTACCTGAGCTACATGCACTCCATCCTCTTGCTAACAAATGGTATTCACCCTGACAAGTGAGTGGGCCGAACTTCTTATCAAGAACCTAAGCAAACAACGGGTTTATCACAAGAAGACAGCAGGGCCCCGCTTTATCCCACCATTCTAGCCTCTGAAAGTCCTGACTACCCCACACACCCCTTTCCAGGCTCATCCATGGCCTTCCTAAGAGTGCTGTGCTGGAGAGGAGCGGAGGGCTGCTCTCCCTGATGTGTGGCCAGGGCACAATACAGTTAGTCTCTCCTCTTTCAGCATGGTGGGCTGCCAGGGGCTAGAGTCAAGGGCTGGAAGGGCTTGGGGTTGAATAGAAGAGGTGGGTGTGAGGCTTGGAGGAATATCCATCCGTGAAATGGCAGTAGTAACCATGCCAGGACCTGACTAAGACAGGAAACCTGGGATCCCGAAGACCTGCATGCCATTTCACTCAGCGTTTTTACTTTTTTCTTGAGGGGTAAATTTAAAAAAATTTGTTATTTTCTTAAAAGTGGCTAATTTTTGTTCTAATAATCAAGAACCTCTTCTTATAGAAAAGACTTAGAAGTCACTATTTTCTGCTCCTGGTCAGGTGGCTTGACTGAAGCTAGTGGAACCTAGAACAGAAGGCATCAAAGCTGACTGGGATCAATAAGGACAAAAAGCCTGTGACTGAGGTTATGACTGAGATTTCTCTATGTCCTCACAGAGGCCGGGGGTGAACCGTCAGCAAGCAGTGTGGTAAAGCTCTACCCCACCTGGATCTGCCTATCTTTGCAGGAGCCATCTTTGAGGTTCTCCACTGCTGAGGCATAGCCATGCCGAGTGTCACCCCATACATAGTGGGAATGGCACCTATGTATCCTACCCTCTGGCAGGCAGCCTTCCCTGCCAACAGGTGGGTATAGTCCCACAGTTCCATGTACAGGCCTCCATTTTAGCATGTGTCCTCTTCAGTGGGCCTGAAAGCTCAGTCTTCCACCTTACTCCTCTGTCCATCCTCACTGGCTAGCTCAGTCTATCTAGTGTTTTAGCTCTAGCTTTAGCTTTAGTTTCCTGCTGCATGAGCAGAGCTAGACCAATCACCCCGATGGGGTACCAAGCATGACCATGCCCCCACCCTCCACCCACAATTATACAATATGAAACCATGTGACCTGTCATGTTCCTGCCTGCAGCTGATGAGATCAGAGGCCAAAACTTGTCTCAGAAGGGTAGCCTCTCAGTGTGGGTAATGAGTTTTCGGTGTCCTGGCTTTTACAAGTCTGTTTAAAGAGGGGCCGTGGCAGCATGGTGGCTCAGCTGAGGGCATTTCTCTGGTGATCTGAACTACAGAGACAGGGGTGGGTGGGTGGGGGACACTGCAGAATAGAAGACAACCACAGAAGAAGGGCAGGGAAAGTAACCAGTAGAGACTTTGGAGGTAGAAACAGGAGGACCACGTGAGTGCTGAGGTTTGTGCAGCGCGGGTTACACAGTGAACTCCCTGCCTCTCACGGCCCTTCAGACAGACAGGAGCTTAGCACTACTAAGTATGTGGGGACGCTGGAAGCTGCACACACTGCCGGTAAGAGCTGCCTCAGAATTGGAAGTTCCTCAAAATTAAACAGAGAGGCACAGGATAGCCAAACCATTGCACTCTCACGTGTACATACAAGAGGACGGAAAGAACATGCTCACAGGAGACTTGGACATAGGGTGAGTGATAACATTATCCATACAACCTCCAGACTAAACACCAGTCATGTGATAAACAGGAAGTAAATATCCATCAGATACATGGCAGAGCTAGATCTGCATAATGAAATATTATTTAGCCATCAAAAGAGGTGACAGGCTGACATATTAAAGCACAGGTGAATATAGAAAACGTTATACTGAGGGAAAGAAGTCAGGCACGGAGGATTGCATATTAAATGATTCTATTTATGTGAACTGTCCAGCGTGGGCATATGCCCAAGGAAAGAAGGAGACAGAAATTACTCCTAATGTATATGGGGTTTCTGGAACTCAGCTGGGGCTCCCAAACGTACTAAAAAATCCCACTTGATTGTAAAAAAACAGAAAAAAAAATTGAAAACCACTTTGTTTTTAGAAAAAAACAACGGAGCTCTGTTAGATGCTGAGAAGTTCAGCTTCCCTGTCATCAAGTACCTTTTCCCCTATAATTTTTGAAACAACAAAAAGTATCATTTGTACCCTTCTAACTAGATTGCCTACAGGCGCACCACAATGTGCAATTGTGTGTCCTTATCTTCACCAAACCTGTCTCATTTTTATTCTTATATTTGAGGGCTTATATAAAATTGCCTTTCTATATTCAGTGTTTCTTTGGCTTGATCTCATCTTTGAGGCAGGGTATAATAATTCAGCATAACTCCTTGCACTATGCAATTGTGAGGGCCACCATCTGTCACTCAAGGTCAGCTTGCTCTGCACAGCAAGTTCACTTCACTTGTTATAAAGACGAGAAGCCAGAGCTGACTGTTTAAGCTTGTTTCTGGGCGGAGCTGGGAGTTGGGCTGAGGCGGGGCAGGAGGCTTCAGTCAGAGTCTCCTTCTCTGAGCTGAGGAACATCCAGTAGCTATTCTGACACTCTGAGATGGAGACCATGCTATATGGGACCACGGTAACTACAAACAGACACAGTTCAGCTGGGAGGAAGACAGAAAATGGAGAGCCAAGCTAGAAAAGTCATATTAACATAGACTTGAGTGCCACAGTTCTGAAATCTAACCAACATTCCTAATGTTCACATATGTTTGTGACCTCCCTTGCATGCTAATGCCGTGCTTGGGGAATACTGGAAAGGTGAATTAAGGAGGTTCTTGTCTTTAGGGATATTGTAGGAGATATACCTGCAAGAGGCTCCTTGAGATATTCAGGCTAATATAGGAGATAGCCCTGCACAAAGACTCCTGGAGAAAACAGGACTTGCGTCAGCTCTCAGAAGCCCGTACACATGAGGGCTGAGCACCCCGAGGTGTTTAGCAGGGAGATGGGACCACAAAAGAGGTGGCGCTGGACTGGAAAGGACACTACCACTTTCCAAAGCACAAACTAGGAAGAAAGGACACTATTTTTAGTGGAAAAATTGTATGGGAATGGTATGTGATGGGTCTCAAGGACAGTAAGAAAGCACTCTGCTGAAGTCCAAGCTAGAGCAAAGGAACAAGGGTCAGGGAGCTGTGGTGTGGGGGGCAGGGGAGCTGAACACATGGAAGTTCCTAAGAGATCCTTTAGAGATAAGAGGAGTGGGATGGATGAGAAGGAAGGAACGGCCAGGAGAAAGCAATCTAATGAAGACACTGCTACAGTTTAGAGTGAAGAGGACAGAGCTACGAAGCAGACTGTAAAGGATTAACTAACAGGACCGAATCCTCTGCATTTCCACTTTGTCTATAAACAGACTCTGCTCCCGAGGCATTCCGGCTACCGCTGTCGTCCACCCACACAGGTGGAGTTGATACCAGCACCTCCTGTTGATGGTTCATTACTGACATCATGAGTACAGGACAGAGAGACCCAAACTGGAGACCTCAAAATCCACTTTCATGGAGATTTGAGCCGGGCTCTGTTCTCCTGCTACGGAGTAGTTATGCCGTTTCTCTAGCTGGTGTTGACATGAAGCTCCTATCTGAACTCACTTCATGGTAGGCAAAAGGCCCCAGAGCTCCCAACAATGCAAAGCCGCCTAGCCAATCCTCAGTTCACAGCACAGTCATAGTGTGGACACATACTTTGGAATATTGGCTCAGGGAGCAGGCTAAGCTTTGTTAGAGCTTGAGGAGCACGTGGTACAGAAGGGGCTTCTGCAGAACACAGGATTAGTGTGTTTTCCTCTTTGTCCCTCAAGCAAATAGTTCTCACCCCGAAAAGAACATCTTCTATGTATGGAGGGATTCCACAAAAAGCAGGCAGATAACTAGGGCATTACAAAGAGAGGTCTATTAACTTCTCATTCAAAACAAGGGTCCTCCAAATGCTGGCTGTGAAAACTGATCTTAAAAAAAAAAATCAGCTTTTTTTTTTTTTCATAGTTGAACATGCACGTGACCTTTCACCTTATCAGCTCTGAGAAAACAAAGGAGATCCCAGAATGTGGAGAGTGGTGAAGAGGTGTATTAGCAACGGATGCCCTGTTTGGAGATGTAATTTGGGAAGAACTTAGGTTCCAAAGGAGACGATCCCACACAAGCTTTCCTTTGCATCTTGGACTCCACGGTTCTGCATGCAGAGCCCGCTACTCTTGTTTCCATATGGAAAGTTTCCCACTGAGGGAGCCCTAGGAGGACCCAGGGAGAGCTGGGACACTTCCTACCTTGGCAGGCACCCTGAATTCTCCGTACTCTTTCAGCAGCTCCTGAGTCTCCTCCGTGGTCTCTCCGGTGGAGGTATGTGTTGAGAGGTAATATTCTCCTGTTTCTTGGATCCAGTCCAGTGCCTGGGGGAGGAAGCACCACCATTAGTCCCCAGAAGGCAGCTCTCAGTGGGGGAAACATGCCACACCGGGAGGAAGGCTAATGTTGGGGACCCAGGAAACGTGACAGGATGGTGGGTATGTAGCTGTGAGGGAGTTTTGGGTTTTGTTTTAAAATTTATGGAGGCTTTCGTTTGAGTTGGGACAGCTCACCCCAAAGCAGTAAACTGGGGACTATCATATGTCAGACTCAGTATTTATGAATAAATTGGGAGCTATAACAGGTCAGACCCAGTGAGTTGAGTAGCTGTGTATAAACTGGGGGTTATTATAGGTCAGACCCTGTGAATACCTGTGCAGCCCATCATATCAGCTGGTGTCAAACTCAGGACTGTATGCTAGAAAATCCAAATTATGGACAAGGGGAAACCTGTTGTCCTTTATCCTGCCACCTCCAGCCCCCTGGCTTAACTCTGCCAGTGATCTCTGCACACGCGTCAGCAGTGAGGCAAAGCCAAGGGGAGTTCTGGACATACCTGCTTAGCACTGCGCTCAAACACCACATATTGCTGACACTGGTCTAACCGCCGCTTCTTCAAGGTCCAGAAGTGCAGGACACGATTCTCCCTCTGCAAGAGCTCGCTCAAGATGGCTGTGGGCAAAGCAGGTGAGCAGTGTCATGGGAAAGCTCTGAGCAAAGTCCCAACTACTTCAGTCCCGTTACCATGGGGACTGGAAAGCTTCCCTTTAGGCCTAAAGCATCAGCAGGAAGGGAATAAAAGCTAGAGAAAGATACAGCTCCCCAGAAGGGACCAGGAGTGGGGAATGCTTGGTAACAACCTGTTTCTGAGGATCCTGTCGATACACTACAGAGACCCTGGATTTTCTTCACATCAGTCAGTCCTTATGGTAAGAGAGTTTGGAAAGCGAACCCTGAGACAACAACTGACAGTTGGTCTGGGGCCTAGCGAGGCTCTGTGAGGACCCCTAGGCATTCCCCAGGGGCTCCTGGAGGAGAGGCAGACATGGGTGGCAGTGAGAAGGTGGGGGCATTAGGGTGGCCCCTGACGTATGGAGTCTACCATACGGCACTTGAACAGCAGAGCCACCGTTAGAAGCCTCTGGGCAGAGGGTGGGTGGAAGCTGGGTGGGAACGGGGGCTACGTGTTGTCTTAGGCCCGAACTCCACACAGGTGTCCATCTGATCCCAAAGAAAGGCTGAAAGCTCTTCTTATGTCACCCGAATGATACTGTATTTGAGAATATATGTAAGGCATCTAGCATGACAAGGGAGCCGTGGGTCGTATCTAGAACTGTCATCTTGTCTCCTCACTGCTCTTAACACTGTCTGGTGACCTTGATTGATTTCCTGAGTGTCTTAAGTAGTATGCTCTATGCTTGAAGCAAGCAAACTTATTTTGTCTGATATCTGCTTCTTGTTTTCTGCAGACTTTTAAATATATGGTATTAAATATGCTTGATAAAATATACAGTAATGAGAATATATAGATAACCATGTTTACTAAGTATTCACTATGTGTCAGGCACATTTTCATAATACTCATGCTGCATTATGGTGATCCCCACTTTGCAGGTGAAGAAACCGAGGGAAGGCCTGAAACTTATGCACCTTTAGGAAACCTACATAACCATTTCAAATCATGGGATGCTCTGGAGAGTTTCAGGTGCCACTGTCCCCTCTGCCCCCTTCCTGTGAGCTTCTGCAGGTGGAGGTCTACCCAGCCCCCTCGGGTGCCTGTCCCATACAGTGTGGGTGTGAATGTGGGCTCTCAGTGGTTGGCCTCGCCCATGCTGCTATCTGCAGAAGTCAGAACCGGTGCTCTGATATGGAGTATGCCACCCACATTCAAAGGCAAAATAACATGTGGGGAAGGAGCTCGGGTTCCTCCTCCAGTTTAACCCTTTCCAGGGATTTGGACATCCCAACCTCTGGACATATCTGAGCAGGGAAGGGGACTCTATATAAAGCAGTCCACTGATCTGCAATCTGACCATGGTGTTCCTAAGTCTGGCTCACCAAGTCAGTCCAGATCTTCTCCTTGTCCTTAGTCACCAGGGCTGTGATTTTTCTAACTGGACAAGAGGATGGAGATCTGTCTGTCTATCTATCTATCTATCTATCTATCTATCTATCTATCTATCTATCTATCTATCTGGTTTCCTACACCAAGGCTAATTTCTGTGTGGCAAGTGTAAACAAGGAGAGAACACAAAATGATAATTTAGGCCAAATGTTTTTCATATCCTCGCAGACTTTATAGCATTCAAAGAGATAATGAAGGTGACCTAGAGTAGTAGTTCTGTAAATTCTACCTGCATACAGAATGCAGGTCTGACTCTGTAGATCTGAGTGAGTCCGAAATTCCATTTGTATTAGTGTCTGAGTGGTGTCAGTGTTGCTGAACTGGACACCACGTTTTGAGCAACAAATGTTTAAACAACCTTTCTACTAAGCAGTGTGGCCCAAGACTTGAATATAAATGAAAACAAAACAAAACAAAACAAAACAAAAAAGTAAAACACAAAAAACCCAAAACCCAAAAATCCAAAAGACCAAAAACCAAAAAAACTTCAACAACCTGGGGAAATCTTTTAGCATGCTAAGAGACAGTGGACCACCAGGGCCGGTTTAACTCCACACCAGACTGTGTCTTCTTAAGGGAGAAGCCTGAGAGGACGTGAGAGCCGTTGAGAGGGGCCCAGGGTCTGTGTGGCCGGCAACTGAAGCGAGCTGTGGCATTGCAGGCTTCTTACTCACCTTTTACTTGCTGTTCAGGCCCCCTGGTGTGGCTGGCAACACTAGGCATGCTCACATTGTTCCTGTGGATGTACTTGAGGAATACCTCGGCGTTCCGCCTTGCCAGAGTACAGGCCTAAGAGAAACAAAGACGTGAGGCCCTGTCTCCAGTCCACAAGTGGCACTTAAGACATGCACAGAGGTGCCTTTTTAGAAGCATTAGGGTCTTGACGATGATGGGGATACTGGGGGAATCCAGAGGGAGAAGAGTTCTGGAGGTCACTTCCTGAGCGCTCCTTTAACCAAGTGCTTCCTTTTCTGTTTCAGGCTGACATCAGAACGCAGCTGACTGTGCTGACTGGCCATTGCTAATCTTCACGCCCAGCCTGGTTTTCTTCTTTCACAAGAATGTCTCTTACATGACCACCATTGAGAACCCAGGAAACAGAAACCCACTTTAGCACATCCCATTTAGCAAACACACCTGATAACGTAATTCTAAATCTAAACTTAAATTGCCAACAGTTTTCAGATTTATTTGATTGCCAATCACGTCCCCCTTACCTAAATAATACTAACAAGTACTCTCTGGTTGGGAAAGATCAACCTCCATAAAAGAATCAGAACCACTGAAGGCTCCATCAGCACGGCTGGCAGAGAGGACAGGCCACGCTCTCCTGGTGATGCGTAGGACTGAGGGTGAGGAAGAGCAGCAGCAAAGAAGCCCTTCAGATCTTGAAGCCAGATGTGCTGATGGAGTAGTCCTAATGTCTCTTAAGCCCACATAATTTATGAATTTCTCTAAAAATCAGTTTTCTCCATAGCTATAAAACTAGTATAGACTTGCTTCCAAATTTTAAATTAATAATTTAATAGTATATTAATGAATTAAATTATCTGTAGATCAAGTTAAGTTTTAGAATCTTATATTTATCTTTTGATCACACAAATTATATAATTACAATGATTATTATGTAATGAATATAAATTTAAACATTTTATGCTTTTATGATTACATAAAAAGTAGCAACAAAGATGGATCTGGTTAAAGCCAGTTGATGGGCCCAGCAACTCACAGGCTAGTGAACCAAAGCCATTAGTGTTAGTGTGAGCGTCTAAGGCTAAGGACTCTAGATGAATCAATAAATGGTAAACAGAAAGCTGTGTACCATCTGTTGGGCAGAGAATTCCCATGGTTACAGGGAGTTTTTCTCCACAGCTTTAGGAATATATGAAAAACATCAGCCCAGATGGGTTTCTTTTTTCTTTAAAAGAGTCATTTAATTTTATGAAGAAATAATCTTTCCTTTTTCTCTGCGTGCAGATGTGCGATGTATGTGGGGTGTGCATGTCCACACCTGCATGTGAGGAGGCCAGAGGAGGAGGCTGGGTGTCCTCTTCAGCCACTGCCAGCCTTGCCCTCTTGAGACAGCATCTCTAAGAGAACCAGAGCTAGGCTGGCAGCCAGCAAGGCCCAGTGACCTTGCTCCTCTGTCCTCACCGGTGCTGGGGATATGCAGCCCGTGAGGCCATGACTGGCTCTCTACACGGATGCTGAAGATCTAAACCCAGGTCCTCATGCTCACACAGGAGGTGGTCCCGCTTGAACAGCAGGTTCTCTCCCCACCCCGACCCCCAAGCCATTCCTGGTCCCGAGAACACATTTATAACTCTACTTGAAACCCTTCCCATGCTCCTTCAATTACTTTTAATTTTATTTGGTAACAGTGAAACTTTTAAATTATTTTAAGCTCTGTATGGGAAAATTTCTACTGATCTGTATTAGTTTAATCTGCTTATTCACAGTTTTGACCGATACCTGTGTAGGCACCAGACAGTAGGAAGGAGGGTGGGTCCATAAGGGGCAGGGGGGAGGGGGGGTCTTAAGGAAGAAACAGAAAGATTTGGTGGTCAAGAGGAGAAGAGCTCTAATAAAAAAGGCGGCTTGTTATAGAAACGTGACTTCAGTGGTGGTATGTCAGGGAACACAAATTCTCTCTGAGAAACTCCAGTGGGGGAACAGGGAAGTATTGGGGAGAGTGGAGCCTGTGGGCCAGCCTGAACGGGGAAGCAAGCCTGCTGCTGGGGGACTTTCAGGAGGACTTCCCTTGCTACTAAAAGCCCATGTGGACCAGGCCTGGTTCCCCTCCCTGAGACACTAGGGCCAACTCAGAATCCCCCCCCCCCCCCAGGGATTGTGTTTCTGCTTTCACATTGGAGAAACACATTCTATTTTCACACAGGAGAGTACACATTGTGATATTTATTGTTAATTGAAAATTGCTAGATTGATAAATAGTGTCTAAATTTATTGACCCTAAATTTTGCAATATCTACTTACAGAAGGTTCATTTTAATGACTTCATAAGTAGGCATATACTCTTCAGCCAAGAGATTATTTTAGGGTTAGGGTTATTGTAAAATGATAAAGTGTTAGCCTGAGCCATGTTCAAACCCTAGCATTATAAAAGAAAACAATAAATTATTTTTTATAAGCTGAATATAAGTGAGTAAAAGCATGTGATCTTGGATTCTAACAGCTAACACTGCTGTGGCAATAGTAATGTATGCTCTACCCGATGATACCAAAAAGTGTCAAGAAAGAGATGGACATGTAAAAGTCAGTTTATGGCTTTACACATTAACCAGGAGCTGTGTCTTCAGCCCCTTCCCTCTTTACATGAGAGGCAGGCAAAGGGAAGCCTTGATGAAGGTGGGTGCTGGTGAGAGGCGAGGGTGAGGCTGGAATCTGAGACCTGTGTGACAGTATACACTGACCTTCAGGAAGGCCTCCTTCTGTTCCAGGTGCTTGCTGAGGAGTGGAATAACGTGGTCCATCTCTGCCGCTGGCCCCAGCTTGTCTCTCCCACCACACCAGTCCTCGTCTCTCCGGTACTCCTGCTCCAAGCTCTCCAGAACACTGCACACCTGGGGAATCATGGACGAAGAGGCTCGTTAAATAAACTGCTGAGTGGGTATTCTCTGCAGACTTCTGCAGCAGAACTTTAAATACGACAGTGAAGTCCAGCTGGAGATTTAGAGCAGCCACTCCTGGGATATTCTGAACAGATATTCTGAGAACCTTGTGACTGGAGGTGGAGATTTGTGGAATTGTCTATTTACAACTGATGGCTAAAGGCTGAAGCTATAGGGGTTGATAAAATCACTCAAGAATATGATGAAGAGTGAGAGGTGAAGAAATAGGCTGGATATTTGGGGTCTTCAAAGTGTTATTATATATATATGTATATATATATATATATATATATATCACAGAGACATGCAAAGTGATATGTATATATACATATATATATGTAACATATCATATACATGCATAATACATAGGATATATATCACATACTTATACACACATATATGAGATATATATCTTATACACATATTCATATGCATGAATGTATGCATATATTATGTTATATAGCTCTATATTGTTGTAACCCCATGATCACTATGAATTATGTAGACCAGGCTTGGTTTACATACTTAATGGCTTGCCTCAGCATCTGTACTTGTCTGTCAGTCAGGAGCCTCAAGCAGAGGTGAAGTGAAAAGCTACCTCCCTTGTGTGATTTATGGGCCATAAGCGAAAGTCATCTTTCAACTCCCCTGGGGACAGATGTTCAAAGTCCTACCATAAGGCAGGGACATCTTTAGCATCCATCTTTATTATAAAATCACATTTCTTTCTGAGGGAGAATACATTTGAGTTAACTTCAAAGACGTAATTTTTTTTTTTTTTTTTTTTTTTTTTTAGTTATAAAAATTCAGAGGGAACATGCTGAGGGACCTTATAAATGACCTCAGAAGGAAACAGAGCATCAGAGAGAGTCCACAGGAAGAGTTAGGTTGAATGTTACAGTGGGAGTCTCATGGCCGCCTGGTATCAGTGCATGGAGAGTAAATAAAAACTCAGCAGACACTTGCCTAATAAGCATAAGAAGACAGCTTCCATTCCAAGCATGTCAAAACCAACCAACCAACCAGAGAGCAGAGCCTCCGAATTTCTACGTTTTCCTTCAACAGCTTTGGGTACTTGTTGGTCACAGAGTTGGGAGAATAGCTATCGCCATCTCAGCCTTCTCTGAAAAAGTCATTCTTCTCGGTAAAGAGTCTGTCTGTCTGCTTTTGAGACGGGGTCTCACCAAGCCCAGGCTGGCCTTGAATTTGCTAAGTATTTAAAAGTGACCTTGAAATTCTGGTCAAGGGCTTTATGCACGCTAGGCAAGCTCTCTACTAACTGACCTACATCCTCGCCCAAGGATGTGGTTTTCGGACAGAATGTTCACTGAGTTATGAACTCAACTGAACGATGACTCTGGCAGAAGCCCCTCCTCATGCTTGCCATGTTACGAGAAGTCTGTCCCCAATCAAAAGACGACTTGTCTAGCCCCCACCTTTCCTACTTCTCTTAATGCAAGACACAGAGCATGCGTGCAAATTCATGTCTTGAGAGAAAATAGTTAACAAAACATGCAGAGATGTCAAGACTAAGATTCTTGTGACCTGTTCCACAATAGGACAGAATCAAAGACTTGAAGAGGTCTTGTACAGTAGATTCTGGGTGCTTTTGACTCTGAATGCATTTTAAGTGGCTGCTGATCAGGGAGCATGAGAGACACATGAACAAGCCGGATGCAAGGTACAGTTTGGAGTCTAGCTATACCAAGTTCAAGGAAATCAGCTGGATCCTAGGTACTTAAACAGAAAACAAATGCTGATTTATATTATCAAGTGTGGAGGAGTTTGTTACACGGCACTGTTATTACAATGGCTGACTGATACACTGCTCATTCAACACTCTCGATTTCCACTTCAACACCATCATACTGATCTGATGAGCTTGAGGAATTTATGAAAAAAAAATCACATGGTTCCTTGCTGTAAAGGAAAAAAAAGATAAGAAATGATAGTGTTTCCATAAGTCATTCTCACAGGTTAGGGCCAACATGCCTGGCTTCTGATGCTGTACTATAATAATCTGAGCCAGGAACCAGCCTCTTTCATCTTCTGCTCATGTCCACAGACTTCCCTCTCACCTGCTCAGAGGTCTTGTAAAAGGCCACAGAGGCGTTGACGAGCTTCAGCCGGTCCTCCATCTTTAGCATGAGCTGTTGCCAGTGGAGGGCCACCTTCTCGGCACATTCCCGGATGGCGTCTGCGTCGTAGTGGCCGGCCTGGAGCAGTGCCTCTGCCTTCTGCTGTACCTGCAGGGCGCTCTGGTGCGTCTTCTGCAAGGAAGTGGCATGAAAGAGGGACTGGGCACGAGGAGGGGAGAGAGAGGTCCGTGGAAGCAGCCCAGGTGTGATATGGGAGGGGTGGAGTGAGGTGTGGTTGGAAAGATGCAGAGAAGTTAAAGAGCTTTAAATGACTGATCCATTTGTCATGGTGATCAATACATAACTGTCTTTAAGGCACATTTACACACAGGAAATCATACATGTTATTCATCTCCCGGGACCCTAACTCCTGACCCCATTCTTAATTCTCTATTCCCTTTACCCTAGATTTTAAGGCTATTTCAGTTCACATAGTAGAGAATCAGAAGCTGTGTAGAAACCTTGTCACTGATTGGCCCCTTAATCTCTTTTTCAAATTTAATCATAAGATTGCTCATTTCTGAACTTTCAGTGATTACTGATGCAGCGTTTTACACAGATTAAGTAAATAATTTCCCACCAAAACACATGCAATGCACATCTCAGCTGGCAATGCACCATCTGAAACATTAATGACCAGCTGAAAAGGATTCCGGTAGAACGGGGAGACTTGGTAGGTTACTAGACCCGAAGAATGAGTTCTCCTGCTCCCACCACACAGTTACTCCACCAAAGAAGCAGGGCCCTGCAGGCAAGAATGAGCTCAAAGCAGGAGACTTTTGTTATTTGCAATGGCTTTTAGGAGACAGGCATCTCGCTTGCTTTATGGTTTCTGATTAGGGTTAACTATGTTCTGGACCTTAACTGCAAGAGGCTGGGGGACCTGGCTGGTGGACTAGGTGGCAGGGAAAAAAGGTCAAAAGAGGTTCAGGCTTTGAAAAGCAAAGCACGGATGTGACAATCCTCTGTTGTCTAGTTTTCTGTCTACTTGACACAAGCTAGAGTCATCTGAGAGGAGAGAACCTCAATTAAGAAACTGCCTCCATAAGACAGGGCTGTACACAAGCCTGCAGGGCATTTTCTTAATTAGTGATGGATGGGGGAGGGTCCAGACTACTGTGGGTGGGGCCACCCCTGGGCTGGTGGTCCTAGGTTCTTTAAGAAGGCAGGCTGAGCAAGTCATGGGAAGCAAGCCAGAAGGCAGCATTCCTCGATGGTCTCTATCAGCTCCTATCTCCAGGTTCCTGTCCTGTTGAAGTTCTTGTCTGGATTTTCTTCAGTGATGAACAGTTCCTCCCCAACTTGCTTTGCTCGAGATGTTCTACGCCAGCAGTAGTAACCCTACCTAGGACAATCCCTGTGAGGACATCAGAGTGCTACTGACTTGGGAAAGCTACTAGCATTGCACCCTGGGCTGCTGGATCCTTCCAGCTAATGGTGGTAAACAAGGGCAGCTAGAATACAGTGACACTCCAGAGTTCTTCCTACGTGGCTTAGGTAGCAGAGCTCAGACCACTTTTTTAGCTGGCTTACTCAGCACTCCTTGGGTCTGAGGGCAACTCCCTCATTTTCCCCTAAGCATCTCCTTGATCTCATCACAATGATCTGCTTTTTCCCCGTAATTAGATTTCATCCTGTACTTTCTACTTAGCTCTGTCTACAAGGCTTCTATGTGCTCCCCCATCCCGAACCTGCAGCTGCTGCACGATTCCATCTCCACCAGCATCCCTGGCCCTTTGGGGCTTTTACCCTCTGAAAGCCTCAGTTCTAATGACTGTCAGCACTGGGCACCTCTCTGCTAAATGAAGCTAGAGAAAGTAAAATGAAAGGGGCAGAACAATCCCTCCGAAGCCCCAGCTTTCTTTGTATAACCGGCACTGTTTCCTAAATGAAGAGGTGCCATGTTAGCCTTGCTAACTGCTCCCATCTTCAGAGCTCTCATCTGCTCCCCTGGCTTCTATTATTTTCTCTTGGAAGAAGCCTCTTAGTGTCAGATCCTCTTCTGATGCAAGGGAGCCCACCTCTCACCCTTCTGAGGAGGTGCTGCCATCTGTGGCAGGGCAGATGCCAAACCCTCAGTAGAAGCCAAAGCTGTCTCTTTAAAATGGTTCCTCAAAGTCACTGGCCACTTATGCTGGTGGCCTCCTCTTACCCATTTCCCTGTCACTTAGAATGAGTTACAATCTTGACCTCATCCCTGTCGGCTGCTCCCTACGCCTCTAATGCAGATGGGCCCTCACAACTTCATATATGCAGGTGTATGCAGGAGAAACAGCCAGTTTTCATAGCTTCTTTCTAATTCATAGATCCATCCTGTGCACTTTCTCTTCCTTTTCTTTTAATGTGGCATGCTAGGATTTGTCTCAGGGTCCTGAACATGCCAAGCACACATTCCACCACTGAGCCACATCTCCAGGGCCTCATGGACGGTTTCGGCAGTTCTGCTTAATTTGATGTGTTAGGAAGTGCTCCTGTTATTCCTTTCATCCCTAAGGCTTCCATCTTATGAGCACCACTTCTTTTTCTCAGTTCAAAAGTCTTCAGTGGCTCCATCATTGCTTCAAAACGAGGTCCAAGCTGGCTGTTGCAAGAGCCCTCCACAACATGGTCTGTCTTCACAATATCAACTATGCTTTCTCCCCAAACCTCCAAAAGCAAGCCACAAACCTTCCTGCCTTGCCCTTCCTTCTTCCTGTCCTTGGTAGATGCTCTAAGCCCCTGTCAACGATCCCTTTTATCCTTTGAAACTTGCCTCAAACCTGCCCTCCTTCAGTGAACCTTTCCAGATGGCCCGAAGCTCAGAGCAACCCCCATTTCTCTGAACTCCTTTGTTTCTTAGCTAACTCTTGGGGGGTCCTGTTGCTTAGAAGGTAAAACTGTCACAGTGGGGGCAGAGGTGTGTGTGTGGTCAATCAAATGGCTGTTACTTCTCCAAGGGTGTGTGTGTTTTCTGTGCTGGGCCTTATGATTATGCATTGACTTTTCTGGTTCACGCAGCCTTTCTTTTTTTTTTTTTTTTTTTTTGGTTTTTCGAGACAGGGTTTCTCTGTGTAGTCCTGGCTGTCCTGGAACTCACTCTGTAGACCAGGCTGGCCTCGAACTCAGAAATCCTCCTGCCTCTGCCTCCCGAGTGCTGGGATTAAAGGCGTGCGCCACCACGCCCGGCTTCACGCAGCCTTTCTATGAGGTGGGTTTTATTTCCAGCTCAGAGATTAAGACATCAAGACACAGCAGGTTAAATGGTGTGCCTCAAAGCCTACATCAAAACAAGTGGTAACACTAGACTCCTGTTTGACCTATTCCCGAACTTGCATTCTTTTCCAGCACGTGACTTTTCCCCTAGGATTGGAATGAAACCTACGGCAATTTCTCATTTGCAAGAAGGTTCTCCAGTGGAATGTTAGTGATTATGACAACGATGTCTCTGCCCCTAACATGTGATAACTGTCAGTGTAAACCTGTTTCAGCGCTTTGTCTTCCGAGTGTGTGGAGTCATCTCCACGTCTGTGCGATCTGCGTTATGTAATAAACTCTTCCTTACTCTGCGGTTCATCATTCTGTAACAGCCCTGACTGAGCTTTTCTTCCTTAACTTCCTGAACCATAAACTCTCATCCGTGGGGCCTAATCTTTGCTTTGCTAAGCTTAAGTCATTATCTTTGCATCCATTTCCACTCCTTACCATCTAATCCTATTGACTGTTAGAGTTTTAAGATGTGGGTTATCAAGAACATTAATATTTAGTAGGTGTAAGTGCAAGAAAATTGAACCAAATCAATTCAATTTATTATCCAGTTTTAAACACTTTTCTGGTATAATATTTATGCTCAAATGCATGGGAGGATTTCAAATAAAATGGATTTTAAAGTTGAGCTTCTCTCTTTGAAGGTTGCGGTTTCTGAAGGCACAACAGCACAGCTAGAGCACTAACAAATAAGAATCCATTTTGCTTAATAAACTCACTGCGTTGAGGCACTGTTTGGCTCTTTGCACAGAGTGTTCTGGGGACATTTTCCTGAAAACAAGGCTTATCAGGGACAAATTCTGACCTTTCCAGAGAGAGCTCCAAAGCAAGGTTTAGAACAATCCTGGCTTGGCCAGGGTCATTCCAGTGTATGACTGCTTCTCTAGATTAATTATCAATAACTCTCTCTTTTCCTTTGTTTTGTTTGAGATGGGGTTTGTCTATGTAACCAGGGTCTCTCTAGTAGCCCAGGCTGACTTTGCAATCCTCCTGCTTCAGCCTCCAGGAGTTCTGGGATTATACATTGGCACTCCCTTTACTCTTAAAAATGTCTGTTTACACAAAAAATTTCATTGTTTCACTAAGAGCTATTTTCCCTACAGAGCCCTTGAGCTTGCTACCCTAGGTAATAAGAAGTCAAATTATACTGCCATCCCATCCCCAGCCATCAGCAAAAGCCTGCAGTAAGGCTGGCACACATAAAAGCCAAACTAGGCTGCTTAACCTTCCTTTAAAGTGGCTTGCATCCAGCCAGGTATAGTGTTGTACATGTTGTAGTCCACCACTCAGGGGCCTAAATATTAGGACAGCCATGAGTTTGAGTCTTGCTTGGGCTAAAAGGTTAGTTCAAGGTTAGCCTGGCCTACACAGTGAGCCTATGTTTCAGAGAAACATTGCTTGTATCTTCTCTGGCATGCTCGTCTGATGCAGAGTCCAGTTTAAACTTAGTCTACAGATAACCATAGGCTGTCTGGAGGAGCATACGAGCAGTTCTGGCTGTGCTCCTTGTTCATCTAGCTATACCACAACCTAATGACTTTCCATCACCAAGATGTTCTAGTAATTCTATAGGTTCTGCTATCCCAGAGATTACAGACACCAACCCTAGAGTCACCTATAGCTTAGCATCAATTATTTACTAAAGCAATATGCCCACAAAGTCCCAGGAGGGATTAGGAGATATTTGTCCTTAGTAAGGTTCTACTATGTAACAATGTAGCAACATCTCCCCAAATTAACACCTACTGCATACACAGCCACACAGAGTTTAGTCTTTCAATACACTGTGGAAACACTTACCATCCCTTTCTCAAAGTTCATTAGGGTACTCTAGTGTGCTGTGAGGCTTGGTCTGACTTGCCAGACATTTGATTAAGAGACTGGAAATGCATTCACCCAATCCAAGTATTCTTATTCAAGGAGAAAGACGACTGAGAGCTATCTCTGCCTAAATCCCCCATAGCTTCACAACATGCTCCTATCTGTTGCCAAACCCTCACTGCTGCCTAAGCCCTTAGAGCAGCGATTCTCAACCTTCCTAATGCTGTGACCCTTTAATACTGCTCCTAGGTTGTGGTGACCCCCCCCCCCCCGCCCCACAGTTAATTCATTGCTACATCAGAACTGTAATTTTGCCACTTTTATGAGATATAGTATAAATATCTGATATGCAGGATATCTGCTATGCAACCCCTATGAAAGGGACGTTCAACCCAAAAGGTTGAGAACCACTGCTATAGACACTTGACCAGTAAGTACCTGGTTATAACCCCAATCTAGGTGTCTCCCGAAGAGCTCTCACCATTATCAATTTGGGATTGCTAGTAAACTGCAACAGAGACATAAAACTCCTTGCTGCAGGGTAGCTCTTCTACAGCAAGTGAACTGCTTATACCACATGTGCAATATGTGCTGTTTGCTTTTCAATCTCAAATCCCAGACAGTACCGACTGATACTAATATTTCCTGTGAAGATATCAAGTAGTGCTGGGAACATGTCAGTCATCTTAACGCCATTTTTTTCCCCTGAGACAGGGTTTCTCTGTGTAGCCCTGGCTGTCCTGGAACTCACTTTGTAGACCAGGCTGGCCTCGAACCCAGAAATCTGCCTGCCTCTGCCTCCCAAGTGCTGGGATTAAAGGTGTGTGCCACCACTGCCCAGCATTAACGTCATTTTTATATGCATGAAAGATGGCTTCTGGAAAAATAAATGGCTGGATTCAATTCATATCAGTTTACAAAAGGCTATCAGTCAGTTGGACTGCCACATTAAAAGACAATTATGAGCATAGGAAATTAAAATTCATTATTTTTTCTGCCATCATTATGTAGAATTTTTTTGCTAGTGGTAATTTTAAAAAAAGAAAGTTGCCTGTTTGTAGCTCCCACACACCCAGAAGTAGGCACAGTTCTACTCCGAACCACATGTGCCAAGAACCTGAGGTTTCTGTCCTTTGCCTTTCTCCCCACGGACGCTCAACCTATTTTGTTTTTAATATAGTTCTGTGGGCCATTTTTGTTCTTTCTCAGACACCACTGAGAAGCAATCTGCTAAAGTCTCTCTGGGAGGAGAAGGTCCTACTTAACAGGAAGATAATTGAAGGTATTATTTAAAGCAAGGCAACATTACGTTATCCAAAGTGAAAATTTCTTTTAAAATGGGCTTTAAAAAAAAAACCTTATTAAAAAGTTGACCAAAGTCCCAGCTGGTAAACTTATACTTGCAGTTTATTCTTCAAGTATGGCTTCTGCTAGCATAACTGAACAGCTACTTTCAGCATGCAAACTGTATAGTACAGTCTGTTGGAAGCCTTGTGGTCCTTGTCAAAAGTCAAATTCTAACCTAGAATCAAAGTGTTTACAAGTATTATTCCAGTTTACTACTGACCTGTGCAATTGTTTATCCTCATTTCTGAGTGGTTTTCAACAGGAAGCCTTGCCACCTTATACCTTTCTACTTCTCACGGGTACACAGTTTGTGAGTAAAAATGGGTAAAACTGCACTAGGGCCTTAAGGTCCGAGGGAGCAGCAAATATTCTCATTTGAAGTGTGCATACATGGCTCCTGATATCTTGGGGGGCAGGATGAATCCTGCATTCTGCATACCCAAGCATGAAAGAGGCTCATGCACTATGTCCCTCGAAAGCACAAGGGTTCCACCACCCGAGGGAATGCTGACATCTGAGACAGCCATCCTGCCCGTGGCCCAGAGTCAAAGAGGCATGCACAAACAGGGCATCCAGATTTGGGGATTACCTCGATGGCTAGCTGGAACTGTTCATGCTCCCGCTGTAGCTGCTCTGCCTCCGACAAAGAGCTGGCGTTGACCAGGCTGGCGTTGAGCATCGACTCTCCATTGCGGATCCATCCCAGAACCTAGGGAGTTGGATAAGCACTCATGTGAATGGCTCTCCACGGTTTCTCTAGAGCCATTGCTTTCCATATGGCTACCTCAACCAAAGGACTATCTTTTCTTCCTTGTTAGAGAGAGGACAGCAAGGATCCTGAAGCGCCATCTTTCCAGTCTCCCTGTATTTGTTGTCATAAGGCATGCACTTTCTTTCCCCGCTTTATTCTCATGTCATTTCTTCCCCGTATCACTCTGCTGTCCCAAGGTTCCCAGCAAATTAATTATCAGGACTTCATCTGGCTGTGTTTTATGCATGTCTAAACTTCTTTCTGGATCACAGAATGGTACAGAGAAATTCCGATTGTTGGTATCTTTTTCTTTCAGTTTTTTACTATTTATGTATTTATGTTTTATTTATTTATTGAGAATTTCATACAGTGTACTTGGATCATAAAGGGCCCAGTTCCAAGAAGAACCTCTTGAATTTGTTCACACTTCACTACTCTGCCTGTTAAAAATAATCTCTTCCTCCTGCAGTGTGGCTGGATTTTGTGTGGATCACTTTAGCGTGACTTACCACAGAACAACTTTTTGGTTATTTCAACCTATATCTTACCTCCTTCCAGGGCTATACAGAGAAACCCTGTCTCAAAAAAATAAAAAAAACCAAACAGACAGACAGACAGACAAACAAAAAATGTGAACTCCCCAAAGTCTAGGGAAATCTTCCAGGCAAATTTTAATCTTCCACATCCACTTAATGGCTCTTGCCTAGTAATGTTTTAAGAATAATGAACATTACCCAAGTCACATCATGGGCCCTATTTCTTACATAGCTGCCCAGAGTATACAAGCTTGATAAGCAAACGACTCAAAGGGCGGACAGAAAGCAAGCAAAAACTAAAGAATAGATCGTTACCAAAAGGGAAAGTAAAATCTAACCAACTTAAATTACCCAGTGGCCTGAACATGACTTTGAGGGTTCCTGATAAGTACTGGGGAAAAGAAATCAAAAATGGGAAATATCAGGAGAAGGGGAGCAAGAATGAGGTCTGCCGAGAGAGAGAGAGAGAGAGAGAGAAAGAGAGAGAAAGAGAGAGAGAAAAGTGGTTTTCAACTTGTGGGTCACGACTACGAGACATGGCTCGGTAGCAAAATTACAGCTATGAAGTAGCAGCAAAAATAAATGCATGGTTGGGGGTTCCTAAGACCATTGGAAATATGTTATCTTATGGTCATGATCCATAGGTAGAGAACTGCTGGTCTAGAGCGGTCAAGGAAAATAGAGATGTAATTATCAGGCTAATCCACTTGGAACAACTAACGCAAAGAAAGCCCTAGGCTCTGAAGACTTACCTGGTGTGTGATCACTAGAAAACTGGCAAGAATCTCCTTTTCTAGGGAGCCTGAGACTCTTGCTTGGTGAGGACAAAAGTTCTGAGATTACAAAAATCAAGGAATACCATCTGTATGCCACTCTATTGGTTCTTAGCTTTTTATTTGTGTTGAACAAATGGAAAATTTGTTCCCCTGGTCTCCTGCCCCATAACTCTCAAAGGCACCCTGCTGATTTCAATCCTAAGCAGAACCTGACTGGTGCCTTATTATACACAGATAACATGAGGAATAAATCCTGCCGGAGCTGGGTGATTTGGATTGAGATGTTAATTCGTGGCCAATCTGGCAGATTGTGGATGAGATGCCAACCTATAGAGTAATTAGCTGTAGGAAATAACTGTTCGGCATGTATGTGTAAAACCCCTGTTGTCCCAGGTGGATTGTGGCTGGCTAGCTAGAGGTGCTAATGACTTTGAAAAGCTGCCTGTTGATCTGGGAACATGCAGCACTCACAGACTGCAAAGCCACATTCTTTGCCTCTTTGGAAAAACGGAGCTCACAGTACCTATTTTTAACTATGTCCCTCTATCATGTTTTGCTGCTTCCTGCTTTCTTTGGAGACTCATTTGTGGGTGTCATCAAAATACCTTCTGCATGAGCATCTCAAGTCAGTGTTAGTCTACTCCTCGAGAGTCTTGCTAGAATATTGTCCTCTAGTTCTAGCCACGTCAGTTGTACTATGTGGTGGGAATACCCACTTCCCAGCATCCCCACTGAAGGATGTCATGCACTTGCGTAGCTACTTCTTTCAGTAAACCATACAATATTCTTGTTTACTCATATTTCCAAAATGCTGCTTATGAAAGCATCCTAGGACTTTGCAGTCCTAACGATCTGACTTTAGGAATACAGAGATGCATGGAAGTTTATAGCCATGGCTTTAAGCCAAGAAGGAACTAAGCATCGTGAGTCAGTTCTGGAAGCAAAATGGGCAAAATGGATAGAAGACTAACATCTGAAGTCAGAGAACCTGACCTCATTCCTTCCTTGGCAAAATCAACAACTTCCCTGAACCCCAGCAGTCTCCTCCGGGTGTGGATAACCCTCTCCCTCCTTTTGGAATCACGAGGCTGAGGCAATGCACCAGGAAATGCTAAGCTGGATGATAATGACTGGGCTGCTGCTCGTTTTTGGTTTTCAGTTTGGAGCAAAGATGGGTAGTGCTGTGATTCGTCAGTTATAATTCTCCCAGTGAGGGAAAAAGCCATTTAACTTTATGCGGTTATTTAAATGAACACCATTTTGATGTCCCACCAGTTTCTCAGGTTGCTATCTATTATCTTTTGTCCTCAGATCACTGAGAGTCCTGTTGGCCTATCTGTCTATTATGAGGTTCTTTCAATTCTTTTGGTTCATCAAATGTGTTAGTTATTACCCCTTGAGCACCCAAGGATGCTAGGTAGTGGGGGAAATATTGTAACTAAAATGAGGAAATACTGGTTCTATTAATATCAAACTGTGACTTGAGAAACATTTAATCAAAGGTCAGCTTTCTCACCTGTAAAATGTCTACTTTCCTTTGCTGAACAAAAGAGTTAGAATAAAAATAAAATCCTTAATGTAAAAGCACTTTTCAAATCATAATAGTAGCATTTTGCTCTAATCAACTGCAGTAAAAATTTCCCTAATGGGTCAGTGCTATGATTTGAAAGTAAAAGTGTCTTCCATAGACTCATGTATATGAACAGTTAGTCCCAAGAAGGTTCCTGCCACACTCTTTGGGAGGGAGTGGGTTACCAGGCAGGCCTCAATGCTTTAAACAGTGAGCCACCCTTTGTTCTGCTCCTGAGTGCCGAGGCACCTGGCAAGCTTGCCTTTTCTGCCTGCTGCCATGTCTTCCCGCCATGATACACTGTATATCTCTGAAAGCCCAAGGAAAGCCTTCTCTCTTGCCTTTGTCAGGGTATTTTATCATAGCAAGGAGAAAGGGGCTGGGACTTTGATGGAGACAGGTAGCTTTAAAGGTCATTTTCTGCTTTAACTCTTCACCCCCTGATAAAATCCAGAGATTGTCCCTCTAACCTTGGAGAACCGTGTGTATTCAGAAAGAAACTGAATATGTAGAAACCAGAGATTAGAAGAAAGAATATTACTGTTTGGGGACTAAAGTGCCAGGCCAAGAATTCAGCTTAGATTGTCTTTGGTTAGTGGGAGAGCTAAAAATATAGGCCTTTTATTTCTTCATGTCAAAGAGGCTCATGTAAGCCCACACCAGGAATAGACAATGGCTACCCACAGATGATGATGCCCTCAGGCTGAGCAGCCTGCATCCAGTTCTCTTGGAGGCTGGAGAAATGGCTTGCAGATGATTGTTCTGCTCATAACCCCCAGAAAGCCAAGAAGTTGTTCTCAAGTCAACTGACTCTGGATTGTTACTGTACATGACCTCTCTCAACGCCTGGTTACTTCTGTGACTCCAACCACAAGATAAATGCTTGGCTCTCTCGATGTCTAACTTCAGAATTCCTTAACTTCGGAATTCCTTAGTTCTGGAAGTACGTAAGATCATATGTGTTCATTATTTATGGCTTTATAGGCTGTGTCTGTATTCCATTATGACCTCTAATTATCTCCGTTAGGAAACAATGTCTCTCTCTCTCCTTTTTGGCTTGGACTTCTGCCAGCTCCTTTCTGACTCTGATATGTGTGCACCCAAAGTGAACACAGTAATCATCACAGAGGCATAAGGGCAGGCTAATATTTTTTCTTTGTTTTAAGTGTCTACTGATCGGAAGCACATTCTGGCTGGATTTGGCCCACAGAAGCAATCCAATTACTTTACAAATACATGCTCTCTCATTTTATATTCAATATATACATATGGAAAACGTATGGACATGCATTCTGTTTTATGCCATTACATCATCCCCCAATCCCCTCCTGAATTTATCTGATAGATGTGAGGTCATCTTTACCTCAAGTAGTAATGTTCCTGGAGGCAGCCAGAGAATTCTGTGGGGCCTGAAGAGTAACCTGAGTGGCTTTCCAGTGACCTGGGACCTGCACTGTGTGCTGTAATCAGTGGAGTGGTTTCCCTTTGGGGACTGGTTTTCTCCAGAGCTATGTGTCCTGCCTGTCTTAGAGACAGCCAATCACGGAACAAGCAATCTGTGGCATTCATCACTCTGTGACATTTCATTTGTTTGGAATAGTTGAAGATAAATTTCAGTCAAATGTCTACGGATTCTTCGTCCTTTAAAGCTTCACTTTAACATAATTTAACTACCCTTAGGATTATGATGGCCACACACAGTCCAATGTAAACCTTTAATGTGTGAGTTCAGATGACAGAGTGGTATCACAACACAGTGTTGTTCCTCCGAATTCAGTCTCATTAATGGCACTTTAAAGTGTCTTTTCTCTCTGTCTCTCTCTGTCTCTGTCTCTCTCTGTCTGTCTCTGTCTGTCTCTGTCTGTCTCTGTCTGTCTCTGTCTGTCTCTGTCTCTCTCTGTCTCTCTTTTCCCCTCTCTCCCTCCCTCCCTGCCTCCCTCCTTCCCTTCCTCCTTCTCTTCCCTTTTTCTCTATGAGAATATATTCTCTCAAGCCTGCATCTAAACTTAGCTTCACTGATCAATACTGACATCTAAATTAACTCCTTTTTTCCAAGTGTCAACAGCTTAGAAATCAATATTTCCTGCTCCACCAATTTCCATCAGACACAAATGCTTCCTTTGAAACTGGATCAGATGGATCCTTGATGAAGGAGCCTCAGCTGACAAGGAAAACAAGTCTGACTAATGAGGCATGGTGGCTTAACCAAGCAGCAGTTCCTGCTGCCCTGAAGGGCCACTGTCCTCTGGAAAGCCCTCTGCGGGTTTCCCAACTGTCAGGTGAGCACTCATTCTTTGTTTGTTTGTTTTTTCGAGACAGGGTTTCTCTGTGTAGCCCCAGCTGTCCTGGAACTCACTCTGTAGACCACACTGGTCTGGAACTCAGAGATCCACCTGCCCCTGTCTCTCGAGAACATTCATCCCTGTATAGATTTTTAACTACAATTCCCCCGTGGGTTAGCCACGCCTTGCTGTAGAGTAGGCACCCACAGAAGGAAGTTATGTCCTCTAAGTCATGAAATTATCAATGGGAACACATTTAGATATCAGTCCATTGATGCTGGAACAAAACATAAAGCAAAAGTCTAGGTTTTTCTTCGAAGCTCACCAGGAAAGTTCTGTTTTCTACTTTGTTTGAAAGCCCATTCCTACCGTCCACTAATCATGAAAACGACCAGGAATGGGCACACAGGCAGATTTTGAGATGCTGCAGCTCCACTGATCTCAGGCAGGTGCCATTCTCTGTGGAGCCAAGGCTACCCCCGCACATCTCAGATATGGTGAGGACATGGAAGCCTGATTGAGTTTTGCTCATTCTCTCTATGGCTTCTGCATGCACAGGGGGGTTGTGGGCCCCTGCAGAGGAAAACCCTGGATTTTGGAGCTTTAGCTAACAATATAAGAGGTCCCTGTTGCTTCCTGATCCTATGGTATCCCAGTTTTCTTACTTGTAGACAAAGCTTCACCCAAGGGCTTGTTCTCATGGAGTAAGATCTTTCTTTTCTCCCCATATGAAAATAATGCACTGTCATGATTCCAAGAATGTTAAAATTTGTATGCCTGTTACTAGTCTCATGCTGGCATTGCCATCACATCCTCTGTATGAATAACAGGTCTTCCTGGAAGCTCCGGTGGGACCCTGGTCTGATTAGGCTGAGAAAGTCTAGAGAGCAGCTCAGTGAGCAAGCCTGGTGTGTGGCTCTCAGATCCTCAGGCCACATGTGCACGAGCTCTGGCTGAGCGCTGATTGGGAGCTCGGGGTAATGGAGACCATATCACCCAACACAACAACTGTGTGACAAGTGTGACATAAGCATCAGAAAGGGACACCCTAAATGTGAACAACTGAGCAGTAGTTAAAAAATGAGATGTCAATGCTAACACAGTTAATTTAAATCTAAGCTCCAGTTATCACTGCACATGAGAAATCATGTTTAAGAGTAGAAGATGCTTCCCTGCCCAGAATAGTTTGGGAGGTGGAGTGTAGCCTCCAAAGCAGGCCATTGGGTCTCTTAGGAGGGGGTGATGCAGACATCAGCAGCCATTGAGGTAAGGTGGCAGGCTGACCTGCCAGGCATTCCTAGACCCCTGGAGGGTGGTAGTGTGTTCTTTCCTTGTGACCAGTGTCTGGGGACTCTCTAAGCTCTGGTGGCCTCATCTGAACAATGGGAATAGCGTCTGCCTCAGAGAGACTCAAGAATATTTCTAGAGACAGAAACAGCACCCAGAAGTAGAACTGCTAATGTTTTCACGTCTTCAGTCTCTCTCTATTAAGAGAAGCCTCCATTCACTGTTCACAATAACTGCCACTTAGGTTGCTTAGGACAGCAACATTTACAAGTGTGCCATTGTGCATGTTTCTGAGTATGTCCTCCAGTAAAAATGCTTGCTATAATCCCTTGTGCAGATAAGACCTCTCCTCCTTTTAACATTAACTTTTAAATGGCAAGAAAATATTCTTGTATGTATAATATATATGTATGTAGTCACATGTGTGATTGGGATATGTGTGTGTATATAGGTGTATGTGCATGTGTGTGTGCATGTATGTGTATTTATATGTATACACATGTGTGAGTGTGCATGTGTGTGTATGCGAGTGTGAACATATGGAGGCTACATGCTGATGTTTGGTGTCTTTCTCAGTTTCACTCTCTCTCTTTTCCTTCTTCCTTTCCTTCCCTTTCCTTTTCTTTCCTTCTTCCTTTCTTTCCTTCTTTCCTTTCACCCTTCCTTCTTTCCTTCCTTCCTTCCTAACAATTTATTTCATATGTATGAGTGTTTTACCTCTATATATGTATGTGCATCATGTGGGTGTGGTATCTGCAGAGGTCAGAAGAAGGCAATGAACTCTATTGGACCTGGAGTCATGGACAGTTCTGAGCCACCATGTGAATGCTGGGAGCTGAACATGGGTTCTCTTCAAGAGCAGCAAGTGCTCTTAACTGCCTAGCCATCTCTCCAGCCCCAGCACTGCTTTCTGAGGTAGGGTTTTTGGCTGAACTGGGAGCTGCCCGGTTTAGTTAGGCTAGCATGCCAATGGGTCCCGAGGATCTGCCCATCTCTACTTGACCCTACCCCATCCTTGCTCTGTGGCTGCACTAACCCTGCTGTGCCTGCCTTGTGTGTGTGTGTGAGTGCTGCACTCACCCTGCTGTGCCTCCTTGTGTCTGAGTGCTACACTCACCCTACTGTGCCTGCCTTGTGTGTGTGTGAGTGCTGCACTCACCCTACTGTGCCTGCCTTGTGTGTGTGTGAGTGCTGCACTCACCCTACTGTGCCTGCCTTGTGTGTGTGTCTGAGTGCTGCCGTTCCAAACTCAGTTCCTTGTGCTTGTGTGATGAGCACTTCACCCACAGAGCCATATTCCCAGCTTCCCAAAAGTGTTATTATAAGAACCATACACACATTGGAAATAATGATAATTGCTACTACTGAATCTTTACTTACCAACTCTGTGTCAGGAGCTGGACTAGGCACCGAGGTGCCCCAAAGAGAGCAACCTGGCTCTACAACAGTGGACTATAATTAAATTACTGAGGATGGATTTTTATTTCTCATGGACTATGTGACAGAATCAAGCACAGGAGGGGAGAGAATGCATTCAGTGAAGAACACTGAGAATTCTCTGGAACCTTTCTAGAACATCATATGTGAGAGGATTAATGCGTTCATGGTTTGAGTCATTGTCCCACTGGGTCTTTTGTGACAACAGCCAGGCTTGCAGAAATTAATCCAACTAATTCACACTCCAGCTTCTTTTCTAAGGCTGGGTTACTTAGAGGGCACACCGTGTGCCTCCCTGCAGCCTGCAGCTCCGAGGGTGGGCGCCCGCCCAGCCGGCTCACCTGTTTGACCTCAGCCTGGAGGTGCCTCAGCTGGAGACACTGCTCTAGCCGCTTGTGCGTCTGCTCCGCATTGAGCTCCAGCTCGTGCTGCTTCTCATGGAGAAATTCCAGCAGCTCCTGCACCTGAGCTGCCAGGTCAAGGTCCTTCTCACAGATTAACTCGATTCCTGGTTTGAAAAAAAAAATGCAAACAATTAAAACCCAGGCAGCATGGAGCCCACAACATTGCTTTAATTATATAAGAAAGCTCGACTTTGGGAGTTGCTGTTATTGGCCAACTGCAACACAGCTCACAGTGCAGCTGGACAGATCCTGAAATCGGTCCTCACTTAGGACAATGCCAGCTCGTTAGGACGAATGAATCCTTTGTCCAGGAAGCAAATTTCAACACACGACAGGACCAGGTCCTTTTCATAAGTGGAAGAGAGGATGCTGCAACGCTGGAGATCCGTCCTAAGAGAGACAGCTCCTGGCAGCGAACACCCAGATTCATAAGCAAACTTGAGTCATCTTGGACATGATGAAGCCAAATCAAAAGGACCCTGTCTCAGACATTCCTGCCAAGGGCATGTTCTATTTTAACTAGTTAGGTATAATTTATGATTAGATGAAAGTAGCCAACGACTTAGGTCTCCTAAGAAATCAATGCTATCTATTCCCAAATATACACGATAAATATTCCCAGCAATACCACAGGGACAACGAATGTCATTCACATTCAGAAAAACCTTCACCTTTAAGTTTTGCTCGCACACAGAGCTTGCCCTTCACTCTACTGACTCAGAGCAGGTCTAGGGCCAGTCACTTGCTGACATGTGTTTCCAGTGTTTATGAACATAGCTCTCAACCTAGACAACAGTCAGCCTGGAGCACAGCTGCAGTCAGTACCCACCAACCAAAGGCTCGGTCCTCCCTCATCACCCTCCCTGCCTTGATCTTTCTGTATCCCTCTCATGACACCTGATGTGCAGTTATGCACACTTCCTTCTCTGCCCATCAGCAACAGGTCCAGGGAAGCCTGCCTCGACTGGATTTCTGCTTTAGGAGGGTCTGATAATGTCAGATGGGATAAAGGGACTCGATTTAGCTCATCCCTTCACTTGCTGGAGGCTAGACTTTTAGTCTTAGGTTGCAAAGTCAATATGGAATGTGCACTAGCTCTGGAGCCAGTCCTGAGTTAGAATCATATAAAACTCTATTTTTGGCTCCCCTCCTGTGGGCAGAGCTGTCTATGCTTTCCAGATGCAGATGCCGGCATGCCGGAGGCAGGGATGAGTTTCCGATGGTGCTCTTATATTCATGCCTTCTTCGTTCCTGTCCAGGATGCAAACCGTGACCCATGCTGTTTCCTGAGTCTCATTGATTGTCTACTTATTTAGCCTTACCCTGGCTGCTCTTCTATTCTGATCCTTGACTCTACTTGGCTATGTGGCCTCACCGTTCGGTCTTTGCTCTGATTTCTCATTCTGTAATCTGTGACCCAAAGCAGCTGAGAATCTTGATGGTCATATCCTGTGTGAGATACAGAAGAGTGGAGATCCAACCAATAATGGGGTTCACGTTAAAATCCTCGCAGATAAATTCCCAAAGAAGCACATCAACTGTAACATATGGCCACCTACAAAATCAATCTTCACTGAGAGATGCTTCCATTACCCTGACATACCACTGGAAACTCATCCCTGTCTCCGGCACTCTGGCATCTGCATCTGGGAAGCACAGGCGAGTCCGCCCACACGAGGGAAACTCATTTCTGGAGGCAAAAATAGAGTTTTATATAAGGACAATATGGGAGAGTGGGAAAAATATTTTCTGGTGTTACATGATAATAATTTCAGTATCTTTTTATGTTTTTTTTCTGTGAGTTTCATAATTCCAGGTCCCAGCTCCTGAAATATCTGTGGGAGACGGAAGAGAACGGCTTGTTCTTTTGGCAGCCAACCCCTCTGCCTACTCTTTTCAGTCACCAGAAGGGTGCGGTAGGTAGAGCATCTTCTGGACTGAAATAAAAAGAACTGAAGCAATTTCTACTCCCTGTGGCTTGCCCACGTTGGGGGTCAGAGTTAGCAGGGGGTGGGGCGAAGGGGATCCGGGGATAGGAGGCGGATAACTCTGACCTTGTGCTGACTTTCAGGAAATGTAATTTCAGACCCATCTCTGCTTCTCCGCAGTTACAGTGTGGCTCTATTCCAGACAACCTCGGCTTCACCGCATCCCTAGGATTCAGCTGGGCTTTGTTTTTCTCTAGCAGGCAGGTGACTGAACCCTGCCACTGCACGTGTGAATGGCTGCTCAGAGTTAGTGACTCAGCAAGGAAGCTTGCTCAGCATATCGTTGAGAGCCCTAAGACCCAGGCTGTGCAATTCTGTTTGTTTCTCTTGTTACTGTCTTATATAATGTGTCCAGGACTACAGGGATGAAGAGGGTGCCTACTGCATCTCCACAATCTCAATTACAGGGGGAGGGGATGAGAAGAGCATACAGACTTATACTGGCCACACCTAGAGGCACCCATTCCACACTCTTCCTTCCTCTGCTCCCAGTCATCGGTGTAAGTTCCAGTTAAACCCTACAAACTGGTCCATCTCCAGACATCACCTCTGAGTAGAGTTTGCTTTTGTTGATAACACTGCCCTCAATTTAATGATAGACCTGTCCTGCTTAGGGACAGTAATGATGTCCCCAACAATAAAAATTACTCCCAGTAATAATGCAGAAAGACAAGGTTGTCTTTTTCTCAGAGAGTGAATGTATTCTCATTTCTTTTCTCTTCAGTGTCCCCCTGACAGGGAACTGGCTCAGTTCCCTCTCAAGGATGACTTCTTACACCTTGCTCACATTGTCACTGGAATGTAGGCTCTCAGATGCCGGGGCCACGTCTGTTCCACTTGGCCACTGCCTCTTCTCCCCCTGTTCTTGGCTCATATTGCTCATGCATCCCTCTCACCAGTGAGCAAGGAGACCTCTTTGGGGGCGAAATGGATTTGTGCAGGATGGTGGAGAGCCCTGAGGAGGGACAGGCTCAGGTTTGAGGCTATGCTCTGAAACCTGTTAATGATAATCATCTTGGCTTTGTATCTTTCCCCAAGCCCCACTCTCCTCATCTGTAAAATGGGAATTGTAACCTACAGCTGCTATAAGGACCAGGATAGATATATGATGTCTGGTATTTTGTCAGTTCCAAATACTCTTTCCCCAAATTGTCCTTTTTCTTGAGGGAAATTAATGAGAATATAGTGGTGATTGCTGACGAAATTGCTAAGTGTCTTATAAATATAAAACCTAGTGACACTTATGTACTTAATGTATATTGTTAGAAAAGATGGTATTTTGAATGTTACTAGATTGATGCTGTCAACATAGTTCACACTGGATTCATCTGGAGGACTTTTGAAAATCACTGTGTCCTGTGAACACTACAGACCCAGAATCTCTGGCTGGCTAGAAGTTGGCCATTAAATGTTCTTAAAGCTCTGAGGAGATCTAACAATGACCGGGTTCATAACCACTCTATAAGATGGCAGTGGCCACAGCCCAAGAAGCAGGCATTCTCTTTTTATACTGAATTGTAGAGCACTCATCATTCATATATATGTGCATGTGTATGTGTGTGTGTGTGTATGTATGTGTATATATGTGTGTGTATATATGTGTGCATGTATGTATATATATATATGTGTGTGTATGTGTGTGTGTGTGTATGTGTCTCAAGGTCACAGCTAATAACAAGTGGTGCTCTAGTTTCTTTGGCTTTTAGGCCATAGTGCCACTTTTTTTGATTTTTTTCAAGGTGCTAGAATTGGACCCAGGACTGAGCACGCAAGGCAAGTGTCCTGCCACTGAGTAATGCTCTCAGCCTGCATTATCATTTTAATTTTCTCAAGAAAAAAAAGAGAGCCCCGTTAGGGTCCAGAGTTGAGCATCCATGTTTATATTGCCAAACCTAGAAGGTTCCTGGATGATTCTGTCCTTAAATTTCTGTGTTTACCATAGAGAGAGAACATCTTTTCTCTTTTCTCCACCCCTACCATTCATCTTTCTGCGACATTCTGAATGTAAAAACCAAGGTAAGAAAGTACAGAGTCATTTAGCCAGGTTCTTAGAGCGATGTTGACTACTCTGGTTGTCCCTCAGAAGTCCTTAAGGACAGCCTCAGCCCAAACCAGGCCAATTAAGGATGGCCCCCTAAGCAATGAAGCCCACACACTGGTATTTCAAAAATGTTCCCCTGGTGGTTCTCAACATGTAGCTGTATTGTGAAGCATTGGCTTACATCACGGCGTTGTGGAGCATTAGTGAAGCACTGGCTTACATCACAGCATTGTGGAGCATTAGTGAAGCACTGGCTCACATCACAGCACTGTGGAGCATTAATGAAGCACTGGCTTACATCACAGCATGGTGGAGCATTAGTGAAGCACTGGCTTACATCACAGCACTGTGGAGCATTAGTGAAGCACTGGCTTACATCACAGCATGGTGGAGCATCAGTGAAGCACTGGCTTACATCACAGCATTATGGAGCATTAGTGAAGCACAGGCTTACCTCATGCTACTGTGGAGCATTAGTGAAGCATTGGCTTACATCATGTTTCTCTTCTCTCCTCTCAGCTCCAACAGTCCACATCCCTACTAAGCCCAGAACAGCTTTCATTCTGAAAAAGCACAGGCTTTCCATCTTCTTTCCATTTATGTCACAAATAAAATTAGTTTCCGCCTATTATTTTTTCCTTCATCTGTCCCACCCACACTGATGTTCATTCCTGTTTAATTTAGCAAATGTCAGTACTGAGAACTTGCTATGCATAAGGCATAAGCGTTCTGCTAGAGGCTGCTGTGTAGGAGACCTCACTCTCAATGCTGAAGAGGCTTCTGAAGCCAAGTAACCCCATTAGGATGCTCTATGGGCTAGAATACAAACATAACGCTAGATGCATCACCCTCACTGGAGCTCTTCCATGCTTATGTAGGATCCACTGCATCCTCATGGGTACCCCACGTGGTGGGTTACTCTTCTTTAGAAAATGGGGAGGCTTGGGGAGATTGGGTGTCATGCCCCAGGATACCCAGGTGGTAAGGATGACAGGGATTTACCCCAGTATCACCTCTTAGATTTGCGTTGTTGGTTGCACGATTGATGAGGCCATCTGCATGCCTAGTTTACTTAAGTGTGTATTTACCTAGACCCTGGTGGTGCAGGCATGGAAGCTCTGATATTCAGGAGGCAGAGATAAAAGGACAGCAGGTTCAAGACCTGTCTGAGCCACACAGTGGGTTAAAGGACAGCCTGTGAAACTTAGTGAATATTGATCCCTAAATAAAAGGTAAAATTGAATGAGGTAGAACACTTACCTCGCAAGTGTGAGGCTTGGGGCCAATCCTCACTACCAGCAGCAGGACTTTCAACTGCTGAGGCTGATAGTCCCAGTAGGAACAGTAAATTATAAGCATTATTTCCACAGACTGTGAGATTGTGTGTGTGTGTACATGGTCACATATGTGTGTATACCTGTACCTGATGTGTGTGTATGTTTAAATGTGTGTCCATGTATATGTGTATACCTATACCTGTGTGTGTGTATGTATATGTGTGATTTGTGTGTGTATGTGTATGTGTGTATACATGTGTGTTTTTAGGGGCTGTAGGTTGACACTGAGTGTCTTCTTCTATAATTTTCCTTCTTCTTATTATTTGTTTTTTGGGACAGGGATCTTCCTCCAATACCTGGGGCTCAAAGTTTGGCTCCATGAGCCATGGGAACTTACCTACCTCCCCACCGCCCCTGTCCTGCCCAGTGTTGAGATGACAGAAGTGTGAAGTATCTACTGTGCCCTGGGATCCAAATTCAGGTCCACTTGCTTCCCTGGCAAGTGCTTTACCCGCGGAGGCATCTCTTTAAACCTCCACAAATAGCTTTTCAAACTTAAAACGTACATGAAACTGAAGAAGAACAAAGACCTTGCCCCTTCTTAGAATTGGGAACAAAACACCCATGGAAGGAGTTACAGAGACAAAGTTTGGAGCTGAGACAAAAGGATGGACCATCTAGAGACTGCCATACCCAGGGATCCATCCCATAATCAGCCTCCAAACGCTGACACTATTGCATACATTAGCAAGATTTTGCTGAAAGGACCCTGATATAGCTGTCTCTTGGGAGACTATGCCGGGGCCTAGCAAACACACAAGTGGATGCTCACAGTCAGCTATTGGATGGATCACAGGGCCCCCAATGGAGGAGCTAGAGAAAATACCCAAGGAGCTAAAGGGATCTGCAACCCTATAGGTGGAACAACATTATGAACTAACCAGTACCCCGGAGCTCTTGACTCTAGCTGCATATGTATCAAAAGATGGCCTAATTGGCCATCACTGGAAAGAGAGGCCCATTGGACATGCAAACTTTATATGCCCCAGTACAGGGGAACGCCAGGGCCAAAAAGTGGGAGTGGGTGGGTAGGGGAGTGGGGGGGGGTATGGGGGACTTTTGGGATAGCATTGGAAATGTAATTGAGGAAAATACCTAATTAAAAAACAAAAAATGAGCCGGGCGTGGTGGCGCACGCCTTTAATCCCAGCACTCGGGAGGCAGAGGCAGGCGGATTTCTGAGTTCGAGGCCAGCCTGGTCTACAAAGTGAGTTCCAGGACAGCCAGGGCTATACAGAGAAACCCTGTCTCGAAAAAACCAAAAAAAAAAAAAAAAAAAAAATGTTGCATAAGAAGGGTGCTTGAGGCGTTTGACCACAAAAGCAGTATATCCGTAAGTCCTGTAGTTCTTGTCTTAGTACTAAGGTCAGATGTCACAGTTTGCTGGACACAGGACCTGGGATAAAGTCAGTAGGACAGGGAATGAATCATAGCAAAGGGGAACTAGAAGGGATTTGTAAACCGAGTCTCTATGGTGGACTAGACAGAAAAGACTAAGACCTAATGAAGAGGAAATCAGAACATCCAAGCCAGGCTGCTCATTGGCAGCAGAACTGAATGTGAAATCCAGAGAGTGTGTTTCCTAACAGCAAAGTCTGCCACAGCCACCCCTGAGGCTCAAGCAGACAAGCTGTGGCAAGGAAAGGATGAGAAGTGGGTGGGGCATTGTTCCTGTTTCCCTGTTTCCTAAGGAGGACGCTGATTCACACCAAGGCTTTTGCTTCAGATGCACTGGAAAGGGCTGGTGAGATGGCTCAGTGGGTAAGAGCACCCGACTGCTCTTCCGAAGGTCCAGAGTTCAAATCCCAGCAACCACATGGTGGCTCACAACCATCTGTAACGAGATCTGGCTCCCTCTTCTGGAGTGTCTGAAGACAGCTACAGTGTACTTACATATAATCAGATGCACTGGAGGCTTCAGAAAAACCTGGCAAAATAAGCATATGCAAATTCCCTAGTTCCATAGACCACTAAAAACAATCAGGCATAGGCCTTAGTTAATTTAGCAGAGAGGGAGAAAAGTCTTAATTTTGATAATAGTCCTTATTTTCCAGTACAACTGTTTACTTCACCTTCACTCGAAATACAGTCCATTAAACAAATATTATATGACTTGAACGTTCCTCAGCCATGGCCTGCTCTGGCTCCAGTCCCTGATCACCCTGATCACCTGTTGTATGCTCAGGTTTTAAATACACAGATGCTGCTCTACAGAACAGGGCAGAGACAGATAGTGAGGTTATAGCCTCCCTAAAGCCCATGGAATCATCTCTCTTTTAGTCTCATAGGCTGTGCCAGACTGAACAGCTAGCTATGGTAGGCGGAGGGGAACAGCCAGTCTTAGGAGAGAGGGCTGAGGAGGCCAACCAAACCTCTTTCAACAAAGCTCCTATCTAGAGCAGGATGTTGTGGGGGTGGGCAGCCCATCTGCTTGGGGGTATTTTCACCCACTCAGCCCTCCTGGTTAAGATGGATGCCAAGCACAGCCAACTTCCAGTCACGAGCAGCCGCCTTTCTGCCACCACGGGTATTTGGATCCTGGGATAGAAGTCGGCTCGCCAAAGTCATGCCAGCACACATATCCATTTGGAGACATGTCCAGAAGGATGAAGGGTAACCATCTGAGTTGCTCTGCCCAGCCTCTCTTCTAGTTACTCTCTATCTCAAGGCTCCCATCATAGCTGGATGGCGGACAGAGCGTCATCAAGGCAGCTGGTGGGCTAAACTAACCCTGAGCGCAGATGAAATGCTCAACCAAGGAAAGGGATTCTGGTTCCTGTATTCCCTACGCTTCCTTTCCTGAGGAGGGCCTGAAAAGATACAGCTGGTGTTGTCAGAAGACTGCCTCTCGGATTGCAGGGAACACAGTCTACCCGGAGACTCTCTTAGCATGTAGACTCAGACTCACATTCACAAACACCCAGACACAAGCCTGAGCCTCGCCTTTCGGAGGAGTTCCCAGTAAGCGAGTAGGCCTTCTTAGGCTGCTTAGCGTGTGGGCTGCACACTTAGAATGACCAGTGTCTTACAGACAACTGCATCCTGTTTGTGACGGAGATGGATCACGGAACAACTTTGCTGACAAAGTGAACAGAACACACTGGCTTCTCCCCTCTTTGGTCTGCAGTGATGTTCATTTGAACGGCACACAATACTTATTGTTCAGACCTCCAGATAAACACAATATTGTAAAGCCCAGTAGGACTTTCAGCACCCCCACACCCTCACCAATCCTGTTTTAATGCTAACCATCAACAGGTGCTTGGTCCAACCCTGCCTTAAAGAGGTGAGAGCCTCAGCCCGGCTACTTCAACCTGGATAGCAAGACCTTGCCAAGAGGCCATGGGTAGGGGTGGCTAGGTGAGAGAAGAATGGGTTCTAGCATCGCACAGGTCTAAGAAAGGATGTATGCTTCCTTTTCCTCTGGACCAGCACTTGCCCTGGGCACCTTTGTCTCTCCCTAGTTACTGCCTTAGAGAGTGGCAGTGAAGAATCCACATATTTATTGAAAATATAGCTAATAAATCTTGAACAGGAAAAAGTAATAACATGCATGTTTTCCTAGGACGTTATAAAGTCACACAATCTCCCATAAACTCTTACTAGCACTGCTTAAACTCATATACAGACCAGTGATTAAAAGCAAGAACAAAACTCGAAGATTCCTAGAGACCAGGAAACCGCCTGTGAGGAGCAGAAGGAGCAAGGACCATGACACGGGTAGGAGAGCAGCACGGGATCTCACTGCCCACGGCAGCATGACTGCTCTCAGTCTTCTTCCAAACTTTCACTTTTGCAAGCCTGCACTAGCTTCCATCACTAGTTCTCACGCCTCAGGACCCATAGACTCTGGCTCCAGTCTCATCTTTCCCACAACCCAAACTGGACAACCACAACAAGTTATTTCAGTTCTTATAATGTTGCTTCCCCTTCAAAACAAAGGTGAACCTCCCCACTCTTTGTATCTGCAGGGATGAGTTGAACGGTGTGGAAGCTGGGGCACACTGGGCCTTGGCTTCCCTCACCTCTCCTGCCAGGAGAGTGAGAAACCGCTCACCTGACGCTTGCACTTCCATGATGTACTGGTGCAGGTCCTGGCCCTGCTGGATGACCTCGAACGTCATGTTGTTCATGGCAAGCTTCCGTTCTGTGTGGCGCTGTAGCCGCTGCTCAGCCAGGGTTAGATCCTCTGTGTTGAAATCATTCATCTGCCGGAGCAAGTCCTCATTCCAGGCATCCAGCTCTGCAGTGACCTGTGAGAAGCACCACCGTCAGCCGGGGCTTGCTGGGTGCACAGGACGATGCTAGATTACAGCTCCTGGCTGAAATCTTATCAACTAACCCACCCCTTGCTGTCCTCTTCTACCCTTAAACTATAACCACATACAAACTGTTTGTTTTTTAAATAGCAAGTTCAATGTCCATAGCAACAGCAAACATTTGTACACTGAGATAATAAAATTTATAAAGTTTTGGCATTGTTCATCTCATCGTGACCCTCACAGTGACCCACTGAGGCAGGCAGTATGGCGATCTCCGGGCCTGCTTTCTAGAAGCGGAAACTGGCCTCACTCAGATGGACTGCTGTGGCTGAAGCTTGCCTTGATAGTGAGGGACACAGTTGCTCGGTTCTCCTGTCTGCAAAGACGTCATCTGAAATATTTCATTACTGGAGGAACCTTCGGAGCTAAGTGGTTCGTTTACTTCAGAAGCCAAAGCTGGAAGCCACAGAAGCCTGGGAACGACTCAGGTTCCATCGTCAGTTAAAGAGCTAGTGGATATTAAAGCCAGGGCTTCCCTCCTGGTCCCTGTGTTCTACTGTGCTAGATGCTAAACGGTGAGACCAGAAAAGAGTGACCAAACTCACTGTATATGTGTGCTAGTCCTCTAGAGCAGTGGTTCTCAGCCTATGAGTCTCAACCCCTTTGGGGTAGGGGTTCAATGACTCTTTCATAAGGGTCACTTAAGACCCATTAGAAAACATAGATATTTACAGTAAGATTCATAACAGAAGCAAAATTACAGTTATGAAGTAGCAATGAAAATAACTTTATTTGGGGATTTTTTTTGATAGATAGATTGATTGATTGATTTATATGTACAGTGTTCTGCCTGCATGCCAGGAGAAGGCGCTAGACCTCATTTTAGATGGTTGTGAGCCACCATGTGTTCAATTGCTGGGAATTGAACTCAGAACCTCTGAAAGATCAATCCAGTGCTCTCAACCTCTGAGCCATATCTCCAGCCCCCATTTGGGGAATATTTTATGGTTGTGGGGGGTGTGTTACCACAACATGATACTATATTAAAGAATCAAAGCATTAGGGAGGTTGAGAACCACTGATATTGAAAATCAAGCAGATTCTAATCTACAGAAAGCAGTAATGATATAGTGAAGCAGGGAGCATGTAATAAATAAAAGCACTGGGCTGGTGGGGATTCGCTAGTTCATTCTCTACACCTCGGCTCAAGCAACTTCAAGTACTCTGCCTCCTGCCTCTGCTAACTAAGGCCCAGCCCTCTGCCCTCTTTACATCTCTACAATGAACCACAGAGAAGGAGCTTCAAAGCAGTGAATTCCATTATTCCCTGAACTGACGCTTCTGTTATGCTTCTGTTATGTCTTCTTGTGTCGTACCCAGAGCCAGTAAAGGCGGCAGTCTGTGTGTGGCCATCTTTCTGAGGAATGGACATGGAAGTGCCCCTGGTTCCCACACTTGCAGCATGACCCAGCAGTCTAAGCGCATACCCCAGAGCCCCAGGTTAGTGGTTTTCATTCTCCGGCTCTATCCCAGCTGACAGGAAGTATCCTCTTTCTAGTGACTAGATGCAAGTTGTTCTAAAGTCATCGGAGGACACCAGGAAGTGGAAGTCAGCGAGAGGCAAAAGAACTGCCCTTGAATCCAAGCTATGGCCATGCAGGCTGGGTTGAGAGAGCAAAGCAGACCTTTCCAGGGCTGCTTGTCTGGGTCACAGGATTCTACTTGTTGTCTAAAGGGAAGATCTTTCTTCCAGCAAAACAGAGACAGATGAAAGCACAGTAGCTGCCTTTGAAGTGGAGACTCTGGGAACTGCAGAGTTCTTCCCTCCCTGCTCTGGGTTCCCACCTCAGCCCCAGATCTTTTCAGGTCAACTCAGGGAACTGCTGAGCTCAGCAGGGAAGCCCAGTCTCTACTCATTGTGGGGGAGGCCTGGAAACCAGCATGTTGGGGGGGGGGAGGTGGGGGGGGCTGGGGAAACAGATTTCCATTGGATCCTTGTTTTTGAGGGACACTTTACTTCCTAACACCAGATAGGGGTTAAATGGAGAATAAGCCATAACTCATTTCATAATAAGAGAATTTATAGAATGAACATGCTGTTATAAAAGAGGCACATAAGTAGGCCCTTTCTATAATTTTAGAAATTAGAATATGATTTACATGTAATGCACATATTTTGAGCACTTAGTTCTGAGAGTTTTGACAGTTTCATACAATTGGGTGTATAGTCATCACCCAAAACAAAATACACACCTGTCACCTCAGGGAGCTCATTTGTGATCATTTCCAGTCATTTCTGCCCTCCTTGCAAGAGAAGGCACTCTCAGATTTCCATCAGGTATAGCTCGGCCCAGTTTTGGATTTTCTCTGACTGAAATCATAGGGTATTATATGGTCCACTGTCTGGCCTCGTGTTTAGCACGCTATATTACAGGCGTCGCTGTTGCAGATCAGTAGTGAACATTCCATTCTTCCTTGACGTAGAAGAATATGGAAACCATTGTCTAGATGGTCCACAACTTGCTTATGCTCTCTCCTGCTGACCGCTGTGTGGCTATCATGAATAAGGCTGATGTGAGAATTCTCATACCACTCTTTCTGTGGGCACAGCTTTCCACTAGTGTTGAGTGGAACAGGCTCATGTTTCTAAGCAACTGGCAGGGTTCTTCAAGGGGATTATAACCTGTGATGGCTCTAGTTACAACACATGGAAGTCTCAGTTGCTCTACACTCTCACCATCTTCTGTCATTACTGTCTGTTTAACTTTAATGATATTACTACATGGGGAGTGATACTTCATTGCACTTTTAAGTGGCACCTACCTTGTGGTGATTGATGTGGATAATATTTTTATATGCTCTGTTGGCCGTTTGTACATCCTCCTTTATAAAGTGTTTTTGCCACCAGTGTTGGGTTTTAGAGACAGAATACTGTTATGTAGCCAAGGCTGACCTTAAACTCAAAATCATCCACCTCCGACTAAATGCTGGGAGTACAGATGTATATGACCACATCCAGCTGACAATTCTTCATCTGATATGTATTTGTAAGTGTCCTTAATAGGTCTAGATAGAAATTGTTTTTGAGATAATCTACTGAAGTAGTCAGAACCTAACTTCAGATCTACTCCTTGTGGGAACATACAGGAAATTAAAACAAAACTAAGACCATAGCATGAAGGGGGTAGGGGTGGGGTCTCTTATTTCACTCTTAGCTTTTGTTTCTATAAAATTGATCCTACAGTGGTTCTTTTTGTCACAGGAAGATTCCAGATAGGTTCTAAGACCAGTAATCTTTGATATGGAAAGCTTTGTACCAGCTGGTGGTCCCTGGAAGAAGGCTTTGGGTTGGAGGGAGAGGCTCAGAGGTCTGTACCTTGGGACTATGTCTGAAACCAAAGGTAAAGTACATGTGTGAAGTGTCTCTACACTCTGCTGCCTCTCTGCTCAGCCCTTACCATCCTTTTGGATTGACAAAGGTAAGATGAAGCTCAAGCCTACTGTGTGGCTTGAAGAACAAGGGCTTCTAGAGCTTGCTGTTGCACATCTGACTCCCCAGGCTAACTCCCGGGCCTATAGCTCTGCAATTGGCATTCGATTCCCTCTTTTTCCTAGTTTCCTGAAACATGGTCAGCCAGAGCCATCAGTTAGTGTGACTTGTATGTACTCAACATTTCCTGGAGACAAATTAGTCTCTGGAGCATCCTCTCACTGGGATCTTTTCCACTTTCTTTCTAGAGTACAGGGCTGGCCTACAACAGAGGTTCATTTTGTTCCTCCTCTTTCTTTCTCTTTCTCTCTCTTTCTCTCTCTCTCTCTCTTTCTTTCTTTTTTAATGGCTTCTAGCCTCCCCCCTGCCTTACTGCTAATGAGCGAGGCTGGCTTTTCAGCTGTACCTTAAGCTTTCCCATGGAGAATCAGCTGGTTTAAGGTTGATTCTGAGAGTGAGCTCCGCTCCACCCCCACTTACTGGGAACCCTGTTCCGAAATGACCTCATCTGCCTTCCAATCTGCTCGAGTCCTGACCACTGCTCAGAACATACCCTCTGCCACAAAGAGCTTCACTATGTGCCAGGGCCAGAGGCTATTCTCTGGCTCACCCCAAGACATGGGAGGTGGGGTTAGGGTGAGGGTATGCGTGTGTCTGCTCTCACAGAGACAAGACTGTGAGAATTAGAGCCTGCACCGGAAATGAACTTGGTGATTTAACTGTGTTTGGTCAAGCTTGAAGCAGAGTCTGAACCAAATTCGAGAGGAAGGAGAAGCTTCCCAAGTGTGCTCAGCTTTTTGTTGGCCTACTTTTTTCTTTTTTTTTCTTCCACTCAATTAGTTCCTCATCAACTCTCAGACTGCTCAGGGACCCTGGAGGCTCTAGGGCCTCTGTCTTCCCCACTCTCCTGATTTAGAGTTTTAGATCAGGATGGCTAAGCCCAGTGTGTAGCTAAAGAATGAGGCTCTTTTCAAGGAGCCTGAAGAACAATGACCTCTTTGAAAAATATTTCAGAAAGAATATTGTTCTGACAGTTGTCTGTTCTAAAGACACCAGAAAGGACATTAGATACATAACCAACACTTTATTTATTAGAGAATATTAAAAAGTAAGAAAAGAAGCCCAAGAATTTCCTACTGGGATAGATTCACCAAAATCAACTGATGGATAGAATCATCTCAGACAGCCCTCCTCATGGGCTCCTCCCATTTCTAGTCTTCCTAGGTATTTAGGTATTCCTAGGTATTCTGGGGAACTTGTTAGCCCAAGTATTTTAGTCTGTACCTCCTAAATAAAACTTAGTCTTCCTTATTTCTTCTCCTTCCCTTCTTTTCTCCTTTTCTTTAAAAATATTCATAAATCAGTGTGGTGGCTTGAATGAGAACGGTTGGTTCCCAGTGTGAGGGATGTTTTGGAAGGATTGGGAGGTGTGCCCTTGTTGAAAAGGTGTGTCCCTGGGGGTGTGCTTTGAGTTTTCAAAATGCCCAGGCCATTCCTAGTTATCTCTCTTTGCCTTGTGCTTATGGAGCAGGATGCAAGTTCTCAGCTACTGTTTGAGTGCCAAGCCTGCCTCTCTGCCTGCTACCATACTCCCCGCCATGATGGTAGACTCAGCCTCTGAAACTGTAAGCCCCAATAAACTGTTTCTTCTACAAGTTGCCTTGGTAATAGTATCTTAGCACACCAACAGAAAAGTAACTAAGAAATTTTACATATATATTTTTTACTTTACTTGAACTTTTAAAGTTATTATTATGTTCTTTGAGTAGATCAATAAATTAATTGTCTGTGGTCTTGTATAAAAACTAATTTACCACTTTAAAATGGTACACTTAACTGTTTTACAGTAGAGCATTTTTGTAGGTCAATGGAAAATACTTAGTTTTCAATTTTCTCATTTTAAGAAATGTCAAATCTCTGTCTTGAGAGGTTTTCCCAATATGTACTGATTACTCATTCTGTACAAGGCAGAGCTTGAGGGCTGGACATTCCTTCCTCTGGCAAGCCACATTCTTAGCCATATGGTTCATACCTGTCCAGGACCACTGCATCTTTACCAGAACAAAAGGCACACAACATTGAACCTTGATGAGATTTTCTGTGCTCAGATCCACAGCTCCAGACCTGCCTAACAATTGCAGAAGGACCTGAAAATTTCCATCAGAGATTTCTGATAATGTACTGAAAATGGTGACTTTCCAGGAAACTCAAGCTGTATGAATGAATATTAATGAGCTATTTATTTATTTATTTATTTATTTATTTATTTATTGGTTTTTTTCGAGACAGGGTTTCTCTGTGTAGCTCTGGCTGTCCTGGAACTCACTTTGTAGACCAGGCTGGCCTCCAACTCAGAAATCCACCTGCCTCTGCCTCCTCAGTGCTGGGATTAAAGGCGTGTGCCACCATGCCTGGCATGAGCTTTTTAAATTTTATTTTCATTCGTTCATTTATTTTTTTTAAAGGAAGAGAGTAGGAGAAGCCCCCCAGTGATTCTGATATAAGCTTAACAAAAGCACCAGTGGCTGCTATTAAATTATTATTTGATATCACTACTAATTATTATTAAATAAATATTCTGAAGGAAGTTTTACTTTCCTACATCTATTATGTGAGTCCTTCTCACAGGTATGCTTAGAAAATGCTACAGTGATTGCTAAGAAGGAAAAATTTAAGAGACTACCTCAAAAAGATATTAGTTTGTTTTTTGGTATAGTCAGTATTCAATTCTTTGCAGTTTCACAAAGTAACATAGTAAGGAAGATAAAATTAACAAAGAAAGGAAAGATGATGAAACTGGATGAGGTGATGGGGTCCTTAGATGGTCACAGTCCACTGTGGCTGTGGAGTTTACAGCTGAGTCCCTGGAGTGTTGTGTGTGCTCCCTGAACACCAAAGAGTCCTGACGATGGGGCTGACATTTCAAACCTCTACAGCTTTGACAGTGATATTAAGTTAAAGTCTATCTATTTTCACAAGCTGTAGGACTGGGCATACAAGAAAAAAGAAAGAAAGAAAGGACAAATGAAAAAAATGGAAGAAACCTATCATTTAAGTTAGAAAAAAGTAGTTTACCAGAAGCACTGACCTGAAGTGAGAGAAATAACAACACAAAGCCAGACGAGTCAGAGCATGACGTCATTAGAAAGGCCCTGCCTTGGTGTTCTAGGAGAGGCCAGAGCCCTGAACAGGACACATTTGCAGATGGGCACAGCCAACTCAGTCCCTTCACCAGAGGACAGTGAAGAGCAGTGGTACCCAGAGGCTATGCCCTTCTAGAATGACCTGGGAATGCACTTCACACAGAAAAGAAATCTATGCGTGTTCAGATACAGGAGAGAACCATGATAGTCTACTCAAATATTTTCAGGAATTTGAAATGAAAGTTTTTTTTCTATTTTTTCATTTTCTAGTTTTCCTAGGAGAGAGTCAAGGACAAAAGTATAAAAAGATCATAGATTTTGATTCGATAAAATAATGGAATCCTGTTTTTTTTTCTTTCTTATCCTTGCATGAGTTTGTCCTAATGTTGCTTATATTGTGTTAATTTGGGTCCCCAAAATCGTTTGAGCAAGAATCTGCACGTCTGCACCTAAGACACTGGGGGATCCTGCCCCCACCCCCCAGTTGGTTCTGATTGGTAAATGAAGTTGATGGCAGCCAATGGCTGGGAAGGGCAGACAGCGATAGGATTTTTAGGATTCCCAGGAAGGAGGAGGGAAGAAGACACCATGCCTGAGAAGGTACTGGACAGACAGCATAGCTGCCATGTAGGAGCCGGTGGGCCCATCTAACTGGGTCCAGAGTAGCAACGATGGAATATAGACTTTAATAAGTAATAACTTGGGGATATTGTAGAGAAGTGGATTAGTCATGTGGAGGTTAGGAAATGGTCCAGGCATTGAGCTGTTTAAGGCTTATCAAAATATAAAGGCTCTGTGTGTGTGTGTGTGTGTGTGTGTTAATCGGGAACCCAGAACACTGGGGGCAAAATGTGCCACCACTACCAGGATCAATGTGAGTATTTAATTATGTACTGCTACATATCCTCAACCCTTTTTGGGAGGCGGGGGTCTCTGGGGGATAGTCTAGTAGAGATTAGAAGACATCCTATGGGGATGCCAAATCCGGATACCAATGGAAACTTCTCATTGAATGTAATCTCATGAAAAAAGAAAACTTTGGTTGCAGCCCAGCTGGGCCAGGTGTTGTCTAGTCTGTGCTCCCCATGCAGTGTGCTGTGACTCCCTGTCATAGATTCAGTATGCTGACGACTGTGTCTAGGTGCTTCTCCCAGCCTGCTTCCTAAAATGGCAGAGATCCTTGCATACAGTTTTTGATGTAGGTGTCTGATAAACGTTCACTGTGCTGAATTTCTGTGCAGGAGAATATCCAAGAGAGCAGTCACTTTCTAACCTAAGGCACTAACGTCTACACACACAGTCAGCTGAGACGTTAGGAGCACCAGTCGGGCACAGCTCGCTTTTCCTTTTCTGGGCAGAAGCTTTCTCTTGTGATGATGAACCTTCTTGGTTCTGCCTGGTCCCATCTCATCTTCATATGAACCAGATAACTGTTCTATCCTTTATTAGGGTTAATACGGAATTTAATTTTCAAATGCATTAAGCAAACTTTGCAATTGCAGAGTGAGAGATATTTCTGAAGACTGTGTATGTGGCCTATACTTTTATAAAATTACCTGGAGTCTATTTTCTTAGTGTCATTTTAAGGAATCTTCTAGTGTGTGTTTATGTATTTATGTGTGTATGTGTGTGTGCCCACCTCACATGTATTTTAAGTGTTCTTTCAAATATGCTTTGCTGCCACATGCCACTTGAAATCCTTTGGAGCGCAGATGTGAAATCCATGGAAAATGTAAGAAAAGCCACATAGTCACAGAAACCAGGAGGAAAGGTCATTAAAATACACGTTTAGGACATGCCTTTTTTCTTTTTTGGTATGGGCTGTTGTTGGTGGTGTGTATGTGTTGATAAGGACGTTTTAAATACCAGTCAAGTTCTCAGTCACTAAGCTACATCCGTAGCCTACCTTTCAGAACACAAAGTCTTGATGTAAGCATGACCAGGACCCCTGTGGAGACAGGTGCAGAGAGCTGAGCTCACAGGAGATGTGGGGTAGGAAGACGATAACTTTCCAATGCTGGCTTTCTTTCTCTTTTACTTTTTGAGATTCTGAACATAAACTTTTTGTTCCAGGACTGAAGTAAAAGGGCAGCCATTGCCTGGACATTTCTCAGGTCCTGAGTTGGCTTATGACTGGGATGTTGAAATTTCCAACATTTAAAAATAAAATCATCCTTTTACAACTATTTTAATGAAAGCTCCCACAAATCTAGTTGGGAAGGTTGGTCCCTATAAACGCCGATGCGCCAACTTGAGGGAGGTTTCTATATAGAAAATAAAGGTAAGAGGAAGTGGTAGCCGGATCTTGGCAGTGGAACATTTGACTAGGCCATGAGAGGCGCTGCCTGCCACCCCTACCACTGCAAAACCTGAAGAACAGCAGAGGATGTTAGGTGGAGGGGCAGCCTCTACATCATCACAGCCAAGGGCAAAGAGCAAAGGGTACTTTAAAGGAATCTTGACCACCCTCAGAAACCGTTGCTGCTGTCCATGCATGCTGTTTGCTTTCCAGACTCCAGAACCTCTACTGGTGTGGTTTTAGTTACAGCTTCAAAGCAGAAATAATAAGAGTAATAACTCTGTGAGGCAGTTATTACCAGTTGATACCAGAATCCGAGTTTTCAGAAGAGTCCATAGTAAAGCAAGGATCTGCCTTAACTCAGACTGCCCTTTCCTTCTGAGTGATCACTGAGCCCTGCTCCAGACTGACTGACCCCTGACCCCTTAACCTCCCTCCCCCACTGCTGAGGTGCAAGGAACATAGGGCTTTATACATAACTAAGCAAGTGTTCTACAACCAAGCCAGACTCCCAGAGACCCCTTGGGGGGACAGGTCTTTCCTCTCGTAGCTCCTGACATCATGGCTGCTGTGTGACTTCCCCTAATGCCTGGCTTGAGTGCATCAGCTAGGGAGGCTGTCTACCTTTAAAACTTCTACTCATGAAAGCCATAGAGCACTCAACAGCCAACCATACAGTCTTTTAGGAACCATACAAGAACACAATCAACAGTAGCTATCCAAGGAAGTGACCCACAGACAGGAAGTAAGCAGAGAGGCTCTGCTTAGCAGTCAGGATGAAGGCACAATTGATGAGATAGGTCCTAGTGCAAGGGGAGCCTGTGAGTTCTAAAGAAACAGCTGGAAACACAATCCCTCTGATTTTTCCATGGATGTAGCAGTGGCCCCGCCTGGAATGGTTCCCTCGGGACATACACTATCCCCCCTTCTCCTCCTTCCCCATCTTCTCCTCCCACTCCCCGCTCCTACCTCAATGGTGTACTGTTCAAAGATGCGCAGCTGTAGGAAGATGTCCAGCTTGATCTTCCGCTCGTGAAACAGCTCTTCCATCTGCACCTGAGCATCGTCCAGCTGCTGGAGGACAGACTCAATATGGCTGATAGAGCTACTGTGGGGTGTCTTGTTGTTGGACATCGCTGAGTCCCTGTGGCAGAGTGGGGGAAAGAGAGAGGGAGAGGCCTTGCTATATTAAAAGTGACGGAGGAGCACGGTGGCAAAGTGAATGCGAATCAGGTTCGCTATTAACAAACCAATCTACGGAAGCGCTGCCATGACCTGACGCCATCTTCTTAGCAAGAGAACTAGGGATGAATTCTCTCTCTTTGGGACTCATATCTTTATTTCCAAAACTCCTATCCTCAAAGGGATAGGATAAAATAAGCTAAGAGAAAGGGTATATGACATCAGAGAGAAACAGAACAGTTCCATGCACATGTGTGGTCTAAGATACAGCTTTAATATGCACATGCACATATACAGCAGAATACACAGAGTCAGACAAAGGGATTTGAAAAGCAAAATCAAAACCTGTCCTATTTCTGCCTCATGGGACTGTTAAAATGACATCATGGGTACCAAAATTATTCGCCTACTTCACAGTGCTGTGCTTGCTCTATGGGCTGGTGTTCTGAAACAGACTGCAAGCTATCGTTAGGAGAGCATAGAGTCTGGAGTCTGTAAACATGGTTTAGGTTCCTGCTGTGACATATGTAGGCTGGTGGCCCTGGGAAATCACTAGCCCGAGCCCCAGCTACCTCCTTTACGGAATGGATGTAATCTCTCCCCTTTCACTCCATTCCTTGCTATAAAGTAGGCAGTTATGTGAACTGCAATCAGGAACATGCTATAGGAACTAACCCTTAAGTGGCACAAGGAGTGTCAAGGGTTTCCTAGGGCACAGTCAGTCTGGGAGAGTAAGGGTAGCTGATACAAATGGGACAAAAGACAAGGGTGTCAGAGAGGATGGACTTGGATTTGGAGTTTAGAGAAACAGACGGGCTCATCCAGGGAGAAGTGGAGCCACTCCTGCAGTATTCTGTACAAAAGTAGTAGGGGTAAGAAACATTGCAGAGTGGAACGATTTTGGGGGGGGGGTGTTGAGCCCATCAAAGAGTTACTCATGGGAAAGCTGTAGAGCTTCCGAAGCTTAACTTCTGTAGAACTTGGAATAGGCAGAGCTCTAATGTGCGAAATAAACAGGCTCGCCTGTTACCTGGTTTCCTATGCAACCTAAGAGGTCAGTAGGCAAAGGAGAGAGCATTAGTGCTCTATTCTCTCCTAAGCAGGTCCTAAAGGCCAGGTACTTTTAGCCTGGGCTTGTCTCAGAAGCAGGAGGGCCTGAGTGCATGCTGTCTGTTCCTGAAGATAATGAGAGCTCTTACTGTGTCTAGCAGCTTTCCCTGTGCCGCTCAGAGAGCTCCCAGCCCTACCTCCGACTCTTGGTGCATCAGGGTGGCAAGTGGACATAGTGTCTATTTCCGCTATTGTGCGACTACTCCAACCATTAAGGAAGAGGCGTGGTTAATAATGCGCACCAATTGCTTGTTGAATGTTTTGCCATCGGGAGGAGCTGGCTGTTCTCTCAGGTCACTCCCTCATGCAGCATCCAGAAGAAAGATAATGATGTCTGCCCTGCTGTACAGCTTCCGTGCAGTGTCATAGTAGGAATCACAGAGACACTACACAAACAGCTCAGAACTCCAAGGAAGTGTCAGGAGAATATCGAACACAGAGAAGGCCTGTTTCCAAGGTATACAAGAGATCCTGCCTGTGTCCACTAAGCTCCACCCACTTCCAGCTCTCTGACATTCTCTGATGTCAGAGAGGGAGGTACAGGATTGGGTCAGCCCCGTGGATAAATATGAGTGTCACCGTGCTCTTGGACAGGTGCACAGGGTCCTTGCTACAACCTATTGTCATAAACATTGCAGAGCAGGTACCAGTCACTCACGGCCTCTGCCATCCCTAAGCAGCCTTAAGCCCTTAGGCACTGGGCAAGCCTAGCAGTTGTGAGGAACATGTGGCATCTGGGCAGGTCCAGCCCTGCAAAGATTAAGAGCAGCCAGCCAGCTTGTGAAAACCATTTCAAAGTTCTCTTCTGACAAAAGCTTCACAAAAGCCTACAGCTGACAGAGTCTAGAGCATGAGCCTTAATTATACAATCAAGGCAGCCGAGGCTCGGACGGCCTTAGTGGCTGCCCATCGGTTAGGCTTTGTCTTAGAAGTAAATGACAGAGCTTCCTAGGTAGGCAGACAAAGCTGTCATGCATTATATATTCATGAAGATGAACTGGGGGGAAAGGTAAAGAGGCTGTCTTGTTAGTATGCAATGGGAAAATTCAGTACGTCTCATGTGCATGTTTAGAATAGAAATGATTAATTTCCAACAGAAAAAAAACATACCAGGGCCTCTTAAAGGTAATTTTTCATTGTTTATTTAATTGGACAATTGGAATGGGGGGAAAAAAAGCTTTCTTCAGTTGAAGTGATACCCTGAGGCCTCAGGGCTGGCCGGGGACTTGTTGATGAGATTATTTCTGTCTATAGCTGGCAGAGGTCCCAGCACTTGGTGATTTGGTGGCAGGAACTAGTCCCTGGGGGCAGGCATCATTAGCACCATCAAATCCTGTTTATACAGCACCCGGGCATGGGGCTGGTTGCTGAGGGCTTGCCTAAGGCTTAGTGACACTTTATCTGAGGAGCCAGGACTCTTGACAGGGACAGGAACTAAACATTGATGCCAACAGAAAACAATGAGTGATGTGGGCAACTGTAAACAAGTTCATACTTCCAACAGAGCTCTCCTGATTTACTCAGCTGTGTGTATTGACAACAGATGACTTTCATTATCCAGACAGAAAGGGACTGTAGGAAGGTCATAATGGCAACCTTCCCTACATCCCCAGGAACCCAAAGCAAAGCAATGGTGACAAGGATTCAGAGTGTGGGCCAAGATCAAATGGTGGATGTGAGCAGAGGAAGCCCTGAATGTGTGAAGGTCTGAGTGTGTGTGGGACTGTGTGTGTGGGTCTGTGTGTGTGAGTGTGTGTGGGTCTGTGTGTGTGTGTGTGTGAGTGTATGTGTGTATGTGAGAGTGTGTATGTGTGTGAGTGTGTGTGGATCTGTGTGGGTCTGTATGTGTGTCTGTGAGTGCATGTGTGTGCATATATTGTGTCTGTGTGTGTGTGAGTGTGTGTGGGTCTATGTGTGTGTGAGAGAGTGTGTGTGTGAGTCTGTGTGTGTGTGTGTGTGTGTGTGGTTGGCATGAACTTGCCAGAGTTCAGTCAAGGACCATAGCCTCAGACCCACAAGAAAATGACAAGGCCTCTCCTACTACCTCCCAGATGAGGCTCAGAGAGATGGCATTCTCTGGTCTGTGTGGATGTTCATAACATATATAGAAAATGTCCAGTGTAAATTTCTCCTACAGAGACTGCTCCTACTGAGATTAGCTAAGCCTGTCTATTTGATTCAGCTGTAAACATAAACACTGCCTCCTAGTTGACCTGTATGCAAGAATCCCCCTTCCCTGGTCCACTGTGTAAAATAATTGTGCTAAGGTTCCTCCATCAGATACCCCAGTTCACTTGATCCCAGCTTTTCTGTGTGTCTGTATATTCCTTTCTTCATTTTCTCTCAGCCACAGAAAGATCCATCTCTGGAGCTGTGTTGGATGCAGCAGCTGGATAACACTATTTAACAACGTCTTATCTCTTTGCATGGCCAAATACATCATTATTCTTAATGAAAATGCTATTCGTCTTGTTGATTGCTGAATAGCATTCCGAGTGATAAATAATGCTCTGAAGCATTCACTATTGCTTTCCTGGAACACTTCAGTCTAAACTCTAAACTGGATGTGGTACAGGCATTTGTAAGTCTTACAGACAGAGACATGGAAGCTGACACAAGACCACAAAGCAGGCTGTGGCTGAGTCAAGACAGGGACAGGACTTATCTGGTGTCTAGCCCAAGGCATTCCCCACTGGAAATCACTGCCCATGCTGACCTGGCCTCGGTGGGCTCCCCCAGGGAGGGAGGCGCTGACCTGAGCTGCTGGATAAGGTCTTCGCCTTCCTTGATGACATTGAGAGTGGCATCCAGGGTGGCGGTCTGTTGCTGCTGGAACTGCTTGATCAGCTCCTGGACCGCATCCACAGAGTCTGCACAGACATCTTCCAGCACCTCCTTCTGAAGGTCCTCCATCCATGTCCACAGCTGTGTGGGAGAGAGCAGAGACTGTACTAGGGGCTGCAGAGAGGGGCCAGCATGAGGCAAGGGCAACAAGAACTGAAGAGGAGTCAGCTCCTAGCCCAGGAGTCTCTGTCCTCACCAGCACTCTAGAGGCCAGTGTGTGCTGCTAAACCAATGCTTGTTACCCATCACTGGCAAGTCCACTTCAGGAGTGCTAACACAGCCTAAAGATGGGTAAGCCAAATATTTCAGTGGAATCTGCAGGCCTCCTAGAGCAAAAAGATTCCTCATCTTTGAGGGACTAGGATGAACAAGAGAATAGACAAATATTTTCTTTTAGGAAGGAGAAAATGAGGGGCTTTGTACATTTCCTTCAGGCAGCCAAATACAGCTTCCTAGAAGTTGATCATATTGCAAATATGCAAAATGATGGCACCCAGTGAGAGCCAAGTGAAGATAAACTGTAACCTAAGCTACATTCGACTGTTTTGCTCTTTTTAACATTGCTAGGTTACTTAGACAGTTAATCACTAAAAGTGCAGCTTCTCTTCATTTCAGTGACAGTATGAGGTAGTTCTGCATTATATTCAAGATGTGGAAATGGAGCTGAGATGACATTAGCTATTAGACTGCTTGAGAGAGGCTAAGTCTCGTGTTTTGAATAAATGATCAACGAAGCAGTGAAGGGTTGGAAGAATTCCTGAAAACTCTCATTCACTAATTGCTCGTTCACCTAGTGTAACGGGTGTCTCAGCCATTTCCAGACCTTCTCCTCCAGATGTATTGGAGCTGAATCATGGCCCATTGCTCCTGATTTGATCCCCATCACACATGCATTGAGCATGCAGTCCCTGCTCTGTCCACTCTTCCACTTAGAACGCCCATGGCAATAAACTAAAACAGCTTTACACAACAGAGTGGGCCTAGTTCGAGACCTCTAGAACCTTGGTAGGGTAGACTAGTCAAGAGAGCCCTTCAGTGATGCATGCATGTTAGCCCTACCAATATCACCAATGTGACCAGGAAGGGTTGGCCACCGCTGCTGCCTTTCATATAGATCAGGGCAGCCTTAGAAAAGGGCAACCAAGAAAAGCCAGAGAAAAGGGATAGCCAAGGAAGACGGATGTTCAGGCTTAGGGTGAGTGAGGAGTGGGACACATGGCAGCAAGGTTCACAGATGAGTGGTTCAGTAAGGAAATCATGTCATCCTATCGTTTCTTCCTGCTGATTGGCTGCTCTGTTGTATGCGCTGACCTTTAGGGATGCTCAGGGAACATCATCCGTGCAGGCAAACATCTCCCTCAATCACTTTGAGGAGATTGTTTTATTCTGCCTTTCTGACACTAGCTTGTTCGTTTCTTAAATAAATTTCATGTCCATTTGGTAACTGAAATGGAAGGTGGCGTCGTCTCGCTCTTGGGACCATCATCCTTCTTGAAGACCGGGCTGATTTACTTTCTTTCTGGGGAAGGCAGGTAGGCAAGACACATGCATAGGTGTCTGTGACATGTGTATTTTTATGAGACATATGAGTATATAGAATGATTTCACATGGAAAAAAAGAAGAGGGAGATATTCAATACAGCTGTCTAATTAAGAGCTGATATGGTGACTCTGGACATATATATATATATATATATATATATATATATATATATATATATATATATATTTACTTAACATTTATAGTATTTAAAAAAATCATGGTTATCTTGAATGCCCAGGGATGACAGCATTTCTATGGAAACATAACAAGAAAAGAAAATTCTGTCTGGACAGTCTCTACAGACAGATGACCTGCACTACAAAGTCTCAGGATGTGGCCTGGGACATTTCTCCTTTTCCTAGCTCTCTAGACCAGCAACCTGCCTGTTGCCCATGTTACTCAAAGATTTGCATAATCTGCACTGATCTCTGGGTACAAAGAGGGGTCCATGCATATTACTACCACTTCCCTTTATCAAGTAGCTCTTCTCTTTAAGTAGTTGATAAAAAGTTGTGATTCTGAGACTGAAATGGCAAATATGGGGCCTGCTTGGGTCTGCATCAGATCCTCTGGGTGCGTTATGGCTGCTGCATTAGTGTTCTTGTGGGATTCCTAACAGTGGCAGGGGGCATGTCTCTGGCTCCTTTGCCTGCTCTTAAAACTTGCTTCCTTCCGTTAGGCTGCCTTGCCCAGCCTAGATCTGAGGGCTTTACTCTTGCCTTTCTCTGTCTTGTTTTGTCATGTTTGGCTATCATCTCTTGGAGACCCAGTCTTTTCTGAAGAGGAAATGGCAAGGTGGGGAGGGGACAGAGGGGTGGGAGTGTGAGCTGGGAGGAGCAGGAGGAGGGGAGACTGTGGTTGAGATGTATTGCATGACAGAAAAATCTATTTACAATAAAAAGTTTGTGATTTGATAAAGATGAAATACTCAAAGTTCTCAAAAAATAATATTAAGTTAAAACAGATGTGATTTTGAGGGGTTGTGTTGTCATGCAGATGCAAGGTACTTGCTAGTAGGCTTGTTCAGGATTGCCTATTGAAAACAGAAACATATCGTAATGATTTATTTCATTATTTATGTGTATATGCATGTTTCTATGCATGTGCCTCTGCATACAGGCACCCACGGGGGCCAGAAGTCTTAGAGCTAGAGCCACCCAGCATGGATACAGAGAACCAAATTCAGGGTCTCTGAGAGAGCAACAAGCACTCTAAACTGCTGAGTCAGCGCTCCAGCCTAGGAGTATAGTTTTTTTAAAAATCAAGCACAACGCCCCAAACTTCTTGGTATATTTATAGTCTTTATTCTATGTGTGATCAAAATTTTGGCTATGCCAGATGGTCATATTGTTAATGCTCTTTGGCCAAGTGGATTACCAAATGGCTGTGCAGCACCATGACTTGTTTAACGAATCAGTGTGAAACATTTACGTGGTCTCTAAGTCTTCAAGACTGAATAGCACTGGGATGAAATGATCAGATGATTTTAGCGGCCAGACTCCTATGGTTGAAAAGAATTCACAAAGAAGGTGAATAGGATTAGAAAGACTTTTTTTAATCTGAGGAAGAAATGAGATAGAATGTTATCTTATTCATATCTTCTAATTCCTTTCTGATCCTAATTAGAGTGAACCTTTTGGTATGGGAAGCAGACAGAGGCAAAATTACAAACTTTGGTTTACATAGACATAGGGAGTCTAGATTAAGTCATTTATAAAGATGTACATCTGGTTGTCACACAGAAACCATCCCGTGATGACATTCTAGAATATGTCAGCACTAGGGCAAACCTTTAACAAATGACTGGTGGGAGAAAGGATAAATGGGGGGAGTAGGAAAGGAAGGTGCTGAGGGGACCCACCACAGAATCAAGGACACGGAGCAGGCTGAGCAGCTTCTCTTCATTTACTACACGTCTCTGAAGGGAGGATGGAGAGGACAACCCTAACAGTAGACCTGACTGGTAATCCTACTCTAAACAGAAGGCCAGACGTTTGTCTTAGAGTCAAGCAGGAGTCAAGGGTGAATGGACCAGCACCAAGGATGGGGATTACTTGCAAGGTCTGCAGGATGGCCAGTCTTAAGACATATTAACCTGGAAAATCAAATCCTAGAGTGATTTTATCAGAACACTGAAGCTTGCTTCACTTGCCCATCACAATGCACTCTACCTGCTCTTCAGGTCTCCAGGAAAGCTCCTGCCAGAGAAGGTACCTCACCCTGCTCATTTTAATTAGTTAGTTAATTAATTAATTAACTAAACAAACATGGGCACCTCTCTCTTTTCTTCTTTGCCCTGTCCCCCTTCCTCCTCCTCCTCCTCCTCCTTCTTCCTTTTTTTTGGTAAGCTTTCCATTGTCAAAGAACACAAGCAAGACTACATTTCTTAGCCATGATATACCTCCTCCTCAAGTCCCTGTAAAGGAGGAAGAAGGGGAGGAGGAGGAGGAGGAAGAGGAAGAAGAGGAGGAGAAAGAGGAGAAGGAGGAGAGGGAACAAAGAGAAGAAAGAGCAGAGGAGGTGGAGACAGGCGAGGAAGAAGACAGCTATAGGCAGCAGTTAAGGAGTGAAAGCATGTCCAGGCTCAGCATCCTTAATCCACAAATCCAAAATCACCCTGAAAATGCCAAGTCTCTCCCTGGATTATTTCAGATTTTGGCATCAAGCATGTTAGACAGGATTTCAGAAGCTGCTTGAAGCTGCACCAGTAAGACACTACTCCATAACCTTAGACAAATTCTTTCCTTAACATTCCTCATTTGAAATTATGGATAGTAAAATCCGTAAGCTTATGAAGAAGATTACATAAGGTGATATATTTGGCAAGTAGCAGGTATTATTTAACATCGCCAAAGCTGCTTAATACACTCTTAGAATGTTGGTACTTACAATGAGCCAGACCTTAGGCGAAGGGAATCACCTAGACTGTTTCAGGCTTATTCATTCTTATTAACTATTAGTATGAACATCTAATGGAGAAGAGGAAAATGAAACAAAACAGAAGGAAATTTGGGTCTACATGAGAATAATAACATACTTCAAGCATCAAGTCTGATTAAATTATTTCATAAAGAAGGGAACCCAGTACCAGGAACATTAGTGACTGGCACAAGCTTATGTGGTTTCTTAAGAGACTATCTGGAACAGAATCTCAATCCTGACAGAAGGCAGGAGATGCGGTTAGACAGGGCTCCTAGATGCCAGGTTGCCCTGTGGGGGGTGGTTCTGCAATAGAAACTGGCCTTGTCTACCACCTCCAAATAGAGGGCACGAACCTGTCACCCTCTGGAGGAGTGTAACTCCTGTTCATTCATACTCCTGGGATTTACCCACAGGCCCTTAATGACAAGGGAATCCACCTGCCTTTGATCTCTGAGATTGTCATTAAGAGTCAAGTGAGCCACGAGCAAGCGGACAACTAGGCAGGAAGCCCTGGATTAGAGCTAATCCTCTCCTCTCACAGACACTCTTCTGAAAGTGGCTGTAGGTCCCATGGAGACGAAGCAGAGCCACCCTCAGGGGCTCACCAGGCCTCCATCTGCCCGGGGGAACTCAGCCTACAAAACATTATCTCTGCATGTTTTCCTCTGATAGGCACTGCAATGCTGCATGGTGGTTCTGACGAAGTGTCAGAAAAGCCTGTGGATTAGCAATAGCCAGGCTTCTTAATGCACTTCCCAAACCAAAAATCAACTTAATTAAGTAGGGTTATTATTTTTTCCTGAGCAGCAATCAAACCTTAATTAATACCCTATTAAACTAAATTCCTAGGGGAACCTAAACATTTGCATACACCAAATGAGTTCCTCTGCCAAGGATGTTACCACACAAGATGCTAAACGGGCCTCCTTCCTGCCCACTTACTCAATCCCAGACTGCCCCCTGTTAATCAGCGATGGAGAGCAATCACAGGTTTGCCATCACTGCCTCCTAGGGGACCCCTGCTCTGCCAAGCACTTTGCAGGCTCCCCCTCCTCTCTCCTCTCTCCAAGTGGTGAATGATTCTGTCTTGGATTTAGTCTGCCTGATGTGAAGGACATCTCAGTACAGCTTCCTTCACTGTCCATCAGCTTTCTTCATGATAAAGTAAACATCAATTTTCATACCCACCTCCCTGCTCCTGAGCTGCAGAGCCTATGGAGAAGTCTCAATGTTTTAGACAATCAGTAAAACAGAGGGAGTTGGGAGTGCTTAACTATCTGGATTTGATCCCCTGGATCCACGTGGTAGAAGGAGAGAGCCCAGTATGGCAGGTTGTTCCCTGACCTCCATCACACTTGCGAAATGGCACAGAAGTATTCCATTCACTTCCCCCAGAAGAAATGCAATAAAAATTTTATCTTAAACAATCTGTAATATTAGAATTGAACACATGCAACACCTGAACGTTCCTTGCTAGTAGCAAAGACAAAGTTGCTGATCAAAGTTCTGAGACTGATCAAAGTTTCTGACAGGAAGAAGCATCCAGGAGAAATGGGGTAGGTGGTGGCCCATTTTTGATTTGTACCCCCTCTTTCACCTACTATTTCTATACCAGAGATTTGGAAATGTCTTGAGCTGCAGGCAGAATGTTCTAGTTTAAGTTTCTAAAACTGCCTGCCTCAGTCACTCTCCCTTTACCGGAAAGATGGGGAGGGAATAGGCGACATTTGGTACTGACCTAAATGCAGGCTATCAATAGCAAAGGACTTGAAGATTACTAACCCCTAGCCTCTTAGGACATCGGTTAGACCTCAGTCCAGTTCTTCGGAGCCCAACTAACTTGCACGGGGCCCCACACCCTCTCACCCCTTACCTCTTTGGTGTGCGTGTGGAAAGAGACCGACATGTCCAGAAGCAGCTTCCGCTGCTCCACTCTGCGCACAAAGTCTTGGATGCGCACCTCCAGGTGCCGGGCTGCCTTGTAGATTTCCTCCGGGTCACATTCCCCAGTCTGAGCCAGCTGCTCGGCTGCTTCTAGGAGCTTGTCCGCATTGGTGTATGTATTCTGCCAGCAACAAAAGTGAGGCAAAGTCAACTTGCAGCCAGGGAACAAGCTTCACGCCTTCTCACTGCTCACCCTGGGACTCCCAAAGGAGTGAGCACAGAGGGTGGAGGCACCAAGCCAACGGCTCCCTGATCTGGCACCACACTGAGTGCGTGGAGCTGGCACCTCGCCTCCTACCAGCAACCAGTGAGCATAGCGGGCACTGACTAGGAGCCTCGCCTGCTTCTGGGATGTCTCCGAGGTGCAGCGTCTCTAGAGATAAGAAAGGAGGGCTGTGAGAACCTCCTTAGCCCTTCTGCTCAGATTCCCCACCCTCACAGAGCCCCTTCTTTTGTCCTCACATCTCAGGCTGCTTCTGCGGGAGTCGGAAATAGCACGTCCACAAGGATGCTCTGTGCTTCTCTATGCGAGAGCTATGAAAAACCGCCAAGTAGGAGGCTTGCTTTGCCCCCGCCCACCATCTCCCCTTCACTCTGGTGTTTATCTTTTGGAAGGATGGGAAGCAGGCCAAGAGCAGGGGGAGGGGATATAGAATAGTTCCTTTGCCCCCGTGAACGCTGGATGCGTGCAGGCAGCTTAGCCCCGGATCTGGTGGGTTTGTTTACCATGGGCTGCTGTGTCCCTTATATACAAGTGTGTGCTCCTATGAGCCCCCAAACCTGTCAGTACCCAGGATGGTATTCTCACCAGCATTTAAAATGTAACCCACCTGCAATTATTGCCCACCATGATGGCAGCCACTGCTTTTAAAGTAGATGTTATATCATGAAGGCAACTTTCCTCAGCTGGCTACTCTTAATCCAACACATCCTGACCCGCGACTGGTATACACAGTTACCCATATCCTCCAGGTCAGCACACTGCCCTGTGGTGAGGAACGGTTGCTTACTGAGTGGATCCTGAAGCAGAAGCCATCATCAAATCCAAGGTGAGCAGCGAAGTGTAAGAAGCTATGGCAACAGCTGGATGGAACTGATTCTGCCTTCCTTGAGCCTCTGAGTGCTACAGGATGAATTACGGCCTGACACTAACACCAAGGTGACCCTCTGGAGGCATCTGACCCTGCTTCTTCGTTACTGAAAGCATGAAGCTGATGATTAGGAATCCCCAGAGAGGTCCCGAGGGATGCTTAAGACACATTGCTTGATAAGAAACTGCCCAAGGCCAATGCCCTAATGTTAGCCAGATAGAACTTAAAGGAAAAACATCATTTGTGCCAACCAGGCAGTCCAAGAAATGATAACCAGACTACAACAATGACAACCAGACGAGCCTGGTATAAAGAAAGGGGCTTTTCCACAAGTTAAAAAAAAAAAGTAAGTTCTACAGCACAAATGAAAGGAGCCACTCAGAGTTATCAGAGAGATGAGGATGAGGGGCAGGGGAGAGGAGGCCTCCCAGGTGGTGAGCCAGGTTTTAAAAACAAAACAAACAAAAACAGTTGTTTCTGAGTTGGATATAATACTCAGTTAATAGACCCATATATCTTAAGAAAGTTTTTTTTTTCTTCAAGAATTCCTAAGATTTCTGCCTTGAACCTTGGGGAATCTCAGATGCACACAGAAACCCAGGGTTATAACTCTATGTTTCATACAACCAATAACATTTTGTTGCAAAGTTCACAAGACAAGTGTGTTTACAAGCATGATCTAAAACCAGTAAGCAGGTGTGTGTGTGTGGGGGGGGAACTGCCATGTCCTTATCTGCTAAGGGCATTATTGGTTTAAGTGAAGAAAGCCCTGGTTCCCAGAAATCCCCTGATTCCAGGGAAAACAGGCTGGGTGGTCACTCTAATACTAACAGCATAAACGACCATCTCAGGGGGACTGAAGCATGTAACATTTACTTTGTTTCAAAGAAGAATAACATCATTGCTGAGAGAGATAACATGGTAACATATAAACAAGGCATTCAACACAACAGATAATTGGGGGCTAAAGCTTCCTGGCAGGAGACAGGTATCTTTAATCCCAGTACTTGGGAGGCAGAGGCAGGCGGATTTCTGAGTTCGAGGACAGCCTGGTCTACAAAATGAGTTCCAGGACAGCCGGGCTATACAGAGAAACCCTGTCTTGAAAAACAAAAACAAAAACAAAAATATAAAATGACCAACAGCAAGTGAGGCTAACAACAGCTATAATAAACAAGGATCCCACCTTGCCAAGAACTACCCTAAAATCTTATGCATAGGTCTCCTTTAATTGTCACAATAACCTACGAATTGGTGCATCTTTCATGTGAAGAAACCATAGAGAATTGCTGGCTAAGGCTGCACAGCTTCAAGATGGTAGCACCATTACTGTTTTGCTTCGCCTCTCCCACCCTGGAGGCAGATGTCTGTGGGTAGGTATGATCTGTCAAAGGAGGGAGGGTTCAGAAATAAGACACTTCATGTTCCGGGTACTTACTGCATGTTATCCCTCACCACAGTTGTTATCACATGGCAAAGGGATCATGTGTGTCCATGCTACCTTCTAATGACAGGGGAACACCCTAAAGGAAGGTTCCATATCTTATTCATCTTTGGTTCCCCTAGGCCAGGAGCTGTGTCTGGTACACATGAATATATCTCTACCAATTGCTTGTGGAGTGGGCAAAACTAGCAAGAGGTGTGTGAGCATGGTGTGCCCAGATGACTGAGAGAGGCAGAATCAGGCTGAGTGGGGGAGAAGAGCTAGGTGGCACAGGTGGAAAGACAATGTTGTGTATGCTAAAAGCTGGGCTCCCTGCTTTGTCTGTGCCCAATGTTCTCCCCAGTTATTACCCAAAATACCCCTCAAATCCAGATCCAGCAGACCTCCTGTCTGCTTAAAAGGGTTTGTGTTTTCTTATACATTTGGATAAATGACTTAGCATGGCATATGGGGTCCCTCTTCATTTGACTTCCCTGTCTTCCCCATCTGCATTAACACACATCACCCACCTATATACCTATCTATAAATAAACAAGTTGCCTTTCCAGAACCTTAGGTGATGACTTGTGTGTGTATCGTTACATCTACTTCTGTTTGGGATGCACTTCCTTTATTTTTCTACATGACCAGCTCTCAGTCACCTCTTAAGGCCCTGCTTCAGTGTCACTTGCTCTAGGAAGTCCTCCCTTATCTCACTCTTTTTCTGAAGGCTGACCTAGGGGCCCCTTTCTGGGCTCCTGAAAGTGACCTAAACTGCCCCTCACTCTCACACTTCTTCCAAAAAGGCCACACCTACTTCAACAAAGCCTTACTTCTAATAGTGCCACTTCCTGGGTCAAGCATATTCAAACCATCATACCCTGCCTCCTACCAGATCATATTCTCTGTTTTGGGCCAGATGGTGTCTTCCATCTTTTTTCTTCATATCTACTACCAAGAAAGTGTTCCATAGGTATTAGTGAATCAATTGATAAAGTAAATAATACATCAATCCCCACAAATCCTAATATCCAACTCTGATCTGCACACATTATGTGATATAAGACTTGACATGCTAAAACTCACGCTGTTCATTCCCGCTTAGGTCATCTGATCACCTGGTCCAGTGTTGAAATAACAATCTGTTCAGAGACTATCAATTGAAATATTACCAAAGAAATATGCTGACCCCATATTGGGACAAGTATTGACAAGAGATTTACGCTCACCTTCTCACCAAATCAACAATGGGTGCTGCCCCTGGGCCAGACTTGACCTCACTCTGACATAACTCTTGGCCTGTGTTAGCTTTCCAGTCACCTAACCACTGCCTTGGCCTTGAGCCCTTGCCTGGGTTTCCCACCTGGCATGCCAAACATACACTCAGTGCTGGGATTTTGATCTCCCAGCCATTAGATCTTTCACAGAGGGCTGTGGTAGCCAGCACCTCCAAGTCGTAGGTTTGGGTCATGCAGATGGTTACAAGGTTCTATTGCTCTCGCTATTCTGCACCAACCAGGTAAAATACTCCTGATAGTAGTTTAGCTCTTACATCTAAGTTTAATTCCCTACTGCAGTCTTGCTCATTATCCTTTTTGTTTGCTCCCCAGAGCAAACAAAGGATAGTTTACCTAAAACTATAGGAATTCCAGCAACACAGACATTGCTTCAGATTTCTTAAGATGGAAAGAAGGTCAGAGACGCGCCTTTTAAAAGCAAAGGGGGTGGGGAGACAGTGAATGAAGCCTCTCTGTAGCTGAGAGTCAGTTTCCACGGTGATATGGAATTAGTCCTTTGGCTTTGTATTCTGGGAGGAGAGGGGAAGAAGCCTAGAAGTAGCTCTTATTATTTCACAAATGCCAACTCATCCTGGAAAGCAGGCTTTATAGAGGACCCGTAGGGGCTCCTCTCCTGACACCTAATAACTATTTTCAAAGCCCCATGGTTAGAAGCAACATGATTTGAAGGAAGAGAAACAAAGGAATATATGCATTGAGGTGAAAGGAGCCATGGAAACACGGCACTGGGAGAATGGACTTGTTGTGAAACTTAGTCATGAGCGGCAACAATCAAAGTCCAGAACCTTACCCTGGGTTAGCGTTTGAGAACTTCCGTTCCTTCCTTGCCCTTTCTGAGGCAGAGTTACAGAAGATCCACCTATATGAAGCTACCTGAGGCTAGACCACCAAAAAGGATTAGATAATGGTGCCCAGGACTCACACTGGGCTAGCAATAGTGTCTATTCCCACCTCTCAGTCCCAAACCCTACGAGGTTCCTGAGATATTGGTACAGTACTCAGCAGGGACTAGGCCTTTAACAGGTAAACTACGTACTGCTTTGTTTCTTGCCTATCACATTTTAAGACTGGAAAGGACTGAACTTCTCCCAAGTCACTCAACTGTATCCCAGAGAACTTCCGATATTTATAGAACTAAAACTACTCAGCCATGGTCAAGGCAAATTTCAATGACGAGGATAGAAAAGAAAAAAGTCCACAGGCACACACAAAAAAGTGGAAAACAATCCATGTGAAGAGAAACATAAGTCAATCAAGACAGACACAGAAAAAATATATACATAAATATATGTTAATATAAAATATTATATATTATATATAATATAATTTATATAAAAAGTATGCATATGTTAGAAATAGTAGACAATGATTTAAAAATTGTCCATTATATCTATATTTCACATATTCAAAATATAGAAGTCGAGAAACAGAATATTTTAAAAGTTTAACTCTCAGTGATAACAAATGCAGTGGATCACATTAGCAGCAGGTTAGACAACTGCAGAAGGCAGGATTACTGAGCTTCGAAACATAACACTAAGGGGGCAGTGATCGGGATGTAAAGTGAATCGATCAATCAATCAATGGGGAAACAGAGCAGCAGAATCTATTCAGAAGGGGAGGGGCACAGTACAAGCACGAGGACCTGAATTCAGATCTCTAACTCAGGCAAGATTTGGGGCGTGGCACCATGCCAGTAGGATGGAGAACAACATGGGGGGATGCGACCTGTGGCCTTCACGTGCGCATCATCCCCTCTCCAGATACACCCCCACTGCCACACACAGCAACTACTCAGGCTGAAATCCCAAGAGCGGGAGAAAATAATTGTAAAACTGAAGCATTCGTGAGGCGTGAGGCATGAGGCATGGCACACTTTAAGTAGGCTAGGAGCCATGCAATTGAAACTTAGCAAAACCTATAAATGCACAGATCTGAGAAACTCAAAAAACCTTCAACACAAAAAAAATGCACAAAAATTATACGTATAAACTCAGATCAAATAAATAAAAAAAGAGAAAGAAATCTTAAAAGTAATCAGAGAGGAAAAGGCATGCTGTATGGGGAGATAAGATGACATAGACTTTCTATAGAAACAGTACAGGCAGGATGACAGCGGAGCAGGACCATTAGAGTGTTCAAAGGTAAAAGCCCTTGAAGACTGAATTTTATACCCAGCCAAGTATTTTTCACAAACAAAGGTTAGATACTTTTTCAGATATACAAACCTAAAATAATTCTTCATTAGCAGACTTATATGGCCAAAATATTAGAAAGAGGTCCTTCTGGGACTTTAGAGATATCTCAGTGGGTAAAAGGGCTTAACCCGGGTTCAGATCCTCAGAACCCATATAAAAGCTAGCTACAATAGCATAGGCATCTATCATCCCAGCATGCCTATGGGCAAATGGAGGTAGAGAAAGGAGCCTCTCTGGGAGCCGGGGAGCAGCTAGCGTGGTGTATGTAACAGTGAAGACACCCCATCTCAGACAAAGGAGAAGCTTAAGGATCAACATCTGAGCGTCTTCTCACCTTTAAATGTCCAGGTCAGCATGTGTGTTCCTGTATCCACACATGGATGCACACACACCCACACACCCACATCACGCATATACTCAAAATAAGTAAAAAAAAAAAAAAAAAAGATAATTCTCTGGAAGAAAGAAAAACTGTGTTATTATGGAAAACTGGATTTATACACAAGAGTGGAGAGTCCTGGTGATGCTGAGTAACTGATAAATATGTCTTTTCCTATCACTTACATCTCTTTTCCTTATAACTGACTGTTTAAACAAAAAGAATCTAGTGTGGGATTTTAGCATAAGTTTATGTAAAATATATGGCAACAATAGCACCAAATCTAGGAAGATAAAATGGAAGCATGCAATAGAAAAATACAGGATTACTTGTAAATAACTGTGATAAGTGTAAATACTATCTACCTTAAAACAGCTATTCAAAAAACTAGTAAATCAATGAAGATGATAGAATCTGTCATCAAAAATATTCAATTCATCTAAGTAAAAGGCAAAATAGAAGGAAGGCAGGCAACATTACCACCAAGAAAACTCATAAAGCAAGCCTGGTGTGGTGGTGCGCACTCTAAATCCTAGCACTAGGGGGCAGAGCAGGCAGATCTCTGAGTTCAAGGCCAGCTTGGTATACAAAGTGAGTTCCAGGACAGCCAGGGCTGTTATACAGAGAAACCCTGTCTTAGAAAACCACAAACAGACAGAAAGACAGACAGACAGACAGACAGACATAGAACAAATGGAAACAAGATAAGAGACTCAAGGCTCCATCAACTATCAACTGTCAAAATACCATAGCCCTAATCAGCACTGTCAGGTTGGATTAAAAAAAAAAAAGTCCAAACTATATGCTATGCAGAACACTGTTCAAATATATAAGTAAGCTGAAGGTAAGAAAAGGATTTAAAAATAGCATGATAACCATAATCAAAAGAAACTTGTGTGGTCATATAAACTCTAGACTTGGGAGTGTCTGTATTACTATGGAAAAGCAGATCATTCCATAATGATCAAAGGATCGTTTATTGCATGCACAGAAAAATGCTAAGCATTTATATAGATAAAAACAAATGTTCACGGTATAGAAAACAGACTCTGATGATTATACAAATGGACAGTTACAGCCAGAGATCCCACTTTCCTATCTGAGTGAGTGAGAACAAGGGATTTGAGTATCTCCAGCCGGCCTGGCCTGCTTAACCTCTATGGAAAATCTGCTCAACCACAGCAGACCACACATTCATTCTGAGGGCTCCTAGAACATTTACCAAGACAAAGCTTATTTTTTGTATATAATGGCAAATTCAAAGGGACACGTCACCTTTTTTTTTCTGACTATAATATAACTAAATTAGAAATTAATGACAAAAGTATCTGTGGGAAATCTCACACTATTAAAAACTAAATAGTATATTTTAAATATTCAGCACCAATTAACCTAGGTGCCCACAGGACACTGACCTTATGTTAGGGTTCTTTACCTACATAATCTCCAAGTTTGGGGATCAACAACAGAGATGTGTTATCAATTTCGTCTTTAAAATGAGACGTTTGAGGCTCAGAGAGTTAAGAGTCTCTTCTTTCTAGAATGTTACATAATGACAAAACACACCAAGTCTTAACTGTAAACCTCCAAGTACTTGCACAGAATCTCATTCTCCAAATCACAAAATAAAATCTCTATCCCTTCCTCCCTCACTGCTCTGTATATCCTTACTCTGCTGTCCTTGCTCTCACACTGTGACACTCTAGCCTTGGTTCTTGTGGCTCTGAAACACACCTCCAGGGCTGCCTTCCACATTCCTCCTGAATGAAGGACTCCTGTCTTACCCATCTGTCTTGGGACCTGTCAATGCACCTCCTAGACCCAGTACTCTCCACGTTCAGTGCTCATTCAAACTGAAAGTCCTACTGTGCGGCAGTAAGTCTCTGAAATGGATGTTCCCCTTCTGTTCAGTCTGCCCCAAACTCTAGAATGAATAGATGGAGAAAATTATTTGTAAGTGATATTTCCCAGCTCCATTTAACACTAGAAATATGTCTTCCCTGCAAATGGGCGTTAGGCTACTGGGATAAGTTTAAAACGATTCACTTGAGCATATAATATGTCTGAAACATAGTATCAACACAGCATATGCTCTTCAATCAGTGAGGGCAAGAGAGGGAGATGTTTTTCAGTGTCTAATGTGGGGCACCAGGCAGCTCTCCGTCTGACTCTTGTGGGGAAGTTATGGGACAGACATGACAACGGAAGAATGGTCTACAGTGGAAGTTACAGGAGAGGGGGAACCACTTCTGAGTACCAGTGATGAACTCACCAACCACCTCACATTGCTGGAAGGACATCCTCCTACAGTTCTAAAGAATGGGGCAAGCAAACAATAGCCAGCTCCACGAAGGCCACTTCTATGTCCAAATAAGGCGTGTCTAATGAGGAGCCCTAGCCAGATGCTCCTTGAGTTGGACCCTGTCCATCCAAATCTTCAGTTATAATTGGGATCGATACCAAAAATAACTGTAGTAGATGCCAACATTTCCCAGAACAAATAGTTTGGGCAATGCAATCTTCTCTGGGAACCTGAACGCCGGCTTTATCACTTGTACATATGTAATCATCACCCTGTCCGTTCCCATATCTATCTCGACTTGCTAGAAAGTGTTTTCCTCTTCATATCTAAAATGCTTCAGCACCTTGTCTATAAATAGTTCATTTTAAAAACTTGAATTTCTTAGGATTTTATTTTCTTAAAATAAAACACTCTTAGTCTGTTTTTTATCTGCTACAACAGAATATCTGGTAAGTTTATAATGAACAGAAATTCATGGGCTTACAGTTGCTGTGTCATTGGTTGACAGAGGTATAAGAGCCAATAATGGACCAGGTTTGTTCTTTCATAAAGGTGCAAACCCCACCTAGGGTGATAGAACCCTTAGACGCAAGTCACCTCTTAAGTGTCCCATCTCTTAATATTGTTACAATAGAAATTAGACTTCAACATGAATTTTGAAGATGAACAAACATTTACACAATATCACTAACTTGTTTAATAATATCACACAATATCACCAACATATTTAACAATGAGCCTAGGGGCCAGTGAGATGCTCAACCAGTAAAGGCACTGCTGCCAAGCCTGAAGATCCAAGTTTGATTCCTGGAACCCACACGGTGGAAGGATAGAACTGACTCCACAAATTGCCCTCTGATCTCCACACACGTGTGGAGTGTGTGTGTGTGTAATGCATCAGTATAAAAATATGAATGAAACTAGACCTAGAAACTCTCAATAGAGCAGCTGCCATGCTTTGCTAGGGTACCCCTTTCATTGATTCTTTTTCCCTTTCTGACCACTAATAGCCCTCTCTGCTTACACACTGGACTTCAAAGGCACTCCTGTGCATTTTGTCTTATCATGGGCTGGAACTGAATGCCTAGGCAATCTCAGTAAAGGGAGAAAAGGAAATAATGAGAACTATCTATCAGACGAGCAATCCATTAGTACAGTAACAACAGTGAAACTGTGCTGTTCAAATAAAAGGCCTGGCCAATCCTAAGGGCTGTTGCTATGAGTCACAAGGTACGAGTAGACAGGAAGTACCAGGGTCAGCCCTTGGGGAAGTCCAGTTAAGATTCCAGAAAACATGGCAGCCCTCATGGAACTGACATATGACAAAACAAAGACTTTTGCCCATTTCTCTTTAAAGGGACAGAGAAGACCAATGTAGGACAGATACAGTGCTGGAAGACAAGGCTGGGAGAGCCCAGGTTAGTACTGAGATCTGAAAAATAAGAAATATAGTATAGAATATGGAAGGACTAGGAGTCAGAAGCTGACCCAGAGGTGCTGCATGGAACAAACAGAAGGGAACAGCAGGTCTCAGAATGCAGGAGTATGTCACGACATAAAGACAAAAAGCTCTAGAGATCACAAAAGAAACATCTCACCATCCTGCAACTGGATAACACAGTCTCTGCTCCTCTGATCAGTCCCACCCCGCCATACCTCAAATCAGCAAAATATAATGAGTGCGAGTATGCAGCCTCTTCATGAGAATATGAACAAAAATAGTAGAAAGTTGAGGAAGGTAGATTTAAGAACCCAGATGTAGATACAGAGTGCCAGTGGTTCCGGTCCTGTGGAAATTCATTCTCCTGTGGAATTCTAGAAGCCAGGAAAGCAAGCAGGTGGCATGACAGCAGCCTCGTGGCTCGGAATGAGGCCACCTGCTATGGAGTTTGGCAATCAGAAAGATTTGGGGGGGGTGTGCACCCAAAGAAATGTTCTCTCTAGAAAGATGGGACTTCCAAGTGTTGCTGTTTCTCCTGTTTTCCATGTTCTAAGTTTGGCTGCCTGTGGGAGGCAGTGGGGGTGACAGGGAGAAGGCAGGGCTTTGGAGAGACAAAATAGCTTCAAAGTTGCTGAAAACTTTGGGACTTGTAGATTTATTTTTCTCTTCTGCTCCATTGCTAAAGAGTCAGAGAGGATAAGACTGCCTGGCCCAAGCATCAACAGGGTGGTCAGGGGATGAAACGATAGAAGGACACAGAGGTTGTGATATGCATTCCTCCCCTGCTGGCACATGTTCCGAATCCTTCTCATTACCTGGGTCACAAACATCCTTACAGGTTGGGGTGGTCACATCTCAGAGGCTGGCTGTTTTATAGCGGGTTGGCCTACGGTTTGTATTTTAATGTTAATTTGGGTGCCCCCAAAGCCACAGAGTCTGCATGAAAGACACCCCGAGGAACCTGGTCCCTGGTTAATTCTAATTGGTAAATAAAGATGTCAACAGCCAATAGCTAAGGAGAAGAGACATAGGCAGGGTTTAGGTTTTCTAGGCTTGGGACCATGAGAAAAAAAAAAAAAAAAAAAAAAAAAAAAAAAAAGAAGGAGAAACAGAGAGGAGCCATAGAAGAGAAAGAGCTTACAGAAGAGGAGAAAAGAGAGCCACCATGGGCTAGGGGCAAAGAAAACATGGCCCAGAGGACTGCCTGATTAGAGCTGAGAGCAGCTCAGATGGAGCATAATAAATCCTGACTGATGGCTTGTGGTTATCTATGGGAAGGTAGATTCTAACAGCATGGAGGGTAGGCAATTGCCCAGCGGTTGTGCTGCCTAAGGCACATTTAAAATGATAACAACTGTGACTTTTATCCAAGAACATAAATGGTTACCTTAGTAAGAAGAAACCCTGTGCCTGAATTTTTTAAAAATATTTTTTACTTTAGACTGTGGCTCGCAGCCTCTGCGAGGAGGTCACTGACCCTCTTGTTGACAGTGCTCCTGTTTATCCTCTCCTCTACCTTTCATGGCTCTGCACCCTTCCCTTTCCACCTGTCTTGGTCCACTCACATTGCATTGGCAAATACATTAGAGCACACAGCTTTTAAAGAGCAGAAATCTCCAGGCATCAGTTGGGGGAAGAGGTGGGGGGTCTGAGATCAGGATGCTGGCAGACTTAGTGTCTGGTGAGGACTCCATTGAGGGTTTATAAACAGTTCCTTATCACTGTGTCCTGGTATGGCGGAGAAGGTCTTCAGGGCAGTACTACCATTCACTTGATAGCCTCTCAAAGGCCTTGCTCCTAACACTATAATTTTGGGGATTAGGCAGGAATGTGGAAGAGATATAACACTCAGGTTATAGCATCCCCCTCCTATCTTAGCTACCCTAACCTGGGGTGATGCACAGATGATAAGGACTGCTTTCTCAATAGCACCCCTGACTCATGTCTTGGGCCTGACTGCACATTCCTTAAGGGGCAATTCCAGGTTAAGGTCTGTCCTCACAGGTTGAAGATCTGATGAAGTTCTCTCAGTACCTGACAGTATAACTTTATTTGAAACAATGTTGTTACAGATGTAGCCAGTTAAGATATTGAATAAGAATAGAATAGCCCATAATGTAGTATGACTGCTTTCAAATCAAAAGGCATCATGTGGAGAAATAGATACTCACCATGTGGTATGACAGGCAAGACTGGAGTGATGTAGCTATAAGCCACAGAACACTAATACTATGTAGTACACTACAAGAAGTTAGAGAGACAGCTCTCAAGAAGAACTCAGTGCAGTGAATATTCTGATCTCAGGATTCTTATCCTCTAAAACCGTGAGGAAATGTATGTCTGTTGTTTTAATCCCTCCAGACTACATCACATCGCTAGAGCAGCCCTAGGAAGCAAAAACCAGAGCTATTCTGCACATAGCCTGCAGAATACATGCAGGGCATGGCCTCTGCTTCCTTCTACCATTTTATCATCCTGTCCTGTCCCACAGGACACCCTTAGCAATCGCTTCCCCAGACATGACAACCAATTATATTTCCAGATGCAGACAAAAATGTCTCAGAGAAGGGGGACAAAACTGCCTTCTAGTTGAAAACCACAAGACTGCAAGACCATAGAGGAAGTCCCATTGAAGGAACCGTTCAACTTTCAGCCTAGAGTGTTTCTTTGCTACTGTTTGGGATGGCCAGAGCCTGAAGAAACCATCCAATACTGTAGTTCTTACAGGATAAGGATGAGAGAATAGTAAAGGGCTGACAGGGAATAGAGGAGGAAATTTGGATCCTGCTTCCAAGATACTTAAGTCAAGATGGGTTAATTCCAGTCTATCCAGGATAATACCGGTCAGTTAATAGTAGGGCTCAAAGCTTGTGCTAGAATTCAAGGATGACCTGACACAGTGACATACACCTATAATCCCACTGCTCAGGAGCTAAGGCAGCTTGGGCTCTGGAATAAGATTCTCTCTAAATTGAAACTGGGATGGGGATTTATTTCAGTTGACAGAGTGCTTGTCTAGCACACACGAAGGCCAGAGTTCAGTCCTCAGCAGCCCATAACAATAAGTGTGTTAGGCGAGCGTGATGACCACTACACCCCGGAGTTCTTGACTCTAGCTGCATATGTATCAGAAGATGGCCTAGTCGGCCATCACTGGAAAGAGAGGCCCATTGGACACGCAAACTTTATATTCCCCAGTACAGGGGAACGCCAGGGCCAAAAAGTGGGAATGGGTGGGTAGAGGAGTGGGGGGGGGGAAGGTATGGGGGACTTTTGGGATAGCATTGGAAATGTAATTGAGGAAAATACATAATAAAAATATTTAAAATAAAAAAATGAACATTATAAAAAAAAGAAAACAAATAAACAAAAAAAACAATAAGTGTGATGGCACACACCCATAGTCCTAGTGCTTTGAGATACAGAGGCAGAAAGATTAGCAGTTCAAAGCCATCTTCAGCTACACAGTAACTGGCTTATAAAATCACAACTTGTATTTTTCAGAGGGATATGTGTGTGTGAGTGTTTGTGTGGGTGTGTGGTGTTTGCAGAGTGCCTAAGAAGGTCAGAGAAGTCACTGTTGCCCTGGAGTTGGAGTTACAGGTGGTTATGAGCCACCAAACCTGGGTGCTAAGAACCAAATGTGGGTCCTTAGGAGCAGCTCTTAACATCTGAGCCATCTTTCCATCCCCAGATTACAAGTTATTGATAGCCAAAATGTTTATTAATGAGAACAGTTTATCCCATCCTCTAAGCACAGAAGCCATCATGGAATAGAGGATGGAAAAGACAGGCCAGAGAGGACACGAACAACCCAGTGTCTTCTGGACACGACAGGACTGCAGTACTCATGAACTCACAGTAGATGTGGCTGTTGACACAGGAACAAGTCAGTCTAGAATGGTGAGGTGGGAGTCACCTACCTCAAGCTGAGGATCTATTGGCTCCTGGAGGGAGGGGGTGTGAATCAGTTTTCTTTAAGACTGTGGCCCCTGGTTGGTTGCCAACATTCCAGTGGCTGGCCCCACACCCATGAGTATATAAGTACCATAAACTGTACTCTGGGTTATAGAAGCAGAACAAAAAGGTGGACTTGAGTTGGGAGGTAGCAGGGAAGGGAGGGGTTAAGAGGAGTGGAGGGTGAATATAATCTAAACACATGCTATGCATTTATAAAATCCTCAAAGGGCTAATACAAATTGATTTTTAAAAAGAATAGTTCACGATATTGTGCCGCATCCTCCCATTAGAGGATTATGCAGTCACCCTAGCTGTGTATTTCAAGAACATTTAAGGAAATGAGGATGTGAAGAAACGTGGACAGAGCCAGTCATACGTCTTTCTTCTCTATTCCAAAACTACTGCTGATAATGGCTGTCAGTTTGGGATCAACGTGTAAGTATTATACATGGTAGATTATGCTCAGAGGGAGAAAAACTCGGGGAAGGAAAAGACCCTGAGGAAGTTCTCGTAGATGCCCATGGTAGGTGTTAACTAGGACTTCACCACTGATCCCCAGGCAGAGCACTCTTGGCGCTCTGCTGGGTACTGTTTGTGGGGCAGCATTCACAGTGGTTATCTTTGAGTAAGATTAGCAATGGATTCTCCTTTCTACTGCGTCTCTGCTTTCCACGTGTTCTCTGATGAACATGCAGCATCGGTTTTACTATTGGAAAAAAAAAAACCACTTGTGATATAAAATTTACACGCAGTGCATTCTCTACCACTCAATCTAAAAACAAACAGATTATATTCGCATGCTTGCCATGGTTGCCTGGGGAAGGTAGGATGAGGACCTGTGACAAGATCAGTAGCTTTCAAATTCATGTATCATTGCAATGCTCTACAACTAAAAGGGGTTTCTTCAAAATGTGAAAACCACAAAATATGATAAGCTTCAAAAGATAAAGACAAGGATTCAATATATTTGCCAACCAAACGATGACGATTTGAATGGGCTTGGAAATGCAAATAAGTATCACTGTAAATGTACTTAGAGAGGGGCGTGTTTTGTCTGGCCAGCCAGAGTGAAATCGCCATACAGCCTGTAAATCTTGCTGCAGCTCCAATCACATATTTCCCCTTTCCCGGCTTGAACTTGATGACACTGCTCATCACAGGTTAGAAGAGGCGTGGTTCTGGTATGATATATACACGCAAAAGGAGATTGGATTAAAAGCAATTGCCTATGAAACCTTAGGAATTATTCTTCCTGGCAGAGTGCCAGCAGCGTATATTCATGACCCTCAGGTGATCTCCCCAGCAGACAAGGGAGAGACTAGCCAAAGGAGAGCAGGTACCAGTGGAGAAGGTTCCCAGCCTAGTGACCTATCTGAAACAGGCTCTGAGTGTTGGTTGAAAGGCTTCCTCCTCGCTGTCAGACACCTATCAAAGTTTATCCCAGAGCTGACAGCAGGATGGGTGGCAAGCACGATGCTGGTCTGTTTGGTGGTGCTTCTAGAGATGGAGCCTGGCAAGCTGACATGGACAGAAATGCTTAAATCTCTGCAAATAAAAACTAGCAGAGCTAGGAGAACCAGCCCCACTCCTTCAGTGTTGCTGTTCTACCCTGGAACTGAGCTTTAGAAATACCCTCACTGAGGGTACTTGTGAAAGACAACCTGTTTTCTGGTCGAGCTAGGTTCAAACCCTGGAGACCCAGCAGATAACTCTGCAAGGGATGGAAGGCCTGTTTGCCATGCTCCCAGACATAGGCTCCTGATACGAGGACCCAGGTCCATAATCCTGTGGCCATCAGTCATGTAGGCTGTCCAGACTCTACCCCCTGGCTATTGCCAGGTAAATTCCTCCCCACAGTTACCAGCAACAGCAAGGTAGCCCAGCCCACTACAAAAGGGGCTGCTTGGCCCCTCCTCTCTTTCTTGCTTCTCTTGCTTTCTCTCTAGCCCTCTTGCTCCCTCTCTCTCCCTCCTTTCTTCCTCTCCCTTCTTCCCCTCTCTTCATGTGACCATGGCCACCCCCTGCCCTTTTACTCTTCTCTGTCTCTCTCTGCCTCTCTCTCTGTCTCTCTGTCTCTGTCTCTGTCTCTCTCTCTCTGTGTCTCTCTCTCTCTGTCTTTCTGTCTCTCTCTCTCTCCTTTTCTATAATAAAGCTCTAAAACCATGGACTGTCTCTGCTCATCAAGATCCACCATGCTAGAACAATGGAATAGACCTTTCCCTAAAGAGCCTCTTCTACTCCCCCACAGGAAGACCTCCCAGCATTTCCAGCCACCAGACCAGACCAAAGACTCTCGCCCTCATGGGAACCACCTAGTGCCTTCTCCCCCTGCCCCTTCTCCCTTCTTCCCTGGGGTTGACTGAGGCCCTCACTTCGTTCTCAGCTCTTCCGCGGTGTCCAGCAATGTCCTGTGATGCCCAAGAGTTAGAACCTGTTGTCCCTGGACTCCATGAGGCTCAGGGGCGCTAACTGCTCTCTCTCCACCCCCTTGGACTGGGGTTCTCTGGCCCATAGCCAGACGCCCACTCAGCAGTGTAGAGAGCATGTGGCAGGCCCCACCCCCTCACTGAATCTGCCCATCCAAAGCCCTGGAGCTCTGGTGGGACTTGGGTCATCTCTTCTACCCATTTTATTTCCCCACAACCAGCGCCCACGCCCCATAGATACTGTTAAAAATCATCATTACCATGGGTCATCAGGCAGGTAAGGTATCAAGTCTGATAGCCTTAGTTTGATCCCTGGGATGGAAGGAAGGAGTTAACTCCGGCAAGTTGTCCTCTGACCTCTACATGTATGCATAAGAGTGTGCATGAGCACATGTGCTCACGCAAAAACGTATTAAATAAATAAAATGTGATAGTTATTGAAAGCATCATCATCACCTGAAATGTGGCTATGGGAACGGGAGCTGCTTTAGAACCTCCAAGGACTGACATACATAGCTGCAGGAACTGGATTCAACTGAACTGAGAACTACATTGCCACGTTGGAAGGAACCCTCATTGAAGAACAGCCTTAGCCTCTATGCTGGGCCTTGGCAGGCTCTCTACTCATCACAGAAATTAGTGAGTGGGCCTACAGCACCAAGAAGGGAGATATGTATACAATAGTCTGTATGTAAGGCACAGACTGTACGTTAGAACTGTGTATTATTTACCATCAGTAAAAATGAGAGTAGAAATTCACCAGGAGATCCTTAGGGTGAAGTCTTAGCTCTCTATAAAATTAAATTATGTAGAACAGTTCCCTCTCTAAGGACACGAAAGAAATGAGGTATGACGTGAAGTACAAATTGGTAATCTAACACCAGGAGCATGCTAGGTAAAGGAGCTACCAGGGCAAGCCAGGGAAGCCTGGGGGTACTTTTCAGTAGGAAATGTGCTTTGGGGCCAACTTTAAAGTCTAAAATATGAGGCCACAGGCAGTCATCTTCCAAGCAGAGGACAAGCCCAACAGTCAGAGGAGCCTTGGTCACAGGTTAGGAGGAGACAAGGAGGGGTGGTCCAGCCAGGCTAGTGAGGGAACACTGGCTGCCGAGCTCTCTCTCCTATCCTCAGACAACTATGGTTCGGGAGTCAGAGAGGCCAGATGAGGTGATCACTGTGGGTTCAGCACCCCCCACCTACAGTGTCCAAGACTGAAGGCAGGATGGGAAGGGAGCAGGGAGGGAGGAAGACAGAGGAAAGAGACCTGCTGCCCCCAGTACAAAGCACCATATTGTTTCCATTTGCAACTGCTTTGCCCCCAGAGTCTCCCTGACCCAACTTACAGAAACGTGAGAACAAAGAAGAGCCTTGCTCAACACATCATTAGCCTTAGCTTTAGAATGTGGATCGAATTCCAGCTAATCCAGTGAGCAAGCCTGGGAACCTGGCCCTCCACAGTGAAGTAGCCTAGGGCGTCAAGAGTTCAGTCAGACTGAGAGTCACATTCCCTCTCTTGGGAAACTCCCAGTTTGCTTCCATCTCATCAATCTCTTCTGTATCTTTAGTGCGTCTTTTGTGAATGTGTTCCAGACATGATCTCATCCAGTCACAATATCTCCTGAATAAGAATGATAACGATTAGCATTTGCTCTGTGCTCTAAGTAAACTGAAGCCATACTAAATATATTATCTGAATGCCTAGTTCAGATAAGATGGAATAGGCATTATTCCCATTTTGTAGATGCAGAAACTGAGGCTTGGCAAGGTTATGTCACTGGTAGGGTAGCTCTAGGCCTTCTACCCACATGCCCCAATCCCTGTACCCATCCCATTGACACTGACACTTATTCCCCACACAGGGAAGAGAGTAGGAAGGATCTGTAGTCGGCATTCTGTGGACGGGGGTGAGGAACATGGTACTAACGGACCCAATGGCTTTCATGGAAGAGACAAAACAAACAAAAGTGGAACCTAGGACTCTGTCCTGTGTTCAAGTCACCTGGTGCCTCACTGGGTACCTTGAAGCCATGATAGGATATGATTTTTTAAAATAAATCCCAAACTGTGACTCTTTCTAACCTTATAAACACAGAACTTTCACCAGAGTGATGGCGATTACAGGTGGACCAGATCCAAGGTATGAATGACAGTCTGATTGGGTTGAAAGACACCTAGATGATCAGAAGGCAGTCTACCTGTGAGGATGTTTCCAGAGAGGATCACCTAAGGAGGGAAGAGGGCATCACTATCCCACAGCCTGTATCCAGGGATGCAACGAAAAGGGGTGAGAGAAAGCCCTTGGGTACAGAAGCGCTCTCTCTGTGCTTCTTGGCTGGCCATCCTTGCCTTGCTTCCCATGATGCTCTGCTTTCCAACACAGAAGCAGCAGAACTCAGAAACTGAAGGCTATAATAAACTTTCTCTATTTTATTCTGTCAGGAATTTTCTAACACTAACAAAAGGTCCGATACAAAGTCTATATCTAAATAACCCTTTCTTCCATAGCTATAACTTTTTAAGCAAATGAGAATGACCCACACACATAATTTTAGACAGAGTTCAAGCCTCGGGGAGAAGAGAGATGAAAATGGAGCGAGTCCATCACATGGCATTGGAATTCCTGTTTTAGACTTTCACACTGCCTCCTCCCTGGGTGATATTTTCAAATTCTAGGCATGTGATGGACTAAAGTCCACCAGAGCTATTTCAGTCTGAATTTGGCATTATTGAGTCTAAGATATAGTGTACAAAATAGCCTACAACGTGCAACACCATTGACTTATGTAATTAGAGCTGAGGTAACCAAAATTTTGTTTTGTGGATCCCTAGACTACAGAAGGACAGCTGTCTATCAATTCCTATGTAAACCCCACAGGCCATGTGTGTTGGCCTAGCATTTGCTTTGTGTATGCCAAGGCAAACATAGGCACTGATGCAGATGAGGCTAGGGTGCCCCCTGCCACCCGCAGATGGCTTTAAAACTCAGATCCCTCTATCTAAACCTGGCTTCCAGGTGGAAGAGCTCCAGTTTGTTCTTGTCAGAACTTGGCAGTGAGTTTTTTTCCCTGTTGAAAATTATTCCTAACAAATGGTTCGTGAAAATGTCTCCAGTTGCTCCCTGGCAGAGAAAGAAGGCCTGGATCTGCCGGCTGGGTTGTTGTGCTTGGTGATGCAGTCTGGGGCTTGTATAACACTGACAAGAACCATTTCACTAAGAGTTTTTGTACTGCTTTTCTGCCTGCTCTGGGTGCCCCATCCACCCCCGCCCCAATTCTCAAATGTCCTTACCCTTTAGCCCTGGCCCTCTGATTTATTCCTTTCCCTGAGTGTCTCACATAGGAAGTTCCTGAATCCTGGAGGTCTCAGGATTGTGGAAAACACTGCCCATCTGACTGAAACCACACATCAGATGGAAGAAGCACGGAGGGAAGGGACAAAGGGAAGAGGTATGTCGCAGGATATCTGATCACATTGTGAACCCCATGATTATGAACTGGGAAAACCTTGTTGTGGTGTGGCTCAGCCCTTAGGACACAAGCTTTAATCCAAGAGCTAAATAAAGTCAACCCTAGGTCAAGTGGTGGAGCAGGCAACCAGGGAGTGAACAGAAGTAAACAGAAAGGAGGGGCATTAGTTGGAAGGTATTTAAGACAGTGGAGGAGAAAGAACTTTTCCTTTCTGGGGCATCAGAGGAAGAGGAAGAGGAAGAGGAAGAGGAAGAGGAAGAGGAAGAGGAAGAGGAAGGTCAGCTGGGTGCTCTTTTGAGTTAGCGAGTTTTCATCCCAGCATCTGCTCCTCAGTTTTCATTGGTAAAATTGAATGGCTGGGCTTTTTGTTTATAAAATAACAGAGGTAGAAAGAAAGTGATAAAGAGAGGGAGGAAGAAGAGGAGGAGGAAGACAGTGACTAGGAGGAAGGAAGGGGCTCCAGACCTCACTGCTTACAAACCCTCCCCATCTCCACTGCAGTCCCCACCCCAGGCAGATTTACAGACTGAGAGTGTTTGCAGACCTCTGACGTGCACACCTGCAGTGAGGAACATGCAAGGGCTTGGGAGGGAATTGTCACTCTCTGCTGTTTTCTCTTGGGTAAGGATTTGTTGTTATTTGTGTTTGCTTTCTTGAAGTAGGGTCTCATGTAGCCCAGGCTGCCCCCAACGTAATACATAGCAGAGGATAGCCTTGAGCTCCTCATCCTCCTGCCTCCACCAGGTACTGAGATCACAGGTATGCATCACTATGTCTGGCTTGGCAGAAAAGATTCTTCGTGATTGGCTCAAAACAGGTTTTTAGTTTCCAAAGCTTATTTTGCTTTTCTTTATAACCTAACAATTATAATTGGATTTAGTAACATTAAGTTACTAGAAGCTGGAAAAGAATAAAAAAGTCTTTATATGAAAGATGTTGTCAATAAAGGGAGGGGGCTGGTGAGATGGCTCAGCGGTTGAGAGCACTGACTGCTCTTCCAGAGGTCCTGAGTTCAATTCCCAGCAACCACATGGTGGCTCACAAGCATCTGTAATGAGATCTGATGTCTCTTCTGGTGTGTCTGAAGACAGCTACAGTGTATTCATATAAATAAAATAAATAAATATTTAAGAAAAAAAAAACAAAGGGGAAAACCATGTATTCATTATCATGGCTATCTCATTAGAAAAGCTTAGCAGAAAATATACCCATACACAAAACTGAGAAATACTTGGGAGAATAAACAGCAAGTATTAGCAACTGTGAGACAGTTAGACAACTGAGTGGGTGGATTGTTTTTGTTCCTTTTTGCTTCTCTGAGTTTTCTATATTGAAAATATGTAGCTTCATAATTAAAAATAAAATATAAATAAAAATAACATAGAAACTTCCTTTAGAAAAACAGTCAAAAGAAGGCTTGAGTCAGCCTAGTTCTCTCGGTTTCCTCCAAATGGATGCGGACTGGAAGCGTGGGTTGAGTCAGCTGTTGGGTTCAGATCCTGCTTTCTATACGAAGCCCAACTCCTCAGCTGGAAAAAAAACAGGAACATACTAACACTGACTCTGTAAGCGCTGCTTCAAGGATCAGATGGGATTTTTCCTCATAAAAGTATGCTTCAGTCATGGGCAGTTCTCACTTATTCTTGCACGCTTGTCTTTACAGAGCAGGTTTGAAGTCTCTTAAAGGGGGATAATTGCTGTGCTGTGGTGTCTGTATGTACGTCCCCTTGCTGTGGGGTCCGTATGTATTTCCCTTGCTGTGGGGTCTGTATGTATGTCCCCTTGCTGTGGGGTCTGTATGTATGTCCCCTTGCTGTGGGGTCTGTATGTATGTCCCCTTGCTGTGGGGTCTGTATGTATGTCCCCTTGCTGTGGGGTCTGTATGTATGTCCCCTTGCTGTGGGGTCTGTATGTATGTCCCCTTGCTGTGGGGTCTGTATGTATTTCCCTTGCTGTGGGGTCTGTATAGATTTCCTTGTGTGCACATTTACCACTAGCTTCCTCTTAGCCTCAGCTTAGACAAACACTGGCTTCACTCACCAGCCCCACTCCAGAGGCCTGTTCTGCCGACACAGAAACATAAGGAGCAAGAGGAAGTTGACCCTGTTTCTCTTCATCTGAGCAAGCTAAGCTGTGCTGGAATTAATCACTGGAAGCTATTGGAAGGAACAGCTTACCTTCAGAATCAACATTGGCAGAGGAAGAAGTTCTCCAGGACTGCCTTCCTGAGACTTCCTTTCCAGTGTCTGCTGGTACTCCTCAGAGCAGAACTAGTCCTCCTATACATGTCTCTTACTGGGCAAGGCAAATTCAATCACTGTGCTATGAAATCTAGCGGTTACACTTACTTGGCACCCCTTGAAGGATGGTCACACTGGGCAATCACTTCTTCTATAATGGGTAACCCTCTGACCACGATTGCCAGTATCTCTGGAGAGACGGTTCAGTGGTTAAGAGCATTGACTGATCTTCTAGAGATCCTGAGTTTAATTTCCAACAACCACACGACCCACAACCATCTGTAATGGGATCCAATGCCCTCTTCTGGTATGTCTGAAGAGAGCTACAGTGTACTCACATACATTAAATCAATCAATCAATCAATCAATCAATAAACAAAGAAACAATGATTGCCAGGATCTGTTGCTGACCTTTCCTTGGCACTTGGCCATCTCAAAGGGCAGATAACTCTTAAATCCAGTCAACATAGTTAAGCAGACCATCTCATGAATTTATTTTGTTATTTATTCATTGATTGTTCTTAGGATTTAACATAAAGCTTAGAGCATAGCATGTAAGCAATCTTCCATTGAACCACACCCTGTCCTTCATTTCTTTTTCTTTTTAATTTTTTTATATTGAGATAGAGTTTTATTGATTAGTTCAGACTGGCCTTAAGCTTGTACTTTTCTTGCTTCATATTCACGAGTAGTAGCTATTACAAGCATATACCACTAGGTCTCCTCCCAAGCTATCTTGAGAGATGATAGCATAGCATTGTAATTTAGCCTAGAATTGACTAAGTCTAGATGTAGTCTAACACCAGTCACAAGCCATGCCAGAGGGACCATGGAGGCCAGCATTTTTGAGTGTCTTCTATAAACCAAACTCTTCATTGAATACTCTTCATTTATTTTTATTCTTAAATAAATAAAATTTATTTTTATTTTTAAAACTCCTATCACTCTTTAGGATATCACTATTATTTCTGAGGGGAACACAGGGAAGCTCAGAAAAATTATGTGACTATAATAGGGTGCAAAGTTCAAATGCCAAGTATGGAATGGAGGTACTGGGCCACACAGATAGTCTATTTTCTGCTAAAACATAGAGATAAAGGCTCAGGGTAGACACTTTCCAATCCCATTATTAAACAGATTAAGCTCCAGCAGAGGTCAGAGCTGGCTGTCTCTGGGTTACAGGCTTCAGATGATCCTGAGAACAGACAGAGAAGGCTGGAAGACAGTCAGACAACCCCTGTCACCTTGAGCTAACTCACCTCTTTACCTCAGATTTGAAATGTACAGTTGAGTTAGAATTAAAATAAAAATAGAGGAGGCTCTACAATCCAGTACCCTAGGTAAGAACCCTCAGGGCTAGTCTGCTCTGTGGATTCTGCCAGCCATCCTACCCACCTTGGCTCTCCAGAACCATATGCCAACATAGATAAAAATTATACCTGGCAAAACTATTAAGATAGAGAAAAACATTTTGTGATAAAAATAGATTTAAGGGGAGTTGGAAAGATGACTCAGCGGTGAAGAGCACTGGCTGTTCTAGAGGATCCAGGTTCAGTTTCCAGCACCTGCGTAACAGCTCACACCTGTCTGCGACTCCAGTTCCGGGGGATTTGCATCCTCTCATAGACAAAACACCAGTGCACATAAAAAACCAAGCCAAACCCAAACAGATTTAAGGAATTTACGTTCACAAAGCCAGTTCTACAGAAGAGAGAGAACACTTTTGTCAGATTGAGGCCTCAAAGTCCTCACTGCACACCAGGCAAACAAAAGAGGGCACAAGGAATAAATAAATAATTCTAGAATAGTAAATTGAAAGGTACCTATGAAAACAATATTACCAGGAATTACAACAAAATAACAGGAATTAATATACATTGTTCATCACTAACTGATTAATAAACCTTGTTCAGCAATAATTCTCAATATTAATAGCCTCAATAGAAAGATGCAGACTAAGATACTGGGTAAGAAAACAGGGCTGAGCCTCTTGCTGCCTCCAAGAATCATCTCACTGTCAATGACAGTCATCACCATAGGGTAAATGGGTGGGGAAAATGTATTCTAAGCAATTTGACTAGAACCAAGCAAGCATAATTATTCTAATATCCTATAAAAAAGAACTCAAGCCAAAGCTAATCAGAAAAGCCTGGAAAAGAGATTTCTTATTCATTAAAGGAAAGACCCATCCACAGGACATTATAATTCTAAATATTTACACACTAAGGACAGGGGCACTCAATTTCATAAAAGAAATACTACCTAATCTAACACCATAAACTGGCCCCCACACAGCGTTAGTGCATGATTTCAATAGGCCATGCTCTCACAGATAGGCGTCCTCATAATAGACATGGTTATCCAGACAAAAACCAAACATAGAAACTCTGGTGCTATATGCTATCAAAAATCAAATAGATCTAACAGACATTTACAGAACCTTCCATATAAACATTAAAGAATACACTTTCTGATGGGCATAATGGCGTATACCTTTAATCCCAGGACTCAAGAGGAGAGGCAGGAGGACCTCAGGTCCATATTAGCCAGAGCTACCCAGTGCTTACGACCTAGTCTCAAACAAACAAGCAAAACATATAAACACTCAACAGAAAAGTATGCTTTCTTCTTAGCTAATGGAACTTTCCTTAAGATCGACCAGGTGCTAGAACACAAAGCAAGTCTCAACAAATATAGTATGTCAGAATTTATAAGACACAATGAAGGCAGTCCCAAGAGGAAAATTTATAGCACTAAGTGTCTACATAAAAACAACTCCCCAAAAATCCCTGGCATGATTTCATATCACTATCTTAATGTTGGACCTGAAGACATTGCAAAACAAGAAGAAACATGACCCCAAAAGAGTAGATGGGAAGAGATAATCAAAACCAAGGCTGAAAATAGTGAAATCAAAACAAAACAAAGCAGGAAACAAACCAAACAACACAAGGAATCAATGAAAGCAAAAGTCAGCTCTTTGACAATATTAACAAGATTGACAAACCTTTAACCGAATTAGCGAAGATAGAATCAGATAGGGGACTCAGACGAACAAAATCAGAGAAGAAAAGGGAGACATTACAACCAAGATGCTGAGAAAATCCACAGAACTAGAGTAACGAAAACCTCAACTGAGTGAGGACACACGTCCTTGGCTCGTGGCTTCAGAAGGTTTGGTCTGTGAGCTTGGGCAAAGCATCATGGTGGAGGGATGTGGTGGAGGACATTCACCTTGTAGTGGCCAGGAACCAGAGTAACAAAAACAGGAAGGACAAAACCAAGTCAAACCCAAACAGATTTAAGGAATTGGGAACAAGTGACCTCCTCTAGCTAGGTTCCACCTCAAATAGTGCGACCAGCTCACCTAAGCTTAAATACATAAGCCTAATGGGAGACCTTTCATATTCAAATGATAACAACATTATGTACTCAAAAATGGATGTATACAATTACTTTAACTTCATAATCCTGGCAGCTTTCCAACACCTGCATTATGTTTTATCAATATCTTTTAAAAGTACAATTTTCATAAGTAGGTATAATATGCTTATATGTGATCCAAGCAGTCAGAGTACAGAAAGAAACTTGCTTCTGATGTAAAGATTCTATTTTAGTTTATATCTTTCAAAAGCATTTACCATGCTTCTGTCCTCCAAGAATAAAGTCTAAACGCATGTACCTAAAGGTCAAGTTTCTGGGGGTTGAGACTTCATACAGTGTCTGAGCTTTCAAAGCAATACATAGTTATTTACTTTCTACTATGTAGAATCCTTTGCTCTTCACAACTTAACTGGCATATGTGTATGTGCACACACACATGTTCATATATGTATGTGTGTGTTAGAACCATATTACAAAATTTCCAGGAAAAGCTGGAAAATACCATAGTTCCCTCCAGAACTACAACAGCACTTCCACTGTCTCCATCTGAGGAAGCAGTCTATGGCTTGTGTGAGCAGTCTATGGCTTATGTGGGCAGTCTATGGCTTGTGTGGGCAGTTCAGGGCTTGTATGAGCAGTCTATGGCTTGTATGGGAAGTCTATAGCTTGTGTGGGCAGTCTATGGCTTGTGTGTATGTATACCTTATGTTTTCACATTATTTCTTCATATTTCTTACTACCCTCAGGCTATAGATTTTATTAAGACATGGAATGCATGGAACTCCCTGATATACCCTCAGGGATATAATCTTACTCTTAGAATTATTGTTATTATTTTTTAAACCAAGACTCTCCAGTTACTAGTTAAGAGTCTGATTCACCAAGGCCACATGGAAATTTGATGCATTTGCCTTCCTGTGTCAAAAGCTTAAATGTGCTGCTTGTTGCATAAGGCATATGCTAGTTTATACAATGTGAAGGGGCTTTGTTTGGTGTTTGGTTTTTTGTTTGTTTGTTTTTCTTTCTCTATACTACCTGTGTGGGGCCTGAGGCATTTCTGGTATTTTCTGGTATTATTTTCCCCTTCCACCTCAAATTCATTTAAACCCTTCTGGAAACCCAGATCAGCAGGGTTCTCTTCCAATTGGCTGCCTCTCCAATCTTCACAGGGAGTGCTCTACTCCTCTCCAGGAGTGCACCACGCTCACTCTGTAGATCCAGCGCTGAGACTTTCTAAAACACTTGTCACACAGACAGCCAAAAGCCTCCTCTCTTTGCCAGTCACTACATCACATGGAAAGAGAGATAAAACCCCCAGTGCTCCAGAGCCTTTCCATTTGTCAAAGGAACACAACAGGAATGTGTTCCGAATGTGCAGGAAGTAGAACAGAGGGGGCTGGCCCACAGGTTTGATAACAAAGCATGGTGAGCTTTTCATAGTATATCCAATGGAGGCTCCCACCTCAATTATTGACATGAAAGATAAACAAAAATGACCTTCAGAACTCTTGGTTGAGTGTTAACCCATACATAAAACATCTTTCCCCTAAGAGTGGTCATCACAAGTTCCTCTCTCCATTAGCTCAAGCTCATAACTTTTGCCTGGTGTCCACAGAGGAAACATCCTGAATCCATCCGAAATGTCACACAAAATCCAAAGGGCAAGACAGCCCCTCTTCTCTTCACATCCTTCCACTCGCCAACTTCATGACATTAGTTTCTAAGCATTTTCTTGGCTTTCTTCTTCAGGAAAATTTTCATCTGCCTAAAACCCTTTCATCCTTGCAAAGGAGCCGGAGTGTGAAAGGGTATCTATTTAGGCTCTCCCTCCTCTGCCACCTGCTTTCATTTGCAGCTGCTATAAATGGTCAACATCTCAGGCTGAAGAGAAGATGTAACTGACTCCAAAGGTCCCTCCCTGTGTCACCCAGGCAGCCATGTTTACTTGATCACCAGATGAAGTAATGCTAGGCCTAGCTTTCACCCACAGTTCTCTTTGACAATTCCAAAGAGGTGAGTAATTTTTTCTCTCTTAAGAGTAAACTTTGAAGAGGGTTAAAATATGCTTGTTATGTTTTCATTAGAATATAGGAACTGTATGTCTCAATGTTTAACACCGAGTCTTGATGGTGCACACATATTAATGAAACTGGTCGTCAGCTTCCAGCTTCTTTCTTTCTTTTTGTTTGTTTACAAATTTTTTTATTAGATATTTTCTTTATTTACATTTCAAATGCTATCCCAAAAGTTCCCTATATCCTCCCCCACAGTCCTGCTCCCCTACCCACCCACTCCCATTTCTTGGCCCTGGCGTTCCCCTGTACTGGGACATATAAAGTTTGCAATACCAAGGGGCCTCTCTTCCCAATGATGGCCGACTAGGCCATCTTCTGCTACATATGCAACTAGAGACACGAGCTCTGGGGGTACTGGTTAGTTCATATTGTTGTTCCACCTATAGGGTTGCAGACCCTTCAGTTCCTTGGGTACTTTCTCTAGCTCCTACATTGGGGGCCCTGTGTTCCATCCTATAGATGACTGTGAGCATTCACTTCTGTATTTGCCAGGCACTGGCATAGCCTTATAGGAGACAGCTATATCAGGGTCCCTTCAGCAAAATCTTGCTGGCATATGCAATAGTGTCTGGGTTTGGTGGCTGATTATGGGATGGATCCCTGGGTGGGGCAGTCTCTGGATAGTCCATCCTTTTGTCTTAGCTCCAAACTTTGTCTCTGTAACTCCTTTCATGGGTATTTTGAGGGCACAGTCTTATAATCTCCATGCACAACCCTGGCTTATTTGCCTTTAGTACTACAAGTTCACTGATGACACCTTTGACTATCTGGTCATTATAGACATGCTGACCCACTAGAGTCCTTCCACTTCCATACACTTTATTTCATCCCAAATGAAAAAAATGGATTTTTAAATGTACTCTGTTCATGTTTGAGATTAAAAAAAATATAGAGTATCATATAGTAAAACCAGTAAATGGAGATTTATTAACTGAATCACTTCATTGTGTAATTTTTTAAGTTGTCCATTCTTTCCAAAATACTACACCAATGCTACGTAACTGTGCTTAGCTGCTCAAGTGTGATTTGGTATATTGAGACTTTTGCTAACATCTCTTCAAATGTAAATGCTTCTAACTTGGGGCTATGTAAGCTTATAGAAAATCTGGTCTTTTACATAATGAGACCATAAAGCAGAGCACTCACAGGGAAGTGCAGCTGCCCTCTAAGCTGTGGGCATTTGAGCACTTGCCTACCACAAGACAGTATGTCAGAACAATACAGAAGAGCTATATACTCCAGTCTGTTAAGTGGCAAGATGCAGGCACATCTTTCCCCTCACAATCATGCTGCTAAGGACAACGTCTCGCCTTATATTTGTTTGTCATCCCAATGACAATATGCATCAAGAATATAAATGTCTCTTAAACCTGCTTTATGCTAGGCTGGGTCATTTGGTGAGTAAACAGATAACTCAGGTTGAGGTTTTGTGAGTTTTTAGCAGGATCAGGGAGTATTCCCACCAGAGCCAGGGTGTCTTGTACTGCATAAGAGCAAAGGAGTACATAGAGTCTATGGACACAGATTCCCTGGGCTTTCCCTGCCTAGGCCCTCACTACCTGCACATTGAGTATCTCCTGTCCCCATCACTCTCGAAGGCCCTAGGGACTGCTGCATTTCCTGTGGCTTAGCCACTAGGCAGCTAATTCAAACACTGCCATCTGCAGGACGAGATGAAGGCTCCTAAAACCTTTAATTCCTCCAAATGAGTTGAATATCTTTAAGATATATTCAAGAGTTATTAGGCATGGAAGTTGGACATTCAATACTCAATAATCAATCACCACATTGGTTCTTCATATTGTTTACAGCTGGCGGAAAGAGTTGCCTTAACCGTCTTTACCTAATCACAGATACCTCCACCATCCCAGATTGAAGATGCATTTATTCAGGGGTTTTCCAGCCCTTCAACCTCTCTTCAGCGTTAGTCATTTCCTTCGCTTAAGTGCTTGCTCTTCCCCTCAGAAAACCAAACTTCTGGGGACAACAGATGTAGTAAAACAACTAAAGGAAAACCCCAAACTCCTGGATACAGAGAATGAATGCTAAGGCTTGCCTCTCATGTCAGAGCCTCTTAAAAAGGTGAGGTTAAATAATGACGGACTCTCTAGGCCACTGCTTATAGGTGACCCGTGGTTTGCCGGTCTACAACATATGTGACTCCCTTCTTTACCATCCTTACCACAGCAACAGCGAACAACATGGAGCGAGGGCTGAAGCTTTCTGTCATGGCTCTCTATCATTATCCAAGAATTTTCTGTGTTGATATACACGTATAATCCTAGCACTCAGGAGACTTAAACAGAGGACAAGTTTGAGGCTAGCCTGGACTGCTAGAAAGTTCCAGACCAGTCTTGGTTGCATAAGAGAGATTCTATATTTTCAAAAAAGAGGTTTACACTTTTTGATACTTCCTTCCAATAGTCCTCACCCAACTCAGGCCAGAAGCAAAAGCCAAAGACTAAACTTCTCCTGCTGGGATTGCTCTGTGCACATCTCCTAGTAATCACGTTCCATCGAGCAAAGTCTGTCTCAGGCAGGTAGCCACTGACAGTGCATTTGCTCTTCTTGTTGTCTGATTTTCTTACATAAACTGTCAAGTAAAGAAGGCTAAGCAGCCTAGATAGTTCAGAGTGGGGGATGGGACAAAGAAAGAGGTTTGATTGATTTTTAGACTACAAAGTCCACCTTTACTGGCTTGTTCACAAGGCCTCATGACACTTGCTTAGGTAGTTCCCTTTTGTCCCCCTTGTTCTTTATAGAGGACATGCTCCTGAGACATTTGGAAGTTAGAACTATCTTCTGTTTCTTTTTTTTAATAGTCTAACCAAAAGCTCATGTACAGAAATATGAATTATTTCAGAGAAAAACTGCAACAGCTGCCCAACAGGATGGTACTGCTGCACCCTCCCCCTCCCCATTCTTTGTTTTGGTCATGCATACTGTGTACGCCAATGGGCACTGAGAAATGAATTTTATATCCAACTCCCATATACAATAAAGATGGAACAAGGATACAAAGCTGTTTCTGGAGCTTGATACACCTGGATAATTTCAGCAGAGCTCCCGAGAAGCAAGATGATGTGGCCACATTAAAGAGCTTTCTGAGTCTCCATGTTGTCTTCTATAAAACAAAGCTGACTATCTATCTATAGCTCAAACCATTCTTTAGTATGAATTTAAGCTAGTGGCCTCTGCTGATACATAGAATGCATTGTTTCACATGTAAGGAACATCAGGCATTGCTGGAGGAGTCAGAAGAAGTGGAGTTGTGGTAGACACTGACTTACTCGAATGTAACAACACACAAAAGCCAACGGTCCCCCTTGTGGCCTACAAACCAAGACTGCAAATGCCTTTGAGTCCACAGCCTACTATAGACAATGAGAAGACATCAAGGAAAGCTGAGCTGGTTGTGGCTGAGGGTAGCTTTAATGACATGCTCCCAGAAAAATGAGGGTCTGGACTACAAGACAGCCCAAAGAACAGGAAGAGTAAAGCTATGGGATGGCTCTGCTCTGAGAGACCACTCCAGGTATAACAGCTCCACTCTTTGTAGAGCAGTAGTTTTCAAACTGTTGGTCACGACCCTCTGGGGAGTTGCATATCAGATATCTTGCCTATCAGATATTTATATTATGACTCATAACAGTAGCAAGATTACATGTATGAAGTGGCAATGAAATAATTTTGTGGTTTGGGGTCACCATAATGTGAGGAACTATACTAAAGGTTTACAGCATTAGGAAGGTTGAAAGCCACTGTTGTAGATGGTTGTACATGGTCTCTTCCATCCTTGTGTCCTAATAGACTAACGGGATACCAAGAACATCCAATAGCTAAGATATTTTAATTGGGGCTGTATCCTGTTTATCAGAGCCCTTACAGAACCTGTGTCCACACAATGTTGATCAAGAGCAGTTTGTCCTACAGATCATATTCATATGACTAGGAAGATTTTAAAAAAAATGTGTTAAACCACGGTGAGAGTGGCTCAGGAGCCCTCATCTCTTGCAGCTCATGGTTTCTGTAGAAAGGAGTCAAGTGTTCCTTAAAGGTGTGGCCTGGTAGGTAGAGCATGGTCCAGCGGATGTCCCTATACCCATGTATGCATGTGCAGTACATTGGACTCAGTAAGTTTTATTTTCATTTTTTAACAAAAGACACAAAGTCAAGAGTCAATAGAGGGTAGAGAGAGGATCTGGGAGAAGTAGGGGGTGAATATAACCAAACTACACTGTATGGACAAAATTCTCAAAGGACCAAAATATTATATTTAAAAACATGATAAACTAATACAACATAAAACCATTTTCCCAATTGTAAGTGTAAGCTCTATGCAACCGTCATAACTACAATTCATAGGAACTCACTCTGCAAACTCAAAACTTTGTGACACAGTAACGTCCCTCTTTCCTACTCCATGACAACCACCTTTCTCTTCTGTCTCTATGAACTTGGCTACATCAGGCTCTCTAGGTAAGGGTGGAACCATCTGATATGTGTCCTACTGTGACTGGTCTACTTTCCTTAGTATAAGACTTCAAGGTTCATCAACACTCTATCATGTACTAGCATTTCCTCCCCTTTTAAAGTTGAAGGATAATTTATTGTATGTATATATCACATTTGCTCATTTGTCCATCCTCTGATGAATGTGATATGTGTGCTGCCCCCACCTTTGAGCTATTGGGAATAGCGCTTTGGGAAATATGAGGTACAGATACCCTTATTTCAATCCTCTTGGGAGTATCTTGGTGTAAGGATACTTGAAATTTTTTGAGGAATTGGCATAGTTTTCCACAGTGGTGCATGGTTTTATATCCCTGTCACCATGCCTAGGTTGTCATGTGTGGCTTTTCCCACCACTCACATTGCCTGAGTTCAGATAAGTTTGAACAGGGCTTTCTGTCTCTTGTATGACCATGGTCATTTCTGTCCCCCTCCCCCCAATTTGGAAGGTCTCCTAGAGACACAGTGATACTCCATCGCTCCTCTGTCCGCATCTGGTTCTTGGCGGGTCCTCTTTTTGAATCTACAGGGCACTGCTTGCCTTCCAAGATAAAGGCTCAGGCTCTGCACAATGCTCAGGGCAGCATCTACATTGAAGGCTGTCTGCAGGTGGAATCACAGCAAGCGCTGGATAAAGCTCTGATGTGACAAGATATAGCCTTGTTATCCTCACACTTTAACACACAGACTCCTAATGCCCATTTGTACATCCTTCCTAACCCTATTCTTAAAGAGTTTTATTTTCCACTGCAACTACAAACAAACAAACAAACAAACAAATGAACAAACCAAAACAGCTGTGCAGCGATACTTCATCTTCAAGATGAAGGTTTTCAGGATCTACTTGGAAAATATCCCAATAGACAAATATTACAGTGTAAGGTTCTAGAGATTAATAACCAGCAACTCAAACTATATTGTTGCCCAAATTAGAAAACAGTGCTCTTTTTAAATGTGTGTGCTCAGCTAAATATTGAGTAGACTGAATATTGAGTACATTTTAAATTAAAGATGGCAGTGATTCTAAGAACATTCTCCGGGCATATCCACCCTGTAGGTACATGGCTGACAATCAGGCGCCATCTCTTCCTTCAGGTCTTGGATGGTGCACAGCTTTGCAAGCAGGGCTGGGGTAGTTTTTAGCTCCCACTTATCAGCAATGATAGTGAAAAGCAGGAACCTTGGGCTAATGATGGATCTAAGGACATTAACTTCCTGCCAGCACCACCTTGTGGACAAGACAGGTTTTAGACCATAGTGGTAGGAACATTCTCTAAGACCTTGAGCTAGGCTGTCTACACAGTGGCACCCAAGGGAAGAGAAGGCCTTTTTATATTAGGCCAGAAAGACAGACCAGCAGATATTAACTATCAACCCAATATGTTTGCATCCAACATCAAAGCCTTACTTGACTACACACACACACACACACACACACGCACACACACACACAGTATCTTACCTGTGCCACTTCTTCAAAGTCATCATGCCTCTTCTGTAGTGCACGTGCTCGATGCAAGGACTTGCCAACCCCAGTGTGTTTGCTGAGAAAGGCCTCGCCATGGTTTTCAATCCAGTCCAGCACCTGGCCAGAGAAGGAAGGCAGAAACAATGACTTCTCAGGAGGAGGAAAGTCATGTGGCACCATGTACAACTGCTTGAATCCTACTTACTGTCCCCCATGCCCATGAGATCAGTAGTGCAGAGAGAAATGCTTAATCCACTGTGAACACAAGTCATTGGCAATGGGATAGTTCTACCCTGAACTAAATCCAACTCAGTCATTTTAATCTCTAGAACAGCTTCCCATTACCTTTTTTTTTCTTTTTAGAGCCCTTGTCATGCCATCATTTTATTTGTTAGTACTTGCTGTTATTACTTTGGAGCTGGGGATTGAATTCAGGGTTTCCCACATACCAGTCCGTTTTTCTAAATGAGCAACCGAGGCCACACAGGCAAATATCCTCATGGCTTTCACCCCATCAAGGAAAGTCAGCTATATTGGTAGGAAATTAGGCAGGAGACAGCAGTGAGGTAGGACTAGGCCACTTGCCCCTCACTCTACCATAAAATGTCACAGCAGTAGTACCAGTCACAGGATCTGCACACACACACTCTTGTGTCATATAGCGCACCCTGGAGGTTCCCTTCAGTCTTGCACCCGAGCCGGGTACTCAACACATGCGATCAGGAGGATAATAGGCCCCCTGTGCCTTCTTGCCACCGCTCTCCAACCAACCAACAAGTTAATCAGTCAAGGTCTCTGCATCCTAAGGCTGAGAGTATTTATCTTGCTGATTGTAGTAGAGGCTCCATATTCTCACAGGCTTAAAAGTCTAGAGACTTAGGCCGAAGACGTTTTCCTTAGTGTTGAAGCTCAGAGCAGCAGTGGCTCTGGCTGTTGAGGGAGGAGTGAGGTGTTAAAGTAAGAAATAAACACTTCTCCTAAGGGACGCTTGGGGACGCTTGGGAAGGTGCACAGACACCTTGAAATACACAAGGAACCAAAGTTTTAAAAAGCACCGTTTACATCTCACAACCAGCCTCACAAATATGAACGTGTCCAAGGGAAAGGGAGGCAGCACATGTCTCGGTCTCTGAGGAGTTACTTCTTTAGCCACTGAGATGACTTAATGCCTGCAGTTTGCAAAGTATTAGCATCTGTGTCTCTGTGTGCAGACCACAAACTCTCGACTCAGATCCACGGCCTTCAGTGTAACTTAGCTTTGTGGGCACATCTGCACATACAGCAGGCTGATGGGCTTCTCAGTAGACCCTAGCAGTACTGACAGTTACACCGCACACTGAAGTTTCACATGCGGCTCTGGAATTCTGGATACCACTGCATTTCTGGTGAGCTGGTTTAAGTGAGCCTGGCCCCAGAATTTGAATATCAATGAATGAAGAGGAAGTGGCTCCCTGGCAAACCCTGGATCCCATTGCAGTACAAATAGGCATCAAAGCATCCCTTGTATGTACCCCCATATTAAGTCTTTCTCATCTGTCAGATTATATTTAAAATACATGATGATAGTTATTTTGAGTTGGTATTTAAACATTTCTGGCATTGGAGATAGCCTTTTGTTTTTATCTAAAGAGTCCTTGATCAAACCGGCATGGTGGTGCACTCCTTTAATCCTAGTACTCAGGAGGCAGAGGCGGGCAGATCTCTGTGAGTTCAAAGCCAGCCTGGTCTACAAATCAAGTTCTAGGATAGCCAGGGCTACACGGAGAAATCCTATCTCAAAAACAAACAATCAAACAAACAAACAAACAACACCAAAAAACAAAACAAAGCAGGCAGAGAAGAATGGAACATGAATAATCATATGCTCCTATGATTATTGACTATTTTTACTGTGCCCTAGAAGCAGGTACTAGAGCTATCCAGTAGAAATGAGGCTACAGTCACAAGTGGTCCTGACTCTAGGCATTCAGTCTATGGGCTAACAAATGACAGTCACTAAATCGTACAACTCTCCATCAATTGCAGAGGTGAAAATCACCACATGCCAACTGCTGTCTAGATGGAGTTGGGAAAGGTCTCTGAAGAAGTGAGATTGTTCTTGATCCAAGAAACCATAGGACTTACCTTATTGTTACAAGACTTAACTTTTAAAAGATGCAGGCCTAGCTCAAGCAGGAAGAATAGGAAATAGGTCAGAGAAATCTGAACAAAACCGCAGTGAGTTCTGGTGAACTGAGTGGAAGGTTCTAGTAACATTCTGCTATTCATCCACTGAAAGGTTGCAAAAGGAGAGACATCATCAGATCCCTGTGGACCAGCTACTGTTCTGATTACGGAACCTCAACTGGAGGGAAGCAAGAGGAGAGACACAGGGAAACTGAGACCAGCATAGAGATTCTCACAAGACTGATGCCGGCTTAGATTTGGTAAACCAACTGCCAGGATTGGGTGGTTGAATGTGGCGGTGACAGAGGAAAAAGCAGTAAGGCCAAGTCACCAAGGGCACAGCCTGACGGTGAGCAGGAGGGAGAGGCAGTGACTGGATAAAAGCAAACATCGAGACAGGCCAGCAGAGACGCAGCCGTCTTAGAATCTCTCTCTGCACGTATGGACGCCCTGGTTTGTTCACATGTGACAGAGATGGTTGGAACCCTGAAGGTGAGAAGGAAATACCCTCTAGAGACACTTGTCAATCTGATGTAGCAAGCTGTGTCTTTTGTTTCAGAAATGTAATTTATATTAAGAATTAAAAATAAATGATGAAATTGTTAATGTATGAGGCTCCATTAAAGAATAAGAAAACAGGGAACACTAAGTTCATTTTAGAAACAGAACCTCAGACTTAAATGGAGTGGGTTCCCTATTGCTGACAGGGATCTTCAGTGCAGCATAGTTTTGAGTGCCCTGTTAACCCAATACACAAATACCACAAACTGTGACTGCCAGTGAAGGCCCACCTCCTCTCCACACCCTGCTCTCTGGAATCTCACTTCTTCCTTTAAGTTGTCTATGTGGTCCTCTCACTTCTCCCTCCCCAGACTCCCTCCTAGTCACATGTTAAGCTACACTTAAAAATCACTGTCAATCTTTTGATAACCAATCCTGGGGAAGGTGGCTCCTGACTGTTTATGACTTTGAGTTTGATTTTGAGACAATGTCTTACATCACCAGGCTGTCCCCAAGTTCAAGATGTAGTGAAAGTTGCCCTTGAATTTTGGATCTTTCTGCTCTATCTCCCAAGTCCTGGAATTATAGGCGTGTACTACCACACCCCACCCTTTGATTCTGTTTGAACCACAATTACTAATTGGAACAAAGTATAAGGCCACATAGGTATGAAAATACCACCATACAACCCATTACTCTGTATGAACAAAAATTTAAAAATACACATAGAAAAAAAAAACCCTCCACAATTATGGCCCACAAACCTGTCTCTCCCACGGGACTGTAACTGCCTCATAATTTCAGGGCACAGCACAGGCCAGCATGCAACAGTGAGTGGTTGCTTAGTTTGTGTGCAATTGAATTGAACTCAAACTGATTTCTCCAGCACAGACTTATGGGGTCAGATGTTATCACCTCTACATTCCTACCACTCACAGTCTGCATTCGAAGTTCCTTCTGTGTGTTTCCCTATCCCTGTCACTATTCCACTTGGCAGGTAGTTCCTAGGAGAATGAAAGAAACATGGGATTTTCACGTTGAACCCGATCCTTTCTTTTTCCAACACACAGCACCTTTGCCTGTACCCCCTGCTTAGGGGATGGGTGATGGATATTTATGGCCATAGGTTGCCATTCCTCTGTAGCTAAGGCTTCTGCCTCTCTGTTGAGCAACCCAATTCTGGACAAGCCTAATTTTGTTCAGTCACTAGAGTAGCCTGGACTTCAACAACAAGACAATCTAATAACAACTTGGAAAACTCCTGCTCCATTCTCCTGCCCTGACATTTCAACCAAAAATAAGCGGTTGCCCAGAACAGCCTTTTCTTAAGAGATGCTCACATCCTGAACCAGATTTGAGAGCCAATTATGCATGGTTTCTTAATCACCCCTTTCTTTCTGTCCAATTGTGTTTATACTATCTAACATACAATCAAGATGAAATGTTCTTCAAGGCAGGAGGCTGTCCTTTCCAGTAGCCAGGGAGGAGGGAGCACCCCTTTGAAGGAAATTATTGAGCATCATTGAACAGTGACCTGGAACACAACTGAACAATAGAAGGTAATCTTGGTATCAAGGACTTTGTAGTCCTCTCCTACACACCCGGACCCTCTTCTTAAACCCACCCCTGTGGCATTTCTATTCAGCTCTCTACTCCCACAATCCTTCCCATGGCTCTGCAATACGCACATATTTGTTTGATTCGATCCCTGTTTTATTTCCACCCACAGTATGAACGCCATGTGGCCAAGGGCTTTTTTAGTTCATTGTTGTGTTCTCAAATGCTAAATAAATGATCAAGTAAACTAAAAGAAACGTGTTTTTAGCACTTCCTGTATGATAAGAGGTTAAAAAAAAACCATGAAAGAGATAAGGACCTTTTACAGTCAGATATGGATTCAGAATTCTAACCCAGGGATTCCCTTATCTGGGTTTCTTTGATAAATCACCTTATTAAAAGAGGCTTTTTAATTTCTTATACTAAATTGGCCCATGGTAAAACAAGCAGGACATCTGAAGCTTCTAGAATACCAAAGAGTTCCTTCCTTCCAACTGTATGTGCCAGTGCCCTCACTCCCTACCCCATCAATTCAGAAAGCCCTTGTTCTGAAGTGCCTGGGCACCAGCAGGGAAAGTCCTCATTCTTAAGCGACAGCACCAGCAGGCTTCTGCGACACACTTTGCTGTTAGAGGGTTAAGTACACACGATGTACAAGAGCACCTGGCAGAGTCTACAAATCATTACTCCTGCCTATTCCCACAGTACACTGAGCACTGTTTCCAGAGGGGATCGGCCAGAACCACAAGCACCGATCAGTTTGTGACTAGAGAGCAGGCAGGCATCACTTCAATTACCAGGAACTCATTTTGGTGTTTTGTTCCCTCTTTGGAATGAGCATGGTGAAGATAAACATCTTGCTATGGCGGGAGAGGCCATCATTTTTTTCTGGATGGGCAGAGTTAATGCTCATTAGCAGGTCCACAGTCTCTGTCTTTCCCCTCAGAGTTGCAGTTCTTCCTTGTGACAGATCCATGCCATGTGGAAAGCATCTGAGAGCCTGAAGACCTCAAGTCTCTGTCATCTTCCTTCAGAGCCTTGACATCTCAGCCAGCCCACACCGCTTCCCCCCAGGCAGGACTGAAGTTAGAACTTGGCACCTCTCTGAAAGACTTTCCTCATTCTGCTATGGACTCCCCTTCTTCTTAAGGCTTGAAACTGTTGTCAGAGGCTCTGAGCTTCAAAATCATCTGGGATTCTTTTAAGTATAAGCACAACTCACTCCCAGATTCTGAATTAAAAATTATGAAACTGTCTTCCAAAGGGTGTTCAGAAAACATCCCACTCCACTGAGATGACTTTAATTCTATATGTACACCCGACACCTCCTTTGTTTCTATTAAAGAAATGGACATTAAGTACTGTGTAGTATTTTTACAGGAATGGACTCAGACCGGCAGGGCTCAGTCACCCTTGCTCAAGCTTGCCACACTCCGTTACTATGATCCCCTGCACATGTGTCCCTATTCGACCTCAGCCCACTTAAGTTACGTCCAAGTTCAGAAGACCTACATTCACTCTGATTTTGTTTCCTCTCTGCTCAGAATTCTTTCATTAGTAACAACACAAATTGTTTAGCTTGGTGCCCAGGGCTCTAGAATCAGTATGTTAAGGCCCAAGGATTCACTACTTATGAACATAACTAAAAATAAATTGAAGGCATTACAGATATTGTAAACTGTTCATTAAAGTAGTCTAAAGGGGTCAGTGGCCTCCTGCGAAGGGACTTCCTCCTCTCATCATCTCCCTCACTCTGACAGGCTTCCTAAATAGTCTGGGGAAGTGCTGGGCCTGCCTTGCAAGGTCATCATCTTTGGAGGATCACTCTTCGGTCAGGATGGAGTTTTCACTGATACATATACACACACAAACACACACACATACACACACACACATACACTCTCACACACACTCTCACACACACTCTCACACACACTCACACACACACACACTCACACACACAAGCATGCACACACATTCAAACACAAAAACTCACACCCTTGCATGAATGCACATACACTCAAAAACATATACATGTATGCATACACATACACACACTCAAACACATATGTACACATGCACACACAGCAACACCATGGGAGATGGTTGTGGTGGGAACAAGAAGCAAGGCACACAGAAAGAGGGTGTAGAGGGCAGGGTGGATGTAGGATGGAAATGGGATCCAGAGGAAGAAGGTACAAGAGGAACATGAAAATCCTAGGAAGAAGGGTATGAACATGGAAGCTACTAGCCTCTGACCTGTGGCATCCAAGAAAATGCAGAGAGAAGTGGCACCCATTGCCTCCCTCTTCCGAGGGGAGAAGAGTGGAGCATGCCCAATAATGTGAAAGCACAGAGAGACAGGTGTGTGTGTGTGTGTGTGTGTGTGTGTGTGTGTGTGTGTGTGTGTGTGTCCCTATCTTCCCTCCAGTCAGAGAGCTATTCTGCCCTCCTTCCCTTGGCACACTCAGCTAAGCCTCCTGGTACTCTGGCTGGAATTTCATTCTGCCTAAAGAATTCTTGTGTTTTATACTTGAAAATGTCTGAATGAGTGGATTATCACCATTAAAAATTTAAGTGAGAAATTTAAAGTGCTAATTACTGCCACAGGCAAATGAGTTTTATTCAAATATATGCTACAAAGGACGGAACCAGCAAGGCTGAGTTAACATCACAGGCTGTGAAAAATGGGAACTGGGAGCTGGTGTCCTAGGGTAACTTGTATCACATGTAAAGAGGTGTAGAGAGGAATTCTTAAATGATGGGGCACAAGGAAAGGTTGCAGGGAGTGAGTATGACTGTTCTTGTGGCACAGTTAGTTTGAGGATCAGTCTTAGGCTACCCGTAGGAACCCAACATAGGAAAAATCTCTCCCAGGGCTCTTTCAATCAGTGATGTTCCACACTAAATGAAAAACCCTAAGGCTGGGGTGTGTCTTATTCTCACTCTCCCCCCATGGTGCTGCAGTGTAAGCTAACGGCATGAGCTCCAATGTCAGGTAGACCTGGGTTTGATGCTAATCTGCCATCAGGAGTTGGATTAGAAGTGAGTTGACTTAACCTATCTCTGCCTCGATTTCCTTCTCAGAAGGATGGAGACCAAACTGCCACCTACCTCATGGGGTTGGGAGATTAAATAGGAAAAAGTAACTGAAGGGATTAGATGTCCAATCATATTTCCTCCTACAGATGGTGTATCCTGAGCTCTGAACAATGTACCTTTTATAGATAATTTAGTCTAAAGAGATGGAACTAATCTTTTCTTTGATGTTTGACTTTCTTCCCAATGTTCTTATCATAAGACTGGTCCATTTCTAATCTAATCTGACAACTCTTCATATGTGTATTCTAAGATCTGATTGTGTGCACAAGGTGTATGAGTCTTTCGCTCTTAGACTTTAATTTTTCCCTGTGTAGGAAAAGTTAGTTTCCAGACCCATCATGTTTTGGTCACCTTTTGTTGTTGTTGCTGATCATTTTCTTTTTTTTTTTTTTTTTTTTTGGTTTTTCGAGACAGGGTTTCTCTGTGTAGTCGTGGCTGTCCTGGAACTCACTCTGTAGCCCAGGCCGGCCTCGAACTCAGAAATCCGCCTGCCTCTGCCTCCCGAGTGCTGGGATTAAAGGCGTGCGCCACCACGCCCGGCTTTGCTGATCATTTTCAAGGCAACCCACAATGCACACCTTTTACTACATAATATTGCCAATTGGATTATTCAATGGCTAAACTCACTTAGTCTGATTAGGGAGCTATAGTCACTACAGTTAATGAATGACTGATTATCTGTAATTAAAAAATACTCACAATTCTCTTTCAGGCATTTTTTTTGGCAAACAAAATAAACAGTAAAATCTATAATTTTCCACATGAGGCACCAGGAAAATTAATGCAGGAAGATTGCTGTGCAGCTCAGGAAGTCTGGTTCTAATAGTACTTTTCATCAGCTCAGAACATTGCCACCATGCAAGCCAAATCTTGATGCCACTCCTCTGTTAGCTTACAGGAGTAGACTGTTTAAAAACAAGATGTTCTTTTTAAGGGGAGGCATGGGAGCCTCAAAGGTGCCAGCTCCCCATGAACACACCCATCTTCCAGCCTGCAGTGGGCACACAGCCAGACTTCCTCTCTCTGCTCTGCCTGTATATGGCTTAGTGCTTTGCACTCTGAACTTCCTAAGAACACTGCTCCAAGCTCTCTGCTTATGCACCAAGAAGAACCAGTGCGACTCTCACCCCACCACCAGAGGGAGCTCTATGCTGGACTCCACCAGTTCATCATTCTTTTGCTTTCTGCCTGGAACCAGAAAGCCCTAAGGTGCATATGTCTTCTCAGGAGCAGGGGCTTCAAACTTCCAGCATAAGTAGACAGTCCAAAAAACACTGTAGGACCATTAAACAAAACAAAAAACAGGCAAGGAAGAAAGGGAGGCAGAACAAGTTGACCTGCTCGGTTACTCTGAAAACAGTTCCTCTGACTAAGAAAACACACAAGCAATTTACTTCTCACAACGAATAGATGTCTAGTTAGTAGTTACTCCCTGCTCTTCCCAACCATATGAGGTCTATGTGGGCTTTTTCACACACAGGAAGCCAGAGGAGTTACAGGACCATAAAAGGCATAAGGTGGCTGATGCTGATAGGGACTGCTTTTATGGCTGTTGCTCAATGCTGTTCTATGCTAAGCTGAGGGGGAAAAAACCCTGAAAAAACCTCCACACTGACTGAATAGCAGGCAACCTTCTCTTTCTTCAGTTAATGAATCCAAATTCCAGTTTTACCTGTAAGCCAAATTTCCAACATTCCCACACCCAGCAGGGAGAAAGAAAGCTGAGAACACGCCTGTGGGGACCAAGGGAAGGGAACTTCTAGAAGCAAGTGTTTAAATGGAATCTCTCCCACTGACATCTTCGGCTTACACATCTCTGCTTCACAATGATTTCAAGCCTAAAAGGGCAAAATATTCCTACCAGGGTAAGATCTAACTCCAGAAATAGCACTGGGGCAAGATGGCAGACAGGCAGAGCTTGGCCCTCCCTCCATCACCCCATTAGGAGACTGGCTCTTTCTTTTGTCTGCATTTTGCACCATTGTTCCTCCCTCTGCAGCTACACCTGCCTTAATGGCTTTCCTCTTTAAGTCTACTCCCTCTTTCTTTGCTCACTGTCTGTCATTCTGTGTCTCTGCCTGGAGTATGTGGTCTGTCTTCCCCTGTGTAATGTGCATCATTCTGTCTCCCCTGTCTTATTTTCTATCTTCTTGTGTCTCTCCTGGGCCTTTTTCTAAGACAACTGGAGTGTGGACTAGACTACCTACTTTCTGTTCCTGGCATTACCATCACCTAGCTGTGTGGTTATGACCAAGTCTCTTGACACTGGTGGGACTCAATTCCCTCAACTGTATAGTCAGTTTGACTGGCTATGGTTTTGTTTTATTTATTTTTTAAATATTTTATTGGAATTTTCTTTATTTACATCTCAAATATTATCCCCTTTCCTGGTTTCCCCTCCAAAAAATACCCTTCCCTTACCCCCTTTCCCTGCTCCCCCCACTCACCAACCCACCCACTCCTGCTTCCTGACCCTGGCATTCCCCCACACTGGGGGATACAGCCTTCATAGGACAAAGGGCCTCTCCCTCCATTGATGTCCGACTAGGCCATCCTCTGCTGCATATGCAGCTGGAGCCATGAGTCCCACCATGTGTGCTCTTTGGTTGGTGGTTTAGTCCCTGGGAGCTCTGAGGGTACTGGTTAGCTATGTTGATTGCTGGCTGTGTTGAGCTTTGAGATTTAGTCACTGAATGTAATGGAGTCCTTTATCAGCCAGCATACACAGAGGATGTTGAGGAGTCCCCAACAACACAAGCACCAGGGGGCACCCAATGTGGTCATGTGATAGGCAGCTACTGTGTTTGATTCTGTGTCATGAGGAAGGTGCTATTATTGTTTTAGAAGTGGGGGAAACCCCCAGAAGCATCGTGGGATGCAGCAATTTGTCCGTGTTCTGCTGGTCACAGAGATCAGACGTGCCGAGGAACAGGATTTGCTGACTGCTGCGCCAGTGCTCTGGTGTCCACCCTTCTGCCTTTACCCAGGCTGATGATGGTTGCCCACGAGCCTCCCATGCAGATTTCTGAGAAAACGTCTCTGGATCCCAGTGTGCTTAGCTATCTTGGGTCTAGACTATATGTAGGATTCAAAGAACTCTCTCTTCCTTTAAGACACTGATGCTGATGCCTCCTCACTCCTTTGCCTGAAAGCGTTGCAGTAATACTCAGTCACCCTGCATGTTGATGGGCATGCTCTGGTAGACCTGCACTTTATATTTTCTTGTATCTTTCTAATTAACTAACCTGGTATCTCACCAGTATTTAGTTCAGTTCTGGGCCCGTGGAAGAGACCAGAACTCGTTGAAGAACCAGTGAGCATCATGGCATTCCTGAGTATTGAGATTTTGTTGTCCCTGTGCCTTCAGCCTAGGCCATAAACACCAAGAGCTTAAAGCTATTCTATTACAGTCCTGTTGGCTGGCTCCAGCTACTCACCAATACAACACCTACTGCATGGGTGAGGGAGGGCTACGTAGTCACTTGACAAAAGCAAGTGGAAGGGGTCTTCTGATAATTCCTGGTCAATTTATCAAGCATAACAAGAACCCCAGCTAATGTAGACACAGCTAAAAGCTGTAAAGAACTCAGGAAGAAATAAATCCTAATTTCTGTTCTTGAATAGATGGGAATTAATGAGACACACAGTTTTTAAATGATGATGAGATTCAATGGCGAGTATGTTACCAAGATTCTGTTTCTTTTTTGAGATCAAACCTCACATAGCTCAAGCTGGCCTTGGACTCAATATGCAGCTTAAGATGGCCTTAAATTCGGCATCATAAATGCTAGGATTACAGGCACAAACTTGCACACCGGGCTGGAGCAGGGAAATAACTTGTGTAGTCTGTACCCCCAAACAAGGGCAGGCTCATGCAAGGCTGGGAGTTAAGAGACCGAGGACTACATTCATCACACCGACCCTAAAACCTGTGAGTTCAGACAAGCCCCAGGCAGAAATGACAGACTGGATGTCATGCAGGAAACCAAGACTCAGCAGTGGGGTTGCTCAGCCTTACTTTCAGGTTTCTCCCACCTGTGCACATCTACATGTGCAGAGAAGGAGTGAGCTAATGATGAAGTAAGCATGGTGGTGAGCAGACAGTTGAACAGCTATACTCTCGAGAGTCACATTTGCATCCCCTAAAGAGAACAGTGGAGCTGAGCTGACCATTCCGAGAGTTCAGCCATTGTGAAATATCCACACTCACCTCCCAACCTTCTGTCTGTTTTCCCACAGTGCCAACAATATGATAAACTGAGATGCCTATTTTTAAAATGTAGCAGAATAGCCACATATGTATTGTTATTACATTTTTCTCCCTTTTAGCAGTGATGCCATCTGATGACTATAGATCTGAGAGAATCCACATGGGACACGCTTCCATCCCCAGAGTGCTCTACAGCCTACAGAGGCCTACCTGTGTCACAGCAGGAGGCAGAGGAGGAGCCCAGAACACTATCCCACTTAGACTGGTGGCCAATGTCATCTTGGCCAGTCACAGAGAGTTTATGGACATGGCCACACCCATCTTTTGTCCCTGTGGGGCTGGCACTTCATTCATCTCTCTCACTTGCAGACCAGACAGCTCCCCTGATCTCCGAGCTCAGGGTGATGAATTCATCCAGACAGCTCCAGATGGCCTGAGCAGGCAGCTAACTCATCTGCTTTTCCTTTCCTGCCAGCCGCAGGTCTCAGAGCTGATTGGCACATCAGCTGTGCTCACCCCTGGGGACTAAGGCATCTTTCTGATGACTCCATCATGTCAGTCAGGAAGGGGTGCCACAAAGGAGTTAGGAGAGCCCAAGAAGGAAGAGCAAGCCTGAAGACTTATCCTCATGCCAACTCCCCTGGCTCCCAGGATGTGTAACAATGGTAAAGATGGTCCCTATCCTGCCTGTCTACCTTGGGCACCTAGTGAAGACTCTTGTCAGCAGGAGCTGTGAAGACATGTGCCCAGGCTCTCACTCTCTCATGCTATCTTGCTCTTTCTCGACTATACTCACCCAACAGCACAGGAGAATGGAAGGAAAGTGAACTGGTACTTCCTGGGTCAGATACTGAATTTCCTCGGTAGCCATGACTACAGGAGCCCGACAACAGGTGTCTGCATGCAAGTGTCTCACTCTGTCTCCCCAGGAAAGTCAGAGGAAGAAGACCTTGGCCCTGATCTTGGGTCTAGATTCTACTCAGCTTTCCTACCCAGTGTATGATCCTCTGGGCAAAGATCCCAGGGTCCCCAGAGTCAGAGAAACAGAAAACACAAGGGAGAAAAAACAGGCAATTTCCTCTAGATGGGCACTGGGGGCATGGGTACATTTTTACAGTCAGAAACAATCATCTCATTGTTACCTAAAGTGATGAATGAGCAGGGACTAGCACAATCACAGAAAAGACAGACAAAGCCAAACGTAACCTCTGACCATGGGATGTATAGTGATTGACAGCCCTTGCTTTAAATCTGGTTTCAAAGGTCCAGCTTTGTTAATCAATAATCTAAAAGCCCCAATATGCTGCCCCAACTGTAGTGAGTGAGAATTTGGGTTTCTTAAAAACCCCAGTTATATTATGTGACTATGTTTTTGTTTTAGTCCCAGGTGAGAGATACGGGGCTGCTTTAGTTTGTCCACAGTCGCTAACTATGATTGTCTTGTGCTCTAGGGGAGGAGGGAGTGATTTTTACCAGCTGCAGACAGGGACTATGGGGAGGGATATAAATGCCCCCGAGAGGGCCTGTGGTAGCTGCTGCTCCCCTGATGCTGCTGCACTTGCTATTGCTAGATTGCTGGAGAATGGACTTGCTCCAAGTGACCTGATGCTCCTAATCAGCAGGAAATAGTCTAAAGAGGTCTATGCCCCCCTCCCCTTTCCTCTAGCCTTTTTTCTTTCCGAACCTACTGTTGGGGGAAGGTTAGAAGGGATTAGGGTGGAATAAGGGTTGGAAGGGAGATAGATATAAGAACCCAATAAAAAAGCCAAAAAAAAAAAAAATGCCAACACCCACCCTACCCCTACTGTCAGCACACCTCATTCTCAATCAAGACATGAGTTCACTTTCTGTAGAGTCCCTCTCTGGAAGTGTTCAGAAGGCCCCACAACACCAGAATTCTGTAGTATCTCCCTGTCTGCATGAAGAGGACACGTGTTTACCTAACTACAAGAAGTTGCTACTGAGGCTGACCTCCTATTTGACACTGTTTAGAACTGCTTAGCAAGATGCATGCCATTAACAAGGCCAGCTGTGTGTCCTGTTTTCCTCTCCCGTAGTGGGTGGAGAAACAGCCAAGGGCTCAGTGGCAGTGTTCCCTTTACCAATGCAGACCTCCTTGGGCCTGATAACCAGGTCAGGGGGTCAAGCTGTCAGCACCCTGAGATGGAGGACAGGACATGGGACACAGAGCCTGTTACCTGCTGCACATCCTGCTGGAAGACACACAGCTGCAGCCGCTGGTGAAGCCGCACCTTGCGGTGCTGCCAGATGCTCTCAAGCCGTCGCTGATGGTGCAGCACCTCGTGGACCACATCCAGCACCTGGTGGACCGCCTTAGAGTAGTTGGCTGTGGCTGTGAGGGACTCAGAGTTCCCAGGACTCAGGGGACGCTGCAGGACATCCAGTAGTGCTTTGCCATCCTGGCTGACCTGCAGGAAGGGAGGGAGGTCAGGTCAAGAGCCCTGAGCAAGGGAGAACAGAAGCAGGCAGGGTCTGAGTAGGTTCCCAAGGAGACCTGATACTCTCAGTCCTTACAGGCTCATTAAAGGCAAGGAGTGTGCCAGACACTGTCTACAGCCCAGAGGAGAATGGAGTATCAGGGGTGGAGAGAGAGAGAGGAGCTACAGGGCTGCTAGCCATCTGTATGTGAACTCCTCTCTCCCATTACTGAGTATAGCTGACTGCACACGGGCAGGGAGTCTGCCTTGTTCTCAGTCCTTCCCCCAGTGCCCATGGCAGCGCCTGTCACATAGTAGATGCTTCCTGAGGGACATTTTGAACAACTCTGACTACATCAGCTGGCGGAACTTCATGTCAGAAAGAAAGACGTGTGCTGCCACCCTAAATCTCTCTTGATTTCTCTTCCTCAGCTTTCTCTTCTTGGCCCCAAGCTTCTAGACACATTAACAATGGCACTGGTCCTCAGTGCCCTTGTCTGTAAAGGGGGAGTGACGAGGGTACACACATCACAGAGCGGCGGTGCATATTGAATGAGTTATCACATGTGGAGTGCACAGGGCCAAGCATGTGCCCTGCCTACCGCTTTATCTTCATCTCTACTACCTCTCCCATTACCTTGCTTCTTGATTTCCTTGATTATTACTGGTTCTTTTACCCTTCCATCTCCCTCTATATAACCCCCTTGTTTTTCTTGAAATACATCCTTCTAGACTATGCAAAGTGTGGTAGAAACCTTTGGATTGTGGACAAACCATTTGTGCTCTTGGACTCTCCAACTTACCCTCAGTGCTGGTGGCAGTGGGGGTTGCATCCCTGTCATTCCGGTCCCCAGAACCTTGTCACAGCTAGAAGCACTGCTCATTTTGAGGGGTGGCCCTGCAGTGCCTGGCAGGGTTCCTATTGAATGTGTGCCTATGCCTCTTGACACAGAGGGTACTGGAGACCTCACACATTGTACCAGTCTAGATTACCTGGGTTAGAATCATAGTTGAAGCAGGTGTGGAGTTGAGATGGCCCTTTTTCTCTTACTAGAAAGTGTTTCTCTAGCTTGTGTGTGATGAGTCAGGAGCCCTTCCCAGCCTTGCAGCCTCCAGAACATAGAAGCAGCTACATTCTTCTTATGGGAGGGGTCAACAATTTGTTGGGGTTAAAAGAAGTGATGTGGTAGAATTCAGTTAAAGCAAGAGAGGAAAGTATTCCCGCTCACCCCTGGGTCCCGACGTCTATCTCCACCTCTGCAGTGCTCATAGATAGCACAGAGGTGACCCCTCCAAAGATGTGAACAGAGATAACCTAGTGCTGAAGCTAGGACAGTTCTCCATGGGGGACTCTGAACAAATACTGTATCTCAATGCTACGCTCAGAGATGGGTGGTGAAGACCGTGGCCAAGTCCTAGAAATTCAAATCAACATAAAATCCGTCTCTGTGCCTCAGTCTCCACATCTGTAGAGGCTGAGAGGAACCTCCCAGAGCCATGAGAAGATGTGAGAAGCAGTCCGTCTGTCCGTATGCCCATGTCCCCTGTACCTCATGGATACGAGTGAATAGTGTATAATCATGAAGCTCTTCTGCTCTCTACTTTTGTATTTTACAATGAGTAAATTTAGAGATCTATGGCCATGGGTAGAAGCACAGCCCTGTCATAGCACAAAGCCTGGGGGCCATTTGGATCAGAGCTGCTGGGATTTGATACCCTGTGTGCTCCCTATACTGACAAGACTCTCCATATTTAGTCTGCATCGCTGTCAGACCCCGGCCAGGTACGCGGCACATGTTATCCTTACATCCCTTGACACTACTCAGGGCTTCACTTCACAGAAGGACCCGAAGCTCAGCATACTAAAGCTACTTGATTGGGGCCACACAGCCAACAAGCGTGAGAGCCCAAGATGCGAAGCCTTCCCTTTGACCGTGCAAACTCACCAGAGCAACGGTTATTAAGATGTATGTGATAATCCCCAATTTTGGACATTTTTATTCCATCCTGCATCTTTAACAGCCACCTGAGAGGGATCAGACGCAGGCAGTCTGGGGAGCCACTGTGATGAATTTTGAGCCATCTGCAATCAACTACTCTCTTCATCTAGCTCTCCTGAACCCTCCCATCTTCCCCCTCAGCCTATACTCCTTGGAATTCATGCCAGTCAGCAGACATTCATGCTTGTGCATTTGCACACATGTGTACATGTGGCTATTTCCTTTTACCAGGGAGGGAGTGTCCCACAGAATTCCTGTTCTCACCCTTCAGCATCTCCTGCCTTCGATTTTGTTTTTCAATGGAACGGCCTTTCAGTTTGCGTTTTGCACAAATGGCAGCTTCCTGCACATATGGGACTTCCCCTGGTTCTTCCAGGAAGAAAATGAGGATTGTTTAGTGAGCTGCTTTTTTATAGGGGTGTAAGTGCTGGTGTTACGCATTCTTTTACCGACAGGAAGGCAAGCTTAGAAGGGCAGGCATTACTTCCTCACACCCTTCCTCCCTCAGAAGGAAGTTCACACTTCACACAGATGAGGAGGTGTCTGGGTACATGTGAAGGGACAAGAGAGAAGGGGGACAAGGGAGGCCTGGAGGAGAAAATGAACATATATGCAGCAAGGTGGGTCTGGCAAAAGCTCAAGCCAAATCTGCCCCTGGGTAGAAACTCCACAGCTCACAGGTCAAAGTTTGTAAAGATACAAAAGAAGAAACCTTTCTATTCCTAAAATTGAACCCAGGCTATTCCACACTATACATGGCTGTACTCTAGGTCCCCCCACCCCCACCCAGCACACACAGAGCTGTGGTTGTTCCTTTGGCTCTTACCTCTGTGTAGGCCTGGGTCACCTGCTCATATAAGGACTGGTGATGGTGGATTGCCAGCTCCAGGTCCTGCATCTCAGAAGGAAGGCCGCCTTCGCTGCACATCTTACACCAGGCATCCACGCCTGACAGGAACTGGAAAGAGATGTCAGGCGAGTGAGTGTGCGACATTGGATGGAGAATAAGTAAATCAAAGAGGAGCAAGGGTCAGGCATGTTGGCAGCAGCGATGGGAGGTTTTAGTATTTCAGGACCACCTTCAGAAGGCTGGACGAACCCCTAGTACAAAGTTCAGCCAGGCAGACATTTGGAAAGTATAGTTTCTACAAAGAACAGGACTGGGCCAGGCATCTGGATATTCAATAGGGTATTCCCTGCAAAATCTGCAGACAGCAGGCACCTGCACAGCTACTGTAGCCCATTGACAATGAGCACTCCTTGCACATTTGGACACATGAGAGGGGCTGAATGACATGCAATGAGAGTTTGCTAGCCTGTGCATCCTGTGTGCAGGGAATTGTGGGGAGAGGCAAGGACACCCCAAGAGATCACTAGCACCCCCCGGACCTTGCAGAGACTCCTCCTATAGAGTATACAGATTAAGGCTCGTCAGAACTGTTGAACCCTGCTCCTGAAGGCTGGACATACAGAACATAGTAGGGTGCTCCTACAGTGGCAATGGCTCCCTTGTGGTGTACAGACAGATCTTAGCAGACATCAAATCATTTAAAAATTAAAATTAACAACTGTAGAAAACTATGGCTCCCCTGCACAAAAGGTGAGCTTTCTAAAATCGCTCAGATTTATTAGGTGGAGAAAATGCATCTTTAAAATGCAAATAATTTTTCACCCAACAGTCTGGAATGGAACTGCCTGTGATTCCCTCGCCTGGGTGCACAGCTCCATTTAAATTAATTGCCTAAATACCTTTTTATCTCATTGCCTAGAACAGCCCATAGGAGGACAATAAAGAGCTGCCTAAATAAACTAAATAAGCTGCTTAAAAAATAGTCTCGAATCTGTTTTGTTTTGTTTTTTCCCTTTCTTCAACTAAAGAGAAGTGTGGTTTATGACTTCCCTGAAGGACTGGTAAAACCTGAGGAAAATACACTAAAATAGATACCAATAAACTTGTTTTTGACCCAAACCCATCCATATCAGAAAACAAATCACCTTAACGTCTCCATTTCATCTCAGTTCTGGCCCCATGTTTTCTTCTATAAATACATGACAGATGGCTCATCCTGGTGTCTGTCAGCTCTTAGCCCCTGGCCTGTTGGCTGTTACACTTGGTTTTACATTCTGTATGTCTTTAGGCATCTCCTGGCCATTCTGGAAGACTGCCAGCTACCATCCAGTGTCAAACAGGACATACTGGGAAGCTTCCTCCTGGGTTACTGTTCTGCCCATGGGTAACTTCCCAGAACCTGGTGCCATCTGGGGATGGAGGGATTTCCCTGTTTCTCTCATAGGAATCTATAGCCTAAAGCAAGGAAGCCAGAGACATCAGGAAGGACTGAATCTTCCTTGCTAACTAGATGAGCCCAGAGTAAAGTGAGCACGCGATAGAGCTGAAGACAGAACAGACCGAACATCAACGTTCTTGGGAGCCTATGAAGGCACCAGCCACTCCTTACTACATACTTGTGAATATGATCATCGGACTCTCACGGGAGAAAGGGAAAGGGACTGAGAATGGTGGGGTTAACAAGCAGGGGTCTGGGACAGACCCCTCATGTCTGGCCTCCAAGTCAAGACTGTTTCAGTGATCCCACGCTGTTGCCTTCCATGTTACGGGGAGGCTCCAGGTTATGGGAAAGGATGTAAGATATGACTCTGTGTCTGGAACTCCATTACCTGTGAGTTGCTTAAACAGAACACCATGAACAACATGTAGAAGGCCAGAGGTATTTAATGTGTAAGAAATAAAGCCAGGCACTTCTGGCTTAAAGCCCCAACAACCAGAGATTGTATGATTTTATCAGTGGGTGTAAGAAAGTGTTTAATGATCAGTACATATACGGATGTGTATATGTACATATATGTATATATGTACATATGAACACATTATAAGTTGTATTGATATAAAGACTGTGTAACCTACATTTACAAAGAATAACTTTTACAATGCTCTGCTTTGTAGCTTCCTGTAGCCAATTCGCTCTCACAGGTACTTTTGAGAGACCCTTTGTATGGTTGATAGTAAGTGACAAGCTTACATTGTTTCAACGCAACACTGATATTTTTGCTTACATTCCATTAGGGAGTAAAACCAAAGGTTGCCCCTCAGTGATGCCTGTGAGTGTGAATACTGAAAAGACATGCCTGGATTTCAGATGCTATCGCACTGTAACAGTTATAGACCAGATGCAGTCGAGTGCACTCTAAAACTCACACTCTTCCAGTTTCTTAAGATTCTAAGAGTTGATCCTCAAGCCCTGACTTGAAGACTTCCATGGTATAAAACTCTCACATTTTAACATATTAACCTATCAATGTGACATCACTGGGTGTGAACTGAAAAGAGACAGCCAGGACTGTACAACTCTACTCTACAGGATCTACATCACAGAAAGCATAAAAACAATCCCAAGAACAGATTATAAGAAGTGATAGGTTTAGCATATGGCAATGTTGAACAATTAGCTCACAAAATTTCTGAAAAACATTAACAAGTCATTTTCCAGGAGCTGGTTTGAGCCAGGACCTGACATGCCACAGGCTCTTGGACAGCTCCTGTGCTTCAAGGGTCAGTGTTGCCCTGTGTAAAATGGGCTCCTACAGCTTCTGCAGGTCTTAACAGACGTGCCCACTCACTGCATTCTTACTAACTTCTTATCCACAGCCCCTACTAACACACGCTCCCTGTAAATCAGTTTCCTCTGCTCTCAGGACTCAGACCACCACTCTTCTATTCCTCTCGTCTCTGTTCAGAGTACACTAATACATACACATGCACATGCATGCACACTCACACACACACACACACACCCATACTCACACACTCACATACATAGTCATACACATACCATGCACACATATTCACACATACATGCCACACACACATACCATACACACTTACTACACACATATACACACATATTCACACATGTATGCACACACCACACATACTCCCATACACAGACAGCATACACACACATGCACACACACATACCATTCACACATGTGCACACTCACACTCACACTCATACACCACATACACCACATACTCACGCAAACACAAACATGTACCACATACCAACACACTCATACACACACCACACATACGTATAAACATACACATACCACAAACATATACACCATGCACATTCACACACACACACACACACACACACACACACACACACACACACAGAGAGAGCACTTGCAAGCAGAATTCTATGAATCCTCTCCTGTTGATGCAAAAAGTCAAGCCATAAGTTACCAATGTTCCTTGTATGTGGGACAGAACAAGGCTTGTTATCAAACCTACTCAATTGGAATCTCGGGGTTCTGGACAGAGAGTGTATATGTTTCTACCCTGCCGTGCCCTGCTCCCACACGTCTTCCACTACCACCACCTGCCACAGGCCTCTGGGTCTTACCTGCTCTGCCTTCTGGTGGAACACAGCAGACATGGCCAGGATTGTACTGCGTTCATCCAGGGCAGCGGCAAAGCTCTTCCACTCCTGGTCTAGCTGCGTGGAGATCTGCTTGATTTGCTGGGAGGCATAATGGCCAGCCTCTGAGAGGCGGGAAGCGACGGACATGATGCGGTTGATGTTGACATAGGCATTCTAGGAGACAAAGCAGGGTAAAAACTTAGTGGGGAAGACTAAAAAGGTAGCCATCCATTGAGCATTGCTGAGAGGAGTGTTCGGAGGAGAAGCCCACCCAAAACGCAAAGCCTGGGAGAGACCGGGGTAGGCTTGGAGTTTGTGTATAGAAGAGGCCCAAGAAAAGTCCTTCCAGAGCTGAAACAGTTCAACCAGAGAACCAACACAGATTGTATGCATGCCAAAGACAAGCAGCAGTGGAGTCTCTACATGCACTCTTATGAAACCATCACAATCAATGAAGCTACTCTCAATGGTGTATGCTTTGGAAGCTGTGGATCACGGTAGGAGCCTGTACTAGCTAGTTTTGTGTCAACTTGACACAGGCTGGAGTTATCAAAGAGAAAGGAACTCGTGGGGAAATGCCTCCACGAGATCCAGTTGTAAGGCATTTTCTCAATTAGTGATCAAGGGGGGAGGTCCCCTTGTGGGTGGTGCCATCTCTGGGCTAGTAGTCTTGGGTTCTATAAGAGAGCAAGCTGAGCAAGCCAGGAGAAGCATGCCAGTAAAGAACATCCCTCCATGGCTTCTGCATTAGCTCCTGCTTTCTGACCTGCTTAAGTTTCAGTCCTGATTTCCTTTGGTGATGAACAGCAGTATGGAAGTATAAGCTGAATAAACCCTTTACTCCCCAACTGCTTCTTGGTCATGATGTTTGTGCAGGAATAGAAACCCTGACTAAGACAAATTGGTACCAGGAGTGGGATATTCCTGTGACAACCTGACCATGTTTTGAGGAGGACTGTGGAAGGACTTTGGATGGAAGTGTAAGCTGAATAAACCCTTTCCTCCCCCAACTTGCTGCTTGGTCATGATGTTTGTGCAGGAATAGAAACCCTGACTAAGACAGAGCCGAAGGAAGCAAGGATGCCACTCTTACTCTAGAGAGCTGCACACAGTATAAAACTGTCCCCTACAATATAGCAGAATGGTTTATTGTAATCAGTCACTTTCCCATCCCCAGCCAAAGGCATCCTTCCCACCTCCCTATATTCTCATTCTTCACCAAAAGACCCGAGGCACGAGCCACTAGCCAGGGTGTTCACAAGGATGGAGTTTGGAGGTTACAATGGACCCCTGCATCTCCCTGTGTGGCTTGGGAACATTTCCCTCCTTGGTTCTGAAAGGCACCGACAGGTTGCCTCAATGCATCTGCAGGGACTTCCTTGACCTGCTGTCTCCTTTCCACACTGGGTTTCGTTGGCATCCATTTCCAGTTTTGGTTGCCGGTTAAAAACCCATGAACATGTATGTTGCTTCACACTAAGCCAGCAGAAAGGCTCCCCGGGAAGGAACAAGACAAAAGGAAAATCCGACCAACACAGCACAGCGGCAGTCCTGATTATTTTTAACTGCTCTCTCCTATTAATTGTCTGTCAAAGCAGCCATGTAATGTGGCATCCCCGGGGAGCTCTTCGACACACGTGATGCCTGGAGGACCAGGAGCCAGGTTACTCACACTCTCGCTCTTGCTACAAATCTCCTCAGATGATGATAAATACCCCTCAGCGGCAGCAGTTTCCCTGGGCTCTATGAGCTGTGCAGTAGTTCATTAACACTCGGAGAGGCATAATGAGGGTTCCCTTATTTTTCCCTTCATGGTCCCCATTCATCTCAACTGTCCCCAATCTCCACACACTCCATCTCAAACCCGGCCCAGGTTGATAAGGTCTCTCTTAATTTAAAAGGTCTCTGTGGAGGTTTAAAAGGTTAAGTGGGGCACATAAGCACAAATCCATTCTGGTGTCTCTGTTTTTAGCGTGGCATGCGCCCTTCCACAGATACTCATTTCCTTAAGAGAGCTAGAATAGTGCTGGCTGTTATCAGGAGAAACCACCATCCATTATAGAATCAAGAATCATTATCGGCACCGTTTTCTGAGTTAGAACACAAATCCACTGGAAAATTAAACTATTTATAGAACTGCCAGAAAGAAAAAAAAAAACCCACAAAAACAAGAAACAAAATCCCACTGCACACTGACATAGAAGAGGGAAAAGGGAAGAAAAGGGAGGTGCCGGCTTTAATAGCTTTCTCTTCTAGGGGAAAACACTGAAGTCCCCCCAACATCCTAAGTCTGTCATTGATGTTTGTCATTATAGAACAGACCGTAAAAGTCAGGATTTCAGGAAATACTTGGTTTGGGCCCTCTCCCAGGAAGCATAGTGAGGGAAAAAGGAGTCATGGGTGGGGTGGCCTGTGCTCCACCTCTCCTGCCGTTCTTTTGTGTGATGGCCCTGTCTCTTTTGAAGAGTCTGTGAGAGTCAAGCTCACTCTAGGACACAGCTGGCCAGAAGGTGATCATGGCTCCTTTGGCCTTTTAAATCTGCTGTGGCCATTCCCTCCACTGTCTCCCCTCCACAAGTGCTTCTGCACAGCTCTCTATTAGTCAGGCATCACTGTCACTGGACCAGAAGAAAATATGTGAGCTCTGCCCCCAGCAAGGACACTCACTTAAGCTGTCATGACGCCTCTGTGCCTCAGTTTCCTCACTTGCAAAATAAGGGAGCCGAACTAGGTGATCTCAGAGCTCTCAGTTCTGGGTCAGCCGTGCCAAGGAGGCAAGGACAACGGCGCTGTCTACCCAGGAAATTTGTAGCTCAGCCTTGCTGTCCACAGGCCACAGCTTGGCTCTTCACTGCCCGCTGTATGAACACCAAGTCTGGAGCTGGATCTCCTGAGTTCTTCATGTTCTGCATGACCAATAATCCTGCCCTCTTCACACCCTCTCCCTCAGCAGAGCTTCTCAGACAAACCAAAAGATAATAACTTGACTGATAGCTGGCATGAGGCGTGTCTTTGTGCACATACTGACCTCAGACTCACTGTTTAGGTGAAGGTGACTTTGAACACCTGATCCTCCTGCTTCTACCCCCTAAGTGCTGGGATTTTAGGTTGTGCTAACCATGCTGATGAGTATCTTCTAACATCCTTCAGAATGGCTTTATTAAATTCTCCATATACACTCAGCACTACTATTATTCTTTCTGTGGTTATCATTAGTTTTTAAAGTGTAGTAGAGTGTGAGCTACAACTACGATCTACTCTATAGAACGCAGTAGAGTTGCCTCATGGTCTGTTGTATCATCTACCATCCTCCTTGTCATTTGGTCACAAGACGGAAAAATAACTAAGTCTGGCAAGATCTTGCTGACTCTGGAACCTTCTCTATTGCACCCTGCCCCCTTTCGTTACCTATGGAATTTGCCATTTGCTTGTTTGTTTCCTCTGAAAGTCACTAGTTGGAGATTACAGGCTAGACAGCCCCTTCTCCCATGACCCTGTCATCTGCCATGACTGCTGAAATCAACGAAGCAGCCCTTTTCCTGAGAACAACGTGGCAGAGTCTTGAGCTTTCAGCCCTCCAGAAAGAGCTCTCACTTTGAACATTCCAAGTGGCTATGAAAACATGCAAAGATGCTTACTGACAAAGGCACTGATAGCTTTCCATAAAAAGCACGAGCAGATTTTTATGAATTAGGTTCCTTTTGTGAAGGAGACACCAGCTCTAGGAGAAACAAGCTATGATTTTAGCAACCTTAAGCTCTGTGTCAGGGGCTGGTTACTAAGGTGATCATTGCCAGGAGTCTGCATCATTTGACTCCCATTCACTTTTCTTCTAAAAACTGGGACAAATGTCATAGCCCTATAGTCAGAGGCTTCACTCTGATCAGATACTGTGTGTACCGGAAGTAACATAAGACATCCAGTCAGTTGCCTGATAACTGTCACTGTGACAAACAGCATTATCCTTTCCCTCATCCAGTTGCAGCAGACTGGCATTATCCCCCAACCTGTACAAACCAAATCAAAGTAGTAGCAAAAAGCACAATAAAAAGTATGTCAGCATTCACAACCTGAGGCACCATGAGCTGTCAAAGTCCCATCCTGGTTCACAGAGAGCATAGTACAGTGTCCCCTACTATTCCTGGAAGATGCACTTTCAGTAGGGCCTGACACATGTGTTCCAGCTGTACAGCTGCCAGCCCCTCCCCCGCTTACTATACCTTTTCCTGGCAGATACCTGAGCCCAAGGAGAAGTGAAGTGACTGAAGCTGAGTTATCTACAAGGTTTTCCTTGACCCAGAGAGAACTGAGAAGTCCCACCCTTCTAGCAACAGTGTGTAAGAAACAGTTTTCCGATGCAGTGTGCTTCCATTCCTTAAGGTGGAGACACAGACACACAGCAGGCTTGAACCAGACTTCCTGAGACAGCTCTACTGCTTGGCATGAGCTTGTCACAGCCACAGCACCCACAGTTTGGCTGTCTTGTCCTCACCCAAGGGGACAAAGATTCTTCTGCTTCTCTCTGACAGAACTGCCAGGCAGGGAAGGACCTTCCTCCCTAGGCTAAGCATGGGGTCTCCATTTTGTGTTCTAGGGATGGTGTGACTTTGACTCCAGAGGTAGCAGAAAGTCATCAACAATGTTCCATCTCTGTAGAAAACAAGTCCCAGGCATGGCTCTTAATCCCATACCAGTTAATGGAACCATGGCATTTCCATGGTCACATATGGATGTAAAGTCGTGGCCTGTCTGCCCAATCATCTTAAGAGTGAGGCCTGAATATTACTGAGACTCAATCCTTTTAGAGCCCTTGACTCCAGATTCAAAGCTTCATGGGGAACCCAGGCCAATGACTGGCCAAGGGCCAACTCCAGCTACTAGCTGAAGTTCTGTAGCAGCTACACGTGATGGTTGGTAGCTCTTAGGAATCTGTTCTGTTAATTCTCTTAGGCATATAAAAGATGGTTTAAAATGTATTCCTAATTAGAGAACACATGCATTAACTATCAGGAATAATTGTGTCCTTAACTATGACAGAGGAGATTCTCTTTCTAACCAGTTAAATATCACCTCTCCGTGGGTTACAGAGCTGGTGGGATTCATGCTCAGCCTCTATTTTTTATCCAGCTCATTCCTTTGTTATCAGCACTTTGGAGTGAGCCCATGCCTCTGCACGTACGAGGCCACTGAGCAACTGAGTCACACTCCAGCCCCCATTCTTATTGAGGAGCAAAAATCATTTGAAGTTTCTTTTCCACTTTGAATACTTTGGGTAGCTGTGGGCTAATTTTGATTTTAACAAATTTTGTACTTTTTAATTAAAATTAAGTTTATTTAAATTATTTATCTGGCTAGGCTGTTGTATACAGTCAACATTAAAACTTCTCATAATTTACCACCTTTTTGGCTTCAGTAAAGCTTTCATTTTATTTTATTTTTTCCAAAAAAAGTAGAGTCAATTCGCAAATAATGAAACAGGCAGGTTTTAATGGCTACTATTATAAGGAATGGAAACCCATTTTATTAGTTTTTCAGAAGCTAAGTTCATGTAACAGTGTCATTTTATACTTAGAAAATAAAAGCAGAACGTAGAAACACCTTGACTTCACTTAGGTTTACTTAATGTTCATTAAATCAATTGAGTGATGAGTTCAAAGTCACAAAGAGAACAAAGGTCCCTGCTCTGCTAACCCCCCTCTCTTTTTCTTTCTCTCTCTTTCTTTCTCTCTCTCTCTCTCTCTCTCTCTCTCTCTCTCTCTCTCTCTCTCTCTCTCTCTTTTCCCCTGAGACAGGGTTTCTTTGTGTAGTCCTGGCTGTCCTGGAACTCACTTTGTAGACCAGGCTGGTCTCAAACTCAGAAATCCGCCTGCCTCTGCCTCTGCCTCCAGAGTGCTGGGATTAAAGGCATGTGCCACCACGCCTGGCTTAAACCCCCTATCTTATTTCTACTTTTTTCTTGCGCCCTGCAATTTATATTTCTATTTTGTCACAGTCAAAGAAAGCTATGGGAAGCTATTTGAAGATTTTCTCATAATAACGTCCAGTATGGGTAAGAAAACAGAGACTGTACCAAAGCTTGGCCAGCCTTGCCTCTCTCTGCTGCTTAATGAGACCCTGTGTAGCACTAATATCTTTGTAATCCCAAGCCCACTTTGGGTCCTAGAGTTGCTAAAGCATCAGTTTATGATTAATTAGTTTAGCATTACCATGTAAACCTGCTGATCCCACCTCGAAACATATGGACATCGGGGCTGTAACATCTGGAGTAGGAATTGATAGTGCTTAGCCACACTGCAGCAGCTACAGGAAAGCAATGAGCGCTAAGCAAAAGCTACAACCGTGCCCCCTCACACAGCACAGGCTGCCCTCTAGGGGGCGAAGAGGGAAGCTGATGGATGACTCTGCTCTGGTTTGGCTGAAGAGTGGGGCAGTCCAGGTGGAAGCCATCTGTCACTGCTGGCCACAGAGAAGAAAGAATAGGAACGGCCTAGTGCTCAGCAAAGATAACATTGGCCCACAAATCCTTTTGCCCCTCTGGCTTGGCTTGTTGTAGAGATGTTTTCTCCAGCAATTGCTTCACAAACCATTAAACAGCCATGAAAACAATCGCCTGGCCATATGTCAAAGGGCCACAGAAACCCACAGCAGGTTGAAGGAAAAGAGAAATGCCCTTCTCCTTTCTTGGCACTGAGAGAAGCCTCCATGGAGGTAAGGCTGTGTGTGTGTGTGTGTGTGTGTGTGTGTGTGTAGATAGATAGATAGATAGATAGATAGATGAATACATGGTAGATCGATAGAAAGACAACATCACCATGAGATTAAAAAGGCAGGTACAGCTGGCATTAGACTCAAGGACATCAGCAGAGAATGTGATTAGGAACAACACAGTCCTTCCATGGCATGTGGTCATTTCAGGCCATCTTTAATGCTGAAACCAGAAGCTGAAACTTCAGGTAAGTGCATCCATCAGTATTCCATCCATCCCTTGGCTTTCTTGTACAGGGCCGAGCTAGAGTATGGTCCTGGGCAGCAGTAGCAGCAGCAGCAGCTGAGGAAGTCAGCACCTGCCAACCTTCGGCATCAAATCAGCACTTTAGCAGGCGTGCCTCAGGTGGCAGCCATGCACCTGAATGTCTGAGAAGTCCCACACTTGGCAACTCTGAGGATATGTCTGAAACAAAGGGTATTTCTTATAGCATTTCTGACCTGACAACAAGAATAGGCTGGCATGTGCCAAGCACAACACCATGTTAAGTGTGTGCCTAAAAGCAAAACCACATTTTTTTCCCTCACAAAATTCCCAGCAAAGGCACTGCCCTTCTCCTCAGGCTACAGAGGAGGTAGTGAGGAATGTGAATGCCCTGCCTAAGGCTACATGAGAAAGGAAACACAGAGCTGTGGTTGGCACCCTCAATCCTGGCTTCTCTTCGCCAGGATGTTTGACTTTGCCCTGAATGTGAAAGAATCAGGCTGGCTGAGAATGTTCACTACAGGAGATGGGACATGGTGATGTGACATTTCTTCCAAAGGTATCGTGAATCATATCCCAAGGAAACATGGCCTCTGGAGAGAGAATTAAATCCCCATCTTTGAAGACTATCTGTTGTACTCTTGGCATGCTCTGGAGTTTGCACATTAGCCCCTTTCTAGAATGAACAAGGAGGCTTGGCAGGTGGACTTTGTCCAGCCTCTTCATTCTTGGAACAATACTGTCTACCAGGAAACCAAAGGCTACAGAGGAACAGGAATTTGTCTACATAGAACACAAGAAGTCCAGAATTCCAAGGCCCCTTTAGCTAGTATCTTGCTTTATTATTCAAACCTTAACTTTGTTCCCTTATGCATTTATTATCTGTCTGTTGGTCCATCCATCCATCCATCCATCCACTTATCCAACCACCCAGCCAGCTATCAAGGCTTGGCACAAGGAAGAACCAAGATGCAAAATTCTTATGCCCACGGGTCTTGCATGTGATTAAGAACACCAGAGAGTAAGCTGATGTGGATCTACTAGGCATGTATTTTGAAGCCATGTAAAATAGATCTGGGGAAAGGGGATAAGGGGGTGGGGAATGCTACAAAAGAAAGAGCCAGGGCAGGCTTTTCAAGCAGCAGTACCTAGGCTTGTCTCTAGGGGAAGTAAGAGAGGGAAACATGGTTATCTAGAGAGACCCCTGGTAGAGGGAGCAGTGGAGCAAAGACCACCCGAGCCAAGAAACAGCAGGAAACCATGTCATCCAGTGCAGATGAGCAGATTGTGAGGGTGAGATGCAGAACCTGATACTGGCTTAGAGTAGGGTGACAGGAGACAGGGACAAGGTGACTCTGGTGATGGTCTGAGATGAGAGTTTCGAGTCAAAAGAATCTGCTAAAGGCAATCCTTTTATTCTTTCTTACTCCAGGATGTCAGCTGTGCCATGAACTCTGGCCTCTATCTTTTACTGTTCCTCTCCAGTCAGTCCACTTGGTCCTGACCTCTCACACCTTGTAAATATCTGATTTGCAAACATTTTACTGTATGCCTTTGATTGGTCTCTGGCCATCACTTGGCTCATGGCCAGTGCTGTCCGTGGCCAGGATGGCACATGAACGTCCCTGCTGCTTGTTACCTCTGACACTTCCCACAAGTGTTCAGCTTTGCAGGTTAAGGCCTTTGGCATACATTAGCTCACTGAGACACTAGGTCTCAGGGGTCATTTCATGCCTTTCGTTTAACTGCAGGAGACTGGAACGAAAGGGCACATGTTGGCACTGGCTGAACTCTACACAAATTAACCTCCTGGCATCTGCAGACCTGGGCCTGAACAGGAAGTCCTGTCGGCCAGTATGTGTGAATGTAAGGTGGGCTGAGGGGGGCTCAGGAGAAAGCACAGAGAATACCACACAAACAGCCAACGGCAAAACCATGAGCCGGCAGTGAAAACAGGGCTACCTGCGCTTTGAGCAGAGAACCAGTAGTAAGGCGGAGGGACAATCTAGGACCTAGAAGAGGTAACAAGATGGAAAACTGAACTGGTCCAGTGCCAACCACAAGCCAGAGGTTAAGCTGTCACCCAAGCCCTCGGCATCAGCTCAGAAAACCTTTCTGGAATTGGCCTGGGCCAATGGCTGAGCAGCCGGTGTGTGAGCCAGTGCAGTGTGCTAGAGTGATTGATGCACTAGTAGAGTGATGCTGGGATGCTCTTCCAAAGCCCAAGGATGCTGGTGTTTCCCATCCAAACAGGGCTGACTGGGGACCAGTGCACAAAGGCAAAGGGGCATCAGAAGCATTGGTGGGGACCAAGAAGGAAGGGGTGAAGACAGGCAGGTTACTTGACACTGGGTAGAAGGAATCTTCATTCTCCAACCAACCCTAGGTAACAATAATCGCTGTAGAGCTCAATGCAGGGCTAATGCCAGTTGACTTCGTTTCTTCACATTGGACTGTCCACTCTCGAATTGATTTCCAATCTTGTAGAGATTTCCTAGGGTTCACTCTGTACAGTTAAACCACAATCGAAGGTGACAGGCGTCAACTATAGCAAGTCACTCTGAGTTGAAAGGGTGGACAGTAAGAGTGGAGGCCTGTGGCCTTACATGCAGGCACCCACATCCCCATAGCTGAGTGCTAAGCATGCTCTGTTCTACTCCTCTCCCTGGTCTAGTTAGGTACTGACGACGGTGCCAAGCACAAAGGTCATAAACAGGTCCAGGGCTGGTCAGAAAATAAATTCTATTCCTCCTACTGAGCAGCCAGAAAAGGGAAATTCCACCCACAAAGCTGTTTGTAGGAATACAAACATTGCATCCTGTTGAACTTGACCGATAAGAACAGGCTGGCTGGCACTGTATTCAGTACTTTACCATCTCAGGTTCTCTGGCAGGCCTGCCTAAGATGTAGTCCCCAGAAAAATGATCCTCCTTACTCTTGTCAGCAAGGAACATGCAGTAATAGCTCCATTTCCATCTTTAGGATCAGATTCTCAAAAAGCAGCTCAGGTCATGTGAACCTTAAAGGCCACCAAGACCAGTGGGTCCTGAACACATGTTTGTGTTGGGTCTACAACATACATTCAGCCAGTGATTCCACAAAGGAGATGTGCAGACACAAATCTGTATTACTCTGGATAATGGCTCAATGTTTTTCTATCCTTGAATATTCAATTGCTGTGTATCTTTGATTCTCAAGTGTATTTCCTGTAGAAACCAAACATTTAGGTACTGGCTTTCTAAAACCTAACAATCCACACCTTTGTTTAATTCTTACACCTTCAATGCCATTATTTTTGTGTGGATTTGTTATTTGAGGGTAGATATTCATATGTGTGCACATGTGCATGTTACTGTATAAACATATGTGTGTTCAGGTCAAAGGTCAGCATTGAGTGTCTTCCTTAGTTTATCTCCATCTAATTTTTTTGAGATAGGGTCTGTCATTGAACCACCAGAAAGTACTAGAGATCACCAATTTAGCTAGACTGGCCAGTCAGGGAGTTCCAGTAAGGCACCTGTCTATGCTTCCTCAGTGCTGGAATTACCTATGCACACCAAAACGCCCAGCCTTTGACATGATGCTCAAGATCCAACCCCAGGTCTTCATGTTAATCCAGCAAGCATTATATTCAGGCATCTCACTAGCTCCCAGTGTCATTTCTGACACAGTTGAACCTACATTTGCTGTTTGCTTTTCTCTGTTTGTCATACATTTCTTCCTACATCTCTTTTCCTCCCACACTCTGTACCAATAGCATACTTTCTAATGTAGCATTTCCATATCATTACTGATTGAGTTTTACTATGTTTAACTTATCTTCCTAGTTATCTAAGAAATGCATCTTAGCAGAATCAGCTTGTGATATATGTGATTTCATTCGGTGAGTGTGAAAACACTTCTCCTGGAGAGGGCTTTATTCGCTTTCCCTGTGTAGTGGTATTGTTCCTATATATATTACATCCATAAATGATTCAAACTCAACACATTGCCATAATTACCACTTTTTAATAATTGCATGCCTATTAAGACTGAGATAGAAAAGGAGAGCTAACATATATTATAGCTTGCGCTTATTAGCCTCCTAATTTTCATTTCTATGTGTTTTCATTTGTTCCTGTGGATTCCAGCCACTACTGGAAATGTTTCCTTTGTCAATACAGATTTTTACCCCCATATCTCCTTAGTGTGTATTACTTTATTACATTTCTATGGTATAGGTCCAACAGTACATATACATATTATTTTAAACAACTGCTTTTAAAGTCAGGGAAGAGACAGAAGGAGAGTGAATTTGTACATACCTTGCCCTATATAGTTACATAACTAATTTTTACCAGTACTGCCCATCATGCTAGATTAAAATTACTTTCTTGGAAGAGTTACTTTCAGCATAAAGAATTTCCTTTGTGATTTTTCTTTCCCCAGTTTTCTTTGCTAAACTATCAGGGCTAAAGTTTAATCTACATCTCCAATCCCTGCCTTTTACAAGATTCTCCCAAGGGCACTTTTAAAAGCTCTATTGCCTTAAACATCCGTAATCTCTGTTGTAGATAAAGTCAGTTCCTTTGGGGAAAGATTTGCGACTTGGTTTTATATAGTATGTTTCTATTCTCGACCAAATCTCCAAGACATTCACAGCACTAGGACTGGGGTTGGAGGGAGGGGGTGTGCTTTCCTTGGTGGAACCTCCTCTTTAGGAGCTAAATTCTCAGGGGGATGGGGTGAGTAACCTCAAACCTTCATGCCTTGTCTCAGGCATCATATTCTCACAGCAGTGTTCTCACGGCACAGCTGCTGTCCCCCTTCACAGTGAGGGCTGTGAAGAATAGCTCTACACCTCTAGGCTGCACTCACCCATACTCAAACCTCAGAACAGGTGGTTTGGGTCAGGAATAGACTTGGTTTTATATAGTATGTTTAATCTACATTAAACATGTAAACATTAAACACATAAAGTGTCCTACACGGGAACACTTTCCTTCAGCCAGGAGCTGGTTTCAAGCAGTATGGAGTGGTTTTTAACCTGCTGAACTGGGAGGATAAAGGAGGGAGGGGTCCCTGACTCGAATTCCACAAATGCTGTTCTTATTTGAGTTTTTACCTTTGTGTTTGTTTGCTTGCTTTTTATTTCTTATTTTCTGCAGTAATTTTGGATTATCTCCAGAGACTTTAACTTGTGTTTTAAAATAATAATTTTCTCTACTTTCAGTGTGGAGTGAGGAGGTCCATAGAGCTCTTGGATTATCACATTGGAAGTCTTCTCTTGGTCCTTCAGATAGTTTGCTTTAGGGAGTAACTATTATACAAATAAAGGCCAGAGAACAAGAGCTTTCTCACTGTAGTGGGAATGTACATCATTTGAGGAATTTGTGAAAAAGGCTCCCAGGGACCACTCACAGAGACTGTGACTTTCCATGACAGGAGAAAGAGGAAAAAGCAGGGAACTATGCATTTTTACCACGCTTTCTACACAACACTAATATTTAAAAATGCATACAGCATTCATCCCTTCCTCCTCTCTATCCCTCTCTTCCCTTTCCCCTTCCTTGAGGACAGCAAACGTTGGTGCTATTGGTTTGTAATTTCCTATTTATTGATGAAGTTACACACCTAACATCTGCCTTTCTTGTGAGCTCTGTAGAATCCAACTCTGTGTGTGAGTTCATCGCCACAGGCCCAGCGTCCGGCACAAGACCTGACTCTCAATTACTTGGTCTGTGATTTAGAAAAGGAAGTTCTTGAGTTCTTGAGTTCTAAAACTGGGAAGGTTGATCACCAAGATTTAGCACTGTATGGTTTTTCTTAAAAATATTTAAAAACATTTGCATATATATTCCTCTGCAGAGAGGACCCATAGCTTAGTTTTGACATGATAGGGCTCTTGACCTTCCCCAAAATAAGAAGCACTGGCCTAATTCGGCAGTAAAACAAGATTAAACAGTAAGGAGCTCATCTGCAGCTTGAAGTAGAATATGCTACAAAACCTGTGTGTGTGTGTGTGTGTGTGTGTGTGTGTGTGTGTGAGAGAGAGAGAGAGAGAGAGAGAGAGAGAGAGAGAGAGAGAGAGAGAGAGAGAGAATGAATGAGGGGCCCAAGAATGGAGACTGAAATGCCTCAATGAATTTGCAGAACCATTCACATCCTTGCCCCTTCCCCCAACTCTCCCTGAAGAACTGATCATTCCTGCAGTCATTGGCTGGAGTCACGATAGCTGCTGGCATTCATCTGTTTCTTGGCAGCATCATTCATCACTGAGGCCAGGGAAAGCGCCTGTAATTCTCTCCGTTCACCTGTTTGGAACGATGCCACCCGTCTTTGTAGGAAGCTCCTTTTAATAACAAGCCTGTAAACTTCCTAGAAAACACGGGCACCGAGCTGAGCTTATGAAGCACGGGTGCCCAAGCGGTTTGACCAAAAAATCCTGGGATTCCTCTTCCCTTACCCAGCAGCCCAAGAGGAGATTCAGCCTAATCAGGCTACAGATGCCTCGCCTTGCCACTGCTTGCTGCTGGCGCATTCACTGAGGAGCTAAGGCAGGCTGTGGACAGGTTGCTTCACACTAATTGGCTATTGCTATTAAGCCTTTCCTTTCCCAGGTTCAGAAGACGCTCTCTTCAATATTTCCTCCCTTGTTTTTGTCCTGAAAATTACTTCCACAGTAGATTTGTCACCGTAAAGGTTGTCAGTGTGCCGTTAACTCACAGTTACCCACGGTAACTGGGGAGAGCGGTATTGCAGATAATTCACAGCCAAAGGCGCTTTCCGTCTAGCTCATCACGCGTGGTTCAAGGGGCTTGGTGGCAGCCTTCCCTTCCTAATTATGTTTGTCTTTGCTGCTTATTAAAACGAGTCTGACTGCCTTTGGGCCAGGCAGTTGGGTGAGGTGAAAATTCTGACACAGAATTTGTGAACGTCTTTGGGGGAAATCCACAAGGCACACAGATAATCAAACTTGACTAGATTTGGCTTCTCAGTCTAATCACCCATGATCAATTACTTTGTTCCTGTGGGACTGAGCCTGGGATAAGAAATAGCTGCAGTTGGGAGGGAAGGGGTCTTGACAGTTAGATGAGGACACAAGACTGGGTGGTGGCCCAACGTCATCACAAGGTCATGCTGGTTTCCCTACCTGGCTTTGCAACCTTGTTTTCTACAGTCAACAATCTCCCTGTGCAAACCTCACAGAGTCCACCTCTACCTAGAGCCTTTGGTGGCTCCCTATGCTTGTTATTATGGCTGTTCACATCTAGCCCACCCTCTCGGAGACAACCTGACCCTGTCCCCTTGAGGTTAGAGATGGATGGGTACTGAGGTTGATACTGGTCACTGAAATGTGCATAAACACTGGCCAAGTGGACATGTCACTTCTCAGAGTCAGCGGTGCTTGGTTTCACACTTTTCTGGCTAAACAACATCTACCAGCATCTGAGATGGTGGCTGCTCCTCACTCTGTCACTGGTGCCTGTGATGAGCCTACTTGGCACTAGCTTTCAGCCACCTAGATTTTAATGCCCTTAGTTAACTTAGCATATCTGGCAATGTACATATCAAACTACACTGTGACTGAGTTTCAGCTCTGTAAGCAGACAAAGGATGGAATCATTTCTTCTGCAGCGTGTTCAGTCCAGTACTAAGCACATTTAAAACAATTCTGTTGGTTTGTTGACCGTGACATTTTTCTTCCTTACTGAGCCTTGCCATCTTCCAGTTGGTGTTTTTCTCCCACTCCCAGGGGCAAAGCTGCAAAGGGTGACGTATACCCTTTGTTTTGTTTTTTTTTTTTTTTCAGGGAAAATGGTGGCGCTGTGTCTGTGGACCAACAGAGCCAGAAGGAAGAACTCAAAAAAAAAAAAAAAAAAAGGGTGTCTTTGGGGGGATGCATTCCTAGGCTCCATGTGTTTGGAATGTAAGAAGGTTTAAGGACAGAGAAGATTTCAAAAGCCTTGGAGCACTGACACAGAAAGCATAGCACCCCCAAAGCTGCGATTCTGAGGGATCACATGTCATTCACTCTGGGCTCCCAGGTCTATCATAACATCAGCATTTTCTGATGACTTATCATGGGCCAGACACAGTTCCAACTTATTAGTTAACTTGTTGATTCCCCCAAGCAAACTTCTAAGATAGTTATGATTTATATTTCACAGATGAAGGAGCTAAAACATTGAGGTAAATTCCCTGTGGCCACGTCGAGAGTAAATGGTCTGCTCTTACTTCAAGCCCACTTGGAACACTCCCATCGCGCACACTCACTCCCGTGCCCCACCCCTCCCTGTAAGCCACACTGCCCATTCCACAGACCGCCATCCTCTGGAAACGTCTCCCTTCTAGAGCAACATGAAACAACTCTGCTCCCTTCTCTCCAAATCAGCACTCAAATATTTGAAGGCAGCAGTCATGTGTCCCACAGGGTTCTCCTTCCCACTGTGAGCAGCCACACGTCACTCAACACTTCCCAATACAACATAGCTTTAAGCTCTTCTCTATCCCTGCTCGGTGACTCACACATGCTGGGGACCAAAAAACTGTCAGTGAAGTCAGTGAAGTGGAACTGGTGACTCTCTGGCCTTTCAGGCTTGTCTGAGCTAACGCTGCTTACAACCCCCGAGCACATTCCTTTCATAGTGTAAAGTGGAATGGAGATCTGCCGTAGGAACAGCTGTTGGCTCGGTCCCTGCACAGGTCCCCATATTGGAAAATGGACTGGTAAAGGATCTGCATGGTCAGTGCTCCCTCTTCTAACTCATCTGCTCCTCCTCCTTCTTTGTCCCAGCCCTTTCTTGTCCAGTCCCAGAGGCATGTTGAGAACGGCCTTTCCACTCACCATGGAGTTCATGGCAAAGTGATTGTGCTGTGTCTGGAGGTCTAGTGCATGCTGGTAGCTGACTCCGATCTCTGTGTGGCTCTGAAGAAATAACTCCTTGTTGTGGCTTATCCAGTCGAACATCTAGAAGGGAGAAGAGGGGACAGAGTGATGAGAAGGGTCATAGGTCAAGCAGGCAAAGCAGTCAAAGCTACAGAGAAGAATACAGCCCTCCAGCCGTTTCCCAGGGAGATGCTGCCATCGCCCTGGAGTCCGGGTAGGCCAAAGTCTGGTTTTAGGGAACAATCCTCATTGCTTTAGCATAAAAATGTACAAGAAGTTTCCATATCTCTACAGAGCCTAGGTAAAAGAGACTGTGAGGGTGAGAACTGAGATGAGATGGTAGTGTTTATTATCCCAAGGTAGCTACTGACCCTTCGTAAAGTCTTTAGAATGCTTCAAGGACAGGCACTGAGAAAGCAAGGGGGAGGCTTAGCCCACTCATTCAGGTAGCTATGTCTTCTCCAGGAAGTCCCCACACAGGAGACTCACCAGAGCCATAATTCCAGGAAGTTCCTAGCTCTTTCAGATGCCAGGTCTAAGAACCAGCACATGCTCCCTCCCAAGCATTCAGTTTGTCTCAGAAATAAGAATGAGACGCAATCAATGCAATAAAAAAAGTGCGGAAGCTTGCTAGAGGTGCTGGGGAGCAGGTCTCTCCTTTGACAGTCTTGTGTGTCTCCGAGCTAGCTGCTGTAGCCAATGGAAAGGAGAAGGGTGGAGTCAAGGTGGCTGCAGCAAAAGGCCAGAGCCCTGACTGAGCTGGAACTCAGTACCTGTGAAGAAGGCCACTCTTCTCAGGCCATGTGCTCCATGTTTACACGCTTAGGGGTGTGTGTGTGTGTGTGTGGTGGGAGCGCTGTAGCCACTCCCAGGGTGGTGAGAGGACCAGATGAGCTGAGACAGGGTTTGAAGGCTGCACCAGCTTTCTGGTGCTAGCTCTTCTCCTTACACAGAAAACTAAGTTTGCTTTTCCAGTTAAGTTCAATTAGCATGTATGGGATACCTGCCATGCCCAAGGTGGCAGAAGGTCAAAAATGTTGAAAAGGTGGTTCTTGAAATCAGGTAGCTTTTATAAAGTGTAGAAGCTGTCGTGGATCAGATTCTGTTTGCTTGTTTAGAGAATTTCGCACTGAGTATAACACATTTTCACCACTAACATCACTATCTTCCCTCCAACTCCTTCTGTGTCCCCCCAACATCCTCTTTCAAAATCATATATCTATCTATCTATCTATCTATCTATACACATATATGTATACACAAATACATATATACACACACACATATGCATACACACATAATACATACACACATATGGTATGTGTGTATGTATGGTGTGTGTGTGTGTGTGTGTGTGTATGTGTGAATCTATGTATGTATGGTGTGTAAGTGGTGTGTGTGTGTGTATGTAACTTAAATCACAACTCCAAAGGTCCATGAATATGTTAGAGTCTATTACTAACAGAGGAAAAGGAACACCATACTCCCCAGAAAAAGGGATCCTGTGTTAAGCCTTGACTTAGAGAGGAACCAGAAAGCTGAAGACCAGAAAGCTGAAGTAGGCTGAGTGAGTGGACAAAGAGAGAATGGTGACACAGGATGGAGACTGGGGCAGTCCAATATGTCACAGGCACTGAAAGCAACTCAGTGCCGCTTACTGTTGACAACATGAGGCTGAGGAGGCAGGTGCACAGAGTGACCATGAAGGGCACACGCACACGAAGGGATGTGGACCACGTGTTGATAGCAAGCTGTGGGGGAGGCTTCTATAAAATATGAATGAGCTGTGGCAGCAGTGTGGGGGCGTGGACTAGGAGAGGCAGGGGTCAGACTGGGGGGAGTGTGTGGCACACCAATCCAGGTACAGGAGAGGGCCTGAAGAAGCAGGAAGGTTTGAGAATTCCCTTTGGTCAGGACCTTCCGAGGACTCATTATCACTTGGAGAAGAGGGGGTGAGAGAGAGCTGGGGAGACTAGCCATGGTACCCTGGTTCCTGCAACCCCGAGTACCACCATGGGAATCCCCGAAGGATGAGATTAGAAACTGAGGGTGTGCAGCCATAGTCCTGCATTTGAAAGGCATAGGGAGATTTAAGTCAAGCATTCCCCATGGACAGCTAGACTCATGTGTCTGGGGGCCTAGAGAGAGACACCAGGGCTACAACAACTCATGCCTGAGCATAAGAACATCAGCAGGCTGGAGACTCTCCCACCGGAGCTACTCAAGTAGCAAAGGGTTTATTTCAGGCCGCAGGCTCCTGAACAGGCTGAGCACATATCTGTGTTGAGCATTCTGAGTCTATCAGCCTCAGCGAGCCCCACACTGCAGGCAGCTGCTGGCCAGGGCACCCCCAATCCCTAGTTACCATTAAGAATGAAGGGGGGAAAAACAAAAGTACTGGAATTTAGAGGATTCTCATTCTGCAATTTTTCACCTTAAAATTTCTTCCTCGAAACCTCATTTCAAAATAATCTCTCCCCCTCCTTCCTTATTTACAAAAGAATCAATAAAGTTAATGAAACCCTGAAGTGCCAAGAGCCCTTAGAACTTCTGATAACTCTTTTCCCCCTGGGCTCTCTCAGCGGCCCAGCAGTGACCTTGTACTGTCTGTTGAATAACTATTTAGATGCACACAAACTGGCAGAGGAGGTGTGTGCAGCACCACAGTGATTATGTTGCTGGGCACTGGGTCCCTGCCGGGCTGCAGGGAGAGGCGGGCTGGACACAGGCCAAGGGAGGTGGAAAGCAGTGTAAAGTGTAAGAGGTAAGACAAAGCTTGCTACAGCAGCTGTGCACAGACCGATGCTGGCACCCATGCCATCCCCAAATTCAGTAGTGAGGCACCCTGACAAAGTCTATCTTAATCTGCAGAAACTGCTTCAAAGAAATAACATTATATTATTATATTAAATATTAATATATTAAATGACAGTATATATTATTATATTTGTATATTATATTATAAATATATCTTATATATTTATTATAATATATTATTAAATAATAGCTATGTCATATATTCTGATCTATAATACATTACATATTCTGATTTGCAAGGGCCAGTATTCCTTAGAATGGGGGTGAACATCCCGGCTTACAAATGGAACATTTTTGAAACCCATAAAAACCCATAAAAAAACCATACTTTTTCTATTCAAAACAAAAATTAGTTTTATGGAGTCTCCCGATTTAGAAGGTATATTCATTGCTATAGCTCCTATTTCTAGTGATTAAGGAATGTAGCAAGAAAACTGGCCTTGTTTTATAGCCAGAGAAGAGTCACTCCTAAGTCACTGCCACAGCATTTTTCAGGTGCTTTCAAGTTCACAATCAGATGTCCAATTGCATGTGTCATTTTATTGTGACCTCAAACAGTGTCACATGGCTATCACCATAAGGTGACAACAGAGTATGCTCAGAGGAATGAAGCCCAAATTCTAAAAATCATTATTCTACTCTGTGCTGCATTTACTGAGTGACTGTCAGCCAGGCTCTGAGAGGCTGCAAGCACCATGATGCCCCAGCCAAGGACAAGTGCTAGGGGACACTTGTTTGACAATATCCAGCTACCACCTCTCTATGGCTGTACCATCAGGAAGGATCACAGAGGCCTGGGGATAGCTCTCAGTAAATGCTGGGAGGGATTAAGGAAGGAAGGGGATGGGAAGGAAGGGAAGGAGGAGGAGAGAGAGGGAGGATGACAGTTGGCCTTAGTCTAGATTGTTAATGTCCAGAGAAGAAACACCTTTCCAAAGGGTTCTAATCTCAAGCCAAGACCACTGATAACCCGATCCATTTGAATTTGGTATCTGGAAGACCTTTAAGCTGGAGTGGCCGAAAGACGTAAAGGAGGAGAAAGCAGAAGAAAATATAGCTACAGCAGCTTTGGGTTGTTTATGTTTCCGCTCCCACAAAACAACAATTCTTTCATTTTAGACATGACCATTAGGATGGTCATACCTAAATGATGCAATTATATCTCTGTCTGAACAGAGCATAGTTTTCTCTCGTCTTATTAAGAAAGATGTTATATGTAAGCTACTTGAGGCTTTTTTTTTCTGTTTCATTTTAACTAAGCTAAGTAATTTTTATGCTAGCTAACTTAAGTAAAAACACACAAATCTGGTTCTTCATAAATAGTCAACATTAAAGAAATCTATTTAAATGCAGACTAGGACAAAATAAACACAAGACTTTCCATTTTTTAAAAGATGGGTTAGCTAAACGGTTCTTATTGCTCTGTTCTGTCTTTAATGAAGCATAACTATTTCATAGAGCAGGGGTATTAAGTAAAAAATCTCTTGTTTATTTTCCTGCACTTAGCAAAAGCAGCTGACGTCTTCTAACTTTCAAACCACCTGACTTTTGTTGGTGCTGTACACTCTCTAATTATAGATTACATTGCAAACAAGACACTCACACTCAGCCTTGACGAGCTGATTAAGTAAAGGGACAAAAAACAATCAGTGGGTTTCCTTTGGCTGGAGACGCAGGTCCCAGTCCACCCAGGGACGTGCTCTGCACCCCTGCAGTCCTTCATCCATAATAGCTGTGCCCTGCCAGGTTCAACAACCTCCCGCAGGTAAATCTTGTTAGGCCCAGGGAAACAAGGTCTCCAGCCAATTATAAAATAAAAACCTTGTGTTAGAGTACAAAGAGCAGAAAAATACAAATCATTACAGGCTGCTGTATGAACTCTGCCAAGTTGTATCAAGGGCCAGAACCTCAGTTTTTATCTGTAAAACAAGAATATTAATTTATACTTTTTAAATCTTAGGCTACCAGGGGCACTCAAATAAAATGAGGGGTTAGAAAAGGCTTTGTTGGAGGCTGTACACATATGGATTTTTAATATATATAATGAGTATAATGAGTATGTTCTAGCCTACTCCCACTTAAAGCAAAACAATAGGTAAAAGGTCTGGATATAAAGCTGAACGTTCATGCTGCGAACCCCATGGGCTGGTGGGACTTGCTCACACCTGCAGTCCATACACACACAAAACACCACAACCCACTCATCTGAGACACACTACTAGAACAACCACAGGCCTCTTCAGAAAGCAGTCCAGAGGCACCAGCCTTCACTCATTCAGGGACCCTGTGAGTGTGGGTGTGTCTGCCTACAAAAGACTCAGAGCCCCTCCGTCACTATACCTGGAATTCAGGTGCCTCCTGACTGCCTTGAATGGCCTGACCACAGAGATAAAATATTAAAGCAAGACCTTGGTCCTTATCTGCCTCCCTGGCAAGGAAGCATCCATGCTCCTTCTTCCCCACCCTCTCAGCCACTACTAGAGACTGATTCCTCCCCCCCCCCCGTTAGGTTTTCCCCCACTCAGGAGAGATGCCTATTAAAAAGCCATTTGTTTCCTATAATCCCCTTTGGAATCAGTTTTTCCTGGATGTAGAAATAGCTCAATAGGTGCTTTCTGAGCACAAGCCATGGATGTGATTCTAAAATTGGCAGAGGGATCTCAGACAGAAGATGAGAGGCCCTACATACACACACACACACACACACACACACACTCACTCACATGCACACACACATGCTCACACATACTCCTGGGAACCAAGCAGATCTCCTGACTTCACAATTCTGCTTTCACAGAAACTCTGGCTACCCTGGGCCACATGTTCTTGTACAAACAGAGCACTACACAGTCCTCTTGTGTGTGTGTATGTGTGTATGTGTGTGTGTGTGTGTGTGTTCTTGCCTAGGGTTCTTAAGACCCTTCAACCCTGTTTTTTTCAATGATCTCCTCTCCTAGGATGAAACTTCCTGGTTTCCTAAAGAGGAGGAGGAGGGGGAAGAGGAGGGAGGGAGGCAAACACGGAAGAGAGAATATTAAGGATCCCAAAATATGAACCTAGTTTCTAGATTTCAAGAGCCCCTACTGTAGCCAGTCACCTCTCCTGTACCAATTCATCTATTCAGTCCATCGGACCGTGTGTGTGTGTGTGTGTGTGTGTGTGTGTGTGTGTGTGTGATGGGGTGGGGTGGGGCTCTGAAGAGATCATCATTACACTGACCTTAACGGAGGCAGAGACACAACCTGACAGGCTGTCATGGTGATAAACATCTATTGAGGGAGAGAAGGTGTCCTTGGCTCTGCCTGTTTTCCCTTCTGCTGGTGGCACGTCTGCCTACAGATGTTTATGTATTTCTTAAAGGAAGCCGCTTTTCCCGTTGTCAGAAGTCCTGTTTGCTCCCAGGAGGAGAGCCCAGCTGACCATCTAGGAGGCACCATCTCGGTTTGCTCATTAATCAGCTAGGATGCCAGTGTCACCAATCAGGTTGTGCCTGTAGGCACACTATTGACCCCATAGTACATTTCCTTCACCTTCCACCCAAATTTCTTAAACCTTAACACCCATGTCCAACTGCTGCTCACAACTTAAACAGTCCTGGTTTCTCTATAACACAAACAAATGCCCACTGTGAGAAAAACTCTTTCCTTCTTCTGCATAGTAATCCAACCTCCAGTTAGCATCTAGATCCTGTTTCCATGACAACAAATAAAGATGCATCAAGCCCAGCATGTTATTGAGTCTTGGCGAAATATAAAGATGCTCCCTGACTGGAAAGCTGCACGGGGATTGGGAGTAACTACAAAAATACTACATGTGTATTAATGTGGACACCAAAGCTCGGGATTCCCTGAATGTGGTGACTTTTGCAAGGAAACATTGTTCTTCGCAGGGATCCTGTCAGCTGTGACAAGTGTTACAAGATGTACAGGTTCCCGTGGGGCACCAAGTTTGTAAGCATGCTCGCACTTGCACTTGTCAAGGTAGATCCTATCTCCTTGTACTTGAGCTGGATGGCTGGGATGGGTTTCTGAAGGGATTGCCTGGTGGCAAGCTATGGTTCTCACCTTATATCATTCTCAGTAGATCAGTGACAAACACTGCCCCTCGACTGGTAAGGCTGAATGTTTAGAAAAGACTTGGATGCAGTTATCAAGCTGCATTGCCAAGGCTGGATCACGTTGACGAGGGTGCTGTACTTTCTCCTCATCTTCTAGTTTTCCATCCCATGTTTTCATGTTCAAATTTCCCACATAACAGTAATGACACTAATGGTAGCAAAAAACAATCCCAACAGTTACTATTTTTTAAGTACTCTGCATGCTGAATATTGTCCTAAGCATTTTACACATATTAATTTACCTAATCCTCCCAGTGATGGTCTAATTATCTCCCCATTATTAATCTCCAGTCTCATCATATCCATTTTACAGACTAGAAGGCTAAGGCTCAAAGGATTTAATTAATTGATCTAGAGATGCACATCTGAGAGACAGGAGCGTCCAGAGGTTCAGTTCATGTTGCTACTCTAACTTTCCTTCTCCCAAGCTCTCAGAACTGGGCTCTGCCTCTGCTGCTCTGGTTTTTCCTCTGTCTGTTTCCTCTGAGAGTTCATGTAATAGGGTCTGCTTACTGCCTTCTTGAGTCTGTACCCACAATAAGAAAGTCAGGTGCCCCCCACTTCCCAAGTCCATATTGTCAGTTTATTCTCCTGGAGAATGGACGTGATTTTGTTTTATGCTTTCCTGACACTCCCTGGCTGGCCCTCTTAGCCAGGTGCTTCTTAGCCGCAGGCCGTCCATCTGCCTGCGGATCTGTCTAGCTTCCTCCTCCTTTCCTGACAACCAATAGCAGAGGATTTTGTGGAAATCAAGAGTTTCTTATACTTGAACTTTCTCTTATCACATTTTATTCCTATTCTCAGCATGCTGGGGATGGCAGAGACATCCTAATTTTGGAAGCTCACCAAGTCCACGGATGTTTCCACACTTGCCTTCCACTTCCCTGGCTGCCGTCTCCTGGCTCCTGTTTGTGTCACTCAAACCTTTACTATGACAGTGTAAAGATTGGACTTGCACAGTTTGTCTCAAACAATCCCCATATTAATGTTGTTACAAAAGGCACTAGAAGTTGTGTTTTAACGTGGTAAGAACTTAGTACAGTCAGTTCTTCATGAATCCGTGGACTTATTAACTGTGATACACACACACAAACACAGTATCTTCACTGTGTTAGGTATCCTAAGGAATCTATAGACAACTTAAAAGTATCCCGGAAGGTGCCTGTACGTTACATATCGATATTATATCATTTGTCATAAGGAAATTGAACTTCCTCAGATTCGGGTATCCTCAGGGGTTCCTGGATCAACTTCCCACCGGTCTGAGATGATGTAGGAAGAAGTGCAGTAAATTGCCTAAGATCACACAGCTTAGAAGTGATGGAGATCAATTTAGAATCTAATGTCCATCTGAACCGACATCCAGTGCAATTTCCTGTTCCAGGATGCCCTCTATCTGTAACTTCTCGGATAACTGACAAGGATAACTGTGTGCCCGGAGCCACACAATGGGATTTATATATGTGATCTCAACCCCCACAACAGCTCAAAGAGGTGACAAGTGCCAGCAGCAGCCCTCTTTCTACGGGAAGGAACAGATTCAGAGAGATTCAAGTCAGGGTCACACGGTCAAGCTAGCACACTAAAAACTGAGGTCTAGCTTTGTCTGGTGCCAAAACTCACACCTTTAAACCACCGTACATGCAGAATAACGGGATATGTGTGGATTCCCTATTAATACATGGCACCTGTGGATACAGCAGCAATGTTCCCCTGATGTCCTGCCCACTTGTCAAACTGCCACATCCTCTCTATCGTGTTAGCACTGTCTCTCAGGTTTCCATTCCAGGCCTTTTACTTCTAATGCTCTGCTCCTCACACCACAGCCTCTTCTACCTGGATCATTGTGATTTCCATCCTACTGATATCTCTGTCTCCATTCTGTCCCTATAACAAGTTACCTGCCTGGACCAGGTTTATTCTGCAAACACTGCTCTCAGCAGGACATCCCCTACACACCTGCACCGCCCATCACTGCAGGATACTCCCACACCAAGCATCCTTCCCAGTCAGTGTACACTGCCACACACGCATAAGGCACCATGTGCACTCTCCTTTCACACCGTTGCCTGCATCTTTCCTTGCCAAAATTGCTCCAACCCCAAATCTCCAGGCTACTACCTTCCTTCTAAATTGAAGCCTCAATTTCTCCTAATGCCCACTTTGACTAGAGAAGTCGCTCCTGACAAATGTTTTACCTCAACTTCTTCAGTGTCTGCCTTATTAGTTCATCAAATAGCCTTAATTAAGAACCATCTGAAAGGTTTTCTTATAATCTACAGCTTCCCCGGCCCTGCCCTTGAGATTTAGTCAGAAGGGGAGATTTTGATGGGCTTGCATCTTTATTTAACAATCTATGTAGGTTGTAGTATGTCAGCAATAAGGGAATTCCTATTAGACTCAACCCCACCATCAGCAAGCAGCACGGGCTGATGAGCCTTGAGAAAGGAGGGTATACAATGCAAGTCTCCAGTTCCCTTCAGCTCTTACCCACTGGTATTGTCCAGACTACGGGACAGCTCACACAGGAGCTTAACAGCAATGTCCTGTTATGGTGCTGAGGAACTAAACAAACTAGGCAGGCACTCTACCCATGAGCCACATCTCCAGCAAGATGACAATAGTGGTAACTTTCCTTTCTTAATTGCTTCCAATCCATTTTGTCCCCATCTTTGCTTAAGAAGTCAGAATGAAGGAAAGTGTGTTCTTCTAACTTCTAACTCTTGTGCTTTTATTCTAAAGAGAGAATGAGTCTGTCTCGGGTGCAGGTACGCCATGAACACTGAAGGAAGAAAAACACGTTCTTCATGTCTCCTGGGATTCTAATTTCTTCTGGCTCTAAAAGAAATGAGAGTCTATCATGATCTCTTGAACAAAGGTCCAGGGAGTTAAAACAAGGTCCTCTATGGGCAAATGTGCAAGGCAAGGTATTGGGACTTCTCCAGCAAAGGGGAGCCACAGAGTGGAGCAGGATGCAGTTAGCTCTGCTTTGCCTCTGACCTGGGGGCTCTAAGCTAACCCCCACCTTAAATACAAAAGCAGTTAGTGTAGTTTAGACTTCTCACCCACTCAGTTGCTGCCTCCACTTCCCCTGATCCTTTCCCCTCCCCACTTCCTTTTCACAAACCCTGAAATGTCTGGGGCAAAGCAGATAAAGATAATGAAGTGCAGAGAGAGCCGGGACTCAGTGTGATGCACAGCAGGTTCCACATGCAATGCCAGCTCCTTCCCACTCCCTTGGCTCAGACAGAGTAAGCCCACAGCACAGAAAGCAGTTGCTTTCTGATTAGCAAAACCCAGGCTGCAAAGCCTCATGCTAAAATCACACCCTGTTCTTGACGGCTGCATTGCAGCCCAGCTCTGTCTGGAGGGGCACCCGCTCTGGCTCAGCCTCAAAAGGCCTTGCTTCCCACTGTTGTCCTCCTTACTCTAGGAACTAGGATGAAGCGTTTCCCTATTCTTTTCCTCACAGTAAACAGCATTTTGTTTGTTTTCTTTGTTGTTGTTGTTTCTGCATTTCATTTCCAACCTGTGTGCTCGGAAACACTGAAACCCCCGTAAGGCACTGCCCCACAGAGAGAGTGGAATGGTCACCCAGCAGCCAGCAAGTCAAGCAGATGAGAAGCAGAACCAGCCAAGCCAGGAGGCGGCCCAGGCAGCCCCGGGATATTGACTCTGAATGGCCAAATTCTTTCCATTTAAACCACAAACACTGATAAAATATTTTCAGGAACAGAGTAAGGGAATGCACTTCCCTCACTTCCCAAAATGTAGAACCGAGGAGGTCGAATCCTATTTAAGAAGCTGAGAAAATAGTGCCTGACTTGATCCCAGAACTAAATTTAGGCATCCACCGAGATCTGGCCCCTTGGCAGGTTAATTTAGATGAACTAATGGCGTTCCTGGCATACAGGATATACTCAGTAAATGGGAACTATTATCTTTACTGTAAAAATGGAGTGTCTGGTTGATGTTCTCATCCAGTCCTCCTACGCATCCTAAAATCAGATCTGCCAATCATTTGCACATCTGGGAACAAGATTCCACAGGGTTGAGCAGGAGGCAGCCTAGCCTGCCTTCTGGGATCCCTGCTTTGGAGAGATGGATGCTATGTTGAAGGGATGTGGGCTAGGTAGACTTAACTCTAAAGATCCGAGGAAGAGGGCCAGACACTTCCTTAAACCTCAGCAGGTTTGGGTTCTGGAAGGAGCACACAGGGAGCAAGGGTCAGGTACATGTGTTGGGAGATGCTTGGCTTCCAGATGTCCATGGACAAAGCTTACTGTGCAGAGCTGAGAAGCAGCTTCTTGAGTGGAGGGGACTCTGGCCACTTCTCATGGGACTATGGTGACCTCCCATGTGTAAGGCTTAGGGAGTCTGCTGTCTCTTTGAGGGTAGGACAGAATGCAAGGACCCCATGATGCACATTCATGCTTTAGAAATCTTCACCTCTTCCACTCTTCTGTGCCCTGGACAACATCATACTTTACATTTCATTTGGCTATCTAGTCTTCCTCCAAAATACTTCAGATTGCGTCCTCACCCCTCCCAGGCAGCCATTGAGCTCACGGCCTTGGCATTCCCTTCCTTTCCTCTCTGACACAGGCTCATCCTTTGGACTCACTTCCTTCCCTTGTCTCCAGGATTTTCCTCTCATGTCCTCTCTGTCACTCCATCTGTCCCGGACAGGGTTCCTGTAGAAGGACCATGCTGGGTTCTGCTACAAACTCTCTGCCGTGAGATGAAACTCCACAATTCCAGTTCCAAACAGCAAGGGACTTAGAGAGGAGCCCTTGGACTGCTCAGCAGTAGGTGGTGCTCTTGTGCCAGCTCAGAGTCAATGTTCAAAATGTTTGATTCTGATAGACAGTCAAGGGAGGGCAGAATATGCCTCCTGGGAACCCAGAGTCATCAAAAGTCTGGCTGTGACCTGCAGGCATTGCAGTTCAACTGAGAAATGAGGCCTGTGAGCTCATAGTTTGAATACCAGATGGGACAGACAGGGTCAATGGGGAGCTTGTGCCTACTCTTGATACCTCGTGATAAAGCCAGCTTTCCAGGGAGTTTGCAGGTGGGATAAATACCTTGTGATGGGACCAACCTGGTCAGCATGTAGAAACCAGCCCCTTTCCCTCTCTACCAGGAAGGTTGATGATTCATTTTCTCCCTCTCCCTCTCCCCCTCCCCCTCTCCCTCCCCACATGCCAGAACATTGCTGGAAAAAGGGTTTACTAAGGAGAGTCTGGGAGTTAGCAAAAGAGCACCACATTGGGATTTCTTGAGGAACATGGAACATAACCATGAAGGAAGAAGCTATCTTGGGATTCTAACTACAGGTAGTTTTCCATGGAGTTAAGATGCCTGACTACAGGTGGGGGTGGTTTTTAACTCTTTCCATGACAAAGTGATTCAGCTTCAGTTGTGTTTAAGAAAATCAATGGAACCCAGAGATAAGGTTGGAACAATTCATGCCCCTGAGTTGGGGTTCTCCTTGAGGAATGGAGACCATCGTTGGCCTGGGCACCAGAACCAGCTAACATAACACACTCAAACTGGAAGTTCGTCCCTATGATTAAACGTGGGAGTGGGAAGAGAGCTTCCTGAGTCTGTGTGTGAGGCTCTCTGAGTGATGCATCTTCCTTCTCTGGATGGGTAGGGCCTAGCGTTTCCAGGTTGAACTACAAGAAGCAACTTTTCCTCTTACCACTGCAGACACAATCTTCTCCTTGCCTGTGTAAACAGATCCAAGGGGCACAGACTCCTCCCTCCTCTCCTGTTTGAAAAGCTGGCCCCAGGAAGGCCATATTGAGAGCCATGGCCCACATCAGTGAATACAGACTGAAGTAACTTCAGGGACTTTAAATGGAGCAAAAAATATAGGGAAGGATTACAAGGACCTACCCAGTCACTGCAGGACTGACTTAAGGAAGCAGGAAGAGACTGGTTCTGGGGCATGGCAGGGATAAGGCTGGGACCACTGGACGGAAGTATCAGGAGGTAGACTCTGGACTCTGAGCTCAAGTCCTTTCTTTCTTACAATTGTGGCTGTGTCACTGTGGGCATGGACTAGGTCTCAAAGCTGTGGTATCCTCAACCCTAGGAATGCTCAGCGGAGTCTGGGAGGATACAGGTCAGTAAAGGAGGCTGAAAAAGAGTTCCATCCTAGCAAAGACTGGACCTGGTGCAGAACCCCTAGACTTCTCAGGTGGCCCTGACAGGACCTAAGCCAGTCATGGGAAGCAGCTTTTAGAGTCACTGCAGTAGACTGCTGGCCCTTTGCCACACGATCTGAGAAGTGGGCACGACCTCCTGCCAGCTGCCTCTTGCCTTCCTCCCTGTGGGTTCTCAGCTCCAGCAGCACTGGACCACAGATATGGCCAGACCACAGCTTGTGTATTAGGGTTGCCGAACCCCTGTTCATTCTCTCTCCTTTCCACAAACCCAAGCCAAGCTACACGGGCCCCTACCTAAGTTCCACAGCAGTGATAGGAACCTGGAGATTTGGTGTCTCTTCCTCAGCGTGAGAGGGCGTAGTTGATTTTCCAGTTAGCCATAGCATGTGGCTTGATACTAATAAATCAACTAATCTTCAGCATCAATGGTCCAAGGTCATGGTCAGAAGCCTCCACTTCCTTTCCCTATGCCAGCATGAGACCTTGGGACTGATAGCCATTGGCTAGCTCCTTTTCAAGAATCCCTTCTTAATTCTTCCATTTACCTGGTCCCTAACTGGCCTTATGTTCTGTTGTCCATAGTCCACTATGGTAGTCCATGCTATCCATAGTCTACTCTGATATCCTTATGGATAAGGCTATAATCCCTATCTACCCGATATGCCCCATAAGAAAAGTCCATCTCTCCATCCATCCATCTTTTTCTGGACCCCATCTTTATATCATCTTTATAGGCTATGTTAGGCTTGTCTCCGTAAGTCTTCTGAGATCCATGCACACCAGATGCACCACACAAAGTTTCCTTTATCCACACAATAATCCCAAGGCATGTACTAAGATCGATATTTTACAGATAAAGATGCCAAAAACCCAGGCACACAGTGAATGGCCAAGCTGGGATTCAAACCCAGGCTTCCCTGATTCCAAACTTAGTGCTGTCTGTAGAAGCCTTGGTTGGATTCTGTGGGTAAGGGCTGTGCTAAGGACAGGCACCTGCCTGGGCAGGAAATGGGAAAGAAGGAACTAGGTGATGAGGGTCATGATGGAGAAAAAGAAGGAAGCGGATGGTACAAAACGAAATCCCTGGGAAGAAAGGTTGAAGCTCCCTACCCTAACAGACACACCTTGCTGTAGTTTACAAATTATGCCAGAGAGTTCTTGGCTCTTCCAAAAGGGGACTCAAGCCCACACTGATAGTACATGCCTATAATCTAACTCTCAAGAGGCAGGGGGTGGAGAATCCTGAGTCTGAGGCTAACCTGGGCTACATAGCAAGATTCTGTCTTCAAAAAAAATGAAGGAAGAGAGTACCCTAGACATTCCTCTACATCTAAGATCAGACCTAACATGCTTTCTGTTCCGCTTAGACTATACCTACTCTCTCCTGCACTTACCTGCTAACCCTACCCTACCTCAGTAAGAGCAAGTACCTTGGTATCTTGACTCACCCAAGAATCAAAGCCATCTCTTTCTTATAAGGTATGAAGAACTACATCTATGTTCCCATCCAATGCTACCCAGAAGATGGCAGGGTGCACTGTATGTGGCCAGCACTCAGTGACTATTTATAAATTAGTTAATGAATGTTTCTTAGGTGCCACTCTGTGGCCACTCTGGACAGACACCCTGCTTTTGATTGGAATTCCTTTTCTGGGATCCATTCATGAGCCCAGGCTTCACAGGTAGATCTTACACATAGCACTTGTGGGATTTATGCCCTCTGACCCTGTGACAGGACCACAGTGGAGAGTCAGAGACCCCCCCAGGCCCTGAACACTCCTCACAACCCTCCCTCCATATTGTTCACCTATATTCCCCCAAAGAACGTTCCAGCCAGGATACAAGTTGGAGCTGAAATACAAGATAATGGAGAAAGGAAAAGGGAGAGAGAGACAGAGACAGAGACAGAGACAGAGAGACACAGAGAGAGAGAGACAGACAGAGAGAGAAACAGCGGAACAGCTTTGGGGGGAAATACACCTTCACACACGGCCAGCAGGACATTATGACTTGGATTATTTTGGGGATCTAATATTTCTAATGTGCAAGGGGAGGAAATGAGAAGTAAGTACAAATTCCCAGGGCGGGCTGGCTGGAAATAATTCAGAACTCCGTGTTCTGTGTCAAGGAGGCGGGGAAGCGACATACTTCCTTGCCCTGAGCCCAGTCAACAAGAGGTGGAGAGGCTCGCTGGCTTAGGTCTGGGGAGGAGGGGAGGAGACCAGTGGCCTAGAACCTTTCTCCAGAGAAAGCAGGAAATTACAAACTGCCCAGTGAGGACCTTGCCCTCCTGGCCTCCTGGGAGGTTGGCAGCTCTTTTAGAAACCTCCCTCCCATCAAAAAAGGCAGAGACAACGGAATCCCATGGAGACTTTGACACAGACCGCCAGCAGCCTTCCTGGTGCGTGGTCATATACCACAGCAGTGGTGAGGGCATGCGGAAAGTTACACTTGTCCTCAGGCCCTTGAGCTGCTCTGTAGGATGCTGGCACATGTTACCGTCTCTCCTGTATGGTAAGAAGTCTCTAAAAGACAGGCTGTGTATGGCTGCATTTGCTAGTACAAATGAGTGTGTGAGCATTTGCCAGTATGTATGTATGTGTATATATATATACATGCATGTCTATATATATATGCATGTCTCCCCCCCCCCTTTCCCGTCCTCCCCTGTGTATATGTGGGGTTGGGGCAGCACTGGCCTTAGAGAAAAATGCCACTTTCTGGTGCTGTCTACCACTCTCTCTCCCAGGCAAAACTCTCCACATGTAGATTTTCTACCTGCAGGGCAGGGCTTAGACTGATGCTTACCCATACCCATGCCTTACCACATGAAGCAAATGGTAGACCAAGGGATGGACCACAGACTGGGTAACTTTAGGTGGGTCTCTGCTCTGGTACAAAATTTTCTATGTGAAAGGAAGGGCTGGACCAGAAAACCTCTAAGGCTGTGGGTGTGAGAACACTTTCAAAGCTGACAGGGCTGGAGGTCAGGGGAAGAAAAGAGACAATGGGCCCATGTCCTGTACAGAAGGGGAGCTAGTGGAATTTCATTTCAACTGACCACCCTGATTCTGGCCACCCCACTTTGGCTCTGCTTTGGGCTCTAGGGAGTGATCAGAACTATTTATAGCTGGGGGGGGGGGAGAGGTGAAGACTGCCCAGCAATGGGGCATCCTGGGGCTGTCTTGAAATGCTAAAATGGCCAGCAAGGCAAACATTCTCAGAACACATGCACACAGCCCTTCCCCAGGGCCCGAGGCCTTGGTGAAGCCAGTGGTACCCCATGTATCTTTTCTTGGGGCAATTAACATGAAAGCTTCCGTTACTTTATTTGTACAAAATTACAAGAAAATAAAATGCATACATGTGCATTTGAATAGGTAGGAAATATTTCTGACCCTATGTTTATAAAGGAATAAGACATGGGGCTGGAGAGGCGGTGGCTCAGTGGTTAAGAGCACTGGCTGCCCTTCCAAAGGACCCAGGTTCAATTTCCAGCACATGTGGTGCCTCACAACCACCTGTAACAACTCCAGCTCCAGGCGACCCAGCACTCTCCTCTGTACTCTGTGCGTTCGAGAGACACAGATGGTACACAGATATAAGAGCAGGTAAAACACTCAGACACAAAATATAAAGTAACAAAATAAACAAAATTAAATTAAAGAGACAAACTCCTAGTTCTGATACAAAGCAGAGAGTAAATGGCTTGATGTGGAAGATGACAAGAGAGGATTAATGGCTTCCCTTAGGACACTAGAAATGTCCACTATACTCTGCAGCGACTTCAAGGAGGGACACTGTTTTCAAAGACCCTTTCCTGTGGAGGCTTCCCCTTCCCATCCAATCCAGCAGGTGGGACCTCAATTTGACCTCCTTCCACTTATCCAGGCCCTGCACAAGCAGCTTACTTATAAGGACCCCATGAATCTATACCTCAGTTCCCAACTTCTCTCAAATATCAGTTCTTACTGTGGTCTCATTAGAAGTTATAGGAAATCATTTGAAGCAAGTCTACACACAAGTGTGCTGGTTTTGTCAACTTAACACAGTCCTAGGCACACATGGGGAAGGGACTCTCATCCAACTTGTCTGTGTACATGTATGTGGGGCGTTTTCTTAGCTGGTTGTTGATGTAGGAGGGCCCAGCCCGTGGTGAGTGGTGGCCCTGGGTTGTATAAGGAAGTTGGTAGACAAGCCAGTAAACAGTTTTCTCTATGGTTCCTGCTCCCAGGGTCCTGCCTTAAGTTCCTGCCCTGCCTTCACTCAGTGAGGGACTCTGACTCAGGAGTATAAGATGAAACAAACCCAAAACTTGTTAACCCCAAGTTCTTTTGGTTAATCTTGTATCACAGCATCAGAACCACAAACTAGGACAGTAAGAGAGTATCCCAGACACGTGGCATGGTTTCAGCAGGCTGCAGTGGGTGAAGACTACACCAGGAGTTCAGTCATACAGAAGAAACGTACACCATGGAAGTGGGGGATGGGGGAGCCCACTGGCCTGGCACCTTCACCTGCACAGCTCATTATATCCATTAACCCTCTTGGCAGCAGCTTGGCTTCTTAAAGCTGAGAGGTACTTAGGAGAGTATCTAAGAAAAGTTTGTTACTCCCCACAATCCCCAAATGCAACAATGCTGGAGGAGGACCTACTGCAGACACAATGGGAGCACAGAGAACAAAACAGCAAGTGGTATTTCAGAACCATTGAACTATGAAAGGGAAAGGCTCTGATATTATCCAGTGTGGCAAGTTTCAGGAAAAAGCAGTAAGTATTTTTAGCATGGGACTTTATCAAACTACTGTGAAGATTTGGATGGGTCTCCTTAAAAGGTTTCTCTATATCTCAGCCACCTCCACTGCCACTGCCACAGCCATCACAGCTGTGACCGTGGCCACACCACCCTGTCACCCCTTGAAAGATGTTTCTGTTAAGGGGATGTACTGAGCGTGACAAATGCAACATGGGAGAAGGAGGCAGATGGTACCGAGTCAGTCCCAAATCTGTGTTTTGTTCAAATATAAATGGAGGTCAGAGGTTAAAGATATGCATAGGTGCCACAATTGGTCACTGGCACCCAGGACAAATGCTAAGTGCCATTCAGCACACCTCTATTACTGCACTGGCACGGCCCCATAAATGTGAAGAGAATGTAACTGTGCAAGAATAAATATACAACCAAGGGTATGAAAATGAGGGCCATGGGAGAGATGGAGGGCTTGCCTTATTTCAGGTACTTCCAGAGTACATGTTTATATAGGAAACAAATAGAACATTCGAGGTAAAGCAAAAATACTCTTCTGGTTCCAAAACTAGGAAGCCCCACTAGGTCACCCTGCTCACTGCTTGGAAATTCTGCCAAAATTAGGAATATTCACTTTCTTCTTAGAAGAGCTGTGTGCAGGCATTAAAAACTAGGTTGACTGGAGAGGCTCAGGACAGCCCTCTTTCTTCAGAAATGAGAAGCCACGGTTTCCCAGTCATTTAATCAGTTGTATCAGGGACTCTTCTGAGTAAGTTCCCTCCCTGTGAAGATGGGAAGAGGAAGGACCTTCCTCAGCCTGGACAGCAGGAGGTAAAACAATGACAGTTGTTTCCTGATACTTCTTGTAGACGTCAACTTCTAAGTGGGCATTGTGAAGTGGCAATGGCTGCCATCACACAAGACTGAGGCGTCTCACCATGTGTGGAAGGTAGGTATTTTAAGATCCTCCTCAGGTCTCATATGTTAAATGTTACCCAAGGCTCCGAGGAAGCAGTGTCTAGAGAAGAACCTCTGCTGTAAAGTATTCACCCCTTTCCCTTCTGTAAGCCCCGAACCCGGTTATGGACCTTGGATTCCACACACAGCCCACCTACGGAAGAGGCCCACCCCTCTCTTTGGTTACAGGCTATGGTTATACCGCATACATTTTCCTCACATGGGGCCCACTGTAGCCCGGCCCAGATGTGGCTAGAAACAAAGCTGTATAGAAGAGTATAATCTGTGCCAGCCTAACAAGTAGCAAGTGGGTCTGTGTTGTTCTGTGAACACAGTGCTGTATAGGCCCATTAGTTACAGACCAGAGGGCGCTGGGCTCAGGCAGAGTGGCTCACCTCCCAGCATCGCAGCCTAGTTAAATCATCTCGGAATTACCTAACACTCCCAGCTTCCTTATTAAGGCCTCTCCATCACTCCCCAGTTCTGATGTTCCCTCTTCCCTGGGAACTCCTGAAAACAGCAGATATGCCTAGGGCAGTTCAGGTCACAGCAGACATTAAGTAAGAGTAAAGGGAGAAGGGGCGGGGCATTTAAAGCAATGGTTCTCAAACTTCAGGATGCATCGATCCTTTTATACAGCTCTTTATGTTGTGGTGACCCCAAACAAAAAATTATTTCCGTCACCACTTCACAGCTGTGATTCTGCTACTGTTATGACTCGTAATGTAAACATCTGGTTATTTTTTTTTTCCTGACGGTCTTAGGCAACCTTTATGAGAGACACGTTCAACCCCCAGAGGGTCGAGACCCACAGGTTGAGAACCTCTGATTTAGTTGGTGAGCATGCATGTGATGGCTTCACGGTGTCTCCTCACAAGAGTTTCATCCGATTATCTTAAATATGTGCTTTGTTATAGATCAGCTAAGCCTCACATCTGTTTAGCCACATAGAGAAGCAGGTGTAGATATATCTGTCTTTTTTTTTTTTTTTTTTAACTGACCAGTAGGCTACTTGGGGTTGGAAATTCCAGCCTGCACATATTTACCCAAGTAGCTCATCTGTGCTCAGGACTATTTCTCTGCACTCATACTTCTATAAACAGGGGATGGGAATGCTCTATGACATCCACAGGATAGAACCTCCCCATCCTCTTCTAAGACTTAGAATACAGGGGGGCTATCACAGGGGTCAGGAAAGGTGGTTGGTAAGAGACTGCTTCATTCTCAAAGTTTGGTTCAGGAGTGGAGAGCCGCCAGCTTATTAGTAATGCCCAGAGGGCAAGTAGTCACCTCAGAGGGCCAGAGGAGAGACTCTGTCCTCACCCGTTACAAAAATAGTTATGGAGTGGCCACCGTACTTCCTGGCAAACGCGTCCCAGCTCTGGAGAGGCGTCACTGACCTCAACCAGCCCTGTGAGGAGGGCCGAGGTGCGGCTCAGACAGGAACTGTTTCCCATGCCCTTGTTTAGATGTGGCTGTGCACACAGCCCTCCCTCCAAACCATCACCCCTCTGACCTCTGTCCAAAAGCACCAAATAAGTCATAGCTGAGGCACTTAGCTCCACGTGGCTCTTCTGAATCCATCTGGACGCAGCTCAAAAGCACTGTTTTTCACCCTAGTTCCACAGCCAGAGCAGTTTTTGTGGCAGCTGGGTCAAGCCTGAGCAGCACCTCCTCACTGACCAATGCCACCACCCTTCCCCCACCTCTGCACCTCCTCACTGACCAATGCCACCACCCTTCCCCCACCTCTGCACCTCCTCACTGACCAATGCCACCACCCTTCCCCCACCTCTGCACCTCCTCACTGACCAATGCCACCACCCTTCCCCCACCTTTGCACCTCCTCACTGACCAATGCCACCACCCTTCCCCCACCTCTGCACCTCCTCACTGACCAATGCCACCACCCTTCCCCCACCTCTGCACCTCCTCACTGACCAATGCCACCACCCTTCCCCCACCTTTGCACCTCCTCACTGACCAATGCCACCACCCTTCCCCCACCTCTGCACCTCCTCACTGACCAATGCCACCACCCTTCCCCCACCTCTGCACCTCATCACTGACCAATGCCACCACCCTTCCCCCACCTCTGCACCTCCTCACTGACCAATGCCACCACCCTTCCCCCACCTCTGCACCTCATCACTGACCAATGCCACCACCCTTCCCCACCTCTGCTTTGTTTTTAACATTCTCTGACTTTCTCTGACTACCCCTACCCAATACACAAACATACATTCATATACCTGCACAAATACACTTCTTTTTCTTCTAAATATGGTTTACTATATGTGTAGGAGTGTTTTGCCCGCATATGTATGTGTGGTGCCCACAGAGATCAGAAGAGGGAGTTGGATCTCCTGGAAATGAAGTCACAAACAACTGTGAGTCCTCACATGGTTGCTGGGAATGAACCCTGAGTTCTCTGAAAGAACAGCATGTGTTCTTCATCCTTGCACCCTCTCTCCAGCCCCCTTCTCTCTCTAAGGTGTAGTACACATCACGGAAGACGGGTTCTAAACTGAGTTCATGGATTTAATTCAGTGATAGTATGAACTCAAATTTGGCTGAAATACAGCATTCCTTTCCATTATGAGCACAGAAGACTAACTATCCAGAGTTAGTGGAACCAATTTTTAATTTTATTTATTTATTTTGATACGAGCAGCAATGTAAGCACTTCCCTGTCACATCAGGGTGCTGTCCTGAAATGCCATCAATGTTTATCACTGTTTCCAAGTGATGGTGGCAATGAGACTTCAAGCAGATCTTATATTTGTCACGTTAAAAAAAGAAGTACATACTTTTTAAAGTTAATTCTGTATTTTATTTGTTTTATAAACCTATGTATACTTTTTTCTAAACTTAAATAAAATATTACTATGAGAAGTCCATGTGTTTCACCAGAGCAGAGGTCCAGGGCTCGGAAGGGCAGGAGCTGAGGAGTACACATTAAAAGGTGTGATTTGGGGAATGAAAGAGATGACTCAGCGGGTACGAGCCCTTGCTGCAGAAGGATGAGGACCCCAGTTCAGGTCTCATAGGCCAGATGTGGCCACGTACATGCCTGTAACCTGAGCGCTACAGGGAGTAGAGACAGCCTAGCTCCAGGTTCAGTGAGAGAATCTGTCTCAAAGGAAAAAGCAAAGACGACAGAGCTAGACACTTGATATTTTCCTCTGGCCTTTGTGTGTATGCTCAGGGTTGCACAACCACACAGAAGGCAAAGGTACCTGCACACAGCTTTATCTCACACACACACACACACACACACACACACACAGAGGAAAGTGGAACTGGAGACTTTATTCAGAATATCAATGTATTAGCCATCTGACTAACAGGCGGTATCATTATTACATGGGGCAAGCCCTGAGAATAGAAAGGCAATAGGGCTGCTGGGAAAGAGCTTGGGTAAGCTGTGAAGGCCAACTAAGTGCTGACCCTGATTAACCAGCAGTGTGATCCTGGGCAAGCCACCGTGTCTCTATTTACCAAGGAATACTGATATCCTGTGCAGTTCTTGCGAGTATGAATTGGGAGGCCCTATGAGGACCAACAAGTGCTGGTGAACCCAAAGGACTGCAGCTGATTCTAGAAGGGCAGCCCCCCCTCTGAGAACTTCAGAAGCCAACATGTGTAATTTTGTCTTTGAGGTGGACATTGCAGGTGTTCTGGGAAAGCCTTTCCTAGCTTTGAGCTACAGTGATTTCCTGAAGAGCTCTAAGATCTAAAGGAAACCTAGGAAGATGTGAGTTCTGTCATTCTGTCCTACCTCTGGTTCCCTAACATAACCACCCAGGGCCAGCATTTTCTCAACTTCAAAATGCAATCCCTGCCCCAGAGCATAGGAGATCTCAAGTGAAAAGGTCTCAGATCTCCCCAGCACTCCACTAAGTATCTGTTTTTGGCTTTACCAGGAACTGGCTCCTGGCCTGACTTCTCGTCATTCAAGGAGTGGTACATGGATTCTGTGATCTAAGCCTGTCAGTTGGGATCAGGCACAGGTGGCCATACCCCTGGAGCAGAGGTCTGAAGGTAGCCAGGGAAACACTTGCATGACTCAAGAGAGGAGCAAAGTTTTACTGTAGAAATAGATATGAATTCTTTAATACGTGGATTGATTTTCTTGTGATCATAAAAGATCAAAAATATATCCATCAAAATTAAAACCACCCACAAGTTTAAAATTTATAAATTAAAATGATAAATTTATGAATTATGATAATTTTTCTATATATATAATTTGTTGATATATAGAAAGTTTTAGATTTTGATTTTACCACTTCAAAATACCTAAGATAGTTTCAATATTGGTTCTTTGTATGTGTGTGTGTGTGTGTGTGTGTGTGTGTGAGAGAGAGAGAGAGAGAGACATGTACTGTTTAGGTCAGAGTGGTCAAACCTCAAGTATTGTTCCGAAAAACCTGAGCTGTCCATCTTGTTTCTTGATACTTGCTCTCTCACTGGGACCTGAAGCTTGCCTATTAGATGAGGCTGGCTGGTCACTCAAATTCAGGGATCTTACCTGTCTGTATGTCCCCAGAGCTGAGACTGCAGCATGCGCTACCCTGCCTGACATTTTATGTAAGTTCTGGAGATCAAGCTCCAGCCCTCACACTTGGAAGGCAGGGGAGCCCTTTATCAACCGAGCTCCCTCCTCAGGCGTGGTACAGGCTCTTACAAACCTGTGTCAGACACTGTAAAACCCTCAGGCTCCCAAGAGAGGTCACGGTAACTAAGAACAACATCACACCTAGAAAACAAGTAAGAGGGAAGGAGCTTGTGTCCCTCTTCTTAAGGGACACTTGGTAGCAACTCTCCTTTCTCCACTTCAGCTTAAAGAAAACGGAGAGAAGATCCTTTCTTGTGTTCTCAGAAAAGAGACTCCAGATGCCTTTATTCCTTTTTTTTCCCTTTCCATATCTTACTTTTCCATAACAAAGAAAAAGCTTTTGAAAATGTACTATGGTGAAAATGGTATCTTACTTGCAAAAAGAGCTTGAAAAAGACATAGAGCTTAGAAACAGAAGACTGGATCCACGGGTCAGCTTTGTGTCAAGACAGACACCTCACGGGAGGGACTGAAGGGCTCTACAGATGAAGCAGAAATCCATTCTTGAAATAATCACTGAAAGGAAAGACTTCTATGGAAAACAACAACTTTGGTAACAGTGTTGCTGTTTTGGCTGTTGGCAGCTCCGTCCACTGGCCCATCACAGGCAGAGGGAGGCGTCTAACAACATGGATATAAACGTGGACTCTGCACCTGACGACCCTGCCTGACTTAGCTAGTTCCACCCATAAAAGGGACCATAGTAGCCAACTTACCTCTTAGGACTCTGAAGAGGCTTAAAGCAAGTAAATCTATAGACAGCCCTAAGAACAGAGCCTGGCATACAATAAATACAATGTAAGGGCAAATTTTAACAATCAGTGGTCAATGGCCAAAAATGGGATTGAAGTAAATTTAAACTAGCTGGAACTACGAAACCAATGGGCATCTTATAAAAATGATTTCCATCAAATGTATTCAATCAGAGACTTGGATCAACAACCCCAACCGTTCCCCTATAAAGCTGTGCCCCACCGCCCCGCAGCTCAGAATGGGCCTGCTCCCCTCCTACCTTCTCAGCATCCTGCTCGAAGAGCCGCAGCTGGAAGCACTGATCCAGCTTGAGCTTTCGTACGTGCCACATTTGGTGCAGGTGTTGTCGGGTGGAATGCAGCTTGTCCAGGAGGCTGGTGATCTTGGGTACAAGGCTCTGGAAGTCGGCACTTCCTGGGATGCAGTTGCGCCCTGAGAAGCCATCGCTGCAGCGGATGCACTGCAGTAGACGCTGCCCCTCCCGGTCCAGCTCTTCCACGGGGGCCTTCAGCACCTTTTTCTTAAGTTGCGTGTGCTCGTCGATAAGCCTCCGAGAGCCCTCCACATCCACAGGGAACTCCTTCCGGGCCAGCATCTCCTGCAGGTCCTCAAGGCGCGAGAGCAGGTGGACCGCACTGTTGAAGAACTCCTCCAGGGAGAGGCGCAACTCAATCCACTCCTCATGGTTGTAATCCAGGGAGCCGTCAAACTCCTCTGTCAGCTGGGAGGGGTCCACCAGCTTCGTGAGGCCCTCCACAGACACCATGCTTGTCTGGGAAGGAAAGACACAAAAAGAAGACACAGTGATGAGGGTTGGTGGGGGAGACACCAGGGTAGAAATAGGCAGGGGGAAGAAAAGGACAGGCCCATGCAATTAGAACCACAGCCTGACTACAGGAGGGTGAGAGGGAGTCTGGTCCACTGGTCAGGAGCCACAAATTAGCAAGAATCAGCAGGCTCAATACAAGGCTGGTTGCTTCAACACACCTCTCCACCTAACTGCATTCATATCCAAGGACAGACAGCCCTGTGTTCCATCATCAGCCTTCCTCCACAGCCCAAGTTTACCACAGCTGGGCTTCCCAATTCTATAAACAAAAACTGGATGAAAAACTAATCCAGCCCCTGGCATGGGACATAGGGGCAAGTTTTCTATAACAAGCCCAAGCTTGTGGCCAGAATATCATCATAGACAGATTCAGCAGTGTGGTTAGTTCTTGGGCTGCAAGTATTTCAAAGATCTCTGTTGACCAAACTGATGTGAGTTCATCTCCCCCGGTTCTCTCACTGGGGATAGGGAACACTTGGGCCTTCTATTTCCTCTGTGAGGAACACCTGAAGAGCAAAGTAGAGACTGCTGTGTCCAGGAACAGTGTCTCTAGCAAACAACAACACAAGCCACCATACTATTCACCAGTAAATACCTTTTCCTGCCTGCACAGCTTTGAGCTTCTCCTCTCTCTGGTGAAGAGGCTGTGAAGGGAATTCTATGTGGATAATAACAGGACCTCCTTTCACTCACTAATTTCATGATTTCGGGCAAGCTAAGTTTTCAGAGACCCAATCCCCTTCCCTGTAGAGGAGAATTATAACAGGTTGAAACCCCTAACCTACAATCACAAATCTGATTAAATGTGCCTACATGTGGCAACGACATAGGAGCCAGGCATGGATTAGGTATTCCATCCTCACTCACTGTGATCATGGGAAGGCCTGTATCTAACTAGTTAGATACTAGTAAGTATCTAACATACAAGCCAGTAGGAGCAGCCTGGCCCTGTATCTTTTTGCTGTCTGAGAATCTCCCCCTTTCCCCCATACCCAACAGAGACAAGAGGGAGCTTCACTGACAGGAGGGACCTGTGACCTGAAGCAGGGATCTCATACCCGACTGCTCACTACAATCCCTCAGGCAGTTTGAGGTAATCCACACACCTGCCCCTAGACACTGACTTCATTAGACCAGAGTGGGGCGCTTTAAATGCAGCCAGCGGCAAAGAATCCTGCTAATTAGAAGTCTTGGCTACTCCAAAGCAAGGCACTTGGACAGTCAGTATTGGTACCATCCTAGAGCCCATCAGATGGTAGGAACCTTCTCAGGCCCATCACAGGCTAGAGGTAGATTCTGTGTTTTCAAAATTCCCAGGGGATCTGTGTGCATTAACTCGGAGACTCCTCACTCCGGAGCATGGTCTCTTTTCTGTGTGGCTAGGCTTCCTGCTTCTAGCAAGTTTACAGTCAGGACCTGCTCACTGTCTGCTGAGTGACAGCCACAGACCAAGTCTCTACAAGTCGCCCCGTCTCAGGGGCCGCCTTAGTCCTAGGCAGGGATTCCATCTGCTGTTTGGGTAAGACCACTACTGTTTTTTGATTGGCTTTATCGAGGGGAGCCACCAGCCATCTACTTTGTACCTCTCTGGCTTAGGGCGCAAAGACAGTCTTGCTCAGCTTGGGGTGAAGAGGCTCACGGAGTGGGCAGGACAGCTGCACAGAAGCAAATGTTTACAGATTTCTAGAACTATTCTTTCCATGTTCTTCAACTTGTAAATGTAAAGGTTTGTTGTTGCTACCTCTACATAAACAAGCCAAAACATTACAAGTGTTTTCCTGCGGGACTTGGAGCTTTTGGTAGGGCCCTGGGAGAATATGATGTTTAACTTTTTTTTTTCACCAAGATAATTTTCTTGGGCTATTAATAGAGAGTGAGAACTTCCAAAGTCAAGAAGTCAAGCCATTTGTACTCAATTTGCAGCCAACTGGGGCCACCACCCCAACACATACGCACTCCTAGTCCTTGGGGACAGCACTCTAGATTGGGAAACTCTGAAAGATTAAACGCAGCTCAGACTTAAAAACAATCTCTTCTCCCCCCTCTCACTCTGGGCTCAAATTTGGCTAGAAGAAGAATGTTTAAACCTCTGATTTGATCTTATGTGTCGTCATTATGAAGTCTCAAGGACTCACATGCCCTCTGGAAAATTTAGTTTAAAGACAACATGCTTTCATGGATACATATGTCATCCTTGAAAGAAGATAGGAAAACATGAATAAAATAAAACTCTCCATTTTCTAGTCACTTTAAATAGACCACTGCAAACAACTCCATTTCTCAGCCTCTTCCTTGCAGAGATAGAAGAAGAAGAAGAAGAAGAAGGAGGAGGAGGAGGAGGAGGAGGAGTAGGAGGAGGAAGAGGAAGAGGAAGAGGAGGAGGAGGAGGAGAAGAGAAGAAAGAAAGAAAGAAAGAAAGAAAGAAAGAAAGAAAGAAAGAATGAAATCCGAGGGCTAAAGAGATGGCTCAGCAGTTAAGCTCTTCCAGAGATCCTGAGTTCAATTCCCAGTAACCACATGGTGGCTCACAACCATCTGTAATGGGATCTGACGCCCTCATCTGGCCTGCATATGAGGATAGAGCAGTCATATAAAATAAACAAATAAATCTTTAAAAAATCCAAGATCTCACTGTTCATACTGTTTTATAATCTGACTTTTAAAAATGATACACCATGAACATTTTGTAATACTTTAAAATATTTCAATAACCTTATCAGATTTCTATACCAATGGCACCCGAATGAATGGATTTTTAGTAAAAGAAATCAACAAGTGCATATATTTGTTAATATATTATAAATACATATGTGTATATATACAATAAATACATGTATTTATATTGTACACATATAATTTATTGTATACATATAACATATACAAATACATATAATTACATATATATAACACATACTATTACAAAATGAACATAATAACATCATTGTTAGGATTTTGTTTGTAGTTTTAATTTGTTTTGCTTTCTTGTTTTGTTTTATAAGAATGGTTTTCCAGCAGAATTACTAGACCTGTGGATATAAACTTTTTAAAAGGTTGTATAGAATTGCAATGCTGTTGTCAGAAACACTTGTGCCATGTACACTCCCATCAACAGTACACAGAATTGTGTAATGATGTTGTGCGTTCCGGACCATTTCCGGAGTCACCCAAATGTAACTGGCATAAGGGCAAGATGGTCAAGGAATCTGCAAACCTCAGCCTTTGACATATTTGGCCATTATAGACAAGGAAGGAAAGTGTTAAAGGTACTGATTGAACAGAGGAGCAGAAAGAGGCTGACAAGGGCTGTGCCTCACCTCAAAGATGAATTTGGAGCTGCCAAAGTTGGTCTTCTGCTTCTGCCAGAAGTTGTCAGGCTTGATGATGAGGGCCACATGGATCTCGGCGGGGAAGGCTTCCTGCAGTGTCTTGAGGAGGGGCTTGATGAGGTCCCACTTGGAGCCCCGCATGTCGATGATGACGGTGAAGCCACGTTTGCAAACGTCCTCACTACGGGGAGAACACAGTTCAGATGTGGTCACTGGGCAGCAGAGATTTAAGTACACAGTCAAAAAATAAAACAAAAATAAAAAAGCAAAAATGTTATCAGGAGATTCTCGTCTTCCCTACGATGTTACCACCCTCCCAACTCTTGTCATTTTTCTAATCAACTGAAAGGGTCTGCCCCCAATACCCCTCTGTTAAGGTTTTGTCTTTTGTTGTCTATTGTAATGTTAAGTGTGTGTGTTGGGGGCAAGACCTGGAGTCTACATGCAGCCTCTAAATCCTGCCCCCAAATTAATTCTGATTGGTGATTAAAGATGCCAGCAACCAATAGCTGGACAGAAGAGAGATAGGTGGTGTTGGGGCTTGGGTGAGAGGAGGGGGGATGGAAAGGAGGGGGCAGAGCTGCCTTGGAAAAAGAAGAATGACCAGGAGGGAGAGGGAGGGGAGAGGGGAAGAGGGAGTGCCACCATGGGGGTAGGAGTAAAGAAGACGTGGCCATGTGGGCTGGCCAATTATAGCTAAGAGCCGCCCAGATGGAACATGGTAAATAATGCGTGATAGCTTGGGGTTATGATGGGAAGGTAGATTCCCATCATGGAGGGTAGGCAGTTGCCCAGCTCTTGTGCTGCCTAAGGAACATAAGTTGCTAAAGGCAGGTGGAAACCGTGCATCAAGAGTTTTTAATAATGACTTACTACACCCCTCCTGTGATCTGTTCATCTGACCCAGGGTTCCAGCATCGGCTTCCTCTCAGCCCTTAGCAAACACCTACATCTTCTCTAATGCTGGTTGCACTTGGGAAGTTTATCACGTGGGTGCTCAGGCTGCCCCTGATTTCTCTTTTGATTTTCATTTCCCCTTCTCTTTCCTAGGAGGAACCATGATTTCTCACTTGGATTAGAGCTCCCCAAAGACAGGGACTCTACATCTCCTTAAAGATGACACACCTTCCTTGTGCCCACCCAAGCAGACGCTGGTATACTTTCCCACCTCATGCAAACCGATCCAGAGCATCTTTCCCAATGAATGGCTCTAGGATAATTTTGCCAAATGATTATAAGGTACTAGTAGCATTTACTTGCCAGCATTGTATTTAAGATGAATCACATGTAGTTCAAATATATATGCCACCTTTAAAATTAAGGCTGCTGAGTGATGCTGACCACGAGAGGATAGCTGGGGTGGGCTGGCTTGTGGGGAAGCCCCTAGCTATCTCATGCTCTATACGGTGGGCCTCGCAGTGGAGGCTGTTGAGATAGGGCAGTAGCTGTTGAAAACCAAATATAAGCAGCTCAAGGGAACCAAGATGCTGCTATTAAATTTACTGAAAGTTTCACTTAAACACCTAAGCCCCAACTAAAATTACTCAAAATAGGTGAGAATCAGTGATATCTCAGTTAGGAGTCCTTCCTTCTTTTATTTCTTGGTTTATTTTACCCATCCATTTATTTTTAAACCATTTCTCTATAGACTAGTTTATTTCCTTGGGAGATCTTTCATCGAATATGGCCTCTCCCAGATGGAATGTGTGTAAATTGCTGTGTGTGGGAATTAAGCTCTCTTCACCACACCACGCTTGCTTACAGCTGCTAGCCGTAAGGCCACTGTTGCCAGGCTGTGGCCACAAAATGAAACAAAACCTTCTTTTAGGCTTCATCCTTAAATGTCAACCAGTGACAAGAAGGATGTCTCAACTCATGGAACTAGCATGTGTGTGTGTGTGTGTGTGTGTGTGTGTGTGTGTGTGTGTGTGTGTGTGTTCCATGCCTGCCAGCTTGCTCAGGCCTCCCAGTTAGATGGCTATTCCCTGGGCAGCACAGAGGATGTAGGAATCTGTTTCTCCCTAAACCCTGCACACCAATGAGGAGTTACCACCTCATCTTCTTCAACACTTAATGAGTCCTCCATGGCAAAGCCTTCTGATATACTCTCTGCTCTACTGTTGATATTTCCTGTGAAAACAGCCAGATCTCTCAAGGTGCTTTGTATGTCTGCTAGACACAGCTGGAGGGGTGGACTTTTTAAAAAATCTTTAATCTTTTTTCTTTTGTAGTCCAGTTGTTATCCCTCTCTTGCTCTGCCCTCCGACAATTCCTCATCCCATTCTTCCTCTCCTATCTCCAAGAGAATGTTCCCACACCCTGCCAGGCCTCCCCATTCCCTGAGGCCTCAAGTATCTCTCATTGAGGTCAGACCAGGCAGTCCTCTGCTGAATATGTGTCAGGGGCCTCAGACCAGCTAGTGTATGCTGCTTGGCTGGTGACCCAGTGTCTGAGAGATCTCGGGAGTCCAGGTTAATTGAGACTGCTGGTCTTCCTATGAGGTTGCCCTCCTCCTCAACTTCTTCCAGCCTTTCCCCACTTCAACCACAGGGGTCCCCAACTTTAGACCATTGGTTGGGTGTAAATATCTGCATCTGTATCAGTCAGCTGCTTGTTGGGTCTCTTGGAGGACAGACAGCCATGCTAGGCGCTCCTGTCTGTAAGCACACCATAGCATCAGTAATTGTGTCAGGCCTTGGAGCCTCCCCTTGAGATGGGTCCCAATTTGGGCCACTCACTCAAACACCTTTCCCTCAGTCTCTTCTCCATTTTTGTCCCTGCAATTCTTTTAGACAGGAACAATTCTGGGTCAGTTTTTTGACTGTGGGATGGCAACCTCATCCCTCCACTTGATGCCCCATCTTTCTACTGGAGATGGACTCTGCTCTGTGAGTTCCCACTCCCCACTGTTGGCCACTTCATTTATTTTGTGCTTATTCTGTGCTAGGAACCCTGGGCACTTACCATACATTATTTCATTTTATCCTCACAGAAGTGGTTGTCTCTGTGCAGGGATGATGAGATTGCAGCATGACACTTGCATAAAGCTTTGAGACCAGCGATAAACTCAGCAGAAATGCAAAGCTAGGCACATGGGCTCGGAGGCCTATGCTCAGATCCCCATGGCCATCTATACCCGACCACTCTGACAGCAAGCTCTGGGAGGAGTAGCAATGAAGGGACTGATTTAGAGAATCGGAGAGAGATGAAAGAATCGCCGGGAATGACCACTGTTCTGCAGTGAGTGCAAAGGTCAAAATTGAGGAAGCGAAAGCATGGCCAGGTGTTAACAGCCCACACCTGTAATCTCCACACTAAGAAGGCTGAAGCTCTACCATGGACTTATTGTAGCCTCTGGGGCAAGCACCTTCTAACACAGAAAGGCCTCAGTTCCCCAACTGTAAATGGTATAAACAGTAGTAACTACCTTAAAGGGCAAGTGTGTTAATAAGTATATGTGTATACACACACACACACATTATATTTTATTTTATTTTAATATATACATAAAGTACTCACGGTGGGACCCAACATGTAGTAAAGCCTATCTTAGCAGTTTTATAAGAAGCTGATGGCTGTTTAGAGAGCACATTTTTGACCATGGTGCTCACTCTCTAGCTCCATGACAGTTGAAGCCATCAGGATGAGCCTACAGCCTTCTCAAGAGAGCAGCCCTTGGCTGTTGGATGCCACTTCTGGAGAAAGCAGGGCAGTTATTTCTCCACTGTATGGCTAGGCAGGGTCCCTCTTACACGGGTGTGCCTGAGCCTGTCCCCAGTCCCCCATGAGCAGGTGACTGTGGACAGTGGTGAGTGCTCAGAGCCTGTGCAGACCTCTGCTGAGGCTATAGTTGGACTCTAAGACCACGTGCTCTGGTGGCCTGCCCCCTCCCTAACTCTACTCTCACCCTCTTACAGATTTCTTCTGGAACTCGCTCTTCATAAACCAGTTCCTCCCAAATTTCTCTCTCAAAAAAGATGCAGCCTGGCAATTCTTTTTTATTATACATTCTAAATAATGCTAATATAAGGGATGTACAGGTCTGTGAAATTCTGAAGGCAATTTGAGGTATGGCTTGAGACTAACAGAAAAATCAGGAGTTGCCCAGTGCCTGCATTTGCTGGGTGGTACTCCTATGAATGGACATGGGCCCATGCGTGCAGAAGAGGGTGGGACCACCCAGTGGAAACGGGGTGAAAAGATACACATACAGAGTCACAGATGTGATGACAGGAATATTAACAGTTAAGAGAAAAAGGAGAGAAGCCTCCTGACAAAATGCAGAAGTGCATGAGAACTAGGAGGGCAGCGTGGTATGGCTACAGTGTCAAATGCTGCAGAGGTACATAGTAGGACCAGAATCACTGTGGTTAGTGTCTGAGAGGCCAAGGTCCAGGACCATTACCATGGAGACTGGGGGCAAAACTCAATGTCGGAGCCGTGACATTGGTGTCTAGCTGATGCCTTAAATGGTTACTAGAAAACAGCAAGGTCAGAAAGGCTGCCTATGGGCCCTTGAAGTCCAGTGCCACCACACCTCTGGAAGCTGCCAGGGTCCACATGCCTCCCCAGCTTGCTCCCTCCCACAGGCTCCTGTTCCCAGCCTCCTCTCCTCTTGCTGGGGCCATATCACCAATCAGGTTGTCACTAATAGGGCCTGCCTTCCCTTTAGGCAGTTTGCCTGTATAAGACACTTATTGGTCCAAATCAAACTTTTGATGTAGAATTCTGTATTATAAACCAAAAACACCCAAAAAAACAAAAAAACAAACGAACAAACAACAAAAAAACCACCACCAACAACAAAAAACCTCGTGGACTTGAGAGGAGCAGGGTTTTCCATCCATTCCAAAGGTGAAGGGGGTAGCTCTCCCCACTTTCCTCCCTCCATGAAAACTACAAAGGGGCCCCTGCTCCCTCCTGTGGCTTTCTGTCCCTCCTCTTGCTTCCATGGGGGTGGGATGGGGTGGGGTGGAGGCTTGGGTCCCTCAGGGCCCCTCTGGCAAGCTTCCCAACACATGTGATAAATCACCGTTCCTTCAAACTGAGCCAGGGACTGCTCATAGACTCTGCAGGCCTCTCAGGCCCAGAAGCCATAAATGTATATACTGAATGACGGAAGATTGACTGGCCGCTTCTTGTACTCGATTCTCGAGCCTTTACTCTTTGGTTTGTTAATGTCACTGGAGCTGCTGGCACTCAGGGCGTGTGTGCTCTCTCAAAAAGGCGTTTCTACTGCTTCGTGACACCGATTCCTCTAATCATGGTGACTTTCATTTCCATCCAGGATGCTTATTAGAAAAATGCTAATTTGGAAGACACCATCCAACTATTGAGGGAAGTTGTTTGGGGATGAGGCCCAGGAGTCTCTTTCCTGACCAGTGACACCACTTCTCTCCAGCGTGGTGTATGAGAGTTTAAAGATTCACTTTGCCTAAGTCACATAGGATGCACATTAATAAACAGCATGCACCGCACAACTACATCAGAGAGAGCAACACCTGCCGTGGGAACCAATGAGCATGCTGTCTCTGTCAAGTTCCACTCTCATGTACTAGAGAATGAGGGTTCTCTGTCACTAGCACAGGCTTGGTAGGATTTCTGTCCTTATGAAATAAATGCCTCTGGCTCTGTAGACAGGGGACATTTCCTCTCAGCCTAAGAGGTTTGCCCTAAGGGCTGGGCACAGCTTTTCCCAGGTACAGCTGACTGAGCTCAGACACTACAGAAGTGCCACCTTCCTGGGTGCCCCCTCTATTGATCTGCAATGAAATCATGGTGGCGTCTGTGTACCATTGATCTGAGCTGGTAGCTTCATCTCAATTTCTAGGCAAGTCCTGGCGGTCTCCAGGGATCTCTAGGCTCCACCCACATCTGACACCCCCCAGAGTCAACTCTTGACCAAATGAACTCTGTTAGGATGGCTCCAGGTCTGACAGATGCAAGTGAGGAGGCTCTTAGCTGCTGAGCAGACAAGGGAGAAATAAATAGACACATAACAACTGACCCTTACTAGTCTTAGTGGCTTCCTATGCTTAGCAAGGATTATGGCTGAGAAGCCCACGACTGAAGCCAGTCCTCACAAGATGGTGTCTCTGCAGAAGGCTTGGATCCCCACTCTTCATCTGTCTTCTGAGTACACACTTAATGTGGCTCATCTCTTAGCCCTGGCTCTGCTTCTCTGTCTTAGCTGCCAGAGTCACCCCAACCCAGTTTCAAAATTACAGAACTTGATGGCCTTAGCCTGGGGAGTAAGAACTAGGTTCTTCAAGGCACAGCCATGCTGGTAACTGGACAAGAGAGCCGAATACTGTGCATGCTAGGCAAACCCACGCTAGGGCATCACGCTGGGTACCGTCTGACTGCAGGGAGCCAAGTACCAGACTAGATCTTAATACCACCTTTTCCTCTCCTGACACAGATCTCCTGTGTCACAGTGGTCATCACCCCATAAGACAGACATGCCACTCCTGCTTCTCCCGACTGCCGTTAGTTGCCTTCTGGGTTATGCTTGCCTCTCTCATACCTCCATGTCCCTGTGTTTGCCCACTCCAATCCCACCTTTGCCTAGAGAACGTCTAATCAGCTTTCAAATCTCAACTTACAAGGCTCTTCCTCCAGGAAGTCCTCCTCTTTCACTATCCACTCCCCTCACTCACAGTCAAGAAGGTCTTCTAACCTTGTGCTTACCTGGCAAGGCATCTGTCAAATGGGTTAGCTATGAACAGGTTCTGAGTGATCAATACCTGTGTCCCTCTATAGGTTGATATGGCTTCACAGGGAAGACTTAGGACTGGGGTTCAGCAAAGTGCACAAGCATGAGGACCTGAGTTCGATCCCGTAGAATCCACATAAAACGTGAAGTGTGATAATATGTGTTTGCAATCCTAGTTTGGGGAAGGAGAGAACAGACAACTCCTGAGCTAGCTGGCTGGCCAGCCTAGCTTACCTGGCAACCTTTGAGCCACTGAGAGACCCTGTCTCAAAAAACAAGGTGGACAACTGAGGAATGTCACCTGAGGTTGGCCTTCAGCCAAACACACACATACACATCGCTGTACATATGAATACATGCATATGCACATGCACACACACACAATGATAAAAAGGAGAACCTAGTTAAGAAGGTGCTCATAAAGAACATACCATTACCTAAATATGCCATACTATCCATTGATTCATTCACTCAACAAGTACTTACTGAGTATTGATTTTGTAGCTGGCCTAAATCCAGGGATCTGGAATATAAATGTGCACAAAGGCAGAAAGAATCGTGAACATTAGATTCTAGAAGAAGAGATAGATAGATGCTACACAGTGGCTAAAGAGAGTGGGCAATACGGAAGAACTCCGGGCAAGTCACTTGAAGAGCAGATATTTCCATATCTGGTTATCTAAACCCTGAGAAAAGACCAAGAAAAGAACTCAGGCAGAAAGAGCAAGCCACACCCAAGCCCTGGGGGAGAGGCGAGGACCACCTGTGTGCTGCTCTGCCACCAAGCAGGAGACAGGAAGAGTGGAGTTGAGTGAGGAAGCAGGGGACCAGCAGTCATATGGGGCTAGTGTGCTGTATTGTGAAGACAAGACCACAAGCTGGAGAGGCATCATCAATTATCACCCCAAACACTGCAGCGTGAAACAGCAAAGATGGGACATCATATGCTAATTAAAAAATATCTTTTACTGATTATCTGAGGTTCTGTGTATGGTAAGTACTTTATAGACAATATGTAATTTATCCCTCACATGAAACTCTGTACAGGGCAATATCACTCCTACTGTATGGTTACAATGTCATGGATGTTTGGTGTAACCTGTGTGAATGCAAAAGCCCCAAATCAGGATGAGGCCACCCTGACTTCCCCACGGGGCACTGTAAGGTACCCATCAGTTGGTCTTCACTGTGCTCTGTCCTGACTCTTTTTGTCCCAGCCAATATGTCACCTGAAATTCACCCTGTTCCCATGAATGTCTGGCAGATTCTCACTGTAACTAGCTACTGCAATAAATATAACATGAGATAACATGAGTCTATCCTGGAGGTGGCTGGAGGCAGAAATCAGCAACAAACTCCCCTCCAGCTGATCAGCAGAGCAGGCAAAGCTGCCCTTTACTTACTAGGACTGCTTTGTTAGCAAGATGGTTAGCAGTGTGTGTATGTGTGTGTGTGTGTGTGTGTAGGGGTGTTAGAATACTAGTGTGGAGCCCAGGAAAGACCAGTGTTTGGGCTTGGGTTGGGTTGGAATGGGACATAATTGACCTGTAAGTCAGACCTATTCATAAGGTTATCAAATGTTGGTGACAAATTCAAAGGCTAGCCTGATCACTGAGGGAAGAATTCAGAGAGGAAGGACAAGTCACATTAAGGACTCTCTGTTTAATGCCACTCAACTGTTACGATGTTATAGCTACAGACAAGAATGCCAGCTGCAGACTAGGTACAGAGGAACCTGGAGACGTCTTACCCATGGCTCCTGGTTAGAGTTCTATGCTTGGAGACATCATCATGTATAGTGAACAGAGCAGAGAAAGAAAGGAACAGCAGCCTCAAACAAGCCATTCGCTCTCCACTTGCTGGTCCCAAGCTCCGTCCATCCTTCCACGAACTGAATGAACTGAAAGAGAAAGGGAGAAACTGCTCCCCTTGATCCATCCCTGCTGGGATTCTACATCATCCTCAGAAGCATGAAGACCCTGGCTATGGTCTCAGGATCCATTGAATCTGCTCTGCGCTCCTCACTGAGTCTTGCCAGTTCTCTGCTGATTGCCACAAACCAGGCCACACCTGCTTTCCTAAATAACCAGCAGTCAGCAGGTGTGGGAGAAAACTGTTAAGGACACATTAGCACTTGCTTTGAGCTTTTCTAATCTGTATAAACAAGAACACTGGAGGATGCCCTGCCTTCCAGAGCCATGAGCCATTCTCTGGGGAGCACTGTCAGCAATCATGGCTCAGAGGGTCTCTCCGTGACTGCTCGTCCAAAGGGGAAAGTAGGAGCAGAAGGCTTCCTATGCCTGCCACAGATGTCTCTCCTTTGGGTCACTGTGAGGCCACCATTAGCTAATGTTCTACTGGGGTGTGATTTAGATGTCACTGAGGCCACCTAGGGAGCCATACTAATTAACCCAAATATTTGGGTTTTGCTCTTGTTTTGGTTCATTGGAAGACTGTCCCCTTTACCAGTTATTATACTAAAGGTTTAGTGTTTTGTGTGTCTGTGCATAGTCACATGTCCATGTATGTGGGGAACAGGGTGCACCTGCATAAATGTGCTCCTATGTGTGGATGCCAGAGGTCAGCCTCAGTTATCTCTCCTCCAGGGTTACCCATGCACTTTGTTTTTTAGAGACAGTGTCTCTTATTAGCCTGGAGCGTGACCAGTAGGCTCGGGTCTGGCCAGAGAGCATCAGGAATCAGCTTTTCTCTGCTTCCATTTTTTTTTAATGCAAATGTTGTGGATGGTACCCAGGTCATCATGTTTGTTGAGCCATCTCATCCCCAGCTGATGTCTTTTCTATGCCATGCAACAAACTATCTTTTGTCTCTGAATCTTGTTATATGAGGGCCAGAGGATGAGGCAGGCTATAGCACAAAATGATGCTTTATCCTAAATGTATAACCTTAAATGTAACATGAAGCCTATGTGCTACAAACAACCAAGGATAGCTATGAATGAAGACTAATACAAGTCTGTAAACTGTTGTGTTACAATGTTACAAAACTGTACAGCCTGGATGATTCTGATTGAAGGGTGTGGGGTGGGGCTGTCCTGCCCCTCCCCCCTGCCCCCACTGCTTCTAGCACAGGCATTTAAGGTATACTGTGCTTCAGTCCACTTCCAGGACAAGGACGCACGCCCTGTCAGCTGCACTCCCAGGTTTGGCAGGACTGTGTTCTGGTCAGATACTCAGGGAAACCAGAAACAGAAGGCAACTAAGGAAGCTTGGTGCTTTCTAACTCTTTAAAACGCATTACCTAATTTCACCCAGATGAGTCTGTTTACAAAAGCTGGGAGCAGGGAGTGGCCACTTCAGTGTTTCTTCCTGAATGAGGAAAAGTGGAGTATTAAACAGCAGTGACCCAGGCTTTAGGGTTCCACCCAGCATTTCCAAGCCCCGTCGTCAAGTGGGAGCTCAAAGGCCCAGTCTTCAGTAGAACTTCTCATCCTTACACCAGCTCTAAAGCTACCTTTAAACAAACATACATGTGCAAATGAAGTATGGCCAGAAAGGAAAAAGATTATCCATCCTGAAGATGTTCAAAGAGTCCTGGTAAAGGGACTTGCAAAGAGCTCTGGGACCAGTGTGAGAAGGGTGGGCACAGTGGAGGCATGCAGCCTCCCAGAGGAGAAACCACCCCCCCTCCTGCAAGAGGCCATCCAGCTTGTGGCACCACCCCATGCAGCCTTTGTCATTAGCAAGGTCTTTTCACCTGGACTCTGAAGGAACTTCCGTTCACAAAGGAGGAAGGACACTGGCAGTGGCAGCTGGCCCGAGATGTGGTGGAAGAAGGAACTGCCCTCTCCGAGAGGAGACTGCTTTGGACACTCAGGAACACTGCAGCCACTGCCCATCTGCAAGGCTAGGAGGCTGCAAGTTCAGGGGCAGGTGGGATGGAAACAGACATGGTTGCCTAGGGCATGACCTCTCTCCTTTTCTTCCTGCCACTCAGAACATGAAGCAGAAATGAAATGGACACCAAAGCAGTGGATGGAAAGAAAGAACAATCTGGAAACTGATGCCCACAGCCTTTGTCCTCCCCTCTGCCTCCCTCTCCCTCTGTAGCAAACCAGAGCCTTGCACCTACACTTTCTCTTCACACACACTTTCTCCACCTGCCAGTCTGACCAAGTCTGAAGGATGGAAAAACCTGTTTTAACCTAAAGAAAGCAACATAATTACTAATCACACCTGTGAGTAACAGGCCAAGGAGAGAGTTCCCATGTGACTAGTAAGCTGGACACATTTTGGTTTTATATTTCCCCCTGATTCCAGAAATACAACCAGACCATGAGCCTTCCTGAAGGCAAAACCTGGTGTCCCCTAACTCTCCCAAATAGTCTGCAATTGAGCAGAAAGGCCATATGATCATTTGACAACCCCCTTGGGATTGGTGTATGTAAGCAACTGTCCTGTGCACTCACAGAACGGATAAAGTTCTCCATAGTAGTCAGGGCTGGTCAGTGTGAGGAAGGGCTGGCCCTACTGCAAGTCTACTACACGGAGTTTCTCTTCAGCTGGCCAGTTAGAAAACCTGGATTTCCGGCATCCCAATCTGGAAATCAAGGATGTTCTCTTCCCACAGAGAACCAGGATGGGGTGTGTCACAACACCGGGGTCAGACTTTGGCTCAGGCACCACGCCAAAACCCAGCACACGAATGACAGGTGATGGGAACAGATAAAATTCCAGCTGTGAACAGAACAGTACGAGAGATGTGAGGGAGAAAATGCTCCGGCATGAGGGCCTTGAAGCTCTCCAAGCCAGCCGTGGTCCTCAAGTGACCTAACAGAACTGGGAGTTGGGAGAGAAGGAGGCTCTGGGAGAAGAGGCGGGGCCATCAGGACACACACTGGGATTACGTCAGTATATTATCCGGAAACATATCTGTCCTCGCTGAGTCACCACACTGATGACAGAGTGCTCTGTCTGGGCTCTGGGAGAACGGGCTGTCATCCTCGCTCAGTTTAGAAGCAGCAGTACCTCCTCAGTGAGACAGGCCACTCCTGCTGCCTCCAGGCTTCTGCATGCTTCCGCCCGGCAAAGGGCTTGACAGAGGACAGGAGATGTCCTGAAGGAGGCTTAGTCTGGTGACTTCAGGCTGGCATGACTCTCTAGTACTGGCTCTGAGGAGTTTAGGAGTGAGGTTGTCTTTTACCTGGGTGCTCTGCAAACTTTGAGACAAGTAGCAAGAACCCTGCTAACACTTTCTACTCATAAGGACTCATGTCCTATGGACAATCTGACCTCATGAAAAGACTTGACCTTAGACCTGCTATCTGTGGCAAACTAGGCTCAATGGCCCTTTTAAATTTTTGTTCATCCAATACTGGATGGATGAGGGAGAAGTGTGGAACAGATCTTATCTAAGGCAGCTCTGAACATCATGAGACAGTGGGCAAACGCCTCTCAGTAGAGGATAGCAACACACAGAAACGCCCTGGGGAGCGCTGTTTCTCCCATGTTCTTGCCTTCCGAGTGCAAAGAGGAAAAACAATGTTTAGAAGGAAAGGTTTGAAAAGACAAATGAAGCCTTTCTCTCCAGCTCTGGCTGCTGAGAGTGGTGATGAAAGCCGTGGGCGCCCTGAGAGGTAGCACAAGACTTCTGCTCTGCTACGAATGAAGGCGAGCCGGTGGCTGAGCTCTGCTTTTCTCTAGTTTCTCAAAATATGATTTTATAAAAGAAAGGTAGGAATTATTACATATATGCTATGTTCTTTAAGCAAATTTCCCCCAAATAACATCATTATAAAATGCCTAGTTTCAGCTGGCGATTGTATGTCTAAGCTATCCATTTCTGCATGTAATATTGTATTTGAATTTACTACATTTATCAGAGGAAACTTGTAGTAAACCTATTTTGTAGTGGACAACAATAATTATCTATGGTTACTTAAATTTTAGTATTTAATAAAAAAATGTTTAAAGTAGAGCTGGTGAACATGAGACCTGATGAGCCAAGGAGAGAACGTTACTATTTGGAGCCTCGCGCCTTCCCACCAGCAGAGCTAAGGTATTCTACCACTTGGTGGCGGCATACCTAAGTTGCCAAAAGTCTTTAAGGAAGGCAGCCTCTGTATAAAACCAGTGTCCAGGAGCATCGGTATCTCATGGATGCTTGAGAGCATACACTCCTCTGAAGGCCAGAGAAGGGCAGAGCAAAAGACCTAACCAATGACGATTCTGGGAAGTAACGAATGGGAAATGTGCTGGCAATATCCCTGAAATGGGGGGAGGGAACAGCACCAAACCTGGAACCTGCCAAGGAAGAAAAGCAACCCCCTTACTGCTGCTCAGCATCTGTATTCAAGGATGCTGCTCCTTGTTTCCATCACACCCACTGAATGAGTCCTGGCTAAATTCAAATCACCCTGATTACCTAGCATGAACGTCAGGAAGGCCTGAATGCACTGGGTCTTATTTCTTCTGACATTGAAGTTTACCTAATCAAGGTTACAGCGAACACAATTCAGCCTCTTAATCAGCCCTGCTATGGACTCCAGCAGCTTAAATGAGATGCTAAAGACCACACCCGAGCTACCCAGAGTTGAACTCCCAGGATGCCTCACTTTCTCCATAGAGGGCAAATAAGGTCTCTAGTTCAGCTGGGCATAGAGAGCTTGGCAGCTTTCGCTGAGCCAAGGCAGGGATTGACAATTCAGCTAGCTGACAAATGAAAACAGAAATGGAGAGAGAGAGAGAGAGAGAAGAAAAAAAGAAAAAACCCAAAGATTCACCAAGGACACAAAAATCTGGCCTTTCCTGTATATCACACCAGCTCTGAACACTACTGTGAGGCCTCTGTTAAGGGGCCATGCTGTAAGTAAGGATGCCCTTTGCCTCGGAGACTCAGAAGCACAAGTCCTGTGATCAACCCCCTAGCCTTTACACAGCCAGGATCAGGCCTAGCTGTGTAATGTGTGCTAGGTTTTCTTCACGATGGTGGGAACAATGTTTGGACAGTGTTTCCTGGACAGTGGTTATCAGATGCCCTTAAGCTTCGTGCCAAAGTAAGGATCAGAAATTGAAGCCAGTCACACTGGGAGTATAATTCAGGAATCTTGAAAGCAATGTGATGATTTGTCTTATTCACTATAAGATTCCCATGACTGCCACAAATCTATACCACCTCCTTCCCCCCCCCCCAAAAAAAAAACCAAACCAAACCAACGCAAAACAAAACAATCCACCTAAATCTATAGGCAACTGAGAAAAGGTAGGATTGGAGAAGTCGCCTTCCCCAGGGAAGAATGCACCAATTGGCTGACCAGTCCCAAATAGCCAGCCTGGGAAACACACACAGATAGCACTGTGTGGACTGAACAGGTCATACATAGGAATGTGTATGTGTATGAGTGTGATAACGTTAGAGAAGGCCATGAATTTGAAGTCGAACAGGGAGGGAGGGGTTTATGGGAGGGTTTGGAGGGAGGGAAGTGGGAAATATTGTAATTATCATCTCAAAAATTAAATACAGAAAGAAAGCACCGAAGATGCAGATAAAGGCTTATGTATAACGATGTTTCCAACCGTGCTTTGGACAATTTAGACGTCTACTGTACTAGCTTAGTGTGTTGTCAACTTGACACAAGCTAGATTCACTTGGGAAGAGGAAACTCCAAGTGTTCTATTACAGTGACTTGTGGGCATACCCGTGGGGCATTTTCTTGATCAATGACTGATGTGGGAGGGTCTAGCCCACTGTAGGCGGAGCCACTTCTGGGTGTGTGGTCCTGAGTTATATAAAGCTTCGAGCAAGCCAGTGAGCGGGAATCCTGTGCTTGACTCTCTGCCTCCAGGTTTCTGCCTTGACTTCCTGCTCTGATTTTTCTTCCTAATGGGTTGTGATTGGAACTATAAGCTGAAATAAACTCTTTCCTCCCCAAGTTGCTTTTGGTCATGGTGTTTTATCATAGCATTAGAAACCCTAAGACACTTCTGTTGGAGTTAATTTAGATATGATACATCCCATGATACAACTTTATCGTGTTAAGAAACTATTTTGTGGTACAAAATGAAGTGAAAATAGAGTAAATGATATGATTCACTATTTTTTTCAAAGCTCTAAAACACAGGAAGGAAACATAACAATACATTAACTCTTATTATCTGTAGGCAGTAGAGCTATAAGTACCTTCCAAAAGATTTTTTACTTTTTCATTTTTTTAAATAAAAAATCACTATATATTCCTTTCCAATTTAAAAAGAGGGCCAAACTTTAGACATATACATTCATTCCTTCAGCATCTACCACAGGCCTACTCTATCCTGTATCTTTACCACCATGACTTACGTCTAGCTCTATCCTTAACTTTGACCAAACAGTTCAAGGGACACCATGATTAGGCAAGATAAAGAACTGCCACTTGCAGCCAGCTGTATCTGTTTGAGGAGATTGTGTGTGTCACCCAGGTGAACCCTCACACGCACTGTGGTTCACAGGAGATGAAGGGTTGGTGATCACACCCACACTCCTGCAGAAGGCAGCTCTTCTGGGCTAGAAGCCCCCACAGAATCTTCATGTGTGTCCATAACTTTTCTCAAGCCTATTCTGCCTCCGAATTAGCACACGATTTCCTTCTACAAGGTCAGCGGCAGTGTCCCCTCTATGAGGCACGTGGAAGACATGTGGAGCAGACACAATAACCCCTCCACTAGGATTCTTTCATGCAGGGCTCAGTCCTTGATTTATCTCCTGAAGGCATTTCCTGGTTCTTGAAATACTCAGGACGGCTCCTGGAAGTAACTCAGGACCAAATAGTTTCTGCCTCTGCTGGCCGGGGTTGTCCTTCTCCGGGGAGCCACAAATGCAGCCTTTGCATTTGAAGTATTCTGCTCTGCTCTCCCCTCCCTCCCCCCCCCCCACAACCTGTTTCTTTTTAGGCTTTTCTTAGCCCCTGCCACAGTTGGCCCTACCAGGACTTGGCAGACCTGCCCAGGCCTATGGCAGTGAACTGTCACAGGTGTGAGCCAACCGCAAGCTGTGGATTAACCGACTGCTAATTCCAGAAACATGTGCTGACCTCAGAAGATGGCAGAAGGCAGAGACACACAGGCAGCTGCATGGTCAACCCACCGCAGGCCCGATGAAAATGAGCCAGGAGACCATCCCTAAACTCTCATAGGGACTTGCATTGGGAGAGGGGTGCCCTCTGCTATGGAGAGTCTTTGTTTAGCTCCTTAAAGATCCTATGGCTTAATTGCTTTTATATTTTCCCTGTATCTCCTAGTACAATCTGGTATTTTCCATAGTTGAGCATAAACAAGCTGAATTTGTTTGTCTGCAACTAGAACAGGAGGAAGAAACTCTAAGACACCTACACCCTGCAAAACGCCTCCCCCCCTCAACTGTCCCGAACTTCCAGAGCTACAAGCCAGCTCTGGCTAGGCTTAGGCATTTCCTGCCTCAGGCCCCTCTCTCCCCAACATCCACAGAGACTCTTTGGGAAAGCAGGTTGGAAGGGCAGTACCTGGAGCCCACCATCAGCACACGTTCCGAGCTCCTTACTCCAACCACCCTTTTCCAGTTCAGTCTTAGCCATCGTTGGGGCTATCTCTGTCCATGCATCTCTGTCCCCTGTACTCTGCCACCACCATGTTCTTTACTCTGGCTTCCTTATCATTTCAATGCACAAGACATAGGCTTTGCTACTTTGGAAATCAATATGTCAGTTTCTTAGAAAATTGGGGATGGATCTAACTCAAGACCCATCCATACCACTCCTGGACATATACCCAAAAGATGCCCCACTATACCACAAGGACACTTGCTCAACTATGTGCATAGCAGCTCCATCTATAATAGCCAGAGGTGAGAACAACCTAGATGTACCTCAACTGAAGAATAGATTTTTTTTTTAAAGTGGTACATTAACACAATGAACTATTACTCAGTTAAAAAAATAGCATCATAAAATTTGTAGGCAAATGGATGGAACTAGAACAAAATCATCCCAAGTGAGGCAACCAAGACCTAGAAAGACTCATTATATGCACTCTTTCTTAGCTGTGAGGTAAAGGATAATTGTGCTACAGTCCCCAGACTCAGAGAGGCTGAGTAGCAAGGGGGATTAAGGGGGAACAAAAGGATCTCCCTGGGAAGGGGAAACAGACCAGATCTCATGGGTGGACTAGGGGTAGGTAGGATGAGAACAGGAAGGATCAGGTGTAGCAGGGCTGGAAAGAGGATACTAGGAGAGACAACTGGAATTCGGGGGCATTTTGAGGGTGAGGTGGAAACCTAGTGTAGTGGAAACTCCAAGGAATCTATGAGGCTGACCCTAGTGAAGACTCCTAGTAATAGGGGACACAGAGCCTGAACTGGCCATCCTCTGTAACCAGGTAAGCCCTCAAGTAGAGGGATTGGGATACCAACACAGCCACAAAGCACATTTCGTCATGCCTACAGAATGTGCCGGAACTGAACCCTAGTATAATTATCATCAGAGAGGTTGAATAGCCTGGTGTTCTCATAGGATTCCCAACAATGGGAGCAGGGTGGGTGTCTCTGACTCTTGCCTGCCTTTGGGACCCTTTTCCTCATCCAGCCTTGATGGGAAATATGTGCCTGTCTTATTTGTAGCTTATTATGCCATATTTGGTTGATGCCCCCAGAAGGCTGTTTTTTTCTGAGAGGAGGTGAAGAGGGGGTGAATCTGGGGGAAAGCAGAGATGGAGGGGAGATATTGAGAGGAGGGAAGGGAAATGAAACTGCAGTCAGGATGTAGTATATGAGATAAGAATAAACAAAAAAGGGGGCAAAAACATAGGCTTTGGTGCTGGAGACCATCTAGCTTCAAATTTATACTGGCTCTGACTCCACAGGCAAGTCATTTACCCTTCCCTGGCCTCAGTTTGCTCTCAAGTGAAATGGGAATAACATTACCTCCAAGAGCTATGGTAATTAAATCAGTGTTTGTAAAGTCCTAGCAGTGCCTGGAGCAGACCTGATAAGTATCCAGTAAATGCCAGCCATTATTATTATCCTTCATCTATATTGATACAGCTGTGCATGCCCCAGCCTCCTCCATTCCATCTTCCACTCAGCTGCCAAAGCCAATCTAAAAACTAAACTTTAATTGTCCTTCTTAAGAGTGATTATCAGCAAAACTTATTTTTTTAAAATATATTATTACATCCTAACTGTAGGTTTCCCTCCCTCCTCTTCTCCCAGGCACCCCACCACACATGCCTCATAGCTTCCCTCTTCCCCCAACCCACTCCTCCTCCCAGGGATATCAACCAGACATGGCATATCAGGTTGCAGTAAGACTAGGCACCTCTCCTCTTAATGTTAAGTCAGCAAAACGTCTTAACTGGACCTATGGAATTCCTGTCTGCTAACCCCCAAAGTCCTGATGTTTCTATCCTCCTGGACTTTTGACCTCTGCCTCACTCTCCCCTTGCCCTGAGTCCTTTGCTCTGTCTGGGCTGCCCATCACCCCAATATTTCATGAAGCCAGAGTCTCCTAGTGTTCCAGCCTGTGCTTGGAGTACAGCCTTGTAAAACCCCACCCTGACCCCAAGGCAACAATACTGCAGGTGCCCATGCTGCCCCCAAGCCCCCCACCCACACTGGGCCCAGCTCTGCATCCAGCACCTACAGGTGCTGCTGCTCATGCTGATGTGCCTGCTGGACTCTGCCAGGCCACAGAAGGAGGATCTAGTCCACCCTCTGCACCATGGCCGTACTTGGCAGCCCTTCCTTCCTAGCAATCAATGAATTGAAAAGAATTTCACTTATTCTTTGATATCGATATCAATTATAGCAACTCTTCAAAGTACTGACAAAAGTAATCATGATTGATTTCCCTTGTTTGAGTTAACTAAGAGGAACTTCTCAAGAGACACTTTAGTACCCCATTAATCTTCTATTAATAATTTTGTTATGAGCCCCCAGAGTCAAAAGTTTTCATTTTCACTCAACGTTAGAGTGGAAGATTCGTCGGTAGTGTGGTGGTGTGGCCTCCTACTCTAGGTCAGGAAGGAAACCTAGCTATGATGGAATCATGGCCACCTTGCTGAGTCCCAGACCAAGCAAAACAAGATAGTCTATGAGAGAAACATAAAGATGAAGCTCCAGGCAGTTTCTGGCTGTTTCTGGGGCAGGCTGGAAGGGGAGACAGCTGCAGGAAGCAGGATTGGAGGTCACACTCAGCCTCTAAAGTTGGGGGCTAGTATGAACTGCTTATCTTACTACCATGCTTTGAAATTCTCATGTTCTTTCTATCTCTTACTTTTAGATAGCCTATATTGCTGTGTGCTTGTAAATATAACTGAGAGCAATGGTTATTGAGAGACTAAAAGATTCCTTCCCGACACCTTTATACATTAGATATTAGAAAACTAGAGTAAGATGTGGAAATAGCATGCCTCTGTCTCACCCTACACTGAATATCTTCTGTCAGCACCCCTAAAAGCCCACCCCACACTATTCAGGGTCTTAGAAGGCTGCATATCAAGGACATCAGTTGGCTTCCTCACCACCTACCTTTTGGGAGAACTCAGCCAACAGCAAGCAGGAAAGAAGAGTAAGGTCATGATATCACGTCCCTATCCCCTTCCCACCAGGGAGGCACTGGTGACATCTCTCCCACCAAACCCATGGCTCATCTCTGGAGCCTCTCTGATCCTCCCGAGCCCTGCCTAGAAAGACTCAATGCCCTTGCTGCCGTCTCAAAGCTTGTGGTTTCCCCAAACATCCTCATACCTTTCTAAGCTGCCCTGCAAAGTCTTCTGAAATGACCCAGGCTGCCGCCTGTGTCCCTTTTTTTTTTTTTTTTTTTTAATTTTTATTAGGTATTTTCCTCGTTTACACTTCCAATGCTATCCTAAAAGTCCCCCATACCCACCCACCCCCACTCCTCTACCCACCCACTCCCCCTTTTTGGCCCTGGTGTTCCCCTGTACTGGGGCATATAAAGTTTGCAAGTCCAATGGGCCTCTCTTTCCAGTGATGGCCGACTAGGCCATCTTTTGATACATATGCAGCTAGAGACAAGAGCTCCGGGGTACTGGTTAGTTCATATTGTTGTTCCACCTATAGGGTTGCAGTTCCCTTTAGCTCCTTGGGTACTTTCTCTAGCTCCTCCACACCTGTGTCTCTTGACAGTAAGTGGTAGAGAGTCCTGAAGCTGTGTTTATGAGACCTCTCCACCCTCTTCTGCAACCTCTCCACCCTCTTCTGCAAAGGTTTCCATGACTCTAAGGAAAGTGATAACTAGCCACGGCAATTACTACTGGAGTTTTATGTTCCTTAGCCCCATAATAGAAAGTAATAGAAAACTATTTGCTCTTCAAGGCTGATGTTACAAAAGGACACTTAACTGAGAAATGTGTGTGAAATGTAAAACTTCAATAGAAACAACAAACCTCCCACACAGGCAACAAAATAAGTCTAAAGTTCCTTTTAAAATGTAATTTTTAGGCGAATGTAAGCATAAGTAGTGATCTGCTGATCTTACTGGCCCTGTTTCCTGGCCCGTCCATCACTTTGATTTCTCCCAGTACCTTCCTTTAAGTGATAGTCCCAGAACAAAGGACTGACACATACAGCTCCCTCACAGGTCCCAACAACGAAGGGCTTTAGGTGGTGACACTTCAGATAGATCCAGCTTTCCTGCGTTAAAAACAGCAGGAGAAAACCTTTGAGCCCTCCTCCTCTTCCTCCAGCTGTCTTTCTGGTCCTTTCTGCTTATTTTCATTTTTTTTCAACGATGCAGCACAAAGACATTTCTGGCTTTAAGCCCAATTTATCTTTGGCTGGAGTCAGTAGAAGAGGTGCAAATATTATCAAACAATAAGCTACAAATAAAGGCACCTTGGTTTGACTGGCATTAAAGAATAACCCATCCTAATTTCTTGTCATCTCTCCTGGCTGATGTGACACTTGCGTTCCTTGACGGAACACTCAGCATCTTGGCAGAATTGCTAATAGCGGAGTTGATAGAGGGTTCAGCACTTGGTACCTTAGGAGCAGCAAACAGATGATTGTGACAAAGCTGGATGGCAGGGATGACAAAAAGGAGCAAGCTCCTGTGACAGAAACAACCCTCACTCACTATCTCAAGCCTTTGCTCAGCTCCCAGCAGTCCGCACTGGGGACAGTGCCGGGACATCTGCTTACTCCCAGTGTGCATTTTCATCCCTATCTCTCAATTTTGAGGGATGTTCACCAGCTGATCATATCTGGGTTTTTCCTTTCTGCTCCTTGTGCACGCACAAAACTACAAGCAGATAGCAGACCAGGGGGACAATAAAGGTTAGGTAAGCACATACGGCTGATGGCGAGAAAGACACCATGACAGCATGTAACCATCCCCATCCTGGCTCACGGTAGACACTCAGTGAGTGGCTGGATAGAAAAGCTTTGAAGGTGTTTTTTGCAACTTATGATTTCTCAGAACAAGGTGCCTCGAAGAGATTTGGGGTGTGGATATTCAAACCCAACAGGAGAAAGATGAGAAAAGGCCTCAGCTCAAGTTAAGAAGGACCCTGCACGAGTGACAGAAAACTGGTGCGAACTACGACACCCTTGCATCTTCTCTGGCCCCAGAGAATACACCAAAAGTCTCACCAAGAGTCTTAGCAGAAAGTAGTTCTCTTAGCAAAGTAATTCTCTTGGGAGTGAAGGTATAGACAAGATGCCAGACAATGAATTCTTTAGGGGTCCAGAGAAGGATGTGTCTGCTGGTTTGAGGGTCTGAATTTTATGGGGTATATGTTTTCCAATGTCAAAGCAACCTAGAACTGAGGACAGGAAAGAGACTTAGAAACACAATCCTCTGTCTGACTTAATGGAGCAATTCTTTCTACGGCATTCTTAATGGAGAACTGTCCAGTGGCCTGAGCAGAGACAGCGTGCTGCTGTTGGACAGCTCTCAGGTGGGCAGGCTCAGATGAAGACACTTGAGTGAGTCCTGATCACTACCTTGCACTAGGGATGCATGAGAGAGAAAGAGTAAGCTATCCAGATCCCGCCCCTTTATGGCAGTACCTCTGACCTCTGACCTCAGGGATTGCTTCTCTTGTCTCCCATTGGTGGATGCAGCCACTTTGCCTGCTCCCTGCCTGGTGTGTGAGACTGGTTTGTGGTGCCGCAGAGTTGAACGCAGTGGTCTGGACAGCACATCCCTGCCCAGCAGATACACTACTGTTCATTTCTAATCATCCTGACTGCTGTCAATCATCTTTTCTAATCAGGCTGGTCCCTTAGAATTCAAGATCCTTCTGCCTCTCAGCTGTCCTTCCAGTTTTGTCTTCTGCTAGCTGGTTCAGGCCTGTGCTTGAGCACAGTCACATCTGTACTGTCCTTTAATGTGGCCAGTTTGGATTATATAGAGAAATATCCAGGTATCTCCTCCTTCCCACAATATTTCTCTTCTTGCTCACCATGAATCCTCAATCTGCCTGGCATACAGAGGAACCAAATTTTGATAAATAATAAATAAAGGCACGAATAAATGAATATCAAATGTCATCTACCTACAGACTTGAGCACACCAGCCTGGAATAAACACTGCATCTCCAAACTGAAATCTATTCTTTCAATATCTCAGAGCATGACCCAGGATCAGTCATTTCTTGTCATTAGAATCATCCACCTAATCTAGCTTCATTTCACTCCCAAGGCCAGACCAGGCTGAGGAACAGCACAGGAAAGTTCTGGGTTCTCCTACCACACTTCACTGCCTTTAGACAATTCTCCTACAGACTCTGATCCCCTGACTGATGGTGTGTGAGCGCCCATCCAACACAATTAGGAAATGATTGGTAGGTATGACTAGGTGGCAGAGTACAGCTGGTGCTCACAATCCCAGTGATTATGGGTCCCCATGGAGGGAGGCAAGGGATCACAGACAATTCTCACTACTCAAGGCAACAACAGCCTTCCTGCCTCCCACCCATGGGAAGCTGTGAAGAGCTTGTGTGTGCTGGGGCAGTGTGTGTGTGTGTGTGCACGTTCATGTAACACAAGCTGCCATGCTGGGAAGCAGAGAGCAGCATGTTGTGTGCCCGTCACAGACAATGCTATCATCTCCCTTTGTTCTCATGGCCTTCCTCTCAGCCCCTCTTTGGTTCCCCCCCCCCAGCAGAAATCTTTTCCTTTCTTAATTGCTTGGAAGCAATTTTGTCCAATCCATTTTGTCCCAGTCTTTGCTTAAAAAGTCAGAATGAAGGAAAGCATGTTCTTCTAACTCTTGTGCTTTTATTCTAAAGAGAGAATGAGCCTGTCCCGGGTGCAGGTACGCCATCAACACTGAAGGAAGAAAAATGCGTCCTTCACGTCTCCTGGGATTCTAATTTCTTCTGGCTTTAAAAGAAATGAGAGTCTATCATGACATGAACTCCCATGAAAGCCCCGCAGGTAGATTGCTTCTGGGAGGGTCTTGTTTCACACCTACTAGCGCACTTGGGGAAAGCACTTTTTAAAGTTGCTTAGCCCCAGCAAGGCTAAAGTACCAAACCATATAGCACTATTGGGGGTTATTCGGACCATCCCCTTGCTCTGAGTCAGATGGGAAGGTTTCTTCGGTAAGGTTTCTCCATGACTCTTTGTTCATCACCTCACCCCAATGCCGTCATACTTTAAAAGTTCCTCGGGTATAATCCAAACTTATTTTCCTGGCGCTTATGACCCCAGTGGATATCATCAAGGAAAAAAGATCCTTCTCCACATCTGCTTGTTTACAGCCTTCTGTTGGAGCTCTCCAGGGCTGACCATTCCATTCAACGCGTGTTTCAGCCTGTGCTGCTGCTCCTCAAACTCCTTTCATCACCTGCCCATCAGCATCCACTAATCCCTTCCCGCTTCCTGCCCTGGAGCTCTCTGGAAGCCACCTCTTGCTCGACTCACTTGACACCTGCCCCGAGAAAGTAATCAGCATATTCAAAAATATCCCAGGTCTCCTCGCAAAGACAGAGCAGAATTTATAGCTCATCTGCCTAATTTCCTAATTATCCCATAAAATGAAAGTTCTGAAAGCCCAAGGCACCTTGTCTTATCTTCCACAGACAACATGCCGCAGGCACCCGCTGTGCTAGGAGACCCAGAGCACCCAAGTGAGTACTGATGCCACAGTCAGGAGGGTCACGGCCCAGGTGAGCTCTGTAGCATCCTGGAGAGCGGCTTACATCCAGTGTCAGCCCAATCTCTAATTACATATCTAAAATGCAATACACATTTGCTGAGACTGTTCTTCGGGGCTCTTCTGGCTCTTGCATCCTAACTAGTCAAAAGTTCTTCCTTTCCTTCTCAATGACGTAAACCATGTCTACGGCACACCCTCTACCAGCTCCCTCTAGTGTGTTTCCCAACCTTCCTTTCATTAGCATCACCCTTTGACCTGGAAGAGCCATTTAATCTCATTTCATCAGCAAAGCCTAATATCATACATGTATCGCATGTATGTCTTGTGTGTGTGTGTTACTAATATATACAAAGTGAGACTCACTTGCTGCCCCTGATAACCAATCTTTAGCAATATCACCCTGCTTGTAATAATGGGACTGACATTGATCCATGCACTACTTCCAGATTAGGTTATTTGCCTCCAGATCCAAGGGCCATTCATATAGCCAGAGACTCTGAAAGTAGCCATTATGTAAGCCAAAATGGGAGAGCCAGAAGTTTTCATGAAAGTAAACAGCAGCTTCTCCATTCTTCCAGGCCAAGCCAAGCCATCTCCTGCTACAGGCTCCACCCCAGTCCTAGCAGCCAGGGTAGGACTCTCACCTCTACCCACAGTTACCACTTCCAGGTGACTCCCAGCAAGAACATCGGGAATGTAGTCAACAATGGCTGGTGATATTCCAGGAACAATCAGAACCCATTCCAAGGGCCTCTGGCAGGCTCAGTGTCTGTCTCAGCTCACTGACATCAGCTCCCCCTCCCGGCAGACAGCTCCCCTTCACCTTACCTTGGCACGCTGGCCAAATACGTCACAAGTTTCCGTAGGTCTTCCTGTCTTATTCTGTCATGATTGCTTCGGGCAGGGAAGGTCAGGATGGGTCCACCTCGCTTGTCACGCCCGCCTGGAGGGAATGAGAGTAGGTAGTTTAAGAAAAGCATTGGGAAGGTCAACTACAGATGAAAAATAGTGTTACTTAGTGTCAAAAGAAGAGACAGCAAGTGCTTGAGAAACTGGCCACTGCTTTTCAGCTGGTGGGAGCTACATGCAGGTAAGGTGTATGACTTTGGGCGAGTCTCTTTAGAGTTCTGCTGCCTTGTCTAGAGACTCTAAAATGTGATAGTAGGCACACTGCAGAGTTACTGCAAAGACTTCCCAAATAGCAGAGGGCACACTGAAAAGAAGTGCCCTCGGCACATGTGAGATGATAAGAAGATGGTTGTAGCTGTTCTTGTTGAGAAAACAAGCTGGGCAAAAGTGCTTTGCCTTGGAAATTTAACCTCCAGTCACTTCTCTGTGAACACCAGGGGTGTGCGATTATTCTCCAGGAGCTGATGACATGAGAGGCCTCAGAACATCCCTCAGGACGGCATTGCCAGACTCGGTAAGATAACACTGAGGGTTCTCTATGCAGCCCAGAGGCCAGCTCAACCCACTGGCTGCCTGAGGTGCCACACATCCCATCTGATGAAGAAGCACATGAATCTCATGAGAAGCATGTACACTTAGGGTCTTACTAAAAACCACATGGAAAACAAATAGCTGGGAGGAGCAACCCAGAATGATGACCACTGTTTTTACTAGGACAGGATTCAAGGTGGCTGTGGTTATGTCCTCTGTTTTCCCCACGTTCTCTCTGCTCTTATTGTATAATGTTTGAATTCATTCATTAACAGACACTAAAATTGCAAAGCAGACCAAGTTTCTCAGGGTGTTGGATGGAGTTGAAGCTGAAGGGTTGTGACTACGTAGCACACTGTAGCACACTGACTCTCTACCAACCAAAGGCCACCCACCCATCTCTGTATCAAGATCACGGTGCTCACCAGCATCTCAAGAAGTCACTGACATATCCACAGTGAACACGGAAAGGGGATTTAATGGGAGAAAGATAGGGATGCACAGCCATAGTACCATAGCAACCTAGGGATGCACAGCCATAGTACCATAGCAACCTAGGGATGCACAGCCATAGTACCATAGCAACCTAGGGATGCACAGCCATAGTACCATAGCAATCTAGGGATGCACAGCCATAGTACCATAGCAACCTAGGGATGCACAGCCATAGTACCATAGCAACCTAGGGATGCACAGCCATAGTACCATAGCAACCCTAGAAAGAAGCTCACTATCTCCACATGACTGAGCAGTCCAGGCCCCACCCACGTGTGAGCTCAGGTGGAATGCTTCCTTCTGATAACAGAGCACACAGGTGTTGTGTGTGTGTGTCGGGGGGGGGGGGAAGGCTTGGTAAATAGTGACTCCAGACTACCACAAAGGAAAAGGAGGCTGCAGAGGAAGGACACCAGGTAGGTGACTCCATGAACAAAGTGCCTACTGCACACAGGTGAGGATGTAAGTTTAGATTCCCCAGCACCCACATAAAATATGGACATGATGGTGTGCATCTATGACCCCTGCATTTGGGAGACAGAGAAAGGGAGAGCCTCAGAGCTTGATGGCCAGCTAATGTAGCCAATCAGTGAGCTAGTTGAGATAAAAGCCCATGGCTCAAAAAACGAGGTAGACACACTCAGTGGGCTGCCGGCAAGAGAGGATTAAGCAAAATCAAGTCACTGAGCATGGTTAGCATCCAGTTCTCTCTCCACCCCAGCAAGGTGGATTTGTGCAGATACAGAGTTGAGCCCCAGGCTTCCCAACTCCAGACTTTTCATATTCTCAGTCCTAGCTCTCTGCACTTCATCTCATCTTCCTTGGAAGAGAGAGGTCCTTATTTTCCAACTGTGATCTACATGCCACATGAAGAAAGGAAACAGAGGGGTTAAACAGACAGGTTCTCAGAAGCTAGAAGGCTCTGAGACATCCTTCTCTGCTAGCCTTGATCTGAGCACCCTAAGCATTCTTGGAGGTAGGTGTGTGTATGTGCACACACACACACACACACGCACACACATGCCTGAGTGTCTGTCTGTCTGTGTGTCTGTCACAACTGCTAACTTTCTCCATGACCTTCCACAGATACCATATAAGTAGGGCTATGGGACCATGGGAGCAGAGACTTGAAAGGGCAGAGGGTGAGCAGTGGCGTGGAGGGTTGGTTGATAAAAGTTACGGAATCGCACCCAGCTGGAGGTAAGGTTCTGAGAAGGTAGGGAGCCTCCAAAGGTCGGAAATAGCCTCTTTTCATCTCCAAAGGTGTCTCTTTTGTGTGGATCAAGAGGTCAGAAAAGGAGGCAGAATCAAACTTGTCTTCTTCAGAATGGAAAAAAAAGCAAGAATAATGAGGAAGAGGAAGTATAGAGGAAGAGCAGCATTATGCTGGAAAGCTGGGGGCAATGGATGGAACAAGGCCTCACAGTGGGTACAAGATGAAGGACCTAGCACTCAGGTGACAGAGCGTGCCAGTCCCTCTAAGGCAAGCTGCAGAACCCAGGAGGGAGAAGAAAATAAATTCATGGAGAAGGACAGGTAAGCCTGCCTCAGAGCAAAAGAAGAGACCAACACAACCTTTCAAGGTCAAGGTAGGCTTTAGCTAATGAGGACAAGGGCATAGAAGCATGGCCAGTAGAAAGCATCCCATAGGAATGGATACGACAGAGCTTTAAAGATAGATGCTGAGAGACAGCATCTGCTCTGGGCCCCATTCTGTGATGGCAGAATAGAACTGTCGAAGACTGTGCATGAGGAGGAGCTGGTGAGGCTGAGAATTGCTCTCCTGCATCAGGTGATTCCAGAGAAGACGGATCCCCTGCCATCTATCCTCTGTCAACCAATAGGAGTGAACAGAAAGGGCCAAAGGCAGGAGAACAAGACTACAGATGATACAGCAGAGGTCAAAATCATGGCTAACCACAGTAGAAACAAGATTAGACTCTGGTGTCCAGGCTGAGCATCCATTAAGGTGGACCACTGATAACCAAGATGGATACTGACATTAGAAGATCAGCAGAGATGAAGCATGAAGCAACAAGGCTAAAGTTGCTGTGCACAGGAGAGAGGAAACACAGACACATTTAAAGCATCACGGATGCATGATCTTTAATAAAACCATTGACTTGTGCAACAAGTTCTTGCCCTTTGCCTACCTGTGCAAGGCTTTGGTAGAAGGAGCTACAGAATAAGGAGGATGCAGAGAATGGGAGGGGGCTGCGTATTTTAGAAATGTCAGTGGCTCTCCTTCTGTGCAGACAGGAAAGCAGAGCTGGGGAAGGAGGAAGGCCCAGAGTGAGAGATGTTGATGTTTCATTGACTGAAGTAGGGAGGACTCACACTCTCAGGAGGCAGCAGGCTCCAGTTAGGATAGCAGATGGAAGGAGCGTGGGAGGGAGGCACATCTCAGGAAGCTTACCAAAAGTCGGATCCACATAACAATAGCTCTGCACCACGATTTTAATGGATTCACACAAGGTTTTTTTCCAAAGGGAATGAGGTTATTTTGTAGTTGGAAATGCCATGTTAGACTAGATAAAGTTGGTTATTGTAGGATTTTACAGAGCCTTAAAATGTTAATGTGCTTTGATGGATGGTCCAAGTCGAGGGTGGGAGGGAGGATTTTAATATCCAGCAAGCCCCAAACTTCTTTCCTCATTTGCAAAGATCATCTTATGGAACATACTTTGAAAACCTGGGGCCCAGAGTACAAAAGGTTGTCCCTGGTAGCATGGAGCATCACCAGAAGGTGGCCAAAGGCAGGGTGTAAGCAAGTGACAATCCTAGGGATGCGGTAGGTCCCTCACAGGAGGGCTGGGCAGAAAGAAGGGATGGAGGTGCTGTGAGTGGGAGACCAGAACCCCACAGCTGTGAGCCATGGAGCAGGATGGGTCAGCTAGGACAACAGAGACACACCAAGGGACAGAAAAAGCCACTGTCACACACACCCACATGCCTGCATACACAAGTGGTTGGGCTGTCCTGGACTCGTCCAGATGTCCATTGTCATGGTAACGTGCTTTGTTTTACCTGGTCAAAGCTGAGATGCTGGCAGAGGAGGGCGGGCACAGCAAATGGTCTGCTTCTCTGCCTACGGTGCTCCTGGCTTTGCTCTCAGAAGGAAATGTGACTGCATTATTTAACTTAGGATTTCTCTGCTTGGTTCTGTTTTTGTGTTATGTTTCCTGACTCAGCGTGTATAGAATATGGGAAATCAGTTTTTGTTTTCCTTATTAGGTGCAGTCAGTCATTATCTCCCAACCACCTCCAGTGCCCTTCTCAGGCACAGAGGGCAATGGTCCCTAAGCTCCGAAGCTTCTGATCAGGCAAGCATAGATGAGTCAGGCTTGGCTCATTCAGGAACACAGCAGCGAGTGGCTCAGTGCCAGTCCCTACCTGCTTCATCCCTGCCTGCCTTCCTGGCAAACTACTCCATGAGTTCAATAAGGACAACTCCCCCTCTTAGTGGGATTTCCCAGGCATGGTTGGCCCCATTCACATCCAACTGACCTACACAGGAAAACCAAGCCACTAACAGTGACACAAGTGCCCCCATGTCGGAACATACTATGTCTGTCTTCGTAGTTCCTGAATGGATGCTGAACAAGATGGTGTCAGAGGAGAGGCTAGGTCTGAAAGAGCCTCTGGAGGAGGGGAAGCAGGAGAGGAGAAGAGAGGCTCAAGCTGGCAGGGATGGGAAAGCCTGAGAAGGAAAACATCTGGCATGAGATAACAGGGGCATCAGCAGGACACCCAAGTGATAACAAGGACGCCATCTTAACAAAGGGCCATAAAACAGAAGCAAGTGGGTTGTAAACCTGTACTAGGAATGGAGACTGTGGGGTCCAAGGCAAATTGATGCACAGAGACCACCCAGGGCTTCCACACAGGGTCTTGCCACAATTCAGTAGGCACTCTAAATCCTAGTTTACTTTGTCACATACATGCCTCTATGCTGGAATCACACCACAGGATCCTCTCAAAGGCTGTTCTACTAGGCCTCTACACCTTTAATGATGAGGGCTCACTACTTAACACAAATAGGCCAAGGCAGCTTAAACAACTGTGAGAAAATACCAGTCCACCCACTGCCACAGAATGCACAGTGTCTTACAAAGACTCCTGTGCACCTAGCACATGCCTGCCTCCCCCACTGCTACAGATCACATACAGCATCTTACAAGGGCTCCTGTGTACTTAGCACATGCCTGCCTCCCCACCCATACCACACTGACTTGCTGGCCTCCCTTCTCTGGTAAGGTAGAGACAGCTATGGTTTCCCTTCCCACAGAGGACCTTCCCTCCTCTCCTTTTCTTCTGCTGCACATCAGCAGAGCCAGCAGTGCCTATGGAGTGAGTTACTATACTGTGGAAGCAAGCTCCCTCATGGCCCGTGGCTCCAAGGACCATCATTCAGACAAAAAAAGCTACCCAGAGACAAAGGCTCTATCAACAAGGTATACGCCAGGGTTACTCTCTGTACAGCTCCCACTGTCAGCACCCAGCCCAGGCTCAGGATCTGCCAAGTTCTGACCAAGAAGGAATCCAATTCAGCCACCAAATTTGTAATATCATGGGAAACATACATTCTACCTAGTAGAACATACATGGCTAGGTCCAAGTAGACTGTTTACAAGAAACAGTAGTTGACCTGAAGGCTGGAGATTGCTAATACCCAAATTAGATGTCTTGCTAAGAAAAGAAATGAGAAACCAAAAACAAACAAACCAAAAATAAAAAAGCCAACAACCATAACAAACCAAACAACAACAACAAACCCCTCCTGTTTGTGACCCACTAAGAAACAACATGAAGCCCTAGGGAACACCTGGGATGGATACGCTCTTCCTACTGGAACCTCTCACAGAGACCCACCAGCCCTGGCCAAGAGAGCAGATCAGGCTGCAGTGTTGTGAGGTGTGTGGTGGACCTGCCTGTTGTTGCAAGTGTCCTCCAGACTCTCCAGGTGATGTCAGGGCCCCCTTTCCTCTGCCTGTCACTAGAGGGAGGAAGCAGCCATGAAAGCCTAACTGCTAATGTGTCTCCTCTTATAGGACAGTGAGTGATCACACACGCACATGCACGTGCGCGCACACACACACACACGCACACACACCCACACACACACCCACACACACACACACACATCTTCTTAAGGTCTACTATAAAGAAGCATTACTCACCAGACACAAAGGCCACTTTCTCCTTTAGGATAGGAAGGACATCAGAGGCTTTCAAACCATCATTCCGAAAAGATCCTGTGGGACAACAAAATGGAAAGAGAGTAAAGATGTCAGCTACATATCAGCTAGGATACAAGGTCCCACCCTCAGCCTCCCAGACCCATCAACTTGGCTTGTGCAGGTCTGCAGCCCAGCCCAACACAGGGAGAGTCCCCACTGTGATGGGGTTAAAGCCTTCTTCTCTTCTCTTGGTCCTTGTCAAGAGAGGAAAGTTCAAGTCACTCCCACTGAGTACAAAACCCAGTGTCTCAGGGACAACACAGGCAGCCCTGTGGCTGAGGAGCAACTTGCAAATAGCAAGATGTTTTAAAGCACATTTATACCTGGAGTGCCTAGCAGAGTGTCACGCAGAGATAGCATGGAGTATGTACTGGTGAGTTAGTTCAGATATTAAAGTAGTTTACAGAACCCTGAATGACATCTTCTTAAACGGTTAGATTTCATTTTACAAATGGGAAAATAACCAAAAATCTGTTAGCCAGAAGCCAAGTTGATGATGATAGCCCATACACGCCTGCGCTCTAACGTTACCACCAGTCCTCAATCTTCTTTTTTTTTTTAAATATGTTTTCTTTTTTCTTTTTTTTATTACATCTTTTCCTCAATTACATTTCTAATGCTATCCCAAAAGTCCTCCATACCCTCCCCCCTACTTCCCTACCCACCCATTCCCATTTTTTTGGCCCTGGCGTTCCCCTGTACTGGGGCATATAAAGTTTGCATGTCCAATGGGCCTCTCTTTCCAGTGATGGCCGACTAGGGTCAAGAGCTCCGGGCTACTGGTTAGTTCATAATGTTGTTCCACCCATAGGGTTATGGATCCCTTCAGCTCCTTCGGTACTTTCTCCAGCTCCTCCATTGCGGGCCCTGTGATCCACTCACTAGCTGACTGTGAGGTAACACAATCACAAAGGAACTCACACAATATGTACTCACTGATAAGTGGATATTAGCCCAAAACTTAGGATACCCAAGATATAAGATACAGTTTGCTAAACACATGAAACTCAAGAAGAATGAAGACTGAAGTGTGGACACTATGCCCCTCCTTAGAATTGGGAACAGAACACCCATAGAAGGAGTTACAGAGACAAAGTTTGGAGCTGTGACGAAAGGATGGACCATCTAGAGACTGCCATATCCAGAGATCCATCCCATGATCAGCTTCCAAACGCTGACACCATTGCATACACTAGCAAGATTTTGCTGAAAAGTCCTCAATCTTCTAAGAAAGTGCACTTCCTCTGTCTGGTTGTTTAAGTCTTGCTTCCCGGTTGTAAAGGACTTTCTTGGGTCTAGACAAATTCCTATTAGAGGGGTGGAGGCAGACGCCAGAGCTCCCCAGAACTGGCAAAGGAAGATTCATCTAGAGAAACTCTAGTCCCAGAAGCAAAGGCCAACCCAGCCTAGTATGTGGAACATGGGAAGGGAGGACTGGCTTCCAAGCATACACAAAGCCTCAGGCTAGACCACTGTAACCCTGGCAGTTATCTCCAGTGCATTACAGAACTCTGAAAGGGAACCACCCACACTCATACCCTTGGAGCTTTAATTGGGCTCTCTTTTGTGTATTACCATTAAGACATCACAAAGTGGCTCTCATAAAGCAAGCAGTGCTATCATCTCAGTACAGTAGGGCCAGGAACCACAGATGTACCCACATGCTGTGAGGCCAGGTCTGAAATCTACAAAGAAGAGTCGCATGTTGGTTAGGCTAGTCTCTATCTCTCAGTCTCTCAACATCATGTGGATTATACCAACAGTCCAGGAATTAGCTCACTGGCCCAGGAAAAGGGAAATTTCATACCCTGTGCACATCCAACCAAGGAAGAGAAAGAGATGTGTTACCAAATGCCAGGACCCAAGGTCAGCGATCATAATCCAACCCCAATCAAATTTCCAGTGTCTGACTATTTCATTTCTTTCTTCTCTTTTATGTTCCCCTGATGTAGTGAAGCTTTTATTCAGCAATTATGTCTCTTCAGAAGCTGACACACAGTGCATGGTGTGGAGTCGTAGCTACAGGCTCACTCAGCTGCAGTGAGGAAGAAACAAAGACAAGAAAGAATCTGCCTTCAAAGACACCGCCTTGTTTTCTAGCTCTGTCTTTAGTTCCTTCAGATAGGCATGCTCAAACCCCATCTCCCACACCAAAGACTACTACATCTCACGAAAGAGACTAATTAGCGACAATTACTACAAAATTCACAAGTAGTTCCTATTACTTGCTTTGCTTTGTTTTCTTCCACACAAGGAACCATTTTTAGCTTCTCAACCATCTTTAACTCTTGAACTGTTTGTGGGAAATGACATTAAAGTATCAAAACAGCTTGTTTTTACAAGTGAAATACACTGTTCTCAGTTTTTAAATATTCTGCTTGCATCAGCATGCACACTTAATTTCTATGGAAAAACTAATATAAAAAATAAATTCTATCCGACTTTTCCCAGATTATTTACAAGTTCAAAGTAAGCCAGGCCTGGTGGCCCATAAACCCGGCTATTCAAGAAGTCAAAGCAGAAGGGTTGCAAGTTCAAAGCCAGCCTTGGCAACTTAGTAAAGGGATTGAGTATGTTATGTCCAACCCATTTTTATCTGCAGAGAGGGAGGCCCTAGTCTCATCTTTCCTTAGCTCTTCCTTCTCAGGACCCGGAGGATGGCTACCAAGTCCTCCATGGAGCTAGTAATCATGGGCTCTAGTAGATGTCAGTCTTGAGCTGCCCTCTTTCTAAGGTTCTCAGACTTCCACTTCCTTGGTCCAAGGCCTCCCAGTCAGTTCTGATGAGTGCTGGGCTGTATGGCTGACTGTGTGCCCACCACAAGAACTCCCAAAGTACCAAGATTTACTAAATCCATTCCTAGGAAGTAATCATTCCCAACAGTAGCAACAAGATTTTTCACATTATAAAAGCATTTGCTTGGGGGTTTTTCAGAATAAAAGTTCCCTTCGTGGTTTAAATTAGTTTTTCATTTGCCAAAAAAATTGAATTACAAATAACTTTTCAACAATACATGTATTATGTAAAGCCAAGTAGAGCTAAACTAATTAGCCTAGGGGCTCAGAAATTGGTGACCTTGCATATAAAACTTATTTGCACTGGCTGAGGAGCCTATGGATCAATCCCCCCAGGGACCTTGTGAAACCAGCTGTTAGAATATATAATAAAGGGTAAGGGAAGTTCATTGACCGCTAACTCAAACAGAACCAATGAAATTAGAACATGTTTTCACTACCAGGTACACATCCTGGTAGACTCCTGGTCAATAAATATTTGATGATAGAATAAATGACTAAGTGCAAGTTAGCCCTTCCTAAAATGAGCTACACGAGGCAGGTGGCATCACCTGTAATATCTACTAGTGGTCCTGGTAGATGACCTCCAAGGTGTCTCTCAGCTCTGATGCCCTGAGCCTAAATTCGTTCTCCATACGTATCAACACAATCTTATACTTCACAATCCTCTATTAGATCAACATGTTTTGAAAGGATGCATTGGAAGCAAATTCATCATTCAGTCTCTGTGTGCTTTGTAAAAACTAGAACACCTCCCCTGGCTTCCCGGCCATTTCTTCTTGGGATCAGGACTGGGAATTTTGCAGGTAGACCAGTTGCCAAAATGGAAGAAAAAGGACAGAACTTCTATTAAGTACACACTCATGCCTTGCAGGAAGCAGTTTGCACAGCTACTGCTCTTTCGGACACAAAGTGTATCCAATAGCATTATTGGGCTGTGAACACTAGACCAATGGCAGGCTGGCCTTTTCCTTAAGACAAGCCTGCTGAAACAGTAGATGTCTCACTACCTGTACAGAAGGCCTGAGAAGAAATGAAAGCCCCTAACTCCTCCTTTGCCCTACAAGGGAAAACAAAACAAGTCAGCAGGAACCCTATGGACCTGACCCAATGTGGGTGTTGTGCTTTCTCTTAAGGACAAAGGCATGCTTGGCTAGCTTTCAGTGCTAAGCCCACTACATTCATGTCCTGCTGCTGTCAGAATTACAAGCCTGCTGTTCTGTTAATTAGCAAAGTTGAAATGCTCTGCATCTATTAAGGAAGTACAAATTGCTACCACCATCCTCCCAAGACCCTTCAGTTCAGGTTTCCTCCCAGCCCTGTGCTTGCTCCTCATTGCCCTGCACCTCAAACAGCATGTTCCCATCACTGCCTGGTTCTCCTCACATTCTCCTCCTCCCTGCTTCTCATGTGTAAAGCACCAATGGTTGGCCTTCACTCTGGCATCCAGCCTGCACTTCTAGCCCTAAGGAAAAGCAAGCTGGGCTTTGTGCCATGGGCCCTGCCCATGGGTTCTTGGGCCTGGGAAAGCAGTAGTTCCCTTAAGGAAGCAGAGTGGTTGGGCTGCATGCCAGTCTCCTTCAGAAGGCCATCCTGAGTGAAACAAACACTGAGTGAGCACTTGGTGAATGTTCAAAGGTTTGAACTGCCAGGAAACCCAAGCATGGCCCGCTATTTCCTTTTGGTTTTCAGTCATACTTCCATAATTTGCACTTATTGAAGAATGAGGGTGTAAGCATCCCAATATTGCTTCAAGTGGGTCTGAGCCCTATCCTCCACTAAAATGACAAACATCCCAATAGTCAGGTCCCCACATCTTCTCTCTATTCCCTCCCATTGTATTCTGTGCAGGTGAGATCATGTCTCTGACAACAGCCCATTTTCCTACTGGCAGGCCTTTCTATCTCTGCTTGGAAGTCTCTGGAGAGCAAATTCCAGTTCTTATTTGCCTTGGTATTAGCGCAGTCTAACACTTGGCCTACCTAGCACATTTGAATGACCCTGGGAAGAGGGAAACATCAAAATCACACACAAACCAGTGTTGGCTGAATGAGTTCTTAGGGTGCTAGGTAGCAAGGCATAATTATTTTGTGCAGCATGTAAATTGGTGACATGGTGTCACTTTGAAAGGATTCCTAATAGCTACCCCCATAGTCATGTTCTTCAAAGTAACGACTATCACCTGCCACCTAGAACTTGCTAGACACTCAGGATCCCAGGTCCCATTCAATACCAATAGAATCAAACACTGCATTAGAAATAGAACCCCAGGTGACTCTAATTACACATTGTGAGGCAAAGAGAGTGTCAGAGGTTCCTCCTCTTGTCCAGGGTTTCAGATATTCAGGTCTTAGCTGCAATCCATCACTTAGGTTCCACACTAATAAAGGTTATCCAGGAGCTGTGTATTAATAATTCATCTTCCAGGCCATTGAGACTGGACTGTGTCTTGTTTTGGAAGAGCATGAATGTTTATAAACCATGCTTATCGGATGCTTGGAATGGTACCTTAACCCATTCCCTCATCCAATAAATGTCTTAATTTCATAACAAAAATATTTTCTTATGTTCTGAGATCTGAATTCTTCAGTAATCGTATTTGCAGACCAAATCACCATCTTTGAGATGATCCCAGAAGACAGGAGAGCCAATTTTTGCCTCTCTATCCCAGCTTATGCCTGACCTACAAAGCCTTGAACACCAAGCAATGCTGGACAGGAAACAGGAAAAGCAAAGGTGCCAAGCCAAGAGAGCCCCATACCCATGAGTACCTGGTACTCATTTCACGAAATTCCCATTGAGGGGAAGACTCACATTCTGCCCTCTGGTAACCCACAGCCCAGAATACCCAGTGCTCGCTTCCTCCTAATTCTGGGTAACTAGCAGACTGAATAAAAAACAAGATCCTGAGACTCTGACAAAGAACTCCATCCTCCCCCTGTACGCTCCATCTAGCCACATAGTATCCATGCTATCTTGATGATGTAAGTTATCTATTCAGTATCCACACTGCCTGATGATGGGTATTGCCCATCGCTGAGATGCCAGAACAGAAGCATGGATGGCATCCTAGACATTCATCTCTCCATCACACTTTTCAATTTGGACATTCAATCATGTTGACTCTACATCCTAAATCTCCCACCAGTCCATTATTTCTGTGTGGCTTCCCTGATCTCTCCATCAAGTTGAGCTGTCCCCAGTTGTTCCTTATCATTGTCGGATGGCATTTACGTGTTTTCCTTTCACATCTGTTAACTTATTCTGACATCTCTAGAGAAAAGCCCTTGTCGTACTCATTGTTCCTCCCCCACTGTCATACCCAGGAGACGCAGGAGAGATCACCACAACTGAACACACACGTGTTCAGTGAGTTCAGTGTTGAGCTGGAGGTGGACAGGCTCTCCCAGGAGAACATCTGGACTAAGTTTTGAATAAGAAAAGGGCAGAAGACAAATAGGAAAGGGCCTAGGCTTTGTGCCACAGATGTGTAGCATGTACCTGCTGAAGAGGAAAGCAGGATGGAGGGTATGGCAGGCAGTGCAGGGAGCACTGTGGTTTGATTCGCAGTTATTCCCAGGAGGAATCTGCACATGCCTTGGGAGGCAGAGAGCTGGGCTGGGCTGCATCAAGGAGGAGATCAGGGAGAGAAGGGAGTATAGGGCTGCTCCCAGAGGAAAGCCGTGGCTCAGAGCGGGGCTGTGCCCAGTAGGCTCTGACGTCAACCTCCAGTCACTCCTGATCTCTGGTTGAGGCCAGGTGAGATTCAGACACAAGGCTGCTGGTTGTAGAAGACTCTGTTGATTTTCCCCTGAGTTCAACGAGAGCCCATTAGGACATTTGTTCTGAGTTACTTTAGGAGCCAGCCAGGCCAGATGGTTGTTTATGTAAGACTCTGTGAAGATGCTTTATAGAACTGAATCATGAATGAAAGCAACTTGCAGGGTCCCTCCTGCATAGTGAATAGATGGTTTAGGAGACACATTGTCTCTAGTGGGGGGGCCAGGGTTGACAGAGAACCTACTAGTGGTAGAGGTAAGATCTCCAGGCCTCTCCTCTTTCCTAAGTTAACATAAGAAAAGAAAAGGGAGGCATTGGAAGTGGGGGATGACAAGAAAAAGAAAGCTGGAGAGAAAGACACACATGCCTGTGCAGAAATGGAACAAGTGAGTCCTTTTTTCTCCTTGCAGATGTGAATGAGTTATTGAGGAAATGGCCTGCTGGAAAACCCCAGAAAATATAAATATATTTCTTGGAGCTCTCCTTCAAACAACGACCACCGAGGCAGGAAGTGTGTACTGAGAGACGTTCATCTGGCGGAGAGGGAGAGGGCAGATAAAGAACATGGCACAGCATGGAGCCCCACAAGCCTCTCCCCAGCCTGGAAATGCATGTGAGTAAGGCCCAGCCATCTTCCCCATCCTCATCACCCACAAATGTCATCACTCCTAGAGATACCCTGTCTCCATACCCTACAGATACGAAGGGAAACCACGTGGCAGAATTATCTTCTCTGGCCACGAAACTCGTAAGTGAAGGTCATTCAAGGTCCTCTACTAGACTGCTTTCATTGTCCACAGAAAGGAAAACCAGGATCTCTTCTTCTGGCAGTGTTAAAATACTCAGTTTTGCTAAACCAAGCGACCAGGCCTATACAATGAGAAGCAGTAGCCAGGGACTTGGGGAGATAACCAGGGTATACAGTATTTATGAAAAAGAGGCGACGCTTATCTTCTAAGTTGGGTATATCTTTGTGGGAAGCACTTTCTGCACACTGAAGTGCTCATGCCTTGCCTCACACCTACTCTAACTTTCCACTATACCATGCTGGTCTGGCTCCTCCTGTCTCATTCCTCAGTGTCCACTGCCACATCTGCCTCTTTCACTAGACCATATCAAGACTCCCAAGGGCAGGGTCATGTGCTTACATGGGTAGTTTCAGTGCCTAGAGCACAGCCAGTGCTTAGCTCTAGGGACTGAGCCCCACAGAGCCTTCCACAGTGAGGCATCAACTGCTGTTCCTCTTCCTCCTGTGCACCCTTTCTGCTGATTCCTACCTCCATCTCCATCTTTCTCCTTCTCCCGTGCTTCTGTGTGAACTCTAATCGTAGCCAGTTTCAATATTAACTTTAAAAGACAACATTAGATATAAAGGCCTGGCTAATGTGTAACACTCACCACTGCTAAATTAGCTCTATCAAAGCTCACTAATAATTAGCACTTTAAACATGTGGGCAACACCTCCCTAAGCCCAGCTAATGAGCAAACTGTTTCTGTTTATTCTTCACAGGACTTATATTATCTGGAGTTGAGACCTCAGACACAATTCACACAGGCTCTCTCTCCCTCCTGCCCCCGAGAATTTGGCATCCTCTAGTGAATTACAAACAACAGGATGTTAACACTTCAGAAGTGCTTCTGTCCACACACCACTTTCCCCTGTATTCTGATCATCAGGTTATGTAAAGTGTTCATGCTACATGGTAGGAATGGAGAGGATTGAATACTTGTTATCTTTTTTGTATCACCGAACAATCTTCCTGTGTGGGACCTCTATAGTAACACTGAGCATGAGGTTGCTGGTGCTGAACACAAGACAGCTATTGAATATTAGCAATATATTTGCTATTATATTTATAGAGAGCTGAAAGGCCCATGCTGTTACAGTTTAGACATGTAAAAGGCTGGCTTTGCTCCTTAGGACTCTTACTCTTGGTTACTCCCTCCTCCTCAGCAAAATATCAGCTACTGACACTAAAAGCAAGCCTCAACTATGTCATAACAGAGGGTGCTTGATCAGACATCACAACCTGCAATGGTCCAGTGCTTCTCCACACCCTCTCTTCCTGTCCCCGTCCCGTGTCCCAAGACATGGACATGATGCACACAGTAGCAAAGCAAACAAAACAAATATATTACAACAGCCCAGCAGCCATCTGGGCAGCTCAAGACAAGAGATCCTCATGGGAAAGTCACAGAGCAGTCCCAGTGCTCAGCCTAGGGCTTCTCCCTGCCCTGCCTCCACTGTCTTAGGTTACTCCCTGCTCCTGTATTATAACCCAAGAGTGGAAGAAATGTCACACATTCCAGCACACACTAGTCCCAAGAGTCAGGGTCACAGTAATAAGTAGGATTAAAGGCAGAGCAGAAGCAGGTGAGAAGGACCAGACCCAAGCTTCCAGCAGCTACAGGAACCTTTGCAAACCAAAGCACCCACCCCCCCTTTCCCAGACAGGCAGACATGCCGCTGTCCTTGGTTCTGAAGTCGTGTATGATTGCCACTCAATGTGGCTGCTGTCCAGGCTGTCCCAGAATATGGGAAACAAATGAGAAAGCAGCTGAGAAGAGAGATGGTACAGTGTGTCTGAGGATGAACAAGTGTGGTGAAATGCTGTAAGAACACGGGCAGATGGGGACTGCTGATTACTGCAGAGAATCAAAAGCCTTGATTTGAAAGGTATTGCTTTCAAAGAATTGGAGAGATTAAGGCCTTTTCGAGACACACACACACACACACACACACACAATCACACACGTATGCACACACTCAGCTTCCAAAAAATGAAGTGGCATAAACCCTGCACATCACCTAACATACGTCTGGATTTATAAGTCAATAAGCTAATCATATCCAAAGTGGGTGGGTTGGCCCTGAAACAAGTCCTAGAGTTTTAAGCAAATTTTAAATCTCTAATGAAGTTTTTTTTTGTCTTAGTCACCTAAACATGCCTGATTGAATTTGATATTTATTGAAAAATGTATATGTGTCAAACAAGGTTACCATTATTGTAATATAAGGTTCCTGGTGGCAAGGAAATTTTGGTTTATGGGGGGGAAGTCAGACATGTAATTTTGATACCATATAAGAAACACATTACAGAAGTACTGGGGGAAATATTCAGAAAGTCACAAAAAGATAATCAGCCAAAACTGCAGCCCATGAAGGGAGCCATTGATGAAATGGCAGCAGATTGAGCAGAAGCAAAGGATTGTGGGAGCCTCAGCAAGCAGAGCAAAGGCAAAGGACTGTGGGAGTGTGAGCAAGGTCCTTGACAGGACAGGGTAACAGGAAGACGCTGAAGTCAGAACAAGTTTTCCTGTGGCCTGAACCTCCTCCAGAGAAACAAAGACTGGAACTCAGCAAGAGCTGACAAGTGGCCAAGATCAGGAGAGAGGCCAAAAAGTGACCCAATGTTAACAAATGGAGTAACTCATAAAACTAGAGCAAAAGTGGGCATGTCACCTTCCTACAACAATCTGTAAGTAATACTGCTCACAGGGTCCTAGCCACATGGCTCCTCTGACGTTCTATGTCACATTTCCATGTGCTGGCCTTTTTCCTTCCTTCCTATCTCCAGGCCTCCTCTGTCCTTATGAATCTGTGTTCCACACAGCCATGCAGCCCAGCTGACATTTCTGAGAAGCATGCCTGCTGACAATATACTCGAAATGCAGAATCACCGCCTAGATGAGGGAGCCCCAACGTTACATGTAGGCAACTTCAGAGCCCCGCAGGAGACCATAACTGCCTGCAGGGGAAAAGAATGAGAACCTGGAGGGAGCCCATGTCCTATGGGTCTTTCGTTTGGTTAGCTTTGAACTGTTAGGCAGTAGTGACGAGGAGGTCATAGGAAGAAAACGAGAGCAGTTAAGTTGTTCTTCACATAGGACACACACTTCAGACCCTAACACCTGCCTGCTACCAGGGACATCAACTCGAAAGTTGCTCAGAAAATCTGCTGCGTGATGTCTGGAATGATCATGATACTGTCCCCAGTAATCTGGTCAAAGCATCTACACCTGGTCTACTTTGTTCTTTTCCAGTTTCCTGAAAAGAGATTCCTTATCAGAACCAAGAGGCCGTGAAGTTTATATGCTCATTGATGAATGTATACATATGTCCCCTACACAGACTAGATGCTAAGACCAGATCAGCTTAATGTTGTAAAGTTAGGATGTTTCACACAGCTTTCTACTACTGCAAGGAGTGAACTACATTTTTAACCACAGAGGATTGGTTACATAAGCAAAGATCTACTATCTACTCAAAGCAGCCGCTAACTATGACACTAAGAATAACTCCTTCTGTATAAACCACAGTATATTGTCAAGTGGGAAAAACATATTATAGAATAGAAGGTATAAGCTGATTCCATTTGCATAAATATGGGTTTATGTTTATATAAAAACCACATACAGATAACACACACAGTGATTATTTCTGAAATGTGCTATTATTGCTAATGTTATTAGTGTTTTTAAATGTTTTTCTACATTTATTTTTTATTTATTGTCAGAATTATAGAAAAGTAAATTTCTTCATTTGAGTGTTAATCTTTCATATGCAGGATCTTTAAACTTTCATATAGTTTAAAGGTTTAATAACTAGGCTGTGGATATGATAACATCTGTGAATGGCATTTTAAAGACAAACATGAAAGCTGAGGACACTGTTCTACATCTGTTCGCTCTGATGCAATTTTGCAGCAAATAAAAATGTACTGTTTATCACAGATAAAGTTATTCTACAGCTAATGGATCCAAAGTTCAAATAAGTAATACAAATTTCATTTTTCATTAAATACCAAAGATTTACCATGGATGCAAAATAGAGTTTGCACCAAGAGTTTGAAATGTTAAGGATTCAATAAAACCAACATGTTTTTGCTCACGAGTCATTTATCATAGTGAATACCTGCTAAGTGAATCTCTAAGTATATGAATGCAGGGATTTCAACTAGACACTCGACTAGAAGAGTAAATACATGCAAATACTTAAACTGCTTTAGAAAAATAAAAATAATGGTTGGCTTGTCCTGCTAGATCTTAAAAGGTATTTTAAAAACCACAGCTATTAAAAGGTGGGACAGACAAAAGTAATGTTGACCATTTAACACAACGTTGCCTATATAAATGTTTAAGATTATGAACAAAATTAACCAAGAAAATGAGATGCTGGAGAACGCAGCTGTAAGAAGCAGGAAAGAGGAGGTGGAAAGATCACGCACTGTTTGAATGTTGTGGAAAGAATATGAGGGAAAGAATATGAGCATGCATCTCAGAAAAGGAGGAAACAGATGAGGTATGGTTGAAAAGATAGTCAACCTAATTAATACTCAAAGAAATACGGTGTAAACAAAGAGACAGTTTACATCATAAACATAAGACTTGGACAAGGTAAGAAGCCTTAGCGGCTCTGGGCACAGTTACCTCCCTGATCCTCTCCCTGTCAAGGGAAGCAAAACTGCTGTACCTTTGAAGAAGGTGGTTTTGTATTGTGGCTTGAGGTGGTAACGGTGGGTGTAACAAATACCTAGTGAATCCTCTTTTGATGTCTACCGAGGATCCTTGGAAGGATGTTTAGATAACACAAGCTAGATACCAATGGAGTAGCCATACACAGTTTATTCTTTTTTAATCTCACAGAAGCAACACCCCCAGTCTGTAAATTAAATGTTAGGATACGGATGATCCCAGCACCGTGTATGTTGGCTTGAACGGGGTAAGAATGATCAGGTCAACTACTTTTTAACTTCTGCGCTGGGGCTTTGATGGGATGCAGACAGCTATAGTTGGATGGCCTCTGGGCTGTGGGTCAGGGGATAGCTAACTGTCTTCCTTACACTTGTCTATAGTTTTAAACTTTCCACCTTGAGCATATATCAAAGTGATTACTTTTTTAAAACACACAAAGACCATATGGATAGTCAAGTTGTAAACAATTGTGTGTCTCTGTAGTCTCAAAAGTCAGGAGGCTGAGCAGGGATGATTGCAAATTTGAGGATAGCCTTAAAATAACTGTCTCAGAAAAGGAGAAGGTAGGCAGAGAGAGAGAGAGAGAGACAGAGAGAGAGAGAGAGAGAGAGAGAGAGAGAGAGAGAGAGAGAGCAGGAGGGAGATGAAGAAGAGGAAGGGAGGAAGGCAGGGAAGGAACAGACTGAAAATTCACATCTATTTCCCCCACCTTCCCTTTTCTACATGCTCCCAAAGGCACAAAACACAAATGCAAAACTAAACAAATGGGATCAATACAAATAAAATGCTTCTGCACAACAAAGTAAAAGGTGCTCTAAAGAATGAAGGAAAGTGTTCCCAAATGCCCATCTTACAGGAGGTTACAATCTGGTAGGATCTCAAAACGCTAGCAGATAAACAGATTTCAACATGGGAAACAGACCTAAATAACATTCCTCAAAAATATACAAATGGCCAGCAATGAAAATTGGCCAGCATTACCGAACATGAAGGACATGCAAATCAAAATCTAAAACTAAGTTGTACCTCGCTCCAGTGTAAATGACAACACTCAGGAGAACTGACATATATGAACAAAAGCTTATACATAGCACAAACTGGGTCAATGGACTGTTAAATTTAAAAAAAAAAATTAAAACTAAAGATAACAAGTATTGATCAGAATACAGAGAAAAGGGAATGCTTGTCTGTTGGTGAGAATATAAATCAGTCTGACCATTATGAGAAATAATGTGGAAATTCCTAGAACGTTTTAACAAGAACTAGCTTATGATCCTGGTTATAACTGCAAAGGAGAGGAAATCACTATGTCAAAAGAGATACCTGGGGCTGGTGAGATGGCTCAGTGGGTAAGAGCACCCGACTGCTCTTCCAAAGGTCTGGAGTTCAAATCCCAGCAACCACATGGTGGCTCACAACCATCCGTAACGAGATCTGACTCCCTCTTCTGGAGTGTCTGAAGACAACTACAGTGTACTTACACATAATAAATAAATAAATCTTAAAAAAAAAAAAAGAGAGATACCTGCCTTCCCAGGTACATCACAGCACTGTTCAACAATAACCAGGAAGTGGAAGCAAACTGTGCTCATCAACCGACGAAAGGATAAATAAGACGGAGAACAGATTCATAATGGAATATTATTTGGCCATAACAATAACAGAATCCAGTGCTTTGCGATGACGCAAACTATACCAAGATCATCTGCCAGGTGAAACAAAGCAGGCCAGACCTGGGAAGACCCTCTTGACTGTTCATCTAGTCCAGCCCTCTCTGCCTCTATTCTGGTAACTGAAAGCATCCTTCCCCTCTACACCACATTCAAGAGTGTACCACCCCCATCAGGGAGGCATCCCTACCCTGCACCAAACGCCTTCCCAGGGCTCCTGGAGGAACGTTTCTCTTCTTATCACCTCCTCCCACTCTGGGAATGCAGAAATAGCTGTACATACAAGCCCATGCCATGAGCTAAATGGAAGCAATAGACATCCTCCCTCACACAGCACCAAACGATGACAAAATACACCTTTCTAGAGGGCTCCATCAAGGATCAAAACAGCAGACTCAAGGTATCAGAGACACAAAGTCCCCAGAAGCTTCCAGTCTTTCATTTACAGAAAGGGAACCTGAGACTGGTGTTGGGAGGGAGCTCAAAGCCACATGGTGAGTTTTGTGCTGCAACTACAGCTCAGTCCTCTCTACTTCATGCACGTGATTCGAAGAGTGTCCTGCCACTGCTGTGTGCATGGTGGATTATAGAGACAGACGGATGGTTTTCTAGAGCACTGCGAGCTAGTTCTCACCCCTGCCATGTATGGCTTTTACAACTCCAGTTATATGAAGTTTAGCATTCTGCTCCTTAGTTACATTAAAAGTGGCCACTAGCTGCTGTATTGGAGACCACAGACACCGTGGTCCTCTTAGCAGCTTTGATAGAGATGGACAGACTCATCACAAAAGGCAGAGTTCCCTGAGGTCAGTCAGTGTCCAGCACAATAAATGAATGAGAAACATAGGATGAAATCAACCAGAGCTCAGCCAATAATGACTCAGAGCTATGAGACACAGACACAGCATCCAGGGAGGCACGGCATGGCTTCCTTTATACACATGGACCTAGGGAAGAAGCAAGAGTCCTATGTTTCATTCCCTCTTTTATTTCTTCTTTTAAAAAGGATCATTTTTTAACTTTTGAAGGCTGATCAAATTTTCTGATTGGAACCAGAGTGTTGGCTGCTGACAGACAAGCCTAGGACTTCAGTAGTCTTGGCAGATGGCTAAAAGCCTAAATGGGAAAGGCAACTATTTAGGTTCCCTCTTGGGAAAACAAATCTTCACAAAGCAAGGAAACTGAAATTTTTAGGGAAAACATAAAACCTTGTACCAGCCTTTGTGTTCCATGGTGCCTTTCTATCCAGTCAGTAAACTGAGTGGGTGTAGCTGTAGTCACCATACTAAAGCCAAGGCACCCTGCCTAGTAGCTTCAGATGCCCACAGTCCAATTCAGAGAACAAGGGACATCACCCAAGGAACTACAGACCCTCCAGTCAAGGAAAAGGCCCGTCGTAAGCAAAACTCTACTTTCTCTGCTCTATCTATGATGTCTTAAATTACCAATAAAAATACATTTTAGAAATTTCTAGATATAAAGCCTTCAATCAACATAGTTTTTAAAATGTACATAACCAATCACTAGAACCAAAGGAGAAAATGTTGCTATTGACAGGAGCCAGCAAAAGACCAGACCACCTAGATATTCTCACACCCCGGACGTTCTGATGATGCCTGAGACAAGGCAAAGGTTCAATCTGCATCTTTCTGTCTCAGGAAGGAGTGGCTGACTCCATCAATGCTGAGAGCTAATGAGGTACAAGGATTTTTTTTTTTAAAGATGGTATCTTACCTCTGTAGACTAGGCTGTTCTGGACATTTATGTATTCCAGCTAGCCTCAAATTCACAGTGGTCCTTTTATCTCAGCCTCCAGTACTAGAATCACACACAGTGTCATATTTTTTTCTTCTAGGCTCTGTATTTGTTCACAGTTTATAGTATAATGCATTTCATACAGTGATTTCAATATTAAGACTTTTTTTCTTACAGCTATAAAGTTCTTTCTTGCTCATAAACGCCATATCACTATTCTACACCTGGAAGATTCATCAATATCAAAGTCCTTAAAAAAATCACCATGTTCCTCAGTTATACCATCTGCAAAATGTATGTGCCGGTAACCTTTTTAAGCTGTTGTGACTATTAACTGGAATTGCATGCGTACTTATGCCTGATAGGCTGCAGGTGTTAGCAGGGCGAGGGGATGGAGAGAACGAACAGATCGATGATGTGTCTGGACTGTGTGATTGATCTGTCACTTGGCTGTGCAAACCTGGGAGCAGTCAGATTGCAGAAACCATTCAAATTGAAGACACAGTCATCCACATGCCGTCAGCTCCTGAAACTGCAGACAAAGAACCAGGAGGAAATATCCTGCCTCCGGAGAGCATCATGCCTTGCAAATCCATGTAGTGCACAGGTAAGAGAGGTAAGAGCATTATAGCTCCACTCTGAAACTCTGTGATTCTGTGTGAAAACAGAAGACCGGTCCATGATCAAGTCTTTTCAGCCTTGCGACGCTGGCATGGAAATGTGTCCCTCAAAACCCATAAATAGGCTTAGAAATACTCATTATCTAACTCCATCCCAGCTTCATTAGCACAACCAAGTCATAACTGAGGAACTGCTGGTCTGGGCGAGAGAGCTCTGGGTAGGAAATCCAAATGGCAGGCTCCTGTTGGGTCTTTTCCATATTCCTCTTTTCCCTGGCCTCAATGACAGCAACAGTAAAATTTAAGCCACCCAAGCCAGACAAGATGATGGCTGAGACTGTCTCTTACCAGCTGTTTCTTTCCCTAATTTTGCTTTGCTCTAGAAGAGATAAATCCTTTAAGAAGTTAGGGGAGGTGGCATCCCAGTGGAGAAATGAGACCCTCAGGGTGAGATCACACTGGGGACATGCCACATTTAATGGGTTGTAAGATGCATCATTAGCTTTGGTACCATTTAAGAAAGAAAAAAAATCTACTGCTTATTAAACTACTCCAAACCATAAACTGTAAGGTACATGATCCCAGAGGTGGCAAAATGTAGGGGTAGGAGAGGAGGAACAGTCTAGAAATCAGTGAAGCCGAGGGGCCAGCATTTACCAAGAAGTCGCTAGATTCTTAGTCACTAAGCTACGTGTCTTACTCATGCTCCTTCATTTAAACCTAAAAGAACCTTGTGCAGTTAAATGGAAGCTCATGAAGGATCAGCACTTTACAGCAGAGAGGAGGAGACATGGAGAGTTTAGAATATTTGCTTATGGCTATCAGACTCTTAGGAGTATGAGCAAGATATGAGCTTATACCCATTCCGCTCCAGATTCTACCTTCTTAGCCCTTGGCCCTTGGAAAAAGTCTAGGATGTCTGACAGAGAAGAATGGGACAGGACTCAAACACCATCATGATACGGATAAGGATGCAATAATTGGGACCAAAAAACTCCATAGAGATGTTATGAGCACATTCTTTATGGATAAGCGAACTAAAGACCAGAAGGGTAATGAGACTTGCCCAAGGTTACTGCTGCTGTTTAGTGAAAAACCTAAGATCCCTCAATTTTGTCCAGTAATCAGGTTACATTTACAAGTCTATAGATTTCTGAGTGTTTCTTTCTGTCTTCCTGAATTCTAGACATTTTCCTGTCTTTATGGGTTCTCAGTGGCATTCAGTGGCCTCAAGGTATTGAAGCTTCTTAGAGCAGTGTAGACAGAAGAGCTGGACTGGTTCTAACGATCCTGAATCTCAGCCCATCGGGCTTGCACCTTGCCGACACGTATACACCAGGAGGCCCACAGAGCCAGCTCCACAGAGACTGTCCCTATGGAACACAGAGCCGATGACTGGTGGCATCCATCATGGCTCTGAAGTCTGAAACAATTTAGGGCATTTCCCCTTCCCTCCTCTTCCTTGGTTTTTGTATTCTCCAACCTGAAGTTGCATTCTTTGGGCTGGAGCCTGAGCATACAAAACCCCTGCATTCCGACTTTCTCCATCTTCTTTTACAACAGACTGTCCTCCTCAAGCAGGGAACCAAAGCCCCCTGTCACCACTGCTTGCCAGCACCTCTGCTAGCAATAGTCAAGTTCCCCCCACCCCCAACACACTCTGTATAAGGTTTATAAAATATAGCTCTGTGAAGACATCCCTTTCATTGTATAATCCATCCCACTTGTCTTAAAGTGAAGGCCACCCCCTGCCCAAGGCATGGCAGCCCTCCAGAACCCCAGCATCCCAAGCTCAAAGTCAAGACCACTTTATGTTCAACCCTCCAGCCACTGAGGTTTGAGTTTGACTTAAGGACAAACCTCTTCCTACCATTTTAGGGAATGAATGCTGTGTGTCCAGTTATTATGAGTTCGAAGACAATGTGTGACAACGATGGCGCAGGCCTCTAGGAGAAAGGGCAAGCCCTCTGACTGGAAAGTGGAACGTTCTGAGGACACTGAATGGCCAAGATGTGGGCTGACTTGAAAGCTCTATTATCCATGCTATAGGTACCTAACTGAGGAGAAGCACGTGTCCACCATCACAGTTCACTGTCTCGGGAAGCTCAGCTGGGGCAGCAGCAGGCTTTGCAAATAAAGCATCACAAAAGCCCACATTTTAGCCCCTGGCTTCCCAACCCCTCCTGGCTGTGGCTCTGTTCGGGCTTCTTTTGTTGGACTTGTAGATGCCGTCTAGCCATTTACTGAGGGGTCTAAGCTAAGCACAGGTTCCCTGGTACTTTACATGCGCATCTTTCATTCCCTCCCATTCTCTTAGGGGTACTTATTTTTCCCCTCATTTAGTAGATGAAAACCTAGGATTAGAGAGATCAAATAGCTTACCCCAGGTCACTGAGCCCGAAAAGGATGAAATTAGGATCTGAAGCAAGTCCATTCCACTCTAAAGTATATGTGTGAAGCCCTTTATGTACGAATCTGCATCATCCAGAACCCAAATCACTCTGGTCAAGACACACATCTCTTCAGGACTGGAACCGAGCTGTGCTCGCTACAGTTTAAAACATAGTATTTGATGTGCCTGGAGTGAGCCTGGGATCCAGTGTCTTTGTGGACTCACAGAGTGACAAGATTGAGTGAGTCCTGCAGTTAGCACTCTATGGTATGCACTGGGCCTTGAAACCCAGCTAGTTGACCACCCCTTACCATGCCCCTCTCCTGGCAACAGTTAGGAAGAAAGGCATCTTAGACTCTGTGGCCCCAGTTACTTCAACAGGAATGGAGTGATGGTCCAGTAGTGTGCAGATTATCTGATTCTGACTGACTTCCACCCCGTGGACTCTGATGGCACCCAGAATAGAGGACTGTACAATGACCACTTTGGACAGAAGTGCTGGACAGAAGGAAGCTTGCCTTTGTAATGCACATAGGCGCCTCAAAATCTCAGTGCTGACTGTTCACCTCTTTCTCAGCCTAGTACCTCACCTGACATTCTGCCAAACCCATTGAAAGTCAGATCTTGTTCTGAGGTAGAAAGCTGGTTTTCAACATATAGGAAAGTGACTAAAACAACCCACAAAAAATTGCCTGAAGCATTTCAGACAACTGGCTGAATTAAAATTAAAAAGGTCCATGTTAACCCCCACCCTGAATGGACATGAAAATTATAAATACAACAATGAATACTTGTTGACTTGAAACCAGCCGGTTCACCAATTGGAACTCTCCAATCCTGGAGAACTGTGGAACAAGATAAATTCAGCAACCATCCATCAAGCCTACATGAGCTCTTAGCCTAAGTGTGAGAATGAGGTTGTGCTTCTCAGCATGCCACACTTCCCAGAATGCCTGAGAGCTAAACACAGACAATTCTTTCTGGTGACGTTGGATGAACTATATTCACGGTAGTAGCAATTTCTATGAGTGCCTGGCCAGTCGCTCATCGAGCCTGCTTCCCTCTCTGAAGGATGCAACTCTGTTGCATTTCCCAGCTTGTAAAAAAACTTTGGTTTTAAGATCCTGGAGCCTGGAGACTGAGTTCCAGCTGATGCAATGTGAACAATGTGTCACATGTTGTATCTAGGACCATCCAGAGATGCCATACCTCGGCATAGTTCCCATGTTTTGTCTGTTCTCTAGAGGCTAGAGGCAAAGGTTCCAGAGAACTCTAAGACACAGGAGAGGAAAGCCACTGACTGAGTAATAGCAGATTGGGGCCTTCGTTGTGACAAGTAGGGATCTGTGATGGGCCACAGAGCAACACGTAGGCCTCTAATACATCACTGCTAACCTAGCTGCCAGTCTGTACTGAGCAGTGAGCAGAGAACACTGCCATTATTGGCACCGTTTTTGGTAGACTATTAATGGTGGAGTCTATGAACTGCTTTTTTAGCTCTATTTCAAAACTGTTCATCTTATGCTATTCTATCCTATAAATATAATCTCATTAAAAGTAACAAGGGTGTGCCAATAACCTGGGTGCAAAAGCTTCAGAACTCAGAGAGAGTCCAAGTCAGCATAGGAGAGAAAAAGCCTGGAAAGGATTTGGTAACAATGAATAGTGGTTAGCTACTATACATTCTCTAAGAGTTCCTCCAGGATCACGCCCTGACAGACACACAGAAAGACATACAGAAAGCACTGGATACATTCTAGGGATGATCAAAACATAAAGTACTTTGATCTTTCTGTTTCCCAAACATAAATCCTGGTCCTTGCCTTTCCTAGACTGGCTGCAACTGCATCTTCAACTCCTATGGAGTGTTTCTATCCAGATGGCCCCCAAAGTAAAAACTTAGCTGCTGGCCTCCCTAGCACCTCCACTGTGCTGAGGAGGGCAATAATCAATTGTTTCATCCTCCCTCTCTGCTGGAAACAGAAAGGAAAGAATCTCATTAAATCCCCTCACCCTTTCCTGAGATAGGCGTTATTCCCATCTCATAGATGTGGAGACCGAGGCTCACAACAAATAATTTACCTGGCATTACACAGCTCAGGTTAGAAGGAAGAGCAGCGATGCTCTTCATCTGGGTAAAGCATCATACCTGGTTGAAGTTCTCCCTGAAGCAGCTAACTACACCCAGTGATGCTCAGAGCCTGCTCATGCTAGCAGCAGAGAGACAATTTTATTTTCAGGGTTTTTTTCCCCAGCTGGTTGATACAGATTGGTATCTTGAAAGTTGCTACAACACAAGTATTTACACAATAGCGATCCGCAACTGCTACAAACACAACTACCAGGGTTTTTCTTCCTCTTTAGAAACATCACTGCCTAGGCTTCCTATCTGGCCCCACTTTGTGGTACTAGAAGCTCTCTATCGGGCTGAAATCTCAGGAATAGTAAAATGCCAATGCCCCTTGGCTGGAGACTTCATCAGTTCAAAAGTAAAGATCAATGCTCCGCAGACAAGAAGGACGAGGAAGAATCACGCCCCCCTTCACACAACTCATGCTTCTGACAGCTCCCGCAGGAGCCCCCTGAGAGCTAATGAGAAGCGGCTAGGATGACCACACTCACACAGAAGGCAGCTCCGCTGGGGAGTCAGGGTGAAGACTACAACGGGAAGAGTTGTTTGTCAAGTAAGGATGGAAGAAGGCATCATAGACCACTTAAGGTAAGTTAAAAACTAGGAATTTAAAATGGTATTTACTCATTTTGTATTTGTATACGAGTTTGCACATGCGTGCCACACATGCTTATGGAGGCCAGGAGACAACTCTTCCACCATCTGGGTTCTTTGGATCCAATTTGGGTCCCCCGGCTTGGCAGTAAGTGCCCTTACCCACTAAGCCATCCCACCAGCCCAATTTGTTTCTGTAATGAGCAAGCACACTAACTTCACTCAGCACTTTAATATAGAGCCACAGATAATCCAAAACAGAAGAGAACGGTCACATGAGGTGCTTCAAAGCCAACTACGAATATTTGGAATTTTTTCTTTGATCAGTGGCAAAAGATTTACCTTATTGAATCAAAGTGCCTCTTAATTAGATGACCATGAGCTGAGCTGAGATGCAGCTAACCGATACAGCAGCTTGTGGAGCTGGGGGGCAGCCAGCCTGAATTTACTCTTTCTTATTAAGTAAATAATCCACCTATGCAGAATAATCCTGTGTGAAAATGAAGACCTTATTGTTTGAGCTTGTAGCTCAGAGCTGTTCTCAAAGCTGAATGGTCACTAGATCAATGGAGATGACTTAAAAATATAGACTCTGTTGTCTGTATTTAGATTTACATTCATAAGTCTGGGAAAGTACGTGTTTGCCAGAACTGAACCAAAACACTCACAAAAACATGTGAGCAAACAAAGCTATCATGATAATTAAGATAATTAAAGACTCTGAGAAATCTAAGTACATTTGACCCATGTATAGCTAGAAAAAAGAAAAAACTTAGGACAGAGGACATGCAGAGGATTCCAGATTGAACACACCTTTAATAGATCCAGCAGGACTCTGAGGAAGGCAGGCAGGCTAATTGGCAAATGCTGGCTGTTTTTGCAAGACAAATCCTCTCTGTAATCAGAATCCTCATCTGCCACACAGAAAGACTCACTGCTGAACTGCTGGGCTCCTGGGATACACCCACCACCTCATGAACTGATTGCTCTCATTGCCCTGCTACTAGAATGTTTTTCTTCTGTGGGAGCCCTTAAGCTAAGGCCTTTAAAGACACACTAGCTGCCACCTGGCTCCCTCAAGTTCCCTTCTCCAGCAGTGGCAGCTAGCAGCTGTAGCAACTCCTGCTGCCACCAAGTACAGTGGTCAGCTGAGGGAGAGGCACCAGCAATCAAAAAGAGAGACACTGGTTTCAGCTTGTCTCAGCCCCAAGTCGGCTACAAGAGCAAACTTCCTGTTTCCCTGGGTCTTAATTTCCAGCCCTGCCAATGAACATAAAGAAACCAGATCTATCTTGGCCCAAAGCTCTGCAAAAGCGCTCAGGAGAAAGGGTTAATGAGAAATCTGCCATTCAGCTCAGTATAACGAGCCAGCCTGTCACTGTCCCTGGGCACTTTCCCGCCCTGGTTAGGAAGAATACTGGCACCTCCAGACTAACTGCTGCACGGAGCTTCAGCTAATTGGAAGCTGGATGACAGATGACATCGGGTTTCTGGGAAAGGAAATGATCTCTCCAGCCCCTGCCTGCTGCAGCCAGAAGGAAGGAGGAGAGAGAACTTCCCCAGAGGGGCCCGACCAAGGCTCCAAGGGGCAGGGAATAAAACATTAATGGAACTCGAGCCACCACCAGAACGTGTCAGGGAGTAAAGGAACCAAGCAAAACTGAGACTGGAGAGGTCTGCTGGTCCTGCCTGCCAGCTGGCACACTACCCTGGAAATGAGATGCAGCCAGCCAGCCAGCCAGCCAGCTGGCCGGCAGCAGGACAACACTGGAGGACCACGGTGGAACCAGGAGCCACAGGGTCTCTGGAGATTCTCAGAATTACAGCAGCAACTCTACGTTCTTTTCCAGAAGGCAAGGGATATGAGCAGTAAGAACATGTAATAAAACCAAAAGTGCTAGGGAGGCCTTGGCTATATCTGTCAGCCAACTAACCAGAGACAGGGCCAATGCCATGGATGGGCAAGGAGGCATTAGCAAAAGCCACATTGTCCAAGCTCTGGCTGAAGGATTTCAGAGAGATCCACTATTTTCCACGATTGTTCCCCTAGAGGGAAGGTTCCAGATCACCACGTTGAGGATTTTTCTCCCTAATTTAAAATTTCAAAATCATTTCATGTCACTGAAAACATGCCAAACACACTTCCCACACATCTAGCACCAAAGCTGCTGTGTTTTCTCCCGAATGTGAAGGAAGGAAGGAGCCGGGTCTGGGTGTAAGCGATGAGATGTGACAGGAAACACTTCTTGCTCCATCCCTGCACCTGGCCCCTTCGCTGGGCCCCAGCTGGCTGCAGCTTGCCCACTGCAAGAGCATGGTCTCCAGATGGTCCGCATCACGGCTGCTGAGCCAAGACTCACTACTTAGCTATCAGCCCTCAAACCTCAGCAAAGATCCCCCAAGCCCAGACAGAGCGGGAGTTCGTTGATGGCAAATCCCTGAATATATGTTTATGGATATACTTCATTTCAAGTAAACGTGCACACCCTCAGACCCCACATTCTTCAGAAACCCACCACCCCAAATTCTGTTGCTTTCTTGTGTACAGAGTTTTCCATCAGATTGGGAGCTCCCAGGATGGGTCAGAGAACAGGGCCCGCACCCACTCACCTGTTCAAATCCTAGCAGAGCCTCTGCCCAATAAGACCTTATAATACTATGTGATGAGAACACCATTTGAAATCCCAGTTTTTGATTTTTCTTTTCCAAAATGATTATTTTTTTTTCAAAGAGGTAAAAGCTCTAAAAACTGCCAGTGTCTATTTTAAAAGAAAACATATCCAGGGCTCCAGTCCTCCCAGAGAAGTGCCAGGACTCTGAAGTGACCAAGAGCTCATCCAGAGGGAGTCAAGGGGAGCCATTGTTCTCTCTGGGAAAGAATGGCCAGCACCAAGCACTGTCTCCACCACCCTCTGAGTCCAAATTCTGTTGACGCTTCCCAGACCTCCAAAGTCTGTATTAGAAAGGGTTACATTAGGCTGAGAGATGCAGAGAACAATACTGTAGTGGGCTAACTTATTTGTCATAAGCAACAAGGAGTGTGGGGCTGATGCTCACTGCATTTAGGGGTGGTTATTTTCTTAACCCACCATCCTTGGCCTTTATCTATTGGTAACAAGATGGCTACAGCACCTCCTGGGATCTTATCCCTATTTCAGAAGAAAGAATAGCAAACAGTAAATAACTTTTTCTTTGGGTGACCTTGTCTTTGTTTAGGAAGAGAAGACCTTCCCTTTAATTTATAGATATCTATATATCTATCCTGTGTCTCATATAGCCTTCCCAAGTGCTTCACTTTTCACTCTGTGTAGTAAGGGAAGAAACAGACATTAAGTACACAGCTGGTGTGCCACATACACAGATTTATAAATTAGAAGGACCAAAGACCCTTATGCCCTAAGAGAAATATGTTCAGTAGCTCTGACCTTCTGCTCTGAAAAAGTACGGCTTAGACTCCTGCAAACCCCTCAGGCTTCCACACATGTTCCCAACCATTCAACATGCAGGTATGCTTACATGCACCCGTTCATGAATTCTCCACTGTGGTTCTGTAAGGCGAGTGATGTGGACTATGACAGTGAAGCTCACATCAATGGGACTAGCTCCTGTCCTGCCATGTGAGATCATGAAGGAGGTCCTCTGCAGAAACAAGTCCTTAACAGATACAGAGGCTTGAGCTCATACTTTTATGGGCTCCCGAACAAAGATATAAATGCTTATGTATGCCACCAGTGTGATCTTTTACTGTAGCTATACTCTATCGGTAGGGATGAGCTAGATCCCCATTGTACATAGACAAAGAGGCAAAGGGTCAGAGAGGCAGAGTGACCTGCCGGATGTCTACAATAAGTGGTGGGACGTGGTTCAGACCCAGTCCTCTGGAGTCAGCCCACTGCTCTTTCCGCTGCACCTTGCCTCAGTCTTTGCTTATTGCCTATTTGCGGCGGCAGCGGCTGCTGCTGCACCCTCCCTCATGGTGTTCCTTTCCTTTGTCTGCAGAAGGAAGAGGCATCATGGGGAAATCAAATGCCATGCAGTATTGAAAAGATCAAGAGCCTCCGAATCTCACCAGCATCCATATACTGTGCTAGGATGAACTAAAACAGCCAACCCAAGAGTGAACACGGCCCTGCTGGCACCACCCTTATCTCTTTGCTTCACTCCACCCACATTGAGAACCCCTCCTAGAATGACAGCTATCTGCAAGGCATGCTGCAGTAGATTCATATCGTTCAGGCTAGCCGGACATTCCTACAGTAGAGCATGCAGGGAACTCCATGGGAGTGGCTCAGTTCTGCTTCCACATACGATTTTTGCAAGGGTTCTCTAACTCAATATTGTTTTCCTAACCTCTGACAAGGTGCCTTGGCATAGTGGGAAGTTCTCGATAAAAAAATCTCAAGCAGGTAAATACAAAACACTGATCCTTCCTGTTTCCCATACATTTCTTATCTCTAACTTCCCTTTTCTGGGGTGCTGGAGGCTGATCCTGGGTCTGCTAAGCAAGCAGTCTGCCACTGAACTACCTCCCAGCGGTGACCACAGAGTTCTCCACACCCACTCTTCAGAGTAGGATGAGCCATGGAGAGCAGATCCAGAGAGGTCTCGGAATAAAGATGTTCAAGGATTCCGAGTCCCAGGCATTGGATGTAGTCTTTCTGTATTTCTAGAAGGTATGTGAGAAGGCAAGGAGATTGTGTCATGAGGGTGAAGTTCTCGTCACTAGGTTTGATTCCCTTATGAAGGAGAAGCCAGAGATCTTGCCTGTCCATTCTGTCTTGCGAGACCACACAGAAGAAAGACACTGTACATGAAAACTGGCCCACGTTAGATACAGCATCTGCAGGTGCCTTGAATTTGTTCTTCCCAGCCAATAAGAATCCTCACAGGCAGCATTCATATTGCAAATAAAGCAGAGAAATGGGAAGTCAGCCAAGGCTCACCCTGGGAGAACCAAGAATGAACAGCAGAATGTACTGTGGTGTTGAAGATTTACCCTGAGGCCCCGCCCAACTCAGAAGATCAGTGCAACAGTCACCCATGATCTATAGCTTTAGCTTCATAGACTCCCATCTCTCTATTCTATTAGGGCTATAAAAGCTTTAGTAAGCCTCTTAGGCATGCTCCATGCCTTTCCTTGACCCCTGGTGCACAACCATGACTTTCCCTTAGCACTAACTCATTACATGGATTATGGCATCAGGAAGCCCATAACCTTCCCCATGGCTCTGATATCAATCCTTCATCCCTGCCCATGTAGCCCATAGCTGCTGTCAATACAGGAAAAGGATGCAGTAGCCATGGATACCTTAGAACAGTGGTTGCTACCTTCCACAGGCACTAGCCTATTTGGAACTCTAATGGAAGCCAAAGACTTTTGTCCTAGTAAATTGCACATATACACAGAGCCACCATATTCCCGGGCAATTATAGAAGTTGGATAGAGCCTCCCAAAAACCCCTCAGGGAGCTATATACATTCATGCAAGAACTCCTGGTCCAGGGGAGGTCATGCATTTGTATTTCAGAGATGTGCTCTCCCTGAAAGGAGGCTACAGTAGCTCAACCAGGGAACTCCCAGCTTGCCCTCTCCCCAGGGAAGCATTAGAACAGTGAGAACACACATTGTCTCTTGATCCCGCCCATCTTCAAGGCTTTAATGAGAATAAGGCGGAGTACTTACTGTGAGACAAGCTGTGGAAAGCCAAGGGCTTGACATAGATTTTCTGAAAATCTCATCGTCATAATAAACTTGTTAAGTAGATATTATCCCTCTTTCAGGTAAGGACTCTCAGGCCCTAGGAAGTTCAGGAACTTGGCAATGGTAACAACTACACAGTGTGGAATCGAACTCAGACCTATCCAAGGTCTACGCCTGCTCTTTCCAGCATCACATTCTAGAAACTTCCTGAGGTGAACTCACCTGGAGGAGCAAGCCAGGCAAAGTACACCTTGCTAACCAAAGTCAACTTTCCTCTCACGTGGCACACAGCCTGAAATCTAACCAAAGAGAGAAGCAAGGCTTCACTGTTGTGTGTCTGTTGCTGGGTCTATAGAAATGTAGTACTACGTTTTGTAAGTCACACAGCACCTGCAGAACTGAGTCTGGGTGCGGAGAGTGACCCTGAATCAGGGTGAACCTGGAGGTGGCCGTAGGTGGCACTGATGGGAAACACAGGAGAAGAATGGGAGGAGGGGGGTGGAAGAATAGAGCGTGCACAGAGCATCTCTGAAGATACAATGAAGATAATTAGTGGGCAGATGGGAAGAACTCTTAGATAAACTGAATTGCAAGAAAAACAGATAAGAATGCTTCTGATTATTTTTTTCCACCAGTGTGGGGCTGGAATGGAAGCAAAGGACAAGTCCTGCTTTATCTGATCCCTGAGAAGGCAATGAATTAGACTGTCTTCCTACCATGCCACGGAGATGCTGGTTCTGGACTGGACGATTTATACCATCAAATACATGGAAAAGGCTTACTGTTAAAAATCTATAGGATCAAATATTGTTCAAAGACAGCAGAACAATGTAAGGCAAACCTTGTGAGAGAAAATTATTGTGAATCTATGCCAAGAGTAAGTCATAGGCCACACGGATGGACTTTTCCCCCCTTTGAGATAGAGTCTTATTATGACTGTTGGCAGTAGTTTTGTAATAAGAAGTGACCCTAGAGCTGGCTGTGGTGGTGCATGTCTGTGTTCACAGAGCTCAGCAAGCGAAGGCATGAGAATTGCAAACTGAAGGGCAACCTGGCTACACAGCAAGACCCTGTATTAAAAGGCAGACATTATAATTTTAAAAATTAATAACAAATGCCCGACAACTAAAAGGGTAGCTAAATGAATGACGGTAGGACCGTGTCCTTGGTTCCCAGCACAGAGAGCCAGAAAGCATTCAGTTGTTAGCTGTGTATGGAGTCTAAGCCAGAGTGATTACTTTAACTCCTGGCTCTGCTGTTCAAGTTCTGAGGGACTTCAGAAAGTTACTTAACTCCGTCCAAGCACACTCCTAATCCTAGCCCTTGGGAGAGGCTGAGACAGGAGGATGATGGAGTTCACGGCCCACACAGGCTACGTAGTAAGACCCCGTCTCTGTAAAAGAAAATTGAACTTCTTAAGCCTCCATCTCTGAACCTATGGGGAGGGATGAGGGCAGAGCCTGCCTCCTAGTTTACTTAGCACAGGGCTTGACATATTCCCAGCAAGGAGAGTCAGGAAGCATCCGGTGTTCACTGCTGTCCCTGTCATGGTGCCGCCACGTGATGAAGTACAATCGAGCAGATGATAACTAAATCCTACAAACGGAAGTCTAATGACTGTGTCTACAATGTGCTTTGCTTTAGAATATCACTAAGTAGGTGTGATTTATTTTTGTCCCGCAAACATTTATGTAGTTTATATATTTCATGTGTGTGTGTATTTAGGAACTAAGAAATTAAATGAAGACTTATAAATAAATAACCAAGCAAGATAGGAAATTATTTTTCCTTCAGAAAGAAAGTAAAGACCTATTTACACTCTCTCTCTCTCTCTCTCTCTCTCTCTCTCTCTCTCTCTCTCTCTGTAAAGAATGTGCTCCTGAGGAATTTCTTTGATGTCAGCTTATTTAACAACTGATGCCTGTCACCGCTGGCCCCTCTTTCACCCCACCTTCGCCCTTGATTCTGTCTGAATGCTTAGAGAGCTGGAAAGGACAGCAACCTTCCTTGCTATCAGCACTATCGACAAGAACTACAGCAAGTCCTGTTTGGAAAAGCACTTCACAGGCCCCCTTGAAAACCACCTCTGCCCAAGCTGTGAAGCCAAGATAGACTCCATTGCAACTAGTGTTTCAGTCTGAGACAAAGTGTCTCAGGTGACCAGGAATAAATGTGAATCAAGGATGCTGGCTTCAGCCACACTCACCAGGTGGAACAACACACACACACACACACACACACACACACACACACACACACACACGTCAGTCTCCCTGATGGGCAGATTCAGGAGATCTCAGTTAAGACGGGCAGAGCATGGCACACACCTGCTCTGAGTGGACAGATAGGGAAACAATTCCAAGTTCAACAGAGAAAGCCAGCTGTGAAAGTGATGTCCCTGGTCCCCTCCCTTTCTGCTCTAAGGAGCTTGTCCTTCTTTTGAGGCAAAAGAGCAGTTTTGACAAGAACCGAAACAGTCATGAGTGCGCTGGTAATCATGTAAGTTGGATGTGAGGGTCTGAAATTGAATTTCACCAGCTGGCTGGCAGGCACTAGCAGGCTTTGGGAAGCTGTCTCTTTGTGTAGAAACACGGACAAGGGACCCTACGCTCAGCCTCTAAACTCGGCTCCCCATTGTCACCCAAACAATAGAGTCAAGAGGCAAATCTGAGGAAATGCCAAGATGGGCTCCTGTGAAGCCAGTGGACATGCAGTCAGTGAGTCAGTGAGACTCTGGGTTCTCTGCCCCTTCAGGACAGGTTAGTCAAGGTGAGTAACTCCACATAGACCATGGGAGGGGGTCCCATCCTCCCATCTTCCCATCCTAGCCATGTCAACAGAAGGCTCCAAATATGAATAGGCTTTATTGTAGCTTTCCAATAGGACAGCTCCTCAGAAGTCTCACCCACTGATAAATCAGTCTATCTACTCTATCCTTTGCTCCCTCCAGCACTGAATCCTATCAGGTTAGAGCAGGCAGCTTTCCAAGAAACAGATCACAGAGGAGGCCTTGGGTAAGTTCTTCTGTGAGAGAAAGAACAAGGCCTTGGGATGTCCGGCCAGTTCTCTTTTCCACGGTAAGCTCTAGAAGAAAAGCTTCCTAACAGAGAGTTACAAATGCCACCACACCCAAGTGTGTGCATGTCATCTCAAGTCTTAGCCTCCTCTCCAAGGCTTCTACTCTGCTGGCACTGGTCCAGCATTCCAAGTACACTCGAAGGCATTTTGGGCCACTGGCATTTTGCAGCAAAGTGCAACTGTATGTACACACATGTTCTCTCTCTTAGCACTTCCCCACCCTCCTCCCTACCATTACCACCGTCTCCTAAAATGCATGGCAGTCAGCTCAGTGTCCTCCAGCATGTGTCTTTCATGAGCATGCTTCACATCTTCACAGCATACAACCTCTCCTCCCACAGTGCTGCAGATAAGAGCTTGCCCAGGAAGGGAATGGGGCCAGGCTGAAACCTGAGAAGCCACACTAAGCCACAAGCCAGCTCAGTGCCCTTGGGTTCAACTGCCCCGAGAGATACATTTCCAAATCTAACCCAGATGCTAGTTTCCCTGTTCTCAGAGTGTAGGCTGTCTGCGCTCTCAGTAACATGGAGATGACCTTGTGACTCCAAGCAACAACCACTTCACCCATGGAAGTCCTTCACTTCTGCACTCACCTGGGAGAAAAATTTAATCCTGTGGGGAATAAATAAGACTATACAATCCTTCTGAATGCTGCATTTCACTCCATGAGGCAGGAAAGACAGGCTCCCAGCTTGCTTATCCTCACAAGGCTGGTAGAGGTGGCAGAGCCAGTACTAATGGCTGCCTGACACAAAAGCCACTAACTAGCCTATACCTTTCTCTTCCCCGAAGAATCTTTCTTCTTCTCCAGACCCATGACTCGCTTACTATTCAGATCATGTCATGAGAAGAGTCTTGGGGACCAGTAAGGCTCATATTGATCTCTCTGCCTTTTTATTATACTGCTAGTCCAGAGGAACTCACCAAGTAATTGACTTCTTTTGATCTCCCCCTCTCTCTGACTGCCTCATTCATACACCCTTGGCTTCTAGGCAGCCTCCACTCCCATATCTCCTCCTTCCTCTCTCTATACAACAGGCCTCACAATCCCTCAGTCCATGGCTACTGAACAACTAGATTTAGAGACATATATGCAAAATCTAACTGGCACATCCTTTTGTAGCACAGAATCTCCTAAGTCAGAATTCTACATAATTTTGGTCCCTTTATAAGTTAAAAGTGATGTTACAAAGAGTTCTAAATAAGCGAGAAGATGCTTATGATACAATGCCAAGCTAAAAGACAGAATGTAAAAACAGATACACTCTGTGAGCTTAACTATGTAAAGATGGCATGGAAATATTGGGAAAGTTAAAAAAAAAGGAAATAAAAAGTCAAGAAGAAAATATATTAACGGGTAAATGTTATTATAACAAGTTGAACTGTGAAAGACTGCAATTTTTACTTAGTTTTATTTCTTTTAGAAATGCAGGAAACTGCAGTTTAAAGAAATTCCAGTATGAAGGTTAAAATGGACTCTATTTGTAGAGAGAATTTTGTAGGAGTAAGCTTAGGAACACAGAGCTTTATTGAAATTAGGAGAAATATTAAATAAACATATCACTCAGGGTCCAAGCAGAAAAACAAAGATTACTTCAGGAATTTAAAACAGGAAGTCCAATGTAGGAAACTCGTTGCCTGGGTGACAGGATAGAGAGGTACCAGCAGCTGGTACCTGTGGAAGTTACAACCAGAAGATCACAGTCTTGTTTCTTCACACAGGAAACGAAGGATCTGGGAAGACAGGTAGAAAGAGACCTGGCTCCCCCTTCATTCTATCTTCAACATCACACCAATGGCTTCCATCCACTAAACTCAACCATGAGTCAATGGCCAAAGAACCCTGAAGGTGCAGCCTATGGGGGCTGACACCCAGCAAAGCAGGCCAAGAGACGTTGGGAGATAGCTCCAAAGAGAACGCAGTTCTGGAGTCAAAAGTTGAGTCAATTATCAAATAGATTCTAGGCTAAGTCTGTAAAGAAGTACGCATGTTGGAAATCTTCTGAAGAAAGGGTTTTATACATATGAGATTCGAGACAAATAAAATAGCTAGTTCCCAGTCAACACCTGTGTGTTCATCTGTATGGCACTATCTATAACACAAGCTGGGCATTTCATAGACATTTCTCTTCCGACAGTCTGGAAGCTGGAACTCCAGAATCAAGGTACAATCAAGCTTGGTTTCCTCAGAGCCTCTCCCTGACTTGTAGACAGTTGTCTTCTTGCTGTATCCCCATACCCCCTTCTCAGTGAGTCTGCTTTCTTCTTCCATTAATAAGGACAATTATATTAGATCAGTATCCACTCTAACAGCCTGATTTCAACTTAATCACCTCTTAAAGGTTATATCTACAAATACAGCCATGACTTTGGCATATGAATTTTAAAGGAGGCACAATTTAACCTTGACAACCAGTGCTCTGTTCTGATGACAAAAGTGCTCACCTGCAATCATACAGGCCCCTTGCCTGGAGACACAGTTTCACCTGCTATGATAGATTAAAGCTAAATTGTTCACTGGTTCTCCTAGTTAGAGACATGGTCTAGCTCCTGTTCCCTTCAATCTAGGTAGGATTGTGTGATTCACATGACTAAGTAAATTTAGCAGAGGGGACATTCTGAGACTTTGGAGGCTTTAGATTCTTTGACTATGAGCCTAAAAGCACTCTAGAGAAAGCCAACCCACTCTGGAGAAGCCTGGCCACACTGAGACTAAAATGATGGGAAAAGGCCCAGGCAAGGTATAAAGAGAGATCACACGGAGAGATGTCCAGCTAGCCAGCTGCTTCTGTCCAAGTACCAGATAAGCTACAGAAAAAACACATAATGGACGTTCTGGCCTCAGTAGACACAATGCAAAAGGGCTATCCGGGATGAATATGGCTTGCGGTATTATGAAATGTGTAGCCATCTTTGTCCCCCACTTACAGACATACAACGTCTGAAACCCAGTGAATGATCCTCTAGACAGCTCTGGAGGAGGGGGACTATTACCAGAAAGACCACGGAATGATTAAAAAATTGGGACGTTTAGCCCAGCCAACCATGGATGGCAGTAGGGAGGCTAGCTGAAACTTAAATTGATCATCAATAGTCAATGGGTCAATCGATTGTGCCCACATGATAAAGCTCACATAAAATCCCATCTTACAGGATGACCTGTCCAGGATGCTACTCTTAGGAGAAGTAGAGGTTCCCGAGCAGCTTCACCTTCTGCTCTCGGAGCCTTGACCTATAGTCCTCATAGTTACCCACTTATTTGTAAAATCCTTTGTAATAATCAAGTATAGGAGTTTCTCTGAGTCCCATAAGCTCCTCTTGTGGACAGATCTAAGGAGGCCATGAGAACCCCAATTAACAGCCAAGTAGTCAGAAACACAAATTCCAACTTGGGGCTTCCAGGTAGCCTTTGAAGGGATGCACTTCTGGATCTAAGTCTTTAAGTCATGTGACCTGATACTGTCTCCAAGCCAGAGAGTATCAGAATTGAATAGAATTACGTTGATCTCCCCTGGAGATCAGAATCAATTGGCTGCTGATGGAGAGAAATGCCCACATATATTGGTGACTTCAGGTAAACTATTCTGTGCCAAGTGGCTTCTCTCTCCTACAGCTGCAGGTATAACTGCAGACACAGGCATGGTTCTATGTACCTGCTCCCACACCTTCAGCTCTTCAGGGCCCCAGGCCCTGTAAGCAGAGGTGGCATGCACTGTTCTAATTCTTGGTGCACAAAAATCATAAGCCTAATAAAGTGGGGGCCCTCCCATGTCCTGGGGCCCACAGAAGACAAGCATCCCGTGGCTGGTGTTGGCCAGCCTCAGACACAATCTGGCCAATTCCCAACTTCTGGTTGGACTATGTTCCTATGTGCAGCATCGGGGAAGCAGAATGGGGAGGCGGATGAGGTCTTAACATGTCATTGTTCAGACACATAATTCCTTGGGAGAGAAGGTCAGAATCCCTGGAAGGGATTAGAGGAGACATGGGGAGGCCAACCACAGAAAACTCCCTGCATGTTTCAGCTTTCTGCCAACACATCCTGACTTTCTCTGCTTCCCCCTTCCCTTTTCTTCACCCTAGACCTTCATCACCTTCTACACTGCTCAGAAGTTCACCTCTGCAGAAACTGAGTGTGATTTTGTTCATCAGTCTTCTATCCTACGTTTCCTCTGTGCCTATGCACAGACAATAGGAAAGATGAGGGAATCTGGCAAATGTACTCTGGAAAGCTCTGTTTAAAAGTGTGTGTGTGTGTGTGTGTGTGTGTGTGTGTGTGTGTGTGAGGGGTGGGGAGGGAGGAGGGGGAGGGGGAGGGAGGGAAAGAGTTCCTGCTTAAATGTTACTTGGTACACTAGCTCGGATATCTGACTTTGAGCAACAAGAACAAGGTGGTCACTGGAAAAACCAATCCTCTCTCCTACCTCCCCGACCTCTTCCAAACTCCTGCTCCGAGGACACAAGCTGACATCACCTGCAGTAATGATACTTTCAAGCATCAACATTGTGAGTACCTGGTTAGTGTTTTGCCCACTCTCCACTCACTCCATGCCAGGATTAACTGTCAGGTCCAGTTTTCCCTGGGGCTAGAGATAAACAGCAAGAAAACCAGGATAACTTCCATCCTGGCAGTCCTCAGGAGTTAGGTGTCAGCTCTCCGTGGCTCCCCATGGTTAGCGCATCTTATAAACAGAGATGATGGCAGCTTTTGTTCCAGATTATCTTTTAAAGGATGTTCGCTGAGAGAGTGAGCAGCTGCCTTGAAAGATAAAGGAGATACCATGCCCCTTTGAGTCAGAAGGCAGGTTTATCTGCTGACAAATAGAGTAAACAACAGCATTAGCTCTGAGACAGAGGCAGGCAGATCTGTGTGCAGCGCTTTGGGAGGCTGCATTCTCCTAAGGTCGGCTTACTCTGAGGACATCGCTGAGGGCACAAGCAGTGAGCACTTGGGCCCCTGCGGGTGGGGGTAAAAGGAAAGGAACGATAATAGTCTGGAATTCATGCTGCTTGCGTGCCACGAGTAAGATGCTCTGAGTGATCCAGGATCTCAAATCTGCCAGCACCCATGAAGCTGGCAAGCTAACTTCTCAGCCTGCACCTCTGCAAGATCTCAGACCCGACACTCCCCAGCTCTGGACACCAGGAGAACACACACCTCCCGTCCAGCACCTGAGCTCTCACTCTTCCTATCCAAAGTGCTTCCTTCTCTTGATTGTGAGCCTTCCTGTGCTGCCACAGTCCAAGAGTGGCGGAAGGTAAACGTAATTAAAGGACTACGTTGAGTGCTAGACACCAATTCCTGTCAGAACCAGCTGTGCTGAGGGGATAATGATACAGTAGCCATAGTAGTTTGGGCTCTGAGGGGAACTCTTTTCAGAAACGTCTTTTTCCTGCAATGCGTTTCTCTTCTGCCACCTTTGCTCTGGTAGCCATTTTCTTGCTGCCTGGAATGTCTACATCCTTTAACCCTGTTGCTCCTGCAGAACCTGAGTTGTCCAGGGGACATTTTGTAGCATGCAGATTTTTGCCCCTTTCCTATACCTATGGAATTGTCACAAGTAAGATGCTTTGTCAGTGATCCAGAATCTTAATTCTGCCAGCACCCATGAAGCTGGCAAGCTAACGTCTCAGCCTGTACCTCTGCAAGATCTCAGAGGGAAGTCTGGCCATTTGTGATTTAACATGGCCCAGGTGATGCTTCCAGTAAGCTAACATTTGTTCTAAACCCCGTGGGCTGAGCCCTAGCTACATGTGAAACCACAGTGTACAGGGTCCTGCCTAAACTGATAACAAAAAAACAAAAAAACCAAAGACCAAAAACCCAAAACCCTGTGCAGTGAGGCCCAGGTGTGGTTTGTGGTTGTGACTGTTGCTTACACCTGGCTATTGATAATGCTTTGTTTCATTTTGAAGGGTTTGAAAATCCTTCCCTAGTAGGTTCTCTCTGTTGCTAGAGTTGAGGACCTCTAGTCTAACCACCCTACTGGGGAAGGCATCCCTTGAGGGTTTTCCCTCAACGCTCTCCTACTCCAGCATCCTGTATATTTCCAACAAATTCATTAGCTTGACACTTTTGAGTGAGGTCCAGAGTTTGTATCCTTGGAACCCACTCAAAAAGGGCAGGTGGGTGTGGTGGCCTGCCTGTGATCTCAGCACAGGACAAGCTAGGTAGGCAGACTAGCTCAAAGGGAGACCCTGCCTCAATATATTACATACAGAGATCAAGGTAGATACCTACTGTCCAACTAGAGCTTGAGTACATAACACACTTAGTCATCCATATGTACTCACACATGCAAAAACACATACACATGCTTGTACTATAGTCACACATGTACTACACACATACACACACGCACTTTTGTTCCAAAGAATTCCTCTGGCTTCACAGAAATCTGCTCCCGTGCTGCAGAGTGAATGGCCTGCTCCCTTTTCCTGCACACTGGCAGACCAGTAATCCATTTACAGCTCATTGATCTTGTCAGTCCATGTGTGTCTTCCCAAAGACACCTTCAGAAACAACGGACTTTCTCCCAGCTTGGTAATTACTCTGTCATTCAGACTCCCCGTCATAGCCCCCAGCACCGACTCCTCAGGGAGGCAGCAGGCAAGATGAAGACATCCCCCCCGTACAGCAGATGTTTAGTGACTGGTGGACTCTAAAGCTTCTGAGGAGCTGTGGCCTGACTTCTCCTTCCTGCCAGGATGGCTGAGCAGGACACCATGTCATTCTTAGCCCGGCCTCCTCCCGTTCTTTAGAGTGAGGCTTGGGTAGCTGGGTATCTCTAAAAAGATGCTACTTGCTTCCTTGCTAAAGGTGCTCTTGTAGGCTGTTAGGGAAGAAAAGTTAAAGTGTTCCTACCCAGCTGTGGACCCTGGATGCTACAACACTACCCAACAGGTGGTGTAATAGTGGCATAACTGCTGGGGAGGCACTAACGGCTTCCTGACTGATTACATCAGAGGCCTGGTCCACGAGAGGGAGAACACCCCTACCTACTACCATAAAGCTGGACAAGAGACTTACGGCTGGGGATGGCACAGGCTCTAGGGGGAAATGCACCACTGATGCTTTGAGAGATGGATGTGTAATAAAACTGCCTTCTACACATTTATGTTTATACCTACAGGCCAACGCTGCTCTCCCCAATGTGTCAGAGAAGCATTCGGCAGCAATCATTAATTCAGAGACTCATAACTGGTCCAAGTGCTGAAAACGGATGACTGTTGTGCAGTCAGCCACAAATGGCACCTGTATATCATCTCCTCCCAAGACCCAGGGAACACTGCAGAAAGGGGGAGAAAGACAATAGGAACCAGAAATACGGAGTGCTAGGAAATGTCGTCTTCTGACATTTCTACCAGGCCACTCCGATCATGATCACAGAGGAGTTGTGCCTACCTGCATACATCTGTAAGATGCAAAATTATACAACTAGGAGGGGGATTGGTAGGAACTCAGCAGGGGTGGGAGGAGAGACAGAAGAGTGAGGGGTGAGTGTAATCACAATCCATTGTATACACGTCTGAAATTGTCCAAAATATGAAAAAGTAATACTTGCCTCTTTCAAAGTCAGAGAGGTAGATGTGGTGGCACACACTGTAATCTCTGCATTCTAGCTTCCGCTCTAAGACTAGGTGCCTATCCCTATGCTCTGGGAGCAGAGATGTTGTTGCTTTTTTTCATTGATTTATTTATTCACTTTATATCCCAATCGCAGCTCCTCTCTCTCCTCTCCTCCCAGGCCCACCTCCTCATAACCACCCTCCCCCATCCCACTACCTCCTCTCCTTCTCCTAAGAGAAGGGTGAGCCCCCTATGGGTATCAACCCTCCCTGGCACAACAAGTTGCAGCAGGACTAAGCACATCCTCTCCCACTGAGGCCAGACAAGGCAGCCCAACTAAGGGAAAGGGAGCCAAGGACAGGCAACAGAGTCCAAGAGAGCCTCCATTCAGATTGTTAGGGGACCCACGTGAAGATCAAGCTGCACATCTGCTACAAATGTGTAGGGGCTTAGGTCCAGCCCCCGCATGCTCTTTGATTGGTAGTTCAGTCCCTGTGACCCCACGTGGGCCCAGGCTAGCTGACTCTGTAGGTCTTCTTGTGGTGTCCTTGACACGAGATCTGGTTCAGGGACCAAGTGACCAAGAACACTTGCTGTTCTTACAGAAGACCTGAGTCCAGTTCCTGGTGCCCAGATGGTACACACCTTCTGTAACTACAGTTCCAGGGAATCTGATGCCTTCTGACTTCCGCAGCACTGGGCACATGTGTGATGCATATATACACATGTAGGTAAAACACTCATACACATCATTTTTTAAAATTTAATAAAGATCCTATAATCCACACCTTCTAGATCCTCATTTCTATCTACTTCAGAAAGACCCCCTGAGCCCAGCAAGGTGAGCTCTGAACAATGCTACCACACCATCAAAAACCAACCTTTACATCAGCAGCCATTTCTCAAAGTGTTACTTAGCATCCTCTCTGCCCTTCCCCTGCTAGCAGCATTTCCATGCTGACGCCACCTCTGTCAAAGCCTCCATGGAGGGATCAGATGCTCATGTTCAGAGGACTGATAAGCCTTGAGGTGAAAATGTCTTACATCAACTCGATAAGTGACTGTAACGGTCAAATGTGGACTGTCTTAAGATGGGCAGAATCCCCGGGGGACCTGTGAGACAGATTCCACTCTTGGTGAAAAGGGAATGGATATATAAACCTGAGCTCTGGCTGAGTGAGCCGAAAGGGCACGGGAAGCGGAGCGAGCTCAGCATCTACTTGCGACAGACTTGGGTTGAACAGTATGGACTCAGGTTGTGTAAGACAAAGTCTCTTTTCCGTAGCTCATGAAGGGCAACTGCACATTGAGGCCTTTTAAAATAGCCTGTATCACTCATTTGCTAAGCATACTTCTAGCCATCCTTACAAGGATTAACTAATCAGTCCTTACTACAGCCCTGCAGTAGGAACAGAGAAAGGGAGCAATGGGGCTTAGTTTATTTTGTGATAAACCAAAATAATGAAGTGTAGGTAATTTGTAGAAACTGGGATTTCTTTGGCTCACAGTCCTAGAGGCTGGGAAGTCCAAGCAGGCCACCGATATCTACTGAGGGCCTTCCTACTATGTCATAACATGCCAGAGCTAGATTGTCTGCACAGGTCTCTCTTCTCCTCTTAAAACCACTAATCCCATTACAGGGTCCCCATCTCCATGACGACATCTCCATGACAATATCTACCCTAGTTAACTTTTTCAAGCCCTGCTTCCAAATAGGCTCAGTGTAAGAATGTGGGGGTTAGATTTCTAAGACATAAGCTTTAAGGGGTACATTCAAACCACGGCAAGAAACAGCATTCAATGTAGGAACTGAGGCTCCAAAATCCAAGTACCTAACCACATGGGAATGTCTCAAAAAGACCAAAGCAGCAAACACCCACAAATACTGCATCTTTCAAAGGCAACTATGTGAGAGACACCAATGACGCCGTCCAGAGAAGACCCATCCTTCCACTTTAAGACATTCCCTGATTGCACATATCATTTTCCTCCAACAAGACAGCCACACTCGATAGGTGGCCCTCAAGCTAGGTAATTTGATTGTCAGTTACTACTAAGCATGACTCTAATGTCACAAGACTGCCTTTCCTGACCTGGCCCAGAGGGCCATTTTCTTGGCTCAGGAGCAAATCCTACAGGGTTGCCTTCATCTCCCAACATCTAGCTGCATCCAGCACCTGCCTGCCCTGTTGAATCTGCTGCAGCGATCATAACAGGTATACCATGAGCAGGACAGAAAAGGGTAATGCCATGGGTGATCAGGGAGGCACACTGCCACCACTGTGGTGCTGGTGTGACAGGGAGCTGGGGGCTGGTACTAAGCTCCTAGGCTGCCCTGGGCTTCTGCAGAACCTCTTCTCCCCATCCTTGACCCACCTCATGGGTTTATGGGGCAGCACTTCAAAGCAAGGAGTGCTGGTACTCTGTACACGCCAGGCCTGCTAGGGTCTGAGAAGTACAAATACTGGAACAACTGGTAGGCACCCAAGAGCCAGCAGCACCAGACAGGCCTGCCAGGGAGGGAAGCTCCCCCAGTCCCCTACCTCCAACCCTCCACCCCCACTCCTCAGCCCTCCAACCCACCCCACCACCACCTGGGCAATCCTAGCAAGCAGGGCCCAGAAGCCTACAAAAGAGCTCTGGTTAGAATTAGGAAACAGAGCTAGTGGCTAGCTATGGAAAGCTTGCAGTATCTCCTCAAAGTTCAACTTCAAAATCTTCCCTTTCTAGCTCAATTCTGCCTGTATCTTAAACACACTTATAAACTGAAGTTCCCAGGAAAAAGAGCGATACTTGATTTGGAAATTCTAGAAAGCTGATTGGTTAGGACTTTAGTGGTTATGGAGAGTTGGGATATTGCAGGTGTGGGATCTAGCTTTCTTGAGCAGCCTTTAGCCTCCTGATAGCCGTCCAGTGCTCACCTGTGTGTCTGACCTAATATCCTTCTGACTATCCCATGAATCCTTTGGAGATATATTAACACACCACACTAGCTTCCTCAAACCTAAAGGCTGAGACTGTCATCACAGCATCTAAAACCCAATGGCAGAGTTTATCCCACTTTACCTGAAGCTCCCACCAATGTATTTGAAAAGTCCCTTGGTTTTTATGATGTTCTTTTTATTTTCTGAAACCATAAAAATGCCACAAAGCCATTATCAGTTTAGAACATTTGAGGTAATCTGAAACTGTACACAAAGGCCATGACTGTTCATATTTGGCTCAATAATAAACTGTCTTTTATTTCCACAGAGGTGAGAGTTTTCTTGCATCAATATACCATTACTATATAATATATATATATATGTACATATATATATACATATATGTACACAAACATATAAAATTGTGGATGTCAAGGTATCTCTGGGGCAAACAAGCAAACAACCAGAGCATAAATGTGAGGTGGTGGCAGAGCTGAGAGTGGAGCTGAGCACAGGTAGGTCTGGAAAAGCTGTCAAGTGGAGTTGAAAACTGCCCTGTATCTTCATGAGTATACAGGCTTCCTTGCAAGAGTGGGGAGAGAGCATAGGTAAGAGGATGTGGTACAGCTGCCCTCCTTAGGACTGGAACAAGAGGGGAACATGGGGAACCAGGCAGGGCTCTGCTAAGGAATTTATTCCCAGAATCACTGAAGAGTTGAATCCCAAGCAATGACATGCGATTTGTATTTCCAAAGCAACTATAACCCCTAATGGTTAGATAGAACCAGCATTCTTCTAAGTCCCTCACCCTCAACAGTCCAGTCAATCCCTACAGCATCTTATGAGCCTGCACTATAATTATCTTCCCTTTATGGATGAGGACATCAGGAACTGACAGGCTGGCCTGTCTTAGTCACAGCAGCTAGGCAGTAGAGCCAGTTAAAATCCACATCCACTTGACTGCTGCGGCCACGTGCTCACACTGGGATCTTCCAGCCCCCATGGATCCTTCCCCTTTTCCATTTGTAAACTCAGTCCATACTAATCCTCACTCCCTCTGTTACTACAGTACAGATGCATTGACTATGGTGCTCAGCATACATTCGGACTTGTTTGCGTTGCTCTTAACCCAAAGGCTGGCAAGCCTGTAAAGGCATGCCCATGTTTAAGTATCCCTCCCTCCTCTACCACAGTCCCCACAAGGCAGAAGGTTTATTAGTAGGCAATGGTCCCTTGTCATGACCACCCTACACACTGCCCAACAGAAACAACTGGAGGAAGGAAAGGGCTGTTTTGGCCTATTTATTATTTCACGCCTTCTGAAGATTTCAGTCCATGGCGATGAGGAAGGCATGCTACAGCATGGTTCATTGTGATAGGACGGTGTGGCAGAGCCTGTTGACATCATGGCAAACCATGAGGCAGAGAGAGAACACCAGGAACCAGGGGCTGGCTATAATCCTCATAAGCCTGCCCCTAATGACCTACTTCTTCCAGCCTGAGCCCATAGCCTAAAGGTTCCACAGTCAAAAGAACTCCACGAGCTGGGGAACCAGTCCTCAGAATGTGAGTCCACATTCAAATCACAGTAAAGGTGTCTATTACCATCTATAAAACTAACAAGAGGCTTAAAATAAAGATGCTGCATGTATCAGTTCTCTGGGACTACCACGATTAAGTGCCACAGGCTGGGCATCCTAAACAACTGAGATCAGGCAAGGTACACTTCCTCTGAGGCTGCTCTCTTTGACTTGCAGGCAGCTGTGCATGGTTTTCCTCCTTATGGTGTGCTCTGCCCTGTGTAAGCTCTTGACATCTGCCCCAAGAACCTCATTCTCACATAATCCCCTCTTGAAAGGACTTATCAATAAATACAGTCACACACTGAGGTAGTAGGGGTTACAACGTTCAACATTATAAATTTCAGGACCCCATTCAACTCATCATACCCTTTATACACAAATACTTAATACCCTGAACTTTTCTCGTCCTAGTCCTCACCGCTTTCTCTCTCTTTCTCTCTCTCTCTCTTTTTAATGTATGTGTTTTATATTCAGTACTAAACTCTTTAATGAGGAGGAACAGCTGTGAAGATGCTGTGTTGGTCAGAATGGATGAGCAGCACAAGGAATTCAAGCAGAGAGCACATATTTCAAGACTGGAGGCTGATCACAAGGCAGCTAAAGAGGCATAGATGAAACACAGAGAGTGAAACACAGAGATCCTGCAATTCCCAAGTTCTTAGATGTTTCTGTCAAAGAGACCCTGAGCCTGGCACCAGAGATGCCCTCTACTTGAGTGTGTACCTCTACATGAGTGGACCTCTTCACCAGCCAAATATGACAAAGGTAATAGCATGCACTTGTTTATTCCACCTAAGACTGTGGCTTCTTCTTGCTTGCCCTACTAAGCTTCTGCACTAGAGTGGTCCTCAGAGCAGGGAGCACAGGTCCTTATTCTAATGTTCCTTGGTGGACTGCCAACAAGCATCTTAGTGGGTTTAGAAGTGGGTCTTCCTTCAGTCTTTACATGAGACTCCTGTCCTAGATGACCCTGTCACTGAAGATTAATGAGACCAGGAGGTAGAGAAGCCAGGACACTGCCTCTGGATTCTTGACCCCTAGAACTAGGAGTCAAAAAAGATGTATTGTTTTGGAATTCTTTGTTTTAAAAACAACAGATAGCTACTATAGTTTCCCGAAAACTCCTCCTCATACCCCAAATATTTGCTACCCTGTTGTTTCAAGGTCCCATCAACAAATATATTCCAGTATCCACATGGATATTGAATTCTCTTGTGATATTTTGCCTTGCATAAACTTTCATTAGATTATTGTTGCTTAGTGCAGGACAAAGTCACTACAATGCCAGAAAGAAGACACCCAACCTTAGGATAAAGCGACATCTAAAACACCCACACTCACTCACTCACTCTGGGCTTCTTTTTTCTCCTTCTCCCTTTGTTCCCTGATGTATCTAGCACTCATGCCCACTGTAGGCAATGCTTAAATAGCAAATTTGTAAATATCATCGGCCCAGCGGCCTCCCTTTCTAACTTAGATTCTTTCCAAAATGTTCATTCCTCTCCTTTCTACCTTGTCATCCCTGCTTAGTTCCATTTTAGGACCAAAAAAAAAAAAATCCTAATCATGACTGATAACCTACAAGAGTGGTGCCAGCGATTTACACCTACATCAGGACACAGGGAGCCTGTGCATTTGGAAGTAAATTAGAGCTAATAAAGGACCAAAGCCAGCAGCTCTAAAGTCCTTAAAAGCACAGGGAAATCAACATCAGAGCCTCTGCTAATGTCTCTCCCCACACCTCCTCACCTTCTGATTTAATCTAACCTGCTCTGATCATGAGCAGTTTTCCAGATAAGAATAAAACAGGCTCCTCTTCACTGAGATTCTTGCTATGTTTATTATTAAAATAACTTGCCCTCCTTTCTTCTTCTTCTTCTTCTTCTCCTTCTCCTTCTTCTCCTCCTCCTCCTCTTCTTCCTCATCCTCCTCCTCCTCCTCCTCCTTCTTCTTCACAAATATATGATATGTGGTGAGTCAGATTTTCTTTTGGTTAACCTGGGCATGCTTAACCAGCATAGGTAAGTCTAGACTTTTAGACAAACACAGTATGGGCACCTGATGTAGCAGTCGATCCTTAGACACACCACCCTACAAGCTGTGGTCATAGCTATGCACAGAATGAGAGTTGTGTTGTTGTTTACAGCCAGTGAGGAAGGAGAGACACCAAGAAGAACCAACAGAAGGGACAACAGAGTGAGGTGAGCCACAGGAAGGAAGAGCTGGGGTAGAGAAGTGTAGACATGCTATTGTGAGGCACAGAGCTGGAGGTTCTGTATACTATGCTAGGGAATCTGCACCTATCACAGGAGGCCATCTTTCATTTTACAGAGAAGGGGACTAGTTAAATGGAATGATCTAGGTCAGCCAGAGGTCACATAACTGCTAAGCACATGAGGCAAAAATTCCAACTTAAGTCTCTATGCAAAGCCAGAAAGACCTTCTTGTCACTCCCTGTAAACCTACTCTTTTTTCCTAGGTTTTGGGAAAAGGGGGCACAGATTCTTTAGTTTCCTTGGGAATTGGGGACAGTGATACAAAAGCTCATGGGTAAACTGGCAGAGACACTACTGAGACAAACACTGTGGAAAACTCAGTAGCCTTCAAGGTAGAATCTAGAGGCCTGGAGACACTGGTTTGAGGACTACAGTAGAAAGAGAAAACACCAGGGTTCTCCTTCCAAACAGAAGGGAAGAAACAGAAGAGCCCTGCGGAGCTTGCTGCCGCTATGAATCAGCTAAGCAGATAGATGCAACCTTCCCACACCAGAGTGCAGCCTCCTCCTGGTCAGTGTGCACAGAGGATCTGACAAAGGACGCCATGACCTAAGGAAGGATACACAGAGATGCATTTGGAAATGTTTTCTCTAAAGAATTCTCCTTTGACCACTTGCTCAGTGTTGTTTTAACATCACCTTTAAATAAAAGAGGATGTTGTGAATGCCACAACAGGGTTGGATGGCAGGTTGATCCCATCTCAGGCAGGCACTTAGATGCCACTGTGTGGTCCTGTAAGGCTATGTTGACTCTGGTTCTAGTCTCTGAAAGACACTCACAGGTGGGGCTGATGCAAGTGGGTTACTTATCCTACTTTAGGAAACATGAGCTTAGACTAGCCAGTCAGATAGTTCTGGTAAAGTCCAACTATTTATTATTAACACATGGATCCAACTGGACCTGCTCTTAAGATACAAGGCTAGAAAAACTGTAAATAGAAGAAATATCAGACCATTGTCTCCTAAAATACAACTTTCTCTAGCATATATCAAATTCACTCTAATAAGTACTTCATAATTGGCTCCTTGGGTCCCCTCCTGAAGCCTTAGGACTCCTAGGGATCCCTAACTCTCTCCCAGTGTTCCCAGCTAACGGTCATCCAGATCATTGTCTAGATTGTGTGTGTGTGTTCAGTGTTCAACCTGGATGTTCACTGTATGGGAAATGCCAAGGAGTCAACAGAGAGCCTTATCCAACTACACAACTGTCAAGCAAAGGCCTTGCCCTTGTCTTTGTAGCTATGAAATATGGCTGGCCTTCCCCTGAGCAGGACACATAAAGAAGTCTCATTCTCCTAAACTGAGTAGCCATTAGTCTCCAAGGTCCCACAGAGAGGAGAAAGAACAAAGAAAAGCCCATTAAAGTCCATGCCCTCAGTAGTGGAATCCAGCCAGGCTTTTCTGTCTATCTCTAACATGGATGGACCCCTCCTCCTATGCTCAGGGAAGTCAGGTGGTCTTTACTAAGTGCTCCGAACCCTTGGGACCAAATGGATTGCCCCACCCCAGGAGTCTGACAGAAAATCAATCTGCTGCCTGCTTTGTTTTCTAGACGCTGCAGATGCCCATCAGGTAGAAGGTTACATTAGGTGATCTCCAAGGTCTCTCCTGCGGACCACACTCTAATTCCTCTTGAACCAGAATTCATGGGTGCCCTTTTGGCATAAGACAAGGAAATAACTGAGAAAGTAAAGAGCATTTACCAAATTCCCTTGAAAATAGAGGACAGCCAGGAGATGAACAACCCAGAGATCACAGAACTGGACTACATTCTACATCTGAAAAAAAAAAAAAAAAAGAGGCCAGATTGGACTGGCCAGACTGAAGAAGTGACTTGCACACAAGGTGATTGAGCTGTGGGTTTAGACTGGGCAGTCACCATGCCCCTTGGTCTCCATGCCTGTCTTACTGCATAGCTTGGGTCAGTTATCTTCGGCTTGATCGGTAGGCCCTGACTTTTAGCACCAGGGACTGGTTTACCTCTGAGAGGAATTTGGCCCCATTAAAGAGTCAGAATTCCTAAACATCCAGCAGACAGGTGATAAAGACAAGGGCCACAGTCACAGACGGATGGTTACAGAGAGAAGACAGCCCAGAAGTTTCTAAGCCATTGTAAGTGTATCACAGTGGGGATCTGAGCATGAAAACGAGGCCGGCCATGAGTACCACTGCAGGCCTTGTCTAGCATGCGTTCCTTTGAGTGTGCCCCCTCATTCTATTGTCTTGCCCCAGGGACTTTGAGGAAACCCAGACCAAGTTATCGATCCAGGATGTAGAGACAGCCCAAAGGGATTACTTTTCTTAACAAGATGGGTCTCAAAGATTAAAATGAACCATCCAGGACCAGAAAGGTTGGCTAGGAGACTTTCACTCGTCTTCACATGAGGTAGGAAGGTAGAAATGAGTGGGAAGGAAGGAAGGAAGGAAGGAAGGAAAGGAAGAAGGAAGGAAGGACAGGAGGGAGGGAAGGAGGAGAGCAGGCAGACAGGCAAGATCTAAAAACTAGTACAAGGCAGCCATGAAAGAGGAAATGATGAAGAAATCTGGGATTTTTTAGGTCTTGAGAAAGATGCAACATTCCAAGAAGAAACTAAGTTTAATTTTAGACATGTTATCAAGGTATTTACCTAGGATCATACAGCAAACATTTAGCGAAGAGACAGGAAGAGGGTGGCTACCTGTGGCACTCCATGCATCTTACATTCCTAGTTCTCTGGAGCACAGGGTAGAGGACTATGTATGTTATCACCCCAGGTGCCTCACCACACAGAATACAGGGCAATGCCAAGTGAGAAGCCACACAGCGCTAGCTGCACACGCAGGCTGGCTCCGCTTCCCCCCTGCAGGGCCCACCAATCATCTCACTTCTTTCATTAGTTCTCATGACATTAGAAGTCAAGCTGGCAGAGTGCCATGGGCCACTGGTCCTGCCAGCTGTCCCTTCTTGAGAGAATCACACCAAATCCTCCCACTGCCTCACTGGGCAGAAGCCGCCTCTTGCTGGTTTAAATTCAGCTACTGTTTTCTCAGTTCTGGGTGATAGTGACTAACAGATAGCACCCAGACCCTCTCCAAGCATCTCCCTGTGCCAAGGACTGTGAGTGCTGAAACAAAGGAAGGTAAAACCATAGGGACAGAAGCTGAGCCACCTCCAGGCTGTAGCACCTTGGGGATGAGACAGACTCTAGCCACGTTTCCAACATGAGAAAAGGGTCAACTCTGGCTCCCATCATGGAGCCTGGGTGTCAAATCCATCATCATCCACTTTCCCAGACTACCTTCTGCATTTGGGAGTAAGAGGGTCTACACCTTTCTTTCAAGGTTCCTGGAGAGAGCGAGGCAGACAAGGTGAAAGCTAGATCCACATGTTCAAACCTCCCGAGCTGCCATCACTTGGGTACACCTTTAAACAAGGACTACCTTTTCCCCTACATTCACCAGAGGGTCCTGTGAGTTTCAACACAATCAGGCACCATAGAATCTTGTATAGTTCATAACTCTTCTCCATGGGACTGCAAACAAAAGCAGAAAGCCTGACCTAAGGAACAGAACTCAGCAGAGCCTTCCATTCCTGCCCACAACAGTCCCACGGAACTCCAGCGGCGGGACATCCACATCCCTAGGCCCGCCTCCCTGGATAGAACGGCAATGGACGCTGATTGCAGCAACGTTGTCCACATGCCTGAACCACACCCCTCCACACACTCACAACTCACTACAAGACCTTCTCTAGCCAGGGTCTGCTGCAGATCAGACAGCAGAGGGGAGCTGGCAGAGGCTCTGCTCCAGGCCAAACACATGGGGCCCGGGGAGAATCCTTTTGCTTATGCTCATGTCCAGGGAGACAGCTGCAACTCCGGACTTCTGGGCAAGTGGCCCAGCAGCCTGACGTCCTGGAGATGGAGGAGGGGCCCAGCTGGCTCCAAGAAAAGAACCTGGCCTGAGGGTTTCTGGTGTGTGTAGTGGAGATCCCAGACCTGAGGGGAGAATGGTCGTGGGTGACTGCCAAGCAAGGAAGCCTTGTATTAAAGTAAGAAGGCTGTGCTCTTTAACATCTCACATCACTGCTACAGAAAGCCTGTGGGAATGTCAGGGACTCCTGGTGATGATAAATGGAGGAGCACTCCGCACTTCACCACAACAATAAAAAGCTCTTATATTTTCTTATTTCATAATTTCTTCCAAATTCCCTGATGGGAGTTTCTGAGGATTTGCCCTAGTCTCTACAGTTGGCCATGACACATGGAATTCAAGGCAAAAATACTAACAAAGAAAATCAAATATCATGTAGCAGTTGACCTGCTCCCTCCTTCATCCCTTAAAACATCCCACATCCACTAAGATGTAGGCTCCACCCACAAAGCTTAAGAGAGTCAGTCTCTATTGACAGTCACATCTGCCCGTGTCCAGGACACACAGGTCCCTCCTCCAGATCCACTCGGCTGCTGAGGCTCTGTTCTTTCAACACTTCTCTTTTAAATTTACCTCCTCTTTACCAAACTGACTTTAAATATCATAAAGACAATCCTTGTTCACCAGAGATCCTTTGCAAAACAGACACAAGAAATACGATGACCTCATGTCCTAACCCTATCCTTACCCCCTTTGTCTTAGTCAAGGTTTCTATTCCTGCTTCGTGACCAAGAAGCAAGTTGGGGAGGAAAAGTTTTATTCAGCTTACACTTCCATACTGCTGTTGATCACCAAAGGAAGTCAGGACTGGAACTCAAGCAGGTCAGGAAGCAGGAGCTGATGCAGAGGCCATGTAAGTAAGGGATGTTACTTACTGGCTTGCTTCCCTTGGCTTGCTTGGCTTGCTCTCTTATAGAACCCAAGACTATGATCCCCGGGAATGGCACCACCCACAATGGGCCCTTCCCCCTTCATCACTGAGAAAATGCCTTACAGCTGGATCTCGTGGAGGTATTTCCTTAAGGGAGGCTCCTTTCTCTGTGATAACTCCAGCTGTGTCAGGTTGACATACAGAAACAGCCAGTACACCCTTGGATACGGGTTATGAATTTCCTCCGTATATTTCTGAATTCTATTCTAATTGTACACTTTCCCAATGTTTTTTCACCCAGTCTGGGTCAGACAGTCTGATTTCTCATCTCTGTCACTAATTATGCACTATGTCCACATCCCTAGGCCCGCCTCCCTGGATAGAACGGCAGTGGACACTGATTGCAGCAACTTTGCTCACATCTATTGCCTTTTTTTTTCCCCGATGGACTCTCTCACTGAGATCAATAATCAGGTCAGTGAATAGGAAATAGGATTCAACTTATAAAAAATTCACTCGACACACAGCTTTTTAAAACACAGCTATTACATCCCAGGAGGCGGCTCATCTGAAGAATTCAATGAACTAGCACATCACTTCCTGTAGAGTGCTCCAACGCACAGGAAACAGAGTCTCACGTCATAAACAGGGCTAAGAACAATCAATCACAAGCTACCATTTACAGTGTGCCTACTATGCTCCAGGAACTCAGCTAAACTGAACAAAAAGTATCTTAGCAAGCTGTGGTACTGACTGGTTTTGTGCGTCAACTTGACACAAGCTACTGTTATCTCAGAGACAGGAGCCTCGGTTGAGGAAATGCCTCCATGTGTAGGGTATTATTCTCAATTAGTGACCAATGGGGGAGGGCCCAGCCCGCCATCCCTGGGATAGTAGTACTGGGTTCTAGAAGGCAGAGGAAGCAAGCCAGTAAGCAGCACCCCTCCATAGCCTCTGCATCAGCTCCTGCCTCCAGGTCCCCCTTCCCTGTTGGAGTTCCTGTTCTGACTTCCCCCAATGATAGCTTGTGATCTGAAGTGTAAGCCAAATAAACCCTTTCCCTCCCAACTTGCTTTTTGGTCGTGCTGTTTCATTGCAGCAGTAAAACCCTAAGACCCGTGCTAAATGAAATTCTGATCGCCAGCAATACATATAGAAATCTAGGCTCAAACAAGTTAAAAGATGCCCAAGACCTAAGAAGTTGAAGACCCTGCTCTTTGCATCCAGACCCTACATCTTTCTCCTAAGCAGTGACAGGATTTCCTCTATTGTTTCTGGCTGTCTCATGTATCCCTTGAACAGAATTTCTTGTCATCTAGAGCAGACCACCAGCATCTAGCTGGCTTTCCTAACCCTCCTCTAGCTCATAGCAAGAAGCTCAGATAAGTGAAGGGAACCCATTCTAATCTTCCCTGCTTGCAGCAATCATGACGAAATAAGATGAACACTCTTGTGAGGATATATGTCCTATTTGGTCAGCCTACCGTTGTGTGGTGAAAGGAAACAGCTTGGGGGTAGGGTGTGCTTGTCTCAGGAAAACTGCACGAAGAACCTTGAATTCATGGTACCCTTGGAGTTGATTCTAATAACCACCAACGTTTTAATGACTCCCCCCAACTAAGCACAAAAATAGAAATACCCATTTTATGGATGAGACAACTAAAATTTTAAAAGTGAAATAAATCCATCAAATGTGGCCAGTCTTAACTAATGAGGAATTGGCCAAATGTATGTCCACCCAGTCTCCAAACCTGTGCCTTTCCATCTCACCAGGCTGCCTTTCTCATAGTCTTCAAACTCCCACGAGAAATAGCACGAGATTTGAGAGCTTTCAGAACACTCATCAAGAAAGTAAGCTAATTTTATTCAGGGGCACTGATGGAAGTGCTTGCAGCTGTTGAACTGTCTGCCCAGGAATCCAAATCCTGAGTGAATGAATATATCCACAGGCAGGGACTTCTCAGAGACCAGGAAGTGTGAGTCTGGAAAGGAAGTGAGCTTGAGTGAAGCAAGCCCTTCCAGGGTGGGGCTGGCTTACGAAAATGGCCACCTGGAGTCCTTCTGTCCATACACAACCTAACCACATGGCTTCACCTCCTCGCATCAGGGGTGGGGATCCATTTTCCTGCCTTCTAATCTGAGCTGGCTCACAGCGTGCTTTGACCAGCCGGATAGAGCAGAAGAAATCCTGTGTGGCCCCAAACCAGCTAGGAAGTCTGCCTATTGTCAAGAGGTCTGGAAGCTTCTATTCTCACTCTCTCAAAACTCTTCTTCAGGCTTAGAACCCACGTGTGCTGCAGAGTGGCCTCAAAGACAAACAGAAAGACATCCGGTAACAGCCAGCACTAACTGCTCGACACTTGAGTGAACCTATATTTAATCATCCAGTCGCAGTCAAGTTGCCTAATGATCGTAGCTACATGAGACCCCAGGCGAGATCAGCAGAAAGACTTCCTAGCAGACCCCAGTAAAAGTTCAACAGCTGTTTTAAGCCACTGAGTTTAGAGTACTTTGTTACACAGCAATAGGCGACTAATACACCCTTCTCTACGTCCTCTCACCTATGCCTCTCGGCAAAGCTAATCCACCTGCACAGCTAAGTCTGCACTTCAGTCACTCTTGGGAGTCACGGATCTTAGAAACTTCTTACTGAAAACCACCTTTATTCTATGTCTTAGTCAGGGTTTCTACTCCTGCACAAAATATCATGACCAAGAAGCAAGTTGGGGAGGAAAGGGTTTATTCGGCTTACACTTCCATACTGCTGTTCATCACCAAAGGAAGTCAGGACTGGAACTCAAGCAGGTCAGGAAGCAGGAGCTGATGCAGAGGCCATGGAGGGATGTTCTTTACTGGCTTGCTTCCCCTGGCTTGTTTATCCTGCTCTCTTATAGAACCAAGATTACCAGCCCAGGGATGGTCCCACCCACAAGGGGCCCTTCCTCCTTGCTCACTAATTGAGAAAATGTCTTACAGCTGGATCTCATGGAGGCATTTTCTCACCTGAAGCTCCTTTCTCTGTGATAACTCCAGCTTCTGTCGAGTTGACACACAAAACCAGCCAGTACATTCTATATAAATATAATTGTAATATACATAATGTATATTTTATAGTATATTTATATGTTATATAATTATAATTATAAAATATATTATATAAAATAGAAATATATATTCATGCAGTATGCTGATGAGCATAGGATATTCACCGATGTATACATTGAGGGCTCTATCCACAATAAATATTATAAGTATTCACTCACTGTTATAAGTACCAATAAGCCAAACCCCTCAAAGAGAGAAACAGCAAGATTTGAAGTATGAGTCTGGTACCACAGAACATGTGGCTAGTGGGTGGAAGTGGTTCGAGGTCCATTTTTCCAGATTTCTCTAAAAAGGATTACTCCAACAGATAAATCCATTCTTTCTGAGAACAGGAGTGGTATAATGAATGTGAGACTGTAGGAGATTGTAAAGTATATCTCAGGCAAGACAGCTGGCATCGCTCATGCCCTGAGACTCTACAGGCTCCAGGAACCCCACCACCGGAGCCAAACAGGAAACAGTTTTGACTGCATAAAGCAAAACCAAGCCCAAGTGTTTCACAAGGGCTCATAAAAATGGGAGCGGTTTAGAGGCTGCTTTTTATTGATCTACATCTCCTCGGTGAGCTCTCAAGAGGAAAATGTCTTCTCTCGTACATCAAGCTGTTGGTCATAGTCAAGAGCTCCCAGTTCCTTTGAAAATGATTCCAAGCCCGTTAAACTGATGCAGAGCCTCTAGCAGACCTGATGAAAACATCAGATCTGGGGTTCCTCTCCCAGCACTAGTGAGTATTCACCAACCACGTGACTCTGGCCAAGACATGCGTGGAGATGATACAGTCATTACAGAAACTAAGTTGATATAACAACTGTCCAATTGTATTTCTGATATTCGCTGGGTAGAAACTACATGCAGAGCCCATTAAAGCCATTCAACGCCTCTGTGTCACCAAGGAAAGAGCGCTCCCTTCATGGTGATATATGCCTATAATTCCAGAACATGGGAGATAGAGACAAGAGGATTCAAGATCATTCTCACGACAGAGCAAGTTCAAGATAAGTTTGGCCTGCATGAGACTCTGTCTCAAAACATGGTAAGAGCAGGGGGAAGTTTGCTTCAAGGTAAATAGTAAGGAACTCTAATGACTTTTCAGGGTCCAATGCCTCTGCACCCATGGAATATATGCAGTCATGGATTCATTCAACCTCAGACTGGAGATATTGTGGAAGGGTGTCTTGCATATATACCGAATATGTAAAATCTTTCTTTCACTAAAAGTTTCCTAAACTATACAATGTAACAATTATCTATATAGCATTTATATTGCATTAGGTAAGCAGCCTAGTGATAATTTAAAATGTGTAGAAAGATGAGTGGTGGTTATATGAAAATATTGTGTTGTTTTATATGAGGGACTAGAACATCAGGGATTTTGGAGCCTTGGAACCAACCCCTCAGGCCTCAAAGGCAACTATATGAGCATGCACCAATCAGGTAGCTAAGGCAGACTGCCAAGGTAGTTCCTGGGAAACAAACTCTGAACTGCTCTTGGCTCAGTTTTAACCAAGGCAACCCTTCGCTCTGCCCTGCATTTCCTATCCAATAGTGGTCATTTGCCTCCGAGATAACAATCCCACATTAAAACTGTTTTCCTTCCTCTAGTTTCTTTGGTCCAAATTTCTTTCTACTCCTGTAAAGCATGGAGCCCATATCCAGGCAAGTGAATCCCAGGGAGAACTGTTCTACCCCCTACTTCCTACTCACTACTGACAATAATCTCCTAACACACACACACACACACACATACACACACACACACACACATCACATGCCATAGAGCAAGAGAAAGCCAAACAGAACTAACTCTCCATCAGAAACCAATCAATCCCACAGATGGAGACAGCATTTTACTGAACTTGAGGTGCTAGGGAAACACAGAGATCCTCTTTCCCACTTAAAGTACTCACACTGCTCCACATCAATTCCTGGTCTCACTTTATTGGTAGTGTAGCTTATTCACAAGTGTTACACCAAATGCAACTGAATTCCACAGCTCACACGTTGCTTGCTCTAGCTCAGGATTGAGGAGGGAGACCCATTCCTACCTATAAACCCTGATCTCAGACTGAGTACCTCCCTGAGCCACCAAGCCAACCCAGCTCCATCTTCTCCCTGTGGTTCCAGAAAGCGTATGTGCGCTCAGTGAAACACAGTGGCTCCAAATCTCTCCTCATAGATCCTCCAGAGCTGTTCACTGCTTCTTCTATCTAAATCACAGTACTGAATTCTCACAAAGGGGGTGGAAAGAATTTGCCAAGTGACTCAAAACACTGGTTCCTTTGCATATGAATGCATTGTTTTATTCCTAGAACATCTTCACGGTATGGTATTATTATGTCCAGCTTACATAGGAATAAGTGGAGATTCACAGAAAACTCGAGGTGCCACAGTTAATAAGCAGGGCTTAGATAATGGTCCAGGTAACTCACTCTCTATGTGAGAGCCAACACTGAGTGTTACATTTTCCTAGAATATCATCTGAATACAGCTGCCACATTTGCAACTCAAGGGCAGAGTTTGTTCTATGTCAGATGTCCCTGTAGCTTCCAGCACAGTGCCACATACCTGGAAGTAGGTTTAACAATGATACAACTTCAGTCATTCCCAGAGTCCTCTCCCATCAGAGTTTCACTGGAGCCTGACCCAAACCACAAGTGTGTGACAGCAGTTGCCATCTTCTCCAAGGTCATACCTTTCCTACACTCTTCAACATGCTTGATTTTCATGACAGAAACTAAAACCAGGGCAAAGGACATGAGAGGGGGCTAGTGAGATGGTTCTGCAGTTAAGAGCACCTACTGCTCTTACAGAAAACCTGAGCTTGGTCCCCACCACTCATGTAGAGCAGCTCATAGCTGCCTATAATTACAGCTATGGGGAATCCAATCCCTTTGGGCTCCGTGGGCACATCATCACACACACACACACACACACACACACACACACACACACTTAAAAATAAAGAAAAATCTACAGTATAACAACAGTGAAAAGATGTGACAAGAAGCACGGTGAAATCGGCCAGGACACAAGCAGAGAGGGGAGCCAGAGCCCTTTCCTATGAGCAGGTCCCTCATCTGCGAAAGATGAGGGACCACCAAGCTTCTCCCAAGAAGCATCCTCTGGTTTTCAAGCTGATTCTGTTTCCAGTCCTCTCCACAAGTCTCACTGCCATTCTGGAGGTTCGCCTAACATGTAGCTACCAGAACCAGAAGCCAGTAGTCCTCTCTTACCTCAACTTCCCTACATTCTTTATAACTTAGGTTTCCACAACAAAGGAGAAAATCCGTGGCCAATCTTCAGTTTGATTGACTTAGAGGGGCAGAAATCAAGAAGAAGTCAGTTTCTCTTCCTATCTAATGCTTTACCTAAGAGTCGGGAAGCCTTGTGCTCACGTAGTACTGACACTTACAAGGGTTACCCAACATCTCCTTGACAGTTTGTTCTACCTGTGATTCTCAAGGTAGGGAGCAGTGTCCTCAGCCAAGCAGAAACTCCCTGCAGTGGCTTTGCCCAGCTCTGTTAGCCTCAGCCCCTCTGGAGACTGACAGACCTTCTGCAGAGAGCCACATAAATCACATGAACATGACCTTCTAATCCAAACCCACTGGATCTCTCAGCCTTCTAGACAATGGAGGATGCCAGCTCTTTAATTATCCTCCACCTAAGGGCCAGAGTGCCCTCTAAACTAGCAGCATCCAACAGGACATCCCAAGAAGGTGTTCTGTCCAATTAGAAACTATGTTAGGTAGAGAAAATAAATGCATTTTGAACACTTGAAACATAGCTAATGTAAATGAACAGATCAACTTTAAACAGTCTTGTGTTCTCACAAATTTATTCATTTATTTTGAAATATGTGTGTAGGTATGTGTCTAAGTTTGGGTTTGTGCTCATGAGTACAGAGCCCACCAAAGTCCAAGAGGATTTGTGATACCTTGGAGCTAGAGTTAGTGACAAACGGTTGTTAGTCCCCTTCTCCTAACAGCACCCCTAGTATCCTTGTGGATGCTGAGGGCTGACAGTGGGTCCTATACAAGGACAGTATTTGCTCATAACCTCTCAGCCATCTCTGTGGCTCCTACCTCACAAACTTTCCTGTTAGCAGACACACGCGGGATGGGACAGCTACACAGTGATCCTACCATACTTCGCTGCAGTAGGAGCGTGTTTACCTCTGTTTGCTACACACAGTTCTGCAGGTCAAAGAGGATCATGGAAACTTCATGGCTCATCTTACCTGTCATCTTGACCTGTCCAGATAGCTGTTTAGAAAGCTCCCAAATTTATATGCCCCCCCCAAAGTCTGTTCTCCTCTCAGACTAGCTCAGAGAAGTGGTATCTGTTTAAATGTTGGCCTTCTTACAAAACTGGCTTCCATAGAATCTCTTGCCCTTGTTATCTGCTGAATAAATCCTTGAAGAGAGGGGTTTCCATCGGAGGAGATCCTGAGAAGCAAGAGTTTGAAACTCTGGAGACATATTTTCTTTCCTTATAAAAATACATTTGTTTTCTCCTTTTAAAAATGCTGGATATTAAAAAAATATAAACATACACACACCTGTTTACATTGGTATTATTTAGAGCTCTTCAGTCATCCTGGCTGTTAATATAGAAGGTCCATAGTAATTAAACAAGCATCCATCAGGCACTTAGCAACTGCCTTCTTCCGGTCACTGCTGAAGGCACAGCATTATCTTGCTGGGAGACGGCACTCATCTGTTCAATATTTATTGAGCTCAAACTAGACAGCCAAAGTCCCTATTTTCATAAAACTTGCATTCCAGTAGTGGGAGGCTAAACCACCCTTGTGCACACATAGCACTATTACCTCAGGTAATGTAAGTTCTATAAAGGACACCAAAGCAGGATCAAGAACGGTGACAGGATGGGTGTGTACTACTTTAGGGATATCAGGACCGGTAACTTTAAGGTTTCAAATACACTAGGGCCTGAATAGTAGGATAGAATTGAATGAAGATCAAATACACTAGGGCCTGAATAGTAGGATAGAATTGAATGAAGAAGAGAGAAGTCACATGCAAGGGCCCTTAGGTGAGTACAGCCATGGCATGCTTTAGGGGCAGAAGGCTGGTAAGGTCTGCAGGAAGAAGCAAGAGGGTAAGTCTGACAAAGGGACAGTTCAGATCATCCCAGCATTCACAGGCCACAGGAGGCATGAGAGCATTGTTGCCAGTCCAGTGGGAAGACACAGGAGTGTGGGGAGGTTAGTTGTGAAAGATTTGTGACTATAAATATTTCACCATGCACAGAAGGAATGAGCAAAAGCCAGTCTTTATAAAGTATTGCGGTTCTCTGCTAATAAAGAAGTCTGCAGTGCAAACATGGATCAGGATGTTGGCATCCCATGCCATTACAGTTAATGCGAACATGGGGGAGCCTGAGATCTAGGGTGGAATGTGGCATGTGGGAGGGAATCGCAGAGAGGCCAGGTGGGTATAAGTCATGGCAGGCAAGGGTCCCAAGACACCAACTCTGGGAATGGGATAGATTTTTCTGGCCACTACTTCTTAAATTTGTCTCTTAAAAGTACTAATGCCTAGGGCCCAAGCCAGACCAATTACATCAAAATTCCTGAGGTAGGAAGGCAAGCTCTGCCAAGAACTTGCTAAGTGTTAGTGCTGTACAGCCAGGGCTAAGAGCCAGACTGCAGGTGATAATTTCAAGGGACCAGGTGGATTTTAGACAAGAAGGAACAATTATTTATTTTCTATAACAACATGGTTCTCTAAAGATTATATTTTATAATACATTTTAAAGTATAATGTATTCGGGTGACAATGACTAATTAATTACTTGCTTTAGTGCTAACGCTGGGTAAATTGGTACAAGCGGATCTACAAGTTTCCATTCCTCCTCAGCTCTGCATGCTCTGTTATCACAACTCCAGACACTACGAATAGAAGGGAGCATCAGCCACGCAGAGCTGGCAGATTTCACCACCAAACCAACTTTAGAGATGTAGAAAGAGGCAGAGAAAGATTAGCACGAGGACAAGGCCAGTGGCCAAGGCACAGCTGGGGCCCAAGCTCCTCCCACCCTACCAAAAAGATAATAAAAGAACATCCGGGGCGTGTAAAGATGTGGGGGACTTAAGCCAATCCAACACTGGTTTTGGCACACCATACGTTAATTTTCAAGTTAACTCCAGTTAACGGCCCCTGCAATTATTGCTCCCTCTGAGCTGATATTTCCATAGGTTTCTGCACACAGATAGTTTTCTCAACATCACGTGAGTATTCTCTGGGGCATCAATGTTGTTTAAGTCATTCATTTTGAATTACAGATAACACATCTTTCTCTAGCTTCCAGAAGATAGAAGAGTTAGGAGAAACACAAGAGATGAGGGCCACTCCCATGCCACAAGAGGCACTGGAGGTCCAAATCTGTGGCCTCCCTTCCCCCCAGCCTGGAACCTGCCTGCTCAAGGGTGGAGCTACCAGCTCATTCGTCCTGCCACGCCTACCTACTGCTGGAACCTGCCTTTGCTGCCTGGAGGCACACACGTGTTCGTCCTGCTACTGGACCCTGAGTTACTTGGCGGGAAGTTGGGTTCCCTCCCCCTTCCTTTATAACTGAGTGTCTGGAATTAGTAAAATTGAGCCTTGATCAGAACTTGTTGTCCTGGCTCCATTCTTTTCTTCCGCCCCGTCTAGATTCCTCTCTTTTCAGCCTGAACTGCCATTCTCAGTGAACCGTTCGTGTTGTAGACTGCGGGCAGGCCGCAACACAAATCAACTCCCTTGACCAACCAGCACTGACAGGCTTCTTGAGTTTATGCAGGACTGAAGGCCTGAGACATGCTGGTTAAAGAGATGCTAAGCTGTGTGGCCCCATGAGTGCCGCTTGCCTTTAAATGGCCACCTTTGAACCCTGTGCCTAAGCTTAGGGCAACTGTAATGGCCAACAATGTGACTCTTTTCCAGTGCTTGATAAGGCCTTTCATTTATTCTCCTCTGGATAAGACAGAACAGACATACGTGGAGATTTTACTGCCCAATCTGTGAGCAGCCAGGGTTCTGCAAACTGATTCTAAACATTCAAGAGTATGAGCTATGTGGAAAATTCAAAGACACACTTCCTGCTTCTTGGCAGGACCACAAAAGCAGCAGAATTTGAGCTAGACTGTGAGTTATGAAGGCAGAGACAGTCCTCAGCAGAGAGGTGGGCATCACGGTGGAATGGGACAGTAACTCTGACTCAGTAAGGCTTGGTCATACTGAGGGGGAACAAATCCACCGGCATCAAGGAACAGGTGGCCAGAGAATGAGATTATCGCAATGGAAGTTGGGAGGAGGAAGACAGGGCTCAGCTCGGGACACCAGGCATAGGGAAATAAAGGGATGGGAGAGACCGGCATTCCACCAGAGCTCGGGGAGACTGCCACATGGTGTCTGCCACATGGGAGGACCCCATGGAACCTTCAAGGAATGGGCATCAGGCTTCACAGGCTGCAGACCCCACTCCAGGGGATGGGGAAGGCGCAGTCTTGGCTCCTACTCTCGGGCACCACAGACCACTGGGTACCATAGAAGAGTTGGTTTTGGGGTCCCTGGGCCACATGAGGCCAGGGACAACAGGTTCTTGCTCTTGGACATCCCAGACTGATGTATGTTGTGAAAGAGCTGAGAACAGACCCTCGGGCGAACTCTGGCCAGGGGCCCATAGGGGAAAGGGTAGGAGGACAGCTGGGGTAGGGGGAGAGCTCTAGTAGGTTACCGTGGGGATGAGAGAGACTGGCTACCTCAGGCTGCTACCTCAGGCCATGGCTGGAGTGCAGAGGCCTCCCTGTGGGAGGTTAGACACACGGCTCCTTAGAGGGAAACCTGTTCCATTGCTCCAGCAAGGTGGGTCCTGATGAGCAAAGATGGTCCGTGGTTTTAAGGCATTTATTGTAGAAAGGCAGAGAGAGAGAGAGAGAGAGAGAGAGAGAGAGAGAGAGAGAGAGAGAGAGAGAGGAAGAAGAAGAAGAAGAAGAAGAAGAAGAAGAAGAAGAAGAAGAAGAAGAAGAAGAAGAAGAAGAAGAAGAAGAAGAAGAAGAAGAAGAAGAAGAAGAAGAAGAAGAAGAAGAAGAAGAAGAAGAAGAAGAAGAAGAAGAAGAAGAAGAAGAAGAAGAAGAAGAAGAAGAAGAAGAAGAAGAAGAAGAAGAAGAAGAAGAAGAAGAAGAAGAAGAAGAAGAAATAGAAGCCTCTCTTGAAGAGAGGCAAGAGAGGCAAGAGAGAGAGGAGGGGCCAAGCAGTCCCTTTTATAGTGGGCTGGGCTACCTTGCTGTTGCAGGGTAACTGTGGGGAGGAACATACCTGGCTACTGTCAGGTAACTGTGAGGGTGGCGTCTGGACTGATGGCCACAGAACGATGGGGTGAGGGCTCATGGTGTCAGGCGTTTGTGTCTGGGGGTGTAGCTCACTGCTCTGTCCCTTGTAGGATTTTATACTGGGTCTCCAGAGTAAGCCTTGCTCCACCAGAATGCAGACTGCCATTCATGGTCCCACAGCCCAGAGCAAGCTTGCAGAGGGAACTGTGAGTTCCATGTAGGAGCCACTTAGTCCAGGAGTCATCGTTGTTTCTGACTTTTGCTGAACCAACTTCATTTGGACAATATGCCTTCTTCAACCAAAACTCCTTTGAAATGATTCCAGGTTAGACTCAGAATCTGTCACTGTCTGGAATAAGGAGAGAGGGCTTCCAGACAGGGGCTGGCTTTCCAAGCTGTGAAACGAGTCTTTGCTGTCCTTTGAAACACTGGCACTTTACTCTTTCATGAGGAAGTTTAGTTTCGCCTTAGCCTCTTCAGAGGGCACCCCCTAACCTACACTATCTACTTTTCCTACCACCGGTCAGTGTTGATCAATGGATTTGTTCCCTCAATCCTGAGTCATGGTTCAAAATGAGTTGTATCTTATTCCAATATTTATTCTATTTTTTTGCATTATTTATTTTTACTTCATTGCAAAGCTCCAAACTCGAAGCTGATGTTTCTAAAACAAATTGTTCTCCTATTTTTCTTCTGGGGTTCCTCCAGCCAATGAATGGTCATAAGGAGTATTGACGAACACATATTTTTATTCTATCACTAGACTGAGGCTATGAGGATGTAACATATGTGGTACGTGAGGACACTTTCACGTGATTACAAGGTGGTTTGTCAAACTGATGCTTTACTTCTTCTCTGTAATATGTTAATATGCCTCACACATACTGTCTTAGTCAGGGTTCTATCGCTGTGAAGAGACACCATGGTGACAGCAACTCTTATAAAGAATAGGATCTAACTGGGGCTGGCTTACGGTTTCAAAGGCTTATTCCATTATCGTCACGGCAGAGAGCAGGATAGCAGTCAGGTGGCTTTCATGGGAGCTGAGAGTTCTACATCTGGATCCTCAGGCAACAGAAAGACAGTGAGCCTCTGGGCCTGACTTAGGCTTCTAAAACCTCAAAGCCCACCCCCACCCCCAAGTGACATACTTCCTCCAATAAGGCCACACCAACCACAAGGCTACAGTTATTAATCCTTTCAAATAGTGCCACTCCCTGGTGACCAGGCATTCAAATCTATGAGCCTATGAGGGCCATTCTTGTTCAAATCACCACATGTGCCAAGTCTCTTTTACTTTCAAAACTTCTGCAGACTCAAAGTTGGCTCTCATGGCGCTATCATGATTCCATGGTTCTTTCCTGCTGTGGAAGTGACCCAGACAGTCCTCTGCCGATTTTTCCATTACCTGCTTAACAGCTTCCCTTTTGAAAGCTCTATAAGAACGTCTTATAGTCAAAGGGGCTGATGCTCACATGAAACCTCTGGCCAATGTACAGTTTTAAGTATTCACACAAGGATGCAAGTAGGGCAGAGCCCTTCCTCCCCAGCTCCCTTCCCCTCCCCACCCTCACATTTCACCTTCAAAGGTCATGTTACCTGTTACTAAGCATTGTTAATACAGATGTGAGTACTTGGGACAAAGTCCCCCCTTTGTAGTGGTGAGATGACAGCAATGGTAGGAACTGTATTTTCAGAGTGTACTCCTGCAGTTACTCTTAATGAACTTCTTCTCACTGAGCAGGAAGATGCTTTAGATAGACATGTATGTGACATTATTGGAAGTCATGTTTCTTCTTCACCCTCATCGAGGAAGGCCTCTGTCTGCATGAAGAAGGTTCTATTTGCTAAGAGGAAAAAGGACCCATCTACAACAGTGCCTTTCCACGTTCCCAAACATCTACCCATTGCAGGAAAAGCTGACTGTAGCCTTCAGAGGATATGACCCTCTCACCTCAGGACTAAAAGTGAGCATCTGACTTCCTCAGAGCAAAGGTTCATGATCATTCAAATTTTATATCAGTGCTTTATGGCAATATGGCACCCAAGTAAAGTAGGCTATTTGGACTTAGATTTAAACTCCTGCACTTTGTGATTCTCAAGGTAAATGGCCACAGAAAGCTGAGTCCCTGGATCCTCCCAACTCCCACACCTTCACACTGGCTCACTCTTGCCCCTCTTAGCCCCTGCAGCTGTGAGTGGGTAACCCCCAGATGCTCCAGCAAGCATCTGTATGGGAAGACTTTTCAGTCCCAGTTGGATTCATCATCCGACCCGTGGAGCAAAATCCAACCAGCAGCAACCCACAAGGAAGACGCTCACTGCTTCCTACCCACAAACCCTTTGAGGAAATTGGCTGGCCATCAGAAACATAAGAAGGAGTGATGGAGTAGACAGGAACTTTGGGGGATGAAAATGAACACGCAAACTGAGCCTTGATCATTAAACACACACCCTATTTCTGAATAAGGTAGTATTCTCAAGTCCTAGGTAGACAGGAATTTCAAGGGACATTTATTAAACTCTGTTCACCTCCCTTCCATGTCCAAAGTGTATCAAATCTAACATCTTTTTTTCCATGGTTTTATTTGGCTTTGTCTCTAGTACCTGCTTGACTTTCATCCTGTCACTGACCACCCACCAAGGAGCCTGGAATGTTTCTAAGGCACCTGCTTCTATCCCTCCCCCATTAAACACTTAGATTTCATCTTTAGATGGGTCTATGAACACAGGTCAAGAAGGAAATAATGTTTAATAGTCCACCGAGAGTTCATTATTTCAAGTGTTCACATCTTCCTATTCAACTAGAAATAGCCTATGTCCTCCTCATATTCCGAACTGGACAAGGGTCCTGCTCTCTGGGGACTTCAGAAAAAAATGAGACAGTGCCCATCTATCAGAACAGAGATGGAATCATGGGACTAAATAATTTTAACAGTGAAGGAACTCAGAAAGAGAAAGAAGAATATAAGCTGGGGAAGCTGAATGCTCAAGAGAGGTTTAGTTCTGGGCTGGCAGGGCTGAGTTCAGAGGACAGGTCAGCCTAGGGTACAAAGTGGGAATTCTATGCAACTCTTTAGGGATTCCATGAACAGGACAGTTAGCTTTGCTGCAAAGTGGCCCTGGTCATACACAATTGTTTGTGGGGATACAACTACCTGATCCCATAGGGCCTTCAGTCCAGCCAAAAGGACCCATTAAGGAAACCTAAGCAATTGGGAATTAGACTAAGTGGCATTCAGGGAAGCCAGAGCTGGTTGGGTGTGAATGATGGACGGCGGGGAGAACAGGGGCTGGCTGGGAAGCCTTGGCGGAGAGCCCAGCCATGATACAGGCTCCAGGGACAGAGCTTTGTTTCTCCTCTGTCAGTGGCCTTGTGAGAGCTGAGTGAATCCACATCCACTGCCATAACCTTCCGCCAGACTCTGCAATCAATATGGCTCTCCGACATAGCTGGCGCAGGGGCCCCTGGCTGGCTGCCCTCCAAGCCCTCCTTCCCATTAACGTGATGAGCGGCAGAGGGCATGTCAGGGAGAATTGTCTGTGAATTCCAGGAACGGAGAAACCCCTCTGTACAACCCCTCCCCCAAAGGACAAAAAGTAACTCAGAAGTGCTTTGAACACCTCTAGGGAACAACGGCCCCTTCAAAAAAGGACAGACTGGCCATCTCGGTTCAGACCCTGATTCTGCCCATATTGTACTAGCAGTCCAGATGTAATCAAGACCTCCTTGGTGTGGGCACGTCTTCATATCAGATAAAACCATTTATGGCTGCCCTGTTAGACCAGGTGCTTCCTGAAAGAGATGGACTGACTCTCCCTCGATCTCTCTTCTCGTACCTTCAATCAATAGCCATGGGCCAGTGAGGCTCAGCTCACTCCTATCTTCCCCATTCTTTTCATTCAACCACAAATATCCTTTCATGGGACTTTAAGGAGCTAAGAGAGGGGCCACAGTGACACAGATGAGACAGAAACAAACCTAGAGGGTGGCAGGCACATCTCTTTAGGAAGTTCACGGCACATCTCTTAGCATAGGCTATCCCGAAGCTCCAAGAAGATGAAGGATAACTGACTCCCGTCTCCCTTCCCCTTAACAAATATTTTATGCACTTTCACAAGAGCCCAGGCCCCAGATATACAGCCCTGCAATCTGATGTTTCTGCAGGGGAAAGGTCAAAGAGGGGTTCTTCTGTCTGTGCTAAGGTCAGGTGGAGCAGAGCTATAGTCCCTACTCTCCCTCCTGTGCTGTGAACGATCATGATTCACAGAAGCAGAGACTCAGGACAGCAGCCACAGGGAAGACCACCTCCTCCACACTGGTCTCAATGTGGCCATCAATAGAAGTTGAAAGACACAGCAACTCCCTCCTCTGTACCCCACAGGAGGTACAAACAGATGATCTAATTAGACCAAAATGAAGCTTCCTCTCTTTAACGTCTTAATGGTATTTACATATTGACTCTGACTCACACTTCTGATCTGGAAAGGTTTGATTAACATAACTCCTCGTCTCCACCCAATCTTTTGGGAATCGTGGCTCTTGCCCAAAGGACATTTTGACTATTTCCACATTACCTTAAATCCCAGCACTGATTAAAGTTTCATGACAAGCACATTCATAGACTCCACGGGAAATCCCTGCTATCTCTGGATAAGAGTTAGCAGTGAAGTGGGAACTGAGAGGCCGCCTTGTCTACATGGAGCAAGGTTTGGAGCCCAGGACCTTATCATACAACTTCCTGTGTGACCCAGACATTAGCTCCTCAGTGCCCAGATTCCCTATTCATAGAAGGAAGCTGCAGACCCGTCTAGCACCAGGTCTCCCCCAACGCCCTGAGGTCTCATGACTGTAAATATATATTTTTAAGGCATTTCCAAGGGGATGAACCTGACAATTTATTTAGTTATAAGAAGACTGGATTAATGATATCTAGCATCTCTTAGCTCTGTAAATCTGTGATTCCACTATACACAATGTTTTTCAAATGTGCAGTGATGTAAATATTAAATGAAAATTGAAACAAACAGAATGATAGTTCTTTTTAATGCTTATTTAAAAAAAAATAGAAATTAAGGAGTCTTGAAATCTCCAGATATTCAGTATATACATCATTATTATTATTACTTTTAATTTAGGTTCTTTTTTTGTGGAGATGAATGGATGAGATCAACGTTATCCAACACCTGGGCTGCTGAAGACTCATGGTGATTGGGATAACTTTTACTTTTTCTTTCAAGAGTAAAATGAAGCATGGCAATTACGGTGGCACTGCTATCTTAATGTGAGGTCAGAACAGTGTCACTGTTGTATTTAATTACATTTCGTTATGTGTATGTGTATATATGTGGACGTCAGAGGACAGCTTACAGGAGTCCCACCATGTGGGTCCTAGGGGTCCACACAGGTACTTATGCTTAGTGTCACGCACCTCTACCCACTGAGCCATCTCACCAGCCTTCACTAGCATATTTTATGTTCTTAAGCATGGGGTGAACCCAGCATCCCAACATATATATGACTTTATATTAAAAATATTTCTTCCCCTACAGTATATCACTCTGGGGGGTGAGTACAGGCTCTGGGATAGCAGAGAAGTATCTCAATGGTCTGAATGAGAATACCCCTCAGAGGCTCATATATTTGGATTCTTGGTCCCAAGCTAATGAATTGTTCAGTATATGGCCTTGTTGGAGGAAGTGTGTCACTGGGAGTGGGCTTTGAGGTCTCAAAAGCCCAAGCCAGGCCCAGTGTCTGTCTCTGTCTCTCTATCCCTCTGACTCTCTCTCTCTCTCCATCTGTCTGTCTTCCTCCTTTCTCTTTGTGTGTGTGTGTCTATCTGTATGTCTTTCTCTCTGTTTCTATCTCTCCTACCCCACCCCTATCACCATCTGTGGATCAGGATGTAAAGTTCCCAGCTATCTCTCCAGCACCATGTCTGCCTGCATGCTGCCATGCTCCCCACCATGATTACAGACTAACCCTTTGAAACTAAGCCAGCCCCCAATTAAATGCTTCCTTTTATAAGAGTTGCCTTGGTCATGCATAGATCCTCCTACCTTGGTATTTTGAATAGCTGGAAATGTAGACACAAACAAGCATACAGAAAATCCATCTTTCAATAGAGGGCAAGGCACGACTTGTCTGGCCTATTGATGGGTGTTCAAACCATGATTTTATTTAGTTATTTTACATAGATAAGTTGTGGACCAATGGATTTTCTATCTGGGAGCTATCTGGGCCTCTTGACCCTACCCTGGCCTTTCTTAGTCATCTCTGCTTGTGCCAAGAGACTAGTCGGTTAGTTAGTATAACCAAACTCAAAGTGGTCTAAGTTACTCAATACATTCAAACAGACAAAAAGATACGAGACTTTAGGTCCTCGTATCTGTGACAAAGCTGACACTGCAGTGCTATGAGAGGGTAATGGTCAACAAGTGTTCTTAAGTCTACTGATAATTAAACAGAAAGAAAAGAACTCTCTTAACAACACAAAATGCACTTCAAAACTGATTACCGATCCAAGTGTGAAAATTTAAACAAAAATGTTTCTATTAAAGTAATTCGGGACAAAGCCTTCTTAAACAGAACAGAATCAACTATCTAGAAGAGTGAAGGATGGTAAATAGGATTGATTACTCTGAAGTAAGTAGCATCATATTTATCTAAATATACTATAAAGAGGGACAGGAGAAACTGTTCATAATAAATACAATCCACAAAAGGCTCCTATGCACAACATATAACTAACAGTAAGAAAAAAGCATGAGGAGTTCGCCCAAATGGTCAATAAATGTAAAGGCTCTTGACCTCATTAGTACCAGGGAAATAAAAAAGAAAGAAGCTACCCATGTGTAACTTTAATTTTTTTTAATCTTATTTTTAATGATGGCTTTTTTAAAATGCTTTAACCTTCTTTGTAACCCACCACCCACCAGATGTAGTGGAAAATAAAGGATATGGGGTGGGGGGTGGAAGTGGATCTCCCGTCTGTATTGTCTGGAAATCAGCAGTTCAGTTCACAGGTCAGCAGGCAGAGGCAGCTTGATCCACTTGCAAACACTTCATAGATATACCAGCATTCCAGTTCTGCAGAGTCGGGTTAGCAACTTTGGTGACACAACCTAGCAGAAACAGCCAGGCTTGAGCCTCTGCTCAAGTCAGCAGGAGGGACCAGCAGGAACACCAGGAGTTCTCAGCTGTGCCCCTCTCAGGGAAGGGAAGATCAGCGAAGACTTGAGATCCACAAGTGTTGCACAGCTAGCTGTATCAGCAAGCCAAGCTCTGTCTCCATCGCTCTGTGGAGCCCTAATTATACCCTCCAAACATCACTTCTCCTCCATGTGTCTTGCCTCAGCACGTGCATCCAATCAGCCCGAGTCCTTGGAAGCAGCAACAAGGATGCAGCACAGGTTTTTTGGTGCGTTTCCCTCTATGGCATCTCAACAAATGGAGCTCAACTATGAAATGTAAGGTGGACCAATACATGTGTGTCCTTAGTAAAGAATCCTCCATCACATGTCCTTCTATGTGCTTAATGCAGAACATCCTCTCTCCTGGGTCTGCTTCAATGAAATCTTCCCCCACGAGTCTGCCTTAGCCTTTCACACCTGTGTCCACTTTAACAAAATGTTTCTTCACATGTCTGTCCCAACAAAACACCATCTAACCAACTTTCCAAGGAACTCTTAAGTTTCCACTACATATCCTCTTTTCGTTTAAGAATGGTCTTTTTAAAGACATTAATAATCTATATGTAATAAAAATAATTATGCAACCCATTATATTTTTGTGGTTTCTTTTTAAAATTATTTTAAATTTATTTATTTACTTAATACTCCACATTTTATTCCCCCTTCCCCCGTCCACCCTCCTAAAGCTCCACATCCCATACCTCCTCCCTACCCCCTGTCTCCACATAGATGTCCCCAACACCCACGCCACCTGACCTCTAAACTTCCTGGGGCCTCCAGTCTCTTGAAGGTTAGGTGCATCATCTCTGAATGAACACAGACCCGGCAGTCCTCTGCTGTATGTGTGTTAGGGCCCTCATATCAGCTGGTGTATGCTACCTGTTTGGTGGTCCAGTGTTTGAGAGATCTTGGGGGTCTAGATTAATTGAGACTGCTGGTCCTCTTACAGGATCACCCTCCTCCTCAGCTTCTTTCAGTCTTTCCCTAATTCAACAACAGGGGTCAGCTGCTTCTGTCCATTGGTTGGGTGCAACTATCTGCCTCTGACTCTTTCAGTTGCAGGCTGGGTCTTCTGGAGAGTGGTCATACTAGGTCCCTTTTTGTGAGTGCTCCATAGCCTCAGTGATAGTGTCAGGCCTTGGGACCTCCCCTTGAGCTGGATCCTACTTTGGGCCTGTCACTGGACCTTCTTTTCCTCAGGCTCCTCTCCATTTCCATCCCTGTAATTCTTTCAGACAGGAACAATTATGGGTCAGAATTATGACTGTGGGATGCCCCTCTCCCTCATTTGATGCCCTCTCTTCCTGTTGGAGGTGGGCTCTATAAGTTCCCTCTCCCTACTCTCTGGCATTTAATCTAAGGTCCCTCCCTTTAAATCCTGAGAGTGTCTCACTTCCCAGGTCTCTGGTGCATTCTGGAGGGTCCTCCCAACCTCCTACCTTCCGAGGTTGCCTGTTTCCATTCTTTCATCTGGCCCTCAGGGCTTCAGTCCTTTTCCCTCACTCAATACCAGATCAGGTTCCCCTCTCCCCTCACAACTCCCCCACCTCCCATCTACTTTCTCTCTCAGGTTCCTCCCTCTCCCCCCACTTGTGACTGCTTTCTTCTCTCTCCCAAGTGGGACTTAGGCGTCCTCACTTGGGCTCTTCAGCTTGTTGACCTTTTTGAGTTCTGTGGACTATATCTTGGGTATTCTGCACTTTTTTTTCTAATATCCACTTACTAGTGAGTACATACCATGCATGTCCTTTTGGGTCTGAGTTACCTCACTCAGGATGGTATTTTCTAATTTGATCCCTTTGCCTGCAAAAGTCAGGATGTCCTCGTTCTTAATAGCTGAGTAGTATTCCATTGTGTAAATGAACCACATTTTCTGTATCCATTTTTCTGTCATGGGACATTTGTGTTGTTTCTAGCTTCTGGATAGCACAAATAAAGCTGCTATGAACATAGTGGAACATGTGCCCCTGTGGCATGGTGGGGCATCTTTTGGGTATATTCCCAAGAGTGATATAGCTAGGTCTTCAGGAAATCTATTTTCAATTTTCTGAGGAACCTCCAGGTTGATTTCCAGAGTGGTTGTACCAGTTTGCAATCCCACCAGCAATGGAGGAGTTTTCCTCTATCTCCACATCCTCTCCAACATGTGTTGTCACCTGAGGTTTTGATCTTAGCTATTCTGACTGGCATAAAGTGGAGTCTCGGGGTTGTTTTGATTTGCATTTCTCAGATCACGAAGGACTTTGAACATTTCTTTCGGTGCTCCTCAGCCATTCGAGATTCCTCAGTTGTGAATTCTCTGTTTAGTTCTATACCCCATTTTTTGACTGGGTTGTTCTATGCATATTGGCTGTCAAGCATCCTTAGTGTGAGCAATCTCATCAGACTTCACAGGTTTGTATACTTTTCTGTATATTATATATCCACCAGTAAAAAGTTCATAATATGCATATAATAAATTTAAAGAAATAAGCGTCTGTGGGGGAAGTCCCTCGAAAACTGTCTTGCAGATCCAAACGTACCAAATGAAATAAAGTTGACAGCTTCTGCTTATTCCCAGGTTTCTTTTCTACAATGAAATCTTGCCTTCTGATTTATTTATGACATATGACCCTCTTTCCAAAAAGAATTTGAAGCCACAGTCTTATTTATTGAACACAAATACATTAGAGGCTCTTTAGTTTTTACTGGGAGCTTTTGGGACATCAAATTTGTTCAATTTCGCTTAGTTTACTTTTGCTTTTCCCCCATGTTAATATTGAGACTTTAAGTACCATTTTTCTTGGCTAACACCCCCTAATAAAGATTAAAAACCCTAATATTTATATAACTAGAAGAGAAATTAAGCTGAGGAAAATACAGTCCACCTAGACAAAAATCTGTGGATCACTTCAGCCAGTGATTATAGTTCAGGTCTAACAGCCTTGTGCTCCATGGGGAGAGAAGGGAGACTGAGAGTAATTATCTCAATAATGCAAGCCAAGAAAGATGGCCACACTAGTCAAGAAAAAAGGGGCCACAGAGACTATGTCTGGCCCCTCGTGAAATGGAGCTCAGCTGGTCAGAACCAACTGGTGTTTCCCACTCTGCTGTGTTTACTGGCTTTCAGCCCTTCTGGAAGGCTTTTTAGGGGGCCAGGCCATTCTCTCAAACATATATAATGTCTCATGGCTTACCAAGTCTCCTAGATACTAGGGTCATCTGAGTTTCATGCTAATCCTAAAAGGGAAATGCAGATGGTTGTCATTCTTGCTTAATATTATTATGGTGGGGGTGGTAGGGACACTGCAGTGCATGTCTTAGAGACAGAGGCACATGGCTGTGCACAAAACACAACACCAGAGCACATTCTAACCAATGCTTCATCCCCTGTGCTTTGAGGTTCCCTGGATTTCTCAGTCCCTGATAAGAACACAGTCCTAAAACTTGAAGAAAATCAGGCTAGTATTTGTAGACCTTGTCTATCAGTCAAGCTGCAAACTGTGCCACAGCTCAAGGACAGGCATCTCCTTTGGGACCACACCTCACTAAAGCACACAGAAAGGTGTGGATGCAGGTAAGGATTGGGGCTGATTAAGTGGGCTGGTGCAGCAATGGCTTGAAGGCTTCAGTCAACTCTACCTCAGAAAGGATTCATCAGCAATGATGGAAACCCTTACCATCTAGGCAGGCTCTCCCACAGACTGGAAACTGACACCTGTGGTCACAGAGACTGTGTTCTGAAATCTGCTCAGGACACAGTGGGCTTGAGTCCAGCTAGAGGAAGTGGGCTGCCCATACTTCCAAGCCCAGCATAGTGGCTCCTAACGGCTGCTCCAAGTATCGGTTTCTCTGGTTAAAATTTAACAATGATAAACTAGATATGATGGTACAAGCCTATAATGGCAGCACTCAGGAGGCAAAGGCAGGAAGATTTGGAGTTCAAAGCCAGCCTGGGCTACTCAGTGAGTAGTCCATCTGTCCTTATCCATCTGTCTGTCCGCCTACCTGCCTGTTTGTCAGTCTGTCTCTGTCTCTGCATATTTGTCTTTCCCCTCTGCCTGACTCTCCTCTCTCTCTCTCTCTCTCTCTCTCTCTCTCTCTCTCTCTCTCTCTCTCTCTCTCTCTCTCTCATACACACACACACACACAAAGATAATATCCTCCTGTCAAAGTCATTGTAAGAATAATAAAACATTGTGACATACAGTAGGTATTAAATTTTAGTCCTTTCTCTAGTCTTACTATGGAGTTTCCCCTGAGCATTTAAAAAATATGTATTTGAGGTTAATATTCTGTGTCTCCCTTGTCACATAGAATGAAATAAGAGCAAATGTCATTTGAATTCATTCCTTATATTAATATAAGCTAATAATGTATGAATATACAATAACCTCAGGTGGTGTCGTATAAGAACCTGCCCCCTCCCCCTTTCTTGCCATTTCACCCAGAATTAATCTAGTTAAATCAATGCATGCTCCCCTTTCCTGGAATAGAAACTGTGATAATCGTCTCCTTAATTTCAGTAATTGATTAACATAACTAATACCTGTCGCCTACATCAGAACCCACCTCTCCAGGGCCGATGTCCCCAAACGCTGCCTGAAACATAACCCAAGAGCTCACTTCAGATGCTCCCTGGACAGACAAGTCACACAGGAGGGTTTGAGTGGCTTATTTTCACTACATTATATGTTGATCAGGGAGTGATGTCACAACACAGGTGTCGAGGTCAAAGGATGCCTTTTGGAAGATGGTTCTCCTTCCACCATGTGGGTTCTGGGACCCAGCTCAGGTCGTCAGGCTTGGCAGTTCTCTACCCTTTGAGCCACCTCACCAGCCTGGTTAGGAGCTCTTCATCCGGCTTCCAAAAACTTTCCTATCAAGAAGCCAACAGTCTTTTCAAAGCCTACAGCTGCTCTTCCATAGCAAGGTTCTACAGAAGCCTCTAATCCCAAGAACCCCACAGCCAGAACCTGGCCTGCCTTCCAGTGCTCTTCTTGTGATGGCCTGTTCTGCAAATCTTAATCACAAGGAAGAGACTTGCACTGAAGCCATCTTACAAGTTCATGAGTCACTTCCATTCTTGATGGCCTTCCGCTATTGACCAAACACATCCAGCCCAGTGGAGGTAACTACTTCTTTGTCACGTTGCTTCCATACCAGACTGCAGTGTCTTCCCCTGTGTGTGTCCCTTCCCAACACACACATTTCTAGTTCCAGTGATGCCCTGCAGAGCAGTAAGAGATGGGAGAATCTCACTCCTCCTCCACAATGGATGCCCAGCAACATGGAAGGAAACCATTATGCTTGTATGCACATTTTATTAAATCAAGCATTTAAGACAAAGCATTTGTTGTGAACAAACCATGTGCCTCATGGTGATCAGATGCTAAGATAGGAGGCTAAATAACATGCTACTCATATATGAGTGTCACACTAGTCCCCTAGAACGTCACGATGTGGCCCAGCTTCCAGAAAAGCCTACTTTCTCTGCACCTAGAGGCTTCCCTGATTCTCCTCCTAAAATACAAAAGACAAAATTGATGGGTAAGTCTGAACATCACACCCATGTCTGTCTCCGAGTTTTTATCTTCATTGAGTAAAGTGTTAACAGGAAAGGATGCGGGATGGAGGGTACATCAGGCTTCCTCATCTGTTTCTTTGAACTTCCCATGGATCTAATTACTTCAGGTTTTAAAAAAAGATTTTAAATAGATAGATGAGATTTCAGTGACAGTTCAAAGTCTAATAAAAGGCCTAACCTTGGGTGAGTCTACCCACTCCAATACTTCTGGAAATATGCACAGAAAAAAAAAAAAACCTGAAAGCAGAAAATTCCAGGCAAAAGCTCAAACTCTACTGTCTCACAGAGAACTTGTCATACTGTGCACCATACATCTGAATATGTATAGTGCCTGTTCCTTATTCCAATTCTGGAATATCTGGAGGCTCGGTGCACACTGCCTGTGCTCCCTGTAACCTGGAGGGTCTGCCCAGGTGGGGAGTTAAAGCAGCAGGACTTAGAATCCAACATACCTGGTTCTCAAATAGAAGCCACCACTTCCTAGCTGTAGGACCTGGGCACATAATTTGTCCTCCTCCATCTGCTGCAAAAGGGAGCTGGTGGCAAGTGCTACTACCAATGTGTCAATAAATAACTTAGTACGAAGCACATGAGAAAGACCAGCAACCACCAAAAATATTTATGGTCCTAGAACTCTGTGCAGGAAAAGGTCTGGGTTTTCAAGACACACTCTTCCTTGCTTTTCAGTGACAAGTTGTCTGTCTTTCTCTATATTCTGGCACCTCTCCAACCTGCCTAGACATCTCTGTTATCCAGTTACCTCAGCCCAGGACTCCTCAAGTGAAACTTCAATGAATGATCAGTTTGAATTTTTATGTTGTTTTTCTTTTATTACAATCTGTCATCAACTAATACTTTAGTGGAAAAAAATTAAATAACACTGTGAGAGGAGTGTTAATTTTAAAAAACAACATTTAAGCTCTAATATCTTAATTTTTAGATTCAACAGACACGTTACTTTGCAAACTGGTGTGACATTTCTAAATACAGCCTTTCCATTTCTGTCCCCCTCACCGCTAGCTGGCAGCAAGCATTTGGCAGAGCTATGCAGTGGACAGGGAGCTCTGCTCGGCACCTCCTTCCTCCAAGACAGCCAGGGGAATGTTAACAATCAAAGTTTAAAGTCTCGGTGCTTTGCATCCTGACTTCAATTCCTCACTTAGATTCAAACTCTCCCAGTGCTAGGACCATGTCCACTGGGCCTTGAATATGACCAGACACCTCATGGGAGCTTAATTATCTGCTGACAACCTAAAGATTTAAACAGACATATTATTTACTTTTACCTTTTCACAGTTTAGACAACTTAATGGGTGCATTTGTAAAGACCTGCCCCAGGAGGACACTCTGTCCCTTGGCATCCCTCCTTGTTTGTCTGAGTCTCTCTTTTTTCCCACTACTGGATGCTTCTCCACTTAACTGAAATGCACAGATATGGTCACTGCTTCTTTTCTACTGAAGGAAAAGACAGAATAAATTGCAGAAAGTGCCATTCATCAACTCCTGCCTCTCTAGATAAACAAGCGAGCAAACGGAGAACATCTATTAATTTACTTCCCGGGGATACCGTCAGGCTAATCTCTCAGTGTCACTCCAACACTGGCACATGATGGCTGTCCAATAAGCATCTATGCAAAGGGTCACAATGTGCCAGCAAGTCACAAGGGCTGCAAGCCACATCTTCACTGTGTCACTGGGAATGTATGCACAATTTTAATCAAAACAGGGCAGTGAATTGCACTGGAAGTCAGGTCCAGGCATTCTAAAGAGGTTGCCTACTCTGACCGGACAGAAAAATCAGCCAGAAAAACATTTAAAACACTCATGTCTGTACCCCAGTCCCAGAAATTGTTCCATGTGACTAGTCTAAGAATTCGTAAGGTCCTTAGATGTATGCTCAGAAGACAAATGACTGGGTTAATAGGTGAAGAGTTGGGGCAGATGTGATGCTGGTCCTGTCTTCTGTCCCTACACACCCCTCCCCTAGAGGGTCTTCTCCCAAGGGTTAGCCTCAAGCTCTAGCCAGGATGTATCCCTATTTGTCTTCTCACGGGTCTGAAACAGAGGAGGCTGCTCTGAAATTCTGTGCCTTAAGAAAGCATGGATTTGCTTCATCCTTGCCTTTTTCAAGCAAGAAACTTTGGGGCTTTCTGGAATGCATACCCAGAAGGCCCCTGAGCCTCACTGGCCTCTGCTCACATAGGATGCGAACACATCATCTCATTTATTTCTTATTAATCTAATGGTTGTTCATCGATTGTTTTTCTGGAGGCTTCTAAGTCCAAGATCATGTCTGAGACTGCAGACTTCCAGGGCAGAAAGGCCAGGAGTGGGGGGATGAGAGATGCCAGCTGCCTACTGAGGGCAGACATAGGTAACAAACGCAAGGCCTCATGGAGTATCGACTGCACCATGTCAAGGAACAAGGAAAGGTTGGCTGAACTCATGAGCTACACCAGCAGTGTGTTCTTGGGGCTGCCCAAGCTTCTGATCTTTAGATACCTTTTTGGGATGCTATTATTTGTGGCTGTCAGAGACCCCATCCCAATGCTCTCATGACCTGGAGGAGCCCCTGAATTTTGTCATTCTCCCTCTGCATCCTGGCCTTCCCACTCCTTGAGCCGCATACTGAGATAATTTGGATGCTGTGTGGGGATATCTAGAAGGAGATGAACACAGAGAAGCTGGGGAATCAGCTGTGAAATCCAACACATGTTTTTTAAGGTGGAAAATAAAGGAAGAGAGAAAATGCCTTAGATGCTGGGAAAGTACCTTCACCAGACACTCCTTGGGTCTCCCCTTCCTACCCACCTAGTAGGTTTCATTCTTCATATGATTTGCCCTGCATCAGAAAATACTCCTGTATTTGTTCAGGATATCTACCCTGCTTTAAGAACAGTTTGAAACCACAGACTTCCTTGCTGAACTTGGAGCTTTTTAGTCATCACTGGAAGCTTTGGAAACATCAGAACTGCTAAATGTTCCTTGTTTTATTCCCCCCGGTCTGCTTGCCTGCCTGCATATTGATGATGCTCTATCACACAGGCATTTTCTGGGATAATTTTGCCTCCGCACCCAAATGGAAAAGGACCTTTGTTTCTTAGTAGGATCTCTCCTACAGTTCTTATAATTCATGAGCTAAATTTTGGGCTGTACTCAGACCATCCCCTCTTGCAAGCAGCAGGGTTCGAGATTCAAACCCAGGGAACTATGACACCATTGCTCACAGAGGCTCATCTTCCTGACGGCACCAAAGAGTAAACTCCGACTGACTTCCTTTCCAATGCAGGACTCAGGAAACCCCAACTGACTAGCTCCTCCCACGGGAATCCATCAACTGTGTGGCTTGCCTGAACCATCAGCATGGAGGAAAAAGAAAAGCAGCATCATCGTCCACACGCAGGCAGACGTGAGGGCACACATGGTGGAAAGGAGAAGGGTGGCATCTGGCCCAAAGAGGTACCCAGTGGCCCATCTGAGATATCCCCTTCCCAGAAACACCTCTCAACTGTAGGATTCTGAAAAAGATGACTCATCCATTCACCATCAAATTGGCATATATTAAATACCTAGTGTGTGCCCGGGACCGAGACCTGTACCACGGTCTGGGGGGGTGGGGGTGGGGCAGCACAGTGAACAAAGCAGCCACAGTTCCAATCTTCATAGAGCCAGCTGCTATAGAGGAGCAAGACGGGGGTTCCAGGGCCTCTGTGGGGTAACAGAACCTCCTGACACACTACCTTAAATTTAGAGCTGGAGCACTTTTGTGGGAGGAGAAGGAGGAGTATAGGAAACCAAACTGGTTGCTATGCAACCGTGATGATTTATTCTTAGCCAGAGCAGGAAGAGCAGCATGGAGCAGGGAAAGCAGCATGGCGCAGGAGTGGGTGGGGGGTGGAGCCGGGTGTGGGGGAGGCTGGAGGAGGACAGAGTGGGAGGCAAAGTGGGGTGCACAGCAGTGCTGAGGCTGCACCTGCAGGCCTCACCCCAAGAGGCTCACACAAATGCATGTACCACAGCATTTGCTCTCAGGAGGCAGTTAGGAGATTATGAGGACAGCCCCAGGAACCACAGAAAAGCCCTTGTTTGGAAGCTTGAAATTAACCTTCAGTATAAGTAGACTCGTACCGATACCAAAAAGGGACACATAATATAAGATTGAACATAAGAGCCCACCACGGGGGATAGAGCTCACATGCTTAGAGACGCTTAGCCAGTAAGTATTTTCTAAGCTCCTCTAGGTTCACCGTCACCTGCAGGAGCATGGGGAGGGGTAGGAGGTGATGGCCCCTTGCTGAAGCAAGACATGTGCCAGTGGTATGCAGGGGCCAGCTCGGTGATGACAGATATATCCTTGTGACCTGGGGCTGTGTGCAAGACCTGGCTCAGCACTGGGCCTATTCTGGGAAGACCATGGCAGGTTAACTTCACATCTCAGGGCTTCAGGCGCCTGACCTCTCAATGGAAAGACTCACACCAAACAGTCGTTCACATACAACACCTATGTCTTTGACACTGCACACAATACAGGGTTTAGGTGAAGATAGGGCTGATATCTTGTGGAATACTTAGGAAGGGCTGCCTGGAAAAGGTGGGGCTGAGAACAGTGGGGTAGGGACTTGGCAAAGCATGAGGGAGACTGGGAAAGTCGCTCAAAGCTGTGCCGCAGAACTGAGGTATAAACCCTGAGCCTGCAGAGCCTCCACTAGCCCATGCTGCCTCTCTGAGACACTGAGCTAAGAAAGGGAGGTATGAGCAGAGACTCCGGGGAAGAACGTGTATAGAGATGCTGAACAGCTGAAAATAGGCAGGGTTCATAAAGGAAGCGTGCTGAGCAAGAACCAGCTATGACCATCCCGAGAGTGCAGTGAACAGAAAGCACAGGACCCAGTGGTCAGCAGCCAACATCTGTCACGCACTGGGTGGTACAGAAGGCAGTGGTATATGAAAGACGCTTTGATTTGAATTAATTTATGACTAGGAAGATAAAATGTGAAGATTAATAATTAGCGAGACACTATAAAAAGTGTCAAGCAAGGTGTAAAAAAAAAATCATAATACTGTTTAAAGGGTGAATGGCTGCTTCCACACATAAGGGACTGGACCTGGACTTAGTGGATTTAGGTTGAGGATGTCCAGGAGATGGGAATAAAGGCACACCATGTGGGGAAAGGAAAGTTTCACCTGGAAAACAAAAGGCAGCAGAGGCTGGTGGACCTCTCGGCTCAGGGGTGGGCTGCTGTGAAGCACCTCGGAAAAGCTACACTGATAGAATGGACAGCTTCAGCTGCAGGTGGGGACCCCAGGCTTCTGCCAGAGGCTGCAGAAACCCACTGACTGTTGAGCCAGGAAGATAGATAGAGAGTGACTCTAAGAGGCCAGGAAGGGACACGTGACAAGGGATGAAGACCGTCTGAACTAGCAGGTAGCACTGAGATTGGTGGGGACACCCAGGTTCTCGGGTGTATCTAGGACAAAAAGACAACTCCTGTTATCTGGGAATAAGTTCACCAACCCTCGAGAGAATAAGATACAGATTCAGAACTAGAAAATCCCAGGAAAAGTCCTAACAGAGGAGAAGGTGGTGGTGAGGCAGACTAACCCCACTTCACAACTCTGTTGAAGGTCCCTCCAGGACACTGCTTGCAAAACAAGCCACAATTCAGTTTAAATGGGTGGGTGATGCTCCTTAGCACACTGCCACAGGGGACTCTCCGGACACGAATTAGATCTCGAGTCACTCCACATGAAATAGCCCTGACTCTCAGGACAAGCGAGCCAAAGCTGCAAGACCAGGAGATGGTTGGTTGTCACCCAGGGAGATGCAAGCCCTCCCTGCTCTCTAAGCCTCCAGGGAAGGTGGGACAGCTGCTCTGCAGCCTGGGAACTGTATGTTCTCTTAAGAGATGTCACAAGGAGAGAGATCAAACTGATAGTCAGAGGCGAATTATTCTCACTGAGTGATGTTTATGGGTCCAGCCTAGGAAGATTCTACTTACTATTCCAAGCAGTAATTCCTGCTGTGCTACAATGTGGGCCAACATGAGGAGTCTGTCCAGCATCTTAGCAGACTGCAAAGGATGAGATTCAGGAGTCAGGAAGACTAGGGTGAAAGGCATAGCTGTTCCACCTGGCTGAGTGTGGGAAACCCTCAACCTCTCTGATAAGTAGACCAGCATCAAACACCTAGCATAGTACAGACGCAGGCTGTGCCACGAAAAATTTAGTTACCCTGAGAGAGAGCCTTCACAGCTCTTCATGTCTTGTGTAGTGATATTCCAAGACAGCACAAAAAAAAAAAAAAGTGATTTCCCCTTCTGCCTGTTACATATTGATCATGATTCACCTGATGAGCAGGGAGGGCGGGCTTGCATCTCCCTGGGTGACGACCAACCATCCTATTCTTGCAGCTTCGGCACACTTGTCCTGAGATTCAGGGCTATTTCACATGGAATGACGAGCAGGTGAATCATGGGCAACTGAAACTAAGTTCCCTCCTCAAAGTATGAAGGAAATGAAGAATTCATCTATAAACACAGCCTGGGGCTCCACGTGCCACCTTTTCCTGCCGGGCAGTGGCAGTTGAAATTTTACTATGAGAGGTTTGTTTCCTTATCTCAGCATGCTTCTCATACATTACAAACTCTTCGGTGAGGAATCGCCCATTAAGCTGTTAGCAATGAGTAAAGAGGATCAGGTGTCTGCAGGAGCAAGTATTTTAATGCCTGGGGGAGGAGGGGAAGGAGAAGGGCTTTTTAGAACTGGAGTCGATGGCTCTATTTGGATAGGCTACTGAAGTATGAAACCAGAGGGGCAAGGGATGCTAGAAGACAAGTTTCAGCCTTGATCACCAGATGAGAGGGTGTTGTGGAAGAGATAACCCTGCTGGCTGGAGAGTTCAGGAGACAACGTGGGACACAAAGTACCACAGAAGCGTCATCTCTATTACCCATGAGGTAAAATAACAGAGACCAAGGTATGCCAGGAGAGACTATGACCAGACCCACCCAGAAGCACATTAAGATGTTGCAGAATCACACGCATGCGCACACACACACACACACACACTCACACACGCAGTCTATGCATCCCCTGTGCTGCCTTTCTCCAGAAACTCCCTTCAAAATTGATCACAGTCTCTTGATATCCAAATCCAAGACTTGGTCCCATCCCCACTCAGCTCTGATGCCTGTGTTCCCTGTAAACTCTTGCACAAGGGGACCCTACTTCCCTTGAATGCCTCAACCCCTCTTGCATCCCTCATTTTTATGCCCTAAAACATTGTCTCTCCTTCCACGGCACTCTCCTTGTCCTTCCCAGGGCAGAGGGACACTGTCCAGCAGCCCTTGGCCAAGCAGAGAGGAGTGGCTGTTACAGGGCCTGAAGCAAGGCTGGTGCATAATGATCTGCAGATGGAATGAAGGAAGCTAGCGCCCCTGAAGGTCAGTCCTGAAGAGAGTCTAGATGGTCATACCACAGGAAGACCCGCAAGCTGCAACACTTGGTTTGTTTCTGAAGGAGCGTCACTTACTCAACACATCCACCCTGACTGACACACAGCACCCCCATGGCATGCCTCTGCAGAGAACAGCTCACAGGGCATGCCTCTGCAGAGAACAGCTCACAGGGCATCCCTCTGACCCTCATTACTCTGCTCCTCAGCATCCAAGGAGATACAGGGCTCACAAAGGGAAAAGGAGTGTTCTGAGCTCCACGGCTGGGGGCTGGCTCCTTAGTGAAAGAAAAGCTCATCTGTGCCACAAAGGGGCTCTGTTGTGACCCAGTGCTATAGACCTTTGCATTCCTCTGAACCTGCATACCAATTATCTTCACAAAAGACTCTGTCCCCTCCCATCCGTATGACAGGTTCAATGACAAACATAAACATGGGCAATATAGGAGAACTCCATGCTCCCTCTGGTTAGCATCTTTCCTCCTCCCAGAAGGAAGATGAACGCCATGCTCCCCACAGCCAGGAGTCACACATCAGATCCGTGAAGAGTCATCCAGCAGTCTTCCTTGCATCCAGCACCAGACCCTGCAGTCCAGTTCATGCTGGGAACTGAGAAAGGCTTACGGAACTTCACAGAAGTGGGGACATGAAGATGTGCATGGCAGGTGGAGAGAGAAGAGGCAAGGAGGGGAAGAACTTGGGGGAATCCCTTTAGACCTCGGCAGCTGTCTGCCTCCACTATCCTTTTAATCTTCGGTACTGTCACTAAGTGTTGATTGAGATTTATTCTTTGACGTGATTCTCTATCTCTGTCCACTGCGTGCAAAATATGTGGATTTGTCAGATATTCTGAGCACCAAAGCCCAAGCAAGAATGTTGCCAAGGCAACAGAGTGTTCTTTGGTACAAATGCTCATAGTGGGGGAGGGGGCAGAGCTTGGATTCTCCCTCCCCCACCCAGGTTCCCTCCTTTAGTCAGAGCTAGGGGACTTCAAACTGGAAGAGCCATGATGGAAAAGACCAGCTTTGCTGCTCTCTAATAGGGGATCCAGCAGACAGATCGTGGAGTTCTAGTTAAAGGTTTAGCGTTTACCAACTCCAGAGGTCACAGTTGTAGACAGAAAGAAGGCTTTGGGAGGGTAACAAGAATTGTAGAGGGGTCTCCTGAAACCACAGGACAGATCCTGGGAACCTTGAGATGCAAGTCTGCTGGTGATGGGTGGGGGTGTCAATGCCTTACACTCGGGCCAGAGCTATTCTTGCCTCTCTTGTTCTCCATACTTCCTTCCAGATCCATAGAAGCACAAACTCACAGGATCAAGCATCTACACCCTGTGCTGTTCAGGGACAACTGTGCCCTTCACCCTTGCCCCTCACAGAAGCCACTAGCCACACCCTGTAACCATACCCAGAATATGGTTGTCAGCCATTTTCTTTCTCTGGACCTTAGTCTTTCTCAAAGAGGGGAACTTCCCTCTTCTTCTGATTTGCAATATTTCTGGAAATGGAAAAAAAAACCTCACAGTTTGCCTGAGAAGACTCTTTGGAGACTCTTCTAAGAAGTTACTAGCAGCAAGCCCCTGCACCAGGACTGTGTTCGCAGGGTGCCCCTCAGCCATCTCAGCTCTCGGGTAGGATCTTACAGACATTTCCCCTTCCTCGCACACTCTTACCATCCTCTGCACAGTGGAAGAGGCTCCTGCCCCTCCCCTCTTCTCACTGCCTTACTAGTGCTCACTGTCACACTGTGAGGTCATCAGGAATGGACTTGCCTTTCCCTCTCCATCATGCAGCCCCACTCAGTATAAATCACTCAGTCTCACTCTACATTGCATCAGTAACAGATTTACTGGTGGTCCCAGAGCACGGGGAACACAATTCACACATACAAATATTCCTTGGTGGTTTTCTTATTCATTGTTCAGCAAAACCAAGTGACATGAGTCTCCGACGTCTAAACATATCCCCTGAGAAGAGGTCCCATCAGCCCCAACTCTTTCATTTTGCCTTGTCTCCCAAATGTACTATTCCTGCTGAGTTTTGAACATCCTCTCCACAGGCCCAAACTCTCAGAGCTGCTGCATCTACCACCACTTTCCCTACTCATTCAGGACATCTCAAGACTTCTGTCCTATCTCTGAATCACTAAGCCATGTTCCCATCCCCAACTTCTGGATTCTGTGAGCTGTACGAAGAAGGCAGAGCTTTAAAGAGCAGCATCACCATCTTGCAACAGATACTCTGGACAATTACACCCAGATCCATCTCTTCCCAGGTCACACACACCAAGCATCTCTGCCCTATGTTAGGACTCCAGGACTTCATGACTGTTCTGACCGTCTACCCAGCACCTCAGGACCTGTAATAACCACAAGGCTGCCTGACATGAAATGGGTATTGCCTCTCTCCAGGAGGAATATCTACAGACCAAAACTCTACCCTCTTCTAAGAAGTTACCCAGACTCCAAACTCATCCCTGTTTCACCTTCCAGGTTCCTTGAGCACTTGTACCATGATAAGAGAGTGGGCTATGCTACCTGGTTAGATGATAGATCTGGTCCCAACTCCACTCCTACTCAGTGACCTTGGAAACGGGTGAAAATCATTCAGCATTTGCTATTTACCCACCCTTATTCTAAGACATTCTGGATTCTCATAATGGGGTCCCCAGACCAGCAGCATCAATGTCACTTGGAAAACTGTGAGAAGTACAGATTCTCGGGCCCACCTAGACCTGCTAGAGCTCAGATTCCCCCTGTGTTTCTAATGCAATGTCTAATCTTGAAACCCCCTAGATTAACTCTTGTGAATGTACATTCTCATGGACACACACACATACACACACACACACACACATGTGCATTCAATTTGAGGGCTAGTAGTACATCTCAGTGGTAGGAATCTGCCTACTATTCATGATACCCAGAGTTTTGTCTCCAGCACCACACATCAAAACGTTGGTTGAAAAATAAAACAGCAGCTCTCCACCCTAGCTATCTATATATTAAAACCAGCTTGAATGCTTTAGGAAGAACCCCAAAGTCTGGAACCCACACCAGATCCATTCTATCTGAACATCTGGAGTGGGCAAACCATCAAAAGACAATGTGCTAAGTGCAAAAACTTAGTAAGGCATGCAGGTACCTGAGGGGGGAAACCAATAAGACAGGATCAGAGCAGGCATCTTTACCAACTGTGCCAACTTTCCCATGGCTAGCTCATGGGTGTGTTAATATGCCTCTTGTAAAACTTGAGTGTCCTAAGACATGGTGTGTGGAAATGCAAGGTGTACATTCAATGCTCAGTTCAGCTCACTTCCCTCCTTGGACCAACTGGGGCCACACTGACCAGGCAAAGCAACATGGCTGAATATGTTCATGACCCCTCTTCTAGCACATCATCAAGGGTCCTCTCACCACAGGAAAACCTCATATATGCATAACTTGGAGAGTTCTTTCCAGCAACTATCATGAATCCCTATTGTCCTGAGTTGCTATAGCCTAGGAAACAGAAAAGCCTAGGTCCCTGGGAACCTCATGAGACAGCTCTTAGCATAGACCCCAGACATCTGACAGCCACAGCGCTTTCAAAAAGCATCTCTATAAAACAAATCAACAAAGACCACAAGAGTTACACTAGGAACACACTGTCCCACTTCTGACCTTTCTCAAGCCCTCTTTGCCTGCGACTCCTGACGAGCAAGTGCCCTGGCCTCGGGGTGAAATCTTTCAGCATCAGGCAGAATCATTCACTATTCAATCTTTCTTCCCTAGAACATGTGAGCCTGGCAGAACATCAAGTTCATCTATCAGCTCAGCTCCTTCCCCATATGGCACAGGAAGAAGTCTGCCATTGCAAGGCATGTCCTTCAGGGGTTCCCTCAATGCCATAGAACTGCGGGGCTGCCCTGTGGCCACTTGAACTGAGCATGGACTTGCAGGCTTCCTCACAGCTGTCTTCGAGCTCAGTGTTTAGCATAGCATGGACTGAAGGTGTGTTGGTCTTCTCCCAAGAACATCCTTCACTGTCCTTTTGAAATTAAATAGGGGGATGGCTAGAATGGCTGGGTGGGGTACAGAGCAGGTAAGTGTGGGGATGGCTCAGTCAGTAAAGGTACATGTCTGAAACCCCAGCATGGGGCTGTGGGGGCAGCAGACTCCTAGGGCCCATTGGCTGGCCAACTGCCCTTGGTAGTGATGCTTAAAGCAAGTAGCCATGGCATCACCTACTGGGTGTGGTGGCAATGGTGGAAAGACATCAAGTAGGAGAGCAGCTGGGGAGGAGACCAGGCTTCAGAGAAAAGACTGTCAGCACCACTGTAGCATGAACCAGGACAGTTCTCCAAAAAGGCTGGGACTACCAGAGGGAAAAAATTAAAAAACATCATTTTTTAAAGGCCAAGACTTTGTCAGGTCTCCAGCACTCCAAACTCTCATGTGAAACTGTAGAATGTGAGACAAGAACAAAATTCTCTTCCCAAGAGCCATGGAAGAACAGGAGAAACACAAGTGCAGTTGTAATATGGAGCCTTCCGGGCCCTGATTCTTTCCAGACACCGTGGTCACCAGTCTGCACCCATTGCCCCTCACCTTCCTTCCCTAAGTCCTGCTATCAGCTAAGAGCCCCACCCAGCATGAGCAGAAGAGTAAGAGACCCTCTCCTTGTGTCTGCACTTTCACTCAATATTAACAAGCTCAAGCCAGGCAAGAAGCTCAAAGATGATGAACATCCTATGACCAAAGTCTGTTCCTATCCTGGGCCTGTTTTCCCACTGCTCTCATGATCAGAGCAGAGCAGCAGTAGTGTGCCCATCAACACATATCAGCTTGGAGCTTCAATCAAGATGGAAGCTCAAGGGATGGGGAGAAAGGCAGAATCCATTGACACTCAACCAACTGCATTAGTGGAGCAAATAGATATGAGTTATCCAAAGGATGGGCAGCCTATAGCCCAGGGTAATAGATAGTGTTTGTTAGGTGACAATGAGGTTTGGCTAAAGAATTGCCACTTACGGATTTATTGTTCATAAGAAGGTGAATAAATATGCCCTCCCTGCAGATAACACCGAAGAGTGGTGGGAAACAGCCACACAAAATGGGGAAGACAGTGCAGGACTTTAGACTGAGAATAGCTTGGGTGGTGAAGACATAGAGAAAGCTAGAGCTAGGATACTAGTTAGCATTAGCCCCTGTGTGACAGATGGGGAACTAAGGTCCAGGGAAGCAAAGACATCGTCTAATCTCACAGAGCTAAGAACCACCAGAGCTAGCTACGGGTGTCTAACAGAAGTCTGCTCACTTGGACACCACTTTACTTGAAAACAGAACCTGCTTCCTGAATATGAGTTACTGATGAGGACTCACCCGAACCCTGCAGGCTTCCCGGCAGTAATAGCTCCTGTAATCACCAGTGTCACCTGTTCTGTACCCTGATATAGCTGTCACCAAGAGGCCTGGGGCCACATACCGAAAATGATTGATAAGTCAGTGCCCAATTATTTGAAATCACATCATGGTCTTCACTAGCAGTGCATTGTATAATTCCAACAGGTAAGCTGCTATCAATTTCTCCAAGGTCAACTATAACTAAGTCTTGTATTTAGGCAGCCATTTTTATTTCCCCAAAAGTCTTTGATATCTTGTACCTTAATTTATGTTTGACAAACCCTATGGGCCAATGATTAAGGAGGGATCCAGATATCTCTCGAATATTCTTCATTGATCTTAGCCCTATATAGACAGGGGACAGTGGCACTAAAAGACAGGAATAGCAGGGGCCTCCTGACTTCCAGTCCTAGGCTCTTTTTAGAACAAGTTGAACAAGAAGAAGAAGCTGAAAATCACAACAGGCTTCAGAGGCAAGAATCATAAGGATGTTATCTGCTAATCTTCAGTGAAGATCCAGGGGTCTGAGTCAATTCATTTGCTTACATATCAGCAGTACTTCCTTTAATTATCAAGCATACTCTTCATATAAGAAAGAATGACATATCAAGATAGCAGTTTAGGTGAAACCCCTTATATTTATATGCTAATGTAATCATGATCCAGGCCAAGACTTACACCATTTACAGGTACCCAGAGAGCTCCCTCAACCCCCTTCCAGTCAAGACTGACTATTATGCTGGGCATGGTGGCTCTTGTCTTTAATCTCAGGCAGAAACAGACATATCTCTATGAGTTCAAAGCCAATCTGAGCGACATATCACATTCCAGGCTAGCCAAGGCTATATAGTGAGACTCTGTTAATAAATAAATAGCCATTCTTCTGACCTCCTTCACCCTGTGTATTTTCCTTGTTCATACAGATAGGGAGAAAAACATGATCTCTTTTGTCTGACTTATTTTGCTCAGCTTTCTGAGTTTGAGACCCCACGGTCTTAAACGTGTTATTGTGTAAAATGTACTCTTTCTCCTTCTTGTACAACACTGTGCTTTATCAATAGCAGTCATTCCATGTACTATTAATAGAAATACAGAAATAGCATTTACTTTTTTCTACTTTGGGCTGCTATGAATAAAGCTGATGTAAACATTCCTGTACATGTTTTGCTGAATATAAATGCTGATATCTATTGTGTATATCCACATACATAATTATAGGGTCAGGGATATATAATAGATATCACCAAATTGGTTATAATAATATATACCTCCATCAAGACTTTATGTTGCTGCTAATGGGTAATGCAGCTTAATGGTAGAGCACTGGCCTAGGATGTGAAATCTTGACATCTGATTCCCAGGGCCACAAAATCAATAAATGAGTGAATTATCACCATGAAACAAGATGTCCTAGGTTATTTTCCCATACAAATGACTGTCATTAAACAGTCTCTGGACACCCTCAGAAGAACTTTGAAGATGATCCAGTCAGGAACTTTAACTTATACCCTATGCCAAGTCAGTAAGTTCTGGTGTTATTGGACACAGAACTTGTTGGTAAAAATGCCATTTTTAAAAACTGTCATGAATGGTTAAAAAAAAGGGAGTCTCACAAATAAATGAGTAATTATCCCATTTGGTTTTAGATTTTGATGGTACTAGGTATAGAATCCAGGGTCTTACACATGCAAAATAAGTACATCGTGTTTGTTTTTATGTGGATTACAAATATTAGCTAGTTATACAATGACCAACACATTTATAAAGCACATATTCTAATGTTACTATAACCTAGATATTCTAGAAGACATAAGAGTAATCAATATAGCTCCCTGAAGAGAACAAAGCCCTAGGATAAATCATATGGGATGCTGTGATCTGTATTCTCCCTTTACCTGTGACTTCTTTCAGACGTAGCATAAAGCTAAAACAGACATAAATGATCACCTTAGTCTGTGGGGGAGGGGAGTTGAGTCCTGACTAGGCTGGGGTAGGGGGGCGGTGGGGACAGCAAATAGGAGAGAACACGGCTCTCCATGGGGCAACGGTGATGATGTAAGTTGATGGCTGTTGCAGAAGAGAATACCAAGCTCTACTTTGTCTCCATGTACTCCAACTTCCACTAGTACCACCATCCTATTTCCCCAAACACTACCACTGAAGTCATTGTCCAAGTGGCTACATCAAACATCACATCCCACACCTTTAGCCCACTAACCACAATGGCCTAGGCAAGGCATCACCCTGACTTCCCAGCACATACCAACCGCAAAACAACTACCACAATCAAACACAGGCTTCAGTCTCACTGGGGAAGCACTGTGGGTGGCTTTGGGCCAGCCCTTAATTCAGCTAAGATGAAGACCAGAGTGGGAAAGCAGTAGTGAACAGCATTCTGCTATTCAGATAATCTGTTGTGTACTATGTAAAAGTATCACCTGTCAATAAAGAGCTGAATGGCCTATAGCAAGGCAGGAGAGAATAAGGCGGGACTTCTGATCTCAGTGAAGGGAGTCCTTGGAGGAGCAAAAGAGGGACCACCATGATAGATTTGCCATGAGTTTCACCACCGAGAAGCAGAGGAGGTTGGATATATGAAACTGAGGAGAGGTTATCAGCCATGGGGCAGATGTAGAAGAGTATAAACGGAATGAGTTATGAACTAGTTGAGGAACAAGCCTAGCTCAAGGCCTAGGCATTTATTAATAATTAAATAAGCCTCTGTGTCATTATTTGGAAACTGGGGCAGACATAGAAAAGCCAAATGGTTACACTCTGTCCTCTAGTGGAGCAAAGGACAAGGACAAGAAGTGGGAGGGACCCTTGGGATCTGTGCCTAGATAGGACAATAAGTGAATATAAGTGGCTGTGCATGCTCTGATGGTGCAAGGTACCACTGGCCTAGTGTTTCTGGGTAAAGCTCATCTCCCTCACTCAAAAGTTTCCTGATTGTAATGACTGTAAGCTTTAGCGACACCCCCCTTAGACAGGCAAATGAAGCTTCACATAGTTTTGCTCATCACATCTACAGCCTTAATTTCCACAATTCAGAATTCTAGGCTGTCACTCTCTCTCTCGATGTCAAATGTCAATAGATGAGAACTCTGGGATCCTGGGATCTATAGAAAGCAATTTCTATCCCTTTACAGAGTGTAATCAAGTCAACCATGCAGCTGGCATTGGGGGTGGGCACACAAAGCTCAGATCCATTAAGTGTCTCTAGTCCCAGTGAAGCCAGCAAGCCAGCACCTAGGTGGGATGCAGTGAGACTGTTCCAGCACCATCCAATACCCACCATATGAGGAGAGCTTGCATATTGTGATGCTCTCCTTTACCAGGTCAACTTCTCAAGATGTTTTCTAGATCCAAATCTATGATTCTCAAAGATCTATAGTTTTATCCCATCCTGGGGGACAATGTACCTCTTGTTGCTTAATTCAGATTTTTATTGTACTTTTCTGTTTTCAAATATGTTACCTCAGAAGGAAAAATTTCTCTCTGGATTGGAACAGAAGTAAAGCCATCCCTTCACGTCGCAAATGAATGAAATTAGATCGGGTTAAGACTCGGCTCTCCAATCAAAAGTTTCACCTCAGTCTGCTATCCTTGTCAGGATCTATCTAAAGCTCTCAGTAGGAAAGCCATCTTTTCTAGGCACAAACAACTAAAAATGCATACAATAATAAGTAGGGGGGTGTCAAAGAACAAGTTACAGATATTTCATGAGCTGAAAGTATCCACCACACCCCAGTCTTCTGGTTTTCCCTGTTCAAGAACTGGATCTTACCTGAAATAAGACAAATCAAAGAATAAAAGATCAAAGCAGAAGACAGACTATTAGAGAAGAGAAAGAAAACCAGCAGAGGGGAGCAAGGTTGAGTGGAGAAAAGGCGTAAGTGTGGCCAAAGCACATTAGGTACATGTGGCTATCTACCGTCATGAAACTCATTATTATGTGTGATTTGCGCTGATAAAATAGAACAAAATTCATTAAGAGAGGAGAAAGAATTAATTTATTCTGTTGATAAGTGTGGCTGTAGGTAGACTGAATAATTTGAGAGAGCTCAGAGCTTGAGTCATCGGGAAGAAATGTTTCAGAGCAAGGGGTCAGCCTGGGTCGTCGGTGTCTCCTCAGTGCCACCATCATTAAGCACTTAATAAATATTAATTGAGGAAATAGATGAGTGGAATAAAGGGAGGTAATCATTGGGTAGTTTAAAGCATATGGTACATATCAAATGCATAAATTCCTCAGAGACACAAAATAATGGAGAGTTTTAGCCTATAAAACTGTGAAATAGAGTAATAAAGCCAATGAAGCATAAAAGGAAAGGAAAGAATTAAGGAGACACAGGCACAACCAAAATGTATAACACAAATTCATCACCAAAACATGACAGGACAGTAACAGCCACTGTCCTCGACTGTCTGAAGGATCCCACGCAGGATGAAATGGCATGTCTGTGACTCCAGGGAGGTGAATTGAGTTCAATGTGCCTAAATTAAGCAGAGTCAGATTTCAATCACATAAAATAATTTACCAGTAAATTAGGTTGCCCAATAACAAAATGAGTTGTTTTGTTGGGTCACGGGTACCTTGTTGTTGAAGTCATAAATTTCCACTACTCAGGGATCATGGACAGGCAACTCTGCCTACATGGAAAATTGGTCTGAATGGACTTTATGGTCTCATTGACAACCTTCTGCTAATCTTAGAACTCAATGGTCCAACGTGGACAGAGCCAAGGAAGCAGAGATCTGGGAAGAGGGGGTGTGGGTGACAGTAGGGGTTGTGGGTGACAGTACAGGGCCTAGGATCCTCCCTAAGAGGGGGATGATTAGACAAGTCATTGGGTGCCACTGTGTTAAGCACACTTACACAGAGGCATTAATATCAGAATTACCTACTTTGATTAAATTGAGGCTTTCCTAAATTACCAAGTCATCCTTACCTGGATCAAACTGAGGTGGGTAAAACCTTATCAGATATACAAGTTAATACAATATGGAGAAGCCATAGGGATGGAAACTAAAGGGAAGCAAAGCAGTATAGCCCACAACTCTGTAATCAATTTGAAATTTATAAATGTTGGTCTCTGGACTGCCACCATAAAAGCATCCATGTGAGCCACCACGGGCCCTTGTGATTAGCCAACCAGGGGCCATCATTTGATGAGGCCTACACTGTAGTTGAGCCAGACGGACAACAGCGCCTTCTTTCATTTGGCTTGAATAATGGCCAAGTCCAAGTCAATTTATTACGACTTCAAGGGTATTGTGCCCATATGTTTACAATCTATGGGAATAATTGAGGGGTGGGGTGTGCCGGGCACTCTCGGACCATCCCTCGGAAGTGGGCTGGGAGCTTTGTTTGGCCATTTGCCATAGGACAATGATTCCTTTATCTGTGAACATATGGATTTGATGAAACTGTCACTTGGGGAGTACAGTGCAACAAGCGTGGGCCTTTCCATTTCCATAAGAAAATTTCCATAAGTTATAGCAACATAGTAGCCTTTACCTTCTGTGTAACATCATGAAAAGTTCTTACAGGCATTACAACTTTTTACTGTACTTTTGAGTAGAGTCTGGCTTCACAACTCATATTAAGACAGGGAAGTTATGACTGCATCCCCATCATGAATTTACAATGAGACACCAAGTCACAACAAAGGAGCAGAGACCAGGGGACTCTGAGGCCCCCATGACCTACTTGTCTTCCAGTGGGCAGAGGCAGCCTGGAACACTTGCTAAGATTCAGGAAGAAGTATAACGAAAATAGCTGATGCAGCAAAATCTTACCAACAATGGCTAAGAAAACAGATGGGATAATGGATTCTTTCTTAATATAATTTTAAGAAAAGCATAAAGCCACCTTGCTGAAAAATCTTCCCCATCAGTATCTTTTTAAGTTCAATTCTTTTCACTCACAAGTCACTCTTTAAGAGGGGCAGGCATGGTGGTACCTTCCTGTAACCCAGGGGTTGGGAGGCAGAGACAGAGGGAGCACAAGTTTAAGGCCAGCTGGAAAGGAGGAGAAAAAAAATGAGAGGAGAGGGGATTAAAGAGAAGAGGATCGGGAAAGGGAAGAAGGAACTAAGAACAGACTCATCAATTTTGAAGCTTGATAAAATAAATAAATAAATAAATAAATAAATAAATAAATATAAAAAGCACTGCAATTTCTTCCATTTCCTAGCCAGAAATTGCTAAACAATTATTTTCCTGTATTAACGTTTCTATAGTAAACATCAAAGTAAGCTCTGAATATAGGAGAGATGCTGGCACAGAGAGCACAGCATCAGAGGGGACTGGCAGTAGGCGATCTGCTGAAAGCTTTGAAGTCATCTTATTTTCTGCCACAATGTCTTAGGGGCTCAGGACTCAAAGTAAGATGGCACCTCTAACGTGTTGGACCACCACTGCCCAAAGTTAAAAACCAGATCAGGGCAGCCCATCTCTAGTTAGTCAGAGGGGTGACAGCCTAACGGTGACTCATCCAGGCTCTCAACATCACAGCTCTCCTCCTAAGGACGACAGGACAACCAAGGGCAAGGGGTGCTGGAGGATATTGACTCTGAGTCATTTTGCTTTTTGTGGGCAGTCCTGTTAAGAGTATTTCTAGAAAAGGGGAGATTAAAGTATTTGTGTTTCCTCTGCCCTCCTTCCAGCCTCCTTTGCAAACCCAGGAATAATAAAGAATTGGCCTGTAACAACATTTGCAGCTCTGCAGGGAACAGCATACACAGCCTTCTGCCCACCAGGTCACAGCTCCTTCACCTCTGCCTGAAGCCCCTACCTACTCACTATGCTAGTGTTGACCTTGCGCCTCTCCTTTCCCTCACACAATCTTATTTCTATGCTATTAGCATCTCTGTGTCATGACATACACATCTATCTGTTTTTCTAATTTGAAATTGACAACACGAAATAACAGCGCGGATCAAGAGACTTGCAGGCTGAGGTCTTCAATTCAAGGCCCATTGCCACCTGGGCAGCCCTGGCAAATCCCCTCATGGAGTGGAGCTTCCAGTTTTTCATCTATGAAAACGCCTGGCTGTCTTCCAGGCAATGGGGTAGATATGCTGTTACAGTCTGCATAGCTATCAGCGGCAACAGGCAACACTCCACTCTGCTGGTGTCCTTCCCAGCACCCTGAGGCCTGGAGCTGCCTGTCTTGTCTCATAGAAGCACACAATGCCAGGCTGTAGGAGCCCATCTATCTCACAAGGCTACCACATATTTCAAATCTCATAAACTGTGATGGCTTTTTGACACTGCAAAGCACCCTGTTCTTGTGGTTGATCCAGAGACTGCGTGTCTTCTGTATGTCCTGCATCTGCTCTGACTATGCACCTCCCCCAGACCAGAGCAACTCTGCTAAAATGCCAGTGAATACCTTACATAAACACAAACCTTCTCCCAAGCTTCACCATATACAATCAGAAATCAAGATTCTATGCCTATCACTATAAAGACACCCATCAAAAAGACGCCAGGAATTTGGACTTGTGCACCCTCAGACGGGAGAGGAGATAAGTAGCTCAGAGCCAGAAGCAGCTCTGAGCAGAGTCACAGCAAACCTCCACCACTTCTTATAGACAAAGCCCTCACTGAGGACTTGGTATCATGTCCCCCTTCTCTGCAACCATAGCCTACACCTCTGCCAGAGCTGCTGAACTTCATCATTCAGCAAACAAGAAAGAACCAGAATCCCCCAATGGGACTTGTTTTCAGAGCCTATCTAAAATCTCTGATTGCCCAACAGAGAGCACCAGGGAGACCAAAGAGGGCGGGTGCTGTGTGACATCTGAAGCCACTAATTGCCCATCCTCCTTGCAGCAGTATGCTGAGAGAGTCCCATCTTCTTCCCCAAGTAGGAGCTAACAGGTCCGCCTGTGATTAACAGCATTTACACTGGTGCTGACCCAACCCGCTCTGCATCTGCAGCTGCTGACGCCTCTAAGAGGTTCCTTTGGTTTACAACAAAGCAAGTTCAATAATTAATGGCCTTAAGAGAATTCTGATCCACAGCCTCTTTCATAGGGGCTCCAAAGGCATTCCCAAACTAGAAAAATGTCGCAAGTAGAAATAAATAAAACACCATTTCTCACACTTTATCATTCAGCCAGGTGCCGCAGGTCCCACCGCCAACTCTTCTCTAACGCTCTGATAAAGTGGGTAAGAAGTAGCCAGGTGCTCATGGGTGCTTTGAGCAATATTTTACAAACATGAAAGAGAAATAAATATCAGAGTGCTGTGGAGTTGGCAGTGGTTTCCCCTGAAAAGTTTGAAATATCTTTTCTGCCGCTACTCAAATTCTATTATATATATTTTAAACAACTGGCTCAGGCGCGATTGATCATTCCAGAGTAGAAAAAAAGCATTCATCTATTTAACATTATTTACTAAGCATCTACTATGTACTAGACAGCATGCTAAGGTCTGCAGAGAAAATTTTAAAAAAAAATCAAAATCTTTTATCTGGTGATTCCATATCCTGACATACTCACAGAGGTAATGAGTGTATAGGAGATATGTATGTATGTATATGTATATATGTATATATGTATACATATATATATATATATATGCAGATAGATAGATAAAAAGATATCCCTATATCAATACAGAATTTTCCTAGAATTCTTGTTGCTCTCCACTTTACAAGATAATTCTAAACTTTTGAAGCATCTTGAAGGTAAAGGCAGTTCTACTCAGAAAAGGTATTTTATACGGTAAATTAATGGTCACCTAATTGAGTAGAAAGAAGTCCTGTGTGTTTATACTCCATTTTCCTTTACAGGTTCTAACCTTTGTCCTTCAAAGACAAAGATTTCTGTCTAGGCTCTGGAATCTGCTGGGTACTGTGATAGATACAGATACAACAGAAACCCAAGCTGGAGGCCAGAGGCCCCGCCTCATGAAACCCACCACCACAGCCAGCTTTGACCTAACAAGCATAGTGAAGAGACCAGTGAGCAGGCGTTAGTCTGTCTGTGCAGACAGGAGCTGATGTCCTTTACTGCTCCAGGTGAGATCATCAGAACTTCTGATGTTTTCCCAAGCCTCATGACCATCTTTGGAACCCTCACCTACACCACTGGTCAGCACACCATTACTAGCGGCAGCCCAGGGAAGACATTCAGACAGCTGTTCACCAACAATTACTTGAATCACTTGCATTCACTTGAATCATGGAGTCCTAAGTTCCAGATACCCTCAAAGGATATACGGTAGCATTTAACACTTGAAACCCAGGGGAGTCGTCCAAAGCCCATTCCACCAACTCCCCAACTCCTAGAACCTTCAAACTCAGTATTAAAGGACCACAAGTTAATTTGCTTTTTAATCCAGACACATTAGCCTTTGGTTCTGTATTACCATTTTGGTGTGGTCTGGCTTATGCTTGTACTGGCCAGCCAGGAAGGATTCCCACGTCCTTGCCCACCTGTGTGATCCAGAACAGATCCCAAAGAAACCAGCAATGGCACTTAGTCACAGAAAGCATCAAGCTGACTTTATTTCCCTCAAAAAAAAAAATCTTATTGAGATTCAGAGAAATAAGAGAAAACTTATTTGTGAGATTTGTGTTTGCCTTAATGATTCGCAGTAGAATTTGCTCCACTTAGGTATTTATCTTAGTATCTTCTTGGATCTGAAAACTTCTGCTTCTGGGTGTTTGTATGTGGAGATACTGGAAACAGCCTCATTTCTAATTCAAAGTGTGAGTTTTCCCCTGACTTCCTCTGAATGATGAACTGTGCCATATCTGTGTGCTCCCTCTAACACCCCCCTAGTCATCCCCAGCTCAAGTGTTGAATGCTGAGGTATCCTTTAAGGGTATCTGGAACTTAGGGCTCCATGATTCAAGTGCGTCAGTTTCCACTCTCTGCTGCCTCTCACCCTAGACTCTGAAGCCACATAAGCATTTATAATACTCCAGCCTGCTCAGACGCCACTCCCAGTGTTATAACTTAGACAGTCAGTGTCCCCCAAAGGCCATGGACTACAGGCTTGGATCCTGGGATAGCATGATTTAAATGCAGGTTTTTGCACAAGGTCATGTCCATTACACAGACTCGCCTAATGTCTCCATTTCTTCTTGCTTCCTGGCTCCTGATATAAGCTATCTGCACTGCACTGCATGCCTGCCATGATGAACTGCCCTTAGGACAAGCCCAAAGCAACAGGGCTACCCAATCTTAACACTTGGCTCTCCAGAACGATGAGTCTCTTTCTGAGTAATTATGAGCTGGGCGCATCTAAAGTGTTGGAAGGGACGGTAGAGATGGAATCCTTTGAGCTCACATTTCAATATCATTGCTTGATGGATAAACAGTGAGTGTCCAGCTAGCCACTCATTGGGTCACTTCCCACTTACGAAATAAATACAGATGTACTGTTGGAAAAATAATCAAATAAGGTGATAGATGTGCTTTATAAACTACAAAGAATCGGAGCTTCCTCCCAGTATTGTGAAACTTAAGTAAGAAACTGTATTTTCAGAGTTAAAGAAAAACTGGGTGTTTAATATTCAAATGATTCAGTTGTAAAATGTGAGAAATTAAAGTTGCTTACTGTTATTAGAGCTCCATGGCTATTTATTTGCAGCTGAGCCATTTACATCTGGCCTAAATGATCAGCTGCCATTACCCATGCAGAAGCTATAGTAACACCCAGGGTCTGTGTCAGGGCAGAGGCTTGCTGTGAGGGTGTGTGGGCACGGCACTTGTAAGATGTTCATATCCCTCACTCCCACAGAGATGGTGTAATCCCCACTCACTCAATATAGTTTCCCTGGATCCTAAGAATAGCTATCCCTGCTTACATCACAGGGAGCACAGTGAAGGCCGACCCCACCCCCTCAGCCCCACCAAGTAGCCACCAGAAGCACCTGCCACCTGTGGTCCCTTACCCTGTACCCTGGCTGGGAGGCCCACCACTCAGCCTCCCCAGATCCAGCTCTGACACTGAGGGCAGTGTCCTGGCTTCCCCTGAGGAAGATTTCTCAGACCTGGAAAGTTCTGCAGTGGGAACTTTCCCTGTGGGAAGACCCCCCCCTCTGCCGCCACTGTGCAAGCCTCCAGGGCATCCTTGAGAGGAGTCCCTGAGTCTCTGAGGAGAGAAGGGGTGCCTTCCTAAGGCAACTTGAAATCTAAAGGGGCTTCATCTTTTACAGTAATTGAATGTCATTTTTAAAAATGTTAAAGTCCTAGGAAGACATACTACACCAAAGTGAAAGGGCTTCTGAGAAATAATTATTAAAGCTTGTAAGTTAATAACGGCTTTGCACAGTGTACTACTGGAGATAATTCCATTATCCCAGAAGCTAAAAACTGATGTTCAGTATCTTGGTGAATGCCAGGCCACAGCTCCTGAAACTGCACCCTTGGCCCCCACACTGTGTTAAGTGCTTCTCTCCTCCAGGAAGCCATCCCAGAATTCCTCCCACCAAGTGAGTCATGTCGTTCACTCTAGACACCACCCGCCCCCACTCCCTCCCACGGTCCCCCCACACTGCCTACCTTCCTCTACTTCTTCCGGAAGAGTCTTAAATTAACACCTGGGTGAGTTATTTTGGCTTTCATTAAAAGACCAGCTATCTTTTACTAAGGAAAAAGTGAGTGAAAATGTGTGGTGTCCAAGCACTGCCAGGGTCAGAGGGGTCTGGGCAGGAAGCCTTTCCAGGCACTTTTCAAATCACGTTAACAAACAAACAAACAAACAAACAAAGGAACAAACGGAACAAAAACCTCATACTGTTAGCACATATTCATCGTGTAATATGATGCCTTTCATTATGATGTTTTCATTGTCCTGCACGACAATGAAAACATTGTTACGCCCTCTGCTCATGGTTCCCCCTCTTACCTTCTTGTCCCCCTGCACCACAGCTCCCTCCCTCTTCTCAAATGTCCCTTCTGCTTTCAGACCATACAACTGCACTTTTAATCTAGATTTAACATATGAGGGGAAATGTACAGTCCTCCTTTGAGCCTGTCTTACTTCACTGTGCTAAGCTCTGGTTCTATCCATTTTCCTGCAGTGATATACTTTTGTTCTTCTTTATGACTGAACAAAACTCCACAGAGGAGTTGGGGAAATGGCTCGGTTGGTAAAGCGCTTGTCAAGCAAGCATGAGGATCTAAGTTTAGATGCCCAGCACCTACGCAAAAGCCAGGCATGGTGGAGCACATCTGTAATTTTAGCACTGGGGAGGTGGAGGCAGGAGGATTCCTGGAGCTTGTTGACAGCTACTCTTGGCAAATTGATAAGCTCCAAGTTCAGTGAGATGCGGTCCCCAAAAATAAAGAGCAATAGAGAAAAAAGAGAAGTTACATCACTAGCCTGTGACCTTTAATGTTCTCAATGTTCTCTCTCTCTCTCTCTCTCTCTCTCTCTCTCTCTCTCTCTCTCTCTCTCCCTCTCCCTCTCCCTCTCCCTCTCCCTCTCCCTCTCCCTCTCCCTCTCCCTCTCCCTCTCTCTCTCTCTCTCTCTCTCTCTCTTTTTCTCTCTCCCATTGAAACCACTCCCTTTCTTCTCTCCCCAGAAATGACTTTATAGATGCTTTGCTTCTTTATACATATAACTTTTTATTCTTCCACCCTCCATATGCTCAGGGGAAAAGGTTTTTTCCCCTGAAGAAGCCCCTATAGTCTTAGCTCATAGCAGCAGGAGCACAGAAAGCCCCTGTCCATATACTGACCAGTCTTCTCTCAGAATGAAGCCCAAGATGTCTGAAATCTGACCTTCCATCTGTCACTTGATCTCCCATCTTTCACTCCTCCAATTCTGTAGACTGAAGATGGAATGGCAGAGCAAGAAGACTCCAGGGGTCTACTTGGTGATGAGCAGATGTTAATGTGAACTCCAGAAAGGATAGAGGTGACTTAGCTTCAACGCAGAAAGAAGCCTAGGATCACAGCCCCAGGTGCTTTGGTGGCTAGGAGAAACCCCAACACAAGTATGAACAGCTCACCATCTGACTCTACCTCCAATACCAAGGGTCCAGCTCATCTCATCAGAGCCCCCAGTGGTGGACTGCAGAGGAGACAGGGCTTACTTAGGTTAAGAAAAACCAGGCTAGAACCCTACTATGCACAGCACTATATAAGCCAAACGACTTGGGCATGACACTAGACTGTTTGCCTCAGTTTCTTGATTTGTAAAACATTAGCTATACTAGTGTAGGGGCTGATATGAAGATGTTCCTATAAAACTCTGGCAAAAAAAAAAGAATCTATATCCTAAACAAACAAACAAAACCAAGTTATAATACAATCATTATCACTAAACTATATTTCCAGGTTCTTTTTTTTTTTAAATCAAAAGGTCTAGACAGTTTTATCTTCATTTTTTATTTATTCCTTGAAATTTTCATAGATATAAAATGTATCTTGATCATATCCACCCTTCACTATGCCCCTCCAACTCTCCCCAAGACCCATTCCCCAGCAAATCTCCATCCAACTTCACTTCCTTCTTTTATAACATTTTACTTTTAGCCCACTGAGTCCAATTAATGTTGCTCATATGCACATGGGCAAGAACCACCTTCCAATGGCCACACTCTCAGCAGCCAGCAGCTCCATGAGTTCTGACCAAGCCTATAGTACCAGTCAAGAAGTCCTTTCTGTTGAGTAAGCCTCAAATCCAATCAAGAGAGAAGTTGGTTACCACCATAAGCACCCTTCCCACTATTACTGGTCAGTTCAAGAGTGATTTCTCTGTGTCCTGCAACCCATGTATGTATGGTCTGTTTAACAATCCAGTCTTCCCATCTAGTTCTGCTGGCCAGCCAGGAGCCATGGCAGCCTCTATTGCTTTAGATGCCTCAGGGCCTCTCTGATTAATATATCGTAGGGATGTATCCTGTGCCTGACACTGAGAGTCTCATTCAATCACTGTCCTCATTTGAGCCTCTGTTTCTATGATAAAATGCCAACCAAAACCAACTTGATAGAGGGAAGGATTTATCTGGCTTACACTTCTACAATACAGTACCACACCCAGATAAATAGATTTTTATCTTGAGAAACGCACCCCTAACTTTGCTGACAACCTATTCTTCCACACTGAGAAATGTTCCTGGTCTTGGATCTGCTCCTAGAAACCAATTTAAATTTATGAAGCTTCTGGTACTTATGATAAAGTGAAAGTAAATCTAACTGAAGTAAAGACCTACATTCCCATGACAACTTGCTCACTCCCAACTCATATGTTACCCTGGCTCTAGCTCCTTAAAGAAACCCTTGGCTATTCAGAAGTACCAGAACAGAACTTAAAAAGCAGAGGAAGAAAAACAAAACAAAACATTAAATCAAGGAACACACCCTCTACAGCCAAGGTCAACACCAGGAGGGGCAGCGGGGCAGCAGGGCTTCCACGGTGGCGTGGCGGAAAGACTCCACCCATTTAGCACTTTGAACAGAAGCTCCTTCCCAACTGGAAGCACAGAGCTACTAAGCTGGCACATACCCAAAACAGAGAGGTGGGTAAAAATAAAGTTACCACTGCTCCCGTGAGAAGGCCAGGAAGAGAACATATTGAAACAATCATGGCCTGCAGCCCTGCTAACACCCAGGCGACTAAGTGACCTCAGCCAGGAGACACTGAGCAATGTTGCCTTGCTTACTGGGATCTCCCAATGGCAGCCCAATAGGGGTAAAACCCCTAGTCTCCATCAGCCAGTGTTGCCAGCTTTCTGTCTCATTCCTGTCTTTCCTCATACGTACTCGTAATATATACAGACATAGCTCTTTCACGTGAACATTATTTCCCCCACTCTCCTCTCTTCTGTGCTCTGCCTTCATAGGTCCATTTCCCTCTCATCCTTAAGATCATCTAAGTCCAAGTCCACAGCGAGTATTTTCTTCGCTGCTTTCATGGTACCTTCCAACAATGCATCCCTCCCCTTCATCACTGTTCCCATTTTGCTCATAAAAGAGCTTGTGTGGTTATTCCTATTCAATAGGCATTTGTTGAGTAAGTTACACTACCTCATAATCAAGGACTTTTCTAACTGAACCAAATGAGTATCCGCAACAGAGACAAGAGAGCTCTGGCTTGGGCTTCAGATCTTTTATTCTCCTGTGGTAGCTCAGCCCTTAAAAACTCTCACACTTGCACATTCCCAGGGCTTGCTCTTGCTCTCAAGCATCCTGCCAACCACACCTGCTGGCCTCTGGTTGAAGCTGCTTCCCATTGGTAAAGAATGTGTAAAGCACATAAGCTCCAAGGCTCTCAAATCCCAGCTTTGTAAGTGCCTAACATCCTGAGTCCTTAGGAGTCTTCACTAGACCCCATCAAGCCCTGAGAGCAGCCTAGTCCATCTTCCCCACTCTGTGTTCACAAGCTCAGCACCACCCGCCCCTAATGAGAGCAGCTCCCTCAGCCTATGCACAGTGATCCTCTCCGAGATGCCCAGAATGTTGTCTAGAGAAGAACATATGTGCAAGAGAGCTCATGATCTCCCTAAACCCATTTGCCTTTCCCCCCATTCAATTCCATCATACAAACAGGTACCGAGGGGTGCCTGCCTTCCAGATGAATGGCCAGCAGAAGTGAACAGCAGGAGATAAAACCAACCAGCTATGGGAGTTTTCGGCTGGAGTGGTCAATGGCCGCTCTATCAGATTACACCTGGGGTAACAGGGGAGGTTTAGGAGTGTCCAGTCACTGAGTTAGCAAAGGCATTTTAAGATTAACTGGCATTTGTGGTGTGTGTGTGTGTGTGTGTGTGTGTGTGTGTGTGTGTGTTTCATCTGAGGACCCAAGGGAACCTGGGAGGGCCTGGTAGCATGGTCCACCCAGAGCTTAAAGCAGGGTAGTAAAAACTACATCCTACAGATGACTATAATTTATCTCTGACATAAATTCTCTCAATTTAATGTTTCAGACCTGGACTATCTCCACTCTTTCTGAAGTGGCAGCTACAATCACTTTTACTGCCTAAAAAGAGGACTCTCTTTAACATTTGACCCGGGATCTACTCTCTATCTACCAGCCCCTTCAAGAGTTCTACTACCTCAGCCCCTCCCTCCATAGGTTAAGATTGACTTTCACTACCACCCTTGGATCCTTCAGGCCTGATGTGGTCAATAAGAATAGATTTCAGCAGATACTGCCCAAAGTCTGAAGATTTATCAGCTCCAGAGCTTTCTAATGCTTGTCAATTAGTGTGTCCATTTTTCAGGGCTGGCCATGGAAGTCCTTAACTTACTTGACAGAGAAAGAACTCCAGCAAGGCAGGAAGCACCTTGGGCTTGGCTGCCTGAGCCAGCAGGGCTGCCTCCTCAGAGGAAGCCCAGTTCAGCTGCCTGGCAGCAGCCTCAAGGTGAGGAGGCAGGGCCTTAGAAGGCACACTGATGGCCCACCCCCACCCCTAGAAACAACCAAGTTCACAGAGAAACCTAACATAAAGTTTGTCCCCAGTGCCAAGGGACAAAACTTCAAGGCAAATGGAGCTAACTTCTTGCTTTATCTGCCTAGACATGGTCTTAGTGCCTGGTAGTATGAACCTCGCAGAACCTACCTACCCTTTCAGGACCCAGGCCTCCTCTTGACTGTGCGGGCATTATCTTCTTTTCCGAAAGGTAGATAATAGATCATTGAGATTGAGAGTTAGTAGCTAATGTTTTAAGAGATAAACATGAATAAGCTAAACCAATGTGCTATTTGTTTCTCATCAAGGAGGGCAGCTGAGGCAGAAAGACTAAGTGTTTCATTTAAAGTCACAGAGCTGTGTTAGAGTCATGAGTTAACCCAGCCATGTTGACTCAAAGCCTCCTCATGCTTAGCCATTTAACATACTGTCAAAAAAAGAAACTCACTCTGCAAAATAACCACTGGGCTGCCAATCAGGGAAATCATCAACTATCTTACGCACTGTAAATCCTGTGAACCGCAATAGTGACATCAACGTTAGGAAGGTAACCATCTGCGTTCTGATTAGATTTAAGGCTCATTCCACAAGTTAAACACGTGTAGAGCACTGTAAATATGGCCAGTAACTCACTTGATTATTGTAGGTTTGTCTTTGGTTTTTAAAGGAGAAAGCCATATGGAAGCCTACTATTTTATAAGATATATTGTTATAGATATATATAGACTTAGGAGTTTAATTGGAGTTATCCCAGAAACTGTAAGTTGCCAAATAAAAAGTCTGGGGCCAGTAGGGGATAATTCTCCTCTAGTCATTGGTCAGAGTTCTCTCAGAGACCCCCAAAACAACACAAGCTAAGGTCATTGCCCTTGGCTGCTCCCCAGATCTTGATAAGACCCTATTGCTAAAGATAGCACAAACACTGTCATAAGACCTGAAAAAATAAAGTCAGAACTGACCAGGAGGCTTCCTCTCTACTGGACAGCGATCATAGTACCAGGAGGTGCTGTAAAGGCTGCCAGTCAGGAGGTCATCAGCAACTGTCTCGTCTGCTGTAAATCCTGTAAATTACAGTAATAACTGCAATGGTGGCATGAACAACATGGGGGTAACCATCTGCGTTCTGATTAGATTTAAGGCCCACTCCACAGGAATATTGTACAGGTACTATAAATACAGCCAGGAACTCATGATTGGGGAGCTCACATGTCCTAGGGGTAAACGTAATACTATAATTTTTGGACACAGTATCAAACTGTCCTCCAAATTCCTATCTTTCTACCTGTATCTTAGTGTATCTTCAGACCTTATCAGAGAAGTTTCTTTGTGCAGTGGATGATGGCTGATGCAGAAACTCAAGAGGAAGTGACCATGGAGTGCTCGGCCATGAATAAGACACTTATAACATGCTGTCTCCATGGTGCTCATCACAGAAGAGAAAAGACCGTAAAAGCCAGAGGAGTTGAAGCAAAAATAACATTTTCCGGACTTGATGGGACTGTTGTGTTCAAAAAGGACAGAAGCTACATGAAGACCACTTCAGTTCACTTTCACCCCATATTTCCCACCTCCCTCCCAAACTGAGCTATACTCAACTGACTGTGAGCGCAACCCCCAAAAACAATGAGTATAACATGCCTCCTTTGGTCCTGCTTGAGACGTCTTCTTTGAGGGATTACTATGAGTTAGCAATCTATGGCAAAAACTCAACTAGTAAGGAGAACTTCTACAGTGAAGTAAAACTGTAGATAGATATAGGATATAGGAAAGAGGGAGGGAAGACAGCCCAAGTCTATAGATGTTGCCCGCTCTTCACATGGACACTATAGAGGACAGGATCAAGGGGGGAGAAATATCCCTTCTCCTGAGGATGCTTGTCTCGAAGGGATGATATGAAGCCCATCTAGTGCCTAAAAGGCCAAGAAGCAAGCCAGCACTCACCAAAGACTGTCTTGGTACCTGACGCCTCACCTTCTAGGTCTCCTACTTCTAGAAATGAGTGGCATATTAGAGCAAGGGCAGCCTTCTAGCCCTGCAGGGAAAGAGAGGCTCATGTTCCCACGGAGGAACCTAAAACCTAACATGCTCCTCCTCTGGCCAGCTGCAGTCCACTTCTGCTAAAGATCTACAGAGGACTCAGCTCGTGCAGTGCAGTCCATGGTGACTAGAAAGCACTGTTATGGTGATAAGAAGCATTAGGCTCTATATTCTGTGCATTTATAAATGAAGTGATTTGTAATATGATCATGTTTAAAAATGAATTTTTAATAAAGTAATTATTTCTGATGTAATTTTAATCTCGAATGTTTTTGAATTAAGGATGTTTATTATACTTTGATCATGGGTTATCTCGAACTCTCAGTTTTTAAGTCACAAAGTATGTTTTCAAACCCATGGCTCGTCTTTCCCAAATTTTTTTTAAGTCTGAGTCCCTGCCTTCTCTACTCTACCTCCCCACCTTGCTGGTTGTGATTAGGACCAAAGGCCCAATCCTCATTGTCTACATTTCTACATTTCTAAATTACATGTATTTATTATTCACTTGAGTGTGTGCACGTATGCCTGGTTGTGGGCACAGAGTTCCGAGAGCAGTGTGCAAGATTTGATTCTCTCCTTCAACCCTGTGAGTCTCAAAGGCTGAACTCAGGTCCTCAGGGTTAGCAGCAAGTGCCTTTACCCGCTGAACCATCTCACCAGCCAAGGACAAGCTGGGCTTTTTATTTGGTTGGTTGATGTGTTGGTTGGTTGGTTGGTTGGTTAGTTGGTTAGTTGGTTGCTTGCTTAACTAGTTGGTTTGGTTTGGGATTGTTTGAGATACACTAGCCCTGTTCTCATGACCTTCCTGCCTCAGCCTCCTGAGAGCTGGAAGTACAGGTTTGTGCCACCACACCCAGCTCTACATTTTTTTGCATCACTGGGCACATGTAGGTCCCCAGGTAGAACAAGAACCATAATTACATTTGTCTCTATGTCTCTCTGTTTTTTTCTAAGATTTATTCTTTTTTTTTTTTTATGTGTAGGAATGTTTTGTCTGTGTGTCGGCATGAGCACCACATTTGTGCCTGGTGCCCATGGAAACCAGAACAGAGCATCAGATCCCCTGATATTAGAGTTACAGATATTTGTGAACCATGATGTGGGTGCTGGGGATCAAACATGGGTCCTCTGGAAGAACAGCCAAGTGTTTTTAATCACTGAGCCATCTCTCCAAGCCAATGACTATGTTTCTTAACTGTTAACTCAAGGTAAACCCAGTATAGTAGACATAATTGCCCCACTCATGACTATTTACACCCTTCATTCTTGCTCTCAGTCCTTATATTTTGTTTAGAAATCAAGTATCGTGTGCTTTAGGAAGACAACTTCCAGCCTCATGTGTAGTGACTGCAATTAGCTCAGAAATTGTATCCCCTGCTAGATTTATTTAGGAATTGCTGGTGATATAATGGCCTTGGAATTATGAAAAAAATAAAGTCTAAAGGACATCTAGGAAATATTTTCTTAATCTTGAAGGGAACTAAGTGTAAAGAAGCAGGATCTCTGTGATGTCAATCTCATATGCAGCATGTGGGATTATGTTTGTGATGTCAATCTCATATGCAGCATGTGGAATTATGACAGCCAGCTTGGTACTATAAGCATGGTAGAATAGAGAGATGCCAGGAATTAGGTCCCAGGCTCTCCATTTCTTGTAATGGCAGGAGAAGAGAACAGGACCAATCCTTTCCATTGAGAACAACTGTGTATTATGTTTGTTTTTAATCTTCCTGAAAGCATTAAAAAAAAGAAAAACCAATAAGGCAACAAAGAGTCAGTAGGTCAAAACCCAGGAGAAGCTGAAAATCCAAAGAGACCCAGAACACAAAGTGACTTCTACATGAAGAACATTTGCCAATAGGCAAGAAACAGAAGCAAATTTAAGCCATGCTTTAGAAAATCAGAAAAGATGAACGGAATGAGATCAAAAGTTCAGAACCTGCCCAAGGAGAAGGCATTCTCACATGAATAACGATTCCAAGCTAAGCTTCTTCCCAGGGGAACAGCATTATCTTCAAAGTAAAAGCATCCTGGAAATAAGACAGCTCTCTGGAAAACCTGAGACTCAAGTTGCCTGCGGTGGCTCCAAGGCATCCAAGCACTCAACTCAGGTTTAGGTGGAACTGGACCTGTGGTGTCAACAGGAGCCTGACAAAAGAGAGGAGAAACTGCTCCAGGAAAAACGTCACCATTCTAGGTTTCAAGGAACTGAGGTCTTGGAATCGACTTCCTAAAAGCATTAGCAACCCAGGACCCAACAGGATAGCAACCATTACACAGTCAACAGCTGGGGGGGGGGGGGGCAAAGAAGTGAGTCCAGAACACAAAGCAACCTTTGTCTGAGCGCATCTGCCAATCTGCAAGAAACAGCGGTCATTATGGAATTTTCTCCCCACAAAAGCTTTCTCAAACATAGTGAACATGATGTAATAAAAAAGTAACCAAACACCAAAGGAAAAGCAAAGACCACCAAAACCCGCAGACCACAGACAAGACCTACACCTACGGTAGTTACGCCACCGCACTGACTTATATATCAAAGCATTATTCCATATAAGGTAAATATATTCAATTTTTACTTGTCAATTTTACCTAACTTAATATGGAAAAACAAAAGGAGTTAGATATACAAAACCCCACAGCCTAGAATTAGCAAACAAAAACTATAAAACAAGTATACTATGTTAAAAAAAAAATTAAAGACAAGTTTAAAAGGTTTTCATGAAACTGGAGGGTAAATTGGAAAACAGTTAAGTATTCTGGCACCAGAACATACAATAATTGATATTGATAACTCAATGCACACATTTAATTGCAGATTAGACGTATCTAAGTAGGTAGTTAATAAGCCAGAAGATAGATTGGAGAAAATTGTCTAGAGTGCATCATAAACATAAAATTATGAAAAATGCAGAAATAACAATAAAGAATACATAAGATCCAATAAGAAATCTCAATATTAATCAATGTAAGAGGAGGAAATGGAGGTAATGGTATAGAATTTTCTAAAAACTGATGACTGCAGCATCTCATGGGTGTGATGAATCTGACGAACACAAGCAGATGACATAAGAAAGAATCTGACAATAGGGAGATGCTGTTCAACTCCCCAGCTTCCCACATTAAGAGATGGTGGAGAAGAAGACATCCACTTATTGTTTAAGTCAGCTTGAGCTTGAACTCAGTTATATGTAGCCAACAGCATCGTAGGTGATACCCACAGGGAAAACAGAGTATCCGTCATTTGTGGGGTGGTGCCACAAATAGATGGTATTTGGTTTCTGAGTGAGTACACCAGGGACAGGGTTCAGTTGGTAAAGTGCTTGCTTTGTAAGCATGAGGACTGGAGTCTGATACTGAAAGCTGGGCATAGTGGCATATACTAGCTATTCCAGCACCAGAGAGCCAGACACTGGGTCCTTGAGGCTCACTGGCCAGTTAACAGTCTACTCAGCAAGTCCTGCGCCAAGTGACAGACTCAAAAACAAAAAGTGTCCTCTGGCTTCCACATGATCACACACAAAACGGGTGGGGGCTCTAATTAATGTCTTCCTGACATTTATAATTATTACAACTATTTATCCTTGGTATAAGGTAGGAAGGGCAGGGAGAGCCAAGCAGAGCACCCAGGGGGTGCTTGTCCTGGGCCACCGAAGCAGAGCATAAAACCAAGGGAGAAATATCTCAGCCTTTTGTTTGTCTTTGTTCTGGAATTTCTCTATAAGGCTAGCATTGAACTTCAATTTTCCCAAGAAAATTAGTGTCTCCATGTATTCAGGGCTCCCAGTCTCTCACATATTCCAGGTGTCCAAGACATACTTAAACAGGGATCAGAGCAAGCTCACATCACGTAATCCTCATGTACCATGCCCACACCTACTTTCTTAACTTTGATCTCTTCAAGTCCAGAAAGCTTTCCAAGGCAAAGAACACTCAAGCAGGGAGAATACTCGCCCCTGAGGCCCAAACACAGAAGGAGCCACCTTGCTCCCCACACTCCTGCTGTGCATAGGCTCCTCCAGACCTGGCCAAGACTCCTGCAGGAACAGCAGCATCATTTGGGATGATCTCCCTGTGGTAGAGGAGTCAACACCAGGACTCTTGTTTATTTATGTTCATCACTAGGCAGTGATGGAGAGGGAGGGGGAGGGGAAGAGTCAGAAAAGAAAGGTCTAGCAAAGTTGTGGTGGGCCAGAGACTGGTGGAAGAAATATCTTTATAATTTCACTGCTTTCCAACTACACTGTCTGTAGCTGGAGCCCCCTGGGTGGAAGGTTTGTATATTATTGGAGATAAGAGTTTGTAACCCTAGTTATGTCTCCAGAGCATTTGCCTTTGCTCATCTTGAAACTTCTAGCAAGAAAAAAAAAAGTGTGGTTTCCATTACAGTGTCACCAAGGGACTTGTACAGGGTTTGGATCATTAAAATAAAAACATTGATGAGTAAGCCATGCCACTTTGTCTCCAAGACTTACATCCTTCCTCCACCCCTGGCCCTGGGCTTTATTTTGAGACAGGCTCAAAATAGTTTATAAAATATGGAGTTCATTATCCCAGTTAACAGACTTCATTTTGCATGAATGTAGATTAAAAGCCCCATGCCAATTTTTCCTCCTGGGTTTCTGGGGAAGATACTCCACTGCCCTTGCCTGAGCTGGGTTCTTGGGGATAAAATTCTATTGTGGCAGTAGAGAGGCAGGAGGCCCCACTTCTAACTCATGCTGTTGCATGATTATTACCATGAAGGATGAAGTACAACTCTGCCATTGGGGCTTCTCAAGTTTGCTTGGATCCTTAAAAGTTTGAATCTAAACTAGAATTAATTCATGATTTCTTAAGTCTGCTCATTCTTCCAGATTCAGTGACAACAGCAAGATTAATGGGATAAAGCTGGAGTTGGCTGTGGTGGCACATACCACTAATGCCATCATTTCAGAATATGAGACAGAAGCAGTTCTAAGTTCAAGGTGAGCCTGAGCTATAGAAAGACTGTCAAAAAAAAAAAAAAACCAACCCAGTAGCTGTAGCTTAGTGTAGACTACTTGTCTAGCACATACGATCCCTGGATTCTCACCTCAGCCCTGAAAGGGATGGAGGGAGAGGAAGTGGTAGAATGGGGTTGCAAACAGAGGACTATAATGAAGTAAGGCCTCAACTTGGGGTTTTCTGACATCACGTCTTCCTCAGCTAATAACTATGGTTTTGTGAATTTAACCATCTCTTCAGTATTGAGTTTCCTTATCCCTTCCATCTACACTGTCATTTCTCTAGGAAACAAATATGCATGTAAAGAGAGTATAGAGAACAGGACTTTCTTCCCATTGCTGATCTTACTCCCCTTGATGTCTCTCAGTTCAGCCCTGCCATGCCCCAGCCTCATTTCCTTACAGAGCATCACTTTATGCCTTACCATCAGAGTCCTCTTCCTTCACTCTGTCCAGATCCTTGAAGATCCAAGTGCTCAAGTCAGAGCATACAGTAACAGATGCACACATAGGTCACCTGACTTCAACCACTCTGTGAGCAGGTGCCTCTTCTACCCCAGCTCTCCTGCTTTCTACAGAGCCGGGAGGGGAGACTGGATTCGTGATGACACACAATTCTCCCTGAGCTGGCCCAAATTAGTTCAGTGACAGTGTAACCAGGTGATAACACACACAGACACACACATATACAGACATACAGAGACAGATAGACAGATACATGCACACACACACACATATACAGAGACATACAGAGACAGACACACATACAGAGACAGATAGACAGATACATGCACACACACACACACACACACACACACACACACACACACACTTTCCAGTCCTGGGTCTTCTCTGTCCCTCTAGCTATCTCATCTATATAATGGCATCCTCTATAATCACAGGTTGACTGAAGTTCTAAATGAAGCACATCAGGTCCCATCTAAAGTCACACATTACCTCAAATATCTGGTCTTAGTTCATGACATTCTGAACTTGAAATGCTTATTTTTTATCTTTTCTACTTAAATAATTTTCTAAGTCCTCTTTTCTTCCTCCCAACAGAGAGTGCCCCATCCTCGGGTCTCCCAGTTGTGTATACACTTTCTGTTCAGGCCACCTCCTGCTTTTCAGAACACTTCTGAACTTTGTAGCACTTACTACAAGCTGCTATTATAAATCCAACTGTTGCTTGACTTCTGTGCTATCTGCTCTCTCTCTAGAGGCAAACTCTACGAAGACATCATGCTTTATTCATTCTGTATCCCCAGCAAGCAGCACAACGCCTTGACTGCCTAGATTCACTGTCGGTCTTCTCAGCATGTACAAGTCAATTCGTAAATCCACTCCTGTTCACCATTTCCTAACTTCTGTCGCTGCCCCACCCCTAACCTTAAATATGTTCAGGCCTCCCTTCTTAAATGAAAGCACCGCTTGACCCTAATGTCCCACCAACCACTCGTCTATTTTTACCTTGTATTTTCTGACATATTTCTCAAACAAACAGTACGTGCTGGCTGCTGCCTCATCCTCACCACTTCCTCCCACTGCAATCTGGTTGCTCATCACCAAGGCACCAAAACGATGGTGCAAGAAGGCATCAATGCCTTCTGTCACCAAACCCTTCCATGCTGTCCCACCCCCTGCACACGATGATCCCTAACTACCCCACTCATTCCCCTCAAGGCTTTGCTTGTTCTTCCAACTCTTAAGAAATAGCGTCTCATGTCTCTGATTTCCACAATCCGTCTGCCCTGTGCTACCTTCCCTGGACTATGACCAGCATCCCTGTCTCTTCTAGGCATCTGACTCAAATCATGCATCTCCTCCCTCAACTGCTGCCTAGGACCACAGACATAATGCTGCTGCTGGAGCAGTGGTTCGCAACCTTCTAAGACTGTAACCTTTAGCACAGTTCCTAATATTGTGGTGGCTGCCCGCCCCCAACCATAAAATTACTTTCATTGCTACTTTATACCTATAATCTTGCCACTATTATGATTTGTAATATAAATATGTGTTCTCCTATGGTGTTAGGTGACCCCTGTGAAAGTGTCTTTCAATTCCCAAAGGAGTCATGACCACGGGGTTGAGAACCGCCGTACTAGAAGGAGTTGGGCACTCTGTGATCTAAAGTTAAGGTTTCAACTCCCATTATTTATATTGTTATTGAAGATCAGCCTGAGACCATGGTGGTCTGATAGGATGCATGGGGCAATTTCAATATTTTTGTATCTTTTGAGGCCTGTTTTGTGACCAATTATATGGTCAATTTTGGAGAAGGCCCCGTGAGGTGCTGAGAAGAAGGTATATCCTTTTGTTGTAGGATAAAATGTTCTGTAGATATCTGTTAAGACCATTTGTTTCATAACTTCTGTTAGTTTCACTGTGTCCCTGTTTAGTTTCTGTTTCCACGATCTGTCCATTGATGAAAGTGGTGTGTTGAAGTCTCCCACTATTATTGTGTGAGGTGCAATGTGTGCTTTGAGCTTTACTAAAGTGTCAACTCCTTTCCAGTGTAACTCTACTATGTCTCCAGCTAAACCTCAGCATGGCCTTTCTATCATTTAAAGTATGAAGAACCTCGAATCCCTGTAAATTCTTGTCCTGCTCTTAAAGCATCCAAATTCACACCAACATCAAACTCTGGTGGTCAAGAATTCCCTGTGACTTCCCTCCCAAACATACTCTGGATATGCCCTTTTATACAGTTCCTCATACTGAGGTGCTCCCCCCACCATAAATTTTGTTGCTACTTTATAACTGTAGTTTTGCTACTATTAATTATCCTCATGTAAACATGTTTCTTCCAAGGGTCTTAGGCGACCCCTCTGAAGGGGTCATTTAACACCTAAAGGAGTCACATCTTTGAACGTCCCTCTCCTTCAGCTATGCATCTCCTTCATGCCTCATTGTGCCTTGGTCCACTTCACTGACCGGAGAGTCTGACTGCACCAAAGTTCTGTTTGCTCTTCAGGGAAGATACACACAGCCAAGTAAATAGTTTTTATTTCTTCCTATGGTGTCCTAGCTAATTTTACTTACCAATTTTGTTGTAAAGCACCTTCTGTGCATCCAAATGTTTCCTTAGACCATAACCACCCCAGGTCATGCCTCTTGGGATTCCCAGCTCCTAAGTCTACGCCCAGATACAGGAGTATTATCCAATACATTTTAATGACATGCTACTACCCTGCCACCAATCGTTTGTAACCTGATGTAAGCGGAGAGCAACCTCAAGCTCTCTCCCCAGCTCCAGCTCTTACCACATAAAAGCTCCACATTCTCTGACCTCCACCCTCATAATTAAGTCACTGTATTGTCTATTCTGTTGACAGTGCCCTTCCTCTGACTAGACATAAAGATTCACAAAGACAAGTGCATTGTCTCCTTCAACACTATGCCCAGATCCACAAACACAGCATAGCACACAGTAGGTCCTTAGTGGATATTTATTAGGTGAATGTGCGTGCCTTTCTTCATTCATCCCACTTATCTCTCCCTCCTAGGAATTCATAGCGCTCATTTAGTGATTCAACATGAAATTATATCCCCTGACGTGATAAAGAAGTATTGTAGGTGTTACTGCTGTGTGTTTTGTAGATGTTGTAGGTACTGTCCACCAGAACCATGACTCACTAGAGTTAGAAGAGCACCTACTTACAGTCGGATGGACGGGCTGTAAGAAATTCAGAGAGTTACCAACCAAGGAGTACACATGGCATATGTAGCAGAGAATGGCCTTGTCAGGCATCAATGGGAGGAGAGGCCCTTGGTCCTATGAAGGCTTGATAGATGCCCCAGTGTAGGGGAATCAAGGGTGGGGACATGGAAGTGGGTGGGTGAGTGGAGGAACACCCTCATAGAAGCAGGGAGAAGGGGGATGGGATGGAGGGAACCAGGTAAAGGGATAAAATTTGAAATGTAAATTAATTAAAAAAAATAAATTTTAAAAAGAAAAAAGAAATTCAGAGAGGTTACAGTTACTTTGTTCATGTGTTTTGCTAATTTTTTTTTTTATCCCCATGGATGTTTGGTCTGTATGTGTGTCTGTACACCACACATGGGCTTGGCACTCATGGAGACCAGAAGGTACCAGACTCTTTTAGAACTAGGATTACAGATGTTTGTGAGTCACCGTGTGGGTACTGGGAATTAACCCTGGCTCCTCTTAAGCACAGTTGGTGTTCTTAACCACTGGGCTATCCCTCCTGCCCCTAGCTTTTGCTTCTTTGGGATCTTTTTGGGAGATGGTGAATTTATAGCCTTCCAGAGTGCAGGAATCTGATCTCCTACCCCTGCAAGGCCCCTGCAATGCTTGCAGACATTATTAGCCCAGAATCTGCCACTTTCACAATTTCACAAACCACCTCCACCCACAAAGTAAAAAGCAAGCCTGGAATTCAGTTGGCTTTCTGACCATTGAGGAAAACACCTTTGGCCTTCAGCAACCATTCTGTAAACCTCAATAGAAGAACAGGCCCTAGGAGGCCATGCCACCCCAGGGGAGACTTGCTACTTTCTTTTCCTCATATCATGGTAACCTCTGCCCCACTGCTTGGAAACTCCATACCAGTACTCCAAACAGAAGCTATCAGTGTCCTTCCCCCAGGACTTGACCTAGATACATCTTACCTGGTGATCTCACACCACAGACAGCACAGTCAGTGATATCCTCTCCATCTGCCAACAGGGGAGGTAGCTAGATGCTGTTTCAAATGCATGCTAAGGATGGAGATTCGGGCATCTCTATGTGCGTAGCAGTCAGCATAGGAGCTAACCCATCCTATGTGGAAAGGTCCTGGACCTTTGCTTTTCTCTTAGCAGTTGTATGATCTCAGCAAAGTAGTTCCTTCGACAAGTCTGCTCCCCGTCTGTAAAATGGGAACCAGTGTGATCTACACAGAGAAGGACCTGGCAGACCAAAAGGAATATGACACTGGCATTATCACACTCTTACTGTTCTCTTTTTGACTCCTAACCAAGGCGGTAATAATCCTTGTTCCTGGAGTGTTCAGATACCCTTTTAGTCAACATGAATTTACTAGATTTCCCATTAGAATACAACCTTGACCTAGGTGTCTAGGGGAAAATTCAAAAGGATGATGGAGACAAAGGCTTGCCCTCTACTTATAATGGGTAAAAATGACCCCTTGAAGCAATTAGACTCCACAACAGCTACAGAAAACCCAAAGGAGAAGCACCCATACTGAGTATTTGCTGGCATCAAGCACTGGGCACACATCTTAACTCCTTCACTGCATAGAGCGATATCATGATGCATACATAATTGCTACCTACAAGAACACAGTGAACCGCTGGTCCCTGGCCTCTGCACCTGAGGTCCCATGTGCCTGAAGAGAAGGAAGTGTGACTAATTAGGGGCACTTTTTCTGGAGGACACAAGAGTCAAGGGTCTGAGAAAGAGAGAAATGTGGCCCATTGTCCACAACTGAGGCTCTGGGCATTTTGAAAGGAAAGAAAGGGGAGAGGTCTGAGGAGGCCATGGGGAAGGCAGGAAACCACAGGGGATTATTCTGTGATAGTGTTTCAAATTGCTTATCAGATAAGAAGCCTACATCCTCTGATAGGCATATACTTGTGACTTCAGAAGCTAAGTTAAAGTAACTTTGTCTGATATGAATATTCAGCTCAAGTAGAAAGATTACAACCAAACCTCCTCTCATTAGAAGAACTCCAGCATAGCTGTATCACCCAACATGTTCTTCATACATGTGTTGCATGATGCTCTCTTCTTTCTCTCAGTGAAACCTCCAAGGGAAGCAACATATCATAGAAATGTATCCATAGAAGCCATATTTCATTACCAAGTGCACACACAGCCACTAACCAGAACAGGAAAGAAAGAAAGAAAGATAGCCACCATGAACAGCTGGAGCCTGTGGCAGAACAGGAAAGATAGCCACCATGAACAGCTGGAGCCTGTGGCAGGTTGGTCTAAGCAGAGAGACACCAACTACAATCCAGACAGGGGCCAAAGCTGTGCAGATAACTAGGCTGTCAGGAAGCCAAAGAGAAAACATCACTCGATGACAAGAACCTGGGACAAGAGTAGTGAGGACAAGACAGCCCAGAGAGCCTTCACAACCTAGGCTAGGAAGGCTAGCTGCCTCTTGACCCTGCACTGCACTTAGGTAGAATCGGTCCTTGCATTGGAATGGTTGAGAGTTCTGAAGGTTGAGACAACAGACAACATCAGTCAGGGAGATAGGAACTTTAGTGAAAATCTCAAGTAGGTTCCTGGCCAGAGTGAATCCTCACTCTATGAAAGCTGTGGACGAGAAGCCCCCCCCCCCCTTTCCATCTTTCTGACAGTATGAAAAGGAGCATCCTTTCTCTGATTCTGGCAGAAGATGACAGTACCCACCTAATGACAGTGGAACTTACCTTGAACAAATAAGGAAATATTTTTGACACACAATGTGACAAACTGTCATCCCTAGGTGGAAAACCTAACTAAGGCAGCCAGAACTGAGAGCTGTAGACTCAAAGCAAGCTGTGAGGGGTGAGGGGTGGGGGTGGCAATCAACCTTCTGGAGCACAGGGCAAATGTTTCTCCAGGAATAAGAAGGAAAGTCAGGGTTTAGTTAGGTAATGATACAAAGTGTCTGCAGTTTCTAAATAAAGTTGCACAGATCGTACCCTAAAGATTACACTCTTTTTCATTGTTTCTGGTTTATCTTCTCGTTACTCTGTATTTGCTATTCTCACAGCGATGGATTAGCTCAGTTCCTTTGTTATTTTGTCTCAGAGCCATTCTGCCATTGCTTTCTGGCATCACATTAAAAGATGGCAACAAGCAGCCCCCAGCCTTGACTCCATCAGAATCACTGGCAGAGATGCCAGTGCCATTCCCTGCCAGGGGTTCGAATCCAGCTGCCTGGGTCGAGGCTGGAAAGAAATGGGAACTCTGTGCTGTGCCGTGAGTCCCAGATGATTCCAGTTGGTTTCTGGTGTAAAAATCCCAAGTGCTTTAAGGTATTCATCAGAAAGCAGACAATGCCGGAGAAGAAACCAAGCAGTCTAAAATGGATGCTGTGAATTAGGCCTCTCATTTAAATGTTTCCAAACACCATTTTTACCATATCTAAAAATCTTCTACACTATATTTTCTTTTATATAATTTTAACTTGGCTCCATTTTGTAAATGAAGTTATTTTTAAAAGAAAATAATAGGTTGGGGGTAAAAAGCATGATGGCATAAACAGGCTGGAGGAGAGCTAGAAAGATAGCCCAGTCAGTAAAGTGTTTGATTGCAAGCATAAGAACCCGAGTTTGATCCCCAGCACGCATGTACAAAAAGCAAAGCAAGGTGGCACATGCTGAGAACTCACTCCAGCACTGGGGTGGCATCTGATAGGTGGGTACCTGGGGCTCTCTGGCCACCCAGCCTATCCTACTCAGAGAGCCCCAGACTAAATAAGACACTGGCTCAAAACAGACACAAAACCCACAAACAACTCACAAGGAACAGAAACCAAGGTTGGCCTTTGACCTCTACATGAAAACACACATTGTGTGTGTGTGGGGGGGGGGTAAAGAAGGAGGGAAGAAAAGAGAAAGAGAGGAGAGAAGAGTCAGAGGCACAAAGAGAGACTGGGAGAGAGGGGGAAGAGAGAGAGAGAGAGAGAGAGAGAGAGAGAGAGAGAGAAAACAAGAAAAGGTATGGCTCTGAAAGAAAGGGGAATTCTAGGTTAGAGAGTAGGAAAAAGAGGGAGAAGAGGGCACAATGACCCAGGCTGGGGATGAAAATGGACAGAATTTTAGAGATGGATTGAAGAGTAGTAGACAAGCAGCAGAGAATTAGGTACAGGTATCGAGGCTGTACCCACATACTAGGAACAAGAACAGACATGAGGGGTTAGGCAGGCAGGGAGGCTGGGGCAGCAGACATATGAGCTGCATGTTATGGCAGGAAAGATGGGAAGGCCCATGGAAGTCAGGGTGAAACTGAGGCATTAGCAATGGGGAACAGGAAGAGTTAGGAGGGCCCACACAGATGGGCGAGATGAGGCATGGCAGCGTGGCAGAATCAAACACTGGGCAGAGCAAATCACCCTCCAGGCTGAGAATCTCAAGCACTACCTCTAAGTTACCAAAACTCATCTCAAGGGCTGGTGCTGGTGGGCTTTTCCACATGCTGGTAAACCCTCCCCAGACCCACCAGGTCCCTGCAGATGCACCAGACTTCAGTCACACAGGCAAGGCTGCCTCTTCATTCTTCTGCATGGGCTTCTTACCTCTGGCAGGGGTCTCCACCATGGCAACTCTCTCCTTAGCCAATGTCTGCAAGCCCAGATCGTAGGCAGTAGAGTCAATAAACACCCAGAACACACACAGTAAAAACTGCATCCATTATTAACGAGAATAAATCACCCAAATGTGATGTATGAAAAAGCCGGCACACCCTTATCGCTAAATCCTTGTATACAGTTCAGTCGTGCTCTCAGAAACAACAGACTTAGTTTTCAAGCCTGACCATTAGCCGATGAAAAAACGATGAAAAAAAATGTGTCTGTAGCAAGAGATCATACGCAGTTATTTTTCTGTAAAGTTTATTTCTCCTCCATGGTGTGTTCTGATGTTTCCTCCCCTTTTAAGTGTGTCAAGTCCCAGATTCATTTCTCCTCTGTCGCAGCCAACCAGCGCACACCGCCTGTCCGTCATTTCAATTTCCTGGGATAAACCCATCATTCCCTGCCTCTTTTCATCCCTCACTCCCCCCTGGCTTTCTTGAGGCCTGTGACCTTCAAGATGACATAAGGCATAGCAATGGCAAAGGAAAGATAAAATCCTAAGACAGAGGAAGGGAGCTGTGTTCTGTTTCCTTGGAGACCTGAGGGAAATCTCTTCACTTCTCTGGAAGGCAGGCCCTTCTTTCTTTCCCTCCCTCCCTCCCTCCCTCCATCCCTCATTCATTCATTCATTCATTCATTCATTCATCCAACTAATATAGGCTGAGCATTTCCTATGAGCTAGCTCAATCCACGCAGCATGCCATTTCCTATGTAATGATGGCTAACATTACTATAGTTGCCAAATGCAGAATCCCGTTTGAATGTAGACATACATTCATCATGTGGGTGTTTAGAATACTGGGTTACCTAGTAACTAAAACTGAGTGACATGAGCAATGTCCAACCCACAACAGTCCTGCTTGATATCAGATACCCTAAACAGTCTAGAATCTCATGTTATGGAAGTCCCTACAAACATTGTTTACAGGAATGACCATAAGCCTATACACACCTAATGTGCATACACATTTCTGACAGCCAATATCTGATATCTAGGGATCCATCAATCTACAACTTCATCATGTGAGATGCTTTCATGTGTGAACTAACACATTTCCTGCAAACTGTATGGTGTAGGTATTACTAATATTCCCACTTTTTCAGCCAAGATTAATGAGCCAAAAACAAATTATTTATTCAAGGACCCTTAGAAAGGAATGAAGCTAGTACTTGGAATGAGTTGGCAATTCTTGGATTCCGGTATTAATGAAAATTGAAAATAAATATAGCTTATATTTTGGCATCTGCTTTCTTCTTTAAATTACTATGATATGCTGATCTGCGCATGGCCTCTGTTCACACGAATATAAATTATCTCTCTGCCTCTAACAGCTTTTCGGTAGCTTGCTCAGCTCTGGGCTGTTGCGTGCCACCTGTTCCTGTCTTTCCCAGGATGTCTGCAGGAGAGTGGGAACTAGATGTCTTTGTTGATGAGCCCTAACTGTTGGGGCATTTTGTCCCTGACAGGCACTGGGTTCTAGAGTCTCTCACTTAGCTCTTATGGCCCTCAAATGGGCATCATTACTGTAGCCATCTCTTTTTACCATGGAAAGAAAGAGACACGGAGACATTGGGACTTGCTGAGATCACACAGAAACGGGGTGGTTGTCTTACCCTCCCCCCTCTATGAGCGCCACCATTACAAAGTCCTGGCTCCATTCTCCATCCTCATCTCATCTCAAGTCTGGCTTCTCAGAGGTGTTTCTGAGTGCTAGTGAAAGCCTGCTTCCCGAGTACGCTGGCTTGGGTTCCTCCATCTTTGATTTCTCCCGATAAAGCCCTGGTGTATCTGCACTGGGCAGCTCTGCTTCCACGGTATCCACCTCTGGGTGTACCTGAGACCACCCCGCGAAGAGAGGGATACAGTTTGGGGTGGGTAGCAGAGCTTTTCCAGGACCATATTTTTCATCAAAGATTTTGTCTCACTCTTGCCAAAACTTCTTAAAGGAGCCAAAGCTCTCAAACGCACAGCCAACATTTCAGAAACCAATTACTACACGAAGTTCCTAGTGGTCTTTCTTTACAGCGGAGGGTCTGGGCTTGCGTGATAGTGCCAGGATATTTGATTGCAGTAATAAACGCGGCTGACATGTATTAAGGTCAGAGTAACTCCTTTTCCTTTTCCTAACCACACATTCTCACAGACTCCATCTACAGACAGGCCACTAAGGGAGCTGTCCCCAGGACAAGTGCTGTAACTCCATGGTGCTGAGAGCCAGGCACGGAGGGAGGAACTCTGCATTGAGTCCCCAGTGCGCACACTACCTGTGATGGTATGTTTTACCTGCAGGAGTTAAATGACAACCATGGCATATAGGCCCCACAATGCCCATTTCACAGATGGGGAAACAAGCTCAGAGGAACACACAAATCCGCCTATGCTCACAGAGCTGTACTGAGATAGGAGTCTGCATGGGTCTGCCCCAGCTTCCACCTGCAGGGACCAGTCTCATCTCTGGTGAAAACCCCAACAAGAAATGTGACTGTGCTGTGCAGCTGTCCCCCAAACGATTCTGTGCTCCCCATCCCCAGCTGGGTCACACATGTCCCCAGAAAAACAGCCCTTCTTTTATCTGCTATAGGTTTGCTGCTTGCTGTTGCTCTATGCCCACTTATTTATTCCCCCCCCACTCCCATCTCTGCTGTACCTTTTTCCATCTCTCTCTCTCTCTCTCTCTCTCTCTCCCTCTCTCTCTCTCTCTCTCTCTCTCTCTCTCTCTCTCTCTCTCTCTCTCTCACACACACACACACACACACTCATATACATACACCCATACACAGAAAGACACACAACCAGATACGCACTCAGGATACCTCGATCCAGAAGCCGAAGCAAGCGGAGATACCAAAGATACCACTGGTCCCAGAAGCGGTCCGTCATCCCACCCTGAACTCATCCTTCACAGTCAGTCTCCAGGGCACAGCCTCATCCCGCCACCACCACCAACCGACTCGAGGAGGCCAGATTCTCGGATGTTGGGCTCACACGCAGCCTGCTCTAAGCAAATGCCTGCCTACAAAGACAGCCACCAGTCCTCCCACACAGAGGCTGACTGTGCTGGGAGCCCGTTTCACAGCAACAAAGGAGCAAGTGCAGAACACGCCGTGTGCAGACTGAGCCTGCATGAACCCCAGGGGAGGCTGGAGATGCGGGGGAGGGAGTCAGGGAGGGCTCTTCACACTAGCAAGGTTTGAGGTAGCCTTGGGAATGAAAGTCCACGGAGAAGGCCACGGTTAAAATTTCATTCTAGTATCTCCTACCATACTGGCTTCCTGTGCCTCCCACACAGAGGCCAATGGCTCTCCCAATAGGATGATGAATGAGAAGCCAGATGCTCAACCATCCTGGACTCTGGAACCAGTCCAAAAAGTCCAGGAGTCTGACTGCCTTATTGTGGGGACCTCGGGTCTCCCCATCCAAATCTGCTAGACACTCACAACTAGAAAAGAGCTTGCAGGTCCTTTCTTCCTACTTCTCTCACAGATTCTATTAGAGACTGGGCACTAAGGTGCTATGTTCAAGTTCAAACTCTGGTTCCTACTTAACATTTCTTGGCCTTCTGCCTCAGCTTCCTCCCCTATGAACTGGAAAGGCCAGCATTTGCTTCACGGAGGAACTGTGAGGCTCAACACGAAGGAGGGAAGCTCCCAGTGTCACTGGTAAGCGAAACAGGCAAAGGTTCTCATTGGCCTTCTCCCCTGCCCTTAGAGCCTTGCTCCCCTATCCTTCTGACCTTTCAATCCTGTATCTCTGATGCAGCACCTCCTGTCTGGGCCCTGTCTCTCCATGCTCCTTCTCAGGGCCATACCTAAATCTTCCGATGTCTGACTCAAATGCCACAGAATCCGGGCAGCCTTCCCCGATCTTCCCTCCTTTATGTGTTCCTCCTTTGTATAGATTTCTTCTACCTTATCAGACTGTAAACTACATGGAGTTCAGATCTGCTCCTTAAACATCTTTGGGTCCTTCCTTCAAGGTACCTAATACAGTGCCTTATTTCAGAACCATTCAAGTGATTTTGACTTCAATCGTTAATTCAAGTGATTGTTGACTGACTGAATAGACAAGCAAGGGATTCTAGGTAACCCACACCATCCCACATGGATAGCAGGAGAAGCATTGACTGTAGCTTGACTACAGCCCGTCAGCCTCTGGACACTGTCTCCGGCTTGCAGAAGGTTCAAGAGTAGGGGCGGAGTGCTCTATTCTCCCCTCCCTTGGAGCCCCTTGGTCAGTGGGCTGGCCACTTACATGAGAAGGTTGTCCCTCTGGTGAAAGGGGATCCTGATCACAGAAATGAAAGAAAGCAGAGGGGACTTCAGGTCTAGGGCACCTCCATTCAACAGCCAAGTGCACATTCCTCATAGCTGTGGCCCAACTTAGCTATGGCAGCTTCTGCTCCCCGCCTCCTGGTCTCTGTCAGGCAGCTGGAGTCAAGGGGGCTAAAATGAAATAGTTTGCATGTTTCTAAAGGACTCAGGCTAGGCAGGAGGCATGTCCAGGAGGGTAGGAACTAGCAGAGGGAGGGAGAAAGTGGGTGGAGCCACAATCTCCACCCTTTGTCCTGCCCAGCATCCTTATTATGGCTTAAAGGGCTGCTATGGAACACAGCAGAGTCCTCACCACCCAAGAAGATACCTCTCAGGCTCTGTTAGAGCAATTTTGTTACTACCTTAAATGGACAAGAATCTTACGAGAGTTGCTAACACAAGAATGCAAAGCCCTCTCCTCTCTCTGGAGAGAAATGGCCCACAGTCCTCCATCTTGTGAATAACAAGAATCTATTGCTCACCCGCATGCGGCCAGTGCTTCTTAGCTCTTTCACATCTGTCAGCCCTAACCACCCCACAAGCTCTGTTGGAGAGGACACACTTCCTCTGTCTAAAGAAGACCAAAGTCATCTTCCAAGAAGTTGAACAATTTCTATCAAATGGTACATAGGTATGAACTGGCTCCCCCTTGTCAAGATGTCTGGACCTTGACATTCCCAAGAGAATGTAGCGCCTTTCCTAGAGAAGTGGAAGCCTTCACCATGGGGCTATGCTAACAGCATTGCTTAAGAAGCAGAACAGTGCCAGTGTGCCACAGGCACAGGATGTATGATGACTGACAAACAGCCTTTGATATGTCGCATTGATCCTGGGCTTACAGTCAGCCAGAGAGTGCATCTCCAAGTAAGTATGCCAAAGTTATTTTCCCCCCTAATGCAACTTACACAAAACTTGAAATGTGAAACTCCTACCAAGCAGAAGACCTGGACAGAGAGGGGCTGTAAGAGGAACATCACCTGGGGAACAGACAGGCAGCCCTCATGCCCTTATAAGCACAAATATAAACTGCAGCTCTCTGCTCGTGCTGATGGAGGGCATGAAGAAAGAGGCCAACTCTAGTTTCTCCCTTACTTGGTGTCATTCTCCACAGAAGAGAGAACAACATGGGTGTACACACCTCCCCCCACACAATGAACCCTGGGACACAGAATCACCCATTGGTTCAAACCCAGGAGGAAGCTGTTCAGCCTAGAATTCTAATCTTGGTTGCCTTCGGTCCTTTAAGCAGGGCACCTTGGTGCTCCCCAGCCCACCACTACTCATTTCTGCTATTCCCACAGAGCCGTCCTTTAAAAGAGCCATACTAGAAGTTGAATAAAATGTTCCCAGAGATTGCTAGGCTTGCCATTCAGCTGTGGTGCAATTAGGAAGGACAGAATGTTGCCAGGACAAGACCTTATTAGGTAGGTTTTTGTTGTTGTTTTGTCTTAAACAATGACAGCACGGTGGCTCTTTCTTTCATCGTAGCCAAATCAAGGGTAGCCATTCCTGTCAGTGTGGTTCTTTCAGCCCCCTCTGCTGAAATCAGTGACTACATGTAGGCCAAGAGCACCCATCCACTGCAGAGGACTGCTGCCTGCCTGGATGTCTGCAGCTACTGAGCTGTTATAACTGTGATGTGTTCCCTTCTCTCCGGCGTTCCTTCTTCTTTTCTTGGCACTGTTCTCTCTCCATCTTTTCACCCATCCAAAAGGAAAACACTGTGTTCCCAATCAGATAAAGGCAGCATAAGTGGAGGGAACAGAAGGCAAGCAGCAGTGAGGGAGGAGAGAACCAATCAGGTCCCAGATATTTCCCACTCACCTCCCAGGACAACTGGGACCTCTGATCTCTCCACGGCACTATCCACGCTCCTCAGATACGTGCAGCTAACTGGCAAGTGAAGGCCACACATGAGACGGCACAGCTGCTGCTATCTGTGGACCAGAATGAAGACTATTCAACAGACACAGTGTTCTCCTCCTACCCCTCTCCAGGAAGTAGGCTCAGCCAGGCTACCATTTTGCCCTGCAAGCTGCACTTCAGCTCCAGTGTGAACCAAACGCTCTGGCAGACACCATCCTCGGCACTTCTGTCCCCTCAGCAATTACTGCCCAAGTGTCAGAAGCAACATCTCATAAACACCATCCAGGGACTGGCATGGACACTTGCCAGCCTCTCCTGTGAGAGCCGAGTGTCCTCAGGTGAACACGCTCCTTGGGTCCTCACATGAGGACAATATCTGAAAGACGGTATCACCCAGACTGAAATTCAAGTCCACCTCTCCCAAGAGGCCTCGCCAGCTAATCTCACCCATTCTCATCTCAGAGTTCTCAAAGTTTAATGGGCAGCAGATTCACCTGGGAGGGGTGGCAGTTCGTGCAGATGCCCGGCTCCCAGAGGCCTACATCTTTAACCAGCTCCCCTGGGTGATTCTCTGATGGTGACCTGTCTGCTCTGTTACAGCTCTCCTCTCTTACCTTCAGCACTGACTCCATTTCAATATTTTGGTTGAACTCTACAAAGTACCCTGCCTGCCCACTCACCCTAGGAGTCCGGGAGAGAGGAACCCTGAGTTCTCTCTCCTGGAAGGCTCTCCTACAAAGTAAAGAGAGATCTAGCAGGGGACCACACAGGAAGAGCTAGACACACAATTGATCCTCAGCTCTCCTCGGGCTTCAGAAAACATTCCTTCTGCCACAGGTCCACTGCAGATCTGTACAATGGCTCTAAATGTCACCTCAAATATCTGCCAGGCAGCATGGGAGAAAGACAGGGGTTGATAAGCCTGCATCGACCCTGTTTTTATGTAGCTTTCCTGTTGCTTACCTCTGACCTCAGGGAGATCTTTTTTTTTTTTTTCTTTTTTTTTTTGACCCAAGTTAGTAAAGAAACTGGGGGGGGGGGGGGCTGCGTCTCAGGCCTCCAGTGAGTAATGTTGCAGAGTGTCTTCCAATCACCAGCTACCGAGCAAACTGGGAATGGAATGGGTACCTCTGCTAGGCTTGCTCTCCCTCTTGCTTCCGAAGCTGGAAGACCTCAGGGAGATCTTATCTCCATTCCCTAACCTAGAAAGATATCACAAAACCTCTTACAGCACTGGCTTAAAACCACACTGTCAAGTTGAAGAACCCGCCCCCACACACACACACACACCCTTCCCTGTCCTCCTCTGAGGATTCCTGCTTCCCCCAGCAAGCCACTAGAAGCTCCACACTGCACTGAACCTCCACTTTCAGGGCATCACCCCAACAGCCCAGCCAACGGACAGAACTGTTTCTCAGCCTTATAAAACTCTTCCATTCTGGGTCCAGTTCCCTCTGAACTAGGTCTCATGCACAGAGGTATGATCAACTGGTCCCCTCTTCAGTGTTTGTAATAAGAGATCAATACTAGGCCCTGAAGAAACAGTTACACTTTGGGAAAGGGTGTAGAAGACAAGCGGAAGTCCAGACATCAGGGTCAACCTGCAGTGAAGGATTGGATCTCTTCACAGAGCTCTTTACCAAAGTCTCCCAACCCTCCAAACTCACATGGCCACCTTGCCGACAGTCTTTCCCAAAGCACCGCAAATTAAAAAGGAAGGAAGGCTAAGAAACCAGGGAAAACAGTTCAAAACTCAAAGGGCCATGTCTACCCAGAAGTCACTCTGACCTGAGCTTCCCTCCCAGCATGGCTCCTCCACCTCATTCCGCTGAGAGCAGTCTCTTCACCCACAGTGACTCTTGACTCAAGCCAAGGGGCCTCTCAGAGGATTTGCTTCTCTTCCTGCTTCTTTCGGACTGGCTGTGTCACATGCTCAGCATCATAGAATCAGGAAGATGAGGTTATCAGTCACTGCCACAGAAACAAGCTCACATGGTCCCTGCAAGGGGCCTCGCCCTTCTCTCACCCCAGACCCTACTCCATCTCCTCCAAATCTTTGGGAAGTCCTACCCTACCAATTCAGTCCAGCGAAAGGAAACACCACATTATTAACACCAGGGTTGATAATGGCGAGCATAAAGCACAAAGGAATTAAAAAGGGCTCTCTACACCCCAAGGAAATGCTAAATGTTGGGTAGCATAGACCTAAAACTAACAGTTAAAAAATCCTCTTGGGAATTTTCTCCTTTCAAAAAAATGTATAACAACTCATTATTAAACCTGATAAATCCCTACTATTTATATACATGCCCATCCAAGATAATATAATAGCTACATACTAGTCAACTTGAATTAGCAATTCCTTGGATCTTATTTTCTTTATTTTCCTTGCTCTTTAAAATTTAACTTTATGTGTGTGTGTGCATATGGGTGTGGGTGCATGTGTGTGTGTGTCTGTCTGTCTGTCTGTCTCAGAGGACAACTTGAAGGAATCAGTTCTATACTGTGATCAGTTTTTAGGAAGTCAGTCTTGGAGGTAAGCACCTACATCCACTGAGCCATCTCATCAGCCTCTTAGTTCTTATTTCCAAATCAAGAGAATCAGACAGAGGTGTAACTCTCACTTATTAAGTCCTTATTGAGGAAGCTGAGGCAGGAGGAACACAAGTTCAAGGCCAGCCTGAATTACAGAATGAGACTGTTTCAAAATAATAATAATAATAGTTTGCAGCAGATGAATTATGTTGACATTTCTTAAAAATAATTAGCCATGTAGTCAGCCCTCGCAGCACAGAGGTCTTCAGTGTCCCTGGTATCCCTGAAGGTCTATCAATCCTAGCCTCGTGTCATGCACAAATAAAACCTAGTCAAAGACATCATGAAAACAAACCACATACCCTCAAGAAGGAAAGCATTAATAGACTTGGGTATCCAAACATGAGATACACGCTTTTCTTTTTTCCTACTCTCTGGATGAGCACACAAGTCACATGGGAACCGGGGGTATCTTTCTATGCTTTTTGAACTTTTACCATTGAACTATATTGCCTAACTTTTTAAAACACATTTAAAAATAACAGAGTTAAGAATAAATAAAACTGCTCTTGGAGTCTCCCACCATGGTATGAGAAGTGTAAGCCACACAGAGGAAACCATGCTACTTAGGAACTCCCCAGAGTCCTAACCATGCTACATAGTAATCTCTAGAGTCCCAGCTCCCATCTACAAACAACATTCTGTAACCAGACTTTGGCTACTTTGTGGGTTCTTCTTTCTTCCACCCTTCTCCACCCCTTTTCTTCTACCCTTTCAACTCCCTAACACTAGACAGAAGGGGGAAAGGACAGAAAGGAAAGGGGACAAACATTATTGTTAGACTACTTCCTGCTGATTAGGATCATCAAGTTCCCTGGGGCAAGTTTGATCTTCACTGTCATGGTATTTAATTTCTTCTTGTTGTTTCTTCTTTGTACCAGACAACTTAACAAACCAAAACCAACCAACAACACACCCTGTCCCCCAGAATGTAGCATTTATAGACCCTCTGAAGAGCCCCCAGAATTACAAACATCACACAATCACAGAAACTATCTGCAGCTGACAAAATCACGCCTCTCCTGGAGCACAAGGCAAATCACAGTCAGCTGCCGTGGACAATGGGAAGCAGCCCCATATCCCACACCTGGGACTCAAAAGAAAGCACATCCCTGTTTCTGAGTTGTTTTTTTCTTTTTTTAAGAAACCAAAATTCTCACTACACCATCCAGCGTGCCTCTTTGGAGGTTCCTGCCTTCCCATCTCCCCAGTAGAACCTAAAGAATCTGTATACATCAGAGCTGCCTGGTCAGATAATCATAAGGATAATGGGTTTAAACCACAACAGCTTGGGGGATGTGTTATAGTATCATGGATGAGTTAGACAGGGGGTGGTGAATTCATGAAGCACAGGCAAAGTCACAGACGAGGGAAGATCATGGAAAGGCCTTGCAATACGCTGTGCCTCGTTTCATTGAGGAGACAAAGAGCACGGCTAGGCTATTTATCTACCTGTCTACTGATCTGAGAATTAGAATCCTGAAGACAGGGTTGTCACAGAGGGTGTCTAATTAACATGCTTGCTTGAATTTTAAAAAGAAGGCAGACGGTCTCTGACAGGAAGTGAATACATCAGATTTGGCTGCTTGCTTTCATGAGACTTGTGTTTTCCAATTCATGTAAATCTACAGCTCTGAGTTTTTGAAGAATATATATTTAAAGCCTATATACAATATTCAACGGGCTAGAAAATATATTATTTGCAACTTTTTAAACTTATGCTAAAATAAAAAGTTAAATGTGTGGAAGAGTGCACAGTTTTCAATATTCCTTGAGGATATACCAAAGCACAAAAATCCAAAGCCAACTGGACAGGGTCATGCCACATGATGGGAGAGCATGAGGCTCAAGGGAAAGAATTAGGAAGGAGCCTTTCTGTGAGTTAGCATGCCAAGGACCTCAGGATCAATCACTGAAGGATAGGAGCTGCAGCTCAGAGGTACAGAAGCTGCCTTACATGCGTGAGGCCTTAGATTCAATCTCCAGCACTCCCGTCTGTAAAACACTTAAGATACAAAATGTAGAACAGTATGCAGGAATACTTTAGCCAAAATTGTTGGGACCAGAAGTGTTTCTGGTTTTAGATTTTTAGGTTTTATAGTATTTGCATGTAATTTACTAGGTGATCATTACTAATTTAAAACTTCAAAATATTCCAAAATCCAAACCATTAGGAGCATCATTTTTTGGTTTCAGGTTTTAGCTTGTTCAGCTTAGAGTTAATATTAAATGGCTTTTGATAAGAAATTAGTGATCTCCTGTGTGATAAGAACTTCAAGTCTCTGAAGAAAAAAAAATCAAAGATCTCAGAAGATGGAACGATCTCCCATGCTCATGAATTGGCAGGATCAATATAGTAAAAATGGCTATCTTGCCGAAAGCAATCTACAGATTCAATGCAATCCCCATCAAAATTCCAACTCAATTCTTCACCGAATTAAATTGCAAATTCATCTGGAATAACAAAAAAACTAGGGTATCAAAAACTCTTCTCAATGATAAAAGAAGGTCTGGTGGAATCACCATGCCTGACCTCAAGCTGTACTACAGAGCAATTGTGATAAAAACTGCATGGTACTGGTACAGCAACAGACGGGTAGACCAATGGAATAGAATTGAAGACCCAGAAATGAACCCACACACCTATGGTCTTTTGATCTTTGACAAGGGAGCTAAAACCATCCAGTGGAAAAAAGACAGCATTTTCAACAAATGGTGCTGGCACAACTGGCAGTTATCATGTAGAAGAATTTGAATTGATCCATTCTTATCCTTGTACTAAGCTCAAGTCTAAGTGGATCAAGGAACTCCACATAAAACCAGAGACAGTGAAACTTAGAGAGGAGAACGTGGGGGAAAGCCTCGAAGATATGGGCACAGGGGAAAAAATTCCTGAACAGAACAGCAATGGCTTGTGCTGTAAGATCGAGAATCGACAAATGATACCTCATAAAAATGCAAAGCTTCTGTAAGGCAAAAGACACTGTCAATAAGACAAAAAGACCACCAACAGATTGGGGAAGGATCTTTACCTATCCTTAATCAGATAGGAGACTAATATCCAATATATATATAAAGAACTCAAGAAGCTGGACTCCAGAAAATCAAATAACCCTTTTTTAAAATGGGGTATAGAGCCAAACAAAAAATTCTCACCTGAGGAATACTGAATGACTGAGAAGCACCTGAAAAAAATGTTCAAAAGCAGGGAAATGCAAATCAAAACAACCCTGAGATTCCACCTCACACCAGTCAAAATGGCTAAGATCAAAAATTCAGGTGACAGCAGATGCTGGTGAGGATGTGGAGAAAGAGGAACACTCCTCCATTGTTGGTGGGATTGCAAGCTGGTACAACCATTCTGGAAATCAGTCTATTGGTTCCTCAGAAAATTGGACATAGTACTACCGGAAGACCCAGCAATACCTCTCCTGGGCATATACCCAGAAGATGTTCCAACTGGTAAAAAGGGCACATGCTCCACTATGTTCATAGCAGCCTTATTTATAATAGCCAGAAGCTGGAAAGAACCCAGATGTCCCTCAAAGGAAGAATGGATACATGTGGTACATTTACACAATGGAATACTACTCAGCTATTAAAAACAATGAACTTATGAAATTCTTAGGCAAAAGGATGTATCTGGAGGTTTCATCCTGAGTGAAGTAACCCAATCACAAAAAAACACACATGATATGTACTCACTGATAAGTGGATATTAGCCCAGAAATTTAGAATACCCAAGATACAATTTGCAAACTCAAGAAGAAGGAAGACTAAAGTATGGATACTTTGTTCCTTCTTAGAATGGGGAACAAAACACTCATGGAAGGAGTTTCAGAGACAAAGTTCAGAGCTGAGATGCAAGGAAGGACCATCCAGAGACTACCCCACCCAGGGATCCATCCCATATACAACCACCAAACCCAGACGCTATTGCATATACCAGAAAGATTTTGCTGAAAGGACCCTGATATAGCTGCCTCTTGTGAGGCTATGCCAGTGCCTGGCAAATACAGAAATGGATGCTCACAGTCATCTATTGGATGGAACACAGGGTCCCTATTGAAGGAGCAAGAGAAAGTACCCAAGGAGCTAAAGGGGTCTGCAACCCTATACGTGGAACAACATGATGAACTAACCAGTACCCCCGGAGTTGTGTCTCTAGTTGCATATGTAGCAGAAGATGGCCTAGTCGGCCATCAATGGGAGGAGAGGCCCTTGGTCTTGCGAAGATCATATGCCCCAGTATAAGTGAATGCCAGGGCCAGGAAGCAGGAGTGGGTGGATTGGGGAGCAGGGCCGGGAGAGGGTATAGGGGGCTTTGGGGGATAGCATTTGAAATGTAAATGAATAAAATATATAATAAAAAAAGAAATTAGTGATGTCTAGATTTAGATTGTTTATATTCACAAAACAAAACACTGGGAGTATTCACAAGGACCTACTGCTAATGGTTACCTTGGAAAAGTGCCTTGGTAGATAGACAGAGGGTTATATAAAAATACTTAAAATATATTGAATTTTTAACAATGTAAATGTGTTATATTTGCATGCATTTTCAGTTCTCAAAGACAAATGTTTGCCACATTTGCATCGATACATAATTCAAAGGACTAATATTCTTAACTTAAAAGAAACTACTGAAAACATTAGAGAAAATAGTAAATATAAAATATAAAGTATAGCCCAGCCGGAGGACAGAGACCTGCCCTGCAGAGAGTGCCATCTTGGCTCCGGGACTCCGCCGAACTTAGTCTACAGGTTAGAGTGAGGACCACAGAGGCAGACAGCTTCTGGGACAGGCGGGAGCCACAGAGCCGCTGAGGCAGCACCCTTTTGGGGCCGCAGACATCCGGCACCCTCCCAGTCGGAGGACAGTGACCTGCCCTGCAGGGAGCGCCATCTTGGCTCCGGGACTCCGCAGAGCTTAGTCTCTACAGGTCAGAGTGGGGACCACGGGGGCAGAGGGCTTCTGGGACAGGCAGGAGCCACAGAGCCGCTGAGGCAGCACCCTTTTGGGGCCGCAGACTTCCGGCACCCTCCCAGCCGGAGGACAGAGACCTGCCCTGCAGAGAGTGCCATCTTGGCTCCAGGACTCCGCCGAACTTAGTCTACAGGTTAGAGTGAGGACCACAGAGGCAGACAGCTCCTGGGACAGGCGGGAGCCACAGAGCCGCTGAGGCAGCACCCTTTTGGGGCCGCAGACATCCGGCACCCTCCCAGTCGGAGGACAGTGACCTGCCCTGCAGGGAACGCCATCTTGGCTCCGGGACTCCGCCGAGCTTAGTCTCTACAGGTCAGAGTGAGGACCACAGAGGCAGACAGCTTCTGGGACAGGTGGGAGCCACAGAACCGCTGAGGCAGCACCCTTTTGGGGCCGCAGACATCCGACACCCTCCCAGCCGGAGGACAGTGACCTGCCCTGCAGGGAGCGCCATCTTGGCTCCGGGACTCCGCCGAACTTAGTCTGTACAGGTCTGCTGACAGAGGATACTCAGAATCCCCAGAAGAACAACCTCTGAACAGAGACAACTATAACAACTCCAGAGATTACCAGATGGCGAGAGGTAAAGGTAAGAATCTTACTAACAGAAACCAAGACCACTCACCATCATCAGGACCCAGCACTCCCACTTCGCCCAGTCCAGGGCACCCCAACACACCTGAAAAACTAGACCTGGATTTAAAAGCATATCTCATGATGATGGTAGAGGACATCAAGAAGGACTTTAAAGAACTACAGGAGAACATGGCTAAAGAGTTACAAGTCCTTAAAGAAAAACAGGAAAACACAACCAAACTGGTAGAAGTCCTTAAAGAGAAACAGGAAAACACATCCAATCAGATGATGGAAATGAACAAAACCATACTAGACCTAAAAAGGGAAGTAGACACAATAAAGAAAACCCAAAATGAGGCAACACTGGAGATAGAAACCCTAGGAAAGAAATCTGGAACCATAGATGCAAGCATCAGCAACAGAATACAAGAGATGGAAGAGAGAATCTCAGGTGCAGAAGATTCCATAGAGAACATGGGCACAACAATCAAGGAAAATGGAAAATGCAAAAAGATCCTAACTCAAAACATCCAGGAAATACAGGACACAATGAGAAGACCAAACCTACGGATAATAGGAGTGGATGAGAATGAAGATTTTCAACTCAAAGGACCAGCAAACATCTTCAACAAAATTATAGAAGAAAACTTCCCAAATCTAAAGAAAGAGATGCCCATGAACATACAAGAAGCCTACAGAACTCCAAATAGGCTGGACCAGAAAAGAAATACCTCCCAACACATAATAATCAGAACAACAAATGCACTAAATAAAGATAGAATACTAAAAGCAGTAAGAGAAAAAGGCCAAGTAACATATAAAGGCAAGCCTATCAAAATTACACCAGATTTTTCACCAGAGACTATGAAAGCTAGAAGATCCTGGACAGATGTTATACAGACACTAAAAGAACACAAATTCCAGCCCAAGCTACTATACCCAGCCAAACTCTCAATTAACATAGATGGAGAAACCAAAGTATTCCACGACAAAGCCAAATTCACACATTATCTCTCCACGAATCCAGCCCTTCAAAGGATAATAACAGAAAAAAACCAATACAAGGACAGGAACCACGCCCTAGAAACAACAAGAAGGTAATCCCTCAACAAACCTAAAAGAAGACAGCCACAAGAACAGAATGCCAACTTTAACAACAAAAATAACAGGAAACAACAATTACTTTTCCTTAATATCTCTTAATATCAATGGACTCAACTCCCCGATAAAAAGACATAGACTAACAAACTGGCTACACAAACAAGACCCAACATTTTGCTGCTTACAAGAAACTCATCTCAGAGAAAAAGATAGACACTACCTCAGAATGAAAGGCTGGAAAACAATTTTCCAAGCAAATGGTCTGAAGAAACAAGCTGGAGTAGCCATTCTAATATCAGATAAGATTGACTTCCAACCCAAAGTCATCAAAAAAGACAGGGAGGGGCACTTCATACTCATCAAAGGTAAAATCCTCCAAGAGGAACTATCAATCCTGAATATCTATGCTCCAAATACAAAGGCAGCCTCATTCATTAAAGAAACTTTAGTAAATCTCAAAGCACACATTGCACCTCATACAATAATAGTGGGAGACTTCAACACACCACTTTCACCAATGGACAGATCATGGAAACAGAAACTAAACAGGGACACAGTGAAACTAACAGAAGTTATGGATCAAATGGATCTGGCAGATATCTACAGAACATTTTACCCTAAAACAAAAGGATACACCTTCTTCTCAGCACCTCATGGTACCTTCTCCAAAATTGACCACGTAATTGGGCACAAAACAGGACTCAACAGATACAAAAACATTGAAATTGTCCCATGCATCCTATCAGATCACCATGGACTAAGGCTGATCTTCAATAACAAAATAAATAATAGAAAGCCAACCTTCACGTGGAAACTGAACAACACTCTTCTCAATGATACCTTGGTCAAGGAAGGAATAAAGAAAGAAATTAAGGACTTTTTAGAGTTCAATGAAAATGAAGCCACAACATACCCAAACTTATGGGACGCAATGAAAGCATTTCTAAGAGGAAAACTCATAGCTCTGAGTGCCTCCAAAAGGAAACTAGAAAGAGCACACATTAGCAGCTTGACAACACACCTAAAAGCACTAGAACAAAAGGAAGCAAATTCACCCAAGAGGAGTAGACGGCAGGAAATAATCAAACTCAGGGGTGAAATCAACCAAGTGGAAACAAGAAAAACTATTCAAAGAATCAACCAATCAAGGAGCTGGTTCTTTGAGAAAATCAACAAGATAGATAAACCCTTAGCCAGACTCACTAGAGGGCACAGGGAAAGCATCCTAATTAACAAAATCAGAAATGAAAAAGGAGACATAACAACAGATCCTGAAGACATCCAAAACACCATCAGATCCTTCTACCAAAGGCTATACTCAACAAAACTGGAGAACCTGGATGAAATGGAGAAGTTCCTAGACAGATACCAGGTACCAAAGTTGAATCAAGATCAGGTTAATGATCTAAACAGCCCTATATCCCCCAAAGAAATAGAAGCAGTCATTAATAGTCTCCCAACCAAAAAAAGCCCAGGACCAGATGGGTTTAGTGCAGAGTTCTATCAGACCTTCAAAGAAGATCTAATCCCAGTTCTTCACAAACTATTCCACAAAATAGAAACAGAAGGTACTCTACCCAACTCATTCTATGAAGCCACAATTACTCTGATACCTAAACCACAAAAAGACCCAACAAAGATAGAAAACTTCAGACCAATATCCCTTATGAATATTGATGCAAAAATCCTCAATAAAATTCTTGCTAACCGAATCCAAGAACACATCAAAACAATCATCCATCCTGACCAAGTAGGTTTCATCCCAGGGATGCAGGGATGGTTCAATATACGGAAATCCATCAACGTAATCCAGTATATAAACAAACTCAAAGACAAAAACCACATGGTCATCTCGTTAGATGCGGAAAAAGCATTTGACAAGATCCAACACCCATTCATGATAAAAGTCTTGGAAAGATCAGGAATTCAAGGCCCATACCTAAACATGATAAAAGCAATCTACAGCAAACCAGTAGCCAACATCAAAGTAAATGGTGAGAAGCTTGAAGCAATCCCTCTAAAATCAGGGACTAGACAAGGCTGTCCACTTTCTCCATACCTATTCAACATTGTACTTGAAGTCCTAGCCAGAGCAATTCGACAACAAAAGGAGATCAAAGGGATACAAATTGGAAAAGATGAAGTCAAAATATCACTTTTTGCAGATGATATGATAGTATATATAAGTGACCCTAAAAATTCCACCAGAGAACTCCTAAGCCTGATAAACAGCTTCAGTGAAGTAGCTGGATATAAAATTAACTCAAACAAATCAATGGCCTTTCTCTACACAAAGAATAAACAGGCTGAGAAAGAAATTAGGGAAACAACACCCTTCTCAATAGTCACAAATAATATAAAATATCTTGGCGTGACTCTAACTAAGGAAGTGAAAGATCTGTATAATAAAAACTTCAAGTCTCTGAAGAAAGAAATTATAGAAGATCTCAGAAGATGGAAAGATCTCCCATGCTCATGGATTGGCAGGATCAACATTGTAAAAATGGCTATCTTGCCAAAAGCAATCTACAGATTCAATGCAATCCCCATCAAAATTCCAACTCAATTCTTCAACGAATTAGAAAGTGCAATCTGCAAATTCATCTGGAATAACAAAAAACCTAGGATAGCAAAAACTCTTCTCAAGGATAAAAGAACCTCTGGTGGAATCACCATGCCGGACCTAAAGCTCTACTACAGAGCAATTGTGATAAAAACTGCATGGTACTGGTATAGTGACAGACAAATAGACCAATGGAATAGAATTGAAGACCCAGAAATGAACCCACACACCTACGGTCACTTGATCTTCGACAAGGGAGCTAAAAACATCCAGTGGAAGAAAGACAGCATTTTCAACAAATGGTGCTGGCACAACTGGTTGTTAACATGTAGAAGAATGCGAATCGATCCATTCCTATCTCCTTGTACTAAGGTCAAGTCTAAGTGGATCAAGGAACTTCACATAAAACCAGAGACACTGAAACTTATAGAGGAGAAAGTGGGGAAAAGCCTTGAAGATATGGGCACAGGGGAAAAATTCCTGAATAGAACAGTAATGGCTTGTGCTGTAAGATCGAGAATTGACAAGTGGGACCTCATGAAACTACAAAGCTTCTGCAAGGCTAAAGACACCATCAATAAGACAAAAAAACCACCAACAGATTGGGAAAGGATCTTCACCTATCCTAAATCAGATAAGGGACTAATATCCAATATATATAAAGAACTCAAGAAGGTGGACTCCAGAAAGTCAAATAACCCCATTAAAAAATGGGGCTCAGAACTGAACAAAGAATTCTCGCCTGAGGAATACCGAATGGCAGAGAAACACCTGAAAAAATGTTCAACATCCTTAATCATCAGGGAAATGCAAATCAAAACAACCCTGAGATTCCACCTCACACCAGTCAGAATGGCTAAGATCAAAAATTCAGGTGACAGCAGTTGCTGGCGAGGATGTGGAGAAAGAGGAACACTCCTCCATTGTTGGTGGGATTGCAAGCTTGTACAACCACTCTGGAAATCAGTCTGGCGGTTCCTCAGAAAATTGGACATAGTACTACCGGAGGATCCAGCAATACCTCTCCTGGGCATATATCCAGAAGATGTCCCAACCGGTAAAAAGGACACATGTTCCACTATGTTCATAGCAGCCCTATTTATAATAGCCAGAAGCTGGAAAGAACCCAGATGTCCCTCAACAGAGGAATGGATACAGAAATTATGGTACATTTACACAATGGAGTACTACTCAGCTATTTAAAAGAATGAATTTATGAAATTCCTAGCCAAATGGATGGACCTGGAGGGCATCATCTTGAGTGAAGTAACACAATCACAAAAGAACTCACACAATATGTATTCACTGATAAGTGGATATTAGCCCAAAACTTAGGATACCCAAGATTTAAGATACAATTTGCTAAACGCATGAAACTCAAGAAGAATGAAGACCAAAGTGTGGACACTGTGCACCTTCTCAGAATTGGGAACAAAACACCCAGGGAAGGAGTTACAGAGACAAAGTTCGTAGCGGTGATGAAAGGATGGACCATTTAGAGACTGCCGTATCCAGGGATCCATCCCATAATCAACTTCTAAACGCTGACACCATTGCATACACTAGCAAGATTTTGCTGAAAGGACCCAAATATAGCTGTCTCTTGTGAGACGATGCTGGGGCCTAGCAAACACAGGAGTGGATGTTCACAGTCAGCTATTGGATGTATCACAGGGCTCCCAATGGAGAAGCTAGAGTAAGTACCCAAGGAGCTAAAGGGATCTGCAACCCTATTGTTGGAACAACATGATGTAATAACTAGAACCCCGGAGCTCTTGTCTCTAGCTGCATATGTATCGAAAGATGGCCTAGTCAGCCATCAATGGAAAGAGAGGCCCATTGGACTTGCAAACTTTATATGCCCCAATATAGGGGAATGCCAGGGCCAAAAGAATGGGAATGGGTGGATAGGGAAGTGGGGGGGCGCTATGGGGGACTTTTGGGATAGCATTGGAAACGTAATTGAGGAAAATATGTAATAAAAATATTAAAAAAAAATATAAAGTATAAAAGTAAGCAAACATAAACAGATAATTCACAAACATGGACACTGAAATGTCTGAGGAAAACTGTAACCAGGAAAACACAACATAAAAATAATCACACCAGGCCACATTTTACCCATCAGCTTGGCAAAACAAGCAAAAAGCCACAGTCATGTTGGAGAGTAAATTGATATAATATTTTTAGACATCACCTTGGCAGAACTTATTAACATTTCTAGCATGCATAGCCCTCAGCCCAGTAATTCTACCTCTAAGACCCTCACCTACTACAAGATCAGTACCCACACACACCGCAATATATTCGGTCAGTAAACAAAAAAAGGGCAAGAAGAGGAAGAGTAATCCAAATTACTAACAATAAATTATTAGTTAAGATAAACTATGACAATAAATTATTAGTTAAGATAAACTATGATAGTTATATTTAGAAACCTTTAACAAGGACAAGCAGTTTGATATGTTGCAACATGAAAGGATGTCTATGCTCCATTCTGTGTGGAAAAATATGGTTTGCAAAATAAATGGTGATATCTGTATTATTCTACTTTGTGAACACACACGCACGTACACACACACACACACACACACACACACACGAGTATATATTTCAGTGTGTGTCAAGAGAGCACTGATAGAAAATTCACCAAACTGGTAGGAGAAGCTATCCCTAAGGAGTAGGGGATTCACTCAGAGATCTTTCTATGCTTTCATGGTGTAACTTTGTAGCATAGCCATTTGTTCCTTTGGTAATTTTCACAGCATTTCAGGCTGACAAAAATAGAAATCCAGATCTTTTTTCCCTCGGGGCCAGGCAACCGTTTCCTTCTCCACTTCCCACTCACAGGATACAGAATGTGAGATGGTCTCAGACAGCTCCCAACTTGGAATCACTGCCAGGCTTATCCACCTCAGTGGCTGTTAGATGAAGTTGCACTGGTATGTCAGACATTTGCCTTTCACCCCCTGCTCTGCTCCACAGCCTTGGCTTGCCACAAGAATCCAGATGAGCGCTCTGTGAACTTAAAGAGTTTCAGCAGGAGCCACAGCTCCTCTCAGGCTATTCATTTATCTGCCGCTTACAAATCTTAGGAGACTTTGGTCAGTGAGAGCACCGTTTCTTCTCAGGTCCCAGTCCTACCCAAGCAGTGACTGGAGCAAAGGTTCTTAACCTCCTTAATGCTGCAACCCTTTAATACAGTTCCTTGTGTTGTGGTGACCACCCCAACCAAATTATTTCATTGCTACTTTATAACTGTAATTTTGCTACTGTTATGAACTGTAATGTAAGTATCTGATATGCAGGAGATCTGATATGTGACCCCTGTGAAAGGATAAGGGGGTCATGACACACAGGTTGGAAACCACTGCTATACAGGATTAGAATAATTCTGAGGCCACAGGGATGGCAATGAGGACAGAGCAGTGTGGTCCCTTTGTGGCATCTGTTGGAAATAAGGTGCTGAGCATCATACCGTGCGCTCTCTAGTGGAGCATCCCTGCCTTGTGCTACAGGCTTTGACTAACCCACATCCCTATTCACTTGGAATATTCGGAGTGTGGGAAGCTGCAAGAAGTGGCAGGTGGCACAGACTAGCGGAAGATGATCACTGATCATGACTGCGTCTCCCATAATGCATCTCTCAGCAGACACCACGAAGGCAGGAAGTCCAGGGGAAGAGAAGGGGCTCTCAGGGTAGATGTAGCTCCAAACAGATGCAGATGGATAACTCCAAACATTGGGGTACAATGCTGGCCTGAGGTAAGCCCTGAACCTGAGTTCCATCTGTCATATTTTACTGCTTTTCATCTCAGACTCAACAACTACACCCACGTAAGAACATGCCTCTCACAATCTTGGAATTTCCAAGGACCCCGTTGAGAAGCCACTCATCTTCCCTATCTTTATAACCAAAAACAGAAAGAAAGAAAAAAAAAAACTCAAAGCCAAAAATCCCCAGACCTTCATGTGTTGTAACTAAAAACACTCAGTAAACAAAGCCAGTCCTTGGGCTCCCTTGGGGAGTAATTGTCTAAGAATGCTTCTTTTCTTTCAGCTGGTGAAAGAAAAAGGCACAGACGTGCTAAGACTGTGCAGAGCGCATCTTGAAAACATTAATTTTTCCGAACACCAATGTGTGGCTCACGTGCCTTGCCAGAGCAGGCAGTGACGGGCAGTGAGAAGAACCCTAAAGACACTGGCTTTGCTGCTGGAACACACAACTACTGAGGAAGTGGTTACTGTAAGCCCTGGGTACAGGATAGAAATTTATAAGGCATGGGGGCAAGATATGGCCACCATGCCTTGGCTCTGAAGGCTTGGGGTTGGACCATCAGTTCTGAGGAGGGTAGAGAAAAGGCAGAATCCATACTTCCTTCCATCTCTAATCCTGGCCAACTGCTCAGGACAAAGTTGTCAATCACCTCATCTACTCTCCTCCAGCCAGTCTTTAAGATGTGCAGCCCCAGCAATCATTGCAAGTGGCTACATCTAGGAGAGGTTGTCCCTCTCCTGAATTGTGGCCCCTAAAACCTTTCCCCTTCTCCTTCTCCCTACTCAGAGATAGGAGCCATTATTGTAGCTCCAGGTCTGTTTACAAGAAACAAGACAAAGCCAAGCCATCCACTGAGGCAAGGAAAGAAAGACTCAATAATAATAAGAAAATGTCAGAGGCTCTGTCAGTGTCAACTAGACATCCTCTAAGTTGACTGCTACCACCAAAACCTAGGCATATATAATTGCATGCCAAGATCCTATGGGGGAGTACAGAGAAGGGTGGGGTGACAGAGAGAAACACGGGGGGGGGAGAGAGAGAGACTGATTTATGCATTATTATTACCTAGACTCTGGAGGCAACCACCCTCCTATGCCAAAGCTACCTCCCATAGTCAAGTGATATCCATCAAATCACTCCATGTTTCTGTGCCTCCAATTTTGTGCAAAATGAGGATGTTAGTAACACCTAACTAAGTTAATAAATATAATAATGCACCCTACCCAGCAGGTACTACACATGTGTATAAGACAGTGATGATCACCATGCTGTTACCAGCCTATACTTTCCACACTAAGCTGCCTCTTCCCTTTAGACCATCACATGCTCTTCACAGGCTTTGGAAGGCTGCTCCCACTCTGCCTTCATCTAATTCTCTAGACCCAGAGGAAACCTTCTCCGGTCCACTCAGTTGGTCCACACACTGGCCGTCCACAGGACCCGATGACATTTAAGCTCTCTCTATGTCCTTCTGTCCAACCAACTCCTGTTCATTGTCCTATGTCAAATTTCTGGCTGAGAAAAATCTTTGAAAGGATAACTAGAGAGTGAATGAAGAGCAGCTCTCCCTTGTTCAGCGAGCACTTACTATGTAGCCACTTACCCTGAATCACATCCTGAACCATGACTGAGAATACAAGAAGGAACAGAACACCCTGGCTGCTAATCACAAGCTCTCAGCTGCATCAACAGTCTGCCTTGCAGCAGCAATTCAAGGTGAAAGGGGGTTGACCGGGATGGAACAGCTAGATGGGAGCAAGCAGGTCCTGCTTCACTCAGCATGCCTTGGAACATCCTTGGGGCACCAAGGCTGGGGATATGGAAAGAGACAGGAAGTATCTAGCTTTGGAACCTAATTTTCAGTATCAACCTTGAGCTGACAATGTGGCTTCTTATGCTCTTTCCCAGGCCTCCATCTGTCCTGCCCCATCCCCCATACAGATGGGGTCCTACTCCTATGACATAAAGCAGTTCCTGGACTACTCAAAGTGCCCCTGTGCAGGGACTTCAGGGAGACCCTGAAGTAGTGCAAATACAGCCACTAAGGCCCTGGCCCTGTTGAGTCCTGGGTAGTGACTACGCACTTAGTCTAACCCCTTAACAACAGCCAGACTAAGAGGAGAATGGACCTGGGCAATTACTCATCCCATAGATAAACACGAGATATAAATATGCAATTAAAGAGTTTATTTTAGGGGGGAAAGAATAAAAGAAGGAGTGGAATGGCCCAGACCAAAGCAAGAGGTCAAGCAGATACAATCTTTCAGAGAGAGAGGAATGCAGGTTTGTCTAGGGTGGGTTTGTTTAACTTGAACTAAGCAGCTGAAACCTTGACTCTGTTCGCCATCTCTACGTTTGAGGGGGGAGGGGGAAAGGAGGAGAGGGTTAGAAAGGGTGGCCTTTTCCTTATAAGGTGATTTATCAAGTACGGGCCCAGCTTATCCAAGAGAAACTCTGGCTAGTTCTGCAGATTGTCAGACTGTGAACAACGCAGAAACCGAATCTCTTCCATCCCACCCACTATTGCCTGCCATCATACCAAGGGCTTCCCATAATGCACTGCTCAGGAAGGACACTGCAGAGTGCAAAGGGACAACAGTTCACATCTGTGTCACTTCTTCCATTTTGCGGGGCTTACCTGTTTTTAGGTTTAGGTTTGTTTGCTAGTTGTTTGGCTTTGCTTTCTATTTATTTATTTTGTTTAAATTAAGTAAAAAGAAATAGCAAGAACTTTTGTCCGTTTGGGTTTTGCTCTGTTTTAAATCTTGTTTCTTCTGTTTTTCTCCTTTGAAACAGAACAGACACCACCACTCCACTCCAAATAAGACCACTTGTGGAATCCTGAATAGCTGGATACCTGGCCAAGACGCCACCAAACACTTCCTAAGCCCAGTTAAGGAAAAAGGCAACTTAACTTCCAGTAACAGAAAAACTGAAGTAACTTTTTCCTTCATAGATTCTCGAAGTTATGTTTCCCATCTTAGTTGTCCTAAAAGTAAAGGAACACTGTACTTTTCTTCAGTGGAAGTCCAGGTGTGGCAACTTCCAAAAGGGTAGTGGTACACCAACCTAGGGAGCGTGGGGACTATGGGGCACATCACCCTGCTGGACTCAGGTTCTACCATCAGATGAGTTTGAAGACAGTCTGTAACATTGTAACAAGTTCCGACAATGGACAAAAGTGAGCTGGGAACTGCCCATCATCCCCTCTCCTCTGCTAGGTAATTCAGAGTAACCCAGCAAGGCCTGTGGCTGAGTGAACACCCTATTTTCTCTTTCAGATGGTGGGAGCATTTGAGGATGACTGTATGTCATTGCACAAACATATGAATGCCAGCCTGTGTGTCTGTGTGAATAGTCCAATATACTTGGGTGTAGTATCAGCATTTGGACATTGGAAACAAGAACTTTGAGTGTATCAGGAAGCCAGCCATATCTCAGCCATCAGCTTTCTTTGGAGACAGCTAGACAAGAAGTACACGGGTAAGAAGAATAGTCGAAAATAGATAGCTATTTCCTTCTGGTATCTTTGGGACTGAGTGTATTCTTACATGGAAGTACATGGAAGTATATAAACACACTGCTCATTGAATAGTTACCCAGGACCTACTTTGGATGACACTCACCCTAAGGCAATGTGTGCTGTTCTGACTTCACTCCATGACGACAGTGGACAGGAGAATGCTGCAGAACATGTATCTGGATCTCTGCTAAGCCCTTGGCAAATGTCCTCCAAAACATTCTTGTAGATAATTCAGTATGGGTACAGTTGTGAGAGTCACTGCAAATGATTGCAAAAGACCCAAGGGCTTTTATTAAGAGAAACACTTTGTGTGGAACAGGGCTCTCTGGTGGTGGCCACAGATACCACAGCACTGCCCCCTCAAGTGTTTCTTTAGCTTCTTTAAAAATGTTATTTCCTCAGATAAAGAGGCCAAAGATTATGCCTATAATATGGACAGATGATACAAACCTGGTATAGTGAACTCAATACTATAACAAATGACCAGGTAAAGATATAAGACTCTCGGCAAATCTGAACACCTGAACAAAATCAACAAGGGCAAACTCTGTGTCTGGAGAGCTACCCTTTAAAGCGACGCACACATCACTCTGAAAGCCATTCTCACCTTCTGCGTCTACCTTAGTGAAACACTGTACACAAGACGCACGCTGGCTGACAAACGTTCTCAGGAGCAGGATGGCTTCGAGGATGCAGTGTTAGACTTGCCGAAGCAATTGTGGAATATTTACAAAGAAAACTATAACCACACAGAATATTTTCAGAGCATGTTGCAGGAAGAAAAGTTGATATATAAAGCATGATATGGTAACCTCAGACTGGTAGGCATAAGCCATATACAAATGCACAGTGATGCCCACAGGCTTTCCCCATCACCGGAAGCCTATTCCCAGACAGAGCCTCGGTGGCCATTCGCTGCGAGAGAACTATGGCTTTGCTAGTAATATCTAAAATTCAGACTGTACTCATTTTGGTAATTGTATAATTACAATTTTTCCAAGTCTTGCTTTTATCCAAAGGGGGAAAGTTTAAAAATATAGGAGATTAAACAAATTCATTGGCTTTCCATTATTCAAAATTTAGTACTATGGAAATTTAGTAAAAGTGCTAACTCATGGTACAGAGAGTGTCCCAGAAGTCTGGACAGCCTCTGAATACCAGAGTGTCACTACACTGATGACACCTGGAGAGCTGAGCTGGGGCCAATCTCAGCAATGCAATTAAGTGGGGACACCCACAGTACAACATCAAGAAACAAATGGCTATGAGGAATTTGGAAAGCTTGACATTGTCCTGACTGACAGCGCTGCCACTGTTTAACCTCGAGACAAGACTGCAGGTACAACCACGCCCCTTCAGATATTTGAAGGGCAATGTAGATAAGGCACAGGAAACTTTTTTAAGGAAGTTAACTTATTATGGAAATTTCCAGAGGCAAATGCTAGAATAAATAAATAAAAATAGTATTTTCCTTCAAAATTTATATATGTGTGTGTGTGTGTATACACATACACATATATATAGAGATACATATGCATCTACAAATAAAGAAACATTTTAACTGAAAGAATGAATGGTAACAAAATAGTGGGAAATCATGAGGTTCCTATCATTGTAAGTATTAGAGTAAGAGAACGCTTTTTTTTTTTTTACAAAAAAAGCATGTTGGTTTCATTCCAAATAAGTCCAGACAATTTTTTAAGATCTCTAACATTTCTAATATTCTGTGAGCCATTCAGAGACAAAATTGGTTTTCAATGTATGTACCCATTCGATTCCAAATCCTTCTAGTGGTATTCTCTGCCAGCAGGTGGCAGCAGATGCCTTGGACGCTGGGTTCTATATGTTAGGTGTGGTCAAAAAATAAATTAGCACAGTTTCCAACAGTTAAAAAAGGGGTGTGGGAGAAAACAAGTCCCAAAGTAGCTTCCTTCAAAAGAACAAGTAAGCATAACTAAAAAACATGTCTATTATTATACAACAATATTTTTTTTGAGACAGTCTTTGTAAGCCTAGGTTGACCTAGAATTTACCTATAACCAGGCTAGCCTCAGACTGTGGAGAGTATCCTGCCTCAGCCTTCCCGGTGCCAGAATTACAGCACGCACCATCACGCCTAGGTTTTGCATGTGCTTCTTGATCTCTGAATTCCTCTTGATTAAAAAAAAAAAATCCTTGCTTCCTCTGCAGCTGCACATCACATCCATTACCATAATCTTTCAGCCAGACCCAAAGAAAAGAACCTTCAGGATGGTCAGAGAAGCACTCTGGCCATTTCCTGCTTCCAGGATGGTCAGAGAAGCACTCTGGCCATTTCCTGCTTCCAGCTCCCATGCCCAGCATCTCCACAGCTGAAGCTACAAAATAAGCAGGAAACATACAAAAACAGTGGACCTCACCCGGGTAGCATGAAAGTATGTCATTACCATTTTCTAAGTACACGAGAATTCTCCCCTACCCCAACCCCAAAGAAAGGAATAAAGCCCCTGCTTTACCCTGCTCTAGCCTTGGCTCTCTGCTTTGATGTCATTTAAACTCTGAATACAATCAATGGTCCTTGTCCAAGTGGCAACCAGAGACAGACAAATCTGGTATTCTCGAAGTATTTTGAATAGGGCTTGTAAGTGAACAGAAATAAATATTATTTGTTGAACCAGCACTTAAAGCAGTTACATCACAGTTAATCATGGTCTTGAGTCAAGGTGCTATTGACTGTTCTAGTCTCAGGTCAAACAGTCCTTCTGCCAGGAGCCCTTGAGCTATTAAGAGCATGTTCAGTTCCTCTGCCAAGTGCCAGGCATACACTTTGTACCTCCCGTGCCACACTTCTGCATCTGCCCTGACACCACTCTACCACAAACACTTCATTTCCCTGTTACAATGCAGCATCCAAAGGCCTGAACTGTGTCCCCAAATACAATAGTCCCCCATATTCGTGAAACTATTTTTTATGTGTATAAGCATTCTGTCTGCCTGTATGTCTGTGTACTGTGTGCATGCTTAGTACCCACAGAAGTCAGAGAAGATGGGACATCAGAGCCTCTGTAACTGGAATTACAAAGTTGTAAGCCACCATGTGGGTACTAGGGATCAAATCCAGGTCCTCTAGAAGAATAGTGCTCTTAAACTCTGAGTCATCTCTCCAGCTCCAGTGAGACTATCTTTTATAGAGAGGTATTATCAATAAATCATCAATATGGTACCATTCCACCAAGAGCAACAGCCATTTGACAAGCATTTCCCCAGTGTCTATAGAGCTCGGGGTGGCACAGGGGAGGTCAAACCTGCATCCTGTTCTAAGAGAGCTCAAACTGAGAGAGAAAATGAAGGCAAGAACACAAACAACCATGCATCAAAGTATGCCCAAGAGCAAAGTTGGGCATGGTGGTTACATATGTGTAATCCCAGGATTTGGAAAGGAGAACCAAGGGGACCAGGAGTTCAAGGTCAAATTCAGAGACCTAGAATTTGAAGTTGGTTAGTTTGAGACTCAGTCTCAAAACAACAGCAACAGCAGCAGCAGCAGCAACAACAACAACAACAAATGTGTATATTAGAGAACAGAAAACCAGAAATTACCAATAGATATGTACAAGAGGTTGACATATGGGATAGGTAATGGTGGTCATAGCTACAAGGTCCCTGATTTGTTCTTTTAGTTGAGTGACAGTGTGTGCCACGCCAAGTGATTTACACAGACAATCACATTTGTTCCTCAAAACAATCCTATGTAAAAGCTTCCCAAAGCAGTTAAAAAGCTCATCAAAGTCAGGGAAACTACCCCAGACATCACAAGCCTCCACCTGGTAGCGCTGGGGGCCCAAGCAGCCAGGCTGATGAACAGGGCAGCCACACCACAGCACTTGAGAATCTAGGATGCTAGGTTAAAGCACTGCTACCACACATAATGAGAACATGCCGAGACCCAAACTTGTACTTACAAAGATCAATCAGACAACAATGAAGAAAGCAGACAGAGGAGTCAGGCTTGAAGCCTACTGCAATTGTCTCATTGTTGTGTCCTGAAACTTGTGAAGAGAGAACATGGCAGCAGGGCTAGAAAGGGGGTTCAGAAGTCAGGAATTCCAGGGGAAGGGTAGAGACGATCAAGGGTGATCCCCAAGTGTGTTCTTGAGTGTCACAACATGGAAGCTTGTCATGAGAAGAGGAGGGAGGAGTGGGACATGCAGATAAATTATATCCTTGGGAGCTTCAAGCCAGCTCTTCCCCATTCCCACCTCTCCCTAAGCATTCTTTCTATCTTCAGGGCCCTTCTCAGCATCCCTAACCATCTCCAATCAACTCACCAAAGCAGAGAAGCAGGAATGGGGCAGGGGACATTATGTCACTGAACATTTCATGTCTATGCTCCCCTGGCCAGCACAGCCAGCAGAGACAATGCCTAGTCAGAGGCCTGAGAAAGGAATTCTCCTTCACTGACTTCCTGACCTTGGACCAGAAGCTCTGTCTCTCTGGATCTTGGCTTTGTTTTGTTTTGTTTTGTATCTGTAAAATCTGAGTTTGGACCAGAATAAAAAGTTGCAAGCTTGGAGATACATAAGTCAAACTCATCCACAAATAGACTGTTTCATCAGCATAATAATATATTTTAATAGAATTAGTGTCCATATTTGAAAACCTGGCCACTTCACAAAGACAGAGTGTCTCTGCAGCCCTTCCAAAAGCACCTACAGTTGGTTGGGCCCCACATTCCTACATGTCCTGCATCAGGTGAAACCAACTAGAACCTAACTGTTTCTCTCAGGTAGGGCACCACCCTTTAGTGTAGCATAGACTGCCCCACCCCTCCCCTCTTAAGGGTGGTTGCTCATCATTTAGTGCGTGTTCTCTCTCTCTCTCTCTCTCTCTCTCTCTCTCTCTCTCTCTCTCTCTCTCTCTCTCTCTCTCTCTCTCTCTCTCTCTCTCATTTTGATGTTTTTGTTTTGTTTTCAAGATCGGGTTTCTCAGTGTCCTGGAACTCATTCTGTAGACCAGACTGACCTCAAACTAAGAGATCTGCCTGTGCGTGTCTCTGCCCCCTGAGTGCTAAGATTAAAGGCATGTGCCAACACCAACACCAACACCACCAACACCCACCCACCCAGCCAGCCAGCCAGCCAGCCATTATTGGCCATTTTAATCAGTACACTTATGGTCTGTCCCCAACAGGCATCTATGTTCATAGCCCCTGGAGAAGATCATTTAAAACACCAGCAATGTAAGGCCCAGGAATGAGGGGCAAGAAACTAAAGTACAGAGGGGTAATGGTGAATTCTCCACAACGGGGCATGTAGGCTGCTCAGTGGAGCTGCAGGCTTCTGCCGCAACTGATAAGGATTCGCTCACAAGTGTGTCAGGCCTGCCCATTCCCCCTCCCTGACATACACCCCACCAAGGAGGCGCAAGGCCAGATGACATCAGCCTTGGGCACAGTCAGAGAAACCCCATCATGAAGCAATTTGTTTCCCCAGCCACTCTAATTTAACAATTAGCTTAACAACCCTGGGCAGGCACTTGCTGCAGAAGCAGGAAGCGATTCTGATCGGTGTCAACTTCAGCCTGGAAAGGGACTCCACCCCTTCCCCAACCCCACTGCCCTTGCTTCACAAGGTCCTCACTCAGACGCGGTCTGGATATCTCGGAAGATAACTAGACTAATTATCCCTGAGACTCCAATTGGCTTTTCCTGTGCCACTGAAGCCCCTCTCCCTAAGTCCACCCTGCAGAATTTTGACCTAACCCATGAAGCATGTTGGGCCAGAATGCTCAAAGGCTCCCTTCTGTGGCTCTTTGAGGGTAGAGGTGCTAGAAGGATCCCTGCATGTAGATGATGCTACACACAGAGAAGCACACCTCAGGACTGGCAGCTTGAGACATCCTGGGTACACACACAGCTTAGCAGAGGACAAGCCTCAGAGCTGAGCTCACCCTAACCCAGACAGCATATTCAGTACCCCCTGCCCCACCCCCCCCACATCATCAGAGGACCTCTGGGGGTGATTCAAGATGCTCCTTCCCTCAGCTTGTCCTGCTCCTAACCTCAAGACCTTTCTCAAGCTGCACCCTAAACCCGAATGTCAAGGTTCAGAGAGAGACAGATGGAGATGTTGTAAAGCAGAAATCGAAAAAAAAAGAAAAGTTGATAATGTCATAAGTCCACAGTAACCTGGAGGCTATTTTAAAATACAGAGTTCTAGGATAGATGGGGTTAGGCCAAGGCCTAAAATAGCAGACCCTCAAAGAGGAAAGCATCCCCGTGTGACTAGGTAGACATTTCAAAGAGACGGAGGAGGAAGAAATGGCATGTAAAAATGGAACAACAACTCCGGAAATTAACCAGGCCAAAGATAAAACTAAGGGTGTCCAGGGCCACACAGGGATCTTTTTATTCTATCAAAGGGAGACGGTGGGGCAGAGCCAGTTGGTGACGCTATGGTACAAGGCATAGCCTAGAGAATAAAGGCTTCTTCTTGACTTACCCTCCACATCAGGCAAGAGAGACGCGGGTGCTGAGCCTGTAACCCGTGGAACCTGCCTGACAAGGGAGCTGTAAATAAGTCACCAGGACCATATGGCATCTGCCTGAGTCCTGAAGGAATTCAAGGGTGAAATTGCAGAGCTGATGCCCAAAATGTGTAACCTCTGATTACCAAGTCACTCATGCTTGCCATTGGCAGTGCGCCCATACAGTTCATTCATAAGACAGGAAGGCAGTGAAGCCTCATCTTCACACCAGGCAAGCGGACAGAGAAGGGACTCAGAGGAGCCCTACTAAGCACATGAGCACATGAACCACTTAGAGCTGTGGTTCTCAACCTTCCTAATGCCGCGACTCATTAATACCATTCCTCATGTCATAGTGACCACCAATCATAAAATTATTTCTGTTGCTACTTCATAACTGTAATTTTGCTACTGTTACGGATCATTATGTAAGGATCTCTGTTTTCTGGTAGTCTCAGAAGACCTCTGTGAAAGGGTCTGCTGAATCTAAGGGGTCGAGCCCCACAGGTTGAGTATCACCGACTTGGAGAACTAATAACATGGTGCTTATGAGGGCAAAACATGTTATACAACACAAATTCTTGAAAAACTAAACACATGTGAATTAGAATCCATGAGAGTCCTTCATATGTACTTTTAGGAAATTATTGACAAAGTGCTATAATAATTTTTTAAGTTTAATATTCATGAATTTTTTAAGATAATTGACCTTTAAATTGTGGTAATTGAGACCAGAAGCAGCAAGAGATGATAAATGGGGGGACAAAAAAGGAGATTAAAGAAAGGAAGAAATTATATATTTAAAAGGTATTATGGGCCATATCAACCAGCTCTGATCTACTATATAGACCACATTTAACCTCAGCTTTATAAGGGTGGGGAAAACGCTGCCCCTAATTAGTGATCAAACAAGGTTGCTACCATGTGAACAAACCCTGAAATGTGTAGGAGGACAAAGAAGGGGAGCTACAGGTTGCCCTCTTCCAGGCTGGAGCAAAGACAGGACGATCGCTTTGTCCTCTAAGAGCTGATAGGAGAAGCAGCTGGGTTTCAGTGTGACGGCCTCCCCACCGCATCACAGTTCCAAAAGTCTCCTCTCCAGATGGCTCCGTCTCCTCAGCTTGTGATCATGAGCCATAGAAGCTACCTATGCATGGAGAGTGGGAGCCAATCCCACAACAAAAGCTTCCTGAAAACTGTCAGGGAGACTGTCCATCAGTAAAGCCCATCTTTACTCCCTTCACCTACAGCACCCACCCAGTTCATGGAACTCTGATTTTATACATCAAGCTGTTCCCAGGAAACTCAATACGATGCTATTAACCAAGGATTCTAACACAACAAAAAGAGTGGATTTGCCCATTTCTTTATATTAAGTTGTTATTGCTTCTCTGTCTTTACATGCAGCAGAGAGTTGAGACCTCACATATACCATCCTTTGTCTCTAAGTTCCCTAGACACTTATGCCTTTTACCTATTCAATTTATGCTGCTCCTAAGATGGGTGACTGTCACATGATAGTAGGCATGCAACAATCTCTCAGCCTTGGCCCCCTCTCTACTCATCCAAGTCATTCCTTCAAAACTAGAGGCTACACACCTCCTTCCTATAGCTATCCCATAGCACCATGGCTACACACCTCCTTCCTATCTCTATCCCATAGCACCATGGGACCTTGAAGTCTTTCTGTCTTTTAGGTTTGAGGTCAATGCCCTGTTGGACAAGACAGAAACAAAAGAGTTCTGTGTTATGTCACATCGCCAACTGTCACGGGGGTATAGTTAAGTTTATCTGCTTGAAGGACACATTCTGGAAGTCCACTGTGGGGATCCTCATAGAGATCCTTGCTGCAGTAACTGGTGCAAACTAGCAGACAATAAATATGACTAAGTACTAGCGTCTCCTAAACAGAGATATGTTCCTTTCTTGCTTTTTCTCGGTCTGAATGCAGCCTTTAAAGGACTTCTTTGTCTAAAATGTAACTGGTAGTCACTTGTCTTTTTACCACCTTCTTGCGCAGTATTTGTTTAGATCCACTCATGTATCATTTTGCCAGCTATGAAGTCCCTTCAATGCAACCTCATGGTGAATGCTCTTGAGTGAAGTGTGCCTGCCAACAGGTAGGAAGCCTGCAGCATTGCCTAGGACTGTGCCATTAATTGCTCCCAGGAGTCTCCACAAATGATGTTTTCTTTGATTACCCACCAAAGTAAAGGGTATGCACATTAAAACTAGACTGTTTTGGAGGGGCAGATCAATCCTTGGATAAGGCTTGAATTAACCAAGGTCCTAAGGCTGTTTCATGAGCCAGAAGTTATACTTATTGTCAACAACAACAAAATGCAGCATCCATGTGGCCCTGCAGTGCTCAGGCCAGCATGCTGGCCTGTAGGCTGATGCCACAGGTAAGCCAAGCAAGCCATCACCAGGAAGCTGAACTCTTAAGTATGAATCAAGGCAAAAGAAGTCCACACAGCTCAGTGGTAGCAAACCGCTGATGTAATTACTCTAACAATAAGGCTGGGCTTGCCAGAGAACCTAGAGCCTGGGGCAGAGCCTGAACAGACATTCCCAGCTTCTGTTTCCTTAACTTTCCTTTCAGAAGTGCCCCTGCCAATCAGCACGTGATACTCCCCCAGTCTGGGCTCAGTGCACTTAATTAGGTTTTACATCACTAAATCACAGTCACATTTCGGTACTGCATCCCTGGCATTACACCCAGGTCACACTAATGAAGTCCTGCCCCTTCCTTCTAATATTTATAGAATGCCCCAGGCTGGCAGGGGTCACATCTACGTGGGAGATATGGATGTCAAATACAGACCATGTCTATTCCATCTCAGTGTGGGAGCCAGAGAGGGCGGTTAACCTGCATCAAACCTCTCTGAGCACTACCCCAATGCTAGGAGACCCATCTTCTACTTTATCTCACAGTTATTTACTATGTAAATATGTTCATAAACATACACAGGGAAGCCCTTCAGCTGTGAGGTCACAGGCACTCTCTTCACTGACAAGAGGCTACTTTTCAAATATTGGCTAGAGAGAGTGTGATGCAAGGAAGAGCAAGGAGAGGGATGGGGAGAGACAGACGAGAGAGGTAGAAAGGACAGATTCAGGAGCAGATCGGAACGGAACGCATCCAGCAAGCAGGGCACACTGAGCTGCTGTCTTCACTTTATGGGGACTTGCAGAAAGAGGCTGTGTGTTCCTGGGTTGTATTTAGAAAATTGGTAGTCATTACTTTAAATGGAACAGTTCCTCTGCCATGACATCCCTGATGTCTTAGCCCAAGGAAGAACATTCTACTTTAGTCAGGAGAAGGACATTTGGAACCTGATGCAGGAAAAATATGTTTAATATGCCATAAGTCTCTGACTCCTAAGAAAGGAAGACATTGTTAAGTGGCCTTTCAGGCATGAATAGATAGACACCTTGCCATTTCGAAGATCCCTGCCTTCTTATACAGACATAGAATTGATGTCCCTACTCTCTCCTAGGTATAAGTTGCAAGACAATACTCTTGAAAATAGCCCAAGCTTTGGAACCAGACAGCCTTAGACTCTGACAGCTTCTGGCAAATCAACTCCCCTCTCTGAGCCTGTTTTCTCAGCTATAAATGGAGTGACTACTACTTTTAGTGCGATCGGGAGGACTAAAGATGACATTTGGAAAGTGCTTAGTCAATGGCTGCTTTTATTTGGGGTGACTCTCCAGAAGCTTGGCATCTACAATGTACAATCCAATTAGAAGTTGACCATTAGGTACCACTGGAAACACCCCAGCACACCCAAGAAAGTAAACCAAGGTCCACCTCCACTCCATCCAACCAGGCACAGGGCCACCCTCTTGGTCCCCTTTCACATGGAAACGCGGCCTTTCTAGTCTTCAGTATGAACTTTTACATAGTAATAGGGACTTTTCTATAATAGACATCAGCACACCCAAGAAAAGGTGAGGAGTGGGGCAAAGAAATACAAAATATTCCACACTACCAAAACCCACTGAGACGGAGACACAAGGCAAGATCCAGGAAGAAGGGGAGGCCAAGGTCACGTTTCCTAGTTGCTTCTGTAAGCAGATAGGTGCTGAGAGTCAAGGGAAGACTTTCCTCCGCCTACTATAAGAGGACAGACAGCCTCTCTCTGGCTGCATGGAAAACACAGAACACCTGAACCAGCAGTGTGGAAGGTGGTTAGTGAAGACACTCATGGGATAACGCCAGAGGGATCAAGAACAGAGTAAAGTCACAAAAGCCCTCCTCCCAACATGAAGTGTCCACAGCTGACAATAGACTGTGGGTGAGACAAAATGGCCATTTAGGCAACGTGTCCAGCAGGAGCAGAATCCTGGAGTCTATGCTGAGCATGGCATGGTTCTCAAGCCAATAAAGACAGAACTCCAGCAGGTTCTCCAGGGACCTGAGAACAAAGCACCCATATGCTTCCCGGAGCTCTTACTGGGCATCACAGAGCCTCATGCTCAGAGGTGGGGACTTAAAGACCCCAAGACTCTGCTATGGTACTCAAGGCTGAGATGCATACACATGCATGTGTAAGGTTGTGAGCACTCCATCACCGCTACAGCCTTCATCCCTGCTCTACAGACGGCATGCCCAGCTATTCTTGCTGCTATCACAGGACAGGAGTCGGCTGCTGCCGCCTCATCATGGTTTCTGCCTGTCCTCCACTATATATAGTGGTCTGCGTCTATAGCATGGGAGAGCAAATCCCCCACCCCCACCCTCCGCTGACAGGGACAAATCCATCCCTGCCTCATCACCTGCTTTTCCCTATTTTATCTTGTGGTACATAAGTTGTTGTCACTCCTTTTGGAAGCAACATGAAATCTAAATTCAGGTCTGCTAGACTAGTCTCTAGTCTCTCCTCCAGGGACACCTTCACTCCCCAAATTCATCCCTTTAAGCCAAAAGCAACATCAGCTTTCCTGCAAACCTGTCCCTGACTCCCCCTAAGTAAAACTCAAATGCTCCTTCTCCCTACGTTTTAGCTGCATTGATAACTATTCTTCATAGAATATACCCTAAATCCATGCTACAACCCACTCAACCCTAGTAAAGAAATTAATTTTCCTAAACCAAAGCAGTCCTATTATGTCATCCCCTCAGCCAACAAACCAAACCAAACAAGTGGCTGCTCTTGCACATTTTATACCATCATATTCTTGGGTTTATAGTCCCACTTCCACCTTGGATACCTAGCAATCTGAGCAGCCACTCTCTCAAGAACACATGGTTCCCTCCCACAAGTGAGAGTTTCTCTTTCTTCTGTATCCCTTCTTCCCCTAGACTTCCATGAATCTATTTTCCCAGCAGGTGCAGCAGAAATAACATGGACTATGGAAGAGGACATACAACTGCTTGGTTCAAAACTCACACAGATCTGTCACTTCCTAACTGTGTGATTTTTAGGTATGTTCCTAGTTTCTCTGATTCTCTTTGTGTTTAAAAAAAAAAAAAAAAAAAAAAAAACAGAGGCCATGGGAGCTAGTAAGAGAGAATGGTCATCAAGAGTGCTTGTCGCTTTTCCAAAGGACCAGAGTTCGGTTCCCAGTACTATGTAACTGTAGCCCCAGGGGATTCATCCCCCCCCCCTTTTTGGCCTCTGCAGACACTGCATTCATATGCACAAACCCACACAGAGACACACATGCACCCATAATCTAAAATAAAATCAACATTTTCAACAGAGGCATTGCATAGCCTGGAGGCCCTTTCACATCACTCACAGTATCACTGCCTCACAGGATACAGTACCAGGGCTCTCTAGGTAACTCTCACTCTGCAGCACAGTTAGTGGAAAAGCCTCCCAGAGACTGATGTGCACTGGGGACTGTCATCAGTATCCTAGGCATCAGTGAGCCAACAAACCTTTTGGTCATAATCTGACACAGCAGCCTGCTTCTGGGCTTCTGGGCTGCTCACAAGCTGGCAGGAAAGACAAGTTACAGGTGGTAAAGGACAGCAGGAGCCCATTCAAATACATGGTTCTCTGCTTGTGGCTTCACTTTCTGTCAACACGCATGAGCCCTGCTTTTCTTACCCGTGTCTCACATATCTTGTGAGCTACATGTGTTCTTTTTACTTCTATGTTGTTCCTGCTCATCTTTCTTGTTTTCTAAGCTGATGAATTGAATGGCCTTTGATAATGAAACAAATAGACTACACTCTAGTTATACTCATATTCCATGTGTGTATAGTTCCTGCAGAGGCCAAAAGAGGGCATGAAACCCCTGGAGCTACAGTTATATGGTGCTAGGAACTGAACTCTGGTCCTTTAGAAGAACAACAAGTGCTCCTGATCACTTCACTGTCTCTCCAGCTCCCATGGCCTCTAGTTGTAAGACAAAGAAAGAGATTCAGAGAGTTCTACAGAGGGTAGACATTTAGAAAGGAAACCATGTTTGTCCTTAGCCTAAATTCTATACAATATTAGAACTGGCATCTGATTAATTATCAAAATTTTACTCTTCTGCCTTCTTTGAAGAAGAGATTTTCAGAATAGTCACCCTGGGTTAAAGAGGCAAGGCCTATGGAAATGATGCCATGGCCCTATGGCCAGGCCCACAATTTGACCTCCTTAAAGTCACTACTAGCCTGCTGAGCTAACAGCACAAGCCTCCGGAGTCAGGTGCAGAGCTTCAGGGAGGGACTGTGGTTAGGAACATATGTGCAGAGCCTTTAAGCTGTGTCTTCACATCTGAGAGTTAACTATCATAACCATCCAGTTCTGAGATCCAGAAAAATGGGGGAACAGGGGTAACTTGAGATGAAAGTCATGTGTTCTCTCCTTCCTTTCACCTTCATTTGGAAAAAAAGTGCCCCCACCATATTTTTTTATCTTCAAAGCCTAAGGAACAGAATAGTAAAATAGAAAAATGTAAACATTCAGCATAAATACATAGAATAATCTATTTGCCCTATTATCAAAGGCTGTTCAAATTCCTCTGCTTAGAAAACAAAAATCACAAGCAGAAACAACACGATAGAAGCAAAAAGAACACATGGAGGTCATGAGACGTGTTAGGCACGGCTAAGAGAGTCACATACATTGGATGGAAGCATGAGCATCTCGCATGTATTGAAGGGTAGAGAAGCAGGCAGCAAAGAACCCAGCAGGGCCCCCACATTCCTGATGGTGGGTGACTGCTCACTGGTGACATGCATTCAGCCTTCACGGGTCCTCTGCCCAAATTATACATATGAAACTCAATGCTGATCTCTCTGGAAAAGCAAGCATGTGCTGACCAGGCACCTCCTACTAACTGTGTCTCCTTATGCACCTGTCAGCTCTGGTTGCCATGACTACATCATCATAAGCATTTTAGGCTGCTACGGCACAGAGGTAGACAGGACATATGACCCTTGTGTGTAACGCAGAAGTCAGGAGTGCAATCCTTTCTATCACTTGCATCCTATTAAAAGTATATAAACTTACCCCATGTCTTGGAAAAAAAATCTAAGTTATTTGTTTGTTTTGGTGTCTTTTCTGTGTATTTGATATTGAGTCAAGAAGCCATGTGATGTGAGCATCCTAATCTGTCACTGAGATTTCAGTTCCATAACCTGGCTAGGGTGAACATTTAGATCCCACAGTGGCATCAAGATAATTTCCCTTTGCAACAAGGACACGTTGGGAGGTGCAGGAAAGAGCAGGCAAGGTCAAGAAATGAAGAAAGCCTGGGAAGAGGCATCTTCATGTCTGGGGTCACAGGAGGACCTTTCTTCTGAGAGACAGGATATAAATGGCCTCTTTCTAGTTCTGCCACCAACAAAGAGGGCTGGTCACTTGGCCCCTTGGGAACTCAGCTTTCTTATTGATAGACTGATGTAGATAATGTTCCTTCTGGTTCCTTCTTGAGGAGGATTTAAAATCTGCTTCCAGCCTGCTCATAACAGCTAACACGGAGAGCATCCTAAGGACATGGTGCTGTGTTCAGTTCCTGCTCGTGGAGAGGACAGAGACCACCTGGCTCCTACATTAGTGTGGGGGAAGAAATTAAAAGGGAGTTTGGGAAAAGCCTTTTTCCCTAAAAGCCTCCTGTTCTCTCAGTTGATGTCTCTTATTTGCTTCTGCATCTCTTTCTCTGCCTCTCTTAGATACATCTCCATCCCTCTCCTGCCCAGAGGCTTGCCTGTATGGACCACACTAAGGTTCACTTGCCTTTCAGTGCAGGGATGGTTCATCCACTGGAAGGCCTTGGAACAACAGATGAGGACCAAAGTAGAAAGCCTTACAACCAAGACCAGGGAAACTGCTCAGTCAGTAAAGTGCTAGTTGTGCAAGCAAGAGGATCTAAGTTTGATACCCAGTACTCATGGGCTTGAAGGCACACAGCTCTAATGACAGCACTGGGGAGCCAGAGAGAAATGGATCCCTAAGGTTCTCTGGCTAGCTAGCCTATCCTCTTTGGTGAGTCTTGGGTGCTAGTAAGATACTGGAAAACAAAGGCTGATAGCTTCTGAGGAACAATTCCCAGGCTGACCTTTGTTGTACACACACACACACACACATACACACACACACACACACACACACCTATCTCACTACATCCTCCCTCTAGGCCCCTTCCTGGATCTGCCCATCAGCCCTTGAACAGGTCCAGGTTGATCTCATCCACTGCTCGCATCCAGTTGCTGCAGAAGCTCTATTGACAGTGGAGCAGCCACTGCCGTCATTGCTACATTGTATGTTCTTGCTGAGCTTCAGTCTTCTCAGTAAATCTCTGAAAACAAAGACCCTGCCTCTTACTCCAGTCCTTGATTCCTTCGGTCAGTTCTTGTACAAATCTAGAAAAGATACAACTTCCCAGTGTAGCTACCACCAACTACAGCCATGAGCACATGAAAACTACAGTAAGCTGCTCGATGTTCACGGTGAACATTCAAGGTAGGGGAGACAATAGAGCTCTCCCACAGAGAGGGATCTGGTATTTCTGGGTCTCACCAAGAAGGTGAAGAACTTCAAAATTTCATCTGTATCTTTCTGCCTTGGACACTCTTGTGTCTGATGGCCAAGTGTTATTGGCTGGAAGCAAAGCTGGGTCTTTCCCTGGGACAGAAGCAAAGTAGTGAATTCTAGAACCCAAAGCAAAAGCACTCACCATCTCATGCCACATTCTTCCATCTGAGCCTACCCCGATGACCACCTCCTCCCAGATTCCATCCTGGGACACTCTCTCAAAGCCTTTAGGTTTCCTCCCAGCCCTGGACAGACAGTGTGTGCAGTGAGGAGTGGCTGAGAGAACCATGCCAGCATCCATGCTGCTCTCCTTCCTGCTTAGACTTCTCTGAAGGAGAGAGACAGTGAAGCCAGGCATGGAGAAAATAGACAGAGCAGAAAGCACCATCCAAATCAGCCTGGGTGAGAGATAAAATCCCGAATGTACCCCTAAGCACCGAGACCACATGCCCAGCCTCAGAAAGGCTGCCAGAGAGGAATCACAGCTTCTCATGAAAAAAACAAAAAATCAGTCCTGAAAACATACAAGGAACATTATACAGAATGATCAGGTTATATTTAAGAATATATATGGATATGCATATATAGATATGCACATATATATGAATTTATATATATATGTGTGTGTATGTATATTAAATGTATGAATAGAACAACAATTAGTGAAAAAAGAGGCCATGAATTTGAAAGAGAGTGAGAAGGGGTATGGAGGTGGGTAGAGGGAAGGGAAAGGGGGAAATCCTGTAATTATATTATAACCTCAAGAATAAAAGAAAAATGAACCATTTAAACTTGTACTTGATCTTTAAACCTTAACCAGAATCCCCTTCTGAGTTTGTCCCTGTTTATGTGTCCTTAGCATCTAGAGATGGGCCCAGTGGCAGGTCACATCGGGATGAGCTGTAATTACCTGCTTCCACAGATGCCTATGATGGTCTCATTGAGGCTAAAATCATGTTGTGCATATGCCCTCTATCCTTAACTCAGAAATGTTAGTCAAAATGAACTGGAGTCTAGAACGTCCCAAAGCATCTTCTGTGGCCTGTTAATGGCCAGTGCCTAAAAAGCATTTTCTCATTTGCTTCCCATTAGCGCCTTTGATAACCAAGTTAACCAGAAAACAACACACATCCAGAAAACGTGTGTCTATGTAAGCAGACAGTGGAAGCCTGTCTTTTATTGGAGCTTTGGATGTCCATCAATCTCTTTTACACTGGGCCTCTTGACAGGGCAGCCCAACCCTTTCCAACCCTCAGTAACCAAAGGCTAGGCACACATATGGCACACCCTAGAAAATGCTTGTTGAATTGTCCTGACGGCTGACGGCGTCTACAGGCCAGCTCCCTGGAGAAGTTGACCATCTGCCAATATAGCTACAGTGTGTTTGAATTATGTTAAGTAGCTGACAAAGTTCAAATGAGGAAGAAAATTACCAATCCCTCCTGGAAGTGGGCTGTGAGAGAAAGGCTCTCTTGCTTCCAAAATGTCCTAACATCTTGTTTAAAAACTGACATCTGTTTGCCTCCAGCTTGCTTCTCCCAATGTTTGCCAACTGGCCAACAATGTTTTTGTCCTTACCAACCCTCTTCCCTCATTGCGCCCACAGCACTGCCTTCCTCGGCTGGTGATTTTACAGGCACTACCATGTAAGTACTGTGTGAGCACCAAGGGCAAATATTCCCCCTCCCTTAAATGGAATCTTAAATGGACCCAGAGTTCCTAAACTCTGCAAAAGTATCCACAGCACCCAGGCCCCAGCCTAGTCCTGTTGCTCTCCCCTCTGCTTCTGTACTGTCCTCTTAAATTATAGACCTGGTACCACAGAAGACAGTGAGCACTTGTTCCCAGGACCCAAGTCCTTTTGGAAAAGACTGCTTTCCCACATATGGCTGTTGATCCACTTCATACTCCCCTCTTTCTGGGAGAACTGTGTGGAGTCTCCCTCAGCCTCTCCCAGCTCTCCTAGAATGTCTCTCTGACTCTTCTCTTCCTCCTGCCCCTACCTCTGAGAATTCTGTGTTGAACCCTCCTGGAGTGCTGCTGGGGTATTCAGAAACATCTTACACTCCAGTGTAACTCTTTCTCCTTCAAACCCAACAATGCTGTAAGGTGACTGCATCCCTAGTCATCAGACAGCCCTAAATCTATACTTCACCCTTGCTCTTCACGGAATGCTTCTGTCCCACGGACAAAGGTATTTTCTAGGTACTTGCGTCTGAATCCTGTTACTAAAAATTCACTGTTTCCCCTATTCAAATTACTTTTCTCTTCCCAAAGCTCCTTTCTCCCACTGTGTCTCCATGCCACTATTTTATTAATGCATTAAGGAAGGAGATGATGATATGAGGAGGAGGAAGAGGAGGAAAAGGAAGGGAGGGGAGAGGGAGAGACAGAGGGAGAGAGAGAGAAGAAGCAGATAAGAGACCTTTGCTTTGGAGAGCAGCAGGAGAATTTGAGTGTTATACATACCCTCAAACAGAGGTTAAAGATGTAGATTTCTAGGACCCACCCCCAGAGACTCTAATTCAGGATGTCTAGAGCCCAGGATCCTGCATTTTAACAATGTCCCTAAGTGATTTTGATGCAAGCAGTTTTAAGTCACATTCTGGGAAAAATGGATTTTAGCAGTTGAGTGTAGGATAGAACAGTTTAAAATGTGTAAATGCCCAGAGGTGGCTTAAAATAGAAGCAATAAACTATTATAAAGCTATGCTGCTTAGGGATTTTTACTATAACCAAAGACGTGGTGGAGACCGTAGAGATCATTCAACTTCCTCATAGGAGAGAAGACAGACTAAAACTCAGAGGAGCTGAGTTCCTGCTGAGAATGACACAGACCCCAGGCAGAGTGATTTTCTAGTCCAAGGATGTCTTTTGTCTATGGAAGTAAACAAGGAAATACACTCACACTCACACACAAACACACACATGTTTCAAACAGTTTTTTAATGTGTAAATAAATTCATGCCTAAGGCTCTTTTGAATATGCAGAGCGTGGTTCAGGGGAGAGCTCATGGCTGGGGTTGTACATTTCTAACAAGCTCCCAGGTGATACTGGTCCACCACTCACCCATAGAGCAGAAGTCTCAGTAGGTAAAATAACTGCTCTTCAGGTATTAAAAAGATGGCCTATTTCTCTGAAATGAGCACCTGGGCTGTAGAAATCAGCCTTGCCCAGGTATCAGGCAGGTTCCGGTGTGAACTCTCCACAAAGCTGCCTCCAAGCTCAGCCAACAGAGTCGGAGAAGGTGGGATGAATGAGATACTGTAGGCGATGAAGCTGGGTGGTTACTACGGAAACATTCACAGGGAACTTGTGATGATGAGATGACAATTGGACTTTGAAAAGATGTAACCATAGTGCTATTCTTAAAGTCACATTTGCAATTACATTGTTTCATTTTGAAATCAAAAGTAAATGCCCTTGTCTAGAAACACATGGAGGACCAAACAAAAGCATCATTTGAAACTAGAAAGTCAACTTGCCCGTAGTGCCCTCATTAAGAACAAGAGCTGATGGCACCAAGAGTCTTGGTGCGTGACTCAGGGGCACTCTGGTGCCACACAGCCTGTGTTCAAAACTCAGTTGTTATCCTTAAATACTATGGGGTCTGGAGCAATTCATTTAACCTCAGTTTTCTTGTCTATAGAATGGGGTTATTGCAAGAGTTAAATGAGTTTACTGCCAACAAGGCACTATGCATGAGCCTGACACATTAGGACTAACTCTGACTATCCCCCAAGGCATGGATGCCGCCAGTGAACCACGGTTTTGTGAGTTCCTAGGCAGCAAGGGGACGGGTTTGCTTGGTCACTGTGGAGATTTAAGTTTTTGAGGGAAGCACATCACTGCTTGGCACCTCTCAGGCATTGCATGAGCTACGAGCATGAGCTAGTTCTCAGTTTTACATTAAACTCATACTCCATTCCTTTCGATGACATCATACGTTGAAAATGGGATTTGGACAGTTACCACAATAAAAAAGCAATCCCAGCACAAAAATCACTGCAGAACAGGAAATGAAGGGAGAAATATCCAATCTGATCCCAGCTTCTGAGAAGTTATGCAGTGCCCAACAGGCACACACATCTCATTAGAAAGTAACTGTGGTTAGTTAAAGACAAAATTAAAATACTTGTCTTTGGGGATTGGGAAATGCTGGTTAAAAGATACAAGCTTCCAGTTAGCCAGGAAGAATAAAGTCGGGAGATTCATTGTACAACATGGTGACTACTGTTCATAGCAGTGCATTGTACACTTGGAAATAATAAATTTAGGTAAGCATGTCTGTTGATTAGCTCAGTGTGGCTGTGTGTGTGTGTGTGTGTAAAACCATGAATATATACAATTTTAATTTATAAAATACTAAGAAAATACTTTTTCTGTCAGTGAATGTACTTCTATTTTTAACTACTAAATTATAAAGATGTAATATTTAATACATTGCTTAGACCTAACATCCTAACAGGCCTAACATGGAGAAAATAACTAAGAAATAAAGCTACCAAGAAACAAAGAAAGTTTGGAACCCCCTGTACTACATTATTCCCTTTTTACACATACTAAACCCAAGTCAGGGAACATCTATGCAGGGCAACCAGAGCTGGACTCTCCGCAGATACAAAGCAAGGACCACCTCTTACTTCACATTTACAGGACTCACTTTGACTCTGCAGACTTTAACTGGATCCTTTCGGGAGGAAACTGTGATAGACCTGGGTGTTTCCATCTTCAGCCTAGAAGATGGATGGTCCAATCTGGAAAAGGCTAAAGGAGTTGCTAAATCTGTGAGCAAGGGATGCTAAGATGGAGACTAGAAGAAAACTTACAGATTTGATCGGGCTAAATCGACACTAGTGAGAAATTCTCAGGAAAATCCAATTGCAGGTCAAAGCTATGAAAGCTGTGGTACTGAGTCAAGCCACAGACAAGGCAGATGCTCTCTGGTACCACAGGGAGGTACATGGCTTGGGAAGGGAAAACAAACTTAACTAGCAGAGGGTTTGGATCAGAAAACAGTAAGGGCCTTCCTTGGCTACAGAATAAAAGTACAAACATAAATGGGTCCCTTCCATTTGAAATCTGTTTAATTTGAGCATTTAAGTAGCCCCAAGGGCTGAGGGCCTGACATGTGGCATGCTCTAGGAGACAGAGAAGGCATCTGTATTAGCATACCCAGCTTGGGGAGTTACATATACAAAAAATCTCCAGCTAAAGGATCGTGCTCTATGGAACATTTAGACGACGTCTCAGTTTCTTAATGTAATCGGATACTTGGAACTTTCAAAGTAAAATGCTGGCTTAGAGAATCAGTCTAGACACGTGTAGGTTCACTGACTAGAAAAGACTGAAGGCCCACAAGCAGCAGAAATAGAGGACTTGCTACAGAGCTAAGGACAGGGAGAGCAGCTGATGGCCTCAAAACTGCACCTGCCCAGGTGCTCTCAATGGGCTCCACTGGTCACAGCTGGGCTCCCAGCTCTGGAATGGACATGTACACATGCAGAGGGCAGGGCGTGATCAAGGCATCCCTAGCTCCTGGAGGATAGAACTCAGTGTTTTCTTCTCTGCCTCTTCAGCATCTGCAATGTCCTGAGTGTTGAATATATGTTTTTCTGCCTTCCTAGACTGGCCACGAAGCATTTCACTTTCCTGAGCACCTACCCACCTGGCCCCTGCTGTCCTGGGTCTGCCTCTTACTCTAGAACTCCCTGCCTCTGATTCTTCAATCTCACCTCTTCACTCTGCCCAGCTCTGGGACATTGGTCTTGCACCTGAATGCCAGAGTGGGAAAGCCTCGAAAAGATACCGCAGACTATGTATCCAGAGGAAACACAAGACTGCAGAGCAGGTATCTGCCCCACTCTCCATATAGCAGCACATAAGGAGTAAATAAATATAAGTTAAAACTCCCTCTTAGAGAGAGGGAACCTATCTGGGGTCAGATGGAGAATTCTAGAGAAAACGACATACAATTTCAAGAACCTAGAGTTTCTGAAGATATCCAAAGAAGAGCTCTTTTCCTTAAAAGAAAAAAAAAATCTTTAAAGAGCAGGAGGGGAAGCAAATCGAGAACAAGAGCAGTTGTTAAAAAGAGACTGTGGCTCTCCCAAAGTTGTTGAGTGTTTTTTTCCTGGGAAGCTCGTAAATATTTGGTGGGTCCTATACTTAGACTAAAGATGGTCCAACAGGTTTGGAAACTCACTATGCAGCCAGCTCACTCAGAGGCTGCCAACACTGGGAGACTGTTATCCTAGGTTTCTAGTGGCGAGGGACAGGTACCAGATGGTGAAAGTCCATTGTGAATTTCCTAGTCATGTCTGAGAACAAGGTCTTCGGGTCTAAGACAATCTTCATAAGACCGGCATTTTCTTGGGGTTGAGATAGACAGAAGAAGTTTACATACACTGTCAGGGACACTCCATAGGCTTCCAGCTGAAGGAAGCTTATCGATCATCCAATTCACTTTGAAGTGAAGAAGTGCAGGCCCAGGGAGCTGCATTAACCTGCTCAGAATCCCACAAGGTCTGGCTCACACTGCAAGCACCATCCAGGACAGCTAGCTCCATTCTAGAGACATGCCCCCTTCTTGATACTACACTGAAGTAGTCTGCCCAGTAAGATGGAGATGTTCTTATAGGCATCCAAAGAAGGGTGGGTTTTTCACTGATCTTATTTTGGGGGATTTCCTCCTCCACTCAAAAGAGATCTATCTTAGAAAGTGCACCCCAGCCATGTCCTACACATGAACCATAAGGCAAGAGAATGGGGAAAGATTCAAGCATCCCTGAGAGGGAAAGTGGAGAACAAAGGGTTAAAAGTACCAGTGCTCACAGAGAAAAATTGTCCCTCTTGTTCTCAACCTGCACAAAGGCTCTCCAGGAATTTGCAAGACTCTCAGCATTTAAGCTCTTATATGCAAAGATCAAATTAAATCCAACAGATCAGAAAAGGAAAGGCATTTGAGAACAAAGTCTCAGTCCTGAGGGTCCAGGCAGAATGAATCAAGTGTGTATCTGAGCGCAGAACCATCTGCATAGGAGTGGGAAAGGTCCAGAAGAACCATTCCCAACAGAGCACTGGACAGCATCCTACAGAGAGTGCTGGAGAAATGCAGGGGTGGACCTGGGGGTACCACCTCTGTAGTGAGGTCCTGTGACCTCTGAAGTTCTGGGGCTCAGAACCTAAGGTAGCACATGGTATTGAGTCTATCAGAGGAAACCTCATCTGGGGAGCTACCTTGATCTTCCTCACAGGAACAACAACAAAGTCTGCAAAGGAAATAACAAACATGTTTATTCAACACCTAGAACTATGCTAAGCCTAGTAATTATGGTGGTCTGAAAACATGTCAGACAAAAAGTAGAGAGAACTGGAGGACTGTAAAAGTGGGCCAGGATAGGAAGAAGAAATTAGATGACCTCCTTTTGGAGCCAAGAGATGTTTTGTGGCATTGGGAGAGAGGAGGAAGAAATAATCACTGGCTGTTAGGAGACCTCTGATGAACCCTGCACCCCCAGCAGCCCAGTTACCCTGGCTCAAAAGCCAGACATTTCAGTCAGATTCTATGAGAGTTAAACTGCATATCAAGCCTGATGCTGGAAATGGTGCATCACAAAACCCACCAGGAAATGCTAGATAACATTTCTGTTATCAATTTATGTAAATGTTTCTGGTAGATGGAATCCACCCTCCTTGACATGGTAATTGCTGCACCAGACACCATGGAAGTTTGGCGTGGTGCTATGTATAATGTGGAATTCACAAGGGTTCTTCCTCGATTCCCTAAGGCCCTATCAGTTATCGGTTAACCAAAAAATAAAGTACTTGTTATAATCCTTGTGAATTAAAGAATTGTACTGGGCCAGGTTATAGATCCACTCCTAGAGAAATTTTGCCTGGGATTAGTGATAATCAAAATACACAAATTTGAGTTTAAGATTAATAGATGCTAATCGGGACTCCAGGAAAATAGTATATAGCTACTCTCGGGGAAATAGTCTCGTCACACCATATCTTCTCAGAAAGCTCCAACTGCCAAGGTAACTTAGCCTAGCAGTGGACAGCATAGTCTAGACATGTACTGTAAACAGATCAGTTGGCTAGGGAACCCATCTGTGGGAAAGATAGTCAGGAGGTCCCCAGACTGCCGTCTGGATTTGGCATACTATAGTAAGGCTGGCTGACTTGGTACAATTAAGCTAGGGGCTGACAAAGACCAGGGTATACTTTGAGGACCTGCCAAGCTTACAGGTGAGTATCAGGACTGAGAGGAGCAGAATAACCCCAGAGCTCTGTAAACTCTGTAACTGTTAGGCTGGAAAGCATGGCTCCCGTTTCCCTCCAAAGGCTTCTTCTGAAACCTTTAAATAAAGCAATGATAGGAATACAGACAGTAAAGGGAAAGCAGTTTTGCAACTGATGCTAAAAAAGACCCAAGCCTTTCCTATCATATACAGCCATCTCTGCCAGCCCCGGTTTTCCTATTGCTTAGAAGGAGTCGAAAAGCATGCTGGGAAGGTTAGCATAAGTATCTAGGTACAGGCCCTGAGGGTTATCTAGACCCAAGCCTGACTTGACCTCTGTCTGAGCTTTGCATTTGGCAAGAAGCCTGGGGATTTCCCCAGTTTGCACATGGCAGACGCTCTCCGTGGGAAGGGAAAAAATTAATTTGACACAAGCAATCAATCCCATTGGAATGTTTGCGTACACTGGGCCAAGCAGAAATGGATCCTAAAGGGAGTACTTCTGGGAGGTGATGGGAATTTTAATGCTGAAAAATGATACTGTGTCAAGAGCCCAGTACAATAAAAGCAGCAGATGCATTTGCACCCGAAGCATGATCACACGCATGCACACACAGAGCGCGTGCACATACAGACTGGCCATTCTCCTGGAGAAGGCTGTCAAAGTAAAGAACTGTCCAACTACCCGTAATGCTGATAGTTCTGCTGAGTTCTGGTTTTATGTTTTCTATTCAAAACGTTTAGAGTTTGAAGAATGAAGCACCATCCAATCCCAAAGGCTACAGAGGCCTGTGAAACACTTCCAGTGTGATTCCTGTGGTCCCCAGGTTTGACGAAAAGTACCAGCACCCCTTACCACAACCTAAGCAACCCTTGGAAATTACCTGCCGCTTCTTCTCTCCCTCAAACTCATATGGGCTAACAGGAAATCCTACAGACTCTCTTGCCGCTATAGTGGTTGTCTCACCAACTATGGTTTAGTAAGCTCCTCACTGGGATTTCTGTCTCTTACTTTGCCTCTTCCTACACAATACATATCAGAAAGTTCCTAATTCGGCTTAAGTCGCAATTTTATCGTATCATTTTAATACTTAAACTATTTTATAATTTTATAATTTAGAAGATAAAATCCAACTCCTGGAATTCAAATTCTGAATCCAGAAAACAGAAACCCCCAGAACTCACTGCATATCTCCACACCCTTTCACCCTGCAGCTTCCAGTTCTCCCTCACCTTCACATGACTCTCTGGCTCTGCTGCATTTTCCCTCTGCTTAGAACCCCTTTCCCACCCTAGACACTTCCCAGTCATCACTCTTGACAATGGGTCTCTCTTCCCAATGCCATTCACATATATCCTACTCTATGACCGTCATTCCACGAAAATCCCACCAGGCTTTACCACTCTTTAGCTCTATGGTAAACATGGGATGATATAATGCATTTTAAAGAGTAACTCATTGCCCTCCACCAAAATGTCAGTTTTCAGAAGATGCAGGAAATGTGGGGTAAGGAGATGAAGTTCTGTGTGAGAGAAAGCAAGCCAAGTTGGTAGTTTGCTTACCCTGATTGTCTTGTTGAGGATGTTGCTGAGCTGAGTTTACACATGCCCTGGGGAGAGATGGTTTCTTTGTTGTCTTCACTGCCTTCACTCTCTGACTCCAGGAAGAGTTCAAGGATATGCTTTACAAGAGGATCAGTAAGTCAGTCCTCCTCATACCTTGGGAGAGCTGGCAGTCCCTAATGACGACATTATCTAGAGCACTTGACACATTCCTAATTGCAGATTTGGCATCCAAAGACATGGGCTGAGGAAATACAGGCTTTTCAGCACAGGCCCATAAGTTCCAGAAACTTGGCTCTGCTTGCAAAACACTAGCAGGGCCAAAATGGATTGAGACCATCAAAATAATTCTCTCCAAAGGAATCAGTGTCCCTGTTCACTGAGCAAGGATGCTAAGTCATACCACGAGCTTGAGCCTCACAGGGGATGACCAAGCAGTCTTGAGCTTACAAAGACAAAGACTTCTGGTGGGCAAAATGTCTCCAGAAAACATGGCAGAAAGATCCTAATACCACCTAGCACCTTGCTCCTGTACCCTGCTTTCCCCATTCTCTGCCTGCTCTCAATTCTACAGGGAGCACTAACACTGTGGATGGGACATGCACTTGGTATGCCCAACTTTGATTCTGGCCTCAGAGACAGAAAGGGACTTTCTCAAACAGATCAATATCAACACCAGTCTCCTGAAACCCAGACCACAGCTCTTAACCTGGATTCAACCACCAAACACCAACACTTACTAATGCCAGTGAGGCAGGGTCTCCCTCTAAGGGTCCAGGCTGGTTTAAACTTGCCCCTTCCTGCCTCCATGTCCCAAGTGCTGGGACTACAAACATGTCTTGCCCTGGCCAGCATGGCAGCTTTATTCTCAATCCAGATTTGCCTGGCCTGGCCTAGTTTGCCAGTCTTCTAGTTCCTGCATTCTTCTCAGGGGGCAGAGCTGCCCTCAGCCTAATAATAAAAATAATAATGATAACAATAATGATAACAACTACAACAATAATGCACTGTTTGAACTCCAGAGACGTGGAACGAGAGCAGTACATGAGACACAAAGTTTTCTGTGTTAAAATAGGAAAAACCACTTTAGCTTATAACAACAGTGAGAAAACAGCTCCTCCAAAGAAGAGAGTCCAGCCTGATGTTGGAGTTCACTGTCTATTAGGGACTAACATCATTTGAAAGAAAGAGGCTCAGTGGATCTGGTTAGTTTGGAAAGTTTAAATGGCTTGGAAGTCAAATCCTAGCAAGGTACAGGGAAAACCAGACCCAGTACAGACTCCTCCCTAAATGTTTGTCAGACTTATGAGTCCCAAACACAGCCTCTCAGAAAGCAGTTCTCTGTGGCCAGCTTAGTATGGAGTCCATCACCACTCCATCCTTCCCATGATCAAGAGCTCCCTGAACACAGACCGTGCGTGCCTATCTGTACACGGCACAGACTATGTACCAAGCACTCACTAAATGCTTGCTGTGAGAATGAATGCCAGCATATCCTTGTATGTTTATATGCATGTAAGGACAAGCATGTGTATACAAGCACATACATGTACAAAGAACTTCCTATAGCTATGCAGTCAGTAAGTTAGAAGCATAATTTCTCAACCCTTGTTTTTCCAAATCACATTTAACTTGGGTAATACTTTTGAAAATGTTATATACTTTCCTCTTTTGCATATCCTTACATATATTTAACCTCCCCCATGCTCTACCAGAAGCATTTATTTGCCTTGGGGAAGTTCAGGATAGTTACAGCAGCAGGCAGAGAGAAAATGCCAGTGCTCAGCTGTTGCTATCCGGGGTAGGATTTTTTTAGTATGCAGCTTGAATACCTAAGCCCCCGTGAGCATATCAGGAGCCAGCCTGGGTGGACTGGCAGGAAGGGTGCTTTGGACCAGAAGTAACCAGTGCTGAGGATGCAACATGGAGGGGCTATTGCCATGAGGAAAGCAGGAGCGCCCTCCTTCAGCATTGGGGGAATGTGGGACAATTTAGAGCACACATGTGGGACATTTAGGGCCTCAGCCATGTGTTACTTAACTATCCCATCTCAAGTCTAGCCAGGTTTGAAGGAAGGTAGTTTTAGGAATAATCCAATAGGTCAAGCAGTATCTAAAAACTCAGGGATCGACAATCCCTCCCCTCTCCAAATAAAAATAAAACAAAACAAAAACGGCCCACTTCAGGCTCCAGAGTAGAGTTTCTATATTCTTCCCATCTCCTCATAGTTGGCACTAAGCAACCCCAGGCATCCACAAATCTGTTTCTTAGTTTCTTAGTGGACCAGAGAAAGGCTGCTCTGGGCTCTGGTCTAAGTGTCTGCAATGTACCAAGACTTTGACTCCATAGGCAAACTGTGAGGAATTCAATTTTAGTACCATCTATCAGCTCCATACTCAGACCTTGGCGACACCATTGCCAACACGCACAGCAGAGATCAGACTGGATCAGCTCCACACAGAGAGCAGGAAATGTCCACAAGCATTCCGTGCTCCGGCCTCATCCTTTCCCTGCCCCCACCACTACTAACACGAGTCCACAGAGCACCTCTGCAGGCGCAGACCCTGTTCTGGAGAGCAGTGACAAATGTGCAGGGCGTAGGGAGTCTAGACAAGCGAGCAGGTAAATCTTAACAAAGCATTAATCCAAACCAGACCAATCAAGAAGACTGCTATAAAGTGCCACTATAAAACAAACAAAACCTGGGGACAAACATATGAATTAGCCCCACTTTCATAAGTATTATGAGGTATGTTTTCTTTGCATATAGCTGGGAAATACCAAGTAAAGTGTACAACTAAGTCACATTGCTGCCCAGTAGAAAGAAACCCCTAGCCGCTCTCAGCAGGCAGACCCGCTACTCTCCTGTGAGCGTTTCTTGCAAAAGCACATATCACAAACATATCACGAAATGTTTCACTCCAACTCTACTGCTGCCAGTTTCCTACCAGACATGAAAAAAAAATGCAGTCCTTGAGTTTAGAATGAGCTGTCGCTCCTATCCAAGTCCCCTAGCTCAGCTTTCAACCACACTCAAAACCAGAGAAGACCCCAGAGAAGAACTGACAAAAACCCCTTCTCACACAGTCAGCGGTTTTGTTTTCTCAAAGCACTTTCCTTCTACCCTCTCAGTTTATCTCACACCATTCCCATGAGGTATGGCAGGGAAGCACGTTGACCTCTTTCTTCAAATGAGGAAAGAGAGGTCCCATCTGTAAAAACAGGAATATGACCTGGCTTGGCCAATTCGCAGAGCTCTTTAGTGGTGGGGAGGAGTGGAAACCAAGGCCTTCTGGATCGCATCCCTGGGTGATCACAACCAAGGGCAGACAACTGCATTTGCATGCACACTCTGCAGTATCAGAGTTAACGTGCGCTGAAACTCAGAACACGTGTGGCTTTGAGGGGCTGATTTGGACCCAGAATCCAGCTCTTAATTCACTTGATGTACACGGTAAAAGAGGCCAAAAGGAGGTTCCACTGGTAGTCTAAATGTCACTGACAAAGCATCCTTAGACATTCCACAGGAAGTTATCTTTAGTCAACAAGGACAGGCTGTTCCCCTCTCTCCTGAGGATAAAAGCAGAAGAAAAAAAAATATCTAGAACCCACAGTTGTCCTAGTCACCTTTGAAAAGGATCAGAGAGGGGGGGAAGGGAGGGAGAAGAAAAAAGATGAGTGGCCCTTCTTGTATGATTTGAACTAAACAGTGTCCTAGAAAGGAAAAAAAAAAAAAAACCCTAGTCGTATTCCATGGAAAATCTTGGTTATAAATGTCTATCCTTGGGAGAAAGGCAAATAAAATGTGGCACACAACAAAATGTAACATAGCTCTTAAAAGGAAGGAAGCAGAGATGGGTGTGCTGACAAGGAAAGGCTGCCCCTGACTGTAAAGTGATTAAAAACAACTTGCAAAGTAGCACACATAGCACGATTCTTTTTTTTTTTTTGTCACATAAAAGAGAGCTGCGCATTTATGTAAACACATATTTATATAGGCAGCAAGCATATCTATCTGTTAAACTCATCAAAATATGGGGGAGGAATAATATCTCCTGCACAAATGTTCTATATAGATATTATCATACAAAGTATCAATGTCTTTACCCTTCCACCCAACTGAAGAGCCTTCTGTTTCCCTATCCTCACACGAAGGTTATTTGGCCTCTGACGGCCTTACTTTGCACAATGAGATACACGGGTACTTGTGTATTTTACATTTAAAGTAAGGGGAAGAATGACTCAGTTCACAAAGAGTCTAACCATCGCTTCAGCATTTGTTTCTCATCTTAAGTCAATAACCAAAAGCAAGTCGTGGACATAAAGAACAGAAGGGGACATGTCAAGTTATCAGACAAGGATTCTCTGGGTAGTTGGGATTACAGTAGCTTTTGTATCCTTCACACTTGACGTTCTCAAACCACTACACTAAGCAGCATTATAACAGCCCTGAGACAGGAAAAGCTAAGTGTTCCGTAAAAGGGTACCTTAAAACCATCGTTCTTTGTCATCCTATTTAAATATGTTTAACTTAGTGGCAATAAAAACATATCATGTGGATCAAGGCATGTGGAAATTCCCTTTCTGGTTGGTCTCTGGCCACTTTTTTCCCCCCAACCCAAGACCAAAAAATATTCAAGGAAAAGAAGCATGAGCTGTCTGTCGAGTTTAGCAGTTCTCACAGCATCCAGCGTGCCCGCCATCCCCTCAGTACTGACTAGAAGACATACTTGCACATTTGCACTTTCCTACTGGGGTTTTCCAAAAACAAACCAAACAAGCAAAAAAAAAAAAAACCCACCCAGAATGCATCTCTATCTACTTTTCCAGAATGCATCTCTATCTACTTTTCCAGTGCTTATGAAATATGTGGATATTTATAATCAAGTGTTCCAAAGGATCCCCTCTGACTAATTCAGACTCAACAAATAGCTGCATTCCACAGTGTTGATTTTACAAGTCTCTTTGTTTAAGGTAGAATTGCCTGTCCACAAAAATTATTTTTATTTCCTTCACACAGCATTGAGTAACTCCCAAATGGCATACACACCAATAATTAGCTTTTGTAAGAAAAGAAAAATCAGGCCAACAAATAATAGTTAAGCAACTATTATCTGTGAGGCACTGAGCTGGGTACTGAAAATATAGAAAAGTCCAAAGCAAAATAAATGTATATACAGTACAGCTGCTGCATACGGACGTGCACATTGTCCAAGCCAAGGCCTCCAGGTGGTCTTGGGGCCATCAGTTTCTATAAGGATGTGTGACGGTGCTGGTGTCCAAACAAGGATATGTACCTTATTTCCACTCCAGACTCAGTGTCCAGGACACCAGCCAGAGACATCTGAGTCCTATTTTTATTCCCAACCTAGAACCCACAGGCTGGAAAGCAAGGCAGAACGCTGGCATGCTGGTCCGCTCTGACATCACTGCAGAGATCATCTGTTTATGCAATTGCCATTCATTCTCCAGAGATTATGTGCAGTCTGCCTCTTCTCTCCCCAAGCTCCCAGCAGCTCTTCGAGCTTGATCTTGGTGCTCATGCACCAAGGCAACTCAGGTCAGCTTAATAACAGCTCTAGCTTCTGAGTAAGAGACCACCTAGACTCCCACACATCCATAGAAGCAGTCAGCATCCCTTCCAGAATTAGCCCCAGGAATCTCATCCTTTTTTTTTTTTTGGCTGTGATGGAAGCCGTCCGGATACTCTTTCCATGACCTTCTATCTCTTAACGTGTTCAGTCTCTACTGCTGTCTCCAAGGTTTTCTACAAAACAAAACAAAAACAAACAAACAAACAAACAAACAAAAACCACAACCTCACTAGACCTGATAACCCACTAAAATACTTTGCTAAAGTTTAATATAGGTGCATAAAATCACACAAATAAATCTAAAATTTCATGCACCTGTAACAAAAAAAAAAAAAAAGAGTGCTAGTAAATGTGCAAAGATGTCCTTTTGCTACCATTTAATTTGTCTCTTTGCTTTCTCCACCAAACTCCCTGAATGGCTGTCTGTAGTCTCTGTGTTCATTTTTTTACCACTGAACCGGGGTGACCCCATGACTCCTCTCCACATACATCCTGGTGGGGCTGCTAATCCTTTGCATTTTCACCACATGCTGCACCATCATCCTAGAAAACCATTCTGGTCCGACACTTGGTCAAGCATCTCCTTAGACTGCAGTATCTGAGCAAGTGCTGTGCCTGCGCCACTGGGATACTGAGAAGGGGCTGGGAATCCTGGGCTTTCCCTCTGATCTAAAGCTGTGGCTTTATTCCAATGGAACATCTTCAATAGCCACCATCCCGACAGGGAGTCTGGCCAATCTCCTTCTCCAACTGTTGGTGATCAGTTCCTCCTTGCTCATACCCTCCCTTCCCGAACAGTAAGTACACAGGGATGGAAATCCCACAGGAACTGTAGACCCCTCCCTCTCAGCCCCCTTTGTCATTTCCAATTAACCATCTGCCAGACTCCAGGACCCCCTCTAGGCTCACTGTCCAGCTGCCAACTCGACTGTGCCTGCTACCCCCACCCCGTGATGCTCATTGTCCCTGAATTGTGGGGTAAGAGTATAGAAGGTGCGATTTCTCATCCTCATCCCTGCCTGTTGTGCCTGAAATAAATGCAACTCCAAGCTTAAAAGTCACATCCCTACCTAAGTTTGCACAGTAAAGGAAGGAAAGAAGAGAGAGGGGTGAATGGAAGGAAGAAGGTAGGGAAAGAAGTAGAGAAAGAGGAAAGGAGAGAGGAGGAAGAAGGGAGGGAGAGAGAGAAGGAGGGGCCTCCTGAATGTCACATTTTTCATAATTTAGAATATAAAAGGTTCATCTAACCAGCAATACAATAATACTATATATATGTATATATATGTATATATATATATATAGCCATGCTAGTCATACATATAACCATATTATACTGCTAGCAATGTAAGCTATTTATAATATGAATGTAACTGTCAAATGCTCTGTATATCCATAAACACCAAGCAGTCTTGAGAGGAAAGGACTTTTAATACTCATCTTATGTTTAAAGAAACCAGAATTCCAAAGTTACAATTCACATAGTCTCATGATTACTAAGTTCCTGTTCAGCTGAGAAATTCTGCTTCCGGGACTGGCCCATACCTCAGGAAACTCTATCTCCTTCTGCTCCCAGGGAGAGAAACCTGGTCTCCCTCTGGCTAGTAACAGCACCCAGATTTCTACTCTGATTGGCTATTTAGGACCACTGAGGATCCTTTGATGAAATGGAGTGTTTTTCTTAATGACAGTCCAAGTTTGTCTCTATGACAGACTTAGAGGGAGCACTTTAGGGACACCAACTAAGATATGGCATCTTCTTCCTTGTGTGTACAGTATGACTATGATCCCTCTGTACCAGCTGTGATTGGTGCCATCTCCTGGTGGCCAACGCTCAACCCCTCTACAAGAAGCTGCCCAGAGACCTAGCCTGAGCCAAATCCCATTGTACTCTCCTCAGTCCACCTTGCTCTAGCACGTGCCTTCTGGTTTTCCATAGAAGGTGATTTTTCAGAGCCCACTAGCCTGGAGCAGATTCACTTCAGGAAAGCTAATTGTGGCTCTCCAGGCCTTGCTTCCCAGCTTTTCTACCCAAAGGCCTCAGAGGGGTTACTTCATCTGGACACAAAGACTGCACATCCCTGACCCCTGACAAGAGAGATTCTGCAGGAGTTGTTCATCAGGCAGCCTGTGTCCTTGGGTCCTGACTAACCAGTAATTTTACTGAGGTCTACCTTCCATCTGGTCCCTGAGCAAGAAGCATCCTCCTATGGACCAAGGCAGACCCTTTGGCTGACCTTGAGCTCTGCCCCTTCAGGCTGAGGCTGAGAATTTAGTTGAATGGTAGAGAGTGCCCGCCCAGAACACCTGAGGCCCTAAGTTGGAGCCCACAGAGCACAGAACAGATATCCAGGCTCCTCCTGGACCCTTCCTCCAGTAACTGATCTTCCCCCTCCTAAACACTCCATCTCTGCCTCCTGTGTGCCTTCTCCCTCTTCCTCACCCCAGGTATTCCCATATCTTCGTCACCTAAAAAAAGCCTTCCCTCGACTCTGCTCTCCATCCAGCTACTTCACTATTTTTAATCTTCCCTTCACAGCCAAACCTTTGCAGAGAGTCATCTCCACGCACACCCACCACTTCCTCCACACCCACTCCCCGGTCCCTCTGCAATTTCAACTCCACCCCACCTCCACCCCACCTCCCACCCCCATACACGACTGACACTAACCTCGCCTTTACCAATGCTCTCTCTGGCTGAGGAGCCAGTGGCTGGGTTGGCATTTGCTCAGCCTCACCTCCTTCAGCCTCCCAGCAGCATCACGCCCTACTGATCACCTGATTGCCTCCAAATATCACCCTCTCCTGGTCCTCTTCCAGCCCTTCGCTTCAATCTGCAGTTCTGCCCTTGGCCTTCCGTCTTAGGTTCTACAGAAGCTTTTCATTTGTTAGCTCATCTACGCTGAAAGCTCCAGCCACAACTTCTTTCAGGTATCTCCCAAATCTATATATCTGACTCTGGCCTCCCTCCAAGGCTCCAGACTCCCTTCGATATTCGCATACTGAATCAACACACCCCTTAGCTATCTGCTGCCACCTGAAATGCTACATGTCCCAGAGCAATTTCTCCAAATCCTCCCTCTCCTCCTGGTCCACACAGCTGCTTCTCTGCTTCCCAACTCCTGATTTTCACCAGGGGCACATTTATCTCCCACCCACCACACTAGAGCTTTAGTTCCAATCTCCTTGACGCCTGTACATCCAATTTGTCAGGTCCTGTAGGCTCAACCTCCACAAATTCACCTCCATTCCTTGTCTCCCACGGCATCTCAAGTTCAGACTCTCCTAAGATAGCGCAGAGGTCTATCTTATCCAACCAGAAGTCTCTTCCTCTATTCTAAGAGAAACTCCACAGGGCTCTCAGATTCATATTCCTTACTACGCCACTGCCCGTGTTCAGAGAAATTCACAAACTCCCTAGACCAACTGCAGAATGGTCCAACTCATTGACCTTCCATTCAAAACACTCATGCTTAGGAGTCCAGGAAGTGCTTACCAACGCAATCAATCAGTGCGGTCCCCACCCACTTCTAAGCCACAAGTTCCATTCATCCTCTACCTGCATCCTCTGGGTGACATACACTGGACTATTGCCATTTGAGCATTGTGTCCTATTAGTTTTCAGACTGGGAATGCAACCCTCTCTAGCTTTCACTCCAATTCCTTTGTACCAACTGAAGACATAACCACACCTGTAAGTACAGATCACCCATCACTGTGTACTCCTTAGCTTGTTTATTCCTGCATCCGTGTTCCCTAACAAGTACCTGACTCACTTCTAAAAACACCGTGGGGGTGGGCAGGGAGGAGACAACGCTAATTCTCCAAGTCTCTCCTTTGCTTTCCTAAATGAAAGTCTCTGTCCTCCTAACAGATTCTTCCTGTTCCTTCGCTCCTCAGCAGACACGATTTCAAGCAGCTCTATTGATCCAACAACTCTATGGCTGTCAGTCACTTCCTACTTATTTTCCTGCCAGTCATTCACACAAAAGAGTGGTAGGAAGAGTCTCAACAATACACAGAGAAAGGACTGGAAGGGACCAATTCTCTGCACCCACCTGAGGCTCAGCAGAAACGAGCCAGTCTATTCTCACCAGCATCTCCCAGTGGTGTGGGGCTCTGTGGCTAGGACATGGGAAGGGGCTGCAGGGGGGCTAGCATATGTACTCCTTTGTGTAACAGTTAAAAATAGGAGTGCTTTGACCTGTTGTAATAGGATGGCCCACCCCATCCCCTTGGGAAAGAAAGATTAGGATCACCTCTCCTCACAGACTGAACGGTCCTGTGGAGGTCAGATGAAATAAGGTACTGCTTGTCAGAGAGGCACTTAGAGAAACAGAATGCTCCATTTGGAGTAACTATCTGCAGATATTTGGGTATCCATTGCACAACGTATAAAGCCCTTTCACTGTGGCTTATTTGAATCACTCAACAACCCTATAAGGGAACAGTGGTTGAAGAGATTATTATCCCCATCCTATGTAGATGTCCAAGTCACATGGGAAAGTCATTCAGATAAGCAGGGAGGATCACCTTCCTGCTCCCTTGCATGCCCTTCCTTCGAAGACTTTCTCTCCCCTTTCAGCCCATTAAGTCCAAGTGCTCCCAGCGGGAGTATATTTATATTTATATCCATTTCCCTCCTGCTCCTTGGTCCTTCCTTTGATGGTTTTATATACTTCCACGGAGTGTGGCTGCAGTAGACATTCAATATGTATTTGTTAAACAAGTGACTGAAGGAAAGAGACCCAAAGTCAGTCTTCTGAACCCACAGGCAGGCCAGGCTCCTTGCTCCCCTCAGCTGCTGCTCGGGTACCCTCCTTGTGCATGTGAAACTGTGCCCAGCAGCCATCCCGAGGAGCCCACTGCATAACTGCAACAGCAGGCACAAGGCCACACTAACAACTAGGCCCTAGTTACGAGGGTCTCCTGAGCAGCCACTATTCCCAGACATCACCAGACGCTTTATACAATTCTTCTACTTAAGCTTCTCGATCTGTAGAACAAGCATTACTAATAAGCCCTAGTTTGCAAAACTCCTGAAGATGAATGACAGTAAGTGATTTACCCAAGAGCAAACCCCCAGTCAGTGCTGCGTTTATCTGATCCAAGGCAAAAGCATCCCGGCTAATCTAGGGTTATCTGCCCCCATCAGTACTACTGATGACAAGTTTTGTTTGGGTGGTTCCTTGTTGTCCGTGCACTGTAGGATATCCTAGCAGAATGTAAGATCTGACTACAAACTAGAAGCCTACAGCAAACTGTTTTATGAGTTATGACAATCAAAAAAAAAAGGTCTCCAGACATTGCCGGATGCTCCCTAGAGTGTGAAGTAGTATTGCTCCTGGCTGAGAACCACTGTGCTATACTAGGCTGCCTACCTTCAGAGACAAGGCCAAATGCAACCAGGAGAACTCTAGAAAGTAGACCCCTAGTTCACTCACTCTGAGTCTGAGGTTCACAAGCAGCAAGTTTTCATACTTGTAACCTCACTTCTTTCTGTAGCTCTAGTTCATCCCAATACCCCTCTCTTGCCTTGAAGGACATTCAAATATAGTTCGGCCAGTAACTGTTGTATTGGCAGCCCATGATACAAGGACAAAGTCCAGCCTCCACAACCTTACAGATAGCACCGAATGCTAGCAATATATTCTGAGCTAGATTAGCACAGAAATCACCTACCTACAATACAACATTCTCCCTCTCCAGAAACACAGAGTCCTCTCAACACTCCTCCACATGTCCCTGAGCAAGCAAATGGCTAAATGTCCAATTGATGACTGAAGGAGACAGAAGAGAATTTGAAAACTACAATAAGCATTGAGCGGAGTATGCTGGATAGGCTTATGTCAATCTGATACAAGGTCAGGTCATCTGGGAAGAAGAAATCTGAATTGAGAAAAAGGACTCCAAAGGACTGGACTGTAGGCAAGGCTGTCTGGGAATTTTCTTGGCTGACAACTGAGATGAGAGAACCCAGCCCATTGTGGACAGTGCCACCTCTGAGAAGGTGTTTCCCTGGAGTGTACAAGCAAATGAGCTGAGAAAGCCAGGGGGAGCAAGTCAGTAAACAGCATCCCTCCATGGCCTCAGCGTGAGTTCTGCCTCCAAGTGCCCTACGTTCTCATCCTGACATTCCCTTAGTAATGGGCTGTGATCGGGACTGTAAGCTGAAATAAGCCCTTTCTTCCCCAAGCTGCTCCTGCTCATGGTGTTTTATCACTGCAGTAGAACCCCTACCTAAGATACTGGACATAGTGTTTACCTTGTGATGCTTCAAGAGGTAAGAGGATTCCTCTCTTCCCAAATACCTACTGATATTTACTCAAAGAATCGCACACAACGTATGTGATTATTTCAAAGTCTTCCTTTTATATGATCTGGACTGGTAATGATTTGTCTTCCTATACAAACAGGATGGAGTTATTACCTAAGTCTGAGGAACAACACAGTGAGCAAGACATACCATAACCTAGATTCAACAACGGCTTACATTTGGCCATGTCTCTTATATCTCTAAGGGAGATGGAAGCTTTGATGAAGAGTAAGATATTTTAAAGGCTTTGTACTTAACTCCAAATATATATACATATATATATATATATATGTATGTATATATATATATATATAATGTTAATAGGGAGATAGGTCCTATACACTGGAAAAGGCTAAACAATAATACGGTGCCACTAACTCAGTGAGAATATAGACACTGAGGTTTTACAGAGGTAGTCATAAACTGTAAACGCTTTCAAAAAAAGACAGAGCACTAATCTTGAAGAATGTGTCGGATTCGGAGGCTATGGAGTAGGATAGGAATGAATCTGTAATAATAAAAATGCCTCAGACAATGGGGAGGGACACTGACTACAACTGAGCAGCTAAGCATGGACTTGACACATAGACACCAGGGAGTTACTGCAGGTTCATAAACCAGGCAGTCACAGGTGAAAAGGTGTGTTAGGGAGTGTTAGGAGCCCCAGGTACAGGGCAGAGGTGAGACAGACTTTGGGATGAGAAAGGGGGCTGTAAAAGGAGTCCAAGGCGGGGTGGGTGCTGCCCTCGGGCAGTCACCCTGCGGATGAGCAACAGGGTCACTATGCAGAACTGTGCAGCAAGGTCTGATAGAGAGGAGGGAGATCCCTAGAATTAATGCCAAGGCCTTAAACATCGAGACTGGGAAAGAGAACATGCCATGTAGAGAATGGAGACAGTGAAGAGGATACAGTGGTTTGTGGGGCTGGAAACACACAGAGAAAGCTCAGCTGAACTGAGCTGAGCTTGGCCAAAGCCCAGCTAACAGCATCATTCCCAGTGAAAATGTCTGGATGCGGAACCAAAGCTCAACAGAGAGTTGGACACAGAGCTCCCAGCAACTCCTTTTTCCTTTGCCTTTTTCCTAAGAAGGAGTTTCTCTCTTTTGCTCACCAGAGCTAAGCTATGAGTTGTGTTATGGAGCCTACTCTTCTGTCTCGTCTCTGGGATCCCACGCAGTCACTTCTGTCTCCACAGCTAACTCACGCTCTCTCTCCTCTCTCTCACCCCCAAACTACCTAGGACAAAACCTCAAAGCTCCTTTTCTGACAGCAGTGCTCCACCCTGTCTCTTGCTGATAAACTACACGTGTGCCTATGTCCTCTTTGCCATCCCAGATGCCGACGCTGAGTGCCCCTTCCGATCCTGTGCTCCCAGAATCAGCTCCAAGGGTTTGGTTTTTCTATTCCTCCTGCTCAGCCTGTCTGCCCCATCATCACACCAGAGCTCACACAGCCTTTCTGTGGTCTCCAGGATCCAGACTCCTTTCTGCCATCCCCAAAACGAGACCTCCTAGCCCTTCTTCCCCCAACTCTCTCCTTCTGGAAGCATCAACTACACCATGCTTCCAAATCATCAGGACCACTCCTAGCCATCCGTGCTTGAATCCACATGTCCGGCTCCAAAATGACTTAGATGTCCACATCCAATTCTTCAAATACAAACATGCTCTAAGCTAAGCACATCAGTCATCAGTGATAGCCCATCCATGGGCTCTCAACCCAGCTATTTCTCACCACATCACTTATGTCAGGAAAACTCAGCATTTCTAACTGTCATGATGTCTCTCAGAGTTAGCCCTGACCCTCCATCCTTTCTGCCATCCACCTCATTCTTGGATGATCTCAGCATCTCCCTTGATCTTACCTTTATTTTTTTTTCACGCCATTAATAATATCTCCACTGGACTAATCTTTCCAAACACTACTTATGATGTCTTTGCTCAAACACCAGCAATGACTCCCGTTTTCCCTTGAATCATGTCCCAACTCCTCCTCAGAATGTTTCAGGACTCTCTTATTTGTTCCTATTATTTATTCTTAGCCAACCCTGTCCCTCACCCTTACTAAGTTACCCCTTCCCCCTCAGTCAGCCCAATCTCCTCAAAACCCCATCCTTTTCATCTTTGCCCAGTCTCCCTGCCCCGCCCACTTCAAAGACCAGCCTAGGCACCACCTTCTCTGGTTCTGACAGCTCTTAACTCGCAGCGTCCTAACCTTTAGCCATCAGTTAATTAGCCATCTGTAAGTTCTTAAGGACAGAAACTACTGTGACCATTTCTTCTGTGTGTTCCACAGCACCCTGGACAGCACAAGATTGCCAGTAGGTGTTAGAAAGTCCTTGTTCAATCATTTCTGTCCCAGTCCTGCAATAACCTATCTCTTTTTCAGCCTTACAACCATGACCAGTAAAAGGTTAAGATTTGATTAAAATTTAAAGTCTGTAACAAAATTAAAAAAAAAAAAGAAAAAAGAAAAACCCTGTAACATAGTTTGTCAGGCTTGAAACAGAATTCTTAGGAAGACAATCAGGAATGTATCGATCTACACTATACCATAGGACAGTACACTATGCTATAGATACAATCTATGCTATGGGATACTATACTACACTCTAGGATAGTGTGGAGGAGCATAGCTGACCCTATATCCTTGTAAGTGCAAAGAAGTGAATCTCATTTAATCAGTTGGTCACAAGAACTAAAAACAAAATCCAAATAATCAGAAAGAGGTAGGCAAGACAAGTAAACTGACTAAATTATTTAAAACATGCCTAATTAGAGACACCGGTATGCCAGAGTTTTGACAAATTAATTGTCGGTCTGGTCTTTGTACATGCAAATTTTTCCACCACAAAGAAGGGGGTAATCCTGGTGGGGGAAACTTTGGACAATCTGTTTGATTTTTTTTTTCTTTTTAGTTGTTCAATTGAATAAATGTATAATCCAGCCAGCCAACCAGGTACAGAGCTATGTTTCACAGAAGACATGAATCAAAAAGGAGAAGGTTGGGAAATATAGTCTATCCAGACTTAAGAATCCCTAACAGGGGACTCTGATAGACTGCAAGTGGGGTGAAGGTCAAGGGCCCAAACACAGAAGGCCATGAAGCAGAAGGTGCTCTTCTAGACTTCCCCCTTACAGCTTGCCACAGGTCGTCAATCACTTGCAGGTTTGTGTACAGAGGATTTAAACTGCCTCTGATTCTAAATGCGCATGAGATATAGCCTCTCTTTACCACCACCACAGCTGCCACCACATCCTTGAAGCCAGCAAGACTGCCCTGTGGAAGGACATTACCCCGTAGGAAACTGACCCCAGCCCACTTCTGACTCTGTGATCTGAGACCAGCTCAGACAATGTAAACTATTTGAAAGGCCCCAGGGAAAGCAACAAATTAACAAGTCTCTAGAATTGGAAGCTACAAAACAAATAAATGCCTATCAGAAAAAAAAGTAAGGAAGACAGGAAGAAGAAAGGAAGAAGAGAGAAAAGAGAGGGCAGGAGAGGAGAGGGGAGTGGAGGGGAGGGGATGAAGAACATGAATTCATACTTCAGGGTAGAATATGAATTCATACCATGGTGGGTTTTCCCCAGAGCTAGAAAATACAGCTGCTAGGCATGGCTGGGGTGGATGTGAGTGGGGTCTGGAAGAGCTCCTGGTGAATGTTTCTGGATGTCACTTAGCTTCCAAGAGCCTCTTTCCCTAGATTCAGGACTATAAACCCAAGACAGACACCTCTTTAGAATCCAGACTTTGGTGTCTAAGACAGGAGAGAGGAGCGGGGGGGGGGGGGGGGAGTTGCTGGTGTCTAAGACAGGAGAGAGGAGCAAGAGAGAAAGGGGGGGGGTGAGGAGGAGGAAAGTGAAAATGCTGACTCCAGGATGGAGGAGGGAGGAGGGCAAGCTGAGCCCTGGAAGCAGGACAGGATGACAGGAGCCTCCTCCCCTTTCCCAGACCCTGGCATCAACTCCCGTCCTCCAGCTCTTTCCTCCCCAGACCAATTAGAGATGACCATATGGGCCAATTAAGTCTTGACTTTCAAAGCCACAAGTTCCCCCACAAAGAGCCGGGACTCCTTTCCCTAGAGTGGTCCTCCAGGGCAAAGCAACAGGGTTAGGAAACAGATGGGTGTGCAGCCTCCAGAGCTAACCTGACCCCTGACCCCGACCAGTTCATGTCCTCTGATCCAACTTTCCCGAAGGGAGAGCAGATGCGTGGGGCGCCCATAACTTATCAGAGTCCTTGGGACAAAGATTTCCAGACAAAATGGTTGCAGACGTGTGGGGAGCTGGGGAACTGCACAACGGAGGTGGTGGAAGCTACAGGTACAGGGGACATTGGTGATGTTTGAAACAGGGCTACAGGTGGTAGGAGATGAGGGTGATCAGTGTCTATTCTGGGGAAGTGACTGTGGAGCCAGAGAACAGGAGCAGCTACAGACAGGCTGCCTGGGAGATACAGAGGCGCAAAGGCTGGAAAGCTATCCCAGGCTCCACAAGCTGCAGGCAAGCAAAGATTTGGTGGGTGTGTATTAAGAGGGACGCTAACTCGTACTTCCAGCAATAAGCGATTCTTAGGTAAAACTCATCGGTTCCCGGAGCTGGAGAAAGAACCAAGCAGCAGGTCTGAGGTGCCTCCGATCCTCCCAGCGTGTCCAAAGTCCCAGATGCCGCTTCCCCACACGCACCCTGCAGGTTCTCTCATCGCCTGGCTTCTGCCTGTCAGTCTGCAGTCTGAGCGCCTGGCGACCCTTGCTGCCCCTCTTTGCACACCAGGGCCCCGAGCCCTGGAGGGAAGAAGGGATACCGACCATGGGCGACCCGGGAGCCCCGCAGATAGGCACTGTGGAAGTAGGGAGCCGAGGGAGGGGCCGGGACACCGGTAGCTGAAGCGGCGCGCTGCAAAGTGATCCAACATCTCCCAGAGAAGGCGGCCCAGGGGGACCGCCTCCCGCCTCCCCAATACAGACTCCCGCAACTGGGGTGAACGCCGAGGGGCGCCCAGCCCCCACACCCTCCCCCAAAACGCAGCCAGCGCCGCCAGAACAACGTGAACCTCCGCAACTCCAGCCCCGACGATCGCGGGGAGCCGCCTCCGATTCGCTCGCCCGGGCAGCAGCCTGCCTGCGGTCCCCAAACTTGTCCGAAGACACCGCGTCCGAGGCGGCCGCCCTCACCCGCCATCCCCGAAACCGTGCCCGAGATCTTACCTGTCCGGAAAAAGGCGTCCACGTCCGAGTCGGCGGCTCCCCCTTCCTCCGATGCCCCCTCCGGGGGGTTCATGACTGGGGGAGGGCGTCCGCGGGCAGCCGGGCGCCGGCGAAGCCTGGGGCCGAGGGCGGCGCGGCGCCCGGTGGGCGGAGGGCGCGGCGGCCGTGGCCACGGAGCCGGCAGCCGCGGGGCTCCGGGACGCGGGCGCGGGCGCGGGGCGGGGGGCTGCGGCGGGGGGCGCCGAGCCTCCTCAGGCGGCGGCGCGCGGCGGGCTAGGGGCGCCTGCCGCCGGTCCCCCCATGCTCCCCTTCCCCGGGGCGCTGGCCGCCTGCTGTCTAGCCCGGGCCGGCCCGGGGTCCCGGCTGCCTGCGCGCCCGCGGTGCCCGGCAGCGGCAGCTGCCTCTCCTCGCCCGTCCGCCCGTCTCTATTGTTCAGCCCCGCTCGGCTCTCTCCTCTTTATTTTTCCTCCTCCCTCCCACCCTCCCTGGCTCCCTACCTCCTCCCTCCCTCGCTCAGCTCGCTCTGCTCGCTGCCTCCCTCCCGGCTCCCTGGCTGGCTCGCGAGCTCTCGGGCTCCCCCTCTGGCTCCCGCCGCCGCAGTTCCCGTGGCTCCTCCCGGACTCCGGCTCCCTCGGTCCTGGCCAACAATGACCCGGGCAGCTCCGAGCTGCATGGACGCTCCCGCGGGCCCGGGGCCTCGCCGCGGGCGCCCCGCAGCGCGATGCGCCCTTCCCCGAGGCCCGCGCGGGCCCTCCCGGAGCCCAGGCCGAGCTATTGTTCGCGCCGTGCTAGGCCGGCTTCCTGAGCCCCGCAGGAAAAGCCCGGGCCGAGGAGGCGGCGGGGCGGAGGGCGGGGCCGCCGGGTGCTCTCCCGGCTTGCGGGGGACTCAGCGGCCGCCGCCGCAAGCTCCGCAAGCTCCGGGTCCTGCCACCTCCCCGCCCCACCCTGCTCCCAGGTGCGCGCTGGGAATCCGGACCTGCCCGCACCCCTCCTGCAGCAAGTGCCCTCAGTCCCCAAGTCGGACTGGCCTGTCCCTAGAGGCTGGACTTCGTCCCTCTCCTTCCTGACCTGCCCCTGGTCGCCCTGCCCTCCGAGGCCTCACCGCATCCCTGCTTATGTCTCCCCTTTTCAGCTGTTCTTTACCCTCATTCAGTACCCCCTTCAACATCTCTTGAGCGAGCGGCTCTGAGAATCCATGTCCCGTTTTATTCCTCTTGTGGATGCTTCCCTGCCTATCTCTCCTGTCCTGTCGCTCTTTTGTGTCTCTCATTTGTCTCTGCCCTGCTCTGGTCCTTGGCCCGCATCTCAGGACTCCTCTTGGACAGCTGTCAAAACTCCCTAATCCCGGGGGCCTTCTCTGTTCTGTTCTTCTCTCTCCAGTAAATGGAGAGATCCAGTTGGCCTGGATAAAGGGGGTGTTGCAGCGAGCTGAATGTCAATTAAAGTAGAAAGTAGGGCTGAGGAGAAACCGGATAACAACCAAAAAAAAAAAAAGGTAAAGGGGGGAAAAAGAAAAGAAAGCAGATGTTATATGGAGTAATTAGTGTGGTGATTGAATTGTGGTGATTGGTTTGATCCGTTTTTAAGCAATAATTAAACAATAATTAGTTGGTAGCGTGTTAGTGGCCATAAAACAGGATCTTCAGACCTGAGAACTTAATGCAATGTGTTGAGGGCTATTTGCTGCTGCCTCGCCCAGGCCTTTGGAAAGAGGAGGCAGTATCTGACCTGATGTGTTCGAAGGCGCCTAATGGGAAAATCCGGTACTTGCCTCAAGTTGATGGCCTCCTACCCATTACTCCCAGTCTCTGGATCTGTTTGTCTCTGACAATCTAATTTGGTTCTGCCTCCCTCCTGGGGCCAAAACACCTGAGGCTGCTCGAGATCCACAGTAACCCAGGCAGCAAATGAGAGAAATCACCATTTGAAGTCAACACGTTCTGCCCTCACCTTTCTTTCACTGTCTCTGACTCTTTTTTTTTTTTACCCCATTAACAGAAAGACAGAAAGAAAGAAAGAAAGAAAGAAAGAAAGAAAGAAAGAAAGAAAGAAAGAGAGAGAGAGAGAGAGAGAAAGGTAACTATGCCCAAACTTCTGTACACCTATCAAATCTACATGCAAACTTGAGACCCACCAGATTGGTCCTTTACTGCCAATCTGTGCCTATCCCCTGACCTGCGAACTTGCCCACATGCACATGCCCATGACACCAATGCTTCCATTGAAGGAAAAGAACCAGAAGCTGGCAAAGAGTCAGCTCACAAGAAATGTTACATGTTTAAAGGGAGGTTCCAATCAAACTCTCAAAAGATAAAGCCTAAAAAATGAGAGAATGTCCCCACATAATGACGCAAATTTTCTATTAGATTTCTATTTTAAATGTTAAACATTCAAAGCTATATGGAGATCAGAAAAGAAATTTTCAGAGCAAAAAATTATTACTACAAATAGAGATGGACATTTCAAACCAACAAGTAGACTTGATTACTGATCCGGAATGTGTTAGTATCTTGTCAGGGGCTTCAAAATGCATGAAGCAAAATTGAGAGGACTCATGTTGCTTGGAATTTGTCAACTCGACACAAACCCTAGACATATCTTGGAAGTGGAATCTTAACTGAGAAACTTACCCCATAAGATTGACATGTAGGCAAGTCTATGGGGGTATTGTCTTGATTGACGATTGCAGGTGTACGTGGGCCCCCACACACATGAGGACAGTCCCACCCCTGTCCTGAGTTTTATAAGAAAGCAGGCTGAACAAGTCATGGGGAGCAAGCAAATAAGGAGAGTTTCTCTGTGGCCTCTGCGTCACTTCCTACCTTGATATCCTGCCCTTGACTTCCCTAGGTGATGAGCGTGATCTGAGAGTCATAAGTTGAAATAACCCCTTTCCTCTTAAGTTGCTTTTCTTCATGGTGTTTATCAGAGCAATAAGAACCCTAGGACTGGCCTGCAAAGAGAAGCAGACAATTTCATAATTGTAGCCAGAGATTTAATATCTGTATCTCTTAATAATTGATAGAATCAGTAGACAGGTCATCTTAAGAAGATTTAAACAGTGCCATCCACCTGGTGTTGACATTTCCAAAACATTTATAAAGCTTCCCTTAAAAACAGCAGATAAACACATCTTCCTCAAGTAAACAGGTAAACATTATTTCAGGATAAACCAAATCTTAGCCATAAAACAAGTCTCAATATATTTAAAGGGATTAAAATAATGCTATGCAAAAAAAAAAGTTGCTTTTAGAAGATCACAAAATGCATGGTCTCCAGACACAACATAATTTAAAAATCAATAACAAAAAAAAAATCTGAGAACCTCCCAAATATTTGGAAACCAAAATACAAACATCTAAATACACCATATCAATTAAGAACGCAAGGGAGAAGAGCTGGAAGTAGCTCAGCAGCCAAGAGAGTTCTCTGTGCTCCTGCAGGGAACTGGAGTTCAGTCCCCAGCAACCATGTTGGGCAGCTCACAAGCAACCACCTGTAAGTTCAGCTCCAGGGGATCCAGTGCCCTCTTCTGGACTCCACCTGACACCCGCACACACATGCACATACTTATACATAGACACATAAATCTCTTTAGAAAAAAATAATTAACATGGAATAACATGGATTCACAAAAGCTGTAGATGTGTGCACTGGATCTGCAAAAGAATCAACAGTCAAGTATGGTTGGAGAAGGAACTCAGAAGGCCCGGCTGCTCGTAGCTGAATTATTGTCTATTGACAGATTCAGAAAGTGAGGAAGTCATTACCTTCCAGTTACACGGCAAAGAATGATCCCCACAGGCTCCAGTGAATACTTCCAGTCATGGTCACAGACTCTGGTTAAACTGAATGGGTCACAAAACAAAACTGAAAGTCAAGAACTTGGGAAAGGGATGTTAGGGATGAGAGGGATGGAAGGAGACAAAAAAGGATAGGGTAAAAGTAACAAGAATAAGAATATGGGCTGGCGAGATGGCAGCAGGTAAGAGCACTGACTGTTCTTCCGAAGGTCCTGAGTTCAAATCCCAGCAACCACATGGTGGCTCACAACCACCCATAATGAGATCTGATACCCTCTTCTGGTGTGACTGAGGTCAGCTACAGTGTACTTAATGTAATAATAAATAAACCTTTGGGCAAAAAAAGAGAGGATAAATCACATACACATATGAAATGTCAAACAAATCAATAAATATTATGAAAGGGGACATTAGGAGGAAGGCTAAAGTGAATAAAGATGAAAACACAACATAAAAACAATCTGAGGGATGCAGCTAAAGCAACACTTTTTATAGCACTGAACACCTTTTAACAAGAGAAGTTCTCACAATTAAAGCATGCATGAAAATGTCAGTTGAAACCATTGATTAGTGTAATTAATATGCACTAATAATAACAAACATCTACAAAGAACAAATAAAGTTAAAGCATAAGAGAACATTTAAAATACTGGCACAGAAGGCAATAAACTCAGTACAGGCAAATAAATCCAAAACTGGGCTGATAGGATTTTAAAAAACAAAACGAAACAAAACAAAAACCAGAAAATCTTCTAGCCAGAGTAATAATGAAATACCAGAGAAAATGACTGCTACCCTTAGCATTAGTGAGAGAGGAGGCATCACTACAGGTCTGACAGACACAGAAAGAGTAAAGGAGAAATAACATGAATAAGTTTATTCTAATACGTTTAGCAGCTTACATGGAATGAACAAAATTGCTTCAAAGGTCCAACTGTTAAAGCTCACCCAAGAAGAAACAGATAAGTAGCTACAGAGCCACTGAAGAAATTGTGTGTAGCTTTTAAATCCTTCCAAGAAAAAAAAACACACAAATTTACAGGGCTTCAGTGGTAAATTCTATGACACATTTAAGGAAGAAATGATATGGTTCCTTGTAAAAATAAATCTGTCTTTCCTCTTTCCTGCCCCTGCTCCCAGAATGACGACTCTGAGACTATTTACTAATAAATGCCTAGGCCATAAGCTTCAGCTCATTCTCCAACTACCTTGTGATTTATTTAACCAATTCAAGCTATTCTATCTTCCACATGGTTAGTGACCTCTCCTCAGCTTCATGCACCTAACCCTGAGCCAAATCTCCTCTTCATTCTATCCCGAGTTCAGCTAACTCCTGGTTTACACCTGAGATTCTGTCTACAATTTCTATAAAGACGCCTCCCAGAAAAGTGAACACAATGGAATATTTACTAACTATTTTATGAACACACCATTATCCTAATGATGGAACTAAATGAAGACCATTTAAAGATGTGGAATACCACAGACCACAACCACTTGTTGAAGACAATGACTAACTATTACTAAAACATTAGCACATCAAATCTAATAACTTATAAATAGCATAAAACATCATGGCCAGATGGGGTTATTTCAAGGAAACAAGATTAGCCTTTAATTTGAAAATCTATCAGTGAAGCTTACCAAATATCAGGACTTGTGTTGTATCCCACAAAAGACACACTGAGCACCTGAGTGCTGGTACCCATGAATGGGAATTTATTTGTAAATCAGGGTTTTGAAGACATCATTAAATATGTATCATGTAGAATATAACTTAATCTCATATGATATGTATATATGTATGTGTATTTGTATATGTTGCTTATACACACACACATATATATACATATACCTACATATATATAGTTATTGTGGTGGTTTGAGTATGCTTGGCCTAGGGAGTGGTACTATTAGGAGGTATAGCCTTGCTGGAGGAAGTGAGTCACTGTGGAGGTGGACTTTGAGACCCTCCTTCTAGCCTCCTGGAAGACAGTATGCTCCTGGCTTCTTTTGAATGAAGACATAAAATTTCTAAGTTTCTCCTGCACCATGCCTGCCTGCATGCTGGATGCTTCTTCCTTGGTGATAATGGACTAAACCTATGAACCTGTAAGCCAACCTCAATTACATGTTGTCCTTTATAAGAGTTGCGTTGGTCATGGCAAGCCTAAGACAGGTATATACAAATAAATATAACATATATGTTCTTATACATAATATGATTTAAAAGTAAATATAACATATATAGTATATGCTATTATATTATGTTGTTATGATTTAAAAGTAAGCCATATGAGTATCTCAACAGATGCAGGAAAAGCTAAATGCATGGCAAAATCCAACATTCAGTTCTGATCAAAACTCTTAGCAAACTAAGAATTAAAGCAGCCACCATTGAATAAAAGGCATATACAAAAAACTTGGTTAACACCCTAACATTTATTTAACAATGAAAGATGGAATAAATTTCTCCTGACATCAAAACAAGACAAAGATATAAATTCTCATGCCTACCTAACATTATTCTTGATTTTCTAGACAGTCCACTAAGAAAAATAAAGACATCCAAATCAGAGATGAAGAGACAAACTGCCTGTATTTAAAACATGGTTGCTGCTTAGAAAAATTCCATGAAATCTGTCAGAAAACTTCTAGCACTAATAATGAGTTTAGCATTTGCATTTCTTGTATTTCTATATACTAAAAAAGAAAAAGCAAGACTTGATTTTTTTTCATCTTTTAAAGATGTATATATTTTTATTTGATATGTATGGATGTTTTGCCTACACAGTTATATGTGCACCATATGCATGCAGTGTCCACTGAGGCCAGAAGAGGGCATCAGATTCTCTTGAACTCAATTGCAAACAGTATGAATTGTAGTGTGGGTGCTGGGAACAGAATCAGGTAAGTTCTCTACAAGAGCATACAGTGTCTTAACCACTGAGCCATCTCTCCAGTCCTGGGGGGTGGGGGGGAGTAAACATCACTATATTGGCATGAACAATGTGAAGCATGAATACTTAATTTGGTTTTAATTTTTTTTTATGTGTGTGTGTGTGTGTTGCAGACACACATGTCCCAGGTTGCATATGTAAAGTTCAGGGGACAACTATCAGGAGTCAGTTCTCTCCTGCCACCTTGTGGGATCATGGGGGCTGTGTGCAAACTTCCCTCCATGCTGAGCCATCTCAGAAGCTTTTAATCTGATTTTTTAAATATGCAAGATCCATACACTATAAAGTATAAAATATTGCCAAAAAGAATTGAAGAAGACATAAGTGAAGAGAGACATATATTGTATTATGGATCAGAAGATTCAAAGTTGAAGACATCAATTTTGCCCAAATTGATTTAATACAATCCCAGTCAAAATCTCAGGAGGCATTTTTTTTAAAAATATAAAATTGAAAATACAAAGAACCTAAAAACAACTTCTAAACAAATTGTGGGAAAAGAAGAGGAGGAGGAGAAGAAGGAGGAAAAGGAGGAGGAAGGGAAGGAGGAGAAGGAAAAGGGGAGGAGGAGGGGAGAGGAAAAGGAGGAAGAAGGGGAGGAGGGGGAGGGGAGAGAAAGGAGGAGGAGGCTAGAAAAGTTAAGCCACCAGAGCTTAAATTTACAAAGTAGGCAATGTGACAAAAATGTAAAGACAGACAAATGGATGAATGGAATAGATGAAAACCAGAATCATCACCAATTGATTTTTAACATCAATCAAAGTTGATATATCAAAGAAGATGATATTGTTTTGCTTGACTAGCTAATACCGAGCCTAAAATTCTATCACTATGCTTAGTGAGACATTCATGAAGTGCAAGATCTCAGAAAGTAGAGGCAAGAAAATCAGAAGTTTAAGGCCAGCATTAATTGCATGAGACTCTGCCTCAGAGAGAGTGGGGGTAGGAGGAGGGAGAGGGAGAGGGAGAGGGAGAGGGAGAGGGAGAGGGAGAGGGAGAGGGAGAGGGAGAGGGAGAGGGAGAGGGAGAGGGAGAGGGAGAGGGAGAGGGAGAGGGAGAGGGAGAGGGAGAGGGAGAGGGAGAGGGAGAGGGAGAGGGAGAGGGAGAGGGAGAGGGAGAGGGAGAGGGAGAGGGAGAGGGAGAGGGAGATTGTTTACAATGTATCAACAACTGAAAATCCATATTAATTTTCTGTGACTGATGTGTCAAGTTTCCAAAATCTTGATGGGAGTTAATGTGCATCTTATCTGAGCACCAAGAAATCAAAATAAATTATGTTATTCTCTCGGAGTTCTACAGTCAAGTCAGAGCAAGCCTTGCTGGGTTAAAACTAAGGAGCAGTAGGAATCTCTTCTTCCTGGAAGATCTTCTTCCGGGGAGAATCTATTTATTTGCGTTTCCCTTCCATTTTGGGCATTACTCTCCTCTCTCCACCTTCCACCCCCATCTTTATCTCTAAACCAGCAGCTATGGACAAGAGTTCCATCTTATATTGTCATCTCTTTGATTTTCTCTCCAATGTCCCTATTACACTGTGTGTGTGATTGTGTGTGTGTGTCTGTGTGTGTCTGTATATCTGTGTGTGTGTGTGTGTGTATGTCTGTATATCTGTGTGTGTGTGTCTGTGTGTTCTGTGTATGTCTGCGTGTGTATGTCTGTATGTTTGTATGTCTGTATGTCCGTGTGTGTGTGTGTGCGTGTGTGTGTGTGTGTGTGTGTGTGTGTGTGTGTGGTTTTTAGCTATACCAGAGATTGAGCCCAAGGCCTTGTGCATGGTAAGCAAAACCCTAGCACTGAGCTATGTCACCAACCTCTCCTTCTTCCACTTTTAAGAGTCCATATGATTACACTGGACCGACGAAGATAAGACCCAGGATAATCCCCTATCTTACTTAGGATACACTGATTAACAACCCCCATTCATCTACACTCTACAGCTTTAATTTCTGGTTGCTATGTAACCTAATGTATTCAGTGTTTCTAAGGCATAAGCCATCTGTGGAAAGGAAGAAATCCTACCTATGAACATGTCCCAAAGCCAAAATATATGAACTTAGAACCATACTTTATGCCATACAAAAATTAAAATAGATTGTCAACTTAAATGTAAAAACCTAACACGTTAAGATTTGTAGACATTAGAGAAAATATTGGGACCCTGAATAGGCAGAGATTTTTTTTTCACCGTGACATCAAAGCACAATCTCTAAACTATAAATGACAAATTTGCCTTTATCAAGATTCGGAAGTTCTCTTTGAGAGACATTGTTGATAGAAATAAATGGCATAAAGTAGGAGAAAGTATCTGAAAATCTCAATTTCACAATCTGAACAAGAATTGTGTCCAGAATGCACAAACTCTGAAACCTTTATAAGATGGGAGGGAAATTTTAATTCAGGGAGGAAGAAAGACAAAATATTTGAGTAGATACTTACGTGCACAACAGATGTCTAGATAAGAGAAAATGTACATCACTAGTGATTAGGGAGATGCCCGTTTCAATCAGAGTGAGCTATAAGCACCCACTGCAGTGTAAAGACTTCAAAGGCCAGCCTATGGAGTGTTGGTGAGGCTGTAGACAAGCATGCGACACAGAACTCCCCTGCACTCTGTCAATGGTGAAATAGTTTGACGTCAGACAGAAGTGTAGCCGTTTCCTAAATAGTTAACTATGTCCTTCCCGTGTGACTCATCATTCCACTCCTGATATTTACCCAAGAGAGATAAAATACCCACGCAAAGACTTGTACACAAGTGCTCACAGTGTTCATTTTTAATAGCCCAAAACCAGGAATTGATCCAAAAACCCATCAACAAGTGATTGAAAAAACAAATTATGATATAGCCATATAATATAAGGCTAATCAGTATTTGGATAAGTCTCAAAATAATGAGTTGAGTGACATTTAAAACTGAACAAAGCAACCTTCACTGACAGAAGCATGTTAGTGACTGTCTGGAGAAGACCACATGGGAACCCAGAGGAGGAGAGGTTACAGGCTGGGGTTATAGGTAGGAATAAAGACATTTTAGAGGTGATGACCATCATCTTGACTATGGTGTTGTATGCAGACGTCAAACCTGATCCAATTGTATGCTTTAAATGCAAATAATTTGCCAAATGTCAACTGTACCTCAATAGAGAGTTTTTTTTTAATGTTTTAAATAAATGAGGCAAAGAAATATGTGCTGACAAGGAAGTAAAAGTTATCCTATAGATTATTGAATACAATTTCCATGGTCTGTGTGTGTGTGTGTGTGTGTGTGTGTGTGTATACATGTATATGTGGGGAATGGAGGAGAATGAGAGAGAGAATTGTTGCCCTGGAAAATGTATTAACATGTAGCACAAAGAATGTCAGAGTAGAATTTAAAACAGAGATGTTTAGATACCTGTGTTTAGAAAAAATTCTCTATCAGTCTTGACAAGTGGCCCCTTCCCTTCAGCCCTCTGTGAAGATTTAAGGAGGGGTGGTATAGGGCAGGCTGGAAGAAGTGTTTTAGAAAAGTAGATGTGCTCAGAAAGCTGGTAAGAAGGGTTCAGACAGAGCGCGGGGTTATCCTGAGAGACGCCAAGTACCTCACCAAGGATGTGGTCATGGGCTGCAATGGAAGGGTGTGGGATAAGGAAGAGTGGCCGCATGTGTTGGTGGGTTACATGCAAAATGGAACAGATGTAGGCAGGAGATGAAGAAGAGAAATCCCAGGTGCCTCCTGGGCTAGACAAGGTAACTGAGAGACTGGCATCACAGGGAAAATGAACTGTAAAGGAGGAACCAGCGGGAGAATATGAGGGAGAGATTTAATTAAGATCTTACATAATCCAATTTCATCAACAGGATTCTGTAAGTCAGAGAGAAAAACGACTTGCCCAAAGTCACACAACAGACCCCAGAATTCATGAGTCGGTTTCTGTGATGGTGCCCTATAGCACACATCCCTGTCACGTGAGTCAAGGGACGATGGGAGCCCTGTGGTAATGTCCAATCAGCAATTAGAACTGTCAACACAGCATGGGAGAAGCCTGGGGAGCTAGAAATATTGATGGAGGAGCTGGGAGCTGGGCTGAAGCAACAAGAGCAAATGAGATAAAAGGTTTTCTATCCATCCCCATTAACTCTCCCTTGGATAAATTATCCACCCGTATGTTCTGCTTTCTGCTTAAATCAAATCCACTTCAAAACGGCACCTCTTCTCTCGGTCCTAATAACTTCCCTGGCTGCACAGTGTAGAATTCGAGGTGTCCATTGGGTTGCCCCTCCTCATACTTTCTGTATCCACACCATGCAGTCAACCATTTTCCTTCTAAAAGTCGCCAATTGTCCCTTCCCCTCTAACTCCATTCTAACCCAGTCTATCTCAACTCTCAGATGTTCTGTTCTGTTCTGGTTTTGAGACAAGATCTTGAAGTTCTCTCTGTGTTGTGCAAGTTAGACTCCAACTCACAAACTCAAATGCCCTCCCAGCTCGGGCTCCCTCCCGATTAACTGAGACGGCAGATACCAAGATCCCATAACTGCCTTGTGAACTTGGATTTCAATGGCACTTGACTAACCATCCCACTATTTAGTAAAGTGCTGAAATGAAAAAAATTAATTGAGAAAAGATAAGTCATACTGGCAGATGAGTTAGGGAAGGCTGCCCCTGCCCCACCACTACCCCTCCCCTACCACTACCCCTCCCCCACCCCTAGAGATCAGACAGAAGGAAGAGGGTCAGATGCCACAGGGCAGCAAGAGGCCTTGAGGAAAGAGAAAGGAATAAGGAACCAGCAAGGTGGGAGCTGAGGAAGCCACCTTTTGGGAGGAAAGAGGGACCAAGCCCAGCTGTGGGGACAGTGTGCCTTGTGGTGCAAGGGCAGAGGATAAGACCCAGTAGAGGCTGAGCAACAGCCGGGTCAGTGTGTCATTGAGGAGGAACAGCAGCAGGATGAGATCATTTGCCCACAACATTTCAATGTCAAAAAGAAAAAATGTAAACAAATTCTAGAATGGCAACCCAGATCCCAAACGTTTATTGTCTGCATCTTGTCTTGTTTTCTAGGTATGCCTGCTTTAAGTGGGGGGGGGGGGATGAGAGGCTAGAGGGGAACAATAAACGAAAGGAATTCTGGAGTTGTTAGACTAATGTCATTCAAAACCTGGGGGAGGGAAAGTGGCTGGCCTCCTGAGTTTCAGTGAGCAACTGACATGCTGAGAGCTGGTCTACAGTCAGAAAGCTGGTGAAAGATATTTGGTCCTCAAATCTTGTTTTCTGGCCCTCAGTCCATATTGCACAGGAAATTTCTAATAGAAAGCTGTTTCCTTTGTCACACCATTTTCTGTTTAGGGCGAGGGTAGGAAGTAATCCATCCTGTCCTTTTAACAATCCCAAGAGAACACAAAACATCCCCTGGTCTCTGAGCACACAGTTGCAAAAACCCCAAAGTTCTTCCTGTCCTCTGCTCTTAATCTTTCCTGCTGTAGTTAAAGGCTGCTCCCCTTCATCCTGTCTTTAGGGAAGCAGGGGAGGGGCAGAAAACAGGCCCTGAGGAGAAAATTGGGAAACTGACTGAACATAAAGGGTCAGAGAGCTCCTACAGCCCCCGAGGATGTGGTCCTTAGAGATTCTACATCTCTGTTCCCTGACTGCCTCAACATGGCATGGGGGTGAAAGCCACTTTCACTGTGGCAGAGATTCGGGTGCAAAGAACCCAGTACAGTCGCACAGCTACCAAACTAAAGTATGTTGTAAGCCTCCCAAGTAGAGTTAGCCGTACTTAAGAGGTAGCCAGACACACAACCCAGCAGCACAGGAGGGTCTCTGCCACCAGGTAGACCCAAGGACAAGAGATGAGGATGACCCACCAAGCATCCTTCAAGAGCACGTCTTGCAGGGCTGGAGAGATGGCTCAGTAGTTAACAGTACTGGCTGCTCTTCCACAGGACCTGGGTTCAACCAGCATCTACCTGGAAGCTCACAGCCATCTGTAACTCCAGTTCCATGGGATCCGACACCCATTTATGAATTCTGTGGGCAAGGACATAGTGTACAGACATACATGAAAACCAAACATTCATATACCTAAAAAATAAATAAAAGAAAGAATATGCTTTGTAGCATGTAACAAGAAGGGATTGAGAGGGAGAAGAGAGAGGCTCCTCCTTATGTTTGCTTGAAGCAATGCTTTGTAAATAAAGATTTATTTGGTACACAGAGACCTCCAGCTGTGTACTTAGTGTCTGTGGCTACCTTTATGGGACAAGGGCAGAGTTGAGAACTTGCAACAATATGGCAAAGCTGAAACTGTTTACTGTCTGTCACATACAAAACCAACCAACCAACCAACCAACAAATAAAACAAAACAAAACCCCTATTAGCTGACTCCTGACATAGAGTAATAATAATGCTATGATTTTTCCTTATTAATAACAATAGCAGGATTTCTGAGGGTTTTCTTTTTCTTTCTTTCTAACTCTTCTAATTATCTTCAGAAACTATTATCGGGTAAGGAACCAAGGCTGGATCCATGCAATGGGAAAATCATTAGAGCTGTCTCTAGCTTGAAAGGATGACAAAAGTGAAATTGCTCCAGGATAAAGAAGCTGCAGAGCCCAAAAACAATTCCTCCTCAAAAATACTGCTCTAAATGAAATGGGAAATCCAGAGGGGAAATGAAGCTAGTGTAAAATGCAGTAATTTTAGAACTCTTGAGTATTAATCTTCAATACACATACACGTAGGAATGTCTGTATAGATGCTTATTTATATAGTGCATATATGTTGAATTAGCATTATGTATCAGTACAGAGATAACAACATTAAAAATTACAGCTGTGCCATGGTAGAAAGGTTGATTAATACAGAGTAAGTCAATTGATTGATAAATAAATAATAAGGCTGAAATGCGGATAAAGAGATGAATTTCAAGAGGAGTACATCCTTTAGGCATTTCTGTCATCTTGGTCTGACAATGTCATGTACCGACAACTGGAAAGTGAGGCTCTTATGCTCAGGTGCTGGGCATCATAACCCTGGAGAGGCAAGGCTGGGAATAATGAAGTCATCTATTTAAGATAAAACACAGGCTGTTCTTGAGTTTTGGATGAGAGCTATGACTCTTTCATTTGGCTTATGTTTTCCCAATATTTTGTTCAAATTCTTCCTCTCCACACCCTGTAAAACATCCCACATATTCTCGTCCTGATTACACATAGGCACAATCGCAGAGCTCATGGTCCAGCAGTGCCTGCCTTCCCTCTGCTCAAAGGCACACGAGTTGCTGGTGATGTCCCCGGTGCACTCTGTCGTGCCCTCTCCTTACAGACTCCTTTGCAGCCAGTGGTGGCCATAGAACCTACTCTCTGTTGTAAACCATGACAGGAGAATTTCTGCTGGGGATTAGGGACAATGGTTCTTTCTCTTCGTAGAAGCGTTGTACCTTTGATTTCTTCCCTACCCTTCTTTCCTTTCTTTTTAAATTGTTTTTCTTCCCTCATCCACAAGTTTGAAGCTTCCACTGGAGTAACAACCATCTCAAGAGCCCGAGGCTGTAAAGCCGCAAACCAAGGATGCTGAAACAGAAGGCAAAAAGACTAGAACATTGGTGACCTTTGAAGCTACTACAGCAGTCTCAGACTTCTGCTGAGTGAACACACATTGCATATGCCTTCTGGTATTTTATACCACAAGTGGCCCAAGGAGACTAATTACTACAGTATTTCTTTTTCTCTTCTTCAATGACAATACGTTTTTCATACAGTCTACTCTGATCGTGGTTTCCCCTCCCCCAGCTCCTCCCAGTCCTCCACCCATTTGTGTTGGCCATCCACTGCTGAGATTGGGGCCGGCCCTTAAGTGTAACTCATTTGAGAAAACTAATTTTCCTTTTGCAGGCAGTTATTCCTTGGAGAAATTTCTGGGCTAGAGAAGGGAGCCTGTGTCCACTTCCCCTCTCGGTGCTGAGACGCCCTAGCTTAGATCCATGCAGACACTGCGCATGATGCTGCAGCCTCTGTGAGTTCACAAGTGTGTCAGTCACGAGACTCTGTCTCCTAGGTGTCATCCATCCCCTATGGCTTTTCCAGTCTGTCTGCTTCCTCTTCTGCATAGATGCCTGAACCCTGAGGGGAGGGGGCTGGCAAGTGCATCCCATTTAGTGTTGGGTGTTCCAAGGTCTCTCCCTCTCTATACATCATTCAGTTGTGAAGCTAAGTATTTGTTTCATCTCCCGCAGGAGGAGGAGGATGGCTGAACAAGACATTGAGTGGATCACTGCGTTCCTTCAAGAATAGCAATGCCTACCTAGTCTCAGGTGATAACCAATAGGTCACCAAGCAGTGCCAGACATGGGTTCCATCTCATGGACTGGGCCTTAAATCCAATCAGATAGTGGTTGGTTACTCTCACAATGTTTGTACCACCATTACACTAGCATCTCATGCAGGCAAGTCACCACTGTAGATCAGGGTCTGGAGCTTGTTTGGTGTTTACATTTCTCCTCTGATTGCTCGCAGATTACCTTCCAGGACCATGACCACTCAGCAGTAGTGGTGAAGGCTCTAGTTAGGCACCAGCTCAGCTTTCACCTGGTCAGTGAGATATACATGTGCTGTCTTCAGCAACAGGGCTTTTCCGTCAGTTATCAGAGGGCAGCCAATAGCTTTGGCAGTAGCCTGAGTTGTTTTGTGGGTTTTCCTGGGGACTCTTAGGCCAACAGCTCAATTAGATGTAGCCCATTCCTGGCACTGGAGGTTTCACTTGGTGGCAAAGTATGTCTAGTTGGGTCTTTGTCTCCTCTGTTACTTGATGACGCCATTTAGAGTTCTTTCATTCATATAATATATATTATATATAATAATATTCATTCCTAATATAAGGGTTATATATCCCTTATATTTCTTTCATTCATATAATATATAATATTTCATTCATATAGTATCAGGAAGTATATATTATATACATTTGTGTGTATATATATATATATACATATGTATGTGTGTACATATATATGTATGTGTGTATATGTGTATATATATATGTATATGTATATGTGTGTGTGTATATATATATATATATATATATATATATATATATGCTTTCTTACTTCTTTACCCCCTCTTTTCTTCCCTCTCCACTTAACCCTCTCATTCCAGTCTTCCCTAGTCTCTCTACAACCACAGTATTTCTTCTCTTCAGAAAGTCATCCCATCCTTTCCCTAAAGTAAACTTTTTGGTTGTGTATTTGTTATTTGAGATGTGGTTTTTCTATGTCTCCGACTGATCCCAAACACAAGAACCTTCTTCTACCCCAGTTTCTAGCACTACTAGTACAGAAATGTGCCACCATGACAGGCGCACAGTCAATTTCTGAAGTCCTATTCCTCCTCCTCCTCCTCCTCCTCCTCCTCCTCCTTCTTCTTCTTTCTCTCTCTCTCTCTCTCTCTCTCTCTCTCTCTCTCTCTCTCTCTCTCTCCCTCCCTCCCTCCCTCCCTCCCAGAGTCAAAGAGAATACACAAAAAAAATACATTAAAATAGCATGCCTGTGTAAAAGTAGCTTTTATTTGCCAGAAGTAATTATAGTCTCTGAGTCTTACTGCCTCCATCTGCTAACCTAGGCCAAGTCTGGAAGCTTCTAGCCTCCATACAATCTTATTTAAGTCTAGAATGTTTTCAGCCTCTGAGACTTATTGCTGAATAAGCTTACCCTTTCTAGCTCTTTCTGAACTCTGGCTGGTTGGCCAACTCAGCTGTTTTAGGTCCAAACTCCTCTCCACACTTCATACTGCCTGTATTCAGCTTCTGACTGAATTGTTCTGCTTGGTCACACACTACCTTTGGCACTATGTTCAATCTTGTGGCTCTTTCTTAGTCTCTGGCTTGTTCTGTCTTCACCTCTGTCTAGTTTGTTCTCTGTCTGAAATCTGTCTCTATACCAACTATCCAGGTAAAACTGCCTCTCTCTTTCTGTACTGCTCTCTCTTAAGTGACCTCTTTCCTATCTGTTCTTGTGAGAGTTAAGCATAGCCTATTCTGTCAAATCTTTCTCTGATTCAACACTTAGTCTGCCACCCAATGAGACATGACGATCAAACATGGCTGCCTTCTTCTATAAACTAATATTGCCTTCATTGTTTGGAATTAAAGGCATGCACTAAGGGCACATTTGTATTCCAGCCAGCGGGATTAAAGGTGTGTGCTAAGGCTGAGCCACACCACAACTAGAAACAGGTTTTTCCAATAAACAACACAATCTCGGGGTTCACAGTCATCAAATATCCCGCAACATGCCTGTATCAAGTCAGCTTCATATAATAAATATTCATGCATGTTTATTCACACATTCCCCTGGGTTAACAGCTGCTCCAACCAAAGATCCTGTTTCACCAATTGTCTAATGTTCTGCTGCACACAATCCCAGGACCCAGAGCAGACCCTCAGTGAAGGATTGTGGAATTTCTTTGTCCTGACAAATGTTCCTCCCTTCCCAAGTGTATATGATAAATCATATTTAAACACCTGGCCTCTGTGTAGATATAAGGTGAAAAAGTGAACAATTAGGAAAATAGACTTTAGGGATGCTACTCACATTTTCATGATTTGGAAATGGTACAGAGAATAGGTAACTATTTGTCTGGTTGTATAAAGTCAAAAGAAGAGACAGAAATAAGAAGGTATTAAAAGCCCCAAGCTAGATGTCTTAGTTTAGGTGACTATTGCTATGATTAAAAAAAAATGACCAACAGCAATTTGGGAAGGAAAGGGTTTATTGGACTTACACTTCCATATCACTGTTCATCATCAAAGGAAGTCAGGACAGGAACTCAAGTAGGGCAGAACCTGGGGGCAGGAGGTGATGCAGAGGCCATGGAGGGGTTGCTACTTACTGGTTTGCTCCCCCACTCCCGGCTTGCTCAGCCTGCTGTCTTATAGAACCCAGGACTATCAGCCATGGGTAACACAACAGATAATGGTGCCTCCCCCATTGATCACTAATTGAGAAAATGCCTTACAGCCAGATCTTATGGAGGCATTTCCTCTCTGATGATGCGAGCTTGTGCCAAGTTGACAAAAAGCTATCCAACACACCAGAGCTCTACATCATTACACTAGCCCACTGGTTTCAACAGGTTCCACCTCTGATCATGTTCATTAGAGTTCATGTATGCATAATAGCTCATCCTGTGCATTGGTTTATAATTCCAATTACTAATTGCTAATTGCTAATGCTCTTTTAATATATTTCTCCATACATATAATTTGTTTTTTGAACCCAGGGCCTTGTATATGTATAGACGAACATACTACTACCACTTAACTACATCTCCAAACTTTAATATATTTCTCTTGATTGATAAATTTATTGGTCACATATTATGAGCCATATGTAAAAGGATAAAGTTTTCCATGTTGCCAGGGACTTAGGACTTTCCTGAAACACAAGAATGCTCCTAGATAAAACCAGGAATGTTCCATGCAAAATGGGATGGTTGGTCACCCCCAAAGGTACCTTACCAACTATTAGCTATAAAGCAGTGGAAAGAATAGATGTGTCCTTCTCCTGTGTGGGATCTATCTTAACTTGTACCTCCTTTAATTACACTAGGCTTGCATGTCATAACTACTTCAAATCATGTATGTTAGATTTTGTTACACAGCAATCAAGGCCATCCAGCCTTGATTCCAGGTGTTAACAGCACAAATCTCAGAGCACCGTCGGCTGTCTGTTTGGAGGAAAGATGAAGGGCTTTGGGCAAAGGGGGGAAGCAGAAGTTCAGTCCATGAATGTGATCATTGTTCAGCCAGCTGTAAATTCCAACCAACTGGAATCACAGCCTGAGCCAGTTGTCTGTTGTTCTTGGATCGGCAGGCAGGCTCCATCTCCAGGTTCTCAGCCCCTTGCTGACACTAACTCTGACCTGTTGGGTGGAATGGTGCCTTTTTTGGAAAGGGCCAGAGATATCAACCTCTCCTGGGGAGATGTGGAGGTAATCTGATGGTGGCATGTGCAGATTTGCCCATCATAGCTGCCTAGGACTTGACATTTTTCCATTGTTATTCTATGTGCCCTCCTGTTAATGACTGGCTACTAGGTTAAAGAGAAAACCCCTCCCATTCTTAAGTCAGGAGCATATGGGTGACTTAGTACCCTCTTAGAATGGCACTCCTCTCAGATAAATAACATACACTCTTGATCTTAAGACTCTAAAGTTCTAACACACACACACACACACACACACACACACACACACAGCAGCAGCAGCAGCAGCAGCAGCAGCTGCTGCAGAAGCAGCTACTCAACTAAAGCCAAGGTTTCTGTTTCTTCATTCCAAGAGAGTGCTGGACTTTTCTCTTTTCTCCTCAGCCTCTATCTCTGGCAACCTTTTGTAAACAACACCACTGCTTTCTAGTGCCTAGTGTCTAGCCTTTGTGCCACATGTTGAATATCCATCATCTTATATAGACTGCACCAAAGCTCAAAGTACATATTATTGCCCCCCACTTGCAGATGAAAAACTGAGGGTTAGAGACGTTCTGAGTAATGCATTATAAATGGACAAGAGAAGAATTTGAATCCTACCCTAGCCACTCCCAACTGAGAGTGGTGTGATGGTATGGAAGAGAGAATGCATTATATGCTTGAAGAAACCCCTGGAGAGTTTGAGGTACTTACGATGTGACTGGACTTTCAGAGGAGAGGATATTTTGTGTCTACCTACTTGTATTTTGTTTGTCTGAGAAGAAATGAAGGGGTCAGCAAACACTGTGAATCAGAGAGGCTTGTCAAAAACCTTGGTCAGGACTGAGGAGATGGCTCCATTGGTAAAAAGCCTGCCACATAAGCATGGATTCTCAATCCCCCATATAAAAGTCAGATCTGATGTCTCTGTAATCCCAGAGCCAGGGACAGGCAGAGACAAGCAGACCCAATGGGTCACTGGCCAACTAGCTTAGCCAGCCAGTGAGCTCTGGGTTCAGTGAGAGATCACGTCTCAGAACATAAGGCAGAGAACTGGGAAGACAGCCAACAACAACCTTCTTCCTACAGACACATGCACATGCATGCACACACACACATATGTGCACCTACACAAGTATATACATACATAAACACTATGTAACAGGGAGAAAGAAAAGAAGGAAAGAATGAAAGAAAGAAAGAAAGAAAGGAAGGAAGGAAGAGAGAAAGAAAGGAAAGAAAGGAAGGAAGGAAGGAAGGAAGGGAGAGAGAGAGAGAGAGAGAGAAACCTGGTCTATTGCCCTGCATAAGATCAAATGTTTATTTGACTTACAGTTATATGTGAGTTTGAGATTTGAAGCAATGAGGAATTAATTTCAAAAAATGCCTCAGAAGGGTTTTTAAGAGAAGTTTTTCAACAAACAAAACTAAAACACTTAATTTCATTTTCATGGAATTTTTAGAGCAAAGATGCCTTAAGTGGCCTGGAGCCACCCTTTGGAAAGAAACAGACCAAAAAAGTTAAGGAATCTTATATATGTTGTACAGCCTAAGCACAGTTATCATTGAGGCACGGCCTTGAGGTCGCTGAGCGTGACCACATCATTACTCATGCCAGCCACTGGCACAGTTGTCAGAATGGCACAGAGATTCCAGAGTGAGCATTTACAAACGAGCTCTCTGTCCCCAGCATCTTGCAAACTACTTGCTCTGTACTAGTACTAATTTTATTGACTGGATAAACAAATAAATAAATAAAACAAGTGATTTCCCACAAGGTGACGTGGTGGAGAAAAAAATTCACCATGCTGAATCTTAACTCCATCTTGTTACATCTACTTACAGCACCTCCAGGGGAGCCTGGCCAACTGTGAAATGGATATTTGGACGTCAGAATGCATAGGGCATGGTGCCTGACTTACGAGATATCAAATTTTTAATTAGGGATATGGGAAAGATGGAGATGACAAAGACTTCCTGTTATCTAGGTGTCAGGACAACTTGGGGTTTTTGTCCGGTTTTACAGTAAATATCTGCTCCACCTCATTCTGCTGCACTTTTATAGCATATACAATTCAGGTTACTAAGTCAACAAATCATTATCATATGTGCGGTTGGTCACCCTTTTGTTGTCCCTCCCCTATAAGTTTGATCTGGCTTACCCTACTGAATTTTTTGGCTGCCTGCTTTCCCGCTGCCTGTCAGTCAAGTTTTGCTCAGTAAACATTCCAAAGTCCTGGATCACTACCACTCATTTGGGTGCTGTATCTATTGTTCTGGGTTATCTGTATCATAAACATATACATACACACACACACACATATATATATATATATATATATATGTATATGTATATATATACATATATATACATATATATATATATATGAGCGAGACAAATAGGGAGGCTTATGAGTATAATAATTGGCAAGAAGAACCCATTTAAGTGTCTATATATATATATGTGTATATATACATGTATATATGCATATGTATATAAGTATGTATACATATGTGTGTACACATAGATATGTACGTATATACATATATGTATGTATATATGCATATATAAGTATATATGGGTTTTTCTTGCTAATAATTATGTTCATAAACCTCCACATCTTGTCTCTCTCATATATAAATATGTGTGTGTGTGTAAATCATACAGATAACCCAGAACATTACAGCATGCAAATGGGTCCTAGTGATCAAGAACTTTGGAATATACATATATATATTCTGTATATATACTGTATATATATACTGGAATATATATGTATATATAGCACTGTACACACACACATATATGTGTGTACAATATAGTTTGGGGGGATTCTGATTTATACTCAGCTCTCAATAATCTTTACTCATGTAGATAAAGAGAAATGTGAACACATAGCAGATGTATTTTTTAAAGCCAAACCTTAGTGTGCCCACCTTAACTGTGCATTGTAAAACGTTTCCACAGTTGTACAGACCTATGCAACCATCAGTACAATTGAGTCAGTGCTTCTCCAGTGTCTCAGAAAGTTCTCTTCTGCCAAGTCTCCAGCTTCTATGTAGGATCATAGAGTATGTGATCACAGGAGTTATTTTTCTTTGACTTTGGAATGGCTTCTCTGATTTCTTTCCCAGTGATGTCTGGTTCGGGCTGGTATTAAAACGAGTTCACTTTCCCTACACCCACGCAGATTTGACAGGGCTTGTAGAACTGAGCCTGGAAGAAACCTGAGAGACAAGAGGCAGAGGCTTAGTGAACATTATTATTGGCAAGAAAAATGTTGGCTCTTCCTAGGATTTTTAGATTATGACAAAGAATGGGCCCACCTTGCACCCTAAACCTGTTCTCAAGATCACTCAATGCAGCTCTTTCTAAATGCAAAACCCCTGTGGTCTCTGCCTTCTGTGGACAGCCCTGCGTTCGTTCTCTGCCTTCGATGGACAGCCCTGCGTTCGTTCTCTGCCTTCGATGGACAGCCCTGCGTTCGTTCTCTGCCTTCGATGGACAGCCTATTTGGAAACTCTGGACTCTAGATACTCAGAGTCATTGCTCCCTCTGGCGTAAACAGGGAGATGTGTTTTGTTGAAGTAGTCCCACCCACGGCAGGCAGCCCTCTGGGTCAGCAAGGAGCCCGGAGCAGGAAGGAAACACCAGGCTTTCTCTTCTCCAGTTCCCTTAGGTTCAAGGGTCAGAGGTTTGATGTTTGAATAGGTGAACAGGAGGGACATAAAAGATCAGATACTGAGTAAGGAGAGGAATACGGGAGGCAAACCTAGAGAAGATGGCCACTGGATGTGAGAAAGAGAGAGGTGCTGGCCAGAGGAAACCGGAAGTCCAAGCAAAGCACACCAGGCCGTAGGACATATATTTCTTCAACTTTTGATAAGTCCTGAAAATTCACTCTTCAGACCCAAATAAATAGATTCATACCCTGAGCAGGAGAATTCTTGAATAGTGGGTTTCAAACCCTGATAAATCTCTCAAACAACCTGCATGCCTTCAAGTGCCGCTAGACCCGCTTAATCCCTTTAAACCTCCAATAACTTCAGCTATGGTGTTTAAAGTCTCATAAATCTACACTAGCTTAAAATAGGGAAATATAAATCACAGTCGGGAGCTTAAGGGCAGGGACAGAAGACAGGCACCCTGTGCCATTCCGAACCACAACACAGGCTTTTCATCAAAATTTCCCAAGACAACTAAACAAAAAGTGCTTGAGTTTTAGACTTGTAGCTCCTTAAGTTCTCAATTTGTCCTTTTTTCCTTTTGACTGTTTAGGGTTTTTTTGTTTTTTGTTTTTTCCTGGTGGGTTGAAGAGAAAACCAAACAAATCAGACCAGTTTTACATAAAACCAAAAGAAAGGAACAACAACAAAAATAAAAACAAAAACAAAAAGATTATTTCCAAAAGTCATCAGAAAGCAACACTGTTCTAGTAAGAAGCCAATAAAATCCTGTTGACTTCTTGTTAAACTGCTGATTCATGCTCCCAAATAAAAGTTATAGATAATGGTCTGCTGGCAGTAGCCACTTGCCACTGTCGCTCCTGCTATGTACACCAGGTGCCATCTGTGAAAGTTCATGGCTTCCCTTCGTCTTCAACAGGGCTTACAAAGAACACTTTTTTAGATTTTTTTCTAAATGTGGATGAACATTTTGCCTGCCGGTAGGTATGCTTGTGCACTTGGTATGTGCCTGGTACCCTCAGAGGCCAGAAGAGGGTTTTGGATCCCCTAGAACTGGAGCTCCAGGTGGTTGTGAGGCACCATGTGGGTGCTTGGAAGTGGACAGGGTTCTCTACAGAACAGCCAAGTGCTCTCAATGGCTGAGTCATCTCTGTAGCTCAGAGAGGCATTCTTCTTATCTCTGCTTTATAAATGAGGGGACTGGGGTTCAGATTGTTTGTGATAATTCACTCCGAGTCACACAGTTGATAAATAGTGGGATGAACGTTTCTAGTTTCTTCAGATGCCCTAGTCTTACCCAGGGCCCTGCCGTCTGTAGCACAGCAGCCCAAACTCGCAGAGCTGGAAGATCCTGTATGCCCCACTCTGAGGGCTCACGAGTTTTCATCCTTCTCTTTTCTGACCAGGTCCATGAGTTGTTCAAACTGCCAACTCTTAACTGAATGCTAACTGAATATTTACTCAAAGGTCAACCTCTGTAGATAAATAAGAGCTCAGTCTGGGCTGTTCTGCTTGTTCCACATCCCACAAGCCTGCAGCAATGGGCAACTTAGGGATCCTGGAAAAACACTCTTAACTATCAGCAAATACAGGCTGGAGAACCTTTGTCCAAGACACCAAGGACTAGATATGTTACAGATTTGAGACATATTTAAAATTTTAGAATATTTGTTTAGACTTTTATTCATTGAACACCCCATCCTCCCCAAAAGACCTCTAAATCCAGAGAGTTCCAGAATTCAAAACTTACTGAGCTACACCTGCTGGATTTGAGCCACTTGGAATTTTCAGATGAGGACGACTCACTGTGAGGATCTACGAGACATGTCTCCACTACTGTGGACAAGCAGCTGGAGACTGGGAAGCCCAACAACTGCTGGGTCTAATGACGATAGCGCCTTGCAGATCACGAGGAATAGGAATCTAAAGTCTGGCTTTACACAAAGAATAGAAGGGAGAATCCATTTCAACCTCTAGGATGACGTTCAAAATTTATTTTAAAGCATTCGCAATTGAAAGACATACATTTAGGAGGCAGAATGTGTCTCTTTATTATCAGTTCCCAAACTGTTCCAGATGGGGTATTAATGGATGTTTTCCCAAAAGGCCTATCCTATGGTCGGTCATAGGGCCTTGGAAAGCACCATAGACTTGACCTCCCTCTTAGATAATCACAATGCACTCTGCCCCATTAAAGGCCCTAAAGTGTTCTACCACAAAATGGTTTCTGATTACTCTAGACATTCCCAAACCTTTAGCCACAGGGTTTCTATCTGGAACACAGTTTGGGAGATTTCACTCCAAGCAAAAGATCATTCCCTTTCATGCCTGACCAGCATCAAACCTGGCTCGCTCTATTACTATCTATAGTCTTTTGTTTAACTATCCACACCACAGTAAGGCGACTCCCCGGGACACATTCACAGGTTTACACAGTCTTGCGCTCTACACAGAGGAAGGCATGACCACAGATCTTTGGCCAGATTCCCCACAACCTTGAATGAGAAGAGGCAGGAAGGAAGGAAGAGGAGGAAGTGTGTGCTTCTTACCATGGCAATATGTTTAATGGTGCTGACTTAATGCTGGAGAACTCTCCTAGTTTAGAGTCCTCTAGAAGCTGACCTTGAAACAAGGACCTGAAATTAAATTGTTCAGATTATTTTAAAATAATCCAAAGAAATGCCAGCAAGAGAGAGGAAGTGAGTCAGGAAGGAAGAGATGGCCAATAAAAAGTGAATTATTAAAACAATTTCAGAACAGACAACAGTAGCTAAATTCTAAAACTGGGGAAACTGTGTAAAACACAAACCTCAAAATTATACTACTTAAAGGGTGAGGTTGCTTCTAGGAGACATATGCATCATTCATTGCTGAAGAATGCTCTGGGGGGGTGTCATTTATCTTGGACATACTATATTTCAAGGTTGCAAATATAGACATCAAGCATCAAGGTGCAGATATGGCAGTTGGAAGTACCTGGAAGACAATGAAGCAATAAGGCCTGAGGGATATGGGTATATTTCAATGTCTCATGCATGCACTATATTTCCAAAGGGAAAATTCAAGTTAGGTTGAAACCTAATGTCCTTCCACTGTCCTTTCTAACTGCTGGTCCAGGTGTTTCTGAAGACCAGACATGCTGTATGTGATGAGCACAGATAATGGGGTCAAGAACACACATGACCTCCTCCTCCTCCTCTTCTTCTTCTTCCTTCTCCTCCTCCTTCTCCTCCTCCTCCTCTTCCTCCTCTTCTCCTCCTCTTCTCCTCCTCCTCACACCTTAAATGCCATGGTTATCTGACGTGCTTTTAAGCTCCATGTCCCATTTCAAAGAGTGATTCAAACATCTATTTGAGAAGATACTAGAGAAGCCATGCTCTTCTAGAGATGGTACAGGAGAATCCCTGGCAGAGAACAGAGACTGTATTCAGAATATCTACTTACAACTGCCTCACCAAGTCATAATCCAAGATGGTAAATATTTTAATAATAGGATTGTGGTGGTTGGAATATGCTTGGCCCAGGGAGTGGCACTATTTGGAGGTGTGGCCTTGTTGGAGGAAGTGTGTCACTGTGGGTGTGGGCTTTAAGACCCTCATCCTAGCTGCCTGGAAGCCAGTCTTCTCCTAATTGCCTTCCAAACTCTCAGCTCCTCCAACGCCATGCCTGCCTGGGTGTGCTATGTTCCTACCTTAATGACAAGGGACTGGACCTCTGAACCTGTAAGCCAGCCCCAATTAATTTTTATCCTTTATAAGAGTTGTCATGGTCATAGTGTCTCTTCACAGCAATGGAGTCCTAAAACAGGGATGAATTGGCATTCCTGACCATATAAAGTAAGCTAGTCTTCTAAAACAAACAACTGTTTTTTTTTTTTTTAAGAAACCAAATTTCTCACTACATACAGTTCTTTGAAATAAAGCAAAACCCCTCTGGTTTCTAACTGACTGGATCCTGGATGATAGTCTCACATCTAACCACAACAAGCTGAGTCACTACTATTGCTACGTTGCTTGAGGCTCCCCTCTAGATCTGCTTGTGTTAGTCAGTTTTCACTGCTGTGATGAAATAGGTGAGAAAAAAAAAACCTTAAAGAGGAAGAATTAATTTGGGCTCCTGTTTTGGAGTTTTCAGCTCATAATCTGCTAGCTCCAATGCTTTGGGCTTGGGGTGAGAGGAAGATTCTGATAGAAGTGTGATGGAGCAGAGTTCAGTCCAGCTCAGTGAGGTTTCATCCAGCAACTAATGGAAGTAGATGCAGAGACCCACTGTGGAAGAGGAGGAGGAAGGATTGTAGGAGACAGAGAGGTTAAAAACACCATAAGAAAACCCACAGAATCAACTAACCTGGGCTCATAGAGGCTCACAGAGACTGAACCACCAACCATGGAGCCCACACGGGACTGACCTTGGCCCTCTGCACATATATCACAATTGTGTGCCCTGACACACAATTCTTGTGGGACTTCTAACAGTGGGAGTAAGAGCTGTCTTTGACTCTATTGCCTGCCTTTGGGACACTTTCCCTCTGCTAGGTTGCCTCTTCCAGCCTATATAGGAGAGGAGTTGCCTATTCTTGCTGCAACTTGATATGCCATGCTCGTTGATACCCATGGGATATCCTGGCCTTTTCTGAAGAGTAGAAATGAATGGTGAAGAAGGGAGAGGGTCCGGGAGGAGAGGAGGGAGAGGAAACTGCAGTCAGGATGGAGAGAAAGAGAGAGAGAGAGAGAGAGAGAGAGAGAGAGAGAGAGAGAGAGAGAGAGAGAGAGAGGCAAAGAAAAAAGAAAAAAAGCAATCCAAAAAGCACAAGCAAACAAATGGGAGAAATAAACTCCTTAAAGAAATCCAGAAAAACACAGAGTGGAAGGAAATGCACAAAACTGTTCAAAACCTGAAAATGCAAATAGAATCAATAAACAAAACACAAATCGAGGGAATTCTGGAAATAAAATAATTTAGGAGTTTGAACAGGAGTCCTGGAGACAAGTTTCACCAACAGACTAAGAGATGGAAGAGAGAATCTCAGGCATTGAAAATATGACAAGAAAAATAATGGATATATCAATAAAAGCAAATGTTAAGTCTGAAAAACTCCTGGCACAAAACATCCAGGAAATCTGGGACACTGTGAAAAGACCAACCCTAAGAATAATAGAAATAGAGGAAGGAGAAGAATCTCAGATCAAAGGCCCTAAAAATATTTCTAACAATATCATAGAAGAAAATTTACCTAACCTAAAAAAGGAGATATTTATAAAGGTACAAGAAACATACAGAGCACCAAGTCAACTGGACCACAAAAGAAGGGCCCCTCACCACACAACAGAACAGTAAACATGCAGAATAAAGAAACAATATTAAAAGCTGCAAGGGGAAAGGCTTAGTAACATACAAAGGCAGACCCACTAGAATTATACCTTGACTTCTTAATTGGGACTCTAAAAACCAGAAGGGCCTGTGTAAGGACTGGTGTCTGATTGAGCAAAGGCTGGAAACCCCAGTAACCCTAAATGCACAGAAGGGGTTTTGCCCTGCTCCTGGGCACTCAGCTTCTGTCACATAGCTACAGCCCTCCATAGATTTGTGGCCATCAGTCAATGCCCCAAGTCCCTCCACAGGTAGAGGACATGACCTGTGGTCATGTAGCCTCAAGATAGATCTCCATTTTAATGAGGTACTTAAAGGCCTGGAGGCTTAGCCAATAAACTCCCCTTCCCAGACACTCCTCCCTGCAAAAGGTATTTAACCTCAGGCCTGCCCTGAGAAGTGGGGTACGGTTTTACTCATCCACTTTCTGCCATGACAATAAATGCCTTAAAAGCATGGACTGCCTCTTTTCATCAGGATCTGCTGTGGGAAGCCATGGAGGTCTCTGCTTAAAGAGCTGCTCTCTAACCTCCCATAAAAGGCCTCTCTAGGCTCCCAGCCATGGCTGCCCTCAGGACCAAGCTCAAACCCTCAGACAAGCCAAGGACTCATCCCTATGGGATCCAGCCAGAGCTCCCCTCTTTTCCCCCTTGTATTAGTCAGGGTTTTACTCTGTGAACAGACACCATGACCAAGGCAAGTCTTATAAAAACCAACATTTAATTGGGGCTGGCTTACAGGTTCAGAGGTTGAGTCCATTATCATCAAGGTGGGAGCATGGCAGTATCCAGGCAGGCATGGCGCAGGAGGAGCTGAGAGTTCTGTCTTCATCCAAAGGCTGCTAGTGGAAGACTGACTTCCAGGCAACTAGGGTGAGGATCTTATACCCACACCCACAGTGACACACCCATTCCAACCAGGTCACACCTATTCCAACAAGGCCACACCTTCAGATGGTGCCACTCCCTGGTCCAAGGATATACAAACCATCACACCCCTCAGCCCCAGGTTAGATCCAGCCCTTGAGCACCCACTTCGTTCTCATCTCTCCTGAGGTTTCCAGGGGTTCCTGGGTGCCAAAGAGCCTGAGAACCAGATGGCCCTGGCCTCCCTGAAGGCCCGGAGACCCGCCCCCGCCCCCCCCCCCTCCCGAGCCAGCTCCAGCTGTCCTTGCACCTCAGACCATACTCCCCCACCCCAGGAGCAGTGCCCCGCAGCTTCCCCATAGCCTGACACCTGCCTGGCAATGGTATGGGGTAAGTGCAGTCAAAAGTCCCATTCTGCCTCCCCAGATGCCCCAGTCCTGTAGAGGAGCAGACTTGGGGTCCCGGTAAACCTACAGGCCTGGATAAATGTGCTGGAGATAGTAATAGATGCCACAGATGCCAACCCGGACTACTATACCCGACAAAACTTTCAATAACCATAAATAGAGAAAACAAGATATTCCATAATAAAGCCAAATTAAAAAATATCTCCTACAAGTCTAGCCCTACAGAAGGTGCTAGAGGAAAAACTCCAACCTAAGGAGTTTAACCATGAAAATTCAGTGAATAAGTAATCTCACACCAGCAAAATTAAAAGAAGATACACACACAATGACAACAACAAAATAACAACAATCAACAATCATTGGTCATTGTTATCTCTCAGTATCAATGGTCTCAACTCCCCAATAAAAGACACAGATTGACAGAATGGATACAAAAACAGGAACTGTGGTGGTTTGAATAGGAATGGCCCTCATAGATTCCTCTGTTTGAATGCTTGGCCCATAGGAAGTGATACTATTAGAAGGTGTGGCTTTGTTGGAGAAAGCATGTCATTGTGAAGGGCTTTGAGGCCTCCTATGCTCAAGCTAGGCCTAGTGGGGACAGTTTCCTTCTGCTGCCTGTGGACCAAGATGTAGGACCTTCAGTTCCTTCTTCAGCTTCATGTCTGCTTTTGTGCCACCATGACAATAATAAAATGAACCTCTGAAACTGTAAGCCAGCCCCAGTTAAATGTTTTTCTTTATAAGAGTTGCTGCAGTCATGGTGTCTCTCCACAGCAATAGAGACCCTAGCTAAGAGAGAAGCTGGAACCAGGGACTAGGTATTGCTGTGATAGGCCTCCCCATGGTTTTGTTTAGGAGAATTTAGACTTTGGAACTCCGAGTTAGGAAAGCTGTGGATTGCTTTAAATGCCAATGAACTGGCCACTCTAGTAGAAACACAAAAGGGTTCAGAGCTATTTGAACTGTAGGGGCCTGGTTCAAGAGATTTCAAAGGAGAAGAGTTTTACTATGTTGCCTAGAGGTCATTCTTGTGATATTCTGGTGAAGAATGTGGTTGCTTTTCATCCTTGTCCATGGTGTCTGCCTGAGCCTAAAGTAAAGAGGTTTGGATTTCATCTGTTGGAAGATGAATTCTCAAAACAGCCTAGTATTGATTCTGTTGTATGTTCACTACTGCTCACTCTTATGAAGAGTTATAAAGAAAAGGAGCAAGCTGAGCAAGTAAACATACAAAACGTACAGAAGGAGGAGAAAAGAGGCACCAGGAAGTGGAATGGAGCTAAAGCCTGTGTTCAAGAAGATAAACAGATTAAAGAGAAGCCAGATGTCAAATGGAACAAAGGAAGTGGTGATCTCAGGGCAAGAGCTGACTAAGCTAAACTTGTGAAAAGGAATTAAATAAATACATAGGGCCAATTGTAGTGATGCATATCTTTAATCCCAGCACTCAGAAGTTTGAGGCAAGTTAGGTCTACAGAGCAAGTTCCAGGACAGCCAAGCTTTGGCAGTAAATGAAACCATTGATAAAAGCAAGCTGGTGAAGATGTAATTGAACAAGACGGCCATGTTCCAGCCCCAGCAAGCACCAGAACTTGGCAGCTTCAGCCACGTGGTTCTGGATTTGGATCAAGGATAGAAGAAAAGAGTTATGGAATCTCCGTCGATGACTAAGGAAAGTCACTGGAGCCAGGCATGTGATGTGGTAAAGCTGTCCCTGCATGGAGGCTTAGAGAGGAAATTGCATGAAGCTGTGAAAGTGAAGCCTAGATTGCTTTGGAGTCTCCAAGATGTTGGAGATGTCAGAGCCATGGAATACCTGCTGAGGAAAGCTACTAACAAGGAGAGGAACCAGCCCAAGAAAGAGAATTGCATTGCAGTCAGTAAAACTAAAAGAAGTTGGAGATCTGAAGAGTGTTTTGACATCAAACATGAAGAGTTTAGAGTTGTGCAGCTGATTTTCAATCTTGCTTCGCTCCAGCATTTCCTCACAATGCACCCTTCCCTACATTTTGGTGCTTTGATGTATATCCTGTGCCATTAAATGCTGGAAGTATGTGATCTACTTTTTCATTTTGACTTTATAGGGAATTATTGTTAAGAGGTTACATGAATCGCAAAAGAGATTTTGAACTTTGGACTTTTAAACAGGTCTGAGACTGTTATAGACTATGGGGACTTTTGAAGTCAGACTGAATGCATTTCCATGTTATGGTATGACTACAAGCCCATTAAGTACCTCATATTTTTAAAAATGGGAGAAATCTCATACTAGCAACTTTAAAACACACCTGGAAAATCTACAACAAAAAAGTAAATACATCCAAGAGGAGTAGAGGACAAGAAATATTCAAACTTAGGTTAAAGTCAATAAAATAGAAACAAAGAGAACAATGCAAAGAATCAAGGAAATCAGGAACTGGTTCTTTGACAAACCCTCATCAGATCTAACTAAAAGGCAGAGAAATAATATCTTAATTTACAAAATCAGAAGTAAAAAGAGAGATATAATGACAGACACCAAGGAAATCCCAAGATCATAAGGACATCCTGTTAATAAAACCTGAATTCCACCAAATTTGAAAATCTAAAAGAAATTTATAATTTTGTCATTGGGTACCAGTTACCAAAATTAAATCAAGATTAGATAAGCAATTTAAGTAGACTTGAAATCCCTAGTGAAATAGAAGCAGTTGTTAAAAGTCTCCGACTTAAAAAAGAAAAGAAAAGAGCCCAGGGCTAAAAGATTTTAGCACAGAATTCTAAGACTTTCAAAAAAAAAAAAAAAAAAAAAAAAGAATTAACACCATTACTCTTCAAATTATCCCACAAAACAGAAGGAATATTGTTCAATTCATTTTATGAGGCCACAGTTATCCTGATAACAAAGTCACATAAAGACCCAATAAAGGAAGAGAATTACAGACCAATTTTCCTTGTAAACATAGATGCAAAAATACTCAATGAAGTACTTGGAAATCAAATCTAAGAATACTTCTGCCTTAGTTAGAATTTCATTGTTGTGCAGAGACATCATGACCAAGGCAACTCGTGCTAAAAACAAACAAACAAAACAAAACAAAATAAGTAACCAAAAAAATTTAATTGAGCCGGGCGGTGGTAGCACACGCCTTTAATCCCAGCACTTGCGAGGCAGAGGCAGGCAGATTTCTGAGTTCAAGGCCAGCCTGGTCTACAAAGTGAGTTCCAGGACAGCCAGGGCTATACAGAGACAAAAAAAAATTTAATTGGGGCTAGCTTACAGTTTCAGAGGTTCTGCCCATTATCATCATGGCAGAAAGCATGGCAGCATCCAGGCAGACATGGTTCTGGAGAAGGAGCTGACAGTTCTACATCTTGATCCACAGGCAGCATTCGGAGACTATGTGCTACACTAGGTGTAGCTTGAGCATAGGAGAGCTCAAAGCCTGCTTCCACAGTGGTACACTTTATCCAACAAGACCACACCTACTCCAAGAAGGCAATACCCCCTAATAGTGCTGCCCCCTATGGGCAGAGCATTCAAACACGTGAGTGTATGGGGGCCATACCTATTCAAACCACCACAAAACCAAAAAGATCATCCATCATGATCAAGTAGGCTTCATCTCAGAGGTTCAGGAATGGTGCAATATATATTAAAAATCAATAAATGTAACCCACCATACAAAGAATATAACCATCCTCTTTGAATGTCAAATAATGCAAATAGATCCATACTTATCATCCTGCACAAAACTCATATTAAAGTGGATCAAAACCTTAACATAAAACCAGACACACTGAACCTGACAGAGGAGAAGGTGGGGAAAAGCCCCGAATGCATCAGCACAGGAGACAACTTCCTGAACAGAACACCAATAATGCAGGCACTAAGATCAGCGATTAATAAATAGGACCTCATGAAACGGAAAGACTTCTGTGAGGCAAAGGATACCATCATTCAGACAAGGCAACAGCCTACAGAATGGGTACAGGGTTATACCAACTCCACATCTGATAGAGGACTAATATCCAAAATATATAAAGAAATGAAGAAACTGGATTTCAAAAAAAAAGTCCAATTAAAAATGGGGACCACATCTAAGCAGAGAATTCTCAGTAAAGAAAATTCAAATGGCTGAGAAACACTTAAAGAAGTGTTCAACATTTTTAGCCATCAGGAAAATGCAAATAAAAACTACTTTGGGATTCCATCTTGCACCTGTCAGAATGGCTAAGATCAATAGCACAGTGGCAGCTCATGCTGGTGAGAATGTGGAATAAGGTGAACACTCATCCTTTGCTGATGGGAGTGCAAATTTGTACAGCTACTATGGAAATAAGAGTAGCATTTTCTCAGAAGGTTGGGAATATATCTACCTCAAGACCCAGCTATAAAACCCTTGTTATATCCTTGGGCATATACCTAAAGGATAATCTGTCCTATCAGAAGAACCCTTGCTCAACCATGCTCATTACTGCTTTGTTCATGATAGCCAGAAACTGTAAACAACCTTTGAGGTGTCCCTCAAACAAAGAATGGATAAAGAAATTTTACATTTACATAAAGAATTACTACTCAGCTATTAAAAACAATGACTTCATGAAATTTGCAGGCAAATGGATTGAACTAAAGAGAAAAAAATCATTGTTACGGTAATCCAGACCCGGAAAGATAAATGTAGTATGTATTTGCTTATATGTGGTTATTAGTCAGTAAGTAAATGATAACCAAGTTACAATCTGTAGACCCAGAAAGGTGAGGTATGGAGAAAGGGTCTAGGGTGATATGGTGGTTTGAATAGGTATAGCCACCATAGACTCGTGGTTTGAATGCTTGACCCATAGGAAGGGGCCCTATTAGGAAGTGTAGTCTTGTTGGAGTAGGTTGTGGTCTTGTAAGAGGAAGTATGCCACTGTGATCATGGACTTTGAGGTCTCAAGCTATGTTCAAGCTATGTTCAGTTCGGTACAGTTTACATTTGCTGCCTGCGGATCAATATGTAGAATTCTCAGCTCCTTCTCAGCACCATGTCTGCCTGCATGATGCTATGTTTCCTTCCACAATAATAATGGATAGAACCTCTGAAACTGTAATCTAGCTCCAATTAAATATTTTCCTTTATAAGAGTTGCTGTGGGCATGGTGTCTCGTCACAGCAATGAACCCCTAAGATAGGTGGACACATGTATCTCCATGAGAGGGAGAAATAGATTAGATTTTAGAGGTGGACTGGAGGAAGGTGGGGATGAGAACCAGAGGACTGAGTTGATAGAGAGAGGGGAGATAGAGTAGAGGGAGAGAATGCAGGGAGGGGCAGATGGAATTGAGGGGCATTTGGGAAGTTATGAAAACCTATTGCAGTGGAAACTTCCTAAAATATATGGGGGTGATCTTAATGAGGTCTCCTAATAATGGAGGTATGGAGTCTCAACTGGCCATTTCTTGTCATCAAATGAGGCTTCCAGTAGCAGGACTGAGTTGCATTCAATTGAGTTGTTGGACAGGATATCCCCAAAGAACCCAGGTTGTTGCTAAGACAATGGGTTGCTCACTGTAAACTGACAGTGTTGCCTCATTGCCGTGGACAATATTCATACAACTCATTGAACATGGAGAAGTCTAGCTGGAACCTACATAGAGCCTTCATCCCTATGTTCTATTGCCTTCGGTGCAGGAAGGTACCCTGCCAGATGCCAAAAGAGAAATGTAAACACCAACTAAGACACAAAACCTTTGACCTACAATCTGTTCTGACTACAAAGTATGCAAGGGCAATAGTGGCACAGAACTTGTGGGTGTAGCCAAGCAAAAGTTGATTTGACTTAAGGCCCACTGCATGAGACAGAACCCATACCCAATACTACTTGGGTAACCAAGAAACAGAGACTAGAAAGCCCAGAGACCCAGAGTAATACTAAACACTACTGAGATATAGATAGATAGATAGATAGATAGATAGATAGATAGATAGATGGATGGATGGATGGATGGATGGATGGATGGATGGATGGATAGATAGATAGATAGATAGATAGATAGATAGATAGATAGATAGATAGATAGATAGATAGAGATAGAGATAGAGATAGAGATAGAGATAGAGATAGAGATAGAGATAGAGATAGAGATAGAGATAGAGATAGAGATATATTTTTAAATCAAACCTTCCAGCCTACACCTTCCACCAGGGCAGACAATAATCATGTCTGCCCCTTTTAAGACCCCACAGTCTGAAAGCCTCCCAGGAGATCTGCTGCACCCAGGGCAACAGACAAGAGCCTGGCATGGCTGTCTTCTGAGAAACCCAACAAACAGCTGACTGAGACAGACACAGATATACCCAACCATTGGACTGAAGTCGGGGATCCCTGTGGTTGAATTAGGGAAAAGCTGGAAGAAGCTGAGGAGGAGGGTGACCCCATAGGAAGATGAACAGTCTCAACTAACCTGTACCTCTGAGATCTCTCAGAGGCTGAGCTACCAACCAGGCAGCGTACATGAGCTGGTCCCAGGTCCTCAACACAAATATAATAGAGGACTGCCTGGTCTGGCCTCAGTGGGAGAAGATGAGCCTAACCCTCTTGAGACTTGGGGCCCCAGGGAGTGGGGAGGCCAGACAGGGCATCAGGAGTGGGTGACATCCTCTTGGAGACAGGAGGAGGACTGGGATGAGGGACTGTGGGAGGAGGATCAGGATGGGGGCAACAACTGGACTGTAAAAAATATCATTAATAAAAAATAAAATGACTCCTAATGACTCCTGCCATACCCATAGGTGAGTGCCTTATTCAGTCATCATTAGAGAAGCTTCCTCTGGGCATGGATGGGAGATGCAGAGACCTGCAGCCAGACAATATGTGGAGAGAGGGTGTAAAAAGGATGTCTCCATCAAAGCCCTTCTCTCAGAGCTCAGGGAATCCTGGGGAAGAGGAGGAAAAAAAAGAGTGTAAGAGCCAGGGAGGGGGCGTTGGAAGACACCAGAAAATTAGGCTCTCTGAATCACCTAAACAAGGAGTATACAGACTCAGAGAGACTGAAGCAGCAAGCACAGGGCCCGACCAGTCTGCTCCGGGTCCTCTGTATGCACATTAGAGCTGCTGCTTAGTGTTTCTAGGGAGCTCCTGTGTATGAGAACAAGGAGGACTCTGATTCTTCTGCTTGTTCTTAAGTCTCTTTTCCTTTTGTTGAGTTGCCTTGTCTAGCCCTGATGTGATAGCTTTTGCTTTATCTTATTATATTTTATTTTTGTCAGATTTTTTTTTATCTCTTAGAAGCCTGGTTTTTTTTTTTTCCTAATGGGAGAAAAGGGAGTGGTTATGGCATGGATATGGAGAGTCTCCATGAGAGGAGGAGATGGAGGGTGGGGAGGGAGGAACTGGGAGATGTAGATGGAGGGGAAACTCTAATCAGGGTATATTGTATGAGAAAAGAATCTATTTTCAAAAAAGAGGGGATGAGAGCTGATGTTCAGTCCTCTTCTCCTGCGCTCTCTACAGTAAAGACTTTCCTTTCTGTACAGTCTTAGCCCATTAAGAAAGTCTTCAACTCAGGCTCATGCTCTGGGGAAAGCAGAGGCACAGGAAATCCTCTGGGTGAGGCATGTGCTCCCAGGATGCCTAGCAAAGGCAAACACAGCTCATGGAGCACTGCTTGCCTTTGGTGTCGACTCTTGGCCATATATTGTCCTTAGCAATGTCATGAGGAAGAAAGAGAAGGTCATGTATTCTGCTCGGGGCAGGCCTTGGGCATTTCCTGAGGCCTGCTGACATCTTTCCCCACCTGACATGAATTAAATATTTCAAACATACAAAAAAATTCTAGTAATAAAGCAACAAAACCTTTACATGGTCTTCCTCATTTATCAATGTAAATAACTTGCTACATTGCTTCATCTGTAAGTGTGTCCTATGTGTGCAGTGTGGGTGCCTGATTTCTTCATTTTTAATTGCTATAAACCATTTCAAAGTAAGTCACAAAGAATAGCACTCATCATCAATGGTTCAGAATGTGTTTCTAAGAATAAGGACATTGTCCTGTTCTTACAGAAACAGATTATTGTTATTATTATGATTATTCATAAGTAGAGTAATAATTAAAGAACATCAGGTTTCCTAGTTGTTCTGAGAATGTCATTTATAAATGTTTTCACTGTGGTAAAATATAAATAGCACAGAATTGACCATTTTAGTCTTCTTTTTTCTTTTTTTTTTCTTTTATCTTTTTCTTTTTTTTTTTTTTTTCAAGACAGGGTTTCTCTGTATAGTTCTGGCTGTCCTGGAACTCACTCTGTAGACCAGGGTGGCCTCGAACTCAGCAATCCTCCTTCCTCTGCCTCCCGAGTGCTGGGATTAAAGGCCTGTGCCACCACCACACCCGGCTCCATTTTAGTCTTCTTAAAGCCTACGCTCCAATGGTGCTCAGCACATCCACACTGTCACAGTTCATCCTCATAACTTTCTCATCTCCTGCAATCAGAACTCTCCATATTAAAAATTAATCCCATCCTTCTTCCCAACAGGCTCTGGCAACCGTTTCTATACTTTTGACAAACCCAGATCCTCCTCACAGAAATGGAGTCCACAATGCTCGCCAGTTTGTGGTGAGCTCATTTTCCTTAGCGTATGTCCATGGTATGGTGTATGAATGGTAGCAGGCGTCAGAATTTCGCTCCTATTCAAGACTAAATGATTCTATGCAGAAACACTCTTGTTTCTCCAGACATCCATGGATGTCTATTTGAGCATCTCCATCATTCAGCCACTGTGAAGAATGTTGCTATAAAGATGGATACACAAAGAGTGTTTGGGTTCCTTGCTTTATGGATCCTATTTCTGGGGGAGTAGACGGTCTCTGTGGGGACGTGTTTATTCTTTCTTCCTATCTTTCCTTTTCCTTCCACAGCTTTGTTCTTCACTTTTTTTTATCTAAAATTGTTTTCATTTGAGTTGGCTTATGAACTAGTGTTTCATATGACATTTTCATATATCCTTATTGTCGTACTATCTTCTGATCTGCCCCCTCCCCACTGCCTTTTCCATTTCTTCTCACCTCTGTTGCTGGACACACACACACACACACACACACACAAGTTCAAAGCCCGCCTGCATATATGGTGAGACCTGTCTCAAAACAAACAGAACAGCAATAATAAAATTAAAAGGTACACTTATGCCAAAGCATAATTTCACAAGTAATTTAGAAATCACAAAGAGAAAATCTACTTGATCCTCTAGATATCTAGCAATCCACTGTTGAACTAGGTAACCAAGCATAGCCCACGAACATCAGGAAGTCTGATATGTACACCTTGTGCTTCACACCTTAAGAAGCACACAACAGAGTCCATTCAGTGTTCTTGGCAAAAGTCTTTCACTTGAATCTATTGAAGCTTCTGGTCCATAGCTATAGCAGTAGAAAATAAGTCATATAACTTAACGTTTGGCAGGAGCCTATATCCAAAGTATAAGCCACAGTATTTTTTGAAATGGGTAAATTGTACATCAAAATTGAAAGCCTATGTGCATCAAAGGACACAATACAGAGAAAAAGCAAGCTGTACACTGAGAGAAAATATTTGCAAGTCATATATCTGATAAGAGTATATAAAGAATTCTGACAATTCAATGATAACAACAAAAATTATGTTAAAATATGGGCAATGGACTTAAATAAACATTTTCCAAAGAAACTATGCAAATATCCAAGAGATCATATTCATTGAAATGAATTTCATTGATAAAAGGGAAAATGTTAGAAAATTATGCATATTGTTGAGGACATGGAGTAGTTAGAACCCTTGTGCCTTGCTGATAAGACTGTAAAATGCTCTGTTGCAGAAAAGAGCTAAACCTCAAATAGTTAATCCTAGAACTACTGTATCACCTAAACATCTGCTTCTGGACATAGACCCAAAAGAACTTAAAGCAAGGGGCCCAAATACTCCTTGTTTACATATGTTTATAGCAACATTATTCACAATAGCTGAATGATGGAGAATGCTGAAATATACATCCATGGGCCATCCACCTCCTTGATAGTTTTTAGTGATCAGAAATATTCATTTGGACCAGTCATTTTTATCATAGTTATAACTGGGTGCCCAGGCTTCATTTCCAGTGGATACTTGTAAGAACCAAGAATTAAGTTTCTGGATTGCTGTTTTTCTTTTCTTAGAATCTTCCCTTCCCTTCCCTTCCCTTCCTTTCTCTTCTCTTCCCTTCCCTTCCCTTCCCTTCCCTTCCCTTCCCTTCCCTTCCCTTCCCTTCCCTTCCCTTCCCTTCCCTTCCCTTCCCTTCCCTTCCCTTCCCTTCCCTTCCCTTCCCTTCATCTCTTCTTTCTTCTCTTTCTCCTCTCCTTTCTTTCTCCATCCTCCTCTCTCCTTTCTCTCTTGGTCCCAATTCTCCTGCCTCAGTCTCTACATCAATGGGATTCTAGGCGTGTCCCGTCACACCCAACTCCTTCTGCATTTCTGACCATTCTTGTGGACAGTCTTTCATGCACTAAAGGAAGAATCTCATTTTTCAACTCTTCTTTTTCCCCGTGTCACACTGACATCTATGCCAAGACGGGTGGTTCTTAGAGTAGCAAGCTCCTGTGACAGAAGAGAAGCCCTGTACTCCACAGAGGATCCCAAGGGTGATGTCACGTTGAGACTATGAGACATAGGACATGCTACCCCTGAATGCCAGTTCTGTGCTTACATTCTTTTCGTTGCCACACAAAAGTTATGAAATTGTATTCTGTATCTTCTGCTTGATTGCTCAGCACTTGATTCACTTTAAGTATCTAGGATAGATACCTGGCACCCTCCCAAACTCCTTTTCTCACCAGGAACATTGCCAAGAATACTTCCCCCTTCCCTTTAACCAAATCAACTCCTGGATTCCTGCTCATTCTTCCTGAGAGGTGGCATGGTGGAGAATAGTAATTCCCTTCCCTTTAGGCACTAAACGGAACAACAGAATCCTGTGTTGGTTAGGGGGTTTTTGTTTTGTTTTGTTTTGTTTTGGGGGGGTTTTGTTTTGTTTTGTTTGTTTTTGGTTTGGGTTTTGCTTTTGGATTTTTGTTTTGTTGTCAACTTGATACAAGTAAGAGTCATCCGAGAAGGACTCTCAATTGATAAAATGCCTCCATAAGATTGACTTGTAAGCAAACTGTAGGTCATTTTCTTGATTAATAACTGATAGGAAAGGGCTCAGCCCACTGTGGGTGGTGCTAACCCTAGGAAACTGGCCCTGAGATGTATGACCAAGCCAGGAGGAGCAAGCCAGCAGTAAGCAGCATTCCTCTGTGGTCTCTGCTTCGGTTCCTGCCTCCAGGTCCCTGCCTTTACTTCCCTCCGTGTACTGAGATCTGGACACTTAAGCCAAGTAAATCCTTTCCTCCTTTAGTCTCCTTTGATCCTGTGTTTATTGTAGCAATAGAGAGGAAGCTAATATATCTGCATTATAATTCCTAAGTCAGAGAGAATGTTCCATTTTCTTCCATGTTTGCATTAGTCCATTTTCCATTGCTGTAAGAGAATACTGCCACATGCTGGGTATTCAGAGGTCTCATTAGCTTCCTGTCCCAGAGGCTGAGAAGTCTAAGAACATGGCACTGGCCTGTGGTAAGAGCTTTGCTGCTGCAGAACTAAGCAGAGAGCACCAGGTTGGTAAGAGAGAGCAAATATTCTCACTCAGTGCTCTCTTCTTCTCTCCCTCCCTCCCTCCTTTCCTCCCTTCCTCCCTCCCTTCCTCCCTCCCTCCCTCCCTCCTTTCCTCCCTTCCTCCCTCCCTCCCTCCCTCCCTCCTTTCCTCCCTTCCTCCCTCCCTCCCTCCCTCTTTCCTTCTCTTTCTCTTTCTCTTTAAATGACTTCTAATATCAATACAGGGATCTCATCATCATGATTTCATCTAATCCTACTTACCTCCCAACCTCCCAAAACTCCACCTACAAATGTCATTACTGGGAATTATTCTTCCATCCTACAAACTTTTGGGATATATTTGAACCATAGCAACATCTATGAAATTGTAAGGTCAAATAGAATGTAAAAATTCCAGGTCTTGAATTTTGTTCCTACTGTGGGCTGTGAAGTGAACATTTCTGGTTGTGTCATGTGATACAAACTCACTTGGTGTTTTGCTGAGGCAGACTCATGTGGGGTGTCTCTTGTGAGGCTATGCAGTGCCTGGCAAATACAGAAGTGGATACTCACAGTCAGCTATTGGATGGAACACAGGGCCCCCAGTGGAGGAACTAGAGAAAGTACCCAAGGAGCTGAAGGGGTCTGCAACCCGATAGGTGGAACAACAATATGAACTAACCAGTACCCCAGAGCTCGTGTCTCTAGCTGCATATGTAGCAGAAGATGGCCTAGTCGGCCATCATTGGGAAGAGAGTATCCTTGGTATTGCAAACTTTATATGCCCCAGTACAGGGGAACACCAGGGCTAAGAAGTGGGAGTGAGTGGTTAGAGGAGCAGGGTGGAGGAAGGGGTGTTAGGGAACTTTTGGGATAGCATTTGAAATGTAAATGAAGAAAATATCTAATAAAAAAATTTTTTATAAAGACCCTCAGGAGGACACATGATATTTGGAGAGAGTATAAATAGGACTCAATGGACAGTGTCAGGGCATTTGCATAGCTAGCCTTGCGATGCTTTATTGTTCTTGCATCTTTGCTGATCTTCACTTCATTGAAAGAGGCATGTCAAAGAACTTCTCCTGGCATCTAGGCTGGTTCTGGTCGCTCCCACTGACTGGTGCCAAATCAGTGGAGGCCTGGTGGTTTCTGCTGGATTACGCCACTAGTGCTGATTTGTGTTTGGTATTCTGACACTATTGAACTGGACTGCTGATATCCTGACAAATGGAGATGGAAATCACCTCCAAACTACTTCTGAGCGGGTCCACATCCCCTTGTCCTATTTACCATCTTTTCTCCTCTACCTCTGGATGGTGGAGGTCAAAGCATTTGAGAATCCTTATTAGAAGTAAGTTTTAAAACACCTAAGCCTACAGGGTTAAAATAGAAACTAATGACCTATGTAGAAAAGATCCCTGGACCCAAAGATCCCAGAGGTCAAACATAAAGAATATACATAAGAATAGTAGTTCCTTTGCCTGTTGCTATGGGGAAACACCTTGACAAAAACAACTTAATGATGAAGGGTTTATTCCAGCTCATGGTTCAAGGCATAGCTCATCATGGTGGAGAAGCCGAGGCAGCAGGTACTTGAAGCAACTGGTCACACTGCATCTGCAGTCAGTGAACAGCAATGGATGCATGCTGTTTATCAGCTCCCTTTCTCTGTGTATGCAGTCATGGATCTCAGTCAGGGAATGGTGCCACCCACTGGCCTTCCCCTCCACCCCCAATTAATGCAATCAAGACAATCCCCACAGACATGCATAGAGGCCCATCTCCCAGTTGATTCTAGAAGCAGCTCCAGTTGAAAATTAACACCCAATCACAATCCCACCCTTTATTAACTTGACTCCCAAACAAATCATTTTGAGTCATAACATTCTACCCCTGTGTTCACAGGTTCATAACTACATTATAATGCAGAATGCATCCAGAAGTCCCATAGTATTAACCATTCAGACCCATGAGAAGTCCAAAGTTTCTTAATTGTGAGCTCCTATAAAATAAAAGTCAAGTTACATATTTCCAGCATATAATAACATAACAAACTTTTCTACCCCAGAAAGGAAGAGTTGGGGCATAGCAAGAAATAACTGGACTAAAGCAAGACTAAAATCCAGCAGGGCAACACTAAATCCTATAACTTCATATCTGACTTCTAGAGTTCGTCAGATAAAATAGCTAGGCTCTCCAAAGGGCTTGGTTAGCCTCATTCTCTCTCTGTCTCTCTGTCTCTCTGTCTCTCTGTCTCTCTGTCTCTCTGTCTCTGTCTCTGTCTCTCTCTGTCTCTGTCTCTGTCTGTCTCTGTCTGTCTCTGTCTGTCTCTCTCTGTCTCTGTCTCTCTCTGTCTCTCTGTCTCTCTCTCTCTGTCTCTCTCTCTCTGTCTCTCTCTCTCTGTCTCTCTCTGTCTCTCTCTCTCTCTCTCTCTCTCTCCAGTACTACTCCATGTAGGCAGTTCTCCTTGGCAGACATCCCACAGCCTTGGAATCCCCAACATTGGGAGGTCTCCACTGTAACTTAAGCACCGCCTTTCACAGCTTTACAAAATGGTCTCTCGGGGCTTCCTCAAAGGGAATCTGACCCTGCCACACATCACTTGGCCTCCAAAGAAGCCATCATTGTTCTCCAAAACTGTAGAACAAGACCCCATGGCCTCCTCAATCTTGTATCTTTTGTGCCTCTGAAACCAGTCCCACCTGGATGACTCTGCCAAATTCTGCTGCCAGGTCTCTATGGAGCCTCTGAGGATTGCAAGTTTGTCTTCAGGACATCTTTCCTGCTGCCCCAATGGATTGCAGAAGGTTTCTCCTCCGTGGTGCTGACCTCTATAACAATTACAGCTGCTTCCTCAGACCCTGACTGCTCTCCTATCTTGACATCTCCTCTGCCTAATAAATTAATCCAAGTGGTCTTTAAATTCAGAGTCACTCAAATTGGCAAGACACTGACAAGAATAATGCAATATTCTTAGCCAGAATAGCACACAAATGGCCACCATCCTAGTCTCTGATGGAGTCCTGGTTCCCCTCTGACACCTCACAGGCTGAGAGTTCTCTGTCTGCATTTCTCTCAGTATGCCTGTCTTCCAAGTTCCCACTAAAATGGCCCATTAAGCCCTGCTTACAGCATTCAAGAATTTTTCTAGCCCAAAGTTCCAAATTGTTCTACATTCATCCTAAAAAACCAGCTCCAAATTGCTAAGCACCACATGGCCAAGCTTATCCCAGCTATGACTCAGCCGCTCAGTACCAGCTTTCTGATTTAGTTTTTCCAGTTGAAAAAAAAAATCCTGAGAAAAGCAACTTAGTGACGAATGGTTTTATTTCAGCTCCTGGATCAAGGAACAATGTATCGCCAGTGGAGTGAAGGCAGGAGGAGCTTGGAGCAGTTGGTCCCAGTTGCACCTACTGTCAGTAAGCAGCAAGCTGTGAGTGCTCAGCTCCCTGCCTGTTCTCCCTTTTCCAGGATCCCAGGCAACGATGGAGATGCCTCTCACAATGGGCAGGTCTTCCTGCCTTAGTCAATGTAATTCTGACAATCCCCAGGCATACCCAGAGACTCATCTGTCGGGTGAGTTTCTATTAAGGGAACAATTAGCGTTAACCACCATGAGTAATAAATTTAAAGCTCTACCATGTCTGGAAGAAAATGTAAGAGAAATGTGTGGGGGAGTCGACGAAGATTCTTCACTCTGAAAAAATGTAGATAATGAAATTCAAAGTTGACAAATTGGATTTAATAAAAAAAAAATTAAATGTATTTGAAAGAGACTTTTTAAAAAATGAACAGTTAGGTTAGAAAGTGGGAGACAATGCAAGACACATATCTGGCCAGAGGCTCATGTACAGAATATTTAAAGAACTCATAACTCAAGAATACAAATGATATAGTTTAAAACATAAACAACAGAGGCTAGCAAGATGGCTCAGCAGGCAAATGTGGTTGTCCCCAAGTCTAATGACCTGCTCAATCCCCGGGACCCATGTGATCGAAGGAGAGAATGAACTAGCTTTGTTGCCTAGAACATACACATGTGTACCGTGGCACAGACTTGCATAAGAGAACACATACACATAAAATAAATAAACATGGAACAGAAACGTTTTAAAAAGAGTGAATTAAGCAAATCTATGTAGAGGCTCTTCACCAAAGAAGATATATAAATGGCCTATAAAGACATTACAAGCTTCCAATGTAATTAGTTAATAGTGAGCATTGGTCATTATGCAAATTAAAAACCACAATAAAATATACCATAATATGCCCATTAGCATCTCAAGAAATTTAAAAGACTAACTACAGCAAATTGACACTGGAAACAACTGGACTTTCCTACAATGCCTTAGGGTATGTAAAATGGTATAGCTGCTTTGAAAAAGAAGTGTGGTAGTTTCTTAAAATGTTCAAATATGCAACTGATATATATGACATTAGAAGCCATTGAACTTCTAAGCATTTATCCTGAAGAATTACAGCTTGCACCTACACAAAAGATTGTACATGAATATTCATAGCAACTTCAATGATAATAACCCCAAACAAGAAACAACTCAAGTCCTTCAACATGTGACTAGATAAAATGCTACATAATGAAATATTATTTCTCAGTAAAAGAAATAAATTATAATATACCAATAAAATAAATGAATCCTAACGTAATTATGCTTAGCAAAAAAAAGCACACATAGACAAATGCACACAGTACAATTATATTTATTTCAGTCTGGAAAATGCACACCTTCCTGAACAGACAGAAAGCAGATGAACAGCCCTGTGGCTCTAGAGACAGAAGAGGTAGCATGTGTGGCAGGGATGTTGAGGGATGGTGGAATTGTAAACCATGTGATTCCCCAAGGGTATGGATGTTTCAAAACTCACCAAATTCCACAGGTATGCAAAATGGCAAGGGAGACGTTAAAGAAGACAGATATTTGGATGTTGAAATTTGAGTGTCCTCACACTCCAGGGAAGTTCAGTGAAGACCCTTTCCCTGCTACAAGCATAAAAGGAAGAGAATAGAAACAAACTGCAATTAGTATCAGGTAGATGTGATGAACAGAAAAATTGTCTCCTTGTACATAAATACCGCCCAGTATTGCGCATCCCAGAGTTCCAGCATGCATCTTCCCTGCCTTGAAGGCTTTCTGCTTTCCAACCACAGCAGACACTTGTAAGACTCTCTTACCCCAAGGATCGATTTCTAGTTTGTCCCTGTATGTTTTCTACATACACATTACGTCTCCCTTAGTCATCTGCACTTCCTTTCCTGGCTAGCTATTCCCTATATCTGTATTGTTTTGGGATCAGATATTACCAAAGATTGGCAAGGAAGTGAGGAGAGAAAAACGCTTGTTCCCTGACAGAGCAACCATTCTGAAGAACCCTGAAGAAGCCCATCCCTACATTTATGCATCTGTCTTAGTTAGGGTTTTACTGCTGTGAACAGACACCATGACCAAGGCAACTCTTATAAGGACAACATTTAATTGGTTTACAGGTTCAGAGATTCAGTCCAGGACCATCAAAGTGGGAATATGGCAGTGTCCAGGCAGGCATGGTGCAGACGGAGGTGGAAGTTCTAGATCTTCATTTTGAAGACCATTAGGAGAAGACTCTCTCCCATATGGTTAAGAGGAGGGTCTCATTGCCCACCCCCATAGTGACACATTTCCTCCAACAAGGCCACACCTATTCCAACAAGGCCACACCTCCTAATAGTGCCCTAGCCCTGAGTCAAGGATATGCAAACTACCACAGTATCTTAAAAAAAAACAACAACAACAACAACAACAAAAAAAAAAAAAAAACAAAAAAAATCATTCTAGGAAACACTAGGAAATTCCACTAAAGAGCTTCACTGCTACCCCGTTGGAGCAACCTAAGCTTCCATCCATCTCTAGCAATGTAAACCCAGGGCATGCAAACAAGAAAATGAACTAGGATTTTCATGCAGATACCTGAAAAAAAATCTCTAAAACAGACTTGAAGGGGAAAACAAAGTCAAGAGGAGATCTATAACACAATTCCATCTATCAAAAATGCACATACACCAGCTGTGTACATTTTTGTAAGGATGCTCTTACATCTAAATAACTGTCAAGTGTATTGGTAAGACTCTATTAAAAGCATTAGAGCATTAGAGTGTATGTTTGGGGGAGGAAGCAGTAGGATTTGGGATGATAGATGAAGGAAAAAAAATGATAGATTTTTGAATATTTTCAAACACAGAGACCATCCTTCCAGAGATGGATGATACCAAATGGAGAACAAGATTACTTTAAGCATGTGTACCTGAATTCCAAAGCCATAAAAAAAAAAAAGATAACAGAAAGAGTTCTTTTATTTTGCCTGAATCTCCTTCACATTCAGAGTGAATGGGCTTAGTATTCCCTGGTGTAGCTATTCCATATTGCTTCTGCAACAAATTAGCACAGACTTGGTGGCTTAAAGTAGTATAAACCCATCAGCCTGTATTCATGCAGGTGTGAAGTACAATGCGTCTTACTGAAAAACATCCAAGGGTTGCAACTCTGTGTTCTTCTGTCATGGCCTTAAGGGAGAGCCTGTTTTCCTGTCTGTCTCAGCTCCAGGAGACCACTCATGTTCCACAGCTGGCTGCCTTCTTCCATCTTCCACGCCAGCCAGGCCAGGTCCAGCCTTCCTCACATCTCTGATTCTCAACCTCTCTTCCTCCTCCTCCTCTTCTAGCTTTCAGAACCTCATTACATTTGGCCTGGATAATCCAGAATGACCTCTGTATCTGGAAATCAGCTGACTAGTTACCTCAATTCCCCTTTGCTGTGTCAGGAAACACATTAATAGGTTCTGGAAATCAATAACATGGGCATTTCAAATCTACTGGTCTACCTACTGCCGAAAAGCACATGGTCATTAAAAAACACACAAAGTCACTTTTGTGTGTGTGTGTGTGTGTGTGAATCAGTTGTTCAGTCAAATAAAAAGGTATGGACTCAGGATATATAACACTAAACAAAGCCATACAATTTCAGAAAGAAAAAAAAACACATGTTCTTTCTCATATACAGAATCTGGCCAAGAATATGTGTACCTGTGGAAACAAACATACATGTGGGTACATTGTAACATGAAGAAAAGAAAACAAGAATAACTAAATAAAAAAGGCATAAAGAAGGACTGACTGTAAGTAATAGCCACAAGTTATGAAAGAGGATAGAAAGTGAACTGTTTCTCTAGTTCTAATTCTGTCATGAGTTTTTTGGTTTGGGTGGTGGATAAGTGCATAAAATGTAGTTGATATTTAAAGTGTAAAATTCAATGTGAGCCTCCACAGCTTCTGTTCGGAATGCCTATTCTAACTTTGTAGAATTCATTAAGTCCTATGGACTTTGAGCCCAGTTAATTTGGGTGCCCAGTATTTTTATTTATTTGCATTCTTATAATAAAGTTCATAAAAATTTTTTGAAACAGGTTGAGTCTCCTTGTGTTCTAGGTCTGTGTGGCAAGAACCAAAGTTATATTGTAGGGGGATCAGAAACTGCGGTTTATGATAACCCCTCAATTTTAACTAAAGTTTTCATCTAAATGGAAATATGCTAAAATGGGAAATAATTTGATGGACCTGTTCTTACCACAGTGTAAGTGACTGGCCTATGATAACAAAAGAGATGGTGTGCTGACTGGTTTTATGTCAGCTTGACACAAGCTAGAGTCACCAGCGAGGAGGGAACCTCAGTTGAGAAAATGCCTCCATAAGACTGGGCTACAGGCAAACCTATGGGGCATTTTCTTAATTAGTGGTTTACTGGGACCATTGTGGGTGGTACCATCCCTGGATTCTATAAAATCTCAGACCAAGCAAGCCATGAGGGTCAAATCAGCAAGCAGAACCCCTTCATGGCCTCTGTATCAGCTTCTGACTCCAGGTTCTGCTCTGCTTGAGTTCCTGACTGGATTCCTTTCAATGATGGACTATGATGTGGATGTATAATCCAAATAAACCCCTCCCCTCCCCTCCCCTCCCCTCCCATCCCATCCCCTCCTCAACTTGTTTTTTGTCATTGTGTTTCATCACAGCAATAGTAACCCTAACAAGGGCAGAAATTGATACCAGGAGTGGGATATTGCTGTGCCAGACCTGACTGTGTTGTTTTGGAAGGATTATGGAAAGACTTTGGAACTTTAGGCTAGAAAAGCCATTGAGTGTTGAGAGCTCAGTGAGCTGTTCTGTGGTCCTGATTTGTTATGTTGGGAATGAGGCACACTCCAGTTATCTGAGTACTGGGGCAGCTGAGGTAAGAAGGTTGCCATAGATCTGACCGTCTGCTTGGGCTGCATGAGGAGCTTCAGGACAACCTGGACATATTAGTGACATGTTGTTGGTGTCATAAAACATCAAGACATCTTATGGTTTCAGAAGGATAAGAGCCCGTCCTCCTGTGGAGGCATGACATTGGGTGACAGGCACAATGACAAAAGCAGAAAGCAGGGGCTGGGGTGAGGGGACTGGAAGTAGCTCAGGGATTTAGACTTTCAAAGCCCACCCCTACTGACATACTATCTCCAGTAAGGCCACACCTCCTAATCTGCCCAAACATCGCCATCAACAGGAAACCAAATGTTCAAATGCCCGAGACTATCTTTAGGAGACTATCTTTAGAAGACATTTATCATTCAAACCAAGGGACTTGGCTACATAAAAAAAAAAAAAAAAAAAAAAAAAAAAAAAAAAAGCCTTTGATGCTTTGAGACCAAACAGAACCCTGCTGAAAGTTCTACCTATGCTTTTTATTTGCAAAATGACAAGGTATATAACACGGCCTAAGCAGAGAGCTGTGTAGCATTTCACTTTCTGTCATCTGTAGGCCTCTTTGGCATCTCTATGGGTGGGGCACTCCTGCTCTCGGTCTCTACAGACTCAAACTCAGCACCCCTTGCAATAGAGAGAGAAGGTAGGAGGACTGAATCGCTGCTTTAAGGAAAGAAGGGTTGTTCTGGCTAGAAGAGAACTTAAAGCCATCCACCACCAGCAGTTAAGCAGGTTGGTCTCCATGAGAGCTGGGTGCTATATATAGACCAAATTAGGAGTCACTATTCTTGCCCACTCTACATATTCATACAATTATGAAGGCGGATTTTATAGCAGGCAGTTGCCTCACCGTGTATGGATAAGGAAAATGAGATCTATATAAAGGAAATAAATTGATCTGTATCTGACAGGAAGGACTATGATGATGACTCAATGGTAGAGATCTGGGTTCAATCCTCCGCCCTGCAAAAAGAAAAATAACAAACAAACTAGAAGTTTGTGGTGGAGTCTATATCCAACCCCAGTTTATAGACCTGAGCCAGCCAAGTTACTCAAGGTCAAAAGTCTAGTCAAATGTGATAATTGCTGGTCTTCTTGGACCTCCCAATCTCTGAAGAATGATACAGAGACCTACTAATTTTATTACTTAGCTTAGGCCTAGCTTGGGCTACCTCCCAGCTAGGTCATCTAACCTAATTAACCTGACTATAGTAGTTTTCGTCCGGCCAAGTGGCCAGTTACCTCTCTCCCAGTAAGTCCCTCCCACCGACAGCCACGCAACTTCTCTGTTCTACTTCCTGCCTCTGCTTTTCCTCCTAGAGACACCCCCTCAGCCAGAAGTCCCGCTTTCCCTTTCCTGCCTACTATTGTCCATCAACTCCTGGTTAAACCAATCAGTGACTGAGAAAGCTGTATATTTACAAAATACCGAGGCAGGTGGTAAACCATATGAATAAGAACACCAAACTCTGGTCAGTACTCAGCTCTCGGCCAGTACAGAATTAGCAACTAAATAATGCAAAGAGCCTTCACATGGTGCACCCCAATGGGTAATAATACTGTCCTGGATGCTCCTCCAGTTCTAAAAACTCTCCCACCAGAACTCTCTCTCTTCAGCCCCAGGAGCCTCCTATTTCCACCATGTAGTTGGACCACGTGTACACTCCATCATCCCTGCCTTATTTTGTATGGATCCTAGGGGTTAAACTCAGGTCTATCTGCTTGCAAAGCAAGGACTTGATTGACTGAGCATCTCCCTGGGACTGCATCTGAGGACTGCATCCTACTTTGTCTGACCAGTCTTTTACTGCCACTGTTAGCACTATCTTGCTATTTCCAGTTTAGTTTCTCTCGCCCTGGGGGGTGGGGGATCCTCACCCTTTAACCTAGTGTTTCTCTATGGTCTCCCCTCCTCTGCCCCAGGGATCATCTGACCCTCCCACCCCTCATTCTCCAACTCTTTCCACCTCTTCCCTCTCTTCAAACAGTGACTCCTGAGTCCTAATCTCCACCCAAACTGTGGCTTTCCCCTCTCTTCTGAAGGGAGGAAAAGCCGTGAAAGCCCCAAATGCCATCTTTCATCTTATTTCCTATTTTCAGCACATTTTCTATTTATAATTCTGCCTCCCTCGTAGCAGATTGACACAGCACTCTGTGTGGTTCCCAGAATAAATGCAATTCAAGAGGCGAGTTCAGCTCTCAAGACTCTCTGTAGCCAGGTATGTCAGAGTTCCTTCCCTCTGCATCTCTGAGGCATTCATGCTTCCCTGTCCTTCTCTCACTGTCCTGGAAACTCCTTTCACACAAGGTTTGCTTCCTTGGCGGATTTCCTTTCCTGATCATGTCAGGACCAAGCTAATATTAAAGGTGTTTTTTATTTCCCGAGCACTCCACGAAAGAGCCTTCTTCTGCATACATATACATGTGGTATGCATGTATGTTTATACATGTGTGTGAGTGCTCACGTGAGTAGGTCATTCAAATGTGTGTGTGTGTGCATGGAGGCCAGAGGTTGATGGTGGGTATCTTCCTCCATCTTTCTACACCGTTTATGCCATGGCAGGGTCTCTTACCTGAACTGAGAGGACAGTGGCTCAGCTAGGGTAGGTACTAGCTTGCTCTGGGCACATCCTGTCTCCACCTTGCACTGGTAATACAAACAGTATTTATTCGCAAGCTAGGGATCCAAATTCCTATCCTCATAGTTGTGTGGCAAGTGTTTTACTCACTGATCTGTCTCCTGAGCCCTCATGAAAGATTCTTACAAAAACATTTGTTGAGAGCTAGGATAATAGCTTAGTCAGTAAAGTGCTAAACTTGCAAGGAAGATCTAAATTGAATTCCCCAGAGTCCACATTAAAAAGAAGATGGAAGAGGAGAAGAAGGAGGAGAAAGAAGAAGAGGGGAGGAAGAGGAGAAGAAAGAGGAGGAGGAGGAAGAGGAGGAGAAGGAGGAGGAGGAAGAAGAGAAGGAGGAGGAGGAAGAAGAGAAGGAGGAGGAGGAAGAGGAAGAGAACAAACATATGCTGGCAGGTGTTTGTAGTCACAGCCCTGGACAGGTAAGGTCAGGCTGACCCTGGAACTTCCTGGCCAGCTAACCTAGTCTATTCAGTTAGTTCTAGACCAATGAGACCTCACAAAACCAAGACGGATGAAGGCCAAGGAACAACAGCCTGGATTTACATGTATACCACACACACATGCATCTATATGCTTATACATGCACGCACACACACACACACAGAGAGAGAGAGAGAATATTTGTCGGATGATCTGATGAATACTGAATACTGGTATACTAAATAATAAGTCGTAAACTGAGTTGGTGTGCTGCTATTGAAAACTGTAGTTAATCTGCAAAGTGAAGCATGTGTTCAAAGTCACATTTTAAAATTAAAAGCCAAGTTCATGTTACACCAAAAATTTCAGCTAATTTTCTCCTTCAAAACTTTTACAGTCTAAAGGAAGAAAGAACGGGTGCAGAGTAACTTCCACTTTAAGCGACGTGCTTTGCCTGGATGATGAAATCTGTTCCACGACCTCTGCAGTGAGTGTTATCGTGTCCATTGAATGTGTGTAAAACTGGGACTGGAGCAGGCAAACAACTCTTTATAATATGAATAAGGGGTAAAACGGATCCGGCTGAACTTTATCCAGTGTCAACTCTCATGTCAAAAGCCCAGGGAGGACCCCCAGCCTTTCAGCACAATGTCAGGGAACAACGCGTGCTGGTAATATCTGCCGTGTCCTCTGTCCTTGGCTGGTTCTTCTCTGTGTGGCACATATAAAGTGCTCAAACAATCCTTTCTCGAATTAAACTACTATTTGAACCATTTATTTGCATTATGAATATGAAATGTCCTCAGTGGGTAGATGTGTGAAATGCTTGGTCTGCAGCACTATCATGGAAGGTTCTGGAAATTGTAGAAGGCAGAGTTTGGCTGGAGGAAATAAGAAGAGCTATGTTTTTGAAATGCACAATCTTGCCTTGTCCTCTTTTTGCTTCCTGACCACAATGAGGTCAATAGTCTCCCCTTGCACACACACACACACACACACACACACACACACACACACACACTGCTGGCATGTTCACCCTTGCCACAGTGAGGCCAAGAAGCACAGATCCAAGCTACCACAGTTCACCCTTTGAAACCATGAACTAAAATAAATGTTTCCTCCCGTAAGTTTTTCTGTTGGCCATTTTAGTCACAGCAATGCAGAGCCTAATATACCCCATAATATTCTAATATCCGAGGCTCAAGATCAACACTTTAGAAAAATCCCAATATCAACCTGGGTTCCTGTAAGATGATGTACTTGCCGTTATGCCAACAATTATAAAACACACAAGTTTTTTGTATTTTTAATGGAAGAGAGGTTCACAAAGGCAAAAGTGGGTAGGGCCCACAAAAACCATAGTGTGGCCCTGGTCATTTAACCTTTATCAATTTCAGAGACTCACACTTTCCAAGCCTTTCCGTGAAATTGTTGAGATGGATCATGGATCCAAATGTCTGTTTCCTCTTTCTACTGCTGACTAAACCACAAGGCATTAGCATCTCAAGCGGCTGCAGGGAAACCAGCTACCCAAGTCCGTCTGAGGAAGGCTACCTGGGAGAATCCTAAACAGAAGCCAGCAAATGTCCCTTGTGTCCCTTGTCTTCAAGGAAAGTGGGGTGGTTCCCTGGCACACAGGCCACAGATAAGAACTGAGGGAAATACAGTAGTCTCTGGACCAGGCCCCTGAGGAAGACAGCATATTGTGTGTGTAGACACTGGTTCGTGTGAGATGAGCCACACTCAGGTGGCTGCAGAGCCAGGAGTGTCTCTTCTGCACTTGGGGCAACAGCCAGAAGAGAATGTTTGCTGAAACTGCCTTATGCAGTAGCATCCTCTCCATGGCAATGTGAGTTGTTCCCTTGATTGCTCTCTGATGCGTAGCTTTAATTGTATCTTTGCTTTTATGTAGAGAATAGAATCGTGTTCCCAGGGGGATAGCTGGGAAAACCCACTGCTAGCGTGGAATACAAATTGAGGCCTGCAGAAATCACTCTTCCTGAGTGGGCACAGGAAGAGACGAACAAGGACAACAATCTCCAGAGACCAGAAGTTTAGTCAGGGAGAGGTCACGGTCTCTCCTCCTTCTAAAGAGGATTAACAGGAGCAATGTTATTACTCGATGAGGAAATTGCTTTTGGTGGGAGGTTTGTATGTTGATGAAAAGCTACCGCCCCCCAAAATGCTTCCCCTCCCCCACTCCGGAGCGTCTCCATTTCTAAGACATCTAATACCACTGTTGATATAAGAACCTGGTTGTTTAATCTATTATCAGTGAGCATTTCTACACAATTAAGATCATACTGTATAGACATTTTGTAGCCTGCCCTTTTCAGTGACTCTGCGGCTTATGAGCCTTTGAGGAGGAAGCATGGCAGTAGAATCCAGGCATTTTCAGCTGAGAAAGCATCAAACGGGAGTTCCAGCAATGGGGACCAGGACTGGCTCCTGAGAGTGGAAATTGTCCCTTAAAGCAGCAGTTGGTTTTGGGAGATAGGTCTAAGGGGAGGGGGCATATTTTGTTAAATCTCTTTAACTTTTTGCACTTTCCAAATTTGCACAACAAAGTATCACTTTCATTATCAGAACAACTTTTTTTTTTTAAGTGTTTCTTTCTGCTGCCACATCCGAACCAGCAGCAAAAGAGCAAGGCCCGTCTCTCACCACTATTTGGGAAATGGAACACTAGCCATGGAAGAGCATGTGTGTGTGTGTGTGTGTGTGTGTGTGTGTGTGTGATCTCAGACAGGTTACAAAGAAGCAGCAAATCCTTGGAGTATTCTCAGAGAAAGAATACTCCCTCATGTTGCTTGTGACCATAACCTGTTTCAGGAGTCACTGAGAGCAGACCAGGGCCCAAGTCTTCCTGAATCGTGCTAAAGGGGCTAAGATACTTTTTCTTCTTGTCCTTCACTTAAAGACCTAGCCCATTCACTAGGCACAGGAGAACCAGTACTTAGAGAACAAAATACATCTAGGGGGCCACAAAAACGTTTTTATGCATAAAGCTTATGTATTTGTCATTATGCAGACAGAGTCAGTTGTAAAGGTGAGTTTTTATATTCTTAATGGAAGGGAGGCCGGTGCGGGCCAAAGTGCCTAGAACATCCCCACCCCCACCCCACCCCACCCCACCCCACCCCACCCCCCAAAAAATAGTGTGGCCTGGTCACTTAGCCTGTGTCAGCTTCCGAGTTTTCAAGCTCTTCTGTAAAATCATTCAGGTGGATTGGATGAACCACGCCCACTTCGCCCACCCCTCCCCTTCCCCTCTCCTCCCCTCCCCTCCCCTCAGCACTCAGACACAGAGAAAGCCTAAGAGGATTCCCCCCCCCCCGCCCCGTAAAAATAACTAGAGTCATGGATTGAACTCAGACTTCCACAACAGAGTTAGCAGTCGTCAGAAGGAATTGCTGTTTTAATCACCGCTACAAACAACCATTACCGCATCAGACAGATCGGAATGAGCAACTCTAGACAGTGGCTTGGCACATCCTGCTTCTCCTAGGAACGATTCCCCCCTCGTTCCATAGGAGACACTTTTTGTAAAATGTGAACGCCCCCTTTCAAAACTCCGATCCTTCTTTTCAAATTAGGGTTATAAATAAGTAAGTACAATTTGCAAACCATTTGATTACATCCCTGTACTTTCCCAAGATCCCCTAAGGAAGCACTTATACCAATTTTACTTCATTAAATATTTAAATAAGAACCAACTGAAGTGAATCCTGGGACAAAGGGGCATTTATTAAACACGTGCTAGGGCACAGCACGGCACCAGGCTTTGGACACTGGGGCAAGTGGAACGTTTCTCCATGACCAGCAGTAAGATACCGCCGCAAGGAGTTTTAGAGTAAGAAGGGACCGGTTTCCAGGGAGGAAGACGATCCAGAAACCGTCCATTTTAATGAGAATTCCATATTCAGCAGCAACAAATTCACAGAACTTCATCTGGCAATGGATGAACTTGCATGAAACCCAGCAACTGAACAGCAAACCTCACATCACAGGGCCTGGGACTTGCTAGGTCTCCTCAAAAAAAAAAAAAAAAAAAAAAAAGAAAAAGAAAAAAGAAAAGAAAAAAAAAATGTGGTACCAAAAAATTCATTTAAACATATTTTGCTCAGGAAACTCACATTTTTCATTAGTAAACATTTGCTGAGTGTGGAACTATGCCAAGAGAATGTAGAAACACAGAAAATAGTAGACACCACAAATAGATCACCATGCTGCAGGGCATACACACTAGACAGTAAGGGAGTGGTCCCAGCAGCCAGCTCTGAATTAGGAGCCAGGAGAGAATTCTCCTGTGACAGTCTGAAGATCCAGCAAGAAGCAGATGGTACACTTAAGAAAGTTTAGCTGAGCTGGAGAGATGGCTCAGTGGTTAAGGGTACTGGCTGTTCTTCTAGGGGTCCCAGGTTTAGTTCCCAGCAACAACACAGCATGGGACAGGGATTACAAGTATCTATAACTCCAGTTCCAAGGGATCCAATACCCTCTTATGGCCTCGGCATGTACCAAGTACACATAAGGTATACCAACATGCATTTATATGTATGCAAAGCAAATTATATACATTCAAATAAAGTAAACATTTTAAAAATCATTTTAAAAGAAAGTTTAGCTAAGAAAATATTTACTAAGGACGGATGCAGTGGTAAGGCCAAGGACCAGCAATTATGGGAAAGTGTTACCATTCCTATACCTGAGAGGGCAAGCAATTGGTCAAACCACTGGACTACAACCCCCGAGGAAGCAGTGCTTCTGGGGACCCATAGGAATTGCATGTCACTTGGAGACTCATACCTGTAAACTCGATGCCCCAGAAGACCAGCTGGAGGATCATGTGTGAGGCCAGCCCAGTCCATGTAGTAAAAAGCTGTCTGAGAGTAAATAAATATATAAGCACAGGGAGGTGAATGGTAGGTAGAAGAGACATGAGATCGGAGCTGATGCTGGGCATGCAAGGCGGGAGTGTCAGGTTCAGAGCTAGGGAACAACATCTGCTTATTCCTCTCCATAGGCCAAGACCACCAGACAAGGAAGCCCATCAGAGCCTAGGAGCTACAATCCTGAGGCACAGGCCAAGACAGAGACAACTAGAGAGCAGTCTCAGAGGGACAAAGGAAACAAGCTCAAAGCGTAGAATGGGGATTCCAGGATGGGCTTTTAAGAGAATGTAAAGATTTACTTACGTGGAAAGGTAGATGGAAGCTATCTTGGGCAGAGGTAGCTTTTGCGAATATAGGAAATGGAATATTTATATATATATATATATATATATATATATATATATATATATATATATATATATATAAAGAGGGGGGAGATGTATGTACAGAATACATTGCCTTAAGTAGAATCAGGCTGTAGCATCAAGAGGTGTGGAGGAAGGGACATAGATCACGGTTTCTCCTTTTCGACCCAGTTGATAACTCTGTTTGGAGAGCTAACCTGTGCTCTGTAGGACAATTATTAGTATTTGTGACCTCTGTCAACTATTTGCTAATTAGCCACTTACAGCCAGTTGTGATAACCAAAAATGTGATCGTACACCACCCAGAGGAACACAAAACTGCCCTCAGTGGAGAAGCACCAGGGAAGGAAAAAAAAAGGATCATGCTCAGAAAACTGTTGCACTGGACATGAGATGTGGATGCAGATGTGAGACGCTAAAGGCTTAGCTCAGAGTGGAGCAGAGGGGCCAGCAGGAAAAGGAAACGCTCCAAACTCTATTATGGACAGGGAGGGAGGTTGGGAGACTTTTTAGTGTGTGCATGGGCTAACAAGATAATAGATCCTTAATGGCACACTGGAATTGTCTGAGGCTGGCCTGAGGACAGATTGTGCATCTTCTTCCCAGACGTAGGAATCTGGGACACTGGACACAGGACTGAGATCTGAAGAGGGAGGTGGGGCCGAGGTGCAGACTTGAATAATCTATGCAGAGACGGCTGGAAAAACCTCTCTGCCCATGAGGAAAGGCTATAAGTTCTTACAGAGGGAAGGTAGAGAATGCTGAAGAGGATGTTTCCGTTTATTTTCTTCTTTCTCTGCTTTTCCTGGGGTGGGGGAGGGAGTGTTGTGCATATTTAGAAGATGAATAATGTGAGATAGAAATAGAAGGTCTGGAGGCAGGAAACGCAGGCAGCTTCTGAAGGACGGCAGTGGCTGAAGTCCAGCTCCTGCCCCACTTGCTTAAGCCATATGCTGAGGCTATGTATGCCTGGTCCAGTGTAAGTAAAGGTGACACAGAGGCCAGGGCGGTTCTTTAGAAAACAAGCTCAACTGCAAAGAAATACAAAGAGCCACATCCATATCCTGCATCCCACTGTTGTAGTTAGCACACGTGTGTGCACGCGCACACACACACATGCACAGACAGACAAGTTTCCAGTCCTTAAATGGATTCTAATCAGGTGACTCTCTTCACTCCGATTTTCTTAAGTCGTTCTAGAAGGGTCTCAAGAAAAAGGCTGTCCAAGGAGATATGAAGAAGACAAGGCCATCCAAGACCAATCGTGGTGGCTGAGTTTGTTGTCTTGAAGGTCCTGGTTCTCTGATGATAATGGATCTCTTCTTGTCACCCTACCATGAGGCATGTTACGGTAGGCAGAATTCTCAGACCCTGCCACAGTTCGACCGTCTGTGACACATGCTCAACCACACTGTCATCCATTTGAGTGTGGTGGCACTCAGGAACAAATTGGAACATCACTCCTGTGATTAAGTTTATGTGCCGGACGGGAGTTTGCAAATGTGATTAAGGTCCCTCATCAGATGACTTTGAGTTAGCCAAAAGGAAGATCATTCCAGTGGGCCTGACTTAATCATGTGAGCCTTTTAAAAGGGCAAGAAGAAACAGAACATGCTTCTGATGGACTGGGACAAAAACCACCCAGGTTGTGACTTCTGCAAGAAGACCATGCATGTCCCTAAGATTTGAGGGTGGCTTCCAGAACTAAGATGAATCTCTCATTGCTAGCTGGCAAGAAAACTGGTCTATAACCACAAGAAACGAAATTCTGCCAACAGCCATTGAGCAGGAAGAGGACCGGAAGCCTCAAATTAAGATCACAGACACCTGGCACATGGAAGGCGGTCTGGGAAGAGTCTTAAAGAGGATCCATAGCCTTTCCCTAGACTCCTGCACCTTAGGAGCCGAGCTGATAAATCTGTGCTGTTTTAAATTGCTAAACTTGGAAAAGAACATGAATGTTTCTTAAGTGGCGTTAATGTACACAGGCTGCATCAACTCTGAGAAGATGGATGGATGTCCTCCATGCAAGGGTCCAAGAATCGCCGAAGAATGATACCCCAGACTCAAATAGTATGTGAAAGCAAAGAGTGTTTATTCGGCTGAATTTACTGCATGCAGGGGTCTCTCCATTTGGGAATGGAGACCCCCTAGTGAACTCGTAGGCCCAGTTTCTATTGCCAGTTGGTGGAATTCCAGGGAGAGGTGTATGCCCTTTTTTTTTTTTTTTTTTTTAATCTTGGTTGGTTAGCTCTCTCTCTCTAGAGATCTGACTGATTCTACAATTGGTTAGGCTCTGGAGACTTCACAGGGGTTGCTTACTTATTCTACCTACCTATTCTTACTGTAGGTCAGTTGACAATGTATCCTTGGATTGGCTGCCCAGGACTGTGGTTGACTGACCATGGATTCCTGATCCAAGTTCTCATTTCTGAGAAACAGAAACTTAGGCCTAGTCTCTCAAACTGTCAGTTTGCACCCTGTCATGGAGTCAGCCTGGCTCTGGGAGCTCAGTCCTCGCATTCCCTGTCTGATTTTGTAACTTAATCAAATCACTGATCAGTTCTTTTTCCCAAGGTCTGAGTCAATGGCCAACGGGTCAACTGGGACATAAGAATCTTAAGTTATTGCTAAAACTCGGGGCTTTTTGACTTAGCATCTCCGTCTGTGAGGCAGGGAAATGGACGGCACTTATCAGAAGTGGGCTAGACCTGACCAAGAGCCTGACTGGGACTCAGCCATCATCAGCTCCATCTCAGTCTCACTGTGACCCAATCCCTCTCCCATCTTCCTACAAAATAATACATGCTAGATCTGAAAGAGGTGAGCCATACAGGAGCGGGGACCTCTCTGAGCACGTGGCTATCGTGTTGATAGATATAATGCAGCTATGATGGTAGTAGCATGGAGACCAGTAGGCCTCCTCCCTTTGGTCACTTCTGGGTTTGGGTAAAGCTTTAGTTCCTCAGGCCAGTGAGTGAGACCAGCTGAACAAACACTGGACTATCATTTTCCAGGACATCAGCTTGGAAAGAAGAAGATGGGAGAACATGATAGAGGAAAGGGGAAAAGGAGAGTCTCATGAAGTCAATGAATATTAATACTGCCTGTTTTGCATTCGGCCTTATGCTAGGGCCTCAAAACTGAACATGAATAAAGCAAAGCCAAAAGGTCCCACATGTTCCTGTAGGAGAAAATAGAAATTTAATAAAGTGAATTTTTGAAATCATACCATTTGGTGTGGGTAAAATAAGGGAGAACTTGAAGGGAAGGCTGTGTTCCCTTTTAAACGGAGGAGTCAGAGATGAAGGTAACTGAAGGTAACTTTTGGATGCAGTTTGAGGAGCTGAGGACCTAGCCATGTGGAGATCTGAAGAGGTTGTGCTCCAGCAGAGGAAGTGCAAGTGTAATTCCAAAGCTGGGATGAGCCTCATCTTTCTGGGAAGCAGCATGGGCAGTGTTTGGGGGCAGCTGAGAAGAGAGAACCGAGCGGGTGTGGGGAAGCTAAAGGCTCTATGGGTCACTTTGACTTTTACTCTGGGTAAAATAGGAGACCCTGAGGAGACAGGAGTGACATCAGTCTTCAGTGCTCAAAGGACGGTGCTAGAAGCCACAGAGGAGCAAGGACAGAAACAGGGACTTGGTCTAGGAAGCCACTGTGGTAGTACAGATGAGGCTCGGTTTCCTCAGACAAGGATACTGGAGGCGGCATGCTCAGGTTGAGGGTGCAAACGGATTGGAATATGAGCTATGAGAGAATAGCATTCAGAAGAAAAGCCATGAGCCTGAGCCTGAACCACTAGATGGAGGCAGCTGCCGCAGCTGGGATGAAAACGCCTGAAGGAGCTGGCTTAGAGAGGATGTGGGACTGAGGTTCAGATGCATGAAGTCAGAGAAGGGGATCAGGCATCGGAGGTGGGCTCCATTAAACTGCTGGAGGTTCTAATGAGGACCTTAAGGAGGGGCTCAGGCTAGAGACCTAATGTGAGACTCGGGGAGATTGTCTTAGTTTTTAATATGAGGGTCAAGAGACCCAGAAGGTACCGTTTGGATGCAGGCATGACGTTGAAACCATTAAGACAAGGGGATACAGAAGAGGCTGGGAGAGAGCAACCCAGAAAAGCTTTGCAGTACAGAAGGGCAGAGACATGGGGATGAGAATGGAGGGAAAGAGAGAAGGAGAAATCAGACTGTGTAGACAGTCAAAGATGATCTACCAGAAGAGGGAAAATAAAATGGTGACAGAAAGGTCCAGTTAATCCTCGAGGCTCCAGGAGAGCAAAGGGGATGGGTATAACCTCCTTGACCAGTTTACTTTTATACAGTTACCAAACCCAGACACTATTGTGGATGCCAAGAAATGCATGCTGAAAGGAGCCAGATATGGCTGTCTCCTGAGAGGCCCTGCCAGAGCCTTACAAATAGAGAGGCAGATGTTAACAGCCAAACACTGGATTGAGCTCGGGATCCCTAATAGAGGAGTTAGAGAAGGGTCTGAAGGGATTGAAGGGGTTTGCAACCCCATAGGAAGAACAATATCAACCAACCAGACCCCCACCCCCCAGAACTCCCAGGGACTAAACCATCAACAAAGGAGCACACATGGCTCCAGCTGCATATGTAATAGAGGACGGCTTTGCCATGCATCAATGGGAGGAGAGGTCCTTGGTCCTATGAAAGCTTGATAGATATCCCAGTGTAGGGGAATTGAGGGCAGGGAGGTGGGAGTGGGTGGGTGGGTGGAGGAACACCCTCATAGAAGCAAGGGTGGAGGATATGATAGGGTGTTTCCGGGAGGGAGGGAAACCAGGAAAGGTGATAACATTTGAAATGTAAATAAAGAAAACATCCAATTTTTAAAAAAAGTTTAATATGTGACACATCTAAAAGTCCACGTGGATTCTGAAATCTCGTGAGCACCCATGAACGCACCATCGACTCCAAGGCTGGCCCCGCAATCATGTTTCCTTTCCAGGCCCTGCCTCTCTTAGAGTAAAGCTGCTTCCCTGAGTTTTGCCCTCACTGGGTGCTTGTAGCCTTCTCTTTGCTGGATTCTTTCTGTTACACACACATATTGATGGACAGAGAGCTGCCTCTCAACCTCGCCTCCCACAGAGATGTCAGACCACTTGGGACAGCATTTTGAGACTCTTTTATTTTTATTTATTTTAATTTTTAATATTTTTTTATTACGTATTTTCCTCAATTACATTTCCAATGCTATCCCAAAAGTCCCCCATACCCCACCCCCACTTCCCTACCCACCCATTCCCATTCTTTTGGCCCTGGTATTCCCCTGTATTGGGGCATATAAAGTTTGCAAGTCCAATGGGCCTCTCTTTCCAGTGATGGCCGACTAGGCCATCTTTCGATACATATGCAGCTAGAGACAAAAGCTCCGGGGTTCTGGTTAGTTCATCATGTTGTTCCCCCTATAGGGTTACATATCCCTTTAACTCCTTTGGTACTTTCTCTAGCTTTGAGACTCTTTTATTTCTCTCTCACCTGCTGCACTAAAATTCATTTTTTTATCATATCCCATCGCCAGGTGGCTACGTTTTGTCTGATATGCCCCTTCTGCATGAAAATCATTATTCACTGCCTGTATTCTTCATGCTGAAGAAAGAAACCAGTACATCTTTACGTATGCACAACAGACCTCAGTGGCCTGAGTCCAGGAGACATCAAATAGACTTCTCCATCTCCTTTCTTTTTCCTCCCAGAAGACACACCTGCCAATCTCTGGTCTTCCCCAGTCCCACCCATGCTGCTAGAAGGGGTGGGGTGGGGAAGGCCATACCAATAACTAACTGTCCCTCCACCAAGGCCCTGGGAAGGCAGGAGATAGCCAATGATTGATTTCTTTCATCACTAGATCTTGCCTGTGGGTGAGTGTCTCCCCAGATTATCCAGGTATGCAAGCACCTGCAGGATTTTGACAAATAACAGCAGGACAGTTCCTTTGCAAGTGGATGGCAGCAGGCTGTGAGAAGCCCTCTGCATACAGAAACTGAATCCCCACTTGATCAGTGAGGCTTGAAATTGCTTTAAGGAGAGACAACGGCTTTCATCCCACAGCTACAGAAACCTTTGAAGGCCCTGGGTGAAGGGATTCATTGATTCTGGCTAATGTGCATTACTGTATAAACGGGCTGGAAGACTGGGTGGTTATGTCCAGACCCTTAAAGGTTGGATCTGGAGTGACAAAGGGGGTAGCAGACCTCAGTGAGTCTTTGCTTGTCTCTAAAAAAAAAAAATTAAGCATCATGAAACCAAAAGACCCAGAGTTGGGTTTGGATCTCCTGCCAGGGATCTAGGCATATGCCAGTCTCCTTCAGCTTAGAGCCTGATACTTATTCTCTAAAGGTGAAAGCTCCCTTCAGAGCTCCTCTGAGCCTTCATGCCTTTGTGTGTGCACAAGCTCCCATCACATATGACAGCACTCTGCAGGGAGAATACACAGATATTCCTTTTTGCTCTGGGTTCCCAAGCATTCTGGACTCTGCTCCGATATACTCTAGCACCATCCCCTTCTTCGTCTGATGGAGGTTAGAAGGGAGGAATCGCCTGGATCTATCACTAGCTAATCCTCATCTTGGGCTCATCTTGGGCAAGGCGCTTAATGCTTCAGTCCTCTTATCTGAATGTGGCAGTAAAGGTAGCCCTAAGGAAGACCTGAGTCAGAGCCTGAAGTGCACTCATATATGCCCTGCCTCAAATAAAAAGAGCACTGCAGTGTTTGCTGGGCCTCGCCCCCCATGGCTTCCCCTCACCTGCTATTTCTGCTCCTCAGTCCTTCTAAACCTAGGGCTTCACATCTGCCTAGGGCCCCAATGCCCACGCAAGTTTGATGGGCTCCCATCCACCACCACCCATCCCCAGGCCTTTAGCTTCCTTCCTCCCTCAAACTCCGGGTGCTGGGGAGTCTGTGACATCACATAGTATCCTTGCTCCCTGGTGGGCAGGCAGTGGAGTTGCCCCGACAAGGCACCTAGCTAACAAAGCCCTAGGCGGTGCTTGCTGCGGTTTGGGTCCCGCCCTAACAGGTCCGCAGCTCTCCCCCCACCAAGGGTCCAGGCGTTGGAGCTCCTCCCTCACCTCCCGCCTGATACCAGGCGCGCGGAGTCGCCTGAAGCCAGACAGCCCCTTTGGAGGGCAAACTGAGGTACCCCGGAGGGGAAGTGGAAGGGGGTGGTGAACAGCCCTGGCCATGCCACGGCTTCGCGGAACTCACCTAGATTCCCAACCATCCCTTGCCCACAGAACCTGGGAAGAGCCTGCAGAGATCTTTTAATGGGGGAGGATTGCTTTCTGGCCAAATTGTGTGTGGGTTTTTTTTTCCCCAGAACTACTATTTTATTGTCTTTTAATACTGTGCACTGTGGCTTGGAAGCAATGGGATCTGGTGAGCCCCCTCTGTTTTTCCATTTGTAAAATGGGCGTAAGAGCACATTTGGAAGGACCATTGTGGGGACTAAGAGGTATGACTGACACATTATAAACTGGACTGCTTGTTCATTTTTACCAGTGTCTACTAAACTCTGAGTTCCAGGCTTTAGGCTAACACTGGAATTCTATCATGAGAAAAATACTGACCAAGCCTAACCTGGGGTTTAGAGTGGGTAGAGAAGAAATACATTTAGTCAAAAGAATCGAAATAATGTCAACTTTGAACTAAGTGTTGCTGAAAGGGCGTGATGGATGTGGCTTGGAGGTCAGGGGAGAGATAAGGTGAGCTCAGAGGAAAAAATCAGACTGTAAAGTAGGAAGGACATCTCCCAAGCCAGCATAACTGCAGGTCCCAAGCCCTACCACGTTCTACTTCAAATCAGAGCAAAGATGTGCAGGGTCCTGAGTCCCAAGAGCTGTTCATAGAAACGACTCTGAGATGCTGGTGTGTGGAGCCTTTCATTTCCATGACTGAACCCTTAGACCACACCAATAAAACCAAATGAAATTCCAGAAAGGAGCCCATGAGAGATACTTCATAAGCCTATATTCTTTAGCACTTAGGGAGTATGGGTTGGCTGGCTGTTCTCCGCTGGAAGGCTTGAAGGTTTCACTTAGGCATTTATTGGATTGTAAGGACTGGGGTTGGGGGGTGCCTGGGATGTATAATGGAAGAGAGGCTGTCCAAACCAAGAACTTGGAAGAATGGAAAAGCACTTTACAGGGTGTTGGGATAGTATCACAGTCCGACGGAGTGGATGGTCTTCCCTACTTTAAAAAACTAATGTAAGTAGGTGAGGTCACACCGCTCAAAGGCTGAGAAGTTGCACCAAAGAATCTAAGATTCCAAAGCTTTGTGATCCAAGAGTATATGGAACTCCTGCAAGTGAGTAAGAGACAGTAAGTAAGTGGAGGGGAATCTGGCCTGACCTTCTCCTGCTGTGTTGGACATTTCTGCAAAGGTAAAGCTGCTACCCACTTAGACTTCCAGGCTTTGAAGACTGCGTCACTCCTGACTCCCCTCACTGTCTTTCCCTACCTCCTAACAAAGTCTGTATATCCACTTTCCTAAATGTCTGTTTCCCAGTCCCTCCCTACTTTCTTGAGACATGAATCTCAAGTTGTGCCCAAGGAACTGGCAGGCTCTCCTCTGCAGGCTTCACTGCCTGAAGCCCCACACTGCTCCTCTGCACTCCGCTCTCTTTAGTTCCCTCCTGAAGCTATGGGCCAGTGTGTTTCAGTGTCCAATGAACAGAAACAGTACACGTAATTTTAACATAGAAGGTTCAACATGAAATTTTTCTTTAAGAAAAATGAAGTACGAAGGGATCACAAATACAAAGAGAAGCCTTAAGCTGGACCACTCCAGGAAAAGAATGACCCCAGAGCTTGTTGTACAGAGCTGCGGCCACAGTTAACTAGAGGGCAGGGATGCCACCCAGACAGAACTGACTTTTCAGAATACCAGAAAGTCTACTTACTAGGAGGTGACTCTGTAGCAGCTCCAGAGCTTCCCAAGAAGGTGCCGGGTGTGTTAGGCTTCTACCACTGTACCAAAGTGCCTGAGGTAATTACATTATAGAGAGAAAATACTTATTTTGGTGGTTCTGAGATCAAGTGGCTCCATTAAACTTGTCTTCTGGCAACAGGAACACATCATAAAAAGAGATGGAAAATTGGGGGCTGGAGAAGTGGCTCAGCGGTTAAGAGCACTGACTGCTCTTCCAGAGGTCCTGAGTTCAATTCCCGGCAACCATATGGTGGCTCAAAACCATCTATAATGGGATCTGATGTCCTCGTCTGGTGTGTCTGAAGACAGCGATAGTATATATAAGTGTACACACACACACACACACATATATATATATATATAATACATTTTTTAAAAATGGAAAATTGTGGCAGATCAAACCACTCATCCCCTGAGCCAGGAAGCAAAGAGAAAAGGAAGAATCAGAGATGCCGTGGTCTGCTGGGGGCATGCTCCTGATAACCGAGGAATCTCCCATGGCCCTGCACCTCTTTAAAGTTCAGTCACCTCTCAGTAACATCCCCTGGGGACCAAGTCTTTAACACACAGACTTTGATAGTTACCAAACCATTGAACAAACAAAATGGCTAGCTGTGGGCACCACAGACATTCACTGTAGCAGGAAGGCATTCAAGAGATGACACAGAGCAGGAACCAGATGCTGGAGGTGCTGTGCTACAGGGTCCAGAGCTGGGGACAGTTAAGGATTCTGGAGTCCAGGGAGGAGACCACTTCTGAACCATCAAGAAAAATGGCTGCCTCCTCCCATGTCCATCTCCAGTGCTATGTACACACAAAGTTTAACATGAGACTGCTTACCAGTACATGCGTACAAGGGAAAATACTGAAAGACTTACCTCTGTTTTGTGTTTTGTTTTGTTTTCCTGGATTTGGAATTGAGAAGCAATGGTTTGATGGTTAGTGTATCAAGCCAACAGCAGAGTCTGCAGTGTGGCCCTGAGACATAAATCACCTCCTATTTTTTTGTACCTTTAAGGTACAAAGCCTTTAGAAGAGCTTTCCTATTCAGAGCTTGATCAACAGATCCAGCCTTAGACCCAACCGTTCCCTTTCATCTACCTTAGCACCACGATTACAGTTACTGAATTCACTTGATTCTAAAACCTCCACAATGTTTGTCTTCTTGGCCCGGTGAAATCCCTCTTCTCTCACACAGTAAACATGCTCAGTGAATAACTGCCCGCTGCCTGGGACTGTTCTGGCAGATGGGAGCACAGCAATAAGCCTCCTAGGCTTCCCTGCATCTCAGTTAAAATATCATCACCAGTCTTTGGGAATTATCTTCTAACTGACTCCCACTCCTTTGTTCTGTCTAGAATGGGCTCCTTGACATTTTCCATACCCTATTTTAATCACCGATCTTCCTCTCAATTCCTTACACTGGTTTTTAAATCCAATGTGTCTGACTTAATTTTTTTTTTCCTGTATCCCAGTGCTTAGTCTAATTCCAAGAAGACACACAAAGTTTAGTTAGGTTGATGGTTTTCCAGGATCTGATCATTAACACTATGCCCAGATCTAGAATCCTGTTCTGGCAGCCAAGAGTGCCTCTTCATTAGAGCATCTGCCACTGGGGTGTTATGTTTCACCTTGCCAGGAAGGGCAGTAGCTGTGAGTGTTAGGTTAGAAAAGACAGTGCAATGCTATAAATACGGAGAATGGTAATGGAAACAGGAGAGAAACTTAGCCCTGGTCTTGTATTGAAAACTATTATGCGTTCACCCAAGAGCCTTGGTTCTGTTATTTCATCTCTGAATCAAGATTGCTACAGGTATAGCAGAAGTGGGGAGAACACATAAGCTGAGACAGGGGGGTGGTGTGAAGTGCTTTTATAGTTCACTGAAAGGATAAAGAATACGTCCATCATATTCTCAGAAAAGACAAGGCAAAGGTGACACCAAATATGGACATCAGATCACCAAATCGGGGGATCACATTAGACAACTTTAGGAAGCACATGACAGTCTATGGACAAGCTAAACACCGCTGGCCATGGGGAGCCATGATGTACACAGAGGAACCTTTTGAAACACAGGTGTGGCTAAGATTGCATAGATTGAAAGAGGTACCTGTCCAGTTGTTAAATAGTGTGCAACCTATGGCTTCTAGCAGGTGGTGCTAGCAAGTTTGGTAACCTAAGTTCCCCCCCCCCCAAAAAAAATCTATTGAAGAAAAAGGATGAGGTCAAGTGAGCCTGCTCTTGACAATACTGCTGTTGGCATCCAAAGGCTGCGTTGGCCTGATAATGAATTCAGCTCAGCATAAAATGTCAGGCTTCAATAATATAAAGTTGGGGAAATACACAAATCTAATATAAATAGGATAAATTGTAGAGAGTTTAAAAACATGTCCTCTTTAGGCAAGGCCTCACAGTGGAGCCCCAGCTGTCCTTAAACTCCTGGGCAATCCCCAGTGGTGGGATCGCAGGCATGTTCCACCACACCAGGATTTAATTTGTGGAGATCTTGAAAGTCACATGGGGCATCATTTTGATTAGAAAAGTACTAAAGACCCACTGAAGGCCTTTTAGAGCGATTTAAGTGGTTTAGAAAGTTGATCTGAAGCCGGGCGTGGTCACGCCCACCTTTGATCCCAGCACTCAGAGGCAGGTGGATTTCTGAGTTCGAGGCCAGCCTGGTCTACAGAGTGAGTTCCAGGACAGCCAGGGCTACACAGAGAAACCCTGTCTCAAAACAAACAAACAAAAACAAAAATCAAAAAACAAAACAAAACAAAAACCAAAACAAACAAAACAAAAAAGTTGATCTGAGCCAGGCAGTGGTGGTACACGCCTTTGATCCCAACACTCAGAGGGAGGTGAATCTCTGAGTTCAAGGCCAGCCTGGTCTACAGAGTGAGTTTCAGGACAGCCAGAGCTACACAGAGAAACCCTGTCTCAAAAAAGGGGGGGATCTCAAAAATCAAAAAGAAATGAAGGAGGAGGAAGAGGGGGAGGAAAGGAAGAAGGAGAAGAAGGAGAAAGAGGATGAGGAGGGGGAGGAGAGGGAGGAGGAGGGAGGGAAGAGGGAGAGGAGGAGGGAGAGGAGGGGGAGGAAGGGAAGAGGGAAGAGGAGGAGGGGGAGGAGGGAGAGGAGGAGGGAGGGAAGAGAGAGGAGGAGGAGGAGGACGAGGAGGAGGAGGAGGAGGAGGAGGAGGAGGAGGAGGAGGAGAAGGAGAAGGAGAAGGAGAAGGAGAAGGAGAAGGAGAAGGAGAAGGAGAAGGAGAAGGAGAAGGAGAAGGAGAAGGAGAAGGAGAAGGAGAAGGAGAAGGAGAAGGAGAAGAAGAAGAAGAAGAAGAAGAAGAAGAAGAAGAAGAAGAAGAAGAAGAAGAAGAAGAAGAAGAAGAAGGTTGGATTGGAAAATTCTGTTAGAACTTAGCACCCTTTGGTTCTTGTGAGTCCATCTAAGAGAGATGAAGAATGTGCACTGCACTATTCTGAGTCCCCCTTCACTTGGAACAACTATTTAGAATGTGCTTTTAAAAATTAGGACCTGTAGGTTGGAGAAATGGCTCAGTGGTTAAGAGCACTGACTGCCCTTCCAAAGGTCCTGAGTTCAATTCCTAGCAACCACATGGTGGCTCACAACCATCTGTAATGGGATCTGATGCCCTCTTCCGGTGTCTGAAGACAGCTGCAGTGTACTCATATAAGTAAAATAAATCTTTTTTTTTAAAAAATTAGAACCTATTCTGACAAACAACCTTTGTTCTGCTCTAAGGTGCTAAGAATGAACTTCCAGGATGCAAATGAGATCATCCAGTATGTCTTAGCTACTTGTGAGAACAGAAAAACATAGTAACATAGTATTTATTTAAGTTTGGGTCTGCCCTAACACCTGCCCTGTCAAGGAAATCCTTGGCATTCACTTACTTTCTTCAAGGAGAGAGAGCATATGGTACTGTGTGGATAGCAGTGAACCACACCTAACTCTTGACTGTGCACAGCACAACCTGATACCTGTGTGCACCATTTATCAACTTTACACACCTCTCTGTTGCTATTTGAAAAGATGCTTGTTTTGTGTGCACACACACACACTTCTGAAGGCAGAAAGAGCGAGTATCAGCTGCCCTGGAGCCAGACTTACAGGCAGTTGTGATCTGCCCAATTGCATGCTGTGAACCAAACTAGGGTCCTCACCAAAAGCAGTAATGCACTCTTGGCTGCTGAGCCATCTTTCCAGGAGAGTCACTTAGGTTGAAAGAAAATCATCCCAGAAAGTAATACTGGCCAGCAGGAAAGGAGACCACAGGGAGGGGAATTAAATAGCTCAATATTGGTGGCCTCAAAATTATGTCATCTGTCAACAGTGATGAAAATCATATGTAGAAATTAAATAAATGATAGCAATAGTATAAGGTAGGAGAAGAGTATTGAGTTCAATTATTATAAGTACTTTCACTATCCAAGAAGTAAAAGTAAGGCTAGATTTAATAAATTAGGGATTCGCGTTATAATCTTTAGGGTAACCTGAAAGGGAACAAATAATGCATATCTCAAAATTGAATAACAAAATTTAAAATACTAAAATTGTTTGTTCAAATTCAAAACTAAAAATCAGATAACATAAATATAAAAGAAAAACCAATATATTAGAAAGTATAATAATAAATGCATTTAGAGCCATCAGGGGCTGGAGAGATGAGATGGCTCAGAGGTTAAGAGCACTGACTGTTCTTCCAGAGGTCCTGAGTTCAATTCCCAGCAGCCACATGGTGGCTCACAACCATCTGTAATGGGATCCAATGTTCTCTTCTGGTGTGTGTCTGAAGACAGAGACAGTGTACTCATATACATAAAATAAACAAATCTTGAAAGAAAGAAAGAAAGAAAGAAAGAAAGAAAGAAAGAAAGAAAGAAAGAAAGAAAGAAAGAAAGAAAGAAAGAAAAAGAAAGGAGAAAGAAAGAAATGAATTTTTAAAATAATGATATAATTGAGAAACTTTCAGTATTTTTTAATATACTTTTAAAGAAAGTTTTTAATATGTGGTTTGTGAAACAATTAACAAAATAAAGCTGACAAGCCAAGTTGACCTTAAATATGAGCATTAAAACTATATATTATGAGGAATTTTATAATGATGAATTCATTCAATAGAAAAAATTTAAATCTAAATATTTTTATATATACTATAATACATGTGTGTGTATGTATGCTCTATAATAGCATGAAAATTGAACCAGTAACAATGATCAAAACTAAAAGAATACACAAAAATTATATAGACACTTCCACACGCATTTATCCTCTCCTTTTTTTCTCAAGATGCAATGTTACTACGTAGTCCAAACTTGCAATCTTACTGCCTTTATTTCCCAAGTGTTGAAATCACAAGCACGTTCCATACTGCCTAGTTCAGAAGGAGATCCGACATCTTTCTTGTTATTCATAATGGAGCAAACAGAAGAGTTAAATCCAATGTCAAAGGTTTGAGCTACATAACTAACCCTCTGGGTGTATATGGAACGTGACCCTCAGCCAGTACAGACTCACCTTCCTTTCCAAGGACACGTAGAGTATCTACAGAAACAATCTAAAGAGGAGACACAGATGGGAGGGAGTAGAACCTCAGAAAATGTATCTCCAAAGTGATAGAAGAGACAACTGAGCAGCAGAAACAGTTAGGAGCTAAGTGGACTTAGAGCAAACAGGCTGGCAGAGCCATTTCTGGTGGAATGAGACAGATCTTGAGGGAGTGATCAATTTAAAAACAAAATCCAGAATTGTCGAAGAAAATATGTCACCAGAAGAATCATTAGATTCAGAAACGAGAGAGACATTTACTATATCTATGAAATTAGTGTCAAGGCAGTCCAAGATGGACGCTTTTCTAGAAGGAAGCTGAGGAGACACTGCAGAGGGAGGGCACCGGTCAGTCTCGGGGGCAGCCTGTGAAGTCTGGCAGAGAAGAAAATTAGATCACTCTAGACACAGTGAGATCAAAAAACAAATTTTAAAAAGGAATGCAGATTGCGGGTTGCTTAATGGGAGATGTGCAAGGGATGTGCCTGGGATGGCATTTCCCAGAGATTGCAAAGGGATAAACGTCAGTCTTGCCCTTCAGGTCTTGTGCAGGATAGGGACTGAGCTTGATGCTGGCAGAGGGACTAGGAGACCTGGGGACATTGAGAGCATCAGAAGAGAGTGTGTAAGTTCACTCTGACACACCGAAGTCTCTCAGGTAGGAAGCAACCATGTCTTCCACCCAGTGAGGAGAGTCAGTGGGTAGGAAGCAAGTTAGGAGTGAACTAAGAAACCCAGTTATTGTTGCTGGGGAACACATACTAAGCAGAAATATTTAGTAGGTCAGCTATGTAGTTGGTGTGATATAAAGTGTTGGGGCGGGAGGGGTGTTGTAGTGGATGTTATTGTAAGACTTACATTGTTTTACGCAACAAATATGGAGGGAGGCTTCAAGAATACACTGAGTTGAATGTCGTTGTCAATTATGGGAAGCCTAATTTGACGCAAGCCAGAGTGCTAGAGTTAAGTGTGAAGGGTCAGTATATCGCACTTAATACGGTAGCTAAACTTGTGCCACATGGGCCCCTCTGTCTTGGCTCACTCAGCTTACACAACCTGAGAGTCACATGACCAGCTCAAAAAAATCTCTATGTTTTGGTGTTCTCCTAAATCTAACAGGTGATCAGAAGCATTAAAAGACCTCATCGCCCCGCTGACCTCAGCAAACTGCTTCAGTCCATGTAGACCAAGGCACAGCTCCATCTCTTTAGGCGGGTCCCCACCCCTCCCCTTCCCCCAGTGCCAGCCCTGGGTCACTTGGATTTTTCACATTTATTCCTCATCCCTCCCACTTTATTTAGATAGTAATGAAGGTGTCCTTCCGTCAGTGTGATTATCTGGAATCTATTACTTTACAATCAGAAGAGGTTTGTCTGCACTGTCAACTTGTCTCCTAATTTCTTCTGGGAGTCTGATCAATATTTTAGTTAAGTCATAAAAATTAGCTAATTGTTCTAGCAACCAGCATTTTTCTAGATTACTTTGTAACGAATGTTAGTTTTACACTATATAAAAGCTCATCTTTTACCAGAAATCGATTGCAACAGCTACCAACAAATCTCTTTTATCACACATCGTCATAAGACAATGAGGCACGTTTTAAAGCAGAAAACGGGGCTCGACTTAGGAAAGATTTCTCTCCCAACCATTGCCCCTTTTGAATGTCAGCACACAGGCATGTAAAACAATGACATGTAAAAACAAGCAAACAGTGTTCTTTTGTCGTCTCCAGAGAAGAGGATGAAACCAGCAAACTCCTTCGTGTGGGTGACTTGTTAGGGACACAGCAAAGAACAACTCCATCACAGAGCAGTCATGGATGCATATGGAACCAGCGTGGCCTGAATTGCATTATTAACATCCTTTTAAAATGGAATTCACGGCCACAGGTGACTGAGCAGACCAGGGTGCCTACGGGAGCAATCGCAGGCATCCAGACCCCTTGGAGTTCAGAGAGCAAGGGACAGCATGAGAAGTTCTAACTTCTGTTGTGTGGCTCTGTCTGCTCAGACAGTCTGGGTGACATCCAGGACATCTTATTGTCTTGCTGTGTCTCTCTCCTCCTATTCTTATGTCGTGTGCGATTTGTTTGGTACTTCCTGGCAGGATAGTTGAAGTCCTCCAAACATGCCTCTTCAGACACTCTAACTAGTGCATTAACCAAACACAGCTAGAGCTACAGGTTCCTCACGCTGCATGGAAACCTAGTGATTCTGTTACATGGAGAGTGTCATGTATCTCTGAACAGTGCTGGTCCAGAGCTGCCCTTCCCCTATTCCTTTTAGGTTCTTATGGGACCAAATAGTTCCCATATATGTTCATTTCTCAGACAGGTTACTATGATGAGAAACTCTGAGGTGGGAGACATCTTGGCTTTATTTCCTCATCACGTGACCATTTCTTTCTTTGACCTCCGGATGACATAAACCACCATTGTCACAAATGCTTTTTCAGTTTTCTAGAGCAGTGCTTTTTCTAGTGTGGTTTAGGAGACTTCTGAGAGGCCCTGACTCTGTAAGGGGAGGTATATGTGTAGTCAATGCTGTTTTTTGTGACAATATGGTCATTATACTCCATCTTCACTCTGAAAGTGCACAGTGGAGATTCCAAACATGATGGAATATCAATAGGACATGAAGACTTAACTCTGTAGTAAGCCAGACACCGAGATACTTGGGAGAAGAGCGAACAGGCCACTCTGTGTAGATATTTTCATAAAAATATGCTATTTACATTAAAATCTGAGAAATTTATATATTTAAATTTTTTAGTTTGTTTCTAAAATAGTGAATGCTGATAGACTTAAGCCATTAGCAAAAGCAGCTGGGAGGGAAGAGTGGGGGTGGGAAGGGATTGGAGGGGAAGGAACGGGAGTTGAATTGATAGAAATACATTATGAACTCTCAAACAAACAAAAAGAAACCATAAAAAAATCCCACTCACAAAGTAATTTTAAAAAATATAATCCTGATCCTTTGGGGCTGGCAAGATGGCTCAGTCAGTAAAGGGGCTTGCTGCCAAGCCTGAGGTTCTGAGTTCCATCCTTGGGACCCACATGAGAGAAAGGAACTGACTCCTCAAACTGACCTCTGACCTCTACAGGTGCACTGTGGCACATGTGCCCCGCCTGATAAATAAATACCTTTCACTCACCAGGGACATTATATCATTTGAAAGTTTCTGTTAAGGCTTGGCATCATTCACCTGGCAGGAAAAAGAATGTAAATTTAAAACAATTCTCTCCATAGATTCCTAAGTGAATTATGTTTCAATTACTGAATGTTTTGTGGGTCTTTAAAAAGTGCTGAGCTAATTAATATATATGAATATGTATAATATATATAAGAGATATAAGATATATATTGAGATATAAGACTCTGGCTCTCTATATATTGAAGATCCAGAGTCTCACACCAGCTGGGCAAGTGCTGTACTGCTGAGCTTAATCCCCAAGCTCAGGATTATTCTTTAAGGCAGGAAAAGGTGTAGATCAGGCATTCAAGGAGACTGCAGGCTTTGGACTGCAGCAAACCACTGGTCAAAGAAAGCCAAGTCAAAGTTTTTGAAAAATTGAGCACTTAGGAAGGGGGACATTTAGAAACTGTTAAATGTAATGATTAAAAAGGTGATGTTTTAATATAAGTATTTCAAGAACCATATAATTAAAATACTTGGAGGTTTTAAATAAAATCCATGTTAAGTCATAGATTTTATTGAATTGATTGTATTAATTTTTTCATTTTTATTTTAGAAGCAAACATGATATGCAATTTCTATAAGCAAAACAAGATAAGTCATTAAAAAATACATCAAATAATCTGATTTGAGACTAACAGCAAAAGCCAAAATTGCCAGTAATGGTGGTTCTGTAATCTTGGCACTTGGGAAGCAGAAACAGGAGGCTCTTGAGCCCATGACCAACCTAAACTATTCAGTGAGATCCTGTGGCCAAACCCAAGGATTGGGGCGGAAGCTCCTCGGTGGTGGAGCCCTGGCCTTCCCTGTGCAAGGCCCTGTTCTTGATCCCCAGCACAAAAATCCCAGAATAGGGACATGAACTGGCACAACTGAACAAATATAAATTTAATTAGAGACAGATAATGGTAGACTATAGAAGCATATACTTTGTTGCGAAGAAGTAATGTGAAAACTTAAGAGCAAATTTAAAAGACTATGAAACACATATGCACAAGGTTTGACACTGCGATAATAAATATATCACAGTTAAAGCAAAAATCAGATTTACAGGGATGGCTTTACTGTCACGTACGACAGGGAAAGCCTCTATGCGTGCCTGGCAGCAGGTGTTACACATAAAACTTTAAGCACGAACAAACAAGAAGTACTGAAAACCTGGAACTTTACTGTGCCAAACAGCATCCAAATAGAATTTCAACTCCTGCACGACTGTAAGTGGTTGTAAAGTTTGTGTCACTATAAACTGTTTACAGGCGTCACGCTCTCGCTGTACACGTGTTAGCCATCTCCCACAGTCACTATAAGGGGCTCTGCTTTGGTGAATAGAGGAGACAGAGCAGGATTTAATGCAAAATGTGCAGTGCAAACCATATTTGCTACTACCCAGACTTTCTCGGAAAGCTCAGGAGGGTGTCAAGATGAGCACTTAGGTGGTGTGGGTTTGGATAGAAGAAAAGGAGGCAGTTCAAGAGGCAGTAACCTTCCCAGGAAAAAAGGGAAACTAAGGCATACATTATTGTAAATGTAATTCCTTAGAAAGTGACTGCAGTGGATGGTGTTAACAGTAATGGCAAGAAATATGTAATTTAAAATATGTGCAAATTGGAGACTGGAGAGATGGCTCAGCGGTTAAGAACACTGGCTGGCTGTTTTTCCTCATGACCCAGGTTCAATTCTTAGCACCCACATGGCAGCTTACCACTGTCTGTAATTCCTGTTCCATCATGAGATCCAGCACTGTCACACAGACACACACCCAGTCAAATCACCAATGTACACAAAATAAAAAATAACATTTTATAAGGACCTTGACAGTCTGGCTCTCAAATTGTGAGCAGGGCTTTGCGGTCTATGAGAAGCAGTGAAGACTATGGTTGTGACCATCCTGGGTAGGATGGACTAGAGAATGACCTGAGATGTGGATGCTGAGTAGGAGGGTGCACAGTGGCTGAGGAAGAGCTGGACCAGAGAGGGAGGGTGGAGATAGAGAGGCATGAACTGGAGACACATATCAAAGGAACTGTCAATGGGATTCAGCGGAACTCAACAGACTGGAGAGAATGCAAGGGCAAACCCAGTGCTTTGAGGCCACAGGGCCCACACACACACACACACACACACACACAAGAGAGAGAGAGAGAGAGAGAGAGAGAGAGAGAGAGAGAGAGAGAGATGCAGATGCAGAATTTGAGAGGGACCCCTTAATGAGAACTCCAAGAAGATCCCAGGAAAGGATAAGCTCACATGCTACAGATATTGGGGGTGGGATTGCTAATCCTTGTTTATGGGGGAAGGATGAGTTACAAGAGGAGACAAGGCAACAGTGCTAGAGATGGTATGTGACAGCAACAAAAGGGTCTCAGCAAGAGGGACCCAGCAAGGAAAGGACTGGCTCATTTAACAGGCTGCTCCCACCAGCGTTCAAGCCTTGTCTCTACCACTTTCCTCAGTGCTGTGATAAAATCCCTGACCAAAGCCACTTAAGGAAAAAAGGGTGGTTTTTTTTCTTTTTAAAGATTTATTTATTTTATGTAAGTACACTATTGCTCTCTTCAGACACACCAGAAGAGGGTGTCAGATTCCATTACAGATGGTTGTGAGCCACCATGTGGTTGCTCATGACCTCTGGCAGAGCAGTCAGTGCTCTTAACCGCTGAGCCATCTCTCCAGCCCTGAAGAGTGGTTGCGGCAGGACTGCAGGAGCAGGTGGCTGCTGGTCACATGTGGTGTCTTCACTCAGGAAGCAGAGAGATGGGTGCTTGTGCTCAGCTGGCTGCTTTCTTTTTATGCAGCCGTGGGCCCCCCCAGGTCGGGTTGGTGCTGCCTACCGTTAGGGCTGGCCTTCGTACATCCGTCAGCCTAATCTAGGTGGCCTTCAAGCTGATTATAGACCCTGCCTAGAATCTAGATATCAACCATCATGCAGCTCATCGCAAAAATCCATTCTGTTTCTTAGCTTCATCCTAATGTAGAATGATATCTACCTGTGAGCTGTTTTAAGAATTAAAAGTGAAAATGTATGTATAATATCTAGTATGATAGTTGGCACGAGACACTCAAGGATGTAATTGATTACTTTTAAGAAAATGATAGAAAATAAGAGGAGAGAATGAAAAATTTTAAGAAAGTCTGAGCATCAAGGAATGATAAGAGGAACGGAGGATATACTGCAGATGTTTACTGGGCTTGGATCTCCTGTGTGTACCTCAGCTCTGAGCTGGTGGAGGCAGGAGAATCATTGGAGCTTACTAGCTTTCAGCCTCGCCAAGAAAAATATAAGCTCCAATTTCAGGAAGAGGCCCTGACTCAAAGGAATAGGGGAAAGTGACAGTGGAGGACATTGATGCCTGCTTCAGGCCTCTGAGAATGCACATGGGGGCAAATACCCTTGAATGCACCCTCAGGTGCATACACTCACATGAGTGTGAGCATGTGCGTGCACACACACACACACACACACACATACACACACTTTTTAAAAGGTCCTATCAAGAAAAGTAAAGATGGTAAAATAGTGGAACCAGTTTCTTGGTTCCTCAGAAATGTGGTTGAACTTAGCATGTGACCCAGCCAGCTACCTCTGGTTACATACCCAAAAACTGAAAGCAGAGAACAATTAGATATTATGTACATGTGTTCGTAGCAGCACTGTTAAAGTCCCCAAAAGATGCCAACAGCCTTTTCTAAGTGCCCAAACGGGTACATATTTATGGAAGGTCATACAAGTCTAAAAAGGATGGAGATTCTGGTGCATGCTACAACATTCGTGAAGCTGAAAGACATTATACTTCATAAAATAAGCCAGATCTGGAAGGACAAAGGTGTGTGACTCATGAGCATCGGGTACCTAAAGGTTCTCAAATTCACAGGATTGGAAAGGTGGAGTCACGGTTGTCAGTGGCGAAGAGAAAGAAAGCCTGGGTCTTTTGTTCAATCACAGTTTCCATTTGGTGAGCATGAAAGGGCTCTGGAAATGGGTGGTGTTGCTGACTGCACAGCGGTGTCGATGAATGCATTGCCACGGAGCTGTAGGCTGAAAAGGATTAACATGGCAAATCAGATATTTTTAATAATGATTAATAATCATTTTACCAGAGTAAGTTAAGATACACACAAATAAGATAAGCAATCTAAGACACTGTCGTTTACCAAATAAAATAGGTTGGAAAAGTCATCAAAAAACAAAAAAAAATACAGTTCACAGTGCTGCACTTGGTGGCTAATACCTGTAATCCAAGCAGCTGAGGGTGGAAACAGGAAAACGGGGGGGGGGGGGACTTAACTCAGGACAAATGAGGTCGGGACCAGCCTGAGCTACCTGAGACCCTGTCTCCAAAGAAAACAAAAAGAGCTTGCAAAAGTAGCTATGGAAAACATTGTTAAGACATAAAAAAATAAAATGTGTAATATAAATATAGCTATAAATATGACAATGAGACATCTATGCAGCTGCCATCTGGCTTAAACATGCAAAGTTGCTAGTAGTCTCAAGACCCCTCTGGTATATTTCTGGTGACATCCCTCTCCTCGCCAACTCTAGATTGCTATTCATCACCCCTAGTCATTTCTGCAATAACTAGGGGGGCCAAAGCAATATCCTGGATTCCCACGGGCACCATGAGACTCCCCCACGGCGGTGTACTTCCAATTATAGATATATGTATCACCCTCTCATGATTATTACAGTATTTAGGGGGATCCCAAACAATGCCCTGCTTCCCCCTGGTAACCATGAGATGCCCTCATGATGATGTGAGAGCGGCAGTAGCCAAAGCGTTTATCCCGATAAAGGAAATCTTTCCCTAAAATGACGTGCCGCAAAGTCTCTCTTGTCAGTGTTAGCATCTAAGCCAACTATTGCACAGTTGGTGGCTTCTTTTCACCTTCCACCTTTCCTGCCTTTGTGGCCTTTCCAGATATGACTGTCCCTAGAGTTTAAAAACCTGCTCTGTTGATTTCTGTACATAGCTGACACATTTAAGGCCTTTTATTGTGGTTAGAGATAAGCACGGATTCTTTCCAACTGTCTTAGTTTGGATTGATAAGGATTTGGGGGGGGGCTACTTTTGTAAACTCCATTTCTCCTTTTTACATATATAGTGGTTACTTTTATTACTTTTTATAATCTTTTATATTAATTCGTGAAAAATGTTAGTAGAATGTAGACATAGTTGGCTCTTTATGAAGTCTAAAATTAAACATGATCCCCTTCTTCCAAATAAACAAACAAACAACTGAAGAGTAGTGGAAATGCCACCTCCTAAGACCACAGTCTTTTCTTCTCAGGGTTTTCCAACTAGGCATTGTTGGTGTAGATCTAAACTTACAGCTGACCTGTGGCTTCTTGGGGCTGTTTCTCTCCCCTCCCCACCCCACCCCCCAAAATCTATGGAGACAGCTCTCAGTGCACACCACTACACACAGGCTATTGTTTCCAGTCTGAGTTCTCACACAAAAGATGTTAGCCTTTGCGCCCACACCAAACATAGTGTCTTTTGTGGGATCTCGAGTGCAGCCAGAAAGGGAAAAGGAGTCTTTTAGTCTGGTCTTTTGCTTTCAGTGGGCCGAGCCCTGGTCTCTCCCCTCCTTGCACTGCCATTCATATCAGCATTTGAGCTCTTTCCGACCACATTAGCCTCCGGGTCAGCTCAGATTCTTCGGGTTCCCTATTCTGCGTTCTGTGTCACTTATATCGTGGGGACCATCCACCAGAGAAACCCGCTACTCAGACGTGGGTTAAAGCCAATAGAAAGACTTCTAGACTAGCAGAACCTCCAAAACGAGTGTTAATGTAGGGTCTAGAGGATCTCTTATTCTAAACAGCTTTCTTACGTTTCATGATTGCTTAGGACTCAAATAAAATCCTCGCGTTCTGTTTGGTCCTGTTTGTAGGTCAAGCGATCAATGCCTCAGACAGACAAGCAAGTATGCATCCCACCGGAGCTGCCGGAATTGCTGAAGCAGTTTACCAAAGCTGCCATTCGGACCCAGCCTCCTGATCTCATACAGTGGGCGGCCGAGTAAGTTGTTTCTCTCAGAGGGCAGATATTAAGAAAGAGGGTTTGTGGGAAACCGAGGAGGTTGGCAAGCCTACAGTCAGGCAGTGCAGGCAGGTTAGTAGAAACTGAGTCTTTAAAATCCACACACAAATGTATCCACACGCAAGAGCCCTTCCCTAAACTAGCCAGATTGAGTAGTAACATGAGAACAGTAGGCCAAGGGTCCTGGGGCAAATAGAATCAGTTAGCTTACCATGTCAGCTAGCACATGCCCGCCCAACCCATCCCTGCATCCCATCTGCTTTCCTGGTTGGAAGGAGTTTAGGAATCTGGCTGGCAGCTCCGCTCGCCTTTCCCCGGTTTACACCTGCAGCTTGTTTTCCTTCTCACCGCTAGATGGCAGCAGTACACCTATTGGATCGGAGCGCGATCCCGCGGGGAGGAGGCGGTGGGATCTCTCCAAGCTGGTTTCCCCTGATTAATGAAACACCTTCCTTCATGGCTGTGGAAACACATACTTGGGCAAGACTAAAGACACTTTGCACCCAGTCTTTGGGGAGAAAATTCTTTTTTAATTGATTTTTTAAAAAATTGATCTTTCCCCGTCTGCATGAAGATGTCCAAGGTCACATGGCTTTCTGGGAACGGTTGTAGAGCTGAGGAGGTCAAGTCGCTCTATGGTGTGCTTGTAGCACACTGGCTTCTTGAAGAGCCCCTAGAGGCTGCTCGGTGGGTGAGCTTGCACAACAGGGGCGGACTTCACCGCAGCGGCTTTACATAGAAAGCCTCTCAACTATGAAATTGTTTCTTAGACACACGTGCCTGCTGGAAAGTGGACAGCCTGGCTTGGTGCAGGGGGTTGGGAGCTAACAAGACCTTACTGGGGCCTTTTCTAGATGTTTTTATTGCTGGATGATTACTTCCTTAGCGGTGTCTCTGTGAGAAGATACCTCAGACTGTAGAGGGGAGGGGCTAAGGAAAGAGAACCTCCAGCAGGTGGTGGAGACATCTAGGCTGAGCCAGAAGGAAGCTTTTTAGAATGGAAGGAAAGTAATGCAGTCTAGAGTTGCTTTGCCTAGTCATGAATCCTGTGTCGTTTTCTATCTTGAATTGTGTGCATTACCTCTAAGATCGGACTTTAACGTCAGAAGGCTAATTTCTTTTGGCATAGTCGGACAGATTTTGTTTTATGCCATATGATTGCTTCAAACCGCATTTTAATGTCCTTGTGCTGCTGCATTATCGCAAGAAAAGTGACATTTCTCGATATTGTCCCTGACATTTATGGAGGGAAACTTTTCCACCGTGGTAACCTGCTTGCTCCGTATTGTATGATGTGCTATAAATTTTTTAGACATCCGTGCAAGATCAGTTTGTACTTCAACAGCAGTGAGAAAGAGCATGACTTAAGAACATTCTCTATCCAGTTTAGACATCAAAGGCACTTACCGGATCGCTTTCTGTGGCTTACAATCTTGTGTTCTAGCAGATGGAACACCACCGAGTATCTCCAAGATAAAATAGGTTTTTAGTTCATAACATGCAAGAATTTCCTCCCCTATGTCCCAACAAAGAAGAAGCCAGCTCCCCACCATCAGCAGGGCCTATACTGATTTGTCCTGAAGCAAGCATGAGACAGCTAAAACTGTAACCACAGAATCATTCACTTGCAAATACAATGCAAAGATACGGAGGAATGAATCCATGGTTGTGGCTACATTCTCTAACCAACTATACTAACAACTCCAAAGCTACTTGGAGAGTGCCACATATCCACCCAGGCACTTCTCTGTGATGGGATGCTGTAGTATTGCTGTCCCGGCTTTAAATCCCCTCCCCCACCCAATCTGATTGTAAGGTCAGGCCACATCCCAGTCCGGGTGCTCCACTGTACCACTCTCACCAGACACCGGTCTGTCTACAGAGATGGCTCATGTACAGGGTCAAAAGTGACAAAGTCTTTCTACAGCCGCTCCCACTGAGGACCTCTAGCCACAGACTGGAAGTTGTGTGGTCTGATTCCCATCTCTTTAGTTCTGTTTGCTTTGTGTCTCAGAAAAGGGCAGTAGTTAGCGCTGTCATGTAGACTGACCCTAAAATGGGCTTCTGTAAAACACCCCACCCCGCCCCGTTTTATACTACCTGGTGATGGAGGGGCAGAAGTCGGTGGTTCATGAATAAGACTTTGGGTGTAGACACCCTGGCGTCATATTGCTCATGCCCACTCCCTGTGGCAGTCAGCTTCTTTCCATATCACTCCAATCTTGACATGGGGTTTGACCTATCTTTCACATCACCCCCAAACAGAGTCCACCCCACGAGGCAGTAGCACACAGCAGGCGTATCTAACTGAAAATTCTGAGGGATGAAAGAACAGGACTGCTTCATAGACACCATATCAACTTATGCCGTCACCATATCAACTTATGCCGTCCCCTTCCTTGCCATGCCTCTTCTCCTGGGCCTTCCTGAGGGCCTTGCCAGCCTTTCTTCCCCTTGCTCAAGCCCCACACAGGCCTCACTACCTCAAGCCAGAAACCCTTTCCCACTCCCCCAGGAACCGTTCTATCTGCACGAATCTTCATATAATCACGGTATTCATGCCTAACAGATCCGCAAGAATGGATATTCTATGCATATCCTAGGATCTCTCTGTCTATGAAAATAAAACACCAGGGCTGGAGAGATGGCTCAGTGGTTAAGAGGACTCACTGCTCTTCCAGAGGTCCTGAGTTCAATTCACAGCAACCACACAGTGGCTCACAACCATCTGTATTGGGATCTGATGCCCTCTTCTGGTGTGTCTGAAGGCAGCTACAGTGTATTCATATACATAAAATAAATAAATACATCTAAAAGAAAAGACTAAGAAGGGAAGGGGGTGGGGATGCGATTCATTGGCTGTTTATTATTCTTAGAGAAAAATAAAACCTTTTTATACCCTGAGCACTCTTCATTCCTTAAAGTGGAAATAACACAATCAAACTTTCCCCATTTGCAATAAAATCAAACACAGCTAAATACTATCTTTTATCTACTCAGCCAGAAAAAAAAAAAGTAAATTTATAAGTATCTAGAGGCCACTAAAACCTGGGAACCTCCTCTATCCCCCACCCCTTCTCTTGTAGATATTTCGGGGCCATGTCCCGTGGAGAGATTCCTCCAGTGAGAGAGAGGTCTGAACAAATCCCTTTGTCCAACTGGGCTGAGCTGACACCTGAGCTGCTGAAAGTCCTGCATTCTCGGGTAAGGAGCTCTAGGGATGCTGCGGAAACTGAGTGGTTACATCAGGGCCATCTGAATGCCCGCCAAGCAGCTGGCCGTTAGCACTGCCCCCAAAAGCTTATTAAGTCCTGGCCTCAAAGAGACTTGTCCTTCAGAGAAATGGGAATTAGTGTGGAAGAGACTGGATCCTTGAGCTGTCCTGGGGTCATCACAGATCCCCCGCCCCATCCCCCAGATGTCAGAGGATATACAGGGGCTCAGTGTAATCCATACCACCTGTCTTAAAGGGTATCGGCATCACGCTAACAGAGCCAGACCATGAGAGGTCTACCGCAGGCTGGTGTAAAACCAGCACACCCTTCTTGGAAAACCCTCCACACATTATCACAGGAGTTAGCCCGTGAACGGGAAAAAATGGACTGGCTTGAGAAAATTCTGTGCTTTGGCCAGTTGTTGGGATACAGTTGAGCGGCATGGTGCCCCACATTAGGATAGAGGATAGGGGAGACTTGGGTAATTCGGGGCACACTCAACCTTGGGTTCAGAGGCCCTGGCAATGTGCTGGAACCTTAATGAGGTACCCGCATCCTGGCTGCATCCTTAGCTAAGGGGAATCCGTCACTTCCCTTTGCTCTTTAGATGCCAAGACTTCTGTGGAGTGAACCCAGCAAAGCTCTCAAGGTCCTGGAACCAAACAATGTTAGATACCTATCCTAAACCCCAGGATCAGCCATAGGGTGTCACATGTCACTGATGCAGAGACAGGAGGGACACACATGAGATTCAATACAGAGAACTATGTGTACTCTAGGAGAGATGTCTCAGCCTGCCTCTAATGTCCCATCTGCCTTCCAGGGCCAACCTAAGAACAAAATTAGAGAGCATAAAGGCATCATAAGAAATGAAATGGACTCTACATGGGTCTCTCTACCATAATTCTGACATCTGGAGTTTAAAAATATTAAACTACATCACAGCATCACAAAGACAATTGTCAAACGGGATTCTCTGCCTCTCTCTAGCTCCCAGTTCCCCTCCTTGTGCTGGGAGAACTCAGAGCATCTTGCTTGGGGGTCCTCATGTGTGTTTTGCGTGTTCCCTGTCCCGAAGGTTGCTGGCAGACTGATCATCCACGCAGATGAGCTGGCCCAGATGTGGAAGGTGCTGAATCTCCCTACGGACCTGTTTAACAGTGTGATGAACGTGGGTCGCTTCACAGAGGAGATCGAGTGGCTGAAGTTTTTAGCCCTTGCTTGTAGCTCTCTTGGAGTTGTAAGTGAGCTTTCTTGTGTTGTGTGACAGAGGATAGAGGGCGGTGGGTGGCTCAGAGGTAGACAGAGACTGGGTGGGGTGGGGTGGGGAGGGGCTCCAGATCCAGTTCTTAGTATACCAAAACGAAACTTTGAAATGCCCCACCATTTTTCTCTGGGCCTGGAAGGACAATCTATCTGCACCCATTCAGATGATAAAAGCAAAGCCAAGCCAAGCCAAGCAAACAAACCCCTGCCTTTCATGCCTCCTTCTGCTCTCTAAATGAAGGTCATTTCCAGGTTCAGCAATCAGAAGCAAGAACTGGTAGAAGGAGGGATGGCTATTATCAGGTTCTGCCAAAAGCTGGCCAATTTGGCTTTGGATTGTTTGTGACTTACAGCCATTGCCCTCAAATTAATTTTCACTCTGCCTTGCCACGTCATTGATGACCTGAAGCTGTGGGATAAGATTTGTTTACTTGTGGGGTCTAGATACCTAGAAGCCAGATTGGTAGAGAAGGTACCACCAGGGGTGTTCAGCCTCATCGAAACCCACTGGTAGCCTTGAGTGGGTATGTGCCTCAGAAAAAAGAGAGCAAAATTATCTTTTCAAACAATGTTAAAGGAACAGGAGAAGAAGGAGAGACTTTAAAAATAAGAATCACGAAGAAAGTAAGCTCGTCTGAGTTCAGGCCTTTCTCAAATGTGACATGCTTGAAAATTGGAAAAGCCACTTTCCTGCTTTGAAGGAAGGTTGCTGAAATCGGCTTTTATGTGCATTTAACACTGAGGTTATCATCTAAGTGGACTCCCTCTTAGTCACTGGTAATGAATGGAAATGGATCAGCCACATCTTTGGAAAGTGAGTTGTTACTAATTGCTAAAGCCTTGGAATTCACTGACAAGCCAACAAAGGAACTCACTGCCTCTGCTCAGGCCAACAGGGCTGGAAAAGTAACTTGTGTCACACGGCGCAGCCAAAGCACGATCTTGGTCTTTCTTTTCAAATATCTTTGGAATGTGTACTTGGCATTTTTGTTTCTGTGTAAATTTAGCAGAAATATTGTAATCCAAAGTTTCCCATGGGTTTCCCCTGCAATTGGCATTATAATCATTTCTCCAGAGAGAAGGAAAGAGGAGACTATTTATGGTTGGGGTTTTTTTTTTCCATTTTCTTTCATAAAAACATTATACACTGTTCTCCAAGGAGGAGAGGCAAACATAGCAGGGCAAATGAGCTGTCAACCAGGATTGACATTTGCGGGGGGGGGGGGAGCCTTAAGGATTGAAAGAAATCATGAAATCACAAAAGATACTCTGAGACTCTCTCTCTCTCTCTCTCTCTCTCTCTCTCTCTCTCTCTCTCTCTCTCTCTCTCGTGTGTGTGTGTGTGTGTGTGTGTGTGTGTGTGCGCGCGCGCGCGTGTGGGTGCATCTTGTAATTTAATCTATAGTTAATTCTGACCTTGATCTACCTCATCTTCAAAGGTAGAGTAGGGAAATAATGAGATTTGATCCAGTCTTAGAGCTTAGATCGGTGCAGCAATGGAAACCACCTCCAGGCAAACCCTGCCTCGGGTTTCATGTTCATCCTTCCCCCAAGGTGGCATCTGACTGTTTTAGGACAGGGCTGAGATGGAGGAATCGGGTGTCCTTGGGACCCGGTAATATTCACTGGGTTGCTACTGTCTGGACACTCACTGCTTGTAGCCTAAGCTTTTGCATCTCTCGGATGGATCAAAGCGTCATAATGCTCCCACTGGCTCACCGCAGGTCTCCCTGGTGCTGGCCCTTTGACATTTTCTGTGCATTGTCCTCCCTGTCCCCTTGACTTTGGTCCACTTCCTAGCCTCTCACCACTGTGCAAATGTCTGAGTCATCATCTTGTCCCCATAGCTCGAAGTGGCCTGGGTGACTTTGCAAAGCCACATTCCGACTCCTTTTCTGTTTGTACATCCTGTACCTGGCAGGCTTTCTCTGATGTGCCTGCCTCCCAAACTGGGAGGCAGGACCTCTTTCTTCATCTCTTCTAAAATGAGGAAGTTGGATCAAGTCTTCTATAAAGTCCTTCACCTCTACCAAGCTGTCATTCTCTCCTACTTATCTGCTTCCATCAAAACAGCCTTATGCCCACATCATTCCGTCAAAGAATACCCAGGGCAAGCTCATCCTGGAAGTATAGTCTGTGTACTAAAAGCTGCGGGTGGATGAAGGAGCCAGTGCCTACTCCAGCTTGTGTCATACGGGAGCTTAATCGTGGGGCAGGTCAGTGCTGTAACCAGACAGCTTGCCTTAACTGAACTCATATATTTAAATCCTAAGTCCCAAAGAGATGGTAGTATGAGTGTGACCTTCTGTCACGAGAGTACAATCCTCAGGCATGGGGACTAAGGAGTCTTATAAACGGGGGTTGAAGGAGGCTGTTTGCCCTTCCCACCGTGTGAGAAGACATTGAGATATGCTGTGGAAAAATAGGCCATTGTCAGCCCTTGATCTTGAACTTCGCTTTCAGAACTGTGAGCAATGGGTTTCTGATTTGTATTGAACCTTCTGAGTCTAATACATGTGATTATAGAAGCAAAAGCAAATTCAGTCAAGGTATCACCATGTGGAGAGGGCTTGCGTTCCATGTAACCCATACACCCTTGTAGACCAGTCTAGTAGACGCTTTTCCTTGTTTTGCAAGCAAGCTATGGTCTTTTACGGAAAAGTAGGTTTTGCTCCTGTTAGAAGAGTCTTCTGACCTCATAGGCACATACACACAGATATACATAGACAATAGCTGAAAATGAAATAAAATATTTTTTCTAATTATGTGGACATTAGAATCTAAAGGCTTGTATGAATAATCACTAACTATTTAAGGTCAAATGTACGTTATGGGCTGCAAGGGCTGTGTTATCAACTTACTACACGCTAGGTGGTTTACACAACAGATTCATACTGTCTAACAGCTCTGGAGGCCAGAGTTGAGGCCGCCTCTGCTGACGTAGGAGGGGCTTCCTTCTGTGTCAGCCTAAGTCCGTACAGCTTAGGTCTCCTTCTTGCCATACTCTGCCCATGAGGCATGCTGTCCTAATCATTCCATTGCGACTTAATTAGCTTTTGTACTGCTTATGCTGAGTGACATTTTGATTTGGTTTGGTTTTCTGACAGGATGGCCTTGAACTGTCCAGCCTCCTGCCTCAGCTTCCTGAATGCTGCAATCGCAGGTGTGCACCATTTCATTCATTCCTATTAAGTCTTTAAGTCTCAGTCTCAGATTCTAGGACTTAGGACTGTTGTGCCAGGAACAACACCAAAGGACCACCAAGGAGCCAATTCCAGTGCAATCGCATTAGGGTCTCTTTATTACAAGTTCCAGCTTGGGCTTTGTGCCAACCCTGACGCAGGCCGGGAAGGCAGAGCCCCAAGCCTAGTTTCAGGCAAGCATTTATAGAGACAAACAAGCAAGCAAGGGGGTTTCTAGCCTGGCACACATTTGATTGGAGGCCATTTTATGGCCTTTAACATAATTGGCTGGTGCTGGGAGCCAAACCATAAATTTAACTTCTGCTTTTCTCTTGATTGGTAGTTGTTAGGAAGCCAGGAGCAGGCTTGTAACCTGGAGGTGCAGATTTGTTAGGGAGTAACCTGGAAACTGGTGCTAGGTGCCAGTGTGTTAATTCTAGTTCAACCTTAGGTCAGGTTCTCTAAGATGGAGTATGAACCCAAAAGATCTGGTCTCTCAGGACTTCAACCCTGAGGGGAGGACAGTTCATCCTATAACAGCACCCTAAGAAGAGGACAGCATAATGAAGTAGGCGGTAGAAATACTTTAGAGAAGTAGGAAATGCTGTGGGCAAAATTAGGCAGCTCAGCACACACACTTATGCTTGCAAATATCCTCCAAACCACTTCTGTGTTGATCTATCACATACTTAGGCCTTCCCCTCCCACCAACACTCTCAAATGCACACACACACACACACACACACACACACACACCCCTATAATGTTTGTTTTCCTGGAGCTCCAGAAAACTGGCCTGTTAAAAAAACCACAAACTTCATTTTTTTGTTGTTGTTGTTGTTGTTTTTCATCTCATGGCTTACCATTTTTAAACAATTGTACATTGAAGGTCCTATTTCAGAAAATGTTTCTTAAATGGAAATAAAGTTTAAATACGAATTCAAAATGAATAGTAATTCATTAGGGCAAAAGACATTTAAAATCACTGCCATTCAGTAAAACGGCCTCTAAGAAGATGAGCTAAATTTATTCACATCCTCTTAGGCCTCTCAGTAAAAAAGGACCATGTAGACCGTCATCATATCCAAGGAGCAGATGGCAGTTGAATGTCCACAAAGTTGCCAATGAAGGGGACTTCCCTGGCTAGTCACATGAGGACATAGAGCAGCAGCTTAATTACCCCAGCATACTTAGCTCTCTCTACTCAAGACTAATTCTTGACTGACCCCTGGAGGGTGTGTAAGTCTTTTTTTTTTTTTCTGATGCTGTGATAAAACTCTAACCAAAGTCAATTTGGGGAGGAAAAGATCCATATCACCTTTTATACTTCCATGTCACAGTTCGTCATTGAGAGAAGTAAAGGCAGGCGCTCAAACAGAAACCATGGAGGAATGCTGCTAACTTGATAGCTTTTGCTAATAGCTTTCTTATACAGTCCAGGCCCCTCCCCACCTAAGTAAGGATAGTGCCACCCACAGTGGGCTAGGCCCGCCTACATCAGTTAGTCATAAAGATAGACATGCCCACAGGCCAATCTGATCGAGACAATGTTTCTAATGAGGTTTCCCCTTCCAGGTAGCGCTAGGTTGTGTGAAGTTGACAAGAAGAACTAACCAGAACAGTGAGATAGATAGAGAGAGAGAGAGAGAGAGAGAGAGAGAGAGAGAGAGAGAGAGAGAGAGAGAGAGAGAGAGAGAGAGAGAGATTAGATGATTTTACTTATGTGGATCCCCATGAAGAAACTTTTTTTTTATCTTAGGAGACTCCGTCTCTCTAGAGACAGCATACTTCTCTTAACTCTTCTTCCCTCTTGTGGTTTTGCCTCAAGGATAAGAAAAATTCTAATTTCTTTTCTTTTTTTTTCATTTACTTACCATGCTTGTATGTGTGCATGTGCACAGAGTCAAAGAACAGTTTTCAGGAATTGGTTCTCTTTTAATATAGGAAAAACTGGGAATAATAAGTTGATGTTAAGAAGGATCTACTAAACTTGCTTAGGGAATACTAAGTTACCCAGAACAGAGTTAGTTAAAGGAGGGCTCTGGTTCTCTGGTCGGGGAAAGTACACTTGTGCCAGGCAGGCAGAGTGGACCCTGGCTAACAGATACCCAGGGACAGCAGCCTGTTCTGTCTGGAGATGTCTATAATAAGATTTTACATTGTAAATCTCCCTATTCTTCAAACATAACTAAAACATGGGACATGTTTCATTACTCACCATGTAACTCGGGGCCATGAAACTACGTAAGCTGATGGAGATTTCTGGGGAGCTCTGTTCTGTGCGTTAACCAGGACTATACTTGTGCTAAGATTAAAAGTTGTTTCCTGTATTAGTCTCTCCGTCCTCTGAGAGATCTCCCACTGGAAAGGGGTGTTAATTCTGCAACCCTTTCAACATGTGGTTCCAGAGACTAAATCTAGGGTCATCAGGCTTGTGCCTGGCACCTTTTCTCACTGAGCCATCTTATTGGTCCAAGATAGTGCTAATTTTGTAGGGTGAAAAATCAGTTCTCCTTTGAAGAGGTTACTCTAATTAAACTTAACAAACATCTTAACGTGTTTAGCAGTTTATAAATTGAATTTCCTCCAGGAGAGAAGGGGACTATCATTGGCCAGTATGTTTAGAATGAATTGATTGACGTATGCTAAGCTCTTGGGCCCTTCTCACTCCTAAGAGATAATTTTGTGGGTTTTTTTTTCCTTGAGTCTAAACTGATCTCCGGGAATCTGGCCTGGAAGGGTGACTTTCTCCTTTCTTTTGTCTTACGGTTTTCTAGACCATTGCCAAAACTCTCAAGATAGTGTGTGAAGTTTTATCCTCTGACCATGATGGAGGACCACCCCGCATTCCTTTCAGCACCTTCCAGTTTCTGTACACGTATATCGCTGAAGTGGATGGGGAAATCTCTTCATCCCATGTTAGCAGGATGTTAAACTACATTGAACAGGAAGTGTGAGTAACCTCGCGGATGGGAAGCAATGGTGCACTGGGCTGTGGATCTAGGTGGTCCAGAGTGAGGCTGCTGCCGACAGTCCCTGTCAGACAATAGCTTCATCTACTTTTTTTTTTTTTTTTACTTCTATAATGATGTGAAAGCATTTGGGTTCAGTAGAAGCTAAATTTCAAATTTTTTGAACCTCTATACAATTTCCTGGGCTAGCAATATTTGCAGTTTAGTAACCTACCCTGATGCTGACAGATGCTGCGTGTCAGAGCTCTCAACCAGCCTCTTTATCACCAGGCAAACAATACTCTATATAGTGTACTGTGTGGCTGAGCTGGCATGGCCCAAATAGGTTGAATGTATTAAGTACATTGTTGACAGGATATTTTCTTTACAAAAAAATTCTTTAAATTAAAAGATTTATTAGTTTTTTTAATGATGATGTAGGTAATGCACTCATGAGTGCAGGTGCCCTTGGAGGCCAAAGATGCCACACCCCCTCCCGAAGCTGGTGGTTATGAGCCAACCAACATGGGTGCTAGGAATTGAATTCAGACCCTCTGCAAGAGCAATGTGCACCCTGAACACCTCCCCCAAGCCATCTCTTTAGCCCCTCAACATGGTATTTTCCTAAACAATTCTACCAACTGAGGACCGAATGCTCAAATATATGAGTCTCTGGGGGCCCTTCTCATTCAAAACACCATAGATAGAGAGAACCATCTGCACAAAGTTGACCTCTGACCTGCACACATACACTACACACACACTAGAATAACAATTTTTTATTTTATTTTTCAAAAAGGTTTCAAGCCGGGCAGTGGTGGCACACGCCTTTAATCCCAGCACTTGGGAGGCAGAGGCAGGTGGTTCTCTTAGTTCAAGGCCAGCCTGGTCTACAGAGTGAGTTCCAGGACAGCCAGAGCTACACAGAGAAACCCTGTCTCGAAAAAACAAAAACAAATACAAAAAAAGAGGTTTCTTTGGGATAGGAGGAGTGAAATTAACTTGGTGTGATACACACATATATGAATATATAATGTATATTTTAAGTTGATTGTTAACCAAACTAATTCCAGATATCTGTTTTTCCAAACAGAATTGGTCCTGATGGCTTAATCAAGGTGAATGACTTTACTCAAAACCCTAGGGTTCGGCTGGAATAAAAGCACAATTTTGGCAATTTTAAAGGAAGATACAGAGGTGGCTGTACTTCAGAATAGCTGAACACCATGCACCATCTAAAGTCAATTTTCTTTTACGACTGGTACAACTAATAAACAATTAGCCAGGAGCATGTGGAATTCGTATGTAAAACAGTTGGGACAAGACACTTGCACATGGAGCAAAGGTGGCCGGCAAAGCTTGGTTTCAGTACACATGTGTGGAGTCAAAACCAGGCTGGATTTCAAATTCGGAATGCGGGCTGGCAGGTGACGAGGCTTGGTGATTGTTGGGTGTGGTTTACAGGAGAATCACGGCCCTCGGGCTTTCACTCGTCCGCTGCACTTTTCGTCTGTACCGTGTTCATCCTTATTTATTATCGACTTTTATTGAGGTATAGGTTGCCAGATATAAGTCAAATGGAATTTGACTCTCAGATAAATAACAAAAATTCGCACGGTTGCTTAGTTGATCTCATTAAAGTGGGCATCCTAGGTGGAAACTAGGAGGCTTCCAGGCATTCGTAGCTAAATCGTATCTGAGTTCTTCCCTTAGAAAGCTCCAGGCTAACACCAGGGTATGAATGTAAGTTGCTTTAAGGAACCCTGAGAAGGATGAATAGGATGGTTCAGAAATTAATATTTCAAAAGAGCCATTTCGGGGCTGGTGAGATGGCTCAGTGGGTAAGAGCACCCGACTGCTCTTCCGAAGGTCCAAAGTTCAAGTCCCAGCAACCACATAGTGGCTCACAACCATCCGTAACGAGATCTGGCGCCCTCTTCTGGAGTGTCTGAAGACAGCTACAGTGTACTTATATATAATAAAAATAAATAAATCTTTAAAAAAAAAGAGCCATTTCAATAGATTCTTGTGAAACATTATGCATGTGATATATTCCTTCAATGAACATCCTCTCCCTATAGAGAGCAAGACCTCCTGACAAACTCTTTTTTTTTGGTTTTTCGAGACAGGGTTTCTCTGTGTAGCCCTGGCTGTCCTGGAGCTCACTTTGTAGACCAGGCTGGCCTCGAACTCAGAAATCCGCCTGCCTTTGCCTCCCGAGTGCTGGGATTAAAGGCGTGCACCACCACGCCCGGCTTCTGACAAACTCTTAAGGGAGTTTCTTCATCGAAGGAAATAGAAAATGAATAGGCTGCAATTATTAGAGTATGTGAACGTGTGTGCATGTGTGTCTGTGTGTGTGTGTGTGTACACGTGCGTGCATTGTGTAGGCCAGAGGATGTCCCAATTGAATCTTCCTCATTCTCTCTCCAGCTCTTTATTTGCTTTGTGTCTGTTCTTTTCCCTTTTCTGTTTTAAAGCAGGGTCTCCCTTTGTCTTACTGACCCACCAGGAACACTATGTAGATGGCACTAGCTTGAACTTACACAGAACCTCCTGCCTTCTGAGTGCTGGGATCTCCAAACAACTGCCTATTTCTGCACAGCCCCAACACCCTTTTTGCCCACTCCATCCCCTATCCCATAACCCCAATCCTATATTGGTGGCTGGCCTTTTAAAAGAGAATATTTTTATCAATTAGAGAATATCCATCCTCCCCCTGTTCCTTTCAGATTCACCTCCAGTCTGCCCACCCATCCCAATTTGGTGTCCTTTGCTTGCTCGCTTGCTCACTCGCTCGCTCGTTTGCTTGCTTGAATAAACCAGAGTACAAACTGTGCTAGTCCTGCGTCCTGAGGATCTGAGCTCAGATTCACATGCTCACAGATTCACATGCGCTTCATCCTGACTTATTTCCTTAGCCTCCTGATTATTGTTCTCAAGATCAAGTGAGCCACGTTAGTTTGTATCCATATATATCTCTACATAAACTAGGGAGAAATGTATCTGGTAGCGTTTAAGGTAAAGGAAGATTGGTGCAAAGTCATTACGGGTCCTTCCTTTCTCCCAGAGCAGAAATGCTCACCCGTGTACTTGCAGGGGGTGGGAAGACAGTGGCCACACAACTACTAAGCCTGCTTGCCTTCCAGACCAAAAGTCAAAGTAACAGTTACGTTCATAAAGAGAAAAGGGCCTTTTTACACTTGGGGAAACTGACTGAAAACAGAAACTGAGTTTTGGTAGCCTTGAGCATGATCCTAGACTGAAATTAAAGTGTGTGGATTAGTATACAGACAAGAAGTTACTGATGGCGCTGTTGGCATCAGTTGAGACAAAGTGATTGAACATCATTGTTGCATTGTTGCTCTTTAAAAAAAAAAAAAAAAAAAAGTGTGCACAGCCAAACAGTGGATGGAGCCTGGGCACTCTTTTTTTTTTTTTTTTTTTTCTGGTTTTTTGAGACAGGGTTTCTCTGTGTATCCCTGGCTGTCCTGGAACTCACTTTGTAGACCAGGCTGGCCTCGAACTCAGAAATCTGCCTGCCTCTGCCTCCCGAGTGCTGGGATTAAAGGCGTGCACCACCACGCCCAGCTGCCTGGGCACTCTTATGGAAGAGTAGGAAGAAGGATTACAGCCCTTAAGGGGATAGGAACTCTATAGGAAGACCAACAGAGTCAACTAACCTGGACTCTTAAGGCTCTCAGAGTCTGAACCACAAACCAAACAGCATACATATACATGGGCTGGCCCTAGGCCTCCCTACACATACGTAGCAGATGTGCAGCTTGGTCTTTATGTGGGTCCTGAACAACTGGAGGTGGGGGCTATCCCAAAAGCTGTTGCCTGTATGTGGGATATGTTCTACCTGGGCTGCCTTGTCTGGCCTCAGTGGGAGAGGAAGTGCCTAGCCTCACAGAGACTTGAAGTGCCAGGGTGGGGGAAATACCCCAGGTGCCCCCACCCTCTCAGAGGAGAAAGGGAGAGGGGAGAAGGAAAGGATTGTGGGAGGGGTGACCGGGAGGGGAGCAGGGAGCTAGACATAAAGTGAATAATTTAAAAAGTTAAAATTTAAAATGTGTATGTGGGGCGTGTGTGTGTGTGATGATAGGTGTGTGTGTGTGTGTGTGTGTGTGTGTGTGATGATAGGTGTGTGTGTGTGTGTGTGTGTGGTGTGTGATAGGGGACAACCTGGGGTGTCCGTCTTGCCTTTCACCTGGTTTTGTTACAGTCTAGGGTTTTTTATGAGGTTTGCTTTCTCTGCCAGTTAAATAAACAGGAAAGTTTCAAGTGCAACAAAGAAATCTCCAACACTTGCTAACAGTAACAAAATCAGCAGCTGAGTGGCTTCTCCAAAGTTGAGGAAACACACTTAGCAAGCTATCGGAAAGACTGCTAATCAGAGGGCAAACTGGGGAAACTGAAACCTAGCTTCTCCCTTAAGGCTAGAGTTTGGTTTTCGGGTTGTTGTTGTTTTGTTTTGCTTTTGCTTGTTTTGGGTTTTGAAGTCTTTGAAGGGTCTTTCTCTGCTAACTGAGAGTTGGTCAGCTGAGAGAAAGCAAGGATGGCTTATTGGCCCACAACTGTTATGTAGACGTATCCTGATCCCACCTTGAACTTGAGTCAGTCTATCAGCAGGGGTCTATTGGCAGAAGAAGATGCCCACAAGGCCTTTCTTTTAAGATGCCAGGCTTTTGTCTCAGCTCCCAGGGTGAGAAAGAATCATATTAGTCATGGCTCCTGTCCTTTTTGGCCTGTCAGGGAATCTGTCTTAACTCCTGGCCCCTCCCTCTGTTTGAAATGGGGAGTCTCGAGCTGGGCGTGGTGGCACACGCCTTTAATCCCAGCACTTGGGAGGCAGAGGCAGGCGGATTTCTGAGTTCGAGGCCAGCCTGGTCTACAGAGTGAGTTCCAGGACAGCCAGGACTACACAGAGAAACCCTGTCTCGAAAAACCAAAAAAAAAAAAAAAAAAAAGAAATGGGGAGTCTCTTGTTTGCTGCCAGGCTACCTGACCCACGAGAGTTTCCTGTCATGTCCTGCCCCTGACTCTCTGTAGAAACCCTGGGATTACAAATGTATGCGGCCCCATCTAGCTTTCTGTGGATTCTAGGTATTCATATTCAGGCCTTCACCCTTGCGAGGCAGAAGATGGCTTACCCACTGAGCTGTCTCCCTAACGCTAGCTGTTCACTTTCTCAGATAACATTTGGTATCTACCATTTCCCTCCTAGCCTTTATTTATTTTGCTAAACCAACAATACTCACCAGAATCATGTCCTCCAACAAATCTGATTCAGTCACCATTAGCATTCACCCCAAGGGGCAATACAGCTCTGGCCTCCAGTGCTAGGCCATATGTATTAGTCACTTTCCTGTTGCTATAATAAAACACCGTGCCCAAAAGCAACTTAAGGAAGTGGGTCCCCACTGATGTCCTTCTAGCAAAGTTGCACCCCATCCCATTTCCCCAAATTTCCCCAAACAGGACCACCAACTGGGGCCTGTGAACAGATACTGGGGACCAAGATTCACCTTTCATTCTCCAACTTGCTTATCTCAAGTATTGGGTCACAATGATATTTGAATACAATAATAATAATAACATAATTATTCAGCATTTACCACATACATAAGCCTATAGGAAACACTTTTAAATACAATTTCATTTTTTTTCTTTGAATCGAACTGTACAAACTCTGTGCAGTATCCAGTGTTATAGATGAAGAAACTGTCTTAGAACAAAGAGGTTTTTTTTTTCCCCCCAAGGTCATGGAAAACAGATTTGAATCTAGGTCCATGTGACTTTTAAACTGTGCTGTCTTTCTCATATGCTCAGTGACAGGTGACCTATAGGACACCCTATCCCCAGAAAGGATTCCAAAATTCCCCTGGGTTTACTTTAGGGCAGAGTAGTGTATAAGGGAGACGATCCTAGGGAGAATGAGGAGATGAGAGAGTAAGACCGCTGTGGAAAGAAAGGGTGTTATCTAGCCCATTAGCCTTGGATCCTGGTTCTGCTGGGGACTTCTAGGAGACAATGAGGAACACGTGTCGATATGCTCGTCTGGAGAGTGAAGATGCTCTTTGCCTGCTGTTCATAAAGGCAGCTTCCTCAGCAAACGTCTGTTATTGTCTTAAACAGTGGTTCTCAGTCATCCCAATGCCACGACCCTTTAATGCGGTTCCTTGTGCTGTGGTGACCCCTGATTGTAAAGGTATTGTCATTGGTACTTCATAACTTTAGTTTACTGTTGTGAATCATAATGTGATAGGCAGATATCTGATATGTGACCCTCCCCCAATGGGGCCATAGAACCACTGGTCTAAAAGTTTAACTTTTATCCATGGTCTTTTATTCAGGCGTGTTCCTTTTGTGACAGAAAACAGCTCTAAGGCAGGAAGCCACAGGTACACACAAGAAGCCACTAGGCTTTTTACAGAGACTTTAATGAAGTTTTAATACTTGATCACTGGTAACTGCTTCTCCATGGGTCTGACGCAAGTCCTCAGAGGCTGCCTGCAGGGCAAGGTGTGACTGACAAGGAGCTGTACGAAAATTCACACAGGACCCCACCACCCTCGCCCGAACTGCTTGTGTTGAGATTATTCCGTGGAAACTCTTGATCCTTGCTGCCAATGCCCTCGTCAGACCCATCCCTCAGGCCCCTTTCACACTCAGCAATTTCTGAATCCTAGCATGACCCTGGCCAGGCTGTCAACGGAAGATCCTCAGAGCAGATGGTGTGTGCTTCTCCCTTAAAAATAAAAAAATTAAAAAATTCAGGAAGCAATAAACTCAGGATTTTATAAAGAAAAAAGAAGTGGGTTCCCTTTTTCCCTCTAAATTAAGCTATTTTGATTACAGTGAAGGCTGCAGATACATTTAGAGCTTTGGCAGAAAATGCAAAGCCATGGCTTTATTCTGTTTTACTGTGTTTCATGACCTACCATCTATCTCCTCGATGCTGTCCAATTGTGGGACTCTCCCTCTACCATCTACCATCCCTCAGTAGCTGATAACTTCCAGAATCGCCTTGTTAAGCAACAGAAGCTGGACTCTTGGGTCTGCACAGCTGGTTTTGAATTAGGTTAGAAGAATCTTAACCCGAAATTCTTGGAGTGGATGCGCCTCTGATGATATTCTGTGCAAATATGTTGCAGAAATGTACACATGAGCATTTTTTTCCCCTGAGGGAAAACCTTACAAAGCTTTTAGTGAGTCTTAAAGTTGTAAAGGTCAAAAAAACAAAAACAAAAACAAAAACAAAAACAAAAAACCTTTGGGTTGGAAATGGTTCCAGAAAGCACCAGATGCCTTGGGGAAAGGCAACAGAATAATTCTCAAGTCTTTCCAAGCCCACATGAGCTCACCATGCTCCCAGCTAGTGACATTATGCACAGCCTCTTGCTTTTGATTCTTCTATCCGGCTTTAAACCTGTGTTTTAAATTCAGACCTTCATATACATGTAACTTTAGTTTTCTCTTGGAATATGGTCAGACATGAACAGAAGTGTATGCCCTTCAGAGATGAATAATTTGGAAAGTCATTGGTCCAATCAGCTGAGTTATAAAAAGCCTGAATAGTTCTGGGCAGTGGTGGCGCACACCTTCAATCCCAGCACTTGGGAGGCAGAGGCAGGTGGATTTCTGAGTTCGAGGCCAGTCTGGTCTACAAAGTGAGTTCCAGGACGGCCAGGGCTACACAGAGAAACCCTGTCTCAAAAAACAAACAAACAAACAAACAAACAAACAAACAAAAGACTGAATAGAAAAGGTAGAACCATACACTCAAATTAGTAGAGGAACTAAAACTTCCATGTCAGGCTCCTAGGACTGGCTCTGGGTGGCCCTGAATCTTGGGCATTCAAGCAGCTGGCAGCCCCAGATTACCATAGGCACCCCCCAAAATAATTTACGAACTTACTTACTTGAATGATTTTTAAATTCCTACCACATGCAAGGCATTTCACTAGACAAGCGAGATTTTCACCGGATAAGGCAAAGCCTTTGCATTCACAGATAGGAAATTCTACTTGAGGGTGCTGACATAGAGCTAGCCATGAGATTATTACTGTGGGGCTAGAGAGATGGCTCAGCTGCTAAAGGCTAGGCTTACAACCAAAACCATAGGATTATGACAATGAGAATTGGTGCTGTTCCATATTAGCTTGGGGGGGGGGCACACAGCCTTGCATTCAGGAGCAGGAGAGAGGTGGAAGGCAAGCTTTTCTTGAGCTAACCTGAGAGCAAACTGGGAAGCTTTCAGTTGAAGGAGACGTCTCAGCCCACATCTTTGCCAAGTTCCAGATTCACACAACTACCAGTCACTGGCCCAGTCCACTGTGGAATCATCCCAAAGCTCTGCATAATTCAACATGCCCCAGAGGCATCCTGTTTGTCATTCTTCCACAACAAAATATCTGGGGTGGGGGTGGGGGGCAGCAACAATGATCCCGATAGCTTCCCTGTTGTCAATTGTCCCTGAAGAAAACGCACAAAACAGGAGCAATGAAAATATCCACCCCTTGCTTTCCCCAACCTATGGTCAAGTTGGGACCATTTTACCTCCTATGTTCTTTCAAATGTATCCTTTTCATCCTTCCCTGTTAGACCTCTCTTCCCCATCCTTCCCAATGCCCTCATACTGAACATAGACTTTGGTCAGTTTTTTCTGGATAGGAACAGAAGATAAACCAGTTTTTAAATAGTAGAAGCTTTACAGAGCCATGGACAAAGGGAGCCATAAAGGAATGTTGAAGAACACAGGAACTAGCAAACCATTATCACCCTTATGCCCCAAATAATATTTTATTAGAGATTACGAGAACTGGAGCCCAGGAACTAGGACGGATCAATACACCTTAACCTCACTTCTGCCTTCAGCTAGCTATTCTTGTTGACTAAAGAAGACCCGAAGCTGGAGAACGACATTGAGTGATATGCGTACCGGTTGGTCCCTGAGACAAGAAGGACAGAAACTGGGGGTTGGGGATAGGACTCACATCCATCTTTGCCTCCCTGCCCCCAAATGCTGTGTACACCATAGAGATTGAGGTATGAAATGGTTTAAGCTTTGAAGGACACGGAGTCTCTTTGACTACTTAGTTCATCTACAGTAGCAGGAAAGCAGATGTAGATGATTGGAAAACTGATCCTGACTGCTCCAGCACTGGAAGATGCCCGCCAACATTGCGCATGCGCTTTTCCTGCCCTCTCTACTTAGCAGCCGGCACTGAGCACCTCTGGGAACTCTCTCACTGATACTCCCAAGCGATGCTCCGCAAGTGTCTAGGTATTTATTGCACCAGAAAGGATACAATTATTCCATGTACAATTCCAAACTCACTTATCCATTTCCCCAAATCGGCACACCTCTCTTAAACAGCCTTTCCCTGTCCCCTAATTAGAATTACAGTTGAGGATTTCAGAATTTCAACCTTCAGGATTTGGGTCTTTGGGGTTGTAACTTTCAAACCTTCCCTCCACCCTCACCACCACCAAAAAAAAAAAAAAAAAAAAAAAAAGAAAAGAAAAAGAAAAGAAATAAACAGACAAAAATACAAGCAAAAACCAAGCAACTGACAGGATTCGGAAGTGCCGCAGACTGGAGACTCCTGTATCACACTGTCCCTGTCATCTTAGTGAACTTCATTCAGTTTGAAGCACCCTGCAGAAACCTTTACCTGTCATCTTTGCCTTTGGAATAGTAACTTGAATCCTTAACGTATAAGGACTTCACAGTCTGACCCTTAAGTCTTCCTTCTTCGTGTCTACATTCAGCCACAGTCTAGTCTTTTTCACTCAATATTATGCGATCTGTATGCTTAGAATACCCCTCTGTTTTGACCTGCCAGTGAAACATTCATGAACCCTGAAGGACCAGACAGGAGCCGATCGGATACAATCACAAGAGGGTCTCTATTCACAAGGTTGAGCTTGGGACTTGACTAACAGGACTGGTTTGGGTGGAGAAAAGCACCAAACACATATTGGGGAAAGGTTTTAAAGAAAATATCAAGTGAAGGGTGAGAGTTTCTAGCCTAGCAAGAATCTAATTGGGGGGCAGATACTGTGGCCTTTAGCCTAATTGGCTGGTGCTGGGAGCCAAATCATAAATTTAACTTCTGCTTTCCTCTTGATTGGTGGTGGTTAGGACCAAACCAGTCAAAATCCCACTGTGGATAAAGGATGGGCTCAAGGAGGCCCTGCTGCTAGCTGAGAAGCAATGGTTGCTGAGAGACAGAGAGTCTTTCTCCTTTGAGGGTGTGGCCACTGGGAGGTTGCCTGTGCTCCAATGATGGACCTACATCAATGTGCATGGAGACAGCGCTAATAGCACTTGGTGGAATATCTAGATATCTATTATCTGTCAATACAGGACATGAAGTTGGGATGTATCGAGAGTCCTGGGAGATTTGGAAGGGGAATTGACAGATAGATATGATCAGCATATATTGTATGCATCTATTACGTTCTTAAACGATAAAAAATTAAAATCAAAGCATGAAAACTGAGAGAAAAATATTCTTCTTCCCTCTGCAAATTCACTTTCACGCCTCTCCCTACTGCTTTATTTATAATGTCAAGTAACAAACCAAAAATAGAAAAAGCAAAAGGAAAGACTAGTGGAACACTGCACAACCATTTTATAATTGTGTATTAATAGGGAAATGCTAATGTGCTACTAAGAGAAAATGGTAATACATACCAAAGTATATTTATAGATGAATATTTACAGAGAGAAAAAATCTGGAAGGAAACACACCAAAGAGTCATATGGGTTATAGGTAACTTTTCTTTTCTCTCTTTTTTTTTCTCTTTTTATATATATTCAAAATATAAGTATGTACTAATTAAGGAAGAAATGTTTAAGAAAATCACATTTAAAAACCATCTCTGGGGAAGGAGAGAGATGTCACTGTGACTAAGAGCATTTCCGGTTCTGTCAGAAGACCTGAGTTCAGTCTCTAACACGGACCTCAGGAGATACACAGCTACCTGTAGCTCTAGCTCCAGGAGGTCCTCAGAGGGTCCCTGAGGGATCACGTGGGGAAGCGAAGAGGTAAGAGTGAGAACCCAGTGCAGACTGACTTAGTCAATCTGCATCAGACTTAGGGGACTCTAATACCAGGTAGCTCATTGTCAGCATATTTAAAACACAGTATGATGTGGGAAAAGGTTTCCAGGCAACAATTAGTCCAATCAGTCCAACTCCAGGTACTCAATAAAGCTTAAGGTGTGACTACATAGAAACTCCTTTACAGAGTACATGTGACCGTGAGGGTGGGTTCCTTAGCTAAAAGACCTAGAATCTAGTGTGGCCTCTGACCCACAGCATAGAGGTCAACAAGGCTATAGAGTACATGTGACCTCCCCTAAGGATGGGTAATGGCCTAGGGAGGAGAGTCTGGGACAGTCATGCTGGGGACTGGGTGAGAGCTCCTCCATAGACAGCAAAGAGTTTACCAGGCTGTTAACAAAACCCACTCCCGCTTTCTGGATGAAAGAAATGTTTTTTTTATCTCCTTCATTGGGGAGACACCTCTGCATGCTGAATATTCCCAGTCCTAGTGATTACAAGAAGCTCCGTGCCCCCACCAGGATCCAATGCTCTCTTCTGGCCTCTGAAGGCCTTGAGCTCATGTGCACAAACCCATACAGGGACACACACACACACACACACACACACAATTATAAAGAAAGAGAAAGGGAAACATCCTTGATTTCAGGTGAATGCTTACCAGAAGGATGGGGAAAGAAAGGAGAGTTTTAAGGTCATTTAAGTATGGTCAACTTTTTGAAATTTGAAATTGAGGCATAAGGTTGCCACCTACAAAGGTCACACTGGAGAACCCCAATAGAGCTCGTACTGGCTAGTTTTGTGTCAACTTGACACAGGCTGGGGTTATCGCAGAGAAAGGAGCTTCAGTTGGGGAAGTACCTCCGTGAGATCAAGCTGTGGGGTATTTTCTCAATTAGTGATCAAGGGGGAAAGGCCCCTTGTGGGTGGGACCATATCTGGGCTGGCAGTCTTGGGTTCTATAAGAGAGCAGGCTGAGCAAGCCAGGGGAAGCCAGCCAGTAAGGAACATCCCTCCATGGCCTCCGCATCAGCTCCTGCTTCCTGACCTGCTTGAGTTCCAGTCCTGACTTCCTTGGTGATGAACAGCAGTATGGAAGTGTAAGCTGAATAAACCCTTTCCTCCCCAACTGCTTCTTGGTCATGATGTTTGTGTAGGAATAGAAACCCTGACTAAGACAGAGCTACTAAAAATAAATTGCAAAACCTTCACCTCATCGTTTTAAGTAAGATTTAAGATTTGTTTTAGGTGGCATTCATAAGTATCCTGGGGAACATGCTGCCTTGTGGCCAACACAACTAATATTAAAATCCCTCCGCTTGGAGTGTTTACTATACAGATAGGAAGATTTTACTTGTGGAATATGTATATGTGTATATATATGTGCATAAAATATAATTTTATTTATATAATGTATATATTTTTATTTTATTTATTTTTTAATTTTTCTTACATGTATAGATGTTTTCCTTGTGTGAATATCCGTGTACTACATGCTGGTGACCGGAGGCCAGAAAAGCGCACTGGATTCCCTGGAAATGAAGTTGTAGACAGCTGTGAGCTGATGCTAGGAATTGAACTCAGATCCTCTGCAGTTGTATCTAGTGCTCTTAACTTATGAGCCACCTATTCAGCTATATTTTAACTCATTTTTTAAAAAGAATTATTTATTTATTTTATATATGTGAGTACACTGTAGCTGTTCAGACACACCAGAAGAGGGGATTGGATCCCATTACAGATGCTTGTGAGCCATCATGTGATTGCAGGGAATTGAACTCAGAACGTCTGGAAGAACAGTCAGTGCTCTTAACCACTGAGCCATCTCTCCAGCCCCATTTAAATTCATTTTTTAAAAAATGTTTATTTAAGTAGGGTGTGATAGCAGACACCATTAGCACCAGCATTAGGTATGCAAAAACAGGAGGGTCTTTGTGAATTTCAGACCAGTATGGTCTACATTGTAAGTTTCAGGCCAGGCAAAATTATGTGGTAAGAAAAGGTGTCTCAAGTGTGTGTGTGTGTGTGCGTGTATACTTATACATCCTTCTTTAAAATGTCGTATGCATGTGTGAGTACCACTTGTATGACTGGTGCCGGAGGAGGCAGAAGAGAGCACTAGATCTTCTGAAATTGGGGTTACATGGTTGTGACCCACTATCTGTGGATAACCAACCTGGGTTCTTTGCAAGGGCAAGAGTTGCTCTTATCCACTAAGTCTCTACAGGTCCCAGGGTTTTAAAATCAACGCAACCCTTTTTTTTTTTTTTAAACAAAGGTAGCCATCTTATCATAGAAGGAAGAGTCAACCGGGTTAATTTCTCTCCAACTTGATTTAAAACAATCCCAAATATAGTGTCTCAAACACCATTCTCTATTTAGTGCAGCTATCAGTGGTAAAAAAAAAAAAATACTGCCATCCTTTATCAACAGCAATTATTTCGATAGAAAAAGTAGACACCCAAACCATGCACTTAATAAACCCAAAATCCTAACCATTGAACACTGTTCAGGTTAGATTTCTATTGACTCTCAAGAACAAATACACTTAAAACAGTACACAAAGCTTCTGAAATCCAGCGGTAGTCCTTTACCCAATGGGCTGGCAGGCCCTGGTTCCCACTTCAACCAGTTTGAAAGGAGTACTGCAAAGCCAAGGAGTTCCTCGCCCCGCCCCTCCTGTCAGGCCCCGCCCACATCAGGCCCCGCCCGAGCCCCGCCCCCCCGGGCCGTCTGTTGGCCTCTCCCACTCTCCGCCTGGGCGTGGCAAGCTAGAGCACGCGGAGTCTGTTGCGCACGCCCAGGGCTCCAGGTCCCGACCCAAAGGAAAACCTTTTAGCGCCAAGGAGGCTATGAGCCGCGCCGATCCGCAGCCTCCTTCCCGGAAGCGGAAGCTCAGGGGGCGGGACAAGGGAGGTCCGGACCTCTCGGCGGTTAATTCTTTTTTTCTCAAGTATTCGTTTCCCTACGCCTGGGCTCTTCTGAGGCTGAGAGAAATGGTCAGGTCCGGATCTCGACCGGGCCAGGTGAGGGCTGCGGACCTGATGAGTCCACTGTGGGGTGGCGAGAGGCGAGGGGGATTTAGGAAGGTGCTAAAAAAAAAAATAATAAAAACAGTAACTGCGGCGCGCCCGAAGTGGTGAGGACGTCCCTAGATGAATGCTTTATTCAGGGCGGCCGTGCCAGTCTTCCAGAGCGTAGTTTGGTGTCAGACCCCGGGTTCGAAGCCCAGCCTTTATCACCAGTGCAGTGACCTCCATCCCGCTCTGTGCTTTGCAGTTGTTTCCAATATTACATAGTTATCCAGCAATTGTGACTCTACAAAGCCAGTTACCGAAAGCTTCCTATTTCTGCCTTGGTAATTTGTTCTACTGCCTAATAACATCTCTATCTGGGAAGTTCTTAGGATCTAACCTCTTAGCTTGAGTTAATCCTCTCCCCGATTCAGCTTCTCAGTGCTTCTATTAACTGATTTTCTGTTTCTGTTGTTGGAGTCTCCCAGTAAGTGGCTGTACCAACCCTATCGTTCTCAAACGCGTGACTCTTGATGTTCTCTAGTAACTGCTCCAAGTACGACAGGGAAACCCATTTTCAAGATACACATTTGGCTTGGAACAGAGCCATTTTGGATCCTTTGCAGTCCCCGCCCCATCCAATCAGGTCCAATAGAGCTAAACTAGTTTTAGCCCTGCTGTGCCCTGGGTGTTCTGACCTGTCGTGCTTCCACGTCTTTTCAAATTATGGTGGGCCTGTTAATTCCATTTTCCTTCTAGCCCTCATGTCAAGAGCTGTCTCTAGAATATTTTTCCAACACCATCACATCTCCGCTAGTTGGGTGTGCTTCAGGCCACCTTACGCATCTTGCAATCTTCCACAAATCACTTCATGTTGGACCTGGTGCTAGTCTACTACTAGGATATTTCATCTCTGTCTTTGAGATTTAGAAAGCACTTGGCATATAGTAGATTTGGGGTTTACTTTGTTTCCCACCATTTAACAACATACCTATAATGTCTTTTTTGCTAATGTATATTTTGTATCCCCCCCCCCCAACCTGTCTTGAGACTTCCTTTTTTGAATGGATGCATGTTGTCACTATGTCTAGGGAAATATGCTGTAGTCATCAAAGAAATGGAAGTTAAAATGTTTTCTATCACAAAATAAGTATTAGTGATGCCGTTGAGAAATTGGTATTCTTGTATAGTCCTGGTGGGAATATAAATAGAATAGCTTCCTCAGAAAATAAGCTGAGCACGACAGTGCACAACTGTAGTCCTAGTACTTGGGAACCTGAGGCAGGAGGATGATGAGCTCAAGGCCAACTTGAATAACAGTGAGATCCAGTCTCAAAAAAACCCAAACCATTTAAAGTAGAGCTGAGGTGACCCAGCCAGCTCCATTACTGGCATTTATTCAAAAGAGCTGAAATCAAGATTTTAACGAGCTGTTTGCGATTCCTTGCATTGCTGCACTCATCGCAACAGCTAAGACATAGAAACAACCTAAATATCTCTGAGTGAGTGGGTAAAGAAATTACGGTCACATATATCTAATGGAATATTACTCAGCCTTAAGGGAAGTCTGCCATATGCAGTAGCAGTGTGACCTGTGAGACTGATTTAGTGGACTCAGCTGTTCCTAGAGGACAGCTGCTGCTTGCTTTCCCATACATGTGTCTGAGGTAGACCAATTCAGAAGCAGAGCCTTGGCTATAGAGAGCATGGGGTTGCTACTCAGTAGGTATAAGTTTTAAGTGTATGAAATCTAGGAGTCAGTGAGATATTGTACCTGTAGGTAATACTTTATTTTGTTAAGATAGAGGAGATGTTAAATGTTTTTGTGACATTCTCTATTAAAAAAAAATAAGATCTAACAAAGCTTTGGAATTTGGTTAAAAATGTTAAAGTATCCAACTTGAAGGAGCTGCCTTCCTGATTGACTCTGAAACAATTTGAGCATCATACTCTTTTTTAAAAGATTTATTTATTTTTATGTGCATTGGTGTTCTGCCTGCATTTCTGTGCAAGGGTGCCAGATCTGCTGGAACTGGGGTTATGGACAGCTGTAAGCTAGCTTCTGTGTGGGTGCTGGGATTAAACTCAGGGCCTCTGGAAGAGCAGCCAGTGCCCCCTGAACGCTGAACTGGTTCTCTGGAAGAGCAGCCAGTGCTTTAGCTGCTGAGTCATCTCTCCAGCCCAAGCATTCATTTTTTTAAAGCAAAATTTTAATAAACTTTATTATTAAAAAACTCATTAATAGAAAACATCACAAATGAAAATCACTCAGATACAAAGAACTGGGTCTGTAGAACTCAGTGAACTTTTGTCCAGTTAGAATAGCCATTCTGAAGCTGTGATGCTTCACCCTGGATTTCGTACTATCACTATTGATTGTGTATTAATGTACTTTTCCATTACAATTAGAACAATTACCTTTCTGTCCTCTTTCGTCTCTCATGTTCATCACCTGCACTCACTCCTTCCGCATCCCCTAATGTTTGTTCTTTCGTTCCACTTTGTATTGTGTATCCACCTGTATATTTGTTTACATATGAGCATCACTATTAGTAATGAGTCATAGTCTTTTGACTAGAATAGGAATCAGTGTGTTCACACTAATCAATCAATAAGGAAGAAAGAAAGGTCCTGTTCTATTAGTTGAAAGTCAGCTAATAAATGCAGAAGGAACTGCGTAGCTACATAAATATGTCACAGTTTGATAAAACATTCACTTAAATATGAACCATCAATGGATGTTCAGACTACTGAGAGAGAGTTTGAGGATAGCCACATAATGTCAGGGTATCTTTTTTTTCTTTTATTATTAGGTATTTTCCTCAATTACATTTCCAATGCTATCCAAAAAGTCCCCAATACACCCCCCCAGTCCCCCACCCACCCACCCCCACCCCTTGGCCCTGGCATTCCCCTGTACTGGGGCATATAAAGTTGGCAAGTCCAATGGGCCTCTCTTTCCAGTGATGGCCAACTAGGCCATCTTTTGATACAAATGCAGCTAGAGTCAAGAGCTCTGGGGTACTGGTTAGTTCATAATAATGTTCCACCTATGGGGTTGCAGTTCCCTTTAGCTCCTTGGGTACTTTCTCTAGCTCCTCCATTGGGGGCCCTGTGATCCATCCAATAGCTGACTGTGAGCATCCACTTCTGTGTTTGCTAGGCCCCGTCATGTCAAGGTATCTTATAAAATACTTGATTAGAAAGATAAAATAGTATGTTTGTTTGTTTTGGAGACAGGGTTTCTCTGTGTAGCATTCCTGGAACTTGCACTGTAGACCAGGCTGACAGTGAATCAGAGATCCGCCTGCCTCTGGCTTTCCAGGGCTGGGATTAAAGGTGTGTACCACCACTGCCTGGCAAAAATAGTAATCTCAATGATGAAAATCCATGCAGATACCATTTTATATCACCAGTATATCATTGTATATCACTAGTAACAGGACAAATGAATATCACTTGCCTACTTGTATTGAGAATGACATATCTCTTGCTGTATTCCTGCTAGAAATACCTAACCTGAGTCAGATCATGAGGAAACAGCCAATCTAAATATTCAGAGAACCATTATGCAGAATAATTAGCCTTTACTTTTCAAGTATGTCAAAGCTATGGAATACGACAGCCCAAGAAACTATTCCAGATTAAAGGAGGACCATGAACCACAACAATTAAGTGTGACTCTGGATTGGGCATGGTCTTTGTTCTTTTTCTATAAAGGACAAAATTGAGATTAGTGCAGTGTGAATCATGTCTATCTAGATTACAGCATAATGCTAAAGTTTTTAATTTTTATAGCTGTATTTGGGAATTTTGTTCTTAAGAAACATTTAGGAATATTGTAATCTCTACCTATTTTGAAATGGTCAGACAAAAAAATGTTGCTCTATCTACTTTGAGATTATATATGTCAAGCAAGACATTTTTTGTTTTAGTATGATACTGTAAATCCTTTGTAAACCTGTTTGTAAAGGTTTATTTCCTATAACATTATTTGGGGCAAAAATACATAGTGTTTGTGTGTGTGCATATCCAAATAGAGAAGAGTAAATAACATCAGGACATTTGGTAATCACTGTATAGGACTCTTGCTATGAGATCCGTGACCATGTGAAGACTTGAATGCGGCCGCCAACACTGAGGGCGCCTAGGAGTGGGCTGAGGGGAGGATTAGGAGCTTGGATGTCTTAACATTTTCTTTTGAGTGGAGATTATATTTATCAGATACAGTTACTGAGATATAAAGCACATATGATATAAAGTTTTCCAATTGCCCTGCTCTGGAAGGCTCTCTTATCAGCTTCTGCAGATACCCGGTTTTCCTGCCTGAAGACAATGCTCTTGTGTAGCTTCTACAACACTGGGTGCATGTGAAGATGAACACCTTGTCTACATAAAAGTCATCCCTTTTTTTTTTTTTTTTTTGGTTTTTTGAGACAGGGTTTCTCTGTGTAGCCCTGGCTGTCCTGGAACTCACTTCGTAGACCAGGCTGGCCTCGAACTCAGAAGTCCGCCTGCCTCTGCCTCCCAAATGCCGGGATTAAAGGCGTGCGCCACCTAGTCCTGCCCAGCCGTCTAAGAAGTTAGAAGATGACCAGAGTTATGTGGAGAGTTGATTGTGGCCTCCGCATGTGTGCGCGTGGAGGTCAGGATCACTGCTCTTCCTCTGACACCTACACTTCATTGTTTGAGACAGGCTCTCTCACTGAACCTGGAGCTCTCCACTGCTGTGGCTAGACTGGCTGCAGTAATCCCCAGCACGAGGCTCTTCACCCTCCACTCCATTGCTGGGGTTATAGACGGGCCCTCAGGCCTGGCTTTTATGAGGAGGCTGGGGGTCTGAACTCATTTCCTCGTGCTTGAGCTGCAGTCAGTGTACCTGCTGAGCTGTCTCCCTGCTTTGTGTATGCTGGACAAGCATTCTCCCTCTGAACTGAACTGTCTTCCCAACATCTCTGTAGTCAGATAATTGGAAAGTGGAAAGTTGTTGCCAGGGCAGGAAGAAGGAGGGATGAACATTACTGTGTTACTTTGGATGTATGAAAAAACACATGAGTTCTGTTGCAGGGATGCAGAATGCCAGTCATTGGAACAGTAATTACATATTTTGTGTAATATTTTATGTCACAGGTGATATCTTCAGGAAGGCAGCCTGGAGCCAAGTTACCAAATGGAAAGAAAGGGTGAGTACTTTTTTTCTAAGCTCCCAAATTCAGGAACTCTGAACTTAGATTAAGATTAAGGCAAATTTTAAGGTCTTAGGGCTTGACCATATTTTGCCTACCTCAGGAAAATAAGTGGGGCTGCCTCAACAAGTAGTTGGGTGCTATGCAGATTATAAATCATTAGTGATTAAGTCAAAGTCACCAGTAACACATCAGTGTCACATTAAGGAAAGAAATGTTCTTGGAGTTGTGTTTAACCAAGAATGAGTCCAGACTTAACTCTCTACTCATGCTCCCTGTGTCTTCCTTCCGGCCTCTCGGTCTGTTTTATGAGTCTGAATCTGTCTGCCTGAAGGCTGCCCTGTGAAATCTGTGTGTGTCTACCCCCCCCCCACATGTGTGTGTGTGTGTCTGTGTGTAAATACAGAGGGCTTCGAGTTGTCTTTATTGTGCAGCACTAGAAGCATCCATGGGGAAGGAATGGGACCCTTTACAGGAATCTTTAAGAGTTTTACAAGGGATTATGTCACTCCAACTGACCTAGACAGCAAACACTGCTTATCAGCAAATATCTATAATGGTGGCTTTCAACCTTTACAAGATAGATTTTAGGAGTCTGCTTTCAAGTCTGTGTTTGCCATCTTTAGCAAATGATGCCCGTGCATTACTCTGGGTCAGGGACATGGCAGAATAACTTGAGGTTGCAGCTGTGCATTAGCTGAGGCTGTAATAAAATGTGATTACCTGGGCAATCTAAGAGAGGTGGGTTTGGTCGTTACTTTCTTCTCTTGAGGCAGGTTAAGCAAACAGTTTGGGATAGCAGAACTGGGAGAACAGTTTTAGTCGTGTGTGACCTTAAGGTGTATTACTCTCTACGGCTGTGAGGACCAGCAAAAGTTCAGTCCCTTAGAATGTAAGATGTTCTCAGAATATACCATCACTCCCTGGGTCATTCCAACCCAGTCAGTGCTTGGTGCTTGGTGCTCTTCATACTCTCCAGTGCCAGTCAGTGCTTGGTGCTCTTCATACTCTCCAGTGTCTTAGCCACGTCACATGTGGAGAGATGAGCTTTCTTTTCTGTCTTTGCAGGGAAGGAAATGATGTTTACATATTTTGAAAAAAAATACTTGCAAATATTTTGAAGGATATCAACTTTGTTTTCTAGGACCCACGTAAGAAAAATAGCACATTTTAATGTAGATCCCGCCTGTCCTGTTCATTCTGATTCAGAAAGTCAGGTAAGGTCAAAGTGACTGGACACAATATGTTATTTTAATTGGACCTCAGGTAAAGCTAAGAAATGGACGACAGTGGCAAAGGGAAGTGTGGTTTGCACCAGGAAGTAAATAGGCTGTCGTCGCTTTAAGACAGGTTTCTACAGTGATAAAGTGCGTAGAAAGAGATGTATTTGAGGAGGCATGGTGGGCTTTTCTCTCTAAGCGGCTTTCTTCCTACAGACGGACACTGTCCAGGGACTTGACGGTTGTGCTTCTTTGCTGCGGGACATTTTGAAAAATGAAGATTCAGGTTTTCTCTTTTAAAGTTCTTTGCTGATCATCTTTTATCAGTGAGGTAGCTCGTTTTCATGTTTACAGGCCTTTCCTTTTATTATTAGCAGGCTCAGAAATGGCATATTCGGAAAACAGATGCAATTCTAAACCTTTAGAAGGCAGAAAGAACAGATCTAAAAAGAAAGGGCCTGAAAAACACATTCCTTCAGTGGTCCGAAAGGAAATATGTAAGTATTTTCCCTATATTTACTAAAAGCTAATTGTGTGTGTGTGTGTGTGTGTGTGTACATTTCAGGAATCAAGTCAATGCCAGGTGTCTTTCACTGTTTGTTGAGATGTCTTTTTACTGAACCTGAAGCTCACCAGTTCTGCTAGAGTGGTTGGCCAGGACGCTAGGGATCTGTCTGTCCCTGCTTCTCCAGTTCTGGGAATACAGACATGGACCACTGTGCTGAACTTTTTACATGTGTATTGGGAATTTGAATCATAATTTTTAAAAAAGATTTATTTATATGAGTATACTGTAGCTGTCTTCAGACACACCAGAAGAGGGCATCAGATCCCATTACAGATGGTTGTGAGCCACCATGCGGTTGCTGGGAATTGAACTCAGGACCTCTGGAAGAGCAGCCAATGCTCTTAACTGCTGAGCCATCTCTCCAGCCCCAAATCATAATATTTTAAAATTAACTTGTGTGTATATATTCTTAGTTAAAGAATAAACTTGTTGAACTATAGTTAGGATATAGGACAAAAAGCCTGCCAATGGTTGACACGGATTGTATCCGAAACCATGATGTATCTTTCATGGTTAACCTTGCTGAAGATTAAGTGTAGTGATTCAGGAAATACTTTAAAACAAGTTTTGAGAATATTGTCTTTTAAAGGCCTATAGCATTAAACAGTTCAAAATGAAGTTGAAACAGTCTACACTATGACTTTCATTCTTAAATTAACATGGGATTTATGGGGTACAGTGTGATGTTTCCACACATATACAGTGCATAGCAATCAAACTAGACTACATATTCCTGCTCTTGAGATGGGCCAGAAGTGTCAGTCAGTGCTTAAGGGCATGCATACGTTTTCACACAAGGGGTAGAGTTTAACAAAACAAAACATCTAAGACAATCCCCCTGGGTATTAAGATGCAAACAGCCTAGAAAATAGAGATGGAAAGACTGGCCACTGTCATCCCATATGAGCATTAGTTAGGCTAGAAAACCAGCTCCCTTCATTTCTCCATCTTGGAGCCTGTACTGGCTGGGTGTGTGTCAGCTTGACACAGCTGGGGTTATCACAGAGAAAGGAGCTTCAGTTGAGGAAATGCCTCCATGAGATCCAGCTGTAAGGCATTTTCTCAATTAGTGATCAATGCGGGAGGTCCCCTTGTGGGTGGGACCATCTCTGGGCTGGCAGTCTTGGGTTCTATAAGAGAGCAGGCTGAGCAAGCCTGGGGAGGCAAGCCAGTAAAGAACATCCCTCCATGGCTTCTGCATCAGCTCCTGCTTCCTGATCTGCTTGAGTTCCAGTCCTGACTTCCTTTGGTGATGAATGAACAGCTGTATGGAAGTGTAAGCTGAATAAACCCTTTCCTCCCCAACTTGTTTCTTAATCATGATGTTTGTGCAGAAATAGAAACCCTGACTACGACAGAGACCAATCACTTTCTGTTCTGTTTGCCTGCACTGCTCACTTGTGCCTTGAAATGTGACAGTGACCTAGTGTGTAATAATGTAAGTCCCTTTTTCCAGCCCCTCCTCCTGGGATGACAACTCTGAGACTCGTTATTTATTGATTAATGCCTAGGCCATAAGCTTTGGCTCATTCCCCCGACTAGCTCGAAACTTATTTAACCCATTCTAACTATTCTATGTCTTCCACATGGTTGGTTACCTCTCCTCAGCTTCATGCACCCAAGTCCAGGGCGAATTTTCTTTTAGTTCTATCCTGAGTTCATCTACCTGCTGGTTAGTTAGCTCTCCTCCAGTCCCCACCTGCTTCTTCCTCAGCATCTGGCTCTCAAATTTCCGATGCCTTCTATTTTCCAGAATCCTCTCCTCTGTCTTCCTGCCAGTGTCCCGCCTCCTATTTCCTGCCTCAGCTCATTTGCCATAGGCTTTTTTATTGACAGGTGGTACTTATAAGCGATCACTACACTGGTAGGCTGAATGTGTGTATATTTTTGTATGTATGTCTTCACACTAGTGCTGTGTACCCACGTGCTACACATGTTTGTCTTTCCTTATTCACGTCCTACCTTTATTCTTACTGAACCTGAAGCTTATGGATTTGACTAGGCAGGCTGGCCGCTAAACTCCATGGATCCATTTGTCCCTGCCTCCCCTTTGCTTGGGTTAAGGACCATACTGCCTGTCAGTCCCTGCCAGCTCCTGGGGATGGAAACTCTGGTTCTTGTGTTTGAGCCAGCAGGTACTTTACTGACTGAGCTATTTTTCTAATCCCTAGGCTGAAATTTTAATTAATTTAGTAAATTTGAAAACTGATATCCAATTATAAAACTACTAAGACTTTTGGGATACTTCTGGCGTGTAAATCTACCCTTTCAGCTATAAATTATACACAGTCTAAATAGAGACGGAATGTTTCTCATAAACATTTAGCATCTGTTTTGAGGTATGCTATAAATATATGCTGGGCATTACACACTGAAATGGCAGTATTATTGTTATATTTCCTTCTTTATTTTTGTGGTGTTGGAGATCAAACTCAGGCCTTCAGTGCTGTAGGCAAGAGCTATACTACTGAGCTGCAGCCTCAGCTCTGGCTACATGTAACTAAAACATGGAAAGTAAGTCGTCCCTTTAATTTTTTGGTATGACTACTTAAAATTTTAAATTACATATATTGCTTATATTATGTTCCTGTTGGACAGTATCAGTCTTAACTAGGGTCAGTTCCATATAGCCAGTTGTGTTTTTAGAAATGGTGTTTAGTTTTACTTTATAATTAAAGCTTTGTTAGAACCTACTGTTCATAGATCGTATGGCTGCTTTTGTACTACGGTGGCTACAGTGGCATTGAGTAGTTGTGACAGAGACAAGTTAGCTCATAAGCCTGAAATGTTTATTCTCTCTGGCCTTTTAAGAAAGAAGCCTGTTTGGACTTTCTTAGTTTCTGTGGGATGGCGACATCTGCTGGCAGAGGCAGGACTGTGTAGCTCAGTTTGATAAGACTACAGAAGGAAGTCCAGTGAGCTAGTGGATTGAGAACATGGGCCTGTTAACGTGGACTCAGAGCTCCTCAGATTAGACAGTTCTTAAGGAACCAGAAGTCTAAAAAGAGAGGCCTAGGATTCCAAAGGAGAGGACAAGATTGTGTGCTGTGCTGTGCTGTGGGCTGTGATCTCCTGTGGATCATCTTAGACTCCAAAGTTAAAATAGCTTTAGAGGATATTTTTCTATTTTCTTTATTGTAAAATTATTTTTAATAAAAACTGATACTTTATAGGAAGTTATTAGCTAGTTTTGTAGCTCATCTGATAGAGATGATCTGTTACTGCTATGGGTTTTCATCATCTCAGAGGGATCACATTTAGAAATGTATTTCTAGATAGCAAGATTTATTAAAATGAAGTATTTACTTATCTGGTCAGTTTGCAACTATTGGATGATATAACATTGCTGAGTGTTTACTCTGTGCTGAGACATTGCCAAGTGCTACTTACAGTTCAGCAATATTTAGAAGTTGGTGATCTTATTTGCATTTTACTCTGTCTTTGTATTTAATAACAATGAGGTTATGCAAAGTAAAAAGACAAGCATAGTATTACCGATTGACTTTAGCTCTGTAACCAGTGTTGGGGGATGGACTGAAAGAGTGACAGGAAATTGAAGGGGTGAGTTAGGGTACCTCTGTGTGAGGAAGTGATCGGCGGCACCAAGCACTCTGAAAACTGAAGGAAGCAGCAGCCTATGCTGGAGGTGTTCATATAGTGAAGAAGCATTAAGAAGGTGGGTAGGCCGATGACTGCCCGCCCCTCATGTAAAGGAAAAAATGGCTGCTCCAATCCTGTGTGCATGTGCGCATAGCAGAGGCTGACATTGGGCGTCTTCCTTCTTTTTTTTGGTTTACTTATGTATTTATTTTGGTGGCAGTTTTATGAAAGTCAGGCTGTCTTCAAACAGGATATGAAGCTGAGAATGGCCTTGACTTGTTGTCGTTGCTCTTGTTTTGTTTTTCTTTTTTATTTTATTTTCTTTTATTTTTAACATATATAAGAAATAAATGTAAAAAACCAAATACGTGAACAAAAAAATTACAAGAATCATATGATCATCTCAATGGGAGCACAAAAAAACAAAGTCTTTGATAAAATTCAACATGCATTCTTAATAAAAGCCCTAGAACAAGTAGGACTGTAGGAAACATATTCCAACATAATAAAGGTTGTAAATGACAAACCCATAGCCAATATCATCCTAAATGAATGAAACCATTAATAAGCGCCATTAAAATCGGGAATGGGAGAGGACTGTCCCTACTGCTCATCCATACCGTGATTGAAGCATTAGCTGGAGCAATAAAGCAAGATAAGGGATACAAATGGGGAAATATTAAGTCAAATTATTTTCAGTTGAAGATTATATTATCTTATATCCAATGTTCCCAAAATTTGGCTAGAAAAATTGTAGAAATTATCAATAATTTCAGCAAAGTGTTATGACACATAATTGACTTTCAAAATTTACCAGTCTTAATACATGAGTAATAAGCCTGCTGTGAGAGAGGTCATGGACCCGCTCCTCTTCCCAGATTCTCAAATCAAATCAAATATTTAGAATATACATAACAAAAGAGGTAAAAAAACCTCTTCAATGAAAACCTTAAATGTTCGAAGAAAGAGATTAAGAAACATACTAGAATTTGAAGACCTCCCAAGCACAGCTTGGTAGAATTAACATTGTGAAAAAAGACCTTCCTACCAAAACAATTTACTTATTCAATGAAATTACAATCAACATCCTTATTTCATTCTTCACATAAATAGAAAGAAAATCCTCAATTTGATATGAAACAACAAAAGACCCAGAATAGCCAATTAGTCCTAGATAAGTGTTTGTTTCTATGCATTCTGCTCATTTTAAGTGCTAAGTGTTTCTAAGACCCGCAACTCTTATACATCTGTTTCTATTGAGTTGATTTTGTTCGATATTAGAATGTTCATGCCTCATCTTATTATTCATTTATTTGGTAGTCCTGGAGCTTGAACCCAGGGCTTCATGCATGCAGCACAAATATTCTGCACTACTTCCATCTATCTTGTTTGCTGAGACTGATCTTTTCACAGAGCCTAGTTTGCTCTTCCAGCCGGGCTGACCTCGGGGGGCCTCTTGTCTCTTGCTCCCCTGGTCCAGGTTTACAGATGCCCATGACTATGCCTGGCTTTTTAAGTGGGTGCTTGAGTAACAAACACCCCACTAAGCTATCATCCCCAGCCCTGCCAGGTTTCTAGAGTGTAGTCCTAAGAGTCACATTCACCTTTCAGTGGTGTGTCCCAAAAAATGAAACCTTGAGCTCTCCATGCGCTCAGTAATGCCCATCGGGATTTAAAGATTCATTTTCAAGATGATGTGTAAACATCAAATTCCTCACATTGTCAGACAGCTTAGTGGGTTTGTTTAGTTATTAAAGGGACTGTGCAGTCCACCAGTCGATTGTTCTTCCCCCCTGTAGACTTCTCTAGTTTTCTTGGATGTTGTCCCAGAAGGTCCCACTTGGTTTGGGAGATTTCCCATGGACTTCAGTAGGATAGTGCCTGTGAGCCGTGTGTGCCTGAGAGTTGGATTAGAACAAATAGCATATTCTTTTTACCTTTATAGAAAATTACCTTTGCCTCCTTGTGAGTCTTACATTACATGGCCCTCCATGCTCAGGCTTTTCCAGCAGTACATACATCTTCACAGGAAAACGGGTTTTAAAGACTCACTGCTGTCATAGTCTGCTGCATAGCACCCAATAGACAGTATGGGCTTCTTCCCAGGAACGACAGGGGCAGGGCCTGCAAAGGCTGCGCCTGCCTTCTGCAGTGCTTGAATCTATTGGGTAACTGTTGTCAGAATAGGAGCAGTATTCTTTCAATCACCAGTTTTCCAGTATAAGAAAAGGGAAGGGAAGGTTAGGCAAATCCTCAAGGTTATACAGCTACTAAGTGAGCATTCTAGTATATGTCCTTTAGCAGTCGTACGTGCTCATGGGATTGGGTCATTTGTATTTGTTTTTTGTAGGTGCTAACTCAAGCTATTTTCTAAGTTCATTTTGTGACCTGTTAACTTATGATCTACTATAGCCTCTCATTTCTGCTAATGCTGTTTAGCAAACATTTGGGGAGGAGAATCTTCTTAGGGAAATAGAATCAAGATTTTTTTTTTTTGTACCCATTATAAAACAGTGCTATATCAAAACCTTTTTCATTCTTTAGCTTATTAATACCAGGCTTATATTTTGCATATACACTAGTGAGGCCTTTAATAATGAAGATAAAACACACTCCTGCCTAGATTCTGCTTGATATCCATGGGAGGCCTGCCCTTTTTTGAAGAGAAACAGAGGAGATGGTGGTGGAGGTAGGGGGAAGAGCTGGGAGGAGAGGGGGTGCAGGCTTAGGGTTTCCAAAACCTACTTTAATGAGGGTTCCTAAACACCTCAACCTCAACTTCTGGCTCACCTACCGGAGGTAGGAGAAAAGAAAGGTTAGTAGGAAATGGGGGATGTGGGCCTGTTTAGAAATACTTCTTTGGGGCAATTATAATCTTCACTGTCGGGTATCAGTAGTGTAGTCCAAAACACCAACCATGAATCAGTAGCAGTGGCCTGATCCACAAGAAACTGTGAGGCTCTGCAGAATGGCTCGAGTCTACAGAAGCAGCAAGAAGCACCCAGGATACCACAAGAAGTCCCGTGGCACGTGTCTACACTGGCCTAGATTGATGAAGACTTGAGTTGAATGTAATAATAGAGAGCTGGAAAAGTAGATAGATGGTGGTCAGATCTGGGGAAATGTTCAATGCTAAATTAAGATTGTTTTTTTCTTTTTGATTGTCCACTGTTCTCACTCTTTGACCTTTTTTTTTTTTTTTTAAACTATAAAAACGTAGAAACTTACAAAGTGTTTTTTCTTTTGTATTGTTTTCTACTGAGAAGCAAGGACAAGGAACCAGGTAGTAGTTTAGTGACCTTTAGTGATAATGCAGTACAGGTGTTGTAACTGAAAGGGAGATTTTCCAGGTGGCATTTACTAGAGATTTTAATAAGTACACATGAATTTTGACTGGGGAAACTTAGTTAATTACTTTCAAAAGAACTTGGGATGATTTTCTTCTGGGAGTTACTATAAAGATATTAGAGTAAAAGTTATTGAAGACTCATATTTAAACACTCACTTCCTTTCTCCACATTAGTATCATCAGAAAATAGGAACTGGATATCTAACGAAGCTTCTACTGGGAGTGACACAGCCCAGCGCTGCTCACTACAAGATCATTATAGAATGTACTCACCCATAATATACCAAGCCCTCTGTGAGCATGTGCAGACGCAAATGTCACTGATGAATAGCTTGGCTTTAAAAAATGGTCCCAATGGAGTACATGCTGTGTGCCATACCATGTCTAATTCAGGTTAGTTCCTACCATAGCTTCAAATGTTGAATGTGAACTATGATTAAATTACTTTGTAATTATATAAGCACTGTAAGGTGTGAATAATGCATACTTTCTTTTTAACTCCGTAGGCTCTCGGGCAACACCACATTCTGGTTTTGGCTGTTCTCCTTCCACTTCTGTCTGGCCACCTCAGCAGCCATCCTGCCCCCTAATGGTCCACTCTGTGGGTATATATAGTTATTTACTAAAAAAGTGGCTTGCTTAGAGAAATTGTCATCTTAGCAATGTACTGAATTTATTGATCAAATATAGTAGGATATAAAACCAATTTCATAATATTTTTGGATTAAAAACTTTTAACTCTTAAGAACAGTAGTGAGAGAGAAAGAGAAGAAATCATGAGAAAAGGGAAAGCAAGCCTTCTGAGCACTAAGCACAGCCAGTGCCCTGGTCCTGGTAAAGTGTGTTTTCTCTCGGTTAACGCTGCGTCTTTAAAACGAGAGCTTTGTTTCACAGTTATGTGCTGCCTTTTCACTTAATACTGTAGTATGACTGTTTTCTTGAAATATGCCTTTTATATAGTTAAGCTGTATTTTGTGGGTGTTTTCTCTTAAGATAAATGTCTCTGAGCTAAGTTGTATAATAAAATCACTAGTCTCTGATTTGACATTGAACTAACAGCTTTATTTCTCTAAAATTCATATACACTTAATATATGCACAAACATTTTTATTTCTGTGGTCCTAAAAATTGAACCCAGGACCTCACACTCAAGACAGTGACAGGACCACTGGGCTCCATTCCTGCTGAATATATTTTAATCAAAGCTCTGTGTGTGTTTTCTAAATAAAATACCTTTTTTGTTTTTATTTGTGTGGGGATTTGCCTGCATGTATGTCTGTGCACCACATACATGACAACATTGGATCCCCAGGAACTGGAGTTGTGAGCAGCCATGTGGGTGCTGGGAACTGAACCTAGGTCCTCTGCTAGAGTAACAAGTCTTAACAGATGAGCCATCGCTCCAGCCTCTGAACTTGCTTCTTAAAATGTTTCTCAAAATGAAAATGTTTGTTTGAGTCCAAATGTGGACTAATTTTTGATGCTTTTAAAGCATGTGTGGCATTTGTAAACAACCTATTTTCATCGTGGCTAATGTTCCCACATTGCAGAGTGATCTACTTAAGCTCTGAAAATCTAGTCTTTGTTGTGCAGTGAGGAAGTCCAGCTTGCTGGAAAGCTGAAAATATCCAAAATTGGTTAGTAATGGTAGAGAATTATGTTTTACTACTAATTCACTTGTGGTTTTTAGTCCTACAGTGTCTGCTCACACGTTGAAGGCTTGCTGTTTTCTTGCCTTAGGAAGTTCAGACTGATGCTGATAACCAGTTTGAATCACAAAGTCAAGCGACCTCTGTGAAGTATGGTGATGTTCCCAGGGATCCGTTTAGAGTCCATCCTGGAGTTGCATGTGGCCTTCCCCACGCTGACAGTCCAGCTGTTGCAAAGAGTCGGCAGCTGGATCTTGCGAGTTGTATTCTGCCCCAACAGAGAGCTCCTGAGGAAGCAGAGTTCCTAAAGTGCTTCCAAACACACACAGCTCTGTTTCCAGCTCACGGGAAGGACGCTCTCTCGGACAGTCAGGCATACCAAAGTCCCTCTCAGTTACAGCCAGCCTTCTTGGCCACTAATGAAGAAAAATGTGCCAAAGAACAAATTGAAGAGGACACAAATGAAGGAAAGCATTTAAGCACACATGTGCAAGATGCAAAAATAGCCAAGAATGTGCAGCAGGCAGAAAATGTGAGCCAGACTGCTGAAAAAGTCAGACTTGCCAAGTGCTTGTTGGGAGAGCTCAAGGCCCTGATGGAAGGTAGATGAGCACTTCATGTTTTTCTGTACTCTATAATGCTTGGTAGCTGTGTTGTGTTTTCTAGATGTCATTCAGATGACGGTGATGGAGCAGGAGTTTCTGGTGTTTCTCACAGAACTGTATCTTGACCCAATAAGGAAAAGATCTCTGTTTGTTGTCTTGCATTTTAGGGCTTTTGTTTGTTTCTTGAGACAGGGTTTCATGTCGTCTAGGAGAGCTTCCAGCTTGCTCTGCAGCTGCTGCTGGTGTTGGGTCCCTAGTCTTCCTCCCTAGATGACTTTTTTGTTTAACAAAGATGTAAATTGACTTTTCTGATTTAATAACTAGCTGTTACATTGTTAAACAGACCCCACTTTATGTAACAGCCCAAGCTGCTCACTAGCTTCTTTGTTCATGTTTAGTGCTTTTTTCTTAAATCAAGGGAAAAGGTCTTTGAGCCAAGTTGTTGTTTTGGTGTGTGTGTGTGTGTGTGTGTGTGTGTACTCGTGTGTGTTTTAAAGTAGTGGCATTTGCTTGGAATGAATTATAAATATGTCATCTTAGAAAGCATAGTAATTAATTGTGGAACTAACAGAATAGCTGCCATTTATAGGCTGACACATACACAGACTTCTAAAATCCTTGTAAATACAGTATAGTTAAGTCATAGGTTAAGTATTAAAATTGCAGGTTTTTTTAAAAAAAGATTTATTATTATTATTATTACATGTAAGTACACTGTAGCTGTCTTCAGACACACCAGAAGAGGGTGTCAGATCTCATTATGGGTGGTTGTGAGCCACCATGTGGTTGCTGGGATTTGAACTCAGGACCTTCGGAAGAGCAAGTCAGTGCTCTTAACAACTGAGCCATCTCTCCAGCCCAAAATTGCAGCTTTAACATCTTCAAATTAGACAGTTTTTGTTTATTTGTTTTTTGTTTATTTTATTTTTTGAGATAGGGACTCACTATATAGCTCTGGCTAGCCCGGAACTTGCTTTGTAGATCAGGCTGGACTTGAACTCAAGAAAGCAATTTACCTCCCTCTCCCAAGTACTGGGATTAAAGGCATGTGCCACCATACCTGGCTCTTTCTTTTCTTTTGCCAAAATCTTTAATCATGGCAGCAGCAGTGGCACCGGTGTCCCCTGTCCTGAGCGCTCACTTGCTCAGCACTGTACTGTACTCTCGAGTGACCTCTCGTGAGTCTCAGAGCACTCCTGTAATCACCTGCATTTCAGGTAAGGATAATAGTATCTCATTCTAATCTCAGCAACTCAAGGAGATAGATACCTTTTTTTTGTTGTTGTTCTATTTAACTATGAAGAAGCTTAGGCTAAAAGAACGAAGTCATTGAAATATTGGCCAAAGAATGAAAAAAAAATCTCAATTAGAAAGGAGGAAGGACTAACGTAAAAAACGACTGTGTAGGATGGTAAGTGATGATAGTAAGTAGCAATATAGCTTTCCTATTGCTGAGAGGTTAGGTGTCCAGCCTTCTCACCACAGAAAATTAATACACGAGGCAATGTGTCTCCATTCCTTCATTTTAGCTATTGTGCTCTTCATACATAATTCAAACATATTAGACACAATAAGTCATGGAATCTTTATGTGGTTTGACTATGGTCAAAACTCTAAAACCTGTTTGAGCCAGCTCTCCACCTTCAGAATCATGAGCAGAACTGCTCTATAGAGAGAGGACTACGCAGTTGCTGGACACAGTTGTTCATTGTGCATGCACTTTCTACCAGAATTCAAATACTGTAGAAGCGAATACACCTGTATATATATACTTAATTATCTCGAATGCTTTGATGGGACAGAGGGGACAAAAAAGGATGGAATACGAACTTGCTCCTTGCATGTGTTGACTACTTCCAGTCATGGCTGCTCTCCACAGTTAGTAACAAAAGGCAGAGGTCGGCTGGGTCACATTAGCTGTACTTTAAAAAGTTAAATAATAAAGTCATATCTTAGAAAATCCACATTCAGTATTTTGCCAACTAAATCACCTAAAATGAACTATAATTTTAGTTTTTCAAGACACATTTTTTTCCCCCTGGGTAGCTCTGGCAACCTGGAACTCATTCTTTAGATCAGATTGGTCTCAAACTCAGAGATCCCCCTGCCTCTGCCCCCTCCACCTCCACCTCCTATCTCTACTCCTCCCCCCCACCCCCCCACCCCTGCAGAGTGCTGGGATTAAAGGTGTGTGCCACCACCAAGTGGTGATGAACTATAGTTTTAAATGCAGGATCAAAGTGTTGTTGTTGTTTCTAGAGTAACAGTTATAGGAAACTTGCACAGCATCATTAAGTCTACCTTAGAGCTTTGATAAGTGCCAACCAGGAGTGATGTGGAGATCTGTTTCCCATTTCATTTAACTGGAAAAAAAATCACTAACTATAATAGCTTTGTGATTTAAGATTAAGCTTTCTTTACTCAGTTTACCAATTCCTTAGAATAGTTCTGAGTAGGTAAATACAGAACGGCAAGATAAAGAAAAGTGGAATATGTATAATAATCATGAGTAATGAAGTTGAAATCTATAATGAGTACATATTATCTATAAAGACTTTTAGTAATACATGCCAGTAATCTTGTCAATTTAAAATACTGATTTTACTCAGTTGCCTTTTATAGAGGACTCAGAAGTTCAGAGGTTGGTGACAGAAGTAGAGGCGTGCATATCTGGACTTTCAGCAGTGGGTGGCCACCCAAATGTGGAAGTTGAAATAGCCCTGGCCCTGCAGCCCCTGAGAAGTGAGAACGCTCAGCTGCGGAGGTGAGGCTTGCTCTGGGTGTTTTTGTCTATAGGTGAAGGTGCTTCACAGCTGGAGCCCAGATGCCAAGGAGACAGATTTCAGTCTCCATTATGTATGCCTTCCCGTTCTCGAGTTCTGAAGGTTTCACATTCGTCAACTTTCCATCACTTCTGCCCACTAGGATGTATGTTCTCCCACCTGTTTTATGTCTGTGGTCACCTGTTAGCATGTACACTGGAAGAAGGTGGTTACTGTGTTAATCTAAGTTGTTTTACAATAACAAACATCTGATTCTTAGGAAAAGTGTGTTCTTCTTTCCTCCAAGACCATCATGGGTCACTAAAGCCTCTTTTTCCTCCTGGCTCAGAATCTAGGATTCCTTTTGCTTTAAGAAGCCACTGTCTCAGGATGTTTTACAGGGAGTGATGGGGAAGGGAGTGTGAATGTAATCATCTCATGTCTTGGACCAGAAGTCATTTTGTGATCTAAAACCTAAAACAAGTCACACGCTCCCTCCTGATACAGATGCTTGGAACATGGCACCAGGGAAGAGACCCTGCTGTGAGAGCTGAGTGCAGGCAGCCCTGCCGACTTAGACGTACTTAGACATAGGACAACACTTACTTCAATTCCTACATTTCTTTTTAGTCATATTAACTTGCTGGAGTTCTATTCTTAACTTGTTTAAGAAAGCTCGAAACCAGTGAGGTAATCCTGAGATGTAAGGAGATTCCCCGTCTATTATCAGTGTTGTTTGAACGGTGAGTGTTTCTGTGGTGACCCCTGAAGTGTATCATCCGGGATGTCGATGTACTTCATGCTGCAGTTCATTTTCAGATGCTTCTCAGCTCTGTGCTGTACTGTGCCCTGACAGTGTTCTCTCGAGCACAGATGGGACTTGCAGGGACCCACACACAGTTTTCAAGAGACTTGAAAACAGCAAAAAAAGGATTCCTGACTGGAGAGTAGCTTAAATGCATGGGTCTATAGCCCACAGAGAAACATCTAGTGAGACTTACCTGCTTAGCATCAAGAGATCTCATTTGTGGGTAGAGTTGTGGGCCTAACTTCTAATAATACTGTCATCAGTTCTAATCTGAGGCGTTCCTGTGACAGTATTAATTTTCCAAAAACTAAAATGAAGAGTAAGTCACACAGAGTGAACAGCAGTTTTCCCTCACGTTTGCTGCATGCCTGCAGTACTGTTCTTCCTGTGTGCCATCACTTAAATCCTCCCAGGAGCATTGCAAGTATCATGCCATCTCATGTGGGGAGGAGGAAACCAAGGCCCAGAAAGCTTAGCTGGTTTGCTCAGAGTTGTGTATTCAGGAATTGAGGGAGTCAAGGCTTAACTCCAAGGTGATTTGATTGGAGAGCCCCAAATCTTAGCTGCAGGCTTCTGCAGTAACTCCATGAGGCGGCAGAGACTTAAGGATCACTCTTCAGGTGTATTTGCAGCCTGGTATTTAATTTTTCTAAGGGCGTTAACTTAATTGATATCCACTTCTTTGGAATTGACAGTAGAGCTTTTTAGCTGTCTGTCCTTAGGGAGAAAAGATTGTATAACAGCCTATTGCCACTGTTATTTACTTGATCTTTTAAAGTAATAAAAATTACAGAAAAATGAAGAATTTGTTAGATATGTTTCTTTGGATAGAATGGGACTTCCTGTAGCAATGTGGGAATTTTGCGCTATTTTTTAATCTCTACTTGGGAAGAATCACTCATAAATTTCACTATAAATAAGAAACAGAATGGGTAGTCTTATTTACAAGTGATTTTCTTTTTTGCTTTTTGTAGACATTTGTAAACTACATGTTTTAACTAGAAAACTGATCCTTTCCCTCCCCGCCCTTCCCCCACACAACTTGAAGTTTATTGCCATCTTGTGGCAAAAAGAAAAACTGCTAGGTGCATGGCTTCTAATGTACTTTGGGCATTTTGAAATGTCCATAACTTTTGTGATACTTGAAACACAGTTGTCTCTATTTAGTTTGCTTGTTCCCAACCCACAAGATATCTGTAATCTGTAATGCCTTGTTGAATTTAACTATAGAAGCCCCTCGTATGTCCCAAAATACCCTGGATGGTGGTTCAGAATAGAGTATTACCTCGTAGTAAGAATCAGCAATCTGAGCTGTGGATGATGGTTGTCTGTCCAGGAAAGGAGCAGGATGAAAATGGCCTGAGGAAGCTCAGGTGCTGAGGGTCTTATCACACCACATGAGAAAATGCGTAGACGTTTGCACTTTAAATAGATGTAGACTAGTGTACATGTGCTTCCCCTTCATACAGTTACATGGTAGTAAGCTAATTAAAGAACATTTGCCTAAATATCAGCTGTCTTTATCTTTTGTTAAAATCAAATGTATTTAAACTGAATGCATTTAAAATAGTATGTGTAATAGCCATTTCTGAGAGATTGTTTTTGCTATTAATTTTTAGTATTTATTATAAAACAGCAAAAATGTAAACACAGGGAATAAGGAAAGAACATCTACTGGTACAGTTAGGCTTGAAAGGTTGTGGGAAGTGTTTCAGCGTGCTCCTCTGCTAAGAACCAGGAGCCAGCAAAAGAGATGAAGGGAGCAGCAGGCACAGAGCTGAGAATCCTTGGGTGGCATGGGGCGGGGGGGGGGGGGGATGGGGTTCTGGGGAACGCATGTTAATAAGGACACGCCCAAGTAAATTGGTGGACTCTGTTACAATAAGTTTCTCTCCATGCCACATTTTAAGGTTGGGGGAAGAGAAGCCGGGCGGGGGCGGGGGGGGGGGGGGGAATATGCCTTGCACAGGCACATTCATGTGGAGACAAAATGAACATGAAGATATTGTTGAATGCCTTCCTCTATAGCTTTTCATCTTATTCCCTGAGGGCAGGACCTCAGGCTGAAGCAGAGATTGCTGTTTGTCTAGGCTGGCTGGCTAGTTAGCACCCAGGGTCCTGTCTCCACCTCCAAGTGCTGGGTTAAGGTCATGTGTAGCCACACCCAACTTTTTTAGCATGGTGATGGTTCAAAATCAGGTCCACATGCTTACCCAGCAAGCTCTGTCACCCAGAGAACCATCTCCCAGCCCCTCTACTCTGTGTTTATTTTTTTAAAGGGCAAGTGTGAAAGTTTCACACTTAGAGGACAGGATGGGGATGGGAGGCTTGTAATAAGTGATAGAAGGTTCAAGTTGACTAATGGTTCAAAAGAGGTGAATCTGAACAGCAGCATACAGAACGTTTGTAAAAAACTCATTTTCTCATATAAGGTAGTCGCTGTTTCTCGGGAAGATAGCGGAAGAGGCATTCTGTTATGTAATCTGGGTCACCACTCTGCTGCCCCTCCCAGATCTCTGTGTGTTTTGTTAGTGAGGAAGCCCTTAGAAAATCAGAGTCTCATCTTCAGCTCATTCTTTTTCACTGTGTGTCTCGGTGACTTTCCCAGTAGTTAATAAACCCAAGGCCTTGCACATGCCCTATCACTGACCTATCCCCCAAGTCCTTTTTTGTGCTCTTTCTATGTCAATATATATGGATATCTTATTCATCTTAATATGTGTACAGTTTCTTGTCAAATGTATATCGTGTATGTGTGTGTGTGTGTGTGTATTGTTGCATGTGCTTTTGCATATGTATAGTTATTTCTGAGTAAGCTTGTCCAGGGGATGGAGAGATGGCTCAGTAGTTAAGCCATCCTTGCAGAAGACCCTGGTTTGGTACCTAGCACCCATATGACAGTGCATAACCATCGGTAACTCCAGCTCTAGGGGCCTGACACCCTCCTTTGTCCTCACTGGCGCCAGGCACACATGTGGTGCACAGACATGCAGACAAAAAAACCACCCATACACATAAAATAAAAATTAAATTTAAAAACTATCTTGTCAAGGATGGTACATATTTTAGAGCTTGGATATTACTAAGCTGTCATCCACATGGTTACAGCAGACTCCCACTGGCTGCAAAAAGGCCCCTCATGAAGAGCTATTGCCTTTTATTTTATAGTTTTGTATATTTGTGTGTATGTATATGTATGTTATACATAAGTGTGTCTGAGTACACGTGGAAGCTAATGGTCAATGTTGTGCCACTATACCCAGCTTTCATGTAAGCACTAGGATTCCAGACTCAGGCCCTCTATTTCCAATGCTTATAAATCACTTAGCTTTCTTACAGGAATTGCTTGTTATATCTTTTTCCAGGCCTTCAATTCTAAAACAAGCTTTAAGTTGTGATGTGTTTAAACTTCATATTCTTTACTTGATGGTTGTCGGATTTGAGTCTTCCTTAGGGATTTCTTTTGTAGTGAAAAGATTATTTATATTTCCTCATAAACTTGTGTTGTTGAATTTATGTTTTGTTGGTATATTTTGTGTTCTTAACTCTTTAATCTATCCAGAATTAATACTTGTGAATGGTGTATGGCAAGTTATTATCATTTTAGATTCAATTACTAAATCAAATACATTTGTATAGAAAGTTTCCAATTCTGGAAAGATAGGAAATGCCAGTACCTCGTTACATATTCTTGTTTGTGAAGTGGGTGCACACTGTGAAGACAGGGTTGGTACTAACATTCCCATGAGGCCATTACCTTCTCCTTCTAACAATGAAATTACCAGAAGCACAGACTTTTATCTCCCAACTTTGTCAATGAATCACAAACATGGAATTATTTATATATATATACATATACATACATATATATATATATAGTAGTTGGCACCGAAGGCATCCTGGTTGACAGAAATGGCAATTATTTTAAAGGTAAACTACAGTAGTAAGGTTATTGTATAAGTATACACACACACACACATTATTTTGAAAGAGGAGATGTGAAGATAAAAAAATGGAAAACAAAGGAAACGTGTACATGGTGGTACTTGAGTGTTGCCCCAGCACTTAAGAGGCTAAGGTAGGAGAATCCAAAGTTCCAGCCACTGTGAGCTGCCATACTGAGTTCCAGGCCAGTCTTGGAAATAGTGGGCCACAGTTTATGGTGTCCGGAACAATTCTGCACCTATCTGTCCTGAGCCTGGTAGTGCAGACCTGTAGTTCCAGCTACTCAACAGAGACCAAGGCAGGAAGATTACCAACTCAAAGCTAGTCCTTTGGTCCCAGTACTCAGGAGGCCAGGTCAGGTGTGTCTCTGTGAGTTCTAGGCTAGCCTAGTCTACAGAGCAAATTCTGGAACAGCCAGAGATCTACAAAGAAACCATTTTACAAACAAACAAACAAACAGACAGACAGATCTATGGATATAGAAGGCGTTTGTTATGAGGTGGAAGGGTGCTAGGCTCAAATGTGCCCCTGTTAACAGTTGGGTGTAGTTTCATTTATTTAGATTTGTGTTTGGTTTGGGGTTTGAGATGGACTGGTGACTACAGTGTTTATCTTTTTTATATCAAAATATCTGATGTATACTGTAAAGTGGGCTTAGGATTCTTACCCATCTTTATGACTTTCTTTAGGCAACTGAGAATTTTGAATCAGCGCCTCCGAGAACAAGAGAAAACCGAAAAGGGACCTGGTAACCTTGAATGTAGGTGAAGAAACTTGAAGGGTTGAGATTGAAGTCTTTATGACTCTGGAAATATTGGTGTAGACTTGTGCTTTATCTAAGTGGCGTTTCTCCCTGTATCAGCTTTTTAAAATTAGGAGTTACTGTATTATAATTTAAAACAGTTGTTGGGTATGTTTGTAATCTCAGTATTTATGAAGTAGGAGGATTGCCACAAGTTTGAGGCCAGCCTGGGCACATAACGAGTACCACTCCAGCCAGAACTATCTGTAGTAAGCCCCTGTCTTGAGAAACCAAGTTAGTAAGTGTGCAGATATCTTAAATAGTTGTGGATGTATTCTGCTTGTTATCTCTGTTATATTTAAGATCCCCTGAAAGATATTTCAGCCTTTCCCTTAATGTGAACAACAATGAAATGAAAATCTTTGTACCAGGATCTTTGTGCGCATGCATCGAGGTTTGCAGGATGGATTTCTAGTAGAAATACTGAGCCAGAGTGCATATGTAGTGATTTTGGCAGATATTGTCAAATGACCCTTATTTATTTATTTTTTTTCTGCTGGGTTTTGTTTGTTTTGTTTTAAGTGGGAGTCTTACTGTGTTGCTCAGGCTACTCTTGGACTTGGAGGCTCAATTGATCTTCCCTCCTTGCTCACCTCAGTCGCTGCAGCTACAGGTGAATATCACACCATCTTTATGGATCACAGAGCTTCGTGGAGAAGAACAGGAGTCTAAGAACAGATGAGATCTCTTTTCAATATTCTCAGGGCTTTTTCTCGAGTCTATGTAAATGTGATGTTATAAAGAAGTATATTAGCCGGGTGTGGTGGCGCACACCTTTAATCCCAGCACTCGGGAGGCAGAGGCAGGCGGATTTCTGAGTTCGAGGCCAGCCTGGTCTACAAAGTGAGTTTCAGGACAGCCAGGGCTACACAGAGAAACCCTGTCTCGGAAAAAAAAAAAAAAAAGAAGTATATTGATGCCCTAGAATTTTATTTCAATTTCTTAATGATAAAATATATTCAGACAGTATGGGTGAAATAGGGAAAAGTTTTTTTTTGTAATACATAAGGCATATTTCTTCTAATGTATAACTACCACTTACAACGTGGAAAGAAAATTCGAGCAACCAACGAGCAAACACTTTACAAAGTGCTTAACTTCACCAGAGTAGTCTGCGATAGTTCAATTTGGTTCTGCTCTCAGGAAACAGTGTGGGTAAGATGGAGGCCAGAGAGGAGGCCAGAAAGGAAGCCGGGGGGGTCCTTTATGAGTGCCTCTCTAAGCATATTCTTTGTATTCTCTTACTCATTTACCTTAGTACACTTTTTATTACTGTTTACAATAATTTTTTTACTAAACAGCTCCTTGAGGGACCTTGGGGGTCTATGTTGTTCACTGTAGTATATCCAGATTCTAATAGTGATCCATACACAGTAAGCAGTCACTTAAGACTGCGTAAGCCAATCAAAATGGTGCCCTGTGCCTTTGTCATTTTTATTTACTCTTTAAGAATTTCATGCATACACACAGTGCCTTTTCATCATCTCCACCACTCATGCTGCACTCTGACTCTCCAGCAGGCACCCAGCACAGCCCCTACCCTCCCCCAGCAGGCACCCAGCACAGCCCCCAACCTCCCCCAGCAGGCACCCAGCACAGCCCCTGCCTTCCCCTAGCACAGCCTCTGCCTTCCCCCAGCAGGCATCTTAGCACAGTCCCTGTCCAGCTTCATGGCCTCTGTTTTTTAAACCCACTGAGCACAGTTGTGTTATTCCCAAGTGCGTGGCCGTCCCCTGGAGTATGGGCAACCTACCATTGATATACCTCCCCCCCACAAATGACTCATCCCTCATGATCCTTCAACTGTAAATAGCTCCTCCATTGGGGGTAGGGTCTCCATGTCCCATAACTCTTCAGAGCAGAGTTTTAACTGGTTTGATCTTGTACGGTCACCAAAGCTACCATGAGTTTATGAGTGGCATGACCAGGCTGTGTCCAGAAGACAGCACTTGGGCACTCCTCCCCATCATCCAACCTGGGGAGGACTGTTGTGGAGATGTCCCGTTTATGGCCCAGCATTCCCAGTCAGCTGCTCCCAGTACTCAGGGCAGACAGGAGTCTTTGCATCCGATGTTTCCCACTGTAAAAACAGCCTTCTCTGCCCAAGACCAAGAACACCAGAGATCTGTAAGTACAAACATGAATATTTAGAGGAGAGTTGGACAGCATAACCGTATAGCAAAACAACAGTGGGGTCCCCTGGGGCCTGTGACCTCTCCAGTCATAAGGTTTACAGTATGAATTCCCTCCTGTGCAGCAGGCCTCAGATCCAGTCGGAAAGTTTGGCACTATTTAATGGGCACATCTTGCCTAGCAGGTCGCTATTGTAGCATTCTAGGTCTTCTAGATACAAGGATTTGTGTCTCCTCCCCTACACCCCTAATATGCAGTCTGCATAGCTTCTCCCAGCACTGTGAAACCTAGGTAGGAGGGTTCCTGGCCAGCTCCAGGTTGATTTCTCTACATTGTGCAACCAACGTGCCTTTAGCAGGAGACTCTTACCATCCTTTTATGGTAAACAACCAAAACCAATGGCAGGAGCCTCTTGTTGGGGGCTTTGAGGGCCTCCGTGACCAATAACTTACAGGAAGGTATTTCACGTTCTGCACTGAGATTTTCGTTTAATATCCGATGTCTTCTGGGAGTAGCTTTGTCTGCCTGTGCAGGCTACCTCTGGTCAAAGTCCTCTTTTTAAAAATGTATATTTTAAAATTTGTAGACATAGGATTGGGTTTCCATGTTTTTACTTCCACTCTTAGTTTTGAGTAACCCACTCTGACACTGTCCTCTTCCACATAACCCCACCCCTGTCCCTGCTTAACCCTATAACCGTCAATATTCTTTCCCTCTTCTTTATACCACACAATTCTACTATCCCTCCCTCTGTTCCTATTCCATTTACCTTTTCATGGGCACTTCCTCCTTCCTGAGCTCCACAGACCCACCAAGTTGAACATAAAATCTAAAATTTGGATCTAGGATCCACATGTGAAACAGAAGCATGCAGCACTTGCCCCCCGGGGCCTGGACAGCCTTATTGACGCAGTATTTTCTAATTCTTCTCATTTCCCTGCATATTTCGTATTTCTTGGTGGCTGAATCATATCTCGTTGTGTATTTGTACCACAATTTCATTATCCATGCATCAGTGGCAGACAAGAGTGCCTCTGTAGGAGAGTAATGGAATCCTTCGGGTATCCTCAGATGTAGGTCAGAGGGTGATTGTATTTTTCCCTTTTGGAGAGATGTATACTGATTTCCGTAGTGGGGGATACTCCAACCCTGAGTAAATGTTTGTGGTTCTCTAGCTAGCAGTTGCTGCCGTTGTCTCCTTGAGGAGAGTCCTTCTGACTGGAGTGATACAGAAGCTCAGACTAGTTAGATTTGCATTTCCCCGCTGCCTAATGACGTTGAGCCTTAGAAAACCATGTCTTAGCCATTTGTGTTTCAACTCTGGTTAAGTCCATAGCCTATTTTTTTATTGGTTTGTTTATTTTCTTAGTGTTTATTTTCTTGAACTCTTTGTATATTCTAGATATTAATCCTTTGTTAGAGGTATAGCTGACAAAGATTTTCTTCCATACTGCTGTCTGGCTTTTCACTTGATTGACAGTTCCCTTGGCTGTATAGGAGCTTTTTAATTTCATGAGTACCCATTTGTCAGTCATTGGCTTCTGGCCTGCTTCGCTTTCTGATGCTGTTATAAAACACCATGACAAAAACCAACTTGAGGAAGAAAAGGATTGAATTGGCTTATACTTCCATGTCACAGTTTGTCATTGAGGGAGAGTCAAGGCAGAAACTCAAGGCAGGAGCCTGGAGGCAGGAACTGATACAGGAAGGAGTGCTCTTAAATGGATTGCTCACCTTGCTTTTTTTTTTTTTTTTTATGTAACCCAGGACCACTTTGCCGGGAGATGGCACCTCCCACAGTGGACTGGGCCTTCCTACATCAATCATAAGTCAAGAATATGCCCATAGGCCAAACTGATAGAAGTAATTCCTTAATTGAGGTGTTTTTTGTTTTGTTTTTAATCCTAGATGACTCTGGTTTGTGACAGGTTTACAAAAACAAAAAAACAAAAAACAAACAAAAAAACCCAAGCCAGCCTTATTTATTTCTTGAATGACTATGGCCCCATTCAGAAAGTCCTTCCCTATTCCAGTATCTTGATGTATACACCTTACTTTTTCCACTAGCAGTTTCAGTGTTTCAGGCTTTATGTTGAGTTCTTTGAGTCATTTGGAAGTGAGTTTTTACAGAGTGAGAGATAAAGATCTAGTTTTATCCTTCTACTTGTAGACAGTTTTACCAGTGCCATCTGTTAAAGAGGTGATCTTTTCCAGTATGTAATGCTGGCAGGTGTCTATTGTGGAATGGCTTGGTATCTGGGTCTTCTCTTCTCTTCTATTCCATTGATCTCTGTGTCTCTTTGTTTGGTTATCTGAAATTTTTTGTACTTCCATATGAATTTTAAAATACATAGTTTTTACTATTGATATAAAGAATGTCATTGGACGTGTTTAATAAATTGTGTGTGTGTGTGTGTGTGTGTGTGTGTGTGTGTGTGTGTGTGTGTGGTTTGCCTACATGTATGCATCATATACATGCCTGGTACCCAAAGAGGCCAGAAGAAGGCATTGGATTCCCAGGGACTGGAGGCAGAAACTGAAGCAGAGACCATGGAAAAATAAATGCTCTTGCACTTGAGCTACCATGTAGGTACTGGTTTGGCCTTAAAGATAGCTAAGCTATCTCTCCAGCCCCTAAAATCTCTTTTAAGTTGTTATTTTGTGTGTTGCATTTGTGTATGAATGTAGACATGTCCTTGCCATGATATATAGTTGTAGGCAGAGGATGACTTGTGAAAATCATTTCCTTTATTTCATCATGTAAGTCTAGGGATTCAATTCAAGTCATCAGGTGTGGTCAGAAGTGCCGTTGTCTGCTGGGCCATCTTGCCTGCCCACAGTGAATATGGATTTCATTGAGTCTGTAAATAGCCTTTGGTAGAATGGCCATCTTTACAACATTGATCCTATCACCTCTTAAGCATGGGAGGTCTTTCCGTTTCTAGTGTCTTCCTTAATTTCTTAGTTGCATAGTTTAAAGGTTTAGCTATAGAGAGCTTTCACAACCTTGGCTAGGGTTTTTCTGTTTTGTTTTATTTGGGATTTTTGGGTTTTGTGGCTATTGTGAATGGGATTGTCTCCTTGGTTTCTTTCCCAGTGTATTTGTTATTGGGTGTAAAAAGTCTCCTAGTCATTTTGTATGTTAATCTTGTATTTAGCCACTTCCTGACTGTGTTTTCAATTCAGAGTTTTCTGGTGGAGTGTATAGGATCTGTTATATATAGAAACATATTATCTGCAAATAGAGGTCCTTTGACGTCTTACTTTTTGTATTTGCTTCTCTTGTCTAAGACCTTCAGTATTGTGTTAAATCAAACTGGAGAGAATGGATACCCTTTTCTTGTTCCTTGTTTGAGTGGAAATTCTTTGAACTTTCCCCTATTTGATATGTTGGCTATAGGTTTGTCATATATGGCCTATGTTATGCTAAGGTCGGGAGCTAAGCCGAGAGTGTGACCCCAGGCAAAGGAACCAGCATGTTTTACATTTACACACAACATGGGATAGTATGATTCTTTGTGTTTAAATATATATTTTATGTAAATCATTGTCTACATTAGTATTTTCCAGAAAAGTAACCAAAATGATAATAATTGATTCTGGTTGGAGAGCTAGCATGGAGAAAGGGAGGCATATCATTGAGAATTTTTTGGAGTTTGAGATATTTACATTGCACATGCATTACTCATTTGTTTTATAAGGTAAAAACAATTTATGACTAAAACATCAATTGGGAAAGAAAGACATTACTTCTGCTGTTTACTTTTTTAAATAGATATAGTATTTCTATTGCACTGTGCATGTTACCACTGAGGGAATCAGTGAACTCAGGGGATTTTCTTTTTCTAAAAGACACATTTTTTAGGTGTCTTTTAAAAATTGGGAAACAACTATTTGATGTGTTTTATCTTACAGTGTTTTCCCTTCAGTCGCTGAATATGTCGCTGCAGAATCAGCTGCAAGAGTCGCTGAAGAGCCAGGAGTTACTACAGAGTAAAAATGAAGAGCTCTTAAAAGTGATAGAAAACCAGAGAGAGGAAAACAAAAAATTCACCACTTTATTTAAAGACAAAGAGCAGACTCTGCTTCATAATAAACAGCAGTTTGACATTGAGATGACCAGGGTGAAGATGGGTGTGTATCTGTCTCTAGCTACAGTCATTTGGTTTTGAGCAATAAGGAAACTAAGCAGGTTTTGTTGTGTTTGCTTTAGAGTTGGAGGAAGCCTTGGCCAATGAGAAGAACTCGCGGTTTAAGCTAGAGACTGCAGAAAAGGAAAGTCAGATACTGGGAATAACACTGCGCCAGCGAGATGCTGAGGTTGCACGACTTAGAGAATTAACCAGGTAGCCTTACTTCCCTTGGGTAAGCCCGACCTTTAACAGATGCTCCGTAAACTTCAGGCCTTCTTGCTTCCTCCTTTTTCCCTCTTGTTTTGTCTTTTTTTTTTCTTTTAATTTCTAATCCTTTGTTCTATTTCACTTTAAAAATCCGAGACCTGTTTAAAGGCTGTTTACACCATGAGGTTGTAGACTGTGGTGGGTAACTAATGTGTCTGATGAAAAACTGGACAGTGTGTAGTGAAGTAGTTAAGCTCCCTGACTGATACCAAAGAGACCTGAGTGGACTCTCAGCTCGGCTGCAGATTATCTCAGTATTTTGTCCACATTACTTAACGCCCATAAACTCCAAGTTATAAAGCTGGGATAGGAATAGAGTTGTCTGGGGGAACCACAGAATAATTAATCCATGATGTGCTTTGATGTGGTCCATCCTCATCTCATGCCATGTGATGTTGGGTAGGTCACTTCATTTCATCAGAAAAGTGAGGGATTTGGCCACAGCCCCCCAAAATGTCTTCATTCTTTACTCAGTCTCTTCCCACATAAATAAACCTATCTTACTTTTTATACTTTTATAAAAGCCTTACATTCAGTTTTCTTTTGAGACATTTGTTATTCACTGAATTTTTGTCTACTTATAAATATTTCCAAGAAGTTAATGTTAATGTAATTGAGGAAATTACCTAATTAAAAAAAAAAGAAGTTAATGTTTTTAATGTTTTATAAAACAGTAGATCTGACTATGCCTTAATAACCCCAGATACTAATCATTCCAGATCCATTTTAATTATAAAGATGTCTATTATATATAAATCATGTGCTATATGCAATATGCTTAGTTTTATAAATATACTTGACAATAATAAGTGGATATAGAAATTCTGCTTTGCTTTAGTAATACCACCTACTAGTATGACTTTTTTTAACTCAGAGGCTCAGTTTGCAACATTGCTTGAGAATATCTCTATACCGTAAGAAAAAAATTATGAGCCTTTACTTTTACATATGATAGTAGATTTGATATAAAGCAAGATCTTTTGTCATTTGTTATCTTGTTTTTCTTTGCCAAAGCCTTCCAACACTAATGTTCACACTCGCCTTCTGTCCTTCCTTTAAAGGATAGAGGCATATAGAAACACGTTAAAGGATTGAGTAAAACAATCAGTAATTACTCACTTCGTCTTGGCAGAACTTTACAGAACAGCATGGCCAAGCTGCTCTCTGATCTCAGTGTGGATACTGCCCGCTGCAGGATGGGGAATAGCCTCACCAAATCACTTCTCAATGTCTATGATCAACAACTTCAACAGGACCCAGCCCCTGCTCAGACTTCCATAATGAGCTACCTCAATAAATTAGAAACAAATCACAGCTTTATACATTCAAAGCTGCTTAACAATGAGGCAGCCATAGAACCAGACAGACTCTGTGAAAGTGTGCTGCCCTCACAAAGGCCTCCCCATAGTGATGCAGGGACAGCAGATGGGGGCTCTGCATCTGGAACTGTCTCTGCTGCTTCAGTGGAGGATTTCGATATGGACTGTGAAACCCTCACTGTAATAGAAGATGGGTGTAACGTGGACAGTACAGTTTATATCCCCTTTGCAAGAAGCACTTCTAAAAAGCACTCGCCACTTTGTAAGAGACTATCCCCCCAGCCAAAGCTGAGTGTTGCTGCAGCACAGCTAGTCAGCGGCAGTGCACAGGCCTCTAAAAGAGAAAGTAAGCCACGTGCACCTGCAGTTTGTTCCTCACGAAATGAAGCAGAAGATGCACCCGGAGATCTTTCCAGCACGTATGACACAGAGGACATGCAGCTCCTCAGGAAAATCAAAGAAGCTATTGGTAAGATCCCTGCTGCTGCCGAGCACGCAAAGGATCAGGCCACACATCATGGCCCATCAGCTCAGCCCAGCCCCGGTGTTCCAGTGAAGGGCAGTATTATTCCTGACAGCAGCTTTCTCAATTCTGACTTGATGTCAGACTGGAGCATCTCCTCTTTCTCAACATTCACATCTCATGATGAACAGGACTTCAGAAACGGCCTGGCAGCACTGGATGCCAATATTGCTCGACTTCAGAATTCCTTAAAGACCGGCCTTCTGGAGAAATGAGTCTGGGAGAGACTGACGGAGTGCTTTTCTTAAAGAGCAGAACTTATTCATAGTGTATTTTGGGTTCCCCTAGAGAGAACACTTTTTATTATTAATTATGTATGAAATAATAAGTAAATTTACTGTTAGAATATTTTAACACCTGAAGGTTATAAAAAAATTCTTATACAAACCAACAGTTGCTGAGAGAAGAAAGTTGTAGATCAGCAAGTACTGCGGTGCGTTACTTGACAGCTTGAGCTTCACAGAGAGTTCCTCACTGTGCGACTGCTGGGTCACTGGTGCAGGTACCGAGGATTTCTGGCTGGCTGGAAGGAGAATAGGAAAGGAGTCAGTACTGTTTAAAGTTTCCTCTCTGCTTTGGAATAGTTGTAGTTTGTTTCATGATAGTGTGCTTGTGTATGGGAATACTGTGTTACAAGCTAGGGCTGTCTATGGCGTGCATTAACATTTCAGAGAGAAAAGATGCCGGTGTACCCACCTCATACAAAGCATTGATTTGTCCAGGGAAATACCGATGATTGGTTAATATATGGTCCTTAAATCTTGGGCATTTTATTGATATTTGTCCTGAATGCATGTTTTAAGACCTTTGAAAATAAAGTCCGACTGATAAGGTAATGCTAAATAACCAAGTTTTACCTTAGTAATTTTGTTTTTTAGTAAGAATTATTGGGTTTTCCTTAATGTCTTTGGAAATGATGGAGTTTTTCAAATCTCAGCACTGGGGGTAACTCTGCCGTTCTGACCCGATTCCCCATCATTTAGCTGAGAACGCTGTTCTATAATTAACAGACTATGTTGCCCTCTCTGCTTCCTAATACCAGCCCTTTGGCCTATCTTGCCATATAGCCCAAGATGACTTCCGACATTAGATCTTCCTCCCTCAGGCTCCTGAGTGCAAGCCCCAGCAGTTCTTACTCACCTGCTATTATGGCTTTCTGTTAAACACAGATTAACTCTTAGACACCAAGTCTTGCCCTGTCAGTAACTCTCGGTACATGTTACCTGCCTGGTGGAGTTGAATTTGGTTCTTGGACAGCCTCTGGCGTTCGAGTAGTCTGCTGGTTCCAAATTTTCTCCTGCTTCTACAACCTCTGGAGGACCCTGCGGGACTACTTAATATTGCTTAGGCTTTATGGGGAGGGCTCTTTTTTGTTTGTTCTAGGTTCTAAATGTATTAAAATGAATTGTAAACTATTTTAAAGACTTATTAACATTTTAAATATACTTCCTTCCAGTATTCATACATGAATTTGTTTACTTATTTTGAAATAACAGGTCACCACTCTTCACCATTTAAGTTCCGAAACACAAACTAATATAAAGAAGAAAACTGGGTCATCTTTCTGCTCTCCCATGTCAACTGTTACTCAAAAAACACAAGCAAATCTGGGCCATTAGATGACTCAGCAAGGAAAGATTCTTGTTGCAGAACCCTGACAACCCAAGTTCAATCCCCAGAACCATGTGAGGGTAGGAGAGAACTGACATCCTAGAGTTGTCCTCTGACCTACACGTGTGCTCCATGGTAAATCCATGCCCACACACTTAAATGTGTACACTAATGAAAAAGACAATCTTAAGTAAATAAGATTTTTTTAATATGGTAATTCTGAAGATACAGGAAGAATTCGTTTCTCTTACTATATGTTGGCAACACTTCATTTCTGTGATCCCAGGATGCATTGGGGTTTCACCTCACTATCAACCAACTGGTTGTAGAGGAACACTAATCCAATTCCATTCAGATATTATCTTCCTGAAGGTAGAATCAAATACGTTGTGGTCTCAGTGCAGACTGACATCTGCCTCAGATGTTAGTCACAAGTCCACAACTGACCGAGCAGCCATGCATCAGGGTCCTTAGGACCCCCTTAATAGATTAGATCAGTATGTTGGTTAGTTTTGTCAATTTAGCATAAACAGAGCTATCTGGGAAGAGAGAATTTGTTTGTTGGGTGTTTTTTGTTTTGTTTTGCTTTGCTTTGTTTTCTTTTAAATAGGGTTTCTCTTTATGGCCTTGGCAGTCCTGGAACTCGATTTGTAGACCAGGCTAGCTTCAAGCTCAGAGATCTGCCTGCCTCTATCTCCTCAGTACTGGAATTAAAGGTGTGTACCACCACACCTAGCTAGAAAGAAGGAATCTTAACTGAGAAAATTCCTGCATAAGATAGGGTATTATGTTGGTTAGTGATTGATTGGGAGGACCTAGCACACTAGGGGTAGTACCATGCCTGGGCAAGTGGTCTTGGATTGTATAAGAAAGCAAGCTGGTGAAGCCATGGAGAGCAAACCAGTGAGTACTGTTCCTCTATAGCTTCTGCCTTAGTTTCTGCCTCCAGGTTCCTGCCTTGAGTTCTTGCCCTGACTTCCCTCAGTGATAGAGTATGTGTGACCTGAGAGTTGTTAAATTAAATAAACCCTTTCCTCCCAAGATGCCTTTGGTCTTGGTGTTTTATCACAGTAGAAAAGTAACGAAGTTTGCTAGTACAGCTCACAGAACTCAGAAAAAAAATCTGTGGTTTTGTTTTTTAAGGATATAAACAGCCAGAAGAGGTGGATAGGACGATGCCTGGAAAAGATGCTACTTGAAATCTCTGTCCTCATCAAGTTGGGTTATTCTATCCTCTAGGTATATGGATCTGTTCTTGTTCAGCTTCCAACAAGTCACATAATCCAGCTGCCTAAAAGTTCTTTCTGCCCTGTCCTTCACTGAGACTTCTTGACATCATGATTGAAGCATAAACAACTATATACATAAGTGGTTCTCATCCTTCCTGTGTCATGTGGCGGTGACCCTAACCATAAGATTATTTTCATTACTATTTCATAATTGTGATTCTGCTACAGTCATTAATCATAAGTATCCATGTTTCTGGTGATCTTTGGGGACTCCTGTGAAAGGGTCAGTCAACACCCACAGGGGTTGCAATCCAAAGGTTGAGAACTGCTGCCGTAGGTAAATGGACAAAAACTATGATCTAATGCTGATGGACCAAGTGGAGGAAGCCCAGCAGGCCTCTTCACATTCTTGCCTTCTGTACAGCATTCCTCCTCCTGGGGTTGATGGCTGAAAGGAGTCTTGTGATCTACTATCAGAGAAAGTAGATGAGAATTAAATATAGAGGGAAGACTTCTCATTCTGTGATGCCTTGGGGGGAAATTCCAGTTCTCGTCTGGGGTAAAAAGAAGCAAGGCTGAAAAAGCAACCAAAGCAACACTTAAAGCACACAGGAAGCAGGGCAGAGTTGTAAAACCTTCCTTGGTAGAAAAGCATGCGGCCAACTCACAACTAAGTATGTTATCAGTGCTCCCTGTGAAGTGATCCTTCAGGGGGTGCACAGTAAGGGACTTGGCATATGGTTTCACTGAAGTCTGAGGCCCATTTCTATACTTACACATATAAGGCTTTCAGAATCTAAGCAGGTAACCAGGTAGATTTGGATTCTATTGGCACAAACATTCCCTTACTCAAGTCTACTCATTTCTATTTCAAACTTGCTTAATGTTCCTCACTTTACATATGAAGCTTCACACTTTCCCCCATGTTTGAAATTTCAACTTGTAGAGAGTTGGGCTTACATTTATGTAAAGCAGGACCAGATAGATGACTCAGCAGTTAAGAGCAGTGGACTGCTCTTCCAGAGGTCCTGAGTTCAATTCCTAACAATCACATGGTAGCTCACAATCATATATAGATCACAACATCTATACTGTGATCTGATGCCCTCTTCTGGCATGCAGGTGTACATGCAGATAGAGTATTCATACACATAAAATAACTAAATCTTTTTTTAAAAAATTAAGGAAATTGGCCTGAACTGGGCCTCCCAAAGAACTATCAGATGGTAAAATCTTAGAAACTTCTGAAGAAGCTAACTTTCAAGTTAAGTTTCAAAAGACTTTAGAAGCCATCTTTATAACTTAACTAGAGGGGAGTCTCTTCTATAGTGACAGTACTGGAGAGACCCCAAGCACATCCAGGATCCATTTTGCCCAGTGACAAGTTCCTCCTGGAATCTACCACGCTGCTTGTCAGCCTTCTCTACCCTGCATGCCCCCTGAGGGCAAGGACTAGGATTTACTCAGTTTTCATTTCCCATGGCACTAGGTAACTATCACATAGGTGTTAAGATTTGCCAAAGACCGGGGGTCCTAAAGAAGGGGTATTTGGGAGCAGCAACTCAGTCTGTGATGGATGCAAGCTGACAGCTCTGTTCTGCTGGAGATAGCTCTCTGCTGGAGATCACACTGTCTTGAGATGTTGGAGTCCTTCAAAAAACCCTCACTCACAAAGACCACAGAGACTGGCAACACTGCAAACAGCAAGAGTATTTTTATTGATTCAATGCGTTGGGGAACCCCCTCTCAGTACACAAGCCAGAGGGGAGACCCAGAACAAACAACACACCTTTTATACCTTGTAAGGGGCAGATCTAGGCAACAGGGCTAGCTGGCTTATTCTCGTTGGTGTAGCAGGTAACCTTCTCAGGTGTTGGTTAGTTGCATAGGGTGACTACCTTTGGCCTAGTGACTCACTTTGCCTGCCCTTATGGTGGGTTATTATGATTTGGTCAGCAAAGCAGCAGTACATTTTGAACTTATGGGTCAGCTATTAACATCACAGCTATTAATGTCACAGGGAATTCTAGCAAGGTCAGGGTGGTTTGTGGTTTTTCTCAGAATTCAGTGTGGGGCAGGGTAGGGGGAATTTCTCTGGGAACTGCTAATCTTGTTATGGTTATTTTTCTGAGAACAGTTCATTTTGTTTTGGCAGCTGTCTTAGTCAGGGTTTCTATTCCTGGACAAAACATCATAACCAAGAAGCAAGTTGGGGAGGAAAGGGTTTATTCAGCTTACACTTTCCACATTGCTGTTGATCACCAAAGGATGCAGGAGTGGAACTCAAGCAGGTCGGGAAGCAGGAGCTGATACAGAGGCCATGGAGGGATGTTACTTACTGGCTTGCTTCCCCTGGCTTGCTCAGCTTGCTTTCTTATAGAACCCAAGACTACCAGCCCAGAGTTGGTACCACCCACAAGGGGCTCTCCCCACTTGATCACTAATTGAGAAAAATGCCTTACAGCTGGATCTCATGGAGGCATTTTCTCAACTGAAGCTCCTTTCCCTGTGATAACTCCAGTTGGTGTCAACTTGACGCACAAAACCAGCCAGTACAATTGACCCCTTGTCAACTTGACACACCAACACATCACTATTAAGCCTCAACCCTTAGTTTCGGATTCATCCCCAAGATCTCAATAACTTTAAAAGTCCCACAGTCTTTACATATTAAAAGTTCAATCCCTTTAAAATATCCAATATCTTTTAAAAACTCAAAGTCTCTTAACTGTGGACTTCAATAAAATACCTTCTTTCTTGAAGAGGGAAAATATATCAGGGCACAGTCACAATCGAAAGCAAAATCAGACTTCAATCATCTAATGTCTGGGATAAAACTCATGATCTTCTGGGCTCCTCCAAGGGCTTGAGTCACTTCTCCGGCCCTGCCCTTTGTAGCACACATCTTGTCTTCTAGGCTCCAGCTAGCTGTACTCCACTGCTGCTGCTGTCCTTGGTGGTCATCTCATGGTACTAGCATCTCCAAACACTGCTGTCTTCTGCTGTAACTAGGCTTCACCAACAGCCTCTCACAGGCTCTCTTCATGGTGCCAAACCTCAACTCCTTTGCATGACCCCTTCAGTCCTGGGCCATCAATTGCAACTGAGGCTGCACCTTCACCAATGGCCTTCCATGGCCTCTCACAGTGCCAAACCTCAGCTGCTCTTCATGACCCCTTCATGCCTTCAAAACTAGTACCACCTGGGTGACTCTTACACATTACCAAGTCCAGCCACAGCACAAGGTACAACTTTCCACTATCTCTGTAACAGTCTCTGTGCTCTCAGAAAACACTTTCCAGAAGATGTCACTTAAATGATGCTGGTCTCTTCTTAATCACCACTACTTTCTTAGCTCCAGTTAACCAGCATCAATAGTCCCAGGAATGCAAAGTTTCTGCTTTAGTAGTTCTAGTATTTTGTTAATCACAGCTGATTCTTCAGCCCCAGCTAACCAAAACCACAGAATCTTCACAATCAAAACAGCAATGGCACTGATAAGAGTCTTTAATCTTCCCACTGAAATTTCCCAAGCCAAGCCTCCATCTTCTGCACTGTTCTCAACATTATCTTTCAAGCTCCTATACAACATCTCACAGAGCTCTTAACACCAATCTTCTAGACCAAAGTTCCAAAGTCCTTCCACAGTTCTCCCCAAAACATAGTCAGGTTGTCACAGGAATACCCCACTATTATGGTACCAATTTGTCTTAGTCAGGGTTTCTATTCCTGGACAAAACATCATGACCAAGAAGCAAGTTGGGGAGGAAAGGATTTATTCAGCTTACACTTTCCACAGTGCTGTCGATCACCAAAGGATGCAGGAGTGGAACTCAAGCAGGTCGGGAAGCAGGAGCTGATACAGAGGCCATGGAGGGATGTTACTTACTGGCTTGCTTCCCCTGGCTTGCTCAGCTTGCTTTCTTATAGAACCCAAGACTACCAGCCCAGAGATGGTACCACCCACAAGGAGCCCACCCCCCATCACTAATTGAGAAAAATGCCTTACACTGGATCTCATGGAGGCATTTTCTCAACTGAAGATCCTTTCCCTGTGATAACTCCAGCTTGTGTCAAATTGACACAAAACCAGCCAGTACAGCAGCTGTACTTAGTCATTTTGCCCGCTATGTTTCTGGAAGTCCCTTCAGAGGGGAAGGGGCTAGGTGGTCTTTAACTTGTTTTGGTTCTACAGAGATAGCTCTCTGCTCAATATAATTCTCTCTTGCAGACCAAAGCCCAAGTATTTTATTTTGCATAAACTATGTCCTTAGTAATTGAATAGCAATTCAATCATGTACCCCAGGTTCCCTTTTCATTATCCCACAAATTAGCCTTTCATGACCTTGGCCCTTTGACTCTGAAGACAGAGCCACATAACAAAACTTGCTGACGTCTGCTGCTTGCTGGAGCTGGAACATGGCCCCTTGTTGTTACATTACCACTAGCTTTCTGTTTTCCAACTCCTTCACTGCTTAAGCTTGGCTGTCTTGGAACTTGCTCTGTGGACAGACCTCAGAGATCTGCATGGCTTTGTCTCCTGAATGCTGGGATTAAAGGTGTGTACCACCATGCCTGGATATAACCTTTTCATGGCCACTGTTTCTCAAGATCCAGATCAAAAGCCCATGTCTTCCAGCCTCAAGATCTGGATCACAAGTGTGTCCTCCATTACTGGATTGTAGTTCATTCCAGATTAAAAATCCAAAGTATTCCTTGTTCAACTGCAAACACAAACAATAAATTTAGCTGGGTGAGATCTTGCCCTGCAATTGTCACTCCCTAAATCTCTTTATCTCCTCCCTTAATATATTTCTGACAAAGCTGGTTCATTGTTACAGCTGCCTCTGTTCTTTCAGGTCTGTGAAGCCCCTCACACAATTCATATTGCATCCTTACATTTTGCATAATTGAGAAATTCTGTAAAAAAAAAACAAAACAACTCATGATTTCAAAGTTCTTTCCCACAGCCCTCAGGGCTATCCTGAAGGACACAGCCACCACCAGACACATTCTTCTTCCTGGAGTCCTGCTGTTTCTGGTTATGGAGTCATTAACATTGGCAGGGAGAACATTCCCTAAAGGAGGAACTTAAGGAAAATATATACATTATTATATAAACAAACCTTACAGCTACAGAGTTTCTAAGCCAGGCTTAGGCTCTCCCACAAAGCCACAGAAACTCGAGCCAGGCTTAGGTTTGTCCTCAAGGCCCAAATCAGGGCCAAAATGGGGCCCAACATTGTGGCATTGGAGGAGCCCTTCTTTACCATCTTCTTGTCTTGGTTCGGATGTCTGCCAGTTCATCAATGAGTCTCTTACAATATAGATCCCAGCAATGATGAGTGCATGTGATCTGATCAAACGAAATACAGTTCAACTGTTATCTCCTATAATCTTGTTACAATTGTCTTAAAAGGGGCAACAACTGAGTTGGCCCTCTAAGCCATCACATACTATAGATCATGTTAAGGCTGCAGTTTCCAGACAAACACATTGTCATTCCTAGAGTTAAAGTGATACCACTTTAACACATTAGGACAGCCATTTCCTCAAGGCTGACCAAATAAATAGTCATTTGTCCTTAAGGAAAAGCTCACATTTACTGCAAAGTTTTGGCCTAATTCTCCTTGAAGTCACAATGAGTAGACATGGGAAAACCAAAATATGGAATTAAAATACCCAGATATTCATTTAATTCCAGGGAATACCTTAAATCAGGTAGAATGATTTTTCAGGCTAGTTTCTTTTATGTTTTCTTCCTGATGTCAACTGACTTGTCAAAACTGCTTGAACACATGGGGACCCACAGACAGGGGCATGCTGTAGTGCCCAAGAATTCCCTCTGGGAGTCTTTATGTGTATTAAGTGGGATAACATACAAATGCTCTGGACCAAACATAACCCTGTTGAGTGCTGACTGCATGAGATCCCTTCGTGTGTGTGTGTCTTTGTGTGTGTATGTGCCAAAATCCTCAGGTTTTCCTTTGCTTTATGAAGACATCCTGTTCTTAAAATCTTCTAACTTGTGACTAGTAAAATGAGATTTCTGCCTGCTACTTGGCCAATTTCATCACGTCATTATTAAAAATTCATGTTCTTCTCCCATTGGCTCTGGCTTTCAGTGTGAGTCCTCTCAGTTTCCAGACTCCAGTACTGTCTTATACCTTTGTCTCATGGAGATTCCAATGGAGCCATGCAGAAGTACCACAGACTACCCAGAACTTGGCCCTCTTTGAAGCAGCGGACATGCTGACATTTGTAATGAGGAATATGGTCAGCTGTTTAGTAGGGAGCACACAGCCAAGCATGTAGTTTTACCCCACCGTCCTTTTCAGATTCTGCACTTGGCTGTGAACTTCAGATCCAGAGAAGAAGAGATGAAAAACAAATATCTTAAAGCCAGCTGGTCCAAATCAAACAGAACAGACCCTCTTGCAGGGTGGCAGTTTTGGTTTTGGCAGGGAGAAACTGGTAAAGGAAAAATAATTTTTCAAACCCAGGCATTCAATGAATGGAGAAAAATAACCTTATTATTAATATTGTTATTATCAATAATAAAGAAAATAAATTATTTTTTGTTTTCCTCTTTCTCTGCCACCTTTTCTTCGCCCTTCCTCAGCTGCTGTTTTTCTCTCTTCCCCTCACTCTCCTGTGGGTCACACTAGCTGTCTTAGTGCAGAGAAATGGAGTGTTTGAGACAGGAAATCAAGGCTAGTCGATAAGCACACACTTGACAAAATGTCTCACTGGGTAGACATTGACCCATGCTCTCCCACTCTCTGTTGCTGTCTGCCTAAGCTAGTGATCATTTAATCACTAGACTCACTAAATCCCATAAAAATTTAACAAGCTCTTTATATGACATAAAGATCTTTATATGATAAATAAATGGAGCATTATACAATATTAGTTGATTACAGGTCTCAATACATAAAGATGATGTATACATAACTCAATATATTTACTCTTCAAATTAACCTATAAATTCAAAGTGATTCTATCAGACCCTCTGTTTCGTAGGAGTATGGAGTTATGGATTAAGCTTATTTGCTGTGTTTCGGCCCATTACACTTATGACTTATAGAAATTCTCCTGTTGTCCATTAGCTCTGTGGAAGTTGCTAGTGGTGGCCTCTGTGAGACACCAAGTGATGCTTTTGTTACGTTCATTGCTAGTTCTCTGGTCTCCATAGAAGTTCAGCAAGCTCATGTTTGTCCATCCTTTGTTACTGTTAGTGAACTATTTATATTACCTGCTCCATGTTCTATTAATTGTTGTCCATTGCCTTGAAAGGATTCTTTGTGGAAAAGGATACTTTGTGTCATAGCAAGCCAGGTAGGAGATACTCAGACATATTACTATTAACTATGTTTGCAGAAATCTTTACTATAACCCCACCTACGAGAATTACTTGTATAGGGTTAAACATGCCTGACTTTTGAAAATACATTTTTACTAATTTCTTGAGGATTTCATACAAGTATTTTCTATTATATTCTTCTTCCACCCCTCCTCTAACACCTCCCAATCCATCCCCATCTACCTACCCACTCCCCAATGCCCTCTTTTTTTTTTTTTTTAATAACTCATTGACTCCAATTTGTGCTGCCCATCTACTAATGCATATATCCACTGGGAGTTCCCTCAGATGCTATTGACTGTCCGTAGCTCCTCAGTTAGGGTTCGGGGCTCATAAACCCTTCCCACTCCATGCTAGAGGGTCGACTGGCTTGATTTGTGCAAGTCTTGCACGGGCAACCCCAACTGCTCTGAGCTCATGAGAGCAGGAGTCCTGTGTCAGATGACATAATTTCTCTCCAATCCTTCCTGGCCGCTGGTGTTTACAGTCTTCTCCCTCCCTGCTCTTTCGCAATGGCCCTAGACTCTTTGGGAGGGGGTCCGATATAGATGTCCCAGTTGTCAAACATGCCTGCCTTTTATAAGTTCCTTAGTTATTAGTAAAAAAAAAAAAAAGTTTCCCTAAACTGTAGGTTATACATGTAACCTAGGCGTTGTTCTTTATGTTTCAAACCTGTTCTTATTTAAACTTTTAATGTACTTGTATTCATTTTTAATCACTTTATTTTTTGAGATTATAGTCACATCCCCCCACCCCACCCCATACTTGATTTTAAATTTTATTTCCTTTCAGATTTGTGGCCAGTTGTATCTGCAAGTGTTTTCAGAGTAATTTATCATTTTCCGAGTGAACTGTCACTTCGGCTGACAAACATCTCCAAAAACCACACAACTCTCATTTGTTTACTCTGTACCATGAATACGTTTTATGTTCTTACTAATATCATGTTGATTTCAATTCAGTTTTGTCGTAGTTTTAATATTTTAACAGTTTGGTACGTACACATTTACTCTTTCTTCATACATTTTTAGGTGTGTATTTGTATGTGGTGTATGTTTGTATGTCTATGACTGTTCTCACATGAGGGGGTACATGTGTGTACAGATGAATGGGCACATATGTACACATGTCTATAGCGGCCAAAGGCTGATGTTTGCCACCAGCCACCCAAATAATGACACGGAGATTTCTTAATAATTATAAAAGCTTAGTTTTAGCTTGGCCATCTCTCAACTACCTCATCTAAGTGCATCCAACCACCTAGCTCCATCCAGCCATGTGGCTTGTCATGTCTCCTCAGAACTGACACCTGCCCATCTGCTGGCAAATCTCTCACATCTGACTCTTTCCCAGAGTTCCCAGAAGCCTCTGCCCAGAAGTCCTGCCTTTCCTCGCTTGCTTTACTAAAGGCTGTTCAGCTCTTTATGAAACTACGAGGTGATGGAAAAGAGGTTTACAGAACGGAGACAGGTGATGTTTCTCACAGTGCACAAGAGATTACCTCCGCAGCTGTTGCTTTCCTCTATTGGTCTCTACGTTATGTACTGAGGCTGGGTCTCACGTTGGATCTAGAGTTAATGTAGCTAGTTAGGAATCCTTTGTAGGAGTCAGGCAGGCTGCCACGCCCATCTGACATTTAAGTGGTTGTTGGGATCCAAAGTGCTTGTGTGATGAGTACTTGGTACTTACCCAGGCATCTCCTCAGTCCTTTTCCTACGTTTCTAAGTAGTTTTATTAGCTGTCCTTCAGAATTCTTTATTTTACATCAAGAATCATTTTATCTACTTCCAAGAAAAAACTCTTATTAGAGTTCTAATTGCAGCAGCAATAAAATTGTTTATTAAAATTTCTAGAATTTCATTTAGTGTGAATTCTTTCCTCTCAGGAAAATGATATGACTTTCAGTTTATTAAGATCCCATCTTGTACCTTTGGTACGTTTGTCCATATTTGACAGCGTTGATCTCAAATCATTTGGTTAAATTTATTCGTAAGCGTTTAGGACCTCTGTCACTAGGATGCCCTGAGTAGGTTTTTATTAGCATTGTGATCGATCAACAACATAACCACAGGAAGGAGCTTCCCAGGCAGAACCTCGCTCGCTGGGATGTGTACATTGGAGGCTGCCTCTCACGTTCCCAGAGAAGAAAGCTGGATGCATCCCTTACTAAGGCCATTTAAGTTCAGTCATGCTGAGAGATGAGCCCTGGATGATCCACAGAGAAGAGGAATCGGGAACATTGCTGTCTTAGCTAACCTCCTAATGTCAAGCCTCTCTTCAGGCCAGGGCTGTTGACCTAATTAGTTGGTTTTCCTGGTGGGTACATGGACATGGAGGGACCCATTCTAAAACGGGCTGGGCTAATCCAGAGCACAAGTTTCCCCCAGTAGATTTGCTTTTTTTCCCAACCCTTAAAAATTCCATTTTGAGGGATGGAGAGATGGCTTAGTAGGTTATGAACACTGACCGCTCTTCTAAAGAAGCTGGGTTCAACACCTAGTCCCTATGTGGCAGCTCACAATTGTCTATAACCCTAGTTCCAGGGTGTCAGACGCTCTCTTTTGACCTCCATGGATACTAAGCATACACATGATGTGCATATAAGCAAAACACCCATATACATAGAGTAATTTTTTCTAAAAAAAAAATGAGATTGTTTGGTTGGGGGTTATTATCATCACGATATTAGGTTTCCCCAGAGGGGAAATAGAAATAGAGCCATGAGAGGGGCTCTACTAGGTTAATTGGCTCATACAATCATGGGGAATAAGAAGTCCAATGACAGACCAGCTACAGCCTAGAGAGACTGGGATGCAAGAAGTGTGGAGGGCTCAGAACCAGGGAACCTGATGCTTTTCCTCTCAGTCTGAGGATGTGGAGAGCCGCTGCTCTAAGTCCTGAAGTCCAAAAGCCAGAGAGCCTGGACTCTTCAACTACAGGGACAAGAGAAGAGGTTCCCAATGCTAGGAAGGAAAACAGAAATCACCTTCTCAGCTTTCTGTTTTTCTGATTAAAAGGCACTGCCTACGGTGAGAGTGAGTCTTCATTTCAGTCCAGAGTCATATGCCAATCTCTTTTTAGAAAGTTCTTCACAGATACCCCAGGAAGTGCTGTAACAGACTTTTGACCTCATGGCAGAAGACTGTGGTCTGCAAAGATCACCAGCAAGTACCATGGAAACAAGTCCCCCTCCCCACCTCTCAAATAAACCCTCAATCTTTAAATTTTCCATTTCTGCACTGGGATGCATTGGTGGTCATCTGTGGCTCATGTAGTCCGTGGCCTGCAGGTTGAATGTATATGCATGTGTGTATGATGCGCAGTATGGATTGTATGTCACAGCACACCCCTAGATGTCAAAGGACAACTTTGTAGAGTCAGTTCTCCCACTTTATGTGGGTTCCAAAGATCAAACTCAGGCTGTCAGGCTTGATGACAAATGCCTTAACTTTGTAAGCTCCTCTCGTTGTTTTTATAATCCAGTCAAGTTGACAACTAAAAGCAGTTTAATAGCAATTAATGTTTATTAAAATGTATTGTTACAGACAAGTAATATAATAAATGTTTTATTTACTTACTCTGGGTCTATTCATTACTAGGATAGAATCCAGACCTTATTGTCAAAGAGTTGAAGCTAATTTGCTAATTTGGACACACACACACACACACACACACACACACACACACACACACTCCAGTATTTGACACATGTTACTGGAAACAAAGCAGAGATGTCTAAATCAGACAGTCAATGGGAATGGGATATGGTCAGGTTACATCCAGACAGTAGTGTTAGTTGCCCCCAAAAGGCTATTGAGTCTTGATTATTGGCATATAGCAATGAGACTAAAAGCACACAGCCAGGTTGCAAGACCATCACCGCCTGCAGGACAGCTAAGGTAAGTGTTAGCACTGAGGAATTCTCTGTTTAACAGGCAACTGATGAGCCACAGAGATGATACACTTAGCCTCCTTCTGGCCTAGCAGCTGGACAGGTGTCAGTGTTAGCTTTACCCCCTATCCCCACTTCCTACTTTGGCCATTTCCTAGATGCCCCCCTCCTTCTATTCCTTACTCCTGCCACCGCTGCCACTGCCCCTGCCCACCCAGCATGGAGAGAGGAGCAGCCCCTTACTCCCCTGACTCTCCTGACTATTTGGAGTCCACCTCACACTTGGCCAACACTGTCCAGAGGGCCAAATCTACTACAGTTTTACTCCTCTGGGATACTGGACCCCCAGATGCTCAGGGGAGACAATTCATGACATATGTGTCATTTGCAGTAATGATCTTTACAATTGGAAGTTGCAGACCCTCCTTCCCCCTGCCGCCAATTTTCAGAAAGACCATCAGCTTTCACAGGTCTTCTAGATTCAATCATGCTCACAAACCTGCCCACTTGGGACGACTGTCAGCAACTGCTCCAGGTCCTTGTCATGACAGAGGAGAGAGAGAGGATCATGGAGCCACCCAGAAATTGGTTCCAGGAACAACTGGGCTACTCCCCACCCAAATCCAGGCTGATATGGATGCAGCCTTTCCTTTGACTTGACCCAACTGGAATTTTAACACTGAAGGTAGGGAGAGGCTCTGGGTCTACCACCAGATTCTGATGGGGGGGAGGCTTCAGAAGGCCCACAAATTTATCTAAGGTAAGCTAGGTGATGCAGGGAAAAAATGAGAGCCCCAGGGAATATCTAGAAAGACTATTTGAAGCCGCTACACGCCTTCTGACCCAGAAGCCAGAGAGAACCAGTCAGCTGTAAACATGGCTTTTGTTAACCAAGCTGCCCCTGACATCCGTCAGTGCCTGGACGGCTTTGCAGGTAAGCAACTGACTGTTTAATAGCCATAGCCGAGAAAGTTTTCAACACCAGAGGGTTGACAGTCCAGAGGACTGGTGAAAGTGCTACTTGCTTCCAGGAGCCACAGTTGTCCTAGTGAGAGAGCTGAAAAAGCTAGCTCACAAAAGGGGCAAAGGTAAGGCAATCCCTACTCAAGGAAAAACCCGTTCTCCATTAGAGAAGGACCAATGTGCCTATTGCAAGGAAAATGTCCATTGAAAGAATGAGTGTCCTAAGAAAAATAGAGTGCCCAAAGGAGTGAAAAGAACTAGATGACAGGCTCAACCCCCCTCCATGAGCCCTGGGTAACCTAAAGGGGAGGGAAAGCCCATAGATTTACTGGTGGACACAGAGAACAACATTCTGTTTTAAAACAACTGCTGGGGCCATTGTCAAAAAAAAAAAAAAAAAAAAAACCCATGGCTACAAGGGACAACCCTCACTACCCGAAAAAAAGTGCACTTGGGAGTGGACTGGGTAACCCACTCATTCATGGCCTTCCCTGGATGCCCATATCCATTACTGGGAAGAGACCTCCTCACCAAAATGGGAGCCCAAATCCATTTTGGCCTGAGGGCTGGAAGTTCTGGATAAGAATGGCCCCATCCATGCTCTGACCTTGGCCCCAGAAGAGGAAGACAAACTGTTCCCTCAACCAGCCCCATCTCCAAGCCTGTTACTCCAGAGGTTTCTGGCAGAAGTCTCCAAGGTCTGGGCAGAAGAGAATCCAATAGGACTCACCTGTCATCAGCCCCTAGTTCTAGTAAAATTAAAGGCTGGGGCTACCTCTGCCCAAATCAGGCAATCTCCAATGCCCAGAGAAGCCAGAACAGGGGTCACCCCTCACATTAACTGGCTCTGGGAGGCAGGGATTCTGATTCCTTGCCAATTAGCATGGAACACTTCCCTCAGGTCAAGAATTCCCCATTCCAATGATTACTGGCCTGTGCAGGATTTAAGGGAGCTAAATAGGATGGAAGACATCCATCCTACAGTTCCAAACCCATACACCCTACTAACAGCTTCCCTTCCGAGCACACAATATATGCTGTTATAGAATGCCTTCTTCAGCCTGCCTCTGGCACTCAAAAGCCAGTCTCTATTTGCCTTTAAATGGCAAGACTTGGAAAAAGGCTTCAACAGACTTGGACACACCTGCCTCAAGGATTCAAAAACTCTCTCACCATCTTTGATGATGCACTACATGAGGGCTTGGGTGAATACTGTGGGGCCCACCCCCAAATAACTGTACTCCAGTATTGTGGCCCCTGACTTGGAGACATGGTAGGAGGCCACAGGAGACCTGCTACAAGCGCTGAGTCAACATAGCTACCAAGTGTCTGCTAGGAAGGCCCAACTTTGTCAACTTGAAGTCACTTATCTGGAGTACATACTCAAGAAGGGTCCGACACATGCTGCCAGACGCTTGGAAACAAACCATCCATAGCATCCCAGTCCCGTCAACCTGAAGGCAAGTACAGGGATTTCTGGGATCTGCCAGGTTTTGTAGACTTTGGGTGCCAGGGTTCACTGAGATAGCCAAACCATTATATGAGATCACCAAGAGTCAAGAAGATAAAATAAAATGGACCCCTGAGATGGACACAGCTTTTAAGACTTTAAGAAGAGCCTTTTTGGAGATGTTGGCCCTGGTCCTCCCAGACATTCACAAACGTTTCCACCTGTATGTGGATGAGAGAAAGGATATGGCAAAGGGAGTGCTCACCCAAACTTTGGGTCCATGGAAAAGACCTGTGGCTTATTTATCTAGGAAGCTGGATAAATCTTGGGCTAGTAGCCCAAGGATGGCCAGCCTGCCTCCAGATCATAGCTGCCACTGCCCTACTAGTCAAGGATGCCAACAGAATAACCATGGGGCAGGAACTTGTTATCACCACCCCCCACCATGCTATTGAGGGGACCCTCAAGAATCCACCCAGCCAGTGGCTGTCCAGCACCTGATTGGTGCACTTTCAGGCTCTACTTTTGAATCTCCCCTGTATAAGATATAATCCATCATCTGCCCTAAACCCAGTCACCCTGCTGCCTGACTTGTCCTCAGACGTTTAGCAAGATCTCTCTATAGTTCTGGAGTATCCAGAACATTAGGCCAGACTTGGCTGACATACCCTGGCCAGATCTGGAACGTATCTACTTCACGGATGGGAGCAGCTTTATCCAGAATGGAATCAGGTATGCAGGGGCAGTGGTAGTGGGCTTGGACTCTGTTATCCAGGCAACTGCTTTGCTGCCAGATACTTCAGCCCAGAAAGCTGAACTAAAGGCCCTAACATAGGCTTTTTAACTGGCAAAAGGGGCCACAGCTAACATTTACACTGACCGCAGATATGCATGGCTTATGGGTCTATGTACCAAGAGACAAGAGTAATAACTGCTGAAGTTTATTGGAGGTATTGTGACTTCCTATCAAACTGACCATAAATAATTGCCCTGGGCATCAGAAAGGGACATAACAAACAGCCCAAAGGAACAGGCCAGCTGATAAAGCTGCAAGGGAGGCTGCTCAAGCTTCCACTGCCAACATCCTGGCAGCTTTGCTGCCCTCTGAGTTCCCAGTCAACCCTGAATATACTGCTGAAGTCAAAGAAATCAGGTGAAATGCCAAGGAGTTTACAGAAGCAACGGATGCTTGATGACCTCTGAAGGTTGCACCATCCTACCTGAGGAGTTTGCTAGACAACTCATCCATCAGATTCACCAAGCTTCACACCTGGTCACAGAAAACTGAAAGAACTTCTGGGAGGGGCAAGGTACAAAATATTTGACTTAGGACACTTGGTTGATGAAGTAATCCCAGACTATGCCACTTACCAGGCTGGGAACTCCTCAGACCCCAATCAAGGAGCCACTCCAGGAACCAGAATAAGGGGTCAATAGACAGAGTGGGTGCTAATTGGGAAATAGATTATACAGAAATAAAACCAGGAACATATGTGAATAATAGTATACTAGTTTTTATAGATACCTTTTCAGGATGGGTAGAAGCCTACCCTACAAAGAGGGAGACTTCCAGTGTAGTGGCAAAGAAGGCTTCTGGAAGACATCATACCCAGGTGTGGTTTGCCTACCCTGCTTGGGTCTGACAGTGGCCCAGAATCTTCCTTCAGGTAACTCAATTTCTAGCACAGGTTCTGGGGACCAATTGGAAATTACATTGGGCATACAGACCCCAGAGTTCAGGGCAAGTAGAGAAGATGAATTGGACATTGAAGGAGGCCTTGACCAAATTAACCCTTGAAACTGGCAGTGACTGGGTGTCCCTCCTACCTTTTGAGATCCTATATGGGAGGCCCCTCCCATGATGCCTACCCTCCAGTCTGATATTTTAGCCAAACATGACTAACATAAGTTTTTAAAACCCTTAAAAGCCCTCTCTAGGGTCAGAAAACCATCTGGCCTGCCACCCACTAGGCTTATGAGTGTGTTCCTCCTCCTAACCTCCATTGCTTTGAACTAGGTGATGAAGTCTGGATTAAAAGACATCACCACAAGACTCTGAAACCTCACTGGAAATGATCCTGACCACGCTGACAGCTGCTAAGGTGGATGGGATCCGGGCGTGGATATACCACTCCCACGTTAAGCCTGCCAGGAGAGAGATAACCCAGCAGTTGAGATCCTATTAGAGGAGACTTCCAGACAAACTCCACAAGATAAATGGAAGGTCACCCTATCCCCTGTTGATCCACTGAAACTATGACTCTAGTGCTCTCGAGACTACTTGCTTGCTGCTTAGGCTTTGTTGCACGAGCCACTAACCCCCACTAGGCCCTGAATCAAATCTGGCAGATAATTAATGTTACAACAGGTAAGATTGGCAACTCTACCTCCCACTCTGCTCCCTTGGGCACCTTGGTTCCCTGATCTTCATTTAGATATTTGTGACCTAGTGGATGAGAAATTGGACCCCTCAGGTCAACAGTCTTTCTTGGTTATGGTTGCAACTCACCTGGGCCTGAAGGAACACAGTCTCAGGCCTTTTACGTCTGCCCAGGGCATTCTCAGGATTGGAACCAGCAAATCAAATGTGGAGGTCCAGAGTACTTTTTCTGCATAGCATGGGATTGGGAATCTACTGGGTGGATAGCTGGAAGCCCCCCTTCAAAGATGACCTCATCATGGGTTTGGATATACACAGACACTCGGAGCTGGGACACCCAGCCTCCCAGGAGAGAGACCTGTGGACCTTGTTTTGAGCCCTCTTACTATCTGGGTACCCTGGTGTGTGTGTGTGTGTGTGTGTGTGTGTGTGTGTGTGTGTGTGTGTGTGATGCAACAATCTTGTCATTCAGTTCACGGAAGCTGGCAAGAAGGTCGATTGGACTTCCAGTAAGACTTGGGGACTAAGACTTTATATCTCTGTTTACGATCCAGGACTCCTATTTACTGTCCAACTGCTCCAACATAGCCTTGTGAGACCCATGGTCTTCTTAGGCCCCAACAAAGTATTAATGAGGCAGAACTAGCCAATTCCCCAACCTCTGCCCCTGCCCACCATCACTCCCTCATCAGGACCCACCACCCTTTCACCCCAATGACTCTCACTTCATCTAACCAAGTGCTTCCTAAAACCTTTCCATATTCCGCATTACCCACTTCATCACCTGCATCCTGACCCCTTACAATTATTAGAAGCTACTTTCTAAGCTCTAACTCCTCCCATCCAGACTTAACACAGAACTGTTGTTTATGCTCAGCCCCACCCCGCCCCCTCCCCTCCAGGAATAGCTATCCCTGGAGACTATTCATAGACTACAGATGGTACTCAATGTATATGGCAGCAACCATATAGAGGTAAGCTGACCCTACAATCAATAACAGGACATGGACTCTGGTATTGGAAATAAGGTACCCTCAGCCTATTTTCACCTTTGCAATTGCATTGTAACCCCTATTGTTGCAGGTACATGCTGCCCCAGAGAACACTTGGTGAACTTGTACCTCAGGGCTTACCCCATGCATTTACCCCATGGATTTTTGTGTTCTAGTGCAACTTATACCTAGTGACTTATTACTCTGGGGAGGGTGTCATCAACCAGCTAAACCTCCAAACAATTGGGTAAAAAGGGTGGCCATTTTTGCTGAGACTGTTCTCTTTCTATTCTTCTGTCTTGTAATATCTTTCTGAGCCAACCAATTAAGACAAAAGTCATCTACTCCTCCATGGAATTCCCCTAATGTGCTTTTAATTGGGCCTGCTAGCTTACCTGGGCATCTCCATCTTGGTTAAGGGTAGATTCTCAAATGCTGGACTTCTGTAGAATAAAACACTCTTTACATTTGCAAACCATTTGAGGCTGAGGTATCACTTTTTGGTGAATCACGAATCCTTACAAAAGCCCACCCTCAGTGACACATTTCTTCTGTGATGGTTTATATATACTTGGCCCAGGGAATGGCACTATTAGTAGATATAGCCTTGTTAGAGCAGGTGTGTCACTGTGGTGTGGCCTTTAACACCCTTGTTCTAGCTGCCTAGAAGCCAGTCTTCTCCTGTCTGCCTTTGAATGAAGATGTAGAACTCCCAGCTCCTGCTGCACCATGCCTGCCTGGATGCTGCCATATTCCTGCCTTGATGATAATGGACTCTGGACCTATAAGCCAGCCTCAATTAAATGTTGTCCTTATAAGACCTGCCTTGGTCATGGTGTCTCTTCACAGCAGTAAAACCCAAACTAAGACATCCTCCAACAAGGCTATACCCCCTAATCCTTCTCAAGTGGTACCACTCTCTGATGACTAAGCATTCAAGAATATGAGCCTGTGAGAGTCATTCCTATTCAAATGGCCATACTTTTCTGAAAGCAAACCTCTGCATGGTGTTTGGAATGCTTAGCAGAGAAGAGGACCTGCAGGATATTAGAACTATAATAAGGGGGAAGGGTCACTTAATGAAAAACAAGAATGTAAACACTTAAGTTCTTATTTATTCATTTAAACTGTTGTTGTTCTTTCAGACTCTTTCAAACAGAGGGTTTAAGTTTTCTGCAATGTCTTAGTCAGAAACCCAATGCATGGAGGTGGTTTGAGTGAGAAATGAACTCCGTCGGCTTAGGCGTTATAGCACTTAGTTTCCAGTTGATGGCCCTGTGTTGGACCTTTAGGAGGTTGAAGCCTTGCTGGAGGAAGTACATCATTGGGGGTAGGCTTTGAGAGGATATTGCCTCATCCTACTTCCTGTTTGCTGACTCTTCTTTATATTTATTTGTGGTTAAGTTGTGATCTCTCAGCTTCCTGCCACTCTACCATGATGGACTCATCCCTCTGGAACTTTTAAACACTATAAACTCTTTCTACCATAAATTGCTTCTGGTTTTATCACAGCCACAGAAGAGGAACAGGACGTATGCTATTATGGATAGGCTTTGAGACTGTATAGCCTTACCCCACTTCCTGTTTGCTAATATGGAAGTTAGTACCAGAGTGTGAGCAGCTATTGCTGTGAAGAATCTGACCATATTGTTATTGTTGTTGTTCCTGTCGTTGTTCTTGTTCTTGTTGTTTTTGTTTTGAGAAGCATGGAAGACTTTGGAACTTTGGACTAGAAAAGCAGTTGAATGCTGTAAAGGGAGCTTAAAGGATAGTTCTAATAGAAACTTAGGAGACAGTGTGTGGTGGTTTGAATACACTTGGCCCAGGAAATGGCACTATTAGGAGGTGTGGCCTTGTTGGAGTAGGTGTAGCTTTGCTGGAGAAAGTGTGTCACTGATGGGGTAGGCTTTGAGGTGCCTGTTCTCAGGCTCTGCTCAGTGTGGAAGAGAGCCTCCTCTCAGCTGCTTGCGGAAGACAGTCTCTCCGGGTTGCTTTCAGATCAAGATGCAGAAATCTCAGCTCTTCCAGTACCATGTCTACGTGCATGCTGCCATGCTTCCCACCATGATGAAAATGGACTGAACCTCTGAAACTGTAAGCCAGCCTCAATTAAATGCTGTCCTTTATAAGAACTGCTTTGGTCAAGGTGTCTCTTCAAGGTTAATAGTGTTAATGATAGCAAAGTGGACTGTAGAGACCCAGGTCAAGAAGTTTCAGAGAAAAGCAAGTACTTTAACAGCAACAGGGCCAGAAGCCACTCCTGTAACATTTTGGCAAAGAATCTGGCTGCCTTCTGCCCTTGTTCTGAGAACACTCCTGAGGCTAAATGAGAAAGCAACAGACTAACTTCTTTGGTGGAGGAAACTTCAAGACAGCATAATGTTGAGTCTGTTGCTACTGATAATGCTTCTGCAGGACTTAAGGGAACAAGAGCAAGCGGGGCAGAAAGAATTATAAAATACATAGTTTAGAAAGAAAAGGAGCCCAAGCAGCTTAATGTTACAGCCGAGGCACGTGCTGGAAGGGAGGCTGCAATTTCTAAGGCGATAAATGCCATTGAGCAGAGAGAGGCCTGCTCTGCACTGGAACTAAGTGAAGGGTGCTGGGGCAGAGTCAAGACCCCACCCAACTAGGCTTCTAACTGATGAAAGAGAGCTTAGAGTGGTTTGTTTTCCCTCCTAGAAAGCATCTGAAGAAAAGCCCTACTGCTAATGTGACTCAAGGGGCCAGGGAGCATCCCAAACTGGTAGCCAGACTCTAGAGTGACCTCCATGTGGTACTGGATTTAGAGGCATAACAGGGTCGTAGATTTCGTCCTTGCAGTTCCAGAGAGCGCTAAGCTGAGGTCAAGCAGCACGTGGCAGGGAAGTCCCTGGATGAAGGCTCTAAGAGTCCAGTGTAAAACTATGAAAGTGAAGCCTGAGTTGGTTACAGTAGAGACTTCAAAGTGGTGAAGGTGAAATATCTGCGAAGAAGCATTCCCTACGGGGACTGGAATCAGCTCAAGAGAGACGTGTGTGCAGCAGGCAGCAAAGCGGGATGTACAGGAGTTGGAACTTGCCCAGCCCAGTTTTGGTCATGCATTGATCTAGTGTTTCCTCATGGGTCCCCCTTTTTGAAATAGTAATGAATATTCTATGTCATTATATGTTAGAAGTATGTTTTTTCAATAGGGGGTTACAATTAAGGAGCTTGTTCTGAGCCTCAGAAGAGACTTTGGAATTTTAAACAGTGTTGGAAATGTGAGAGACTAATGGACGCTGTCTTAGTCTGGGTTCTATTGCTGTGGAGAGACACCATGACCATGAACTCCTATAAAATGAAGCATTTAATTGGGGCTGGCTTGCAGTTTCGGAGGTTCAGTCCATTACCATCAAGGTGAGAGCATGGCAGCATTTAGACAGGCATGGTGCAGGAGGAGCTGAGAGTTCTACATCATCATCTGAAGGCTGCTAGTGGAAGACTGACTTCCAAGCAACTAGTGTGAGGGTCTTAAGCCCACGCCCACAGTGACACACCTACTCCAACAAGGCCACATCCCCAATGAGTGGCACTCTCTCGGCCAAGCATACTCAAAGCATGACAGGGACCTTGGAAATTGAACTAAATGCATTTTGCATTATGATACAGCCATGAGTCTATGGTAGGCAGGGAGTGGGATGTGATATTTGAATAAGATTTCCCCCATAAGTCTCAGGCGTCTGAACACTTGGATCTCAGTTTGTGGTGCTGTCTGGGAAGGTTTAGGAGGAGCCTTGCTGGAGGAAGTACGTTACTGGGGGTAGGCTTTGAGAGTGTATAGCTTTGTCCTATTTCTAACATGCTCTCTTTGGTTTGTGCTTGAGGTTGAGCTGTGATCTCTCAGCTTTCTGCTTCTGCCACCATGCCTGCAGCTCATGCCATATCTCCCCATCACAATGGGCCCTATCCCTCTGGTGCCATAAGAGTTCTGACACCAGTTCTCACTTTTCCACTCCTGGCTCTTCCTTAGACGCTTGTAATTATAAAGTCTTGAAGGCATCAAACCTTATCAAAAGGACTTCGCACTCATGCAAGAGACTTCTTCCTTACGGCCCCAAAGGGAACAATTTGAGCTTTAGCATTATGGTAGACTGAAACTCATTAAATATATTTACACTTATGAATATATATTGATATTAAAAAGTAACTGAGCCTTAGCTCAGTGGTGGGTGGCAAACATCTGTAATTCCAGCATTTGGAAATCTGAGGCAGGAGGATCATGTGCCAGGTTTGAGACCATCCTAGACTATGTATTGAGACATTGCCTTAAAAGAAAGAAAGAAAAGTGAAACAAAGCCCAGTATTTATCCTTGTAAGGATAATAGCCGATTTGTTGTATCTATCAGCAAATTAAAAGGAAAAAATATTTATCCAGCTCTTTTTGTATGAGCTTACCTCAAGGCAAGGAAGATGGCTCAGCTGGCAAAGCATTTGCTGTGGAAACACAAAGACCCAAGTTTAGATCCCAAGTGCTGTACTGGCTGGTTTTGTGTGTCAACCTGACACAGGCTAGAGTCATCACAGAGAAAGGAGCCTCAGTTGAGAAATGACTCCATGAGATCCTTACGACTTATCAGTTGTAAGGCATTTTGTCAATTAGTGATCAATGGGAGAGGGGGCAGCACATTGTGGATGGTACTATCCCTGGGCTGGTAGGCCTATAAGAGCAAGCCATAGGGACCAAGCCAAGAAGCAGCACTCCTGCATGGGCTCTGCATCAGCTCTTGCCTCCAGATTCCAGCCCTGCTTGAGTTTCTGTCCTGACTTCCTCCAGTGATGGATTATGAACTGAAAGTGTAAGCCAAATAAACCCTTTTCCTCCTCAACTTGATTTTTGGTCATGGTGTTTCATGGTAATAATAAAAACCCTAAGACAAACACCTAGGTAAAAAGATAGGCTTGGCACTACTCACCTGTAAACCCATTACTGGGACACAAAGACAGGAGGGTTCCTGGGGCTTGCTGGCTAGGCAGTAGAGCTGAATCCAAACCCTAACCCTAACCCTAACCCTAACCCTAACCCCTGAGAACCAGTAAGATTACCTGTTCCCAAAAATATGGTGGATGGCCAGGTGGTGGCAGCACATGCCTCCCAGCACTTGAGAAGCAGAGGCAGGCTGATGTCTGAGTGAGAGGCCAGCCTGGTCCTCAGAGTGAGTTCCAGGACAGCCAGGGCTACACAAAGATCCCTAACTTGAAAAAAAATGAAACAAACAAACAAAAACTGATAGAAAGCGTTAGAAAAATATACCCAATGTCAGCCTTTGGGTTCCACGCATGCATACACATGTACCTACACACACAGGTGTACATGCACATCACACTACACTACCACCACCCCACACAAGCATGCAAGCAAAATCCAGATGCCTTGTGTCTTTTGGTGAAAAGACACATCACCACCTACAATCTTACCAAAAGGTATTGTAGTGGCTATTCTTGGTTGTCAACTTGACTATATTTGGAATGAACTACAATCCAGAATTGGAGGGCTCACCAGTGACCCTTATCTGGAGGCTTGGAGATCCTTATCTGGATCTTGGTATGGAGATCTTGAGACATAGTGGCTATGGATTCCAGAAGATTAAATCTCCTAGTTTAAGGAGATTTAATCTGGGCTACACCTTTCATCTGGGATTAAAGGTGTGGTGGAACACACCTTTAATCTGGGCTACACCTTCTGCTGGAGATAATATAAGGACATTGGAAGAAGGGAGTCTAGCTCTTGCTCCTTCGCCTGCTTGCCGTGTGAGACTGAGTAACTGCTAGATCCTTGGACTTCCATTCACAGCTGTGACTGAACCATTGTTGGGAATTGGGCTGCTGACTGTAAGTCATCAATAAATTCTTTTACTATATAGAGACTATCCATAAGTTCTGTGACTCTAGAGAACCCTGACTAATACAGAATTTGGTACTGGGAGTGGGGTGTATTAGTATCAAACCTCAGTCTGATGAAGTCTGGATCAGCTGCCAGTTTGCAATCAGTACCATGCCTAGATCATGTTGAGTATGCAGTTCCTACTCTGGGAAACTCTAGAGGCCTCAAGTTCTTCAATAGATTAATTGTAAGGAAAAGCTTAGACACACCAAGTTAAAGAAATGGTCACGATGCAGCCTTGGAAGATATAGTTGATTAAGAAACTAACAAGGGCTGGAGAGATGGCTTGGAGGTTAGACGTGCAGTCTACTCTTGCAGAGCACTGGTGTTGTGTCCCCAGCATTCCCATCAAGAGCTCCATATGTGGTAACTCTAGATACACAGGTTCTGTGTTTCACTATGTAGTTCAGGGCCTACCCCAGCCACTCAGGTGCCAGGATTACAAAGATGTGTGCCATCAAAGCTGTGCAGAGCTGTTTCTCTTGATCTGGTTAGTGGTTGCAGGAGGTTCTCTTCATCACCCAGTCTATGTGTTTGTCTTTGATATTCTCTACAAGCAAAAGAACCAAGCCAAACTAAACTCAACAACCCCAAAGGAAACTGGGAAATATTTCATATTAAGTTTAAGCAAAATGTAAAGCAAGCCCCAAACCAGCTTTTAAGAGGACTTTGAAGGCATCTCCCAAATTGTTGTGAGAATTGTCATACACAGCAAAGGGAAGATGTCAGAGAAAACCGTGGACCAATGGTACATAACTAAGAGATGGCTGGAAAACCATCCTACAGAGACCCTCCCAGCTCAGAAACTTTAGCTCACCTGACATCATTTTACAGATTAGAAAATTGAAGACCAGAGTCAACTGGACCCTATCAGCCTACAAGGACAGCTCTCTCAGAACTGTATCTAAAATTCAGTTCTCTCCCTCTGGAACTTTCTTATGACAGAACCCAGCAAGAAGATGCTTCACAGAACATCAAGGTTGGATTTTCTTTGGAGAAAGTAGATTAAGAAACTGTTCTAGGATGGGGTCTGGTTACCCTGAGGGGTTGGCTGGCATATCCTGGGCTCAGCCTGCAGTTATTTTTTTTTCCTCACTGTCCTCTCTGCCTTCCACAGCCTCTCCAATCTCTGCTCCTTTTGCTCTCCTGACAATCTAGATGCTTCTCAGAAGTGGTTTCAGTTCAAACTCGCACATTTCCGATTTATGAGCAATTGCATGTTCAGCACTGTGGGCATCTCCTGTGGTAAGAAAATCTAATTAGTAAATGTTAAGTAACTTGTCCAAAAGTTTGTAGCTAGAAGCAAATAAAGTCAGCTCCAGAATAGCTGTGCTATCCTGCCTACGTTTTTTTTTTTTTTTTTTTTTTTTTTTTTTTTTTTTTTGTCATTAATAGAAAGGAAATTGCATGTAATGTAATTTTGAAAGTTAAGTCTTTCAGGAAACTTTATAAAAAATGTTTCAGTATATGCTCTCTCTCTCTCTCTCTCTCTCTCTCTCTCTCTCTGTGTGTGTGTGTGTGTGTGTGTGTGTTTGTGTGTGTTGATTGGTCTGGTGCTGTTAACAGCTGTTATCAATGAGAAAGAAAATTAATTTTCCAATGAGTGATGCTCTTTTGCCTGTAGTGAGAGTTCTTCTAAGAGATGCAAAAAGTAAAATTCAAAAACCAGGAACACCTGTTTTTTGTGGCGCGGACCTGGGAAGGACCGGACAGTCTGGATCAGGTCGGACGCTGGAGTCCCAGGCGGGAGTGGGCGTGGCGGCTGGGTGGCAAGTCCATTCCTGGAGCTTCATGCAAATGACATGCAAATAAGCGCGTGGAAGTTGCTGCGCCTAGAGCTTTCCCAGTCCAGAGAGCCGCGCTGCCGCCCGCCGGCTCGGTCCGCTCCCGCCTGCTCGCTGCTCGCCGCCGCGTAGGGTCGCCACATCGGCGCTCGCAGCCGCTCCAGCTCCCGAGGCGCCCGTCCGACCGGCCGCGGAGCCCGACGCCTGCGGCTGCGCGTCGCCGCGCTGGTGAGTGAGCCTGCCCGCGCTTTTGTCCTGCCACGGTCACCCTGTTCCCGGTGAGAATGGCTCCTAGGGGCGGCAAGAGTTGGGTGTGAGGGGACACTAGCTTTAAAAGGATGACTCCTCCCCTTCCCAGTCTTTGCAGAGGGCTTGTACCGCCAAGTCCTCCACCACCAGTGTGATGCTGGGATGTGGACGGTTCGCTCTCTTGCACTCCACAGAGACCACCGCGCTTCGACTTGCTTCGGGTTAGCCGGGGCGCTTTCCTGAGGGACTTTGTTAGAGATGCCTGCTTTAGAGAAGTTTGGAATAGACTGATCACCAGGAGTAGCTTAGATAGTATGCTCTTCTGGATCTTAGGGGTCTGAAACTCTTCAAAACCCAAAGAACTGAGTTTCTAAGACTGGCACGGCAGATGGGAAGACACTGTTGAGGAGAATGTCCGGGCTTTTAAAAATGAAATTGAGGTGGGAATATTTAGCTGTATGATAAAAGAAAGGTCCCTCTCCATTGGGGTCTGAAAGGAATACAATTAGCTATTGTGCTTTCAGGGAGCTGTGTTGGGGTGAGGGTGCACCCAGGTAGTGGACATGGGGCTGGCTGGCTCACCATCTCTTTTCTCAAGTGCAAAGAATGGGGTATATGAATTTCCCCTTCTCCCGCAGCCCCTCCTCCTACCTCAGCTCTCCAGAGCCTGCTTGAGAGTCTCTTTCTCCTCCCAGAAGATGTGGTGTGGTGCCCTTCCTTGCCCGGGAAGAATCTTTGCTTGTTGTTAAAATGCACAACTCTACTCTAAAGCTTTAGGTATCCACACATCAGTCTCTAGGGGGAAATGTGGCGTTGCTGTTACCAGTGTTCCTAAAACCTTCCCTTTTCTTCCCCCGGCCACCCTTTTCTTGTCTGTCAGATTCTTGACCTTTTCCACTGTCTTTCCTGTCTTTGCCTTCTCTGTTCTGGCCCAGAAAGAGCTGTGAAGGGTGATACCTTCTGTGAAGGGTGATGCCTTCTGTCCCCTAGATTAGTCAAATGGTCCTGCCTGTGTCCAGAGTAAGATTGACCCAGGGTTCCCACCCTCAGGGTCCAAGAACCTAAGCTAAGGCTAGAAGGAGCTTTCTTGAATACTTGGTTCTGAGTGGGAGAATGGTTGTACTCTGGGGACATGCACGGGAGCCTTTGTATCAAGATGAAGGGATCATACAGCTTGCAGAAACACCCTACTATGCTACAGGTCTGCACTAGACACTCGTCTTGTGTGTGTGTGTGTGTGTGTGTGTGTGTGAAAGAGAAGAGGTACTAGGGTGGCACTATGATTGGCCAGTGGAGGAAGAGGGTAGCTGGGGTAGAGGTAAGGGTACATTTGGACAGTGCTCATGACAGAGCTCAGATCCTCAGAGTAGGTTCTGTGTGTGAGATTCCTGACCCCTTCCACCAGAAGCTGTTTCCCAGGCACTGGATCTCAGAGAACATGTATGAAATCAGGACTTTGGGATATTGCTGACCTAACCCGTAAGACCAGGTAGGCCTACCTGGAACATAGTAGACAGACAGCTGTAGTCACTACAGAGCAGGGAGGAATCTTCAAAGAAGGCTTGTCTGGTCAGGTGTAAGGAGTCACAGGTCACGGGTCACAGGTCACAGGTCACAGGTCACAGGCCTTTGCAAGGTACTTGGTAGAAGAAGAGTGTTGGTCCTGACTGGTAAGTCTCTTCAGTGCATTCTCTGGGAACACCAAAGACTCCCTCTCAAGAAACACCCCTTGTTTTTTTTCCCCTTTGATGTATAAGATGAATGATACACATCTTTATTTAGTCCCATTTTTTTCCCCTGTGAAAGGTACCTAGTTGGTTTGTTGTTTCTTTGTTAAAGAGATTCACACAGTAGGGATTTAAGAATGAAGCATTGCAGTCAAGGTAGGAGTCTCATTTAGTCTCTGAGAAAAATGTTTTGCAGTGCACACACATTATTCGTTCATAAACGCCTCCTGTTGGTCGGGCAGTGGTGGCGCATGCTTTTAATCCTAGCACTCAGGAGGCAGAGGCAGGAGGCTCCCTGTGAGTTCAGAGGCTAGCCTGGTCAACATAGCAAGTCTTAGGACAGCCAGAACTACATAGAGAGACCTTGCTAAAACAAAACAAACCACCCAGACAAACAAATAAACAACAACAAACCCCCTCACCTTCTGTCCTTTCTGCAAAGTTAGTGGAATTTAGAGAACAACACTGTATAAAGTAATGTTTTTCCAACAATAGAGACATTCAGTATAGAGCAATTAAAATGTTTTGAGATTATAATTACATTTCCCCTTTCCCTCTGCTCTCTCTGAATATTCTCCATTTTTCTCTCCTTTAAATCCATGGCCTCTTTTCTCATGAATTATTAGTAGATACATATAATGTGTGCATATATACACATATGCACACACACAATCTGTTGAGCCATTCCCTGCCCTCCACCTCTGGCCAACAAGGGGTATGCACAGAAGCCAAGAGGTGGGACCCATTTGCATGGAAGACTTACACACATGGATGCTTGGGTCCCAGTAGGATCAACTGGTTGTCATGGGGGCTCAGAACCAAAGAATTATCAAGCAGTCATCCAATCTGAAGTCAGCAATGTCACTGCAGTGAGCCCCGGTGTCATGTGACATCTTTCCTTTCCCTTTGCTCTCTCAGCTCCTGTCCTACAGGAGTCCTGAGGTGCCAGGCAGCAACCTGCCTGTCTGTCACATATTTCCCACATCTCCCATTTTGCAGGTGCCTCTCATTATTCCGATTTGAATTTTAGCTGCCAACCTCTTCCTCCAGGTAGAGCCCACAGGGTGAGTAAGCGCTGCTCTTACATGCAGTAAAACAGGCTGTTGGACCTGGTTTGTCACCACAGGCCAGGAGGTCATCCTTTCTGCCTTGGTACCTGCACCTCAGATGCCAGGCTGTCGCGTTGTGGCATGACAGGCGGGGCTGGGGCACAGGCCGGGTCAGCAGGAATTGCTGCTTGCAGCTCAGGGACTGAGGGAGGCTGACTTTTCAGCCGCTCCCTGGGATCTTCTTTTCAGTGTCCTCCTGCTCACTGTCCCTGGGTGTCTGAGGGCGAATGCTCACAATGGGAACCCCACTAGGGAGCTCTGGGAATTTCTGTGTAGATCCAGCTTCTCGAATTTCCCAGTGCTGTCCCCTCCCCCACTCCTGGTAGTTCTGTGCCCCTCCCTCCCATTCTGCCCACCCTGGGCTCTGCAGCTCTGCTCCTCCCTCCTGGGTCTTGAGTGCACAGCCCTCTGGAGACCCAAAGCCCCCAGGACAAAGGAGAGGGGATGAGGAGAGGATTTCCTTTCTTTCAGATCTGCAGCTTGATTTTCCCCCTAGCTCTGAGCCCTCAGATCTAATGTTAATTTGTTAAGCCAGGGCCTTATAAATTACTTCTCATATTCGTCAGGGAACACTGGTAATTTGGGCACATATTGAGGTTTTAAAAAAATGCAGCTGTGTGTATACCTTTTGTTTCCAGAAATTAATGATTTTTTTTTTGTTGTTGTTGTTAAAGTACAGGTAGTTCTTCAGAAAACTGGCAGGAGGCAGGTGAATTTTGAACTTTAACCATACGTTCAGATCTGTCCTGTTCTGTTTACTGGCTGGGTGTTCTCGGGGAACAGTAGTGTCTTTATTTGACCATGAAAGGGAAGTTTCAAAAATTAAATTGCCAGGGCTGTAGTAATTCAGTCAGTGAAGTGCTTGCCTCCCAAGTGTGAAAACTTGCGTTTCATTTCCAGAAGCCATTAAAAAAAAAAAAAAAAAAAAAAAAAAAAAAAAAAAAAAACAGCCTTGGTGGCACAGGCCCATAATCTCAGCCCTGGGAAGGCAGAGGCTGGCAATCCCTATGGTTCATGGCCAGCCTGTCTAGTAGCCAGCCACCTACTAGGTGATCTTCAGGTCTGTGAGACTTTCTATCTCAAAATAACAAGGCAGATAGATGGCTCCTGAGAAGAGACACCTAGAGTTGACTTTTAGCTTCCACATATATGCACGCATGCCAGCTCGTGTTCATCCATACATACATGCTTAGACAACAACAAACCCCCTCACCTTCTGTCCTTTCTGCAAAGCTAGTGGAATTTAGAGAACAACACTGTATAAAGTAATGGTTTCCAACAATAGAGACATTCAATATAAAGCAAATAGGAAAATAGGGAAATCATTATTATAACCTACTGAATCACAGCATTCATCATGCCCATGGAATAACTATAAATGAGCCAGCAAACATAATTAGCTACCTACTCTCCACTACGTTGTGTGGATGAGCATAAAGCCAAGGGTCTTAGCCCTTCTAGACTTGGGTCTGTATGAGGACACAGTTGCCATGAGCGAAGTAAAAAGAAAACAGGAACAATGCAGAACTTAAAAGTGTGTAAAGCAGCAAGAAGCTCAGGGCCTGCCGTGGTGGGGAAGGCCTCAGACACAGGAAGAGAGCAGGGGGATGTGTGCTGGGAGAGAGGGCCAGGAACTCTTGGCTCCATGTCTGAAAGGGCTCAGCCCCTTCTCAGCTGGCACCTGGCGAGACACCTTTGACCCTGTGCTGTTCCCCCAGCCATGCCTGTCTGCTTCTCCTGAGATTTATTTCCTAAATGATTTTCATTTCTGGGCTTGTTTTCTTTCTGCCCAGAGTATTCCAGGCGTGAATTCAATTTTATGCTGAATTGAAAATAATGAGAGGGAATTCTATGGCTTCAGCAAAGGCTCGGTCCCATGGAAGTCTGGTGGTTTCTGGGTGCTCTGTTCTCTCTTCTCATGCTTCGTTTGTTGCTCTAAACTGCTGCACACTGGACTAATGGAGACATGCCCATATGAGCTTGCAGGAGCAAGGAGGCATAAGAAGCACTGTGGTGAACTGAATCACCTACAGTTTTAATCTCCCATCTGTGCTGATAGAAGACGGTGATAGGCTGGGATGACCAATGTCTTCTCCTAAACCAGAGGAATGGGCACAGACTGGCCCTATTGTCTCTTCTAGTTGGAGCCGTAGAGTCCTTAAAAGTCACCCTTTCTTATTTGCTTTATTTTAAATTGTTATTTAGCTTTGATGGGTATGGGTGTTTTGTCTCCATGTGTCTATATATATAGAATGCATGCTGTGCCCACGGAGGCCAGAAGAGGGCATTGGATTTCCAGAACTGGAGTTAGAGATTGTTGTTAGCCGCTAAGTGTGTGCTGGGATTGAAGTCAGATCCTCTGAAAGAGCAGCCAGTATTCTTAATGCCCGAGGCATCTTTCCAGCCTCTGCTGCTTTGTGAATCTTAAAGCACAGTCTGACCATGCCACCCCATCTTCAGAAACCTCTGCTAGCTCTGGTCCCTTGGAATAATCTCACCTAGAAATTCAGAAACAACCCCCCCAGCCCCACCCACCCCCGTGTCTCTCCAAGTACACTGCTTTGTCCCACAACAGCCTTCACCTAGTGAATACTTCCAAGTCTCTCTAGTGCATTCTCTTCTGGAACATTCTCCATGTGTCTTTTTGCCAGTTTAATTCTTCTATCTTTTTGCCTGGTTGTTCAAGCAATGAGTTGAGTTTCTATTTCTTGACCCCAATGGAGGCTGCCTTTGACCTCGGCTTCAGCATCTGGAGCAATCTGTTCTTGCAGAATTTAAGGTGACAAGTCATGCAGTATTATGGAATGCTTTAACATTTTATTTGATTTTTTTTCATGGTGAAAATTTATAACAACTTTGGAAAATCTGCTGGGGAAGGGTGTAGTGGTGTTTATTCCTTACAGCAGGGTTCCAGAGCTGTAAAATAATGTTTCCCTTCTAGTCCAGCTGGCTCAGTGGGTCCAGGGACTCTCTGATGTTTGTCTTGTTTTGGTTTCTGTTTTTGTTTTTGTTTTCTGCACAAAGCTCCCCGGATGGTTCTGAGAGCAGCCAAAGATGGGGCTCAATCCTGAGTGGATTTTTTTTCATGATGTCGTTGTTTCTTTGTTTTGTGAATTAGCAATAAATCTTCAGAATTAGCAAACCAACTCTGGCTAGGTAAAAAGAAAGAAGGGAGGGAGGAAAGGGAGGAGGAAAGGAGGGAGGGAGGGAATGGGGTAGGGATAGAAGCTGTGCGGTAGGTAGCCTTGCATAGTTAGTTTCCCAGGACATAAGCATCTCCTCTGATGTACACATTTGACAGTGGCCAAGCATTTTGTTCATAGACTTGCATACTCGTTTCTTCATCATTGGTACAACTAAAATGAAAGATCCTTCCGAACTATGTTAGTTTCACATGATTTTGAGATATAATGCTGGTTTTTTGCAATCAGGGTTCATGAGTTCTGAATGTTGGTCAATCCTTGTTTCAAGACAGACGCTGGGCTAAGATTTAGATTTGTTGCTGTTTTTGTTTGTTTTTAGGGCATGTTGTCTCTGACTGTGTGGTTGGGTCTTTGCATCTATGTCTCAAGTGAGATAAAACTATTGTTTTTGCTTTCTTTGCCCAGTGGTGTTTAAGCCTCAGATTTTTGACACCTTTCCTTCTTTGGGATGAATAGAACCACTCTCTGAGACACTGAAAGATGCTGCAATTTCCCTACATTTCTTCTTCTTCTCTCACACCTGAGCCCCTTTCTCTTTCTGGATGTAGAAGTTCCACATTCGTGGGTTTGGTTTTTCTATAAATAAGCAAATGATATTGCTAAAAGTTGATGTCCTGAAATTTAACCAAGGACTTTGGAAAAATCAATCATTAGTACTTACGTTATTTTCTTATTGTGATAAAATACCTGGAAAAAAATCATATTAAAGAAGGATGGGTTTATTCTAGCTCCTGGTCTGAGAAGGTACAGTCTGCACTAACAGAGGGTATGGCTGAGTTCTTGTGTAGCTGTGGCCGAAGTGAAGTGAGGCCTGGCCTTACCCCTTGGCAGGTGAGAAGACAGAGCCTAATCTATTCTAATCCTAACTTAATCTGGTTGGGCTCCCTACTACCCAGCTATGTGCCCCATTGCTTGCCAACTAGCCTGGCCCTGGCTGTTCCTGCTCTGTCAGTGTCCTCGTGGCAGCTCCCCTGGCGACCTGCTCATTGCCAATGCCTCATGGTGAACTATTTATGGTGTCTCTTCTCTCTCACCTGAGCCTCTCTCTTTCTCTTTCTGGATGCAGAAGTGCTGCCTTCTCCTCTCCTGCCCAGCTAATGGCTGAATCTGCTCTTTATTGACCAATAAGAAAAAAAAAATAATGAGTCAAAAAATGCTTCCTAGTAATGACAATAACAAAATCCAGACTGCACCCAGATCTCACGGTACTAAAATCAGCATCTGAATACACAGGGAGCAAAACTATCCCCTAACAAGTTCCAGGTTTTACATTTAAGTTTGATGTGGTTTGGTTTTTGAGTCAGCTGTTATACTCGTTTCAAGACATAGAGGTTCTTTTCTCAACAGGAATGTCTAGTTGTCTACTGTAGTGAAAAACTACCCCTCCCTGTTGTCCTTTTGTTGAAAATTAATGGAGCATGTGTATGGGGATGTCAGCTGAGTGTTTCCCACTGCTTTGTGTGTTTATCTTAGCAGTGATACAGTATCGAGGCCTTTGTATCTTTATTAGATCCTTTAAAATCAAGAAGTTGAATCAACTTACTCCCTTCTCAGAGTTGTTCAGCCATTCTAGAGCTTTTGCTGTTCGGATAAATTTTAGGACTATCATGTGGGTGTCTACATTAAAATCCTGCTGTAAGTTTTGTTGTTGTTGTTTGTCTGATTGATGGGTTGATTTTGTTTGTTTTATCTTTCTGAGACAAGATCTGTTCATACTCTTGCAACTACACTTAGAGGCAGGCCTCTGGGCATTGTGTAGATTAAGGTTAGCCTTTAAGAACGAGTCTCTCTCTCTCTCTCTCTCTCTGGCAAATACATACATACATACATACATACATACATACATACATACAGAGAGAGAGAGAGAGAGAGAGAGAGATAGTATTCGGGGATCTACTATAAATGGTACCTAATTACAGTTATCTGACCAAAAATGTTTAATTTGCATCGCCTTTGAGCCTAAGGTATAGAACCAAGCTTAAGGCTTTACTTACTTCTCCGCCTCTAAAATGTTTCTCTGGGTATTCTTTTGTGAGTTGATTATTATTTTTTTTTGTAATTGATCTTGTATTATATGACTAACCGACTACCTACTTGCTCTCTCTTTCTTTCTTTTCTTTTTTCTCTTTTCTCTTTTGGTTTTTCAAGACAGGGTTTTTCTGTATAGCCCTGGGTGTCTTGGAACTCGCTCTGTAGACCAGGCAGGCCTCAAACTCAGAGATCCACCTGCTTTTCTGCCTCCTGAGTGCTGGGATTAAAAGTGTGCGCCACCACTGCCAGGCTATGTGACATTTAAGTCTATTAGCTATACTTTATTTGTAAATTCTAAGAGATTTTCATTGCAGATAATAATGTCATCTTTGAGAAGAACAATTTTATTTCTTCTAACCCTGTCACTTGACTCTCAGTGATTGCTCCGGGTTTATGTGTTAGGCTCTGCGTTCTTATGTTAAGGATAAGTGATGGAGACACAAATTCCTCACTGCCTTATCTTTCATCCCTGGGGCCAGGCATCTAGCCTTACGTGATTCTGTATTGTATTAGCGGTGAGACTTTCGTTCATGCCCTTTATAAGGATGAAGATGTTTGATTCTGTTTTTATACTGTTAAGGTTAATTTTTTAAAAAAATCATAAATGAACATTTTTTCAAGTATTTTTTTCTTTGGGGTCTGTTGAAAATGTCATATATTGCTTTCCTTTATTCTGGGAGTTGGCAAAGCTCTCTGCAAAGGACCAGTGTGATCTTGAGATACTTAAGAAATATGTATTTTGTCTTTACCTCCCGTTTTGGCAGAGAAAACCTACAGTATTCCTGAGTGGAGTGGTTAGACCAGCGTCTGTAGCAGGGGTAGTTATTCAAAAGAAGTCCCAACTGTACTTTCACCTTTGCATAGATTCAGGCTGAGAGCAGAGAGTCAGCTGAACCAATTCTGTAAATAAAAGATTTAGCGAGGAGAGAAATACTAACAGTTTAGCTAATTGCCAATGGCAAGGGAGATATTTTAATCAATCATTGTGTGAAGTGGAGCCCCCATAAAAGCTTCCAAATTGTGGGGCCTGAACAGATCCTGACGTGGTGGTGGTGGTGTGCCTGGAGAAGCACGCAGGCTCCAGGTTCCTTCTTACATAGCCGTCCCGCGTCTCTAATCCAGGAGGCCATTCCTGGGTTGTGTCCTTCACAATAAGTCTGCACATGTCAGTAAACAGTGTTCCCGAATTCTTAGAGCAGTTGTAGCAAATTAATGAGCCTAAGGAGGAAGTATATTTTGTTTTGCTTTTAAATAGCTGACCAGTCAGAATTACGGCAGGCCCTGGACTTGACTGGCATCTGACCATGGGGAACGAATCTGTAAGCAGAGGTAAATGGGATCAGATCTGAACTGAGGGGCAGGATCCCCAGCTCGTGTCTGGAGTCTCAGAGACTTGGATGGTGTGAGGGCAGTTCCCCGCTCCCCTATATTTGCTGCCAGTGTGTTGTGGAAATGAACAAGCCATAGTAGCCACATAGTAAATATGCTAGACTTTTTGTGGTCTGTAAGGTTCCAGCACAACTCCTTACTCAAGTCCTGTAGCTCTCTTATAGTGACTCAATCCAGCCACTATTGTGAGAAAACAATAAATAAGCAAGTGGGTAGAATTGTGTTCAGTACTCTTCAGTTAAAAATGGGCTTCAGTTAGATTTGTCCTTTAGGTCACCCTTTGCCCAGTCATGGTTTCTTTGAGTCCTGGCTTTGTTGTTAGTCTGCCATTAGTTGACTTGCCAATGTTTGAACCAGCTTGTGTTCTGGGAATGAACGTCACTTGGTGTGTCAGTACTTCTATGGGCTGGATTCAGCTCACCACTACTTCGTTGAGGGTGTATTTGGGAAGTGTACTGATCCAGCTTTCTTGTGGTATCCCTGTTTGATTTCCGTGGCAGGGTAAGACAGCTTGAGAACTGTTCCCTCCCAATTTCTGGAAGAGTGTATATAAAAGTTTTGTTGGGGGTGTTTTTAATTTTTGATGGGATGGTTCTAACAGATTTAAAAACTAAGCACAGGACCAGTCCAGTGTTCACTCTCCAGCTGCTTGCAGCAGTTGGTACTCTCTGAGCAATTTGTTCACCTTATCTAGGGTAGAATCGTGTGTGCACTGACTCGCTTTTTAATGTCTTTAGGAATTACACTGACACCGCATTCCTCCTCCTGGTCTTTGTGCTTTGCCTGTGCTTTTCCGTCTCCATTAGCCTGGTCGAAGCCATCTTTCCTATCGGTCCTTTGAAAGACTCAGCTGTTGCTTTGCTTTCATCGCCTGCCCCTGTGATTTTCTGTTTAATTCCCTGGTTTTCTCTGTCATTTCTCCTGCTGTGTAGTTGCTCTGTCTTTTCTCCATGGTAAAGCAGCTGCGGAGACCATGGAGCTGATACCTTCTTTCTTTTCTAATACGTGTGGGGTTTTCCTTTCTGCGTCAGTAGGGGTGGGCAACGAGTCACAGAGGTGTAGAAGTAGTTTCCTGCCTGTAAACACGTTTAGTGGAAGTTTCAGCGATGGCCACCCAGAGATACCCTGTTTTGCCTTGAGTGAGGTCAGAAGAAGGAAGGGGACACGTGGAAGAACAGCCACTGTGAGGTCAGAAGAAGGAAGGTGACAGTGGCTGTTCTTTCTTCTATCTCCAAAGGTAGAGGCCCCTGTGTCATTGCTCCTAACGTGGTCTGCAGAAAACGGGAGAGGATGCTGGAGTTGCTGCCGTTTGGGTGACTAAAGAACTCTTTTGATACTTTGGAGGAAGGGCGAGGGGGGTGTTTGTCAAGGACAGATGGTAAATATTTTGAGCTTCGCAGGCTACCTTCTTTGCACTTCGGCTACTTTATCATGGCAGCAGTCATGTGAATATATACATGGTAGGCACAGATGTATTTTAATAATGTTTTGTTTTCAAGAAAAGACAACAGGATATTTCAGCAGGATTTTTCAGACACCTTCTATTAAGCATGGCAGCATAGCTTATCTTGATTATTTTTATCTGCAGAGCCAGGTAAATAAGTCCTGGCGATGCACATCACCAGGTTTGGAACATCCTGGTCTGTTTCATAGCTCAGGAGCTGCTCAGCACAGGTCCACAACAGTGCCACCTCGTGTCTCCCATCATCCAAGCGTCTATGACTGGAGGGGACTGCCATGCCCATGTGTAGCCTCTTTGCCTCAAAGTCTTTGCAGACATCGAGGCCTGCAGGAAATGGGGGTTGTGCGAAAGAGTTGGACTCTGTAGCTTCAGACAGAGCTTTCCATTTTGGAAGCAGCACTCAAGTTTTGTCTGTGGGTCTTGCTCTCTAATTATGCTTCCCTTTCACTGAGGGGTGTGGTTAGTAGCATACATGTGGGCTTCCCAGCGCCAGCCTCATGCTGGCTTTCTGGGAGGGCTTGATTGGACCCTTTCCAGAGCTGATGTTCCTTTTTTTTTTTTTTTTTTTTTTTTTCGAGACAGGGTTTCTCTGTGTAGCCCTGGCTGTCCTGGCACTCACTTTGTAGACCAGGCTGGCCTCGAACTCAGAAATCCTCCTGCCTCTGCCTCCCGAGTGCTGGGATTAAAGGCGTGCGCCACCACGCCCGGCTGCTGATGTTCCTTTTAACACAAGGGTATGCTGTGTGTGAGAGCGAAGGCAGAATATGGGAGGTAGGCCTGTTTGGGCTCTAAATAACCCTCATGCTTATACAATCTAGCTCACTGGTGGGAAGGGAGGATGTGGGTTGATAGGATGAGTCTGGGGCTGCAAGTGAGATGGGTCAGCGGGTAAGAAACATGTGCTGCTGACACTTGATAACCTGAGCATAGTCTCTGGAACCCACAGTGCACTCTTCAAAGTTGTCCTCTGATCTACACACACACACACACACACACCCTATTTTAAAAGGAAAGGGCTGAGGCTACTAAATCCAGTTCAGCAACTTACTGGGTGAGTGACCCTGGGCATATAATTTAACAACTCTGAATTCCAGTTCAGTCATCTATAAAAGAAAGAGGCCGACAGCTTCCCAGCTCTGTTATCGGGTTTGCTTTGACCTATGACCTGGACTGGGGGCAGGGGGGATAGGGAATGACAGACAAGAGTCTACGGAGATCCACAACCAAATTGAAAACCTGAAGGGAAAAGCCATCAGAGCCGTGCTATAATTTGGACCAGTGTTTTATCTCTTTCTTGTTTCTGGCTACAAAACACATAGCTGCCTCACCAAAGGCCAGTAACAGTGGGGCCAACCAGTCACGGACTGGAAGCTCCAAAACTGTGAGTCACAATTATCCTGTTGGTTATGTTTGTTATCGTGAAGGAAATCGACTAGTAAAACCAGGATGTGGAAATACAGGATGGTTACGTTCTGTACTGGCTATTTTTGTGTCAACTTGACACAGCTGGAGTTATCACAGAGAAAGGAGCTTCAGTTGAGGAAATGCCTCCATGAGATCCAACTGTAAGGCATTTTCTCAATTAGTGATCAAGGGGGAAAGGCCCCTTGTGGGTGGGACCATCCCTGGGCTGGTAGTCTTGGGTTCTATAAGAGAGTAGGCCGAGCAAGCCAGGGGAGGCAAGCCAGTAAAGAACATCCCTCCATGGCCTCTGTATCAGCTCCTGCTCCCTGACCTGTCTGAGTTCCAGTCCTGACTTCCTTTGGTGATGAACAGCAGCATGGAAGTGTAAGCCGAATAAACCCTTTCCTCCCCAACTTGCTTCTTGGTCATGATGTTTGTGCAGGAATAGAAACCCTGACTAAGACAAATTGGTACCAGAAGTGGGGTATTCCTGTGACAACCTGACCATGTTTGGGGGAGGACTGTGGAAGGACTTTGGAACTTTGGGCCAGAAGACCCATTGGGTGTTAAGAGCTCTGTCGAATTCTGTGTAGGAGCTTGGAAGATAATGTTGAGAACAGTGCAGAGGATGGAGGCCTGGGTTGTGAAATTTCAGAGGGAAAATTAAAGACTCTCTTCAGGGCCATTGCTGTTTTTATTGTGAAGATTTTGTAGTTCTGGTTAGCTGGGGCTGAAGAATCAGCTGTGATTAACAAGATACCAGAACTACTAAAGCAAAAACTTTGCATTACTGGGACTATTGATGCTGGTTAGCTGGAGCTAAGAAATTAGCGGTGATTAAGAAGAGACCAGCATCATTGAGGTGACATCTTCTGGGAAGTGTTTTCTGAAAGCACAAAGAGGCTGTGTTCCAGAGATAGGCAAGGTTGTACTCCTTCTGCAGTGGGACTTGGTAATGTGTAAGGGTCACCCAGGTGGTACTGGTTTTGAAGGCATGAAGGGGTCACACAGCAGCTCAGGCTTGGCACTGTGAGAGGCCATGGAAGGCCATTGGTGAAGGTGCAGCCCCAGTTGTAATTGAAGGCCCAGGACTGAAGGGGTCACGCAGTGTTTTGGAGATGCCAGTACCATGAGATGACCACCAAGAGCAGCAGCAACAGTGGAGTACAGGCATCTGGAGCCCAGAGGACGACGTGTGTGCTACAAAGGGCATGGCTGGAGAAGTGACCCAAGCCCTTGGAGGAGTCCAGAAGATCGTGAGTTGGATCCCAGACGTTGGACGGTTGGAGATTGATTTTTGCTTTGATTGTGACTGTGCCCTGATATTTTCCCTCTTGAAGAAAGAAACTATTTTAGTGGAGCCCACAGTTAAGAGACTTTTAATTGTAAAAAGACTTTGGATTTTAAAAGAGATGGATATTTTAAAGAGATTGAAATTTTAAGAATATGTAAAGACTGTGGGACTTTTAAAGTTATTTAGATCTTGGGGATGAATAAGAATGTAAGGGTTGAGGCTTACTAGTGATGTGTTTGTGTGTCAAGTTGACAAGGGGTCAATTGTACTGGCTATTTTTGTGTCAACTTGACACAGCTGGAGTTATCACAGAGAAAGGAGCTTCAGTTGAGGAAATGCCTCCATGAGATCCAACTGTAAGGCATTTTCTCAATTAGTGATCAAGGGGGAAAGGCCCCTTGTGGGTGGGACCATCCCTGGGCTGGTAGTCTTGGGTTCTATAAGAGAGTAGGCCGAGCAAGCCAGGGGAGGCAAGCCAGTAAAGAACATCCCTCCATGGCCTCTGTATCAGCTCCTGCTCCCTGACCTGTCTGAGTTCCAGTCCTGACTTCCTTTGGTGATGAACAGCAGCATGGAAGTGTAAGCCGAATAAACCCTTTCCTCCCCAACTTGCTTCTTGGTCATGATGTTTGTGCAGGAATAGAAACCCTGACTAAGACACGTTCCCTCACACAAATAGAACGTGGACATACAAGATGGATGCTTTTCTTCTCCTTGGGTGTTTCTGGGCTGAAGGGTGACAGGTGTGACTCGGGGCTAGGTTTCTGAGTTTTCTGTAAACAGGGGCCACTGGGTATGGCTTTGGATCTCCTGGCCTGTCGCTCAGTAAGGTCCACTGGAATGAGAACCTGGGGAAGCCAGATTCAGTTTGGTGGAACCAGTTATGGACCTGATGAAATTTGGTGTTACCAGGATTCCTGGATCTGACTACATACTCATCACCCTCATGCACTCCCACTGAAAGAAGAAGGATGAGACGCCTCTCTTAAGTCTCTGCTTTCTGCCAAGGTCACAGTTCCCTAGGCACAGCTGTCTGGGGATGGGGACCTTGCCTATCCTGTAGTAAGTCAGTGAGGTAAAGACACTTCTGCTTTTAGCCAACTCAGCTCATCCCATACTGAGGCCTCCTGCTCTTGTTCCCATTTTATAGATAATTGTTTGAGAGTTAAAGGGTTGTTAATTAATTAATTAATTTATTATTATTATTTTTTACTTAGTCATTTTATATCCCACTCACTGCCCCCTCCTGGTTACCCCTTCCCATAAGCCTTCCCCCATCTCCAGTCCTCTTCTCATCTGAGCAGATGGGGGCCTCTGTGGGTATTCTCTCACACTGGCACTTCAAGTCTCTTTGTGGCGAGGCGCTTCCTCTCCCACTGAGGCCAGACAAGGCAGCCAAGCTAGAACATATCCCACGTACAGGCAACAGCTTTTGGGATGGTTCCCACTGCAGTTGTTTGGGACCCACACGAAGACCAAGCTGCATTCTTCTACATGTAGACATCCAAGTTAGTCCAGCACCATTTATTGACGATGCGTTCATTTTTCCATTGTATGGTTTTGGTTTCTTTATCGAAAAAAGTCAACTGTCCATAGGTGTGTGGCTTTATATTTGTGTCTCTGATTCGATTCTATTGATCAATGTGTCTGTATCTATACTAATACCATGTGGTTTTTAACACTATTGCTCTGTAGTACAGCTTGAGGTCAGGCATGGTGATTCTCCCAGCAGTTCTTTTATTGTTCAGGATTCTTTTGGCAATCCCAGGGTTTTTGTTTTGCCATATGACGTTGAGAATTGCTCTTTCAAAGTTGATAAAATATTGTGTTGGAATTTTGATGGGGATTGCATTGAATCTGTAGATTGCTTTTAGTAAGATGGCCATTTTCACTATGCTAATCCTACCTATCCATGAGCATGGGAGATCTTCCCATCTTCTGAGATTTTCTTCAGTTTCTTTCTTCAGGGACTTGAAGTTCTTGTCATACAGGTCTTTCACATGCTTGGTTAGAGTCACACCACGATATTTTATATTATTTGTGGCTATTGTGAAGGGTGTTGTTTCCCTGATTTCTTTCTCAACACATTTATCCTTTGTATAAAGGAAGGCTACTGATTTCTCTGAGTTAATTTTATGTTCAGTTGCTTTGCTGAAGGTGTTTATCAACTGTTGGAGCTCTCAGATAGAATTTTTGGGGTCACTTAGGCATATTGTCATGTCATCTGCAAATAGCAATACTTTGACTTCTTCCTTTCCAATCTTTATCCCCTCTATCTCCTTTAGTTTCTCCTATTGCTCTAGCTAGAACTTCAAGCACTGTATTTGTTGTGTCCGGCCAGCAGATCACAGCCTGGGTTTTAGCCTGGAAAGGCATTTTGGAAACCTGGAAGAGAAGAGGGGCTAGGCGGCGAGAGAAGGGAATGAAGCTAAGACAAGATTCTGATCAAAGCTCAATTTTACTATTTCCAGACACTCAGTTATAAAGGAAGGGGGAGGGAACCCAATTTCCCGCCAAGTAACTCAGGGTCCAGTAGCAGGACGAACACGTGTGTGCCTCCAAGCAACAAAGGCAGGGTCCAGCAGTAGGCGTGGCAGGACGAATGAGGAGGAAGCTCCACCCTTGAGCAAGCAGGTTCAAGCAGATGAGGGAAGGGAGACCACAGTATTGAATAGATAGAGAGAGAGAGAGAGTGGACAGCCTCATCTTGACCCTGATTTTAGTGGAAATGCTTTAAGTTTTTCTCTCAGAGAGTTAAAATTTTAAAGATCAAATGGCCATGGTAGATCCATGACTCTAACCGAATAAAGGGTGTAGAGTAATGGTCATTTGTCATCTCTTTGCTGTAGGATCTGGAAGAAGATTATCTATAAAGAAATAGGTAATGCCACTACCCATTTGGCTTATGTGTGGCTTACAAGAGTCCCAGGATGTATATGGCCCACGTCAATGTACTGGGCATATGGCAAGTACTCATAAAACCTTAGGTATTATTATGATGCACTTTTAAATTTTGTTCTACCATTCAGGCTTACTGTTTTTATTCCACTATTATGAACCAAACTACTATGATTATCTTTATCCAAATGGTTTGTTTTCTCCTTTGTATCATTCCCTCGGGTTGCAGTCCGAGAAAAGCATTGGCAGATGAAAAGGGATAGCCCTCCTTTTTGCTTTCATCCATGTTGTCAGACGGCTCTGATGTGGGATGGTTTTCTCAGAAGGTAGCTGCGTTAGAGACTCAGTTCTAGGGTCTGTGGGTGCCGTGTGTGAGCATCTGGGGAAAATGGGGAGAAAACTGGAGAGAGAACAGCTGATTGGGGCCTGGAGTTTTCTGCCTCAGGCCTTTCTGGCAAGACTTTACTCAAATCTCTGTCTTCAGGAGCTTTTCCTGGGCACACTCTCCAGCCAGCCTACGATGCCAGCCTCACTGATTTTCATGTCCTTACTGACTTATTTTCTTCTCATTTTAAGCTCTTACCCAGCATGAGTTTATTTAATTGGACTTTTTCTTTATTATTATTATTATTATTATTATTTCTCCTTTTCCCTCTTATACAGTGAACTCATTGAGACCAATTTTTTAAAAATACTTGAAGGTTACGTTGATATATTTACTTATTTTGTGCGTGTAGGGATGCATGTGTAGGCGCACGCTTGCTGTGGTGTGCATGTAGAGGTCGGAGAACAACTTGTGGTTGGTTCTCTCCTTCCACCATGTGGGTCCTGAAGCTTGAACTCAGGTCTTTAGGCTTGGCAGCAAATGCCTTTACCCGCTGAGCCATTGTGCTGGCCTGAGGCAAAGATTTTTAAAAATATTTTGATTTATTTTTTGAGAAACTCACATATAAATTATATATATAAATTTGTCTACTCACCCTCCCCCACCCCACTCCCAGTTTAACTTCTTCCAACTTTGAATTGCTGTTGTTGTTGTTGTTGTTTTAAAATAACCCACTGAGTCCAATTTGTGGTACCCATATACAAATAAATACAAATAAGTGTGTGGCCATCCACTGGAGCATGGCCAATCTGCAAGGGGCCACATCCCTAAAGGAGACTGACTCTTCATCTCCCAGCTCATTAGCCCCCATCCCATCCACGCTGGGTGCTGTCTTGCATGGCTTTTGTGCAGACGGCCACAGCAGTTGTTATGTTCATGAGAGTAGCAGTACTGACGTGTCCAGAAGGCACTGTTTGCCCCAGAATTCCCCACCCTCCAGCTCTTACGGTTTTCTTCTTTTCTGGGGTGCTCCCTGAGCCTTGGGGTAGGGATCTGAATAGATGTCCCATTTATGACTGAGCACTCCACCAACATACTGGATCTCTGCACTTTGACCATTGAGGAAAAGGTCCATATGCAGTAGTAAACCCATGCCCTTGGTATAACAGCACCAGCACACAGCCTGTGTGAGTTGAATATTGAATAAATGAAGGTGTTGCAAACTTGGTAAGAAGGGTAAACATTTAGAAGGGCCAAAGCTGTTATTATCTTTGAGGGGTGTTACTCTTTATTGGTACTTAGGCCCCTATTGGAGGCTACTAGGGCTGGACATGAATATCCCTGGTCTATTAGGGGTTGTTTTAGGTCTTCATTACTGGTAACAAACTACCTCGCACATAGTGGCCTATGCTCTAATTTGAAAAGAAGAGGGAAGAGGTGCCTGAGTGACTGAGATGGCTAGAGGCTAGAATCATGTGAGATCTTCCCTTATCACCCTCTGGGGTCCAGGTGTGCTAAGCAGGGAAGCTATCAGGACATCACCTGCCTTAGGCCTGCTTGAGGCCTGCCTTAGGCCTGCCTCTGAGGCCTGGGTTTCCTCACAGCATGGTGGCTGAGTTTCTGGAGGAGGTGATCCCACAGGGACACATTTATTCAGTAAGACCCACGTGAGCTTTGTGTTGTTTTCCTGCCCAGCCTTAGAGGTCTCACACTGTCACTTCTTCAGTAGTCTACTGGTCAACACAGCTATAAGCCTGCTCACATTCAAAGGACAGGAGCCAAAGCCCTTCTTTAACTGTCATGACATCTTCATAACAGGACAGTTCTTCTCTACCTTCATCTTAAGTGATTGAGCTTCATTAGGACAGGGTCTGCCATGGTTATCTAACACAAGGAACTTTCCAGTTATCTGGCACATAATGAATACTCAGCAATGAGGAAACAAGGGTGTAGATGGCTTTCATGGATGTCTTATAATACTGTCTCTCTAGGATGGCCTTGCACGCCTGTCACTAAGAGATATGTGGAACACACAAGATGATCGAGTACAGCTTGGGGGGAAGCATATGGCGATGAAATGTGGTCTTTATGGCCTTCACAACCAACAGCTGCCGTTTCTGGCTCCTCAACATCACCCATTTTTTTTTTTACCACTTCCTGCCATCCATTCTCATAAGCAGCATTGGAGTGTCTACATTACCGCAGCACCTCAGGTGAACTCAGTTGCCCCCTGTGACAATCCTATGAGATGAGGCTGTTATAGTTTGGAGCGTGTGTCTTCCAAAAAGATATGTATTAAGACTGTGATCTCCAGTGTGGCTTGCTGTAACAAAATACCCTAACAAAAACAACTGAAGGGAGAAAAGGATTAGTTTGACTGACAGTTTGAGTGTATAGTCCATCACAGTGGGGAAGGCAAGGCAGGCAGTAAAAGTGTGAAGCTGCTGGCCACAGAGAGTCAGGAGCAGAGAGTTATGGGTGCCTGTACTCAGCTAACTTCCACCTTTTTATGAAGCTGAGGATTCCAGCTCTAAAGATGGTTCAGTTCTTGTTTGGATGGACTGTTCCCTCTTCTCAATTAAACCAGTCAAGATAATTGCTTACAGTTGTACCCCAAACCAATGTTTTCTAGATAATCCTTCATAGATGGGCCTGAAGGCTTGTCTCTTTGGAGGTTCCAGATCTCGTCTAGTTGACAACCATCACTAATTGGTTAGAAAGACAGTGGAACCTTTAAGAGGTAGGACCTAGTGGGAGGTCCTTTGGTCCCTGGGCATGTATCTTTGATAGTGGCAGTGGAACTCCAGCCCCCCCCCCTTTTTTTTGCCTCCTTCTTCTCTTCATGACCATGAATTGAGTGAATTGTATCCACCGTGGGCTCCTGCTGTGGTATGCCTCCACAGGCCCAAAGCAGCAATGAGGCCAACTGATTAAGGGCTGCCATCTTTAAAACTGTGAGACAAAAGAATAATTTTCCTTTTGTGTTGATTTCCCCAGGTGTTTGATATAAAAGCAGAAAACTGTTCGGGATGGTTAATATCAGTAGTTAACATGGTGAGATCTAGAATCACCCTGGAGACTGGCCTCTTGGCCTGCCTGTGGACGATTATTCTGATTCGTCTAATTGATGTTTGAGTAGCTGAATGTTGTGGGTGGCACCTCTCTGAGGGCAGGGACTGTATACAACAGGAGACAGTCGGGTGCAAGCATTCCCCACTCTCTGCTTCTTGGCTTGTACAATGTAACCAGAGCCCTGGGGCTCTGCTGCTGTCACTTGCCCACCTTGATGGATTGTGACTTCAGGATTTGAGCGGAGAAACACCCTTTGTCCCTTAAGTTGCTTATGTCAGCGTCTCCCCCAACTGGTCAAGTATGGCAACAGAAAGCATAACCGAAACACTGACACATCGATGGCTCCTCCTAGTACCCCGTGTTTCAGATGGGGAATTAGAGGGACCCAGACACAGGAGGCTGCCACAGGCGCTTCCTGGTTCACAGCTGGGAGAAATGAATAGTCTTACTCCAGAGCCACCTTGGAAGATCCCTGGATCTGGTTGCCTTTTGGTACTTACTGTTCTTTCAAATTCTTTGCCTTTAATGATTTTAATGTACAATTAGTGTCCTAGAAAGTTTTCAGAAAATAGGCCCCCTGTGTCTTGCTCTGGCCCTAGTTCAGTTAAAGTATTAATTTTAGAAGAGGAGAGATCAACACTTAACTGTTGTGTTCATTGACTAATTTGTACCGTTTCAGGCCACAACCTTGAGGGTGAAAGCTCACTATGAGTCTTTTAATAGTTTATGGCGAGGTGACAACATTTTGGCCTCAGACACAAGAAATATCTTCAGACAGGCTTTTTTTTTTCCAGTGCCAAAATTTAACCAGCTGGAATTGTTTTCCATCCCAGTCAGTCTTTCTAAGTCAAGCAGTTTGCCTTTTATTGGGAAATCTGCATTTTAATGTATAGAGAGAACGTCCTGTCCTTGGCTCTAGGATACAAGAAACTGGGTCTTTGTTTTATTGTCTGATCTGGGTGTCTTCGTAAGGGATCAAATACCAGCAAGTTTGAAGCTTATGAGGGAGAGGCAACTGTCCCTCCCAGTGAGACTCAGAGCTTGTGAAAGGAGTGGGCGAAAGATCCACAAGTCAGGGGGAAGAGAGCATCCACGCTCCTCGATCCTTGACAGCATAGCTCTTGCCATGCCCTAATCTGGAGCCCCGTGCCAGGCTTTCAGGACGCGAACTCTGCTCTACAATAGAGAGTCCCTTAGCCACGGCTAGCTCACTGACCTGCTTCAAGTCATCCCTTCAGAGAGCATGTTCTTAACTCCTGTGACGCTGCTCACTCAGCCTGTCACTGTATTTTCATCCCACCATTGTGTCTGAGGTTACGTAAAGTGCTACGTGTTGGCAAGAGACCTTCACATTCTTTATAACTGTGTTTAAACTGGTTGGAGAGCCTGTCACTTCAAAATGTATGCATGCATATAAACTTAGTGTCTCTGTGGCCCAAGGGCACAGTATTGGCAACAGTTTGATGCCCATACCTTGCCAAAACCAGACAATGAGAGTCATTTCAATGCTAGGCCATTGTGAATCACCAGAGGTACAAACCTCTGGCGATTCTGTGTTTAAAACCTCTGGCGATGCTGGCTGTAGCTCCAAGTTTTTAGCTCTGTGACCCTTGTCTGCCATTGTCATCTTTCCTCACTTTTTAAATATTAAACTAGTTGTCTTTTTCTTTTTGAGTTCTAGAAACTCTCCATGTGATGCAATAGCAGACCTTCAAGAAATCTCGTGACACAGTTTTATCTTTTGAACGTGGAATTGATATTTGGAAATGGTTGTCACATGATGGGGCTGAGTCAGAATGAACGGACTAAAGCAGTGTTACTTTAGTGATCATATGTTTGGAACTATGTAAGCCTGTCCTAGATGTGGCGTCTGAGATGACCAAGACTCCATAGTGTCAGAGGGATGACTGGGCTGCATAATTAACTGACTAGTTGAGAAAGCTCTTGAAAATATCACAAATGTATACCTTATATATTTTAACTTGCAACAGATAATATACAGCTTTGCAAACTTTCACTCTGAGGGAACACTTTTGTCAGTGGGTTTGTTGACAGAAGTCAACATTATATTTCTTGCATAGGCTGTGCTTTTAAGGCATTTTTAAGGCATTTATACCTTTTAGAGCTGTCAGAGCGCAGAACACTTATAGTTCTTATAATTTTTTCCTCATTTTTAAAGTTGTCTCAATCAAACATAATTTAACAATGATTCTGAATAATTCATCTTTATCATTCAGTGTTCAGAGAAACAATTCTTTTGTTAATATTTAATGACTTTATAGACTATTAAAATTATATGCAAATTTAGTCATACAATTGCAATAATAAATATAGCCAGCATAGACAATTTTAAGCCTGTTGACTCTTGGTAAGCACATAGCTCACTTGCAGGCATGAGATGTGTGGGATAGATTAGAGAACTGGAGATTAGCCTATTAGTCTTCAACATTCAACACAATGTGGTATCAGTCAGTATCTTGCCTGTGGGGAGTTTAGTCATCCTTGTGTTGTTGGCTTCTAGGGTAATCCTGGTAAGTGTAAGGAATTAAAAAGAGATTTTCCTGTAGCTTCTGTGGAGCAAAGGAAACAGAAGAGCAAAGAAATAGACTGCAGGATGAAAGAGAACATTTGCAACCTGTTACTTCAGCAAGGGGTTAATATCCAGAATAGATAAGAAACCCAAAAGACTCAGCATTAGGCCAGACTTGGTAGCACGTGCCTGCAATCTCAGTACTTGGAAGTCTTGTGGAAGAAGGCTGTGGGTTTGAGGCAAGCTTGGACTAAACTATCTAGTGAGACCTAATCTCAGAAAAAGAAAAGACAAATAAAGAAAAGCTCAATAGCATAAAACCCACTTCAGGAAACAAGTCAATGACATGCATGACTACTTCTCAGAAGAAGACATGCAAGGAGCTGGCAAATATATTAAAAAATGTCCAGATCATTAGTCACTGGGAAGGTGGTGCAACTGAAAACCATGAGCTATCCTCTCACTCCAGTTAGCATGGTTACTGGCACAAAGACTAGAGAGAGCTTGTGCAGTGAGGATACAGAGGGGGAGACACTCTTACACTGCTGGTGACCAGTTAAGTCATACAACTTGTCGAAAACAGTATGAAGAGTCTGTCTGTATAAAGTAAAACAACCACAACGAAAACTAGCGTGGGATCCAGCAAGCCCACCAAAGGGTATATATATAGCCCAAGGAATCTTAGAGGTGTCTGAACTTCCATGCTTTTGATAGCACTATTTCAGGTAGTCAAGATATGCAACCACACAATGAATTATTATTTAGCTCTAAGAATAATGAAATCGTGTCATCTTCAGCAATGTGGGCAGACCTGGAGGACAAATGATAAATGAAATAAGTCAGTCATTGAAAGATATATATTGTGTGTTCTCAATCATTTCTTTTTATTCATTTATAAGGCAATTATAATATATGATAATTCATGATATGTTTCAAAATACCTGGAAGAGTTTTGAGATCCCCAACACATAGAATTGATAAATATTTGAGATAGACATAATTACTTTGATTTGATTGTCATACATTATATACATGTATTAAGTTACCATGCATATCTCTAAATGTTATATATCAATTAAAATAGAGTTGTAATGGACATTTAAATCTGAGAGGTTCTGGAACTTTGGGAGACGGGGCCTACTTTGAAGGTTACACCTGCCCTTTCCTTCCTGTGCTGCTTCCTGGTCTGTGATGATGGGAACAGCCTGCACCACACATCCCTCCCTACTCCAGGGACTGAACTCTTCCTCTGTGTCTTGCCCACCTTGATGGACTGAAACCCTTTGAAACTGTGAGCTAAGTTCTCTAAATTCTTTCTGTCAGGTGTTTGGCCACAGTGATGTGAAAGTCACGGATGCAGGAATTCATAAATGGTGTCAAACCACCTTCGATGTCTACTTAAGCTTACCCAGGGATACTTCCACCAAAGACACCAAATTGTTCTGAATAAGGGCGGGCTTCTCTCCAGCTAAGATTTACTGGGTGATTGCTGTGCCAAGGATGGGAAGTGCTTAACCTGGGTTACTTTAAATGTTCATAAGGATTAGGCATCCTTACAACACCCGGTGAGATATAGGTGTTGATATCTCTATTGTATAGATGAGAAAACACACAGCCAGCAAATAACAGAAGCAGAATTTGAAACCAGCCAGGTTGATGCAGTGACCCAACTCTCAGCCACAGCATAGTCTCTGGAAAAGCCTGAATAGGTGGACGTAACATCTTATGTTGTGATGTAATGTGAGCTGAGGAGATGGATAGTGCATGCCTGCAATCCCAGCACTGGAGAGGTGGAAGTTGAAAGATGAGGAGTGATTGTGTTGTCAGGTCTGAATACCTGCATCTAATGACTGAAGGTCTGGGCTGGAGAGATGGCTCAGTGGTTAAGAGCACTGACTGCTCTGCCAGAGGTCCTGAGTTCAATTCTCAGTAACACATGGTGGCTCACAATGATGTGTCATGGGATCTGATGCCCTCTTCTAGTGTATGTCTGAAGACAGCTGCAGTGTACTCATATAAATAAAAAAATAAATTTTAAAAAAATAACTGAAAGTCTTGGGAGAGGCCAACCTAAACTTTCATATTCAGAAAGGGAATAGAAATTAGTTAAGGCAGGAACCTCGACTTCTGTCAGACTTCATTCATTAACCTAGTTTTCTATGGCCTAGAACTGATTTCACATTCTAGAGACTCAGATTAAGAACATACCTCCACCCTACAGGAGCTCATAGATACAGATGGGATATACAAGAAAGCTGTAAGGTAAGAGAGCGCTCTGGGAGGACTTCACTACAGTCCTGCAGATGTGAATAGAGACATTCCAGGATATCAGGTTGGAATAAGCTGTTCCAAGTAGGTCAGTGGAACAGAGAGGAGGTATGTGTGCCACAGCAGATGTGTGAGGGTCTGGCCTTACATGAGGCTGGCGAATTGAAGAAAGGCCATGTCACACCATTTTGGAGACTTTGAACTTAAGCATGGAAAGCGTAGAAAACCATGACTTCCCATAGAGAAGCAACAGGACCAGACTTGCTCAGAGATCCCTTATTAAAATGATGAATGGCTTAGAGACAGAGTACCAGTGGACTCAGATGATGGTAGGGGTGCTAATTAGATTACTGGGATAATTCAAGTGAAAATGAGCCCTGATCAAAACCCAACCAAAAGAAGCTTTGCATGAGCACCAGGAACACTGGATTCAGGCCAGGAGGACAGTGTGGTTTACATCTGATTCTGCTGCTAATGAGCTGGTTATCTCCATCTCTGAGTCTTATCAAAACGGGGGCACTTTCCCCTCTCCAGTTTGTGTCCTAGGACCAGTGAGCCCGTGTGAGGACAAGCATTCAAGGAAGGTATCTGAAGCCAGCTGGGCCAGGAATGGTTTCAGCATGGGTGAGAAGATGCGGCTGGAAGTGAGGCCTGTGGCTAGCTCAGGCTGCCAGAGGATTATGTGAGAGATAAAGGCAGCTGGGGAAAGAAGAGCACGCTCACATTTCAGGAGAATTAGCTCCAACCTTTGATTCCTTAGCACACTGAGGCTTCTGTCCTCTGGATATGTCAGTTGTACTCTCTGTTACCTTCTTATTCTTATTTCCTTATTATTACCACAGGATCCGGGAACTGTGGCAAGTGATACACATACTCTAGACAAGCAGACAGCTTCTGCGGCAGCAGCAACTCCCAAGCCATAGGCCCTGAGAGGACTCAAAAGTCCCCAGTCCCTCAGATAACCTTATGCCTCTAGTTGAGTGTCACAGGGTCTTAGTCCCAGACAGAGGTGGGAAGTAAACTGGATTTGAGCATGGGGGCAGGCTCAGCATGGGCCACTTGGTTAGCCTTGCCCCTGGGAAGAAAACTTTGAAAATGTGGTCACAGCCATAACCCATAACATACAGTTTTAAAAATACAGGTATTCTTGGATTGCAAGAATAGAAAAGACAAACAAACAAACAAACAAACCTAAACTCTGGAGTTTGGAGTCATAGCTGAGCTCCAGCTTTACCCTACACAGACCATGGAAGTCACTGAACTTTTCTGAGCGAGTTTCCTTTATTGAAAAGTGAGAACAAGCTTGCCTGCCTTGCATGACTAAAGCATGGGGGAGTGGGAGAGGGGACAGGCTAGAATGCTGTATAATGACACATGTGTGACAATGACACATGTGTGACATTACAGAAGCATTTGAGTAGGTGGTATAGTAACTACTTTCCCTGTCACTGTGACAAAGTTACAGAATCGCCTTTTGTGAGGGCAGGGCTTCTTCCAGTTCACAGTCGGAAGTGATGCAGTCTGTCCTGGCGAAGGCATGGCAGGCAGCAAGAGTGTGAGGTAGCAGTCACATTGCATCTGCAGTCAAGAAGGGGAGAGCAATGAATTCTGGTGCTCAGCTCACTCTTACTTTTTAAAAAAGATTTATTTATTTATTTATTTATTTATTTATTTATTTATTTTATGTATATGAATGAGCACACTGTTGCTGTCTTCAGACCCACCAGAAGAGGGCATCAGATCCCATTACAGGTGGTTGTGAGCCACCATGTGGTTGCTGGGAATTGAACTCGTGACCTCTGGAAGAGCAGTCAGCATTCTTAACCGCTGAGCCATCTCTCCAGCCCCGCTTTCACATTTTTTATTCCTTTCAGAATGGAATGGAACATCACATGGAATGGTGCAGCCCACGGGATGGGTCTTCCCTCCTCAGTTGACACACTACCTAGAAACTACCTCTCAGACACACCTGTTGGTTTTCTTCCATGGTGATCCACATCACATGAAGTGGACAATCAAGATCAGTCACCACGGGCTGTGTAGCTAAATGGAAAGCTGCTAGGGTAGGTTTGGCAAAAGCAGAAGTAAAATGAGCACACACAGAGAGAAACTTATCCACCCATCGTGGGTTTGGGGCTGAGGTTGACATGCCTCACTCAGCCCAGTTATCTGCTGAGACGGTTCTGGCACACTCCTGCATGGGAGCAGTGGGTGGTACAGAGCGGTATGTTTTGGATGACACGAGCTTCCTCAATTTAGTTCTTAAAGGCAAAGAGGGTCCCCTTTCCCAGGAAATGTCTTACATGCTCAGGCTCTCCATTTATCTGTTGTAAACTAAGTTATGTTGCTTTATGTTTTACAACAAAGCAAGGACTACAGCATAGACACTGGATCTGCCCAGGCTCAGGTGTACTGTCTTCTGCTCTGGAAAGAACTGACCTGTAGTTTCAAGGTCCAGTGCATTTCAGAGTCCGTTCTTCCCACTTTTCACCCCACAGTTTCTACTTGAAATGTTCACACTTGAATTAATGAAAACAATTATATTAATTTTATATTCTTGCCAAAATTCCATGTTCTAGCTGACTTACTCATATTCAGGGGTGAAATGATGAGGACTCTCGTGTCTAGGGTACCTGGGGACTGTTCGCCTTGGTTACATTTGAGGCCTCAGGCTTTATGGAGGCAAGAATGATTTTCTGATATAGGTATTAATAACTGACATTCAGAAATTACCCTTCCTTTAAAAAAAATTCACTTTGGAGAGAAGGATCAGGTTCTTAATTTACATTTTGAAAACCTCATCAATTTCAGACTCTTATCTCTAGAGCACAAAAGAAAAGCAAGAAAAAATATAAATGGACCCAAGCTCACTTCACGATCCCGCTAAAGACGTCAAAATCCAAAGATGTTCAAGTCCCATATATTAAATATCTCCATATATGCATGTAACCTGCCTTTTCTATATCTGTTAAACCATCTCCCCTTTTAAAAATTTTGTGAGTATGTGTATGATATTTGTGCATGTATTTGTGTGAATGCAGGTGCTGTGTTGAGTGTGGAGGTCAGACGGCAACCTCACATGTCGCTCCTCAGCTTCTATATTCTTTGAGACAGGGTCTTTATTTTGTTATTTGCCATTGTGTGTGCCAGACTAGCTAATCTTCAAGCTTCTGGAGATTCTCTTGTTTCTGCTTCTCATCTATCCACAGAAGCACTGGATTGGTGATGTGTGCTACTGTGCCAGCTTTTCAAAGGCTGATGTTTTAATTATCAACTCAACACAGTCTAGACTCACCTGGGAAGGGAGTCTCAATGAGGGATTGGTTAGATCAGGTTGGCCTTTGGGCATGTCTGTGGGGGATTATCTTGATGATATTAACTGAGGTGGGGTGGCATGTCCACTGTGGGTGGCACCATTCCTTAGGGTAGGGATTCAGGAATGGATAATAGCAGAGAATGTGCTCTGAGCTCTAGTAGACATTCCTTCCTCTTTGTTATGGATTATAGATGTAATATGACCATCTCCTTCAAGCCCCTACCAATGTGACTTTTCCTCTGTGATGGATGTAACCTGGACCTGTGAGCTAAAGTGAGCCTTTTCCCTCCCAAGTTACTTGGAATATTTTATCACAGCAACAGAAAGTGATACTAGACAAGTAGGTTCCGGGGATACAAACTGGAGTCTGCATGTGTCCTCTAATCATCTCTCTTTTTAAAAAAGTGTGTATATGTACGGTGTTTGTGCTCCTCAAGCACTTTACCTACAGGGCCACTTCCCCAGCCCTCCTTTAAGTAGTCTCTAGACTTTGCACTGTATTATTTAAGGAATACTAAAGAACAGAAAGAAAAACTCTGTGTTCAAAGGAACTCAATTTTGTTTTTTGTTTGACCAAATCCATTTGAAGATGTAGAGAGAGAAGGGGCCAACTATAAGTAAATATGTGGATCTTAAGAGATTTCTAAAACAGTCCTGTCTCTGTCCCTGCATAGCAGGTGTGGCAGAGGCTCCTATGACTGACAGGGCACTTCAGGCTTGACCCAGATGTGTTTGGGGTGTGAAAGAAACTGCCTAGATGAGGTTGTGGGCTGAATACAGATGGTAACCTAGGAAGTTCGTGGGAGTAAGGAGGGGAAGGGCCTCCGAAGAGAGGTCTTCCGGGAGAATATGAGATTAGTTGAGGTTCATCGAATCCCTTTGTTGCTTAATTGAGAGGCATATTTGGAGGGATAAACCTCTCATGTAGAGCTGAGCATCCCAGCCTTGTTGCCATAGAAACAGTACTCAAACAGGCTCAAAACCCAGAAAACACCAGGTCTGAGGGATTCCGTTGAAGCCATGGTTGTTCCTTAGAGGTCCCCACTATTGTATTCTACTAGGCAGAGGCGCAAAGGCTTTGAATAGCTCCCTTCCTTCCTCTTGCTAGCCATGGGCTTATTGCTTTGTTTTCTTTTCTCCCCAGACTGAGAGGCCTCTCAAAATGGGTACCTCCCGGCAGATGGAGCTAATCGATATTTTTAAAGAAGCACCTTTCTCAGGCTCATTTCTTTTCTGGCTTTCTGGAACTTAGCAGAATCTCCAGCATCAACCATCTTTTCCCCACTGCAGTCAGAACTTGAACCTGTTTGCAGTGAGCTACATCGTCCCTTGCAGTAAGCACTCATTTTGCTTCTCTTTGGGCATGGCTATCCTTCCTACCTCATAGGGAAAAGGGTAAAAGAGCCCTTACATTGAAGCTAACTTGTAGGGCCTGGTCACTTATCATCGTTACTAAGTTCACTTGGATTCCTTAAACTGCATTCGAGTTTACAAAGATTTGTTAAGAGACAGTTGCTCCTTCCGGTCTGGCTTAATTGATTCTAGCATGATCATCATCTGTATGACCTTTCTAAGCTAACAGTCTGCTTTCTAGACTTGAATCTGTTTTAACTCCTGAGACTGAATTGTCAAAAGTAGGGTGGCGAGGCGTGTTTTTATTTTGTCAGTACTCTTGGATCTTGGTACCTTTCTGACAATTCATGTCCCATAGGACTTAACAGCATACTCCAAGTACCTCCAACCCTCTTTGCTCAGTATCAGAGTGTGTAACACCGGCCATAGCAGGGACAACTGCATTCTGGGAATCAGCTAAATCTGTATTAGACATGGTCCTGCCCATGGACACTTGCAGCCCAGTGACAGAGTGGCTCTAAAGTGTAAACTCTTCCACGGAGGGTCCTTTGTGCTCTGTTTCGTTAGATAAGGAATCCCGTGCACCTAGCACAGTGTTAATTAGCACTTATTAGATTCTGCTAATAAATATGAAATAAAAATATACTGAATAAATGAATGAGTGTATACACTGTGCACATATAAGGTCAAATGGGGAGAAGTACACTGGACAGGGAGCTTCTTAGAGGTGAAATATTGGTGGAGGAAAGCAACAGAATGAGTTGAAATTGATTGGTTGTTAGAATTTGTTGGGATTTCCATTGTTGCCTTTTGCAGACGTGTCTTTGAAAACATTTTCTGTTGGAAAATAATAATGTATATTTTAATCATCAAGGAACTACAGGATTCTATACGTGTCTGTTAGATCAGGCTTTTATGCTCCTAATAAGAAGTTTGTGTTTTCACCTAAGTAATTGTAAGGCTGAGCTGATTCTGAGATAGTTTGTTGTTATTTTGTTATTGGGGCTACAGTTCCTGAGATAGTTTTTAAAATCAATGCCAGTGCTATGATTTACACTTTTCTTTCTTTCTTATTCATTCATTCATTCATTTTACATTTCAGTTGTAGCCCCCCCTCCCTCTTCTCCTCTCAGACCCTCCTACACAAATCCCTTCCCCTCTGAGGAGAAGGGGAAGCCACTCTTGGGTACCACCTTGTCCTGGGATATCAAGTCACAGCAGGACTAAGTGCATCCTCTCCCACTGAGACCCAACCAGTCAGTCTAGCTACTAGAAGTGGACTCCAATGGCAGGCAAAAGTCAGAGATAGCTCCAGCTCCAATTGTTTGAGGACCCAAATTAAGACCAAGCTGCACATTTGCTACAAATGCTTAGGGGGCCTAGGTCCAGCCCCAACATGCTCTTTGATTGGTGATTCAGTCTTTGTGAGAAGCCATAGGCCCAGGTTAGTTGACTCTGTAGGTCTTCTTGTACTCCCCATGACGCTTCCTGCTCAATCCTATCCCTCACTCTTCCATATGACTCTCTGAGTTCTACTTGATGCTTGGCTGCGGGTTTTTGCATCTGTTTCCCTCAGCTACTGCATGAAGCTTCTCAGGAGACAGTTATGCTAGTCTCCTGTCTATAAGCCCAGCAGAGTACCATTAATAGTGTCAGGGGTTGATTCTCTCCTATGGGATGGGTATCATTTACATTTTTATCTAAGTCTGGTTATCATCATGTAGAGTGTCTCTTTTCCGATTAACTATATGTTAAAATCTATTTTGTTTAATATTAATTTAGCTCTTTGATGGTTAGTTTTTGCCCTACATAATTTCCCAGTCATTTCTTTTAAATGTCTTTGTGTGTTTTAGCTTTATATTCTGGAGAACATATAGTTAGAATATATAGGATAGATAGCTAGATATTATTATCTATTATAATTTGCCTTTTAACTGATAGGTTTGGTCTACTATTGTGATTTGTAATATAGTTGGAGTTGGTATGGCATGAGTTTATGTAGATGGAAGAATTGGTGGTGATCATCATAGGAAACAATGTAGTATTACCTTGTACCAGAAGGTACCAAATTTTTTTCAGTTTTTCCATCACTGCCTAATCAATATTTAGATGATCTACAAGTTTTAACTCTTAACTTGATACAACCTAGAATCACTAGAAAAGTCTCAACTCAGCTATTATCTAGACTTTACAGTGATTTGACTTAGGAACTCTTGACTTTATCATTATGTAAAAGGGATACATTTTTAGTTCAAACCATAGCTAAAATTTGAATGCTATGTTTTATATTTTCAATTTATGATTGGACAAATCAATAGGCAACTTTACATTTTTATGCAGATTTCCAAATGTTGAATCAGGCTTATGTTTCTAGGATAAATCTTACATGGCAATGACGTATTTTTATATTGCAGAGTTTAGTTTGCTAATATTTTGAGTACATATTTATAATTTACTTTATATATCCATGAAGAATAGTAGTCTGTAGTTTTGTTTGTTAGACTATGTTTAACATCTATATGTCTATCTGTCTATCCATCCATTCATCCATTCACCCATCCATCCATCATCTATCCATCCATCATCCATCCATCATCCTTCTGTCTGTCCATCCATCATCCATCCATCATCCATCCATCAACCATCCATCATCCTTGTGTTTGTGTGCATGCCTGTGTTATGGCACCTGTGTGAATGTCAGGGGACAACCTTCAGAGTCAGTTCTCTCCTTTCATTGTGTGAGTTCTGGGGACCAAACTTGGGTAATTAGATTAAACAATAGCCCTATAACCTATGACAAAAGCTCATCAGCCATGGTCTTTCCTTTCTTACTCATGTCTTCATCTGATTTTCATATCAAGTAATGTTGGTCTTGTGACATTTCTTTAGTTCAGATTATATACTTAATCAGTGTGACTCTTGGCAGTTTGTATTTTTTAAAGAAATTTGTCTGTTTTATCTGTTGACAAATTGTGGGCATATAGTTGTTCATAACATAGAAGGCACCAAACCCCTCATGACTATATGCTCAAGGTCCATGGTGAGTCAAAAAATATTAAATGATAAATTCTAATTAGTTACATCTTTAAACAACATGGTGAAATTTTATGACATCCTGCTCTGTTCTTTTGTTCAGAGTAACCACGTTCAAGCCAATCTGCCTACCAGTTACTTAGTGATTATTTAAATTATCATGTACATATCATGTATATACAGTTGTATTGGGTGTTTGTGTTCAAGTAGCCTATAATTTAGTTAAGGATGATCTTAAAATGTGAACTTATTGTTACTATACTACATTGTTTTTCCTGCTGTACTACTTGTAGTTGTTAATCTCTTATTTTGCCTAATTTGTAAATTATGCTTTGTCGTATAATTGCATGTGTATAAAAAAAGTATACACAAAGTCTGTTTTCAGACATCCACGTGGAGGTAACTGAAGGAAGACTACTCTGCCTTTCAGTATCTGTGGGATCTGTGGTGGTGTCTCCTCCTTCATTCCTGTGATTTGTAGCGTTTGTTATCTGTTTTCCCTGACCAGCGTGCCTGCGCACTCATCAACTTCATTGATCTTTTCATAAATTAAACGTTGGTTCTATTCATGTTATTTCCTTTTTTCCAATTTTATTGATTCCTGCCTTTATTATTACCTTTCTTCTGATGAATTTGAATTTAATTTGGCTTTATTCTGGTTTTCTAAAGTGAAAGCTCAGCCCACCGATTTGAGACTTTTTCTTCACTGGTATAAATATTTAATACTACATTTAATATAAAGATTTCTTTTTAGGCTCTTGCAACGCTCACATTCACTTAGAGGGTTTTGTTCTTGATTTTGGTTTTTGTTTTTGAGATAGGATTTATGTAGCTCAGACTGGCCTCATATGCATCATCCTCCTGGTTCCTGGAGTGCTAGGTTCCACATATGCACCACCATGCACAGCCAAGCTGGAATATTTTCTAAGATTTCTATGACTTCTTTAGAACCATGGTTCCTTAGAAGTGTACTCTTGGATCTCTAAATACGTTAAAAACATTTCAGATATGCTCCTGTTGACCCTGCTGGTTCAATTTCATTTTTCTCAGAGACCATTCCTAAGTTACACCTCTCTTTTCCCTTTTAGTTTGATTCAGGTCTGTTTGGTGGCCCAGAATCTGGGTTAACTGATGAACGTTACATGTGCACTTGGGACGAATGTGATTTTGGTGTCTGTGGATGGAGAATCCGGCCATTTGGGTTGGAATGGTGAACAGCTCATTTGGCCCTCCCTTGTTTTCTGTATCCTGGAGCCTTCAATTATAGCAGTGGAGTTTCCTAGCTCTACCTTTAGTTTTAAGAGTTTTGGGATAAAGTACTTTAGAAGTCCATGTGAATCTTCGGCATGTTATTCTCTCTCCAGTGAACTGACTGACTGTGAAGTGACTGCCTTTACTCCTAGCAGTGTTCCATCTTCTGACTCCTTTGTCTGGAATCAGTGTAGCCATTTCTGCTTTATTTAAAAAGTGCTTGCATTTTTAGCCCTCAAAGAAGGCTTTATTGTAGATAGTATATAATTGGGTCTTTCTTTGTTGTTCCATTTTTAGTTCTTTAGTGTTATTTAATGAAATTATTTTTATTTAATAAAATTATTAATATGGCTGTAATAAAACATGTCAGCTTTATTTATTTATTTAATCTCTTTGCTTTTATCTTTTGTCTAACTACTGTAATATTGAGTTTTATTGTTTCACTTTATCACCAGCATTTTCTATTTCTTAGATTATTTATTATGTGTATGAGTACATAGTAGATATTTTCAGACAGACCAGAAGAGGGCATCAGATCACATTATAGATGGTTGTGAGCCTCTGTGTGGTTGCTGGAAATTGAACTCAGGACCTTTGGAAGAGCACTCAGTGCTCTTAATCACTGAGCCATCTCTCCAGCCCACATCTTCTATTTCTTATGCTTATTTGGAATGCACTGTTTGCTTTAGAACATCTGATACTATGCTCTAGCTCTTAAAAGTTTGTTCTTTTCCTGTTTTTGTTTGTTTGTTTGTTTGTTCTTCAGTGGAGAGTGGAGGGCATTTCATGCAGACTTATCCACAGGGTCACTGATTGTGACCCTTTGGTTGTGTTACATGTGCTGGTTAGTCTGCTGAAATGGAATGTGGACAGCTGATTGCCTGGGTTGGGGTTTGGGGAGGTGGGGAGCAGCAGTGAGTATAGACTTTCTTCCTTAGGGATGAGGGTGGTCTGAAATTTGTCAAGGAGATGGTGGCCATAGCAGGAAAACCTTTCTGATTCATATAAATTATATGGCATGAGAATCCTTTTCAGTAAAATTATTTATATATTTATTTACTTTAAACTTTAATGTTTTACTTTTGTAGGGTACATTGGTAAAAATAAATAAATAAATAAATAAATAAATAAATAAATAAATAAATATTAAAAGCTCAGTAGACATCAGAGAGGAAAGACCCCTTCCTGATGGAGCTGAAGGAAGTATAAGCAGAGCTAATTTTTAAGGAAAGGTCACTGCACTAGAACTTGGTGCAAGATTGGATCTTGTGTATTTTATTTTGTGTTATATACTTGATTATAAGTGTTGCAAAATGGCCCTATCCAGTGCTAGGTGTTTTATTTATTTATTCACGTTACAGCCCATTATCAGTTCACTCTCTCTTCCCAGAACCCCCTCATACAGATTCTTCCCCAATTTCTCTCTCATCTTCCCCTCACACACCACACCACATCCCTCCCCAGCACATCAAGTAACTGTAGTACTAGGCACATCCTCTCCCACTGAGGCCAGACAAGACATCTGTTATAGATGTGCAGGGGGCCAAGGTCCAGCCTGTGCTTGCGTTTTGGTTGTTAATTCAGTCTTTGGGGGCCCTCAAGGGTCCAGGTTAGATGACTCTTGGTCTTCCTGTGGAGGCTCTGTCCTCTTGAGCTCCCTCAATTCTTCTTTCAATTATTCCATAAGACTTCCAGGGAGCTCCATCTAATGTTTGGCTGTGAGTCTCTGAATTTGTTTCTATTGGCTGCTAGGTGGAGCCTCTCAGAGGACAGTTATGGCTAGGTTCCTGTCTGCAATCATAACAGAGCATCATTAATAGTGTCAGGGATTGGTTTTGCCTATGGATTGGTCTCAATTTGGGCCAGTCATTGGTTGGCCATTTCCTCCATCTCTGCTCTATCTTTGTCCGGATTGATCTACTGCACATCTTGTAAGCAGGGCACATTCTGGGTTGAAGGTTTTGTGGGTGGGTTGGTGCCTTTATCCCTCCATTAAGAGTTCTTCCTGGCTACAGGATTGACCACTTTAGGATCCATATCTCCCACTGCTAGGAGTCTCAGCTAGAGTCACCTCCATTGGTGCCCCCAGGGGACTCCCTCCATCCCAGGTCTCTGGCACATCCTAACAATTACCCCCCAGTAGTAAGTGTTCTTAGTTTGTGCCATTATCATTCATCGGGTTTTAACTCTTATGGATAAAATGTTCTTTTGTAGTTACTGAACTTAACAGATAAAAATGTTTCAAGTCATGTCATTGCTTTGAGTTTTCTCTAGTGTTTAAGCTCCATTCTACTTTTGTCCTGGGGTACCTGAGTCACCCTGCACTAGTCTTATCCAGTAACGCTACTTTGTATTTTAATGGTCTGGCTGAGGATATCCATGTTACTTTCGTGTTATGAAACAACACACAATAGGGCTTGCCCAGTGTTCTGCAAATGGAGACCTGAGGATGTGCTCTGTACTCGGTTCACTGAAAAACCATGTGGTGGCCCAACAGCCTTTCCTTCTCTGCAGGGAAGACTCTCACAGCCCGTGTCGTTGTATGTTCTCAGACACTCAGAAACTTCTAGGTGGCTCTAGATATTTCTAGTATGGCACAGGCATATTTCTACAGTAACTGGAAAAAAAGCAATAGGTAAAACAGTATATATAATATGCTGTCATTGATATGTAAGAAAATGGAGACAAAACCATGTCTTTCTTTACCATCTGTCTCTAAGAGACGGGTGCTATGGCTGACTCTGGAAGACATGTTGGTGTTAGGCACCTGGGAGTAGGCGTGGCTATGTCACCTGTGTTTTGAGCTATAACAGTGCATTAGCTACTCAAAGAGAATAGCTTTACCCCCTTCCTTCATTTCTTAACTCTTGGGTCTTCAGGACCTTTTCCAGGTGCTTCTGGTCATCTGGCTGCCACAGACGCGTGGAGACACCTTTCTTCCTCTTTGAGTACAACAGGACCTTTGTAGCGAGGCAAAGCCCCACCTGTAAAGCACCTCTTGTGGTTGGCTGTTAAATGAACTCCAGACTTTCTAGACCAGTGGTTCTCAGATTCAGTGAATCAGAAGAGCCTTGTTGATCCACAGGCTCTAGCATAAAAGTTTTAGTTAAGCAGGTCTGAAGTGGACCTAGAAATCTTCAATTGTCACAGGCAACTGACCAGGGTGAGGACCTAGCTAATCTGAAATAGTTTCTCCTTCTCATACGTTGGAGGATACTTTTGGTGTCCTAGCTGTGACCTCATTTTGATGTCTGAGGGAATCAAAATTAGGATAGGCATGTTTTCTTTCCTTGGGCATGTCTGTAGTCCACTGTTAAGCTTTCTGTCTAGCCAACAGCACCTGACAGGATCCTTCCTCCTCAGATAGACAATATATACTTTACCACCAGCAGACTGACACAGCAGAAACCTGGCACCTGTTCTTCCCATACACCCTGGAGCAGACATTCTTGTGGTCACTGCTGTCAACTCCCAGTGAAGGTTTAATTGGTGCTTAAGAAGGATACTAGAAGAGGTCCACTAATTGCTGATTTCTTTCCCAGTGCTTCTTTGAAGGGATGCTTTTAGCATCTTAGGCAGGACTGTTCTTTATAATGAACTTTCTGTTTAATGTAGGTAATTGGATCTTCTTTCCTTTGTCCTCAATTCATTAAGACAATCCATCTCACCACACATTCAATGCCCTCTGACTCATTGATCACCAGCCTTTCATCCCTTCCCACCAGGATGGGCGGTGATAGCAGTACAGTCTTCTGCTCAGAACCATGAAATTTGTATTAGCATCCTGACCTCTGCCCCAGTATGAAAGCAACGGCCTTTGACTGCACTTTAGCATTTCGATGGTTTCTTAAAACAGATGCTGATAAAAAAAGAGACCAAATGGTAAATGTTTCTTTTTGAGTGTCCAGCAGTGCTCAGTCTATGGTGATGTGTACTCTCGCTCTGTAGGAGGCCTTTACGAATTCAGTCTGGGGAGGTGGGGGACACACACACACATGTTCTCTCATGCCTCTCATCAGCTTTGCTCCAGGAAAAGTGAACTTTTTTTCTTTTGGTTGCTCCCAAGTGTCATGAAACTCGGGAATAGATGGAATTATTGGCAGATCGAAAAGTTAGCTAAGAATGAGCCTCTCTACACGTACTCTTAAATGCTCAGTAGCTCCGTTTCATGTTTTCTTGTGACTTCAAGACCTTTGAAAGAAGGAATATGAAGTGTCCATGGAACAGGGAAGTACTAACATGATTGTAGCCAGGAGAGGCTTAATTCTAGGCCTGAGAGTGGGAGTGATGGAATGTCCAGGGGCCTGGCCCAGACAGGTGGTGGCTCTGAGAATAGAGGAGAGGCATGGTGAGCTTAGAGGCCTCTCTAGCTGGCAGACCATGGAAAGTGACTAGAGAGGATGTGGTACCAGCTCCACTTGTCCTGAAAGAGGAGCTAAGGTCAAGGAATTCTCCGCCAGCAGCAGAAGAGCTGAGCTTCCGCTTTGTCTTCCGTCTGACTTAGCACAGAAGAGAAGCAGGAATGCCCATCCTGACTGTGTCCACTTAGTCTTGTGGCCAAATAGGGCAAAGTTGGTGCTTCCTGCCAGATGGATGGAGTATCCAGCCAGGAGACCGAGGTAGACCCACCCATTGCATTCCTCTAAGAGCCCAGTTACTCACAGTTCTTCTTTAGAATGTGCCTCAAAGTAGGAAGGAAGCCATCAACTCTGTGTGAAGGAGCCCTCTGGGGCTCCTTTGTGCTTCATTAAGGGACCTCACAAGGATCTTTCATTCTGCAGCCTCCTGGCTTCCCAGATGCCATGATGAGAGCCCATTTCCCTTTAGGTTTGCCCTTCATAAAGTAACATAGCTCAGGAAAGATAGAAACAAGCTACAGAGAGCAAAATCCAAGAACCTGCACTTTGAGAGAAATGGGTCTTCTAAAGGCATTAGTTTCCTGCGTAAAAATGTAAAATTTGCCTCCAGAAGGAGCAAAGGTCTCTGAAGAAAGGAGACAAGAGACCTTTAGCGTCCTGGACTTGATGGAGTGGGTGGACTCTGTTGGCTGCCTTAATGTGAATTCTAGAGAAACAAAGAACAGAGGCCCAGTCTGTCAGAGGGACACTTGTCTCTGAGGCCATTCTTCTTCCACACTGTATTATTTTCTTTTAGCTCTGTCAGCCCTTTATCCGTGACAATGTTTCTCAAGCCAGGCCTCAGCTTACCCAGGCAACTTCTCCAGAAGACCCTGTCATCCATCTATACCTTCACTGCCTGGAGGTGGCACCCAAAGCCCTTCTCCCTCACCTGTGCCAGACCCCTTTCCAGTCCTTCATCCTGCCCATCAGTCTTCCATGGTGAAGAAGGCTCTTCTTGGGACTGTTGTTTCTGAACTCCAAGTTTGTAGCACCCCTTACTATCTATCACCTGTGAGACTTCCTTGAGCACAAGGTAATGCTCCTGGCTGCTCTTATACTCTTTGACATGTCTGTCTCTGATTGGTTTGTCTTTCCTTTCTCCTTTTTTTTCCTTTTCTTTTCCCCACCCCTGTGGCTTCTGAGCTGCAGTTCAGAACATTCCCTGGGCCGGAAGCAGTTCCCCAGGCCCTTCCCTGGCCCTCCTACCAGTTACCACAGCCGACCACAGAGAAGGCACTGGTGAGTCAGCAGGGCTTAAGTCCTGCTGCTGTTGACCATTCTGCCTCAGGATCCTGGAGAGCTGTAGAGGGGAACTCGCGTCTCTGCCTGGGTTTCCAAGAGAGCCTTTATGTGAAAGCATGTCTGGCCAGTTACCTGGGAAGGTGAGGGCACAATGATTTTTTTAGAATTACTTGTTGGCCTTGGCTTAGCCAGTAAAAATTTAGAGTCAATGAGAAGTGCCATTGGGAGCAGCCAGGACAAAGTCTGAAAGGGTGGAGGGGTGGGGAGGGGGCTTCCCGCTTCTGCTAGAGATTATTCATGCATGAGTCCTGAAACTTCCCCTCCCGACTTTCCAGGGCACCCCTCTGATGAACTCTGCCCAATTTTGAATTCTCTTTTGTCTTTGTAGGGAGGCAGACCTCCTTGGTTTGGAGGATATAGTGGGATCCTGTTACCTGAGGCTATAACCACAGCTGATTGTATGTCAGTGAGCTGTTCCAGGTTGCCTGAGAGAACACACACACACACACACACACACACACACACACACACACACAGAGAGAGAAAGAGAGAGAGAGAGAGAGATCGCAGATGTGCTCGCCTTCTGTTTGTGGAGAAGGCTCTTGTAGTAACAGACATAGAGAAAGCCTGTTGAACACAGATGGTGCCTTTTGTGGCCAGTTGTACAGTAGCAAATATTCTCAGGTTTCAGAAACATGGGTCATCCTTTGGTATTTTGTGTATATAACCTGTGTCATGTACATATATAACTTTCTATTGTTTCCACGGCGAGGGAGGTAAGTTCCCTCTGCCACCTTAGGTTCTGCCTTATTTTTGAGACAGATCTCTTTCTGACCCTGGAGCTCCACATTCTCTCTAGACTAGCTGGCCATCAAGTCCCAGAGATTCTCCTATCGCTGCTTTCCCAGGGCTGGGCTTATGGTGCACACCCCTGGGCCTAGGTTTGACATGGGTACTGGGGATTGACCTGAGGCTCTGGGGTTTATATAGCAAGCACTTTACTGACTCTAGATTGTAAATCATGTCCTCTAGATAGCAATCAAATGGTCCCTGAACAGTTTGGAAAGTCATGTCTTCACCTGGTATTACAAGCTGCTGACTGTGAGGCAGGGGTTCATCTTCAGTGACCTTCAGTGGTCTCTGGGACCTAACTGCCTAACAATAGCACAGCAAACCGCAGTTGCAAATGCTTCATTGTTAATTCTCTTTCTTATGGCGGCACACGTATTTTTCTAGACTTTGTTACTTGCTAATTCGTATTTAAATATGGAATTTAGTCCTATCTCTTTCCGAGGTAGGCATTTTCTCTATTTTGTAGAGAGTTTTTTGTAGAGCTATTTTGTAGAGAGTTAATGTGTTCCACGTTGTCTTGCTCTTTTGTCTTGCTCCTTACATGGAGATTTACGCAGCCAGTGGGTCATTCATCTGTGGATGGTCCTCTCAGTAAATTGCTTTCTCTTGGGCCTGTGTCTCAGGAGGCTGCTTGGGACCTTTGCTTTTATTGTAATCATCTTGGAGAAATTCAGTCCTCTTTTCCAAAAAAGAATATTAAAATGGCATGAGTTGATATTCATTCATTCATTCATTCATTCATTCAAGAAGTCTTCCTTGAGTGACAAGAGCGTCAAATTTCCTGTTCTAATGTACTTTTCATTTAGAGGGAGAAGTAGGTAGCAACTTTAAGGTCCCGTGGAGAACAAAGTGAGGGGTGTGTGCATGCTTGTTTAATGCCTGATGGCCAAGTAGAACACATTTTTTGTGGAGGGGACATATAAGCAAAGTGGAGAATGAAGGGAAAGCATGGGTCATAGGGCATGTGGATGGAGAACTCTGTTCAAGGCCAGGAGCTTGGCAACCACAAAGATCCTGGGGCTGGAATGAATTAGGTGTGATTGGAGGAGCAGTGAGTTGGCCAGCTAACAGCAGGGGGCTAAAGCAGAACTTAACAGGAAGTGAATTTTGACAGTGGTTAGGGCATTGCTATGGGGTATTTACCTGTTTCCTCCAAGCCTAGGAAACTGTGGCCCTCCACAAGCTCCCTTAGCCCCTTTGGCTGTATACATCTGCTTTGATTTTTCCTTCCTTTTCCTCCCACTCAGATAGCTATTGAAATCCTGCCTTGTAGTAAATAGTTAATCTCAATGGGATGGCGGGAGGCAGGGAGGGCATTATCCTGCCCTTTCTTTCACTTCCCAGATAAAAGACACAAAATTTTTGTATTTATAATAAGCCTTTAATCAGCACTAGAACTGGACAGATATCCATCCTCTAAGCTATTAGTTTCTACTCTCCTATCTATAACCCTGAGTTATAATTTGCCATGTTTCACCTGGGCAGCTCTTAACTCCAGTTGACCAGCCGCCATGGCCATGTTTTCATGACTTATCTACCCCATGGCTTCTTCTCCTCTCTCCAACATCTTCTCCCCTCCTTGTGGTCTTCTGCCTCAGACCCACAAACCCAGGAACCAAAACACTGCCTACCTCTCTTCTGCACAGCTACAGGCTGTAGGTATCTTTATTCACCAATCAGGGGTAACTGGGGGAGGGAGCAAAGTTACAAAGCATCACTTGGTGTATGTGAGGATTTCTTCATCCCAGGGGCATTATAACACACAGCAGCAGACCAAACCTCAACATGCAGGCAATGGTAAGGACTTTGGATTTTATCCTGTATATAGTGAACAGCCCCTGGAGATGCTGTGTGGGGTGTGTTGGTATCTGACTGCTATTTGGGAGGGGAGTGGAAAGAGAAGCAGATGATGGGCTCTGCAGTGTTCTATAAGCATCATGTTGGTGGCCTTAAAGTGGTTAGATGAAGGACCAGTTGAAGTAAATTCTGGGTAAGAGGCAGGGTAAAAAAAAAAGATCCTGGATCTGACCTCAGCGTCAGGGATGTAGCCTTTGCCTGGATGGAAACCACCACTGGAGAAACACCTGGCTGGAGAGTGGGATATTCTGCTGTTTTTTTCTTAGATAAATTAGTGGAGGTGTCCTGCAGGCTTCTGGCTGTGACATTCAGAGATCAGTGGGGGAGTCTGGGAAGTGAGAATAGAAAGCTCTTGCTTGTATATAAATATGTAACTCTGGATTACATCACCCAGGAAGTGAGCACAGCAGCCACTTAGGGGCCAGGAAGAGAAAGGAGGAGGAAAAAGGGAGAGTATCCTAGAAAGCAAGGGCAGAAACGACTGTCAGGGGAAGAGGAGTGATTGGCTGTGTCAGTGCACTGATGTGCTTCACAGCTCCATAGCAACCGCCATGGTGCCTTCCAGGTGTGATCAGGCCATGCTTCCTCCATTGGACTAGCAACTCAAGGAGGCCAGGGCGGATCTGGTCTTCTTTTTATGCTTGGAGCTACTCAAGCCTGTGACTTGGTTAAAAGGCAGGTGATGGGGTCTGCTTGCTCCAGCCAGTGGAAATTGCAGGTGGACAAAGAGAAGCATAGTGCTGGGTCTTTCTATTCCTTGGCAATAGCAGGTGGCACCCTCTGCTCTCCTTATGAGTGTGTAGCTTCTAACAGTGGGTCCCTTAATGGGTTCCTCCACAGGTGTTAATAGTCTTGTGTACAACTGTGAAGCTGTGATTTTCCCCCCTTCATCAGTAAGCCTAGAAATTGGGATTTCTTAATTTGGAATCTCCTGAAGTATCTGCCTATTTGCAGGAAAATGAGCATCACCAATGCTTACAGTTAGACTTTTAAAAACTTATCATTAATCCTAAGTGATTTTTTTTTAACCAATGATTACACCTACCTAAAGCTCCCAGGAGAGGTAGGTCCCCTTGTCTGTTTCAATTTAACCAAGTCACAGCTCTCTTGTGTGAGACCCAAAGTGACACTTGTTTGTACTATCTACTTGGGGAGAAGATTGGGGGTGGGGGGCAAGGAAGACGTTAAGGGATGTCCCGGGGAGAAGGGGTTGAATGGCAGAGAAGACAGAAAGAACAGGAAAGAGCACACAGGTGTCAGACTCCCAACTTGACCCAAATGTGGTTGTAAGGCTCCAACCTTAGGACAGGGGATATAGAAGAATCATAATGGGCAGTTTGAATGCCCATTGCTTGATGTAGCCTAGGGTTCCTCACTTTCTATGTAATCCTGAGTGTGCTGAAGAAGCACAGAGGAGAGCCCTCTCTGGCCTCCTTTGGAGATACCGTTCTCATAACCACAAGTTCAGATCCTTATCGAGAGCAAGGCCCAATGGGACCTGTGTCCAGGGAGGAATGATATGGGAGAACTTTGGGTCAGCCGTGACTCCTTCCTTTGATGATTAGTATGTATTCAGTGGGCCTGAAGATCTGGCCATTTCTGACTGGAAGCAGTACCTAGAGTAGAACAACCTTAAAGACCCATGCCTTGGTTGGTTCGGAATCGATTTAACCAAAGATCACAAACTGGGTGATTTCTGAAGAACAGAGGTTTCTCTCTTACAGTTCTAGAGGCTGGAAGACAAAGATTAAGAGGTCACATCTTGTGAGGACTTCCCCCCTCCCCACATTGCTACATAATCTCACGGTAGAACGTGGGTGGGCAAGAGACCATGAGACTCAACAGGTTTCAGCCTACCTTTATGGCAAACCAATTTCCAAAATCTGAGCCTACTCCTGTATGAATGTTGCCTCATACCTTAAAGGTCCTCCATCTCAGCATTGAAGTCAGGATTCAGTTTCTAACACATGAGCTTCGGGGGACACACTCAACAATTGAACCCTTCAGAACTGGGCAAAGTATGAGTTAAATTAAATATAGTTTCTTCGCAGCTAGGAGAATGGGTATAAGGTTTGGTTGTAATTCTTTCTCTCTTTCATGGATGTAGGGAGACCAGAGGACTCAGGTAAATAGTGAGACTGTAGTACCATAGGAAAGGACAGCAATACTTTCTGATTGAAATGTTTATGAGTGCTTTAAAGAGATGGAAGCCCATCTCAGCATAAAGAGACCACCAATTGAGAATCCTGCATAAATAAAGAAGACCATTGGTGTGGGTTAAGGGCCCCCTCAGAGTTCAAGCTGGTAATAAGCTTTTAGCCCAGGGTCCATCCCCTGGAGTTTTCCGTGGAACTAAATTATAAACTTTTCCAGACAACCCCTGATCATGGGGCCTGATAAAGTTCAATCTTACTGCTAAAGCTATGTCAACATTAAAGCTGCTTTTATTCATTTGCTATCCATTAAAGCCATCACAGATTAATTATTTTTCAAAAGAAATAAAACTATGCTAAAGTTGTGCATGTAACTCATGACCAGATGTTGGAAGTCTTGGGCTACCCTTCCATGCTTAAAAATACTGCAAGAAGTCTTGAAACAGTAAAATCTAAAAATGAAGCTAAGCCATTGAAAGGATGAGCATTAGCAAAACCTTTCACCTCATGAGTTTTACTGGATCAGTTTATTTCTGAACAAGAATCCTAAGTTATAGATTAATACTGGATGCTGAGACCTGCGTGTAACCAATTTTGTAGCGTGTAGGAAAGTCGGAGGGAAATAAAGAACATACGTGATGGGGAAACCGAGATCTCTGGTAGCTTAGCTGAGTGTCTCGAAGCTCAGCATCCACGTGAATTGTCATCTATGAGTAGGTGACAGGGATGCTGATGCAAGACGCAGGGGAGGTGCTCCTGTCCCACGTCTGAAGGTGTTGGAAAGCCACTGACAATCTGCCACCTACAGCCTCCCACTGAGTGGCCCAGAGTGCGTGGAAATTGTATTGGGAATTTCATAGCATTGCTTCTGACTCTACCCTGCCTGCATGTTCCCGGTGCTTGATGCAAGGCTGGCAGTGCCCATGTTTGTGGGCTGTTCTCACTTCTGCGTGACTACCCTAGCTGGGGTTGTCTGGCCTTCAGCCATGTCATACCCTTAGGACATGCACCCTCCTCTTTTTTGAGTTATGGGGGTTGCTGGGATATGAGGTTTGTGAGTGAGAATCTAGACTTAGGGGGAGGGTCTGTCTGGTCTGGTAGGAGTGAACCAGGGTGACAGACATCTTCAACAAGAGAACTTAAAACAAGGGACCTTCAAATGGAAAAGATCAAGCTTCCCTGAAAAAAAGCCTCACAGGAACCTCAAATGGAAATGTGGGTTAAAATCAAGATGAGAAGCAACATGAATAAATAAGGGGTTTAAAGACTTTTGCTTAATTTTTTTTTAAAGCAAGTTAAACATGGACAGGATGTGATGGGCTTGGTGATATTCTAAGATAAAGCCTGGAGAAAGGAAGTTTATTTTGCCACTATCTTTTCTAGAGGTTATTTTCAGCAACTATAAAGAGAAGGAGAGTTCACCTACTGCAAGCTAAGGAGTTAATCTGCCAAGTTCATGGTTTCTGGCAGGAGAGGAGACTTGTGAGTTAGAGATAACGCACTTCATGATTAACAACAAAAACAACTCTAACATCGGCATTTTCTTACACTGGTTCTTTGGGCTCCAACCCCCATAAGTTATTGCAAAGAAGGCGATATCATAGTTGCACCATAGTGGTAGGGATGGGGGAACCCTTGGAGTTTGGATCTTTTCTAGGGGCCTGTAAGTACATTGTCACTTTGCTCCGTCAGAGGCTGAGGGGAAAGTCTGGATGCAGCATCACTTCCCTTCTGGACTTTTGATTGTACAAGAATTCTTAAAAAGCGAGGCTGGAACAAAGGCTGTAAGTGCCTCTGTAGGTAAGAGGTGTAGAACTGTGAGACCCAGGGAGAAGAGTCTCCCCAGTGTATCAGTAATAGAAAAGGAGGGCACGGGAGTGTTTATTGCACCCTTGCTGTGTAAGCAGTATCCACCAGAGGACATCTGGTCTAACCACTGTGTCGCTGTGTTCATTATCTAGTCCCCAGGGTCGTGGTGTGTGTGCAGATGCTGTGAGAGACAACCACGCACAGTAGGATTCTTTAGTCCGAGGAAGGTTAAGGGTAAATGACAGCTGTCTTCAAATAGTTGGAGGCCCCTTCTTGAGGGGTAGCACTTACTTTTTGTGGCTGCAGGAGGCCTTCACCCAGTGACAGGGAAGACATCCTGGTTCAGTTAAGTAACAACCTGTCTCCTGACATGGTATGGGAAGTGGGGACTTGCAAGGCGGGAGCGCTCTTTGTGCAGGGTTTTCTTGGTCATTCGTCTATGTTCGGTTGCCTTAGTGGGGGTCCATCAAAAGCCCCACAATAAACACCGCTGCTTCTCTCTAGAGGAGCTAGGTGATAGAAGAGGTCTAAATGATGTGGTTCAGACCATTTCTAAGAGCTTTCCTAAGAGAGTTGATCCTGCTAACACAGTGGCGTGAACTCTTGGCCCTGCCATCTGTTGATGGTCCTCATAGACAGGCAGCCTCCTTTGTGTCTCACTGCTGGGATGTCTTGTCCCTGCTGCAGTGTCTAGAGGAGCTATTGTCAGCTAGGTCCTCAGTGCTGAGGCTCCTGGTAGTCTCAGGTTGTTCTTAGGGGACCCCAGGATATTGACCAAGTCCTATTTTGCTGAGTTTGGGCCCATCCCTTCTGCCACCTGAATTCCCCATGCATAGTCCAGACCACTGTTGCCCAGTTAGGAAACACAGGATTCCTTTGCAGGGTAGGGGGGCTAAGTTAGGTCTCCTAACTGTATTCTGTGGTTCTGTGACTCACTCTTCCCCTGTCAAATGGCCTGAGCTCTAAAAAGCTCAGTAACAGGTGGTGGGGCATGGGTTCTCTGCAATGACCTGGAAACCCCACAGGATTGGAGTGGCTCCAGTCCTGAGCTGAGCATATCAGGTCTACCTACAAAGTTAACAACAGGCCCTGGAGTGGTCAAGAGAAGAGTTTGTGGCTCTGATGAGGAGCAGGAAAGGTGGCAGCTGACTTCATGGTATCTGCTCCACTTAGCCAGCACGGCCCTCTGTTGAAAGGGAACGGCTCCCCAAATGTGGTCTTAATTAGCTTGTGCATTTCTTTAAAAGCATTCATCTTTATCAAAGGGGTTTAAAAAGTGCTGCTTAGCCTGGTGTAAAGGGCACAGTTGAGAGCTGATCCTGAAGTAATGTCTCTGCTCTCCCAGATGCCTGGAAGAGCTAAAAATACACATGTAACTCTGTGGAATTCTTGGGTTTTTGGACCCATCTCCTCCTCTTTCAACATCCCTCAAGAAAGTGAGAGAGAGAAGGAATGAGCCAGAAAGTTCTAATTATCCAGTCTGCTGACATTGTTTTTATCTGCGCCACTGATATTAAATGTGGACAGCATTCCATTTAAATCACAGTACCAAGAACGACTTCTGCAAACGTGGGCCTTTGTCCTTTTGCCTGATGCGGCCAACGTTCAGTTTTCCACCCTGCCTCGCTCTCCCTCAGACTTCTGAAATTCCATAGCACCCAATGGCACTAGAAATTATCTGTCTAGAATGTCCATCCTTGGGGAGAGCCCTGATGCTGGCTCTGCTTGTCCCCTAGTTTTGATCCCCCAACTGAGCTTAACCATTTGTGCTTGAATTCTCACGTGCTCATCGCTGGAGCCATCTGGACTTGGCAGGAATCTTTTGCCATATTTCCATTATTGGCAGTCATGGAAAAGGAAAAGCAATTTATCTAGTTTTTTTTTTACATCTTTTATGAATATTTTCATTATATCTTTATTACCTTTTTCTAGGCAGTCAAATGCACATTTAGTTGCAGTTTGGGTTTCTGGCTATGGAACTTTCTACGTTGTTTAATGCTGTCAGTCATCAAACAGTTGGTTTATTTACAGTAGATAACTGTTTGCTACCACAGCTAGACCATATTCAATTAAGGAAATCTTTCAGTGTTCTAAGCATGGTGCTGAAGGAGTCACCCCTCCCAGCCACCTGAAGCAGAGAATGGTATGACATGTTTCAGACATGCTATGAGTGTCTTTAAATAGTCCACTCTGATTCTGGAGTATCAATATGTTGGTTCCTGTTCTGCCCACCTCAGGGCACAGAAACACAGGGAGTTTGACTGTGCTTCTCCCACACTGCTGCCAGGCGGGTACTGGGGTTCAGGGAAGCACCAAGACAGCCCTCTGGGGGTGTGAGATGTGAGAAAGCCTATTTGGGGACTGGCACACTGAGGACAGCGTCTATCCTGGGGTGAGGGGTGGGGAGCTCCTGCTTAGCTCAGCAGGGTTTGTCCTTAGCTTGGTGGCAGTTGTGGCTGGGGGCACAGAGAGGTGGGAGAATTAAGCTGTGTCAAGTGCCTTCTCCGTGGCTCCCCACGACGGATCTTGATGAAAGAGATAGTCCACGGTTCATACAGTACTGTAGCAACTTCTCAAGCTGGACCAGAGATGAAATACATTTTGCAGGGAGGAATGTCTGAGAAGGGAAGCTTATTGGCTAAACCCTCAGAGCCTCTAGGTGTCTCATTAACGTGGAGAACTCTGTTCTGGGCCTACCTGACCACAGGTCACATTTCCTTATGTGGGAGTGTGGCATGTGTTCCAGGCCAGGAATTTGACAGGTAGTGCAGCGTCACCTAAGTCTCAGGTGTGTACCCACTGAGTCTCTGGGTCTCAGATCTGCTCTACCTTACCAAGCTTCCTGGCATGGTTTACCATCCCAAATCAATATTTAAAGGTTGTGGGTCCATGAAGAGGTGGGATCCAGTGGCAAGATTTCAGGACGAGTCCCTTCTTACTCTCTGGCTTCTGATCCAGTGATGTGGTCGCTCCCTGTTGTGTGCAGTCTTACTATAGTGATGCCCACTGCCATGATGTCCTCACTAGAGCCAGCATCCTGCTGTTTAGATGCTGTTCAGCCTCAAAAGAAACCTCATTACTTCATAACTACACAGCATGAAGTATTTTGTTATAATTATGGAAAACTGACTACACCACTTTCCCTGTCTTACAACTGAGGGCAAAGACCCAGAGAGATTGAAGAATTTGCTGAGGTCCCCAAAGCAGAGGTAGGATTAGGAAACCAGGTGATGTAGTGTCCGAATAGGTTGACTTCCATCACTGCTGCATATACCTGCACATGTGCCATAAAAATAAATGACACAGTACAGTAGGAACAGTGTTCCCAGGCTCCCAGTGTTTATGTCTTTATAAAACTTCATCACCAGCAGTGTGTATCAAAACCAGAGTACCATAAAGTCCAGAGATGTACAAACCCCAGCACAGTCCAAAGTCTTCAGCCAGGAAGCCCAAACCAGATCCTGACTAAGCAGAGGTTGCTTTGTCTTTTTGTCCACTGCTGTGTCTCCAGGGACCAGAATAACACAGCAATGTGTGAGCTCAGCAAACACATATAATGAACCAGCAAAGTTGAAACAAAGTCATTGCCATTGTTATAGGGAAACAAAGGACATTAAAGGACAGCGTTTTCAGGTGATGCCTGCTTATGAACCCCGCTGTCTTCCTTTCTCTCACTTGTCTAGCTGAGTGGAAGCCTCCTCACCAGGGTCCTTGTGGACCCAAGTCCTAGCTAAGCATTGAGCCGTTTATGGGTCTTGCTGGAGTAGCCTTAGAGGAGACATGTGCCCTGAGATAGATGGTGTAGGAGTCAGTGGTGTGGCCCCTGGGAGGCCTCCTGGCACTGTGTCCCCTGGCAGGATTCCATGGAAAGGCAGAGGCTTCCGGTTTCACTTGATAACAACAGTTGTTTTGAACATTGCGACCCTTGAGTCTGGATCCTTTCCTGTCTTGCTCAATCCTTAACTCATTCCCCAAATCTTACCTAACTTGGTTAGGTATCTGTATACACACCTCCTTTCACACTTTGTGGGACTCCCCAGACCTGGTCCTTAATCTTGTACTGTTTCAAGGAGACGTTCAAAATTTTGAAAAATGTCCTGAGGAAATAATCTAGAAGAAAAGTTTTATGTCTAAAACTGTGACTTAAAGTGTTGTTTTTGTGAAGTTACAAATAACCTTAGAGTTAAATAAAAGGGGCGTGATTCGGGGAAGTTACAGTTTATCCGTTTGATGTGATACTGAAAATAAGATTTGTGAAGAGTACTCTGATTCCAGGAATAAATCTATAGTTGAGTTAGAAGAAAATGTTGAAAAGGAGACTATAATCATATATATGTATCATTTTGTATGTGTGTGTACATATATATATATATAATACTATACTAGGTAGGTTTTTTATTGGTTTTTTTTTTGTTGTTGTTTTTGTTTTGTTTTGTTTTGGTTTTTTTGGTCAATATGACACAAGCTAGGGTTATCTGGGGAAAGGGGAATCTCAATTCAGAAAATGCCTCCCTCAGACTGGCTGGTAGACAAGTCTGAAAAACATTTTCTTGAATAATGATTGGAGGGCACAGACCACTGTGGACAGGGCCAGCCCTGGGCAGATTGTCTTGGGTTGGTTGTATAAGACAGCACACTGAGAAAGCCATGGAAAGCAAGCAAGTATGCAACATAGGAAATGTTGGAGGATCTTGGATGTGCATGACTGAATGAACAGAAAAGCTAAGCCCTGAGGTCATGGGGTCAACCTAGATGGACGTCCACAGACACCCAGCCTCAGTGAACACCAGCCGAGACCAAACCTGCTTGTGTACAGCAGGCAGATATCTATTGAACTTTTCATCCAGAGTGTAGCCACTTCAGTGGAGAAGGGACAGGATGGGGCAGCTGTCAGAGTGTTGGGAGAGACCACGGGAAGGAAGGAAAGTTGGGCAAGATAAAGTGGGCTGTTAAGGGAGTATCCTGGCTTTTCCTGACACTCTCATGTCACTATGGGGAGGAAGGAGTGTCTGCCATGTTCTCTTTACTCTCTCATCTTGTTTGGGCTCAACAAGGACCTTGAAGGTACTCACTAAATGCATGAGTACTCTGTGTGGACAAATGTCACCTCAGGCCCTTGTTCTCCCTTCTATATAGAAAGAACAGACCTAATAGGTCAGTCTCTGTTGGCCCAAAAGAGCAGTGTATAGACAACTCTAAGTGGGAAAGGAGAGAGGCCATATTAGCTAGCTAGCTAGCTCTTTTCAAGGCCTCTAGATAACACCACTGGCCTAAGCAGTTAGATCTGGAAAAAGAGTCCTTTGGAGGCAAATGACAGGAATTAATGAAGTTCTGGCACCTTTGTGTTGAAGGTGTGTATACTTGTGGCTGGCTGCTGTTTGCATGTGTTCCTGCCCAGAGTACCAAGTGAAGCTGGTCACCAGCAGAGTGATAAGTAGTCTCTGAAGTTCAGTGCCTGGCATGGTCACCCTATTACCCTCCATGCTGCTGCGTGGTGAGAGGAAGAAGAGAACGTGAGCTGCCTTCTGCAGAGCAGAGCTCCTTCCAGGGCTGGGGCTGACACTGTGCTGGTACATCCTTGGGGGCACATTAGAGATGCAACCTTGTGTCAGGACTCTTCTTCATAGTCTGTCCTTGGAACTTGGGACCCTGGCCTTAAGCTACCCCCTCCCTTTAGGCCTTGTTTTTCCTGTCATAGACTAAGAATGTGAGGCAAGAACCTTTGAGGTCTAAGGCTGTGTGTAGTCTAGTTGGAACCAGGTCAAAACAATAGGACCTTTGAGCTCAGTCAATTCCCAGCTGTTCCTTACAGCATCTCTAACAATATGACATTGCTACCAGGGGTCTGAATCAGGACACCTGAGTCTAGACTTAGCTGATAGTTAGTAGCTGGTACTTATTGGCTGTGGAATTTGTGCTATCCTGAAATCTGAAAGAATTGCTTTGAAAACAGAAGTCAATTTAGGCTAAAAGCCATCAATATAGAGCTAGCTCCGAGGATGGAACTACCAAAGAGTTACTTCTATCACAGCAACACTGTGGTTTCACTGGTCTGCACCTTGGGTTTCTTTTCTACAGCGCAGGAAGGTTGACTTGGTCCAGAGCTTCTCAAAGCTGTCACCCTCAGGAGCAACAGTGAAAGAATGTGTGCTCTGCGGTAGGACTTGAGTTGTAGCCTCAAGTAACATTAGCATTAACTAATTAACTAATTAGCTTAGCATTGAGATAGAAACATGCTTTATGAGTTGCCAGACTACTCACAGGTGGTAGTCTATAAAATAAGCTTATTTTAATATTAAAAGAAAATCCCCGAAATATTTGGGATGAATGTTCTAGAATGAGGTGACCTTACATAGTCCTTCTGTAGTCCTACAGATAGAGATGTGGTTGTGTAGCTTGGAAGGTCCTTCCTGGACTACTCTTGCTTCCTAGGGCACATGAGTCTCCTCCAAAGGTCTGAGATGGGTGCTAAAGAATCTTTAAGGCACCTCAAAACAGCCAGCCCCCCATGCCCCTGCCCCAGGTAGGCTGAATCTAGGCTGAAGCTGAACCAACCAAAAGAGGAAGTCGAGAGCACACAGGGCCAGAGGAGGAGCCTGTGTCTGAACCTGACATTGTGCCCTCAGGCTGATGAAGCTGGCTTGCTGGCAGGCTTCACCACTGTAGGTAAATCCCAGCAGACACTAAGCCATTGTTTCGCATCCTCACTGAAGGCTGTGGTACACACAGAAAAGGCTGAGCAGCTTGTGGAAGTGTAGGGCTTGACACAATGTCATAGCATACTCCTCAAGCTTTGAAGAAATACTGGAGGCCAAGGTCAGCACTGGCCTTTTGCCCAGCAGTAGAAGGAGCAAGGAAGGGGCCCAGATCAACATAGCAAAGCTTTGGAAAGAGCAAAGATGTCCCTAGCTGTGGTCTGAGAAAGTGCGAGCAGGTGTGTGTGTGTGTGTGTGTGTGTGTGTGTGTGTGTGTCACTGATGGCAGGGTCAGCTTCTGGGGACTTCTGGGGACTGGCCACTGGGCGTGTGCGGTCTCTGCCTGAGGTATGAAGGGTTTAAATGAAGTCACTCATATGTTTAGGACAAATGTTGGGAACATTTACCTTGGCAGGGGGTATTAGTCAAATTTATACTCATTAGATATCATAACAAAATCTAATGAAATATCAACAAAGACTGAAAGTTTTCTGCTGTCATGGTATTTGTTATAATAAGAGTTCAGACCAAGTATGGTGTGGCTCATGCCTGAAATCCCAGCACTCTTGAGGCAAGAGAATTGCCTCAAGTTCAAGGCTAACCTGGGCTAGAGTGGAAGACACTTTGATAAAACTGGGGGCAGGAAGGTTTAATATATCTTTCAAGTCCTTCTAAACAAGTTACCAAACTGAACCAGGATTTGGAGTTCAGAAAGCCTCGATTTCAGTTCTGTTTTATTACTATATGGCCCAAACCAGTGTTTATGGAGTCTATTGCCTGCATCGGTGTTAACTGAAATGAAATATCTGAGACAAGCTGACTTCATAAAGAAGCTTATTCGTCTCACAGTTCTGGAGGTTGCTCCAACTTCCTGGGAGAGCTCAACAGTGGGTATTGTCCCAGGGTGAACGACAAGAATGCCACCGTGATTTGGGAATCCTGCTCAGTCTTGTAAGGACTTGTGCTTGTGAGAGCCCAGGGGTCCCAGGAGGATCCCCCTTCATTCCCTCCCTAGAGCTACTTTTCTCAGTGACTTAGACTCTACCACTTAAAGGTCCCACTTTCTCTCAACATCGACACCCAAGGGTTTAAAGCTCCCACTATGTGAAGTTTGGGAGAGCACACTCAAACCATGGCATGACCTTAGGCAAACCTCTTGGTCCTTAGGGCTCATATTTCCAATCGACAAAATGAAGATAAAATATTTTAATACGTTGTGAGCCTCAAGTGCAAAGTCTTTTCTCTCTAAAAATGACATTTGTTCAATGAGTTAGCGTTATCCACCTCATAACTCTAAGAGCAATATATGAGGCAGCTTTGTGACAAGTTTATTGAAACACTCATTTCAGGTATTTCAGAGTGGCAAACACTGTCATTCACTGAATATGCAGTGCTAACAACATGAAATGAGATTTCATTGGGAAAGCTTTTCGTAAGTCATTAAAGCAGTAGTTAGCCTTAAATAAAACCTCCTTGGTAGCATTAGCAAAGAGCACAGTTCTCCCTGGGGCCTTCCACATCTAGTCTCAGTCAGCTTGATGACTATGTCTGTCAAAACTCCTTTTTGCCTATCCTTTGCCAGGTGAGTTTGTGCTCTTACATATACTACCCCTGGCTCAGCTCTGTGTAGACTTACCCACTTGGTCTGCAATGCCCTGATCTCTAGGACTTCTAAAAGTCATCCATTCTCACCTCCGGCTTGGCCTTCTTTTCCTTGCCTGTAAAATCAACAATTCTGCATCTTTGGTTCTTCAGTACTGGCCCCTTCATGCATTCCAGCAGTTCATAGATGGAGGTAGATGTTGGGTGGGCTAACCCAAAGTCCTGGATCTGGGCCTGCATGGTAGCTGAGTTGGTGTGCCCACCAGCTCTCCTGCATTTCCCCAGTGGAGGTGGGGGTGGGGTAGAAAGTGTGTGTGTGTGTGTGTGTGTGTGTGTGTGTGTGTCTATGTCTGTGTGTCTGTGTCTGTGTCAAGGGGGCATCTCACCCAAGTGCTGCAGGAGGAGAGGGGTGAGCATCTCTCCTCCACTCATGCCCTCAGGGTCAGCTCTTCCACACTGGCCAGGCGAGGGGTCAGGCCAGCTCTCCTGCCTGCCTCATGCAGCTAGGAGCAGGGGAGTATCTCTATTGTGCCCATACCACTGCATGGCTGGTGAGAGGCAGGGTTAGCTCTCCTATGCTCAAGCCCTCAGGCTGACTCAACTGTGTCCCTGCCCAGGTGAGGTGTGGCTTACTCCACTCAACCCAGATCAGATCTACTAGTATGGCCTTTGGGGGTAGCATGGGTTATAGAACTGACAGAGCACAGACAGAGACTTCATCATGGCCTCAGGTGGCAGGGAAGGATGCTCTCACATCAGGCTGTTCCCAACCACTGTCCTATCCCCAGGTCTCCTTCTCTTCATAGTGAGCAAACATCTCCTTCCCTGTCTCTCCCATCTCTCCATGATGCACTTGCTCTTTATATAGTGGTGCCTGCGCATACTGCATCCGCAGTGGCATCTTTTGAAAGGTAAGATGGTTAAATGTTTGTCCAACCCAGAGATTATGAAGGAAGTAAATCCCAGCCTTGTGGTTGAACTGCCACTACAACCAACTAGAGAGCTGAGCAGATAGGCCAATGAGGAGAAGTAAACAGCGGGATATGTCAGCAGCTGTGGGTCTCCACTCTGCAGGTCCTGCTCGTCTTCCTGGGCTAATATGCCACCCTGAGAGTCACAGCAACTCACACAGTGGCCAGTTTCCCAAAGGAAACTTGTGGTTGTTACTGGCTCTTGTGGTTGTTACTGGCTCTATTGATGGACAGTGTAAGTCACCATTTCCCGAGGAGCAAGAACAGCAAGCGCCTTCATGTCTCCAGTTCCGCTCTCTCCCTAGTGCAGGAATCCCTTAGCTTCTCATTCTCCCCCATCTCTCCACCACCTCAGAGCTCTTGGCTCAGAGAGGGCCTGGCACAGCACGGAGTGTTGGGGGTTTTGTTTGTCTGTCTTTGGCAGCCAGTCACTAAAACAAAGATGACGAATGGGGTACTTTAAAGAAGAAGGAACGTTTCCCATTTATTTTGCAAGCAAATGATATGCCCCAATGGCTTCCATCATCTGAGGCTACCTTGGTCACTGCACTGAGAGGTGGGTGAAATGAGCAGTCAACTGTAAGAACCTAGTCTAAGTCCCGACACACAGCAAACGCTCAGTAAAGAAAGGTCCAGCAATACCTCTCCTGGGCATATATCCAGAAGATGTCCCAACCGGTAAAAAGGACACATGCTCCACTATGTTCATAGCAGCCCTATTTATAATAGCCAGAAGCTGGAAAGAACCCAGATGTCCCTCAACAGAGGAATGGATACAGAAATTATGGTACATTTACACAATGGAGTACTACTCAGCTATTAAAAAGAATGAATTTATGAAATTCCTAGCCAAATGGATGGACCTGGAGGGCATCATCTTGAGTGAAGTAACACAATCACAAAAGATCTCACACAATATGTATTCATTGATAAGTGGATATTAGCCCAAAACTTAGGATACCCAAGATATAAGATACAATTTGATAAACGCATGAAACTCAAGAAGAATGAAGACCAAAGTGTGGACATTGTGCACCTTCTTAGAATTGGGAACAAAACACCCAGGGAAGGAGTTACAGAGACAAAGTTCGTAGCTGTGATGAAAGGATGGACCATTTAGAGACTGCTGTATCCAGGGATCCGTCCCATAATCAGCTTCTAAACGCTGACACCATTGCATACACTAGTAAGATCTTGCTGAAAGGACCCAAATATAGCTGTCTCTTGTGAGACGATGCCGGGGCCTAGCAAACACAGGAGTGGATGTTCACAGTCAGCTATTGGATGTATCACAGGGCTCCCAATGGAGAAGCTAGGGAAAGTACCCAAGGAGCTAAAGGGATCTGCAACCCTATTGTTGGAACAACATGATGTACTAACCAGAACCCTGGAGCTCTTGTCTCTAGCTGCATATGTATCGAAAGATGGCCTAGTCGGCCATCAATGGAAAGAGAGGCCCATTGGACTTGCAAACTTTATATGCCCCAATATAGGGGAATGCCAGGGCCAAAAGAATGGGAATGGGTGGGTAGGGAAGTGGGGGGCGCTATGGGGGACTTTTGGGATAGTATTGGAAATGTAATTGAGGAAAATATGTAATAAAAATATTAAAAAAAAAAAAAGAAAAAAAAAAAAAAGAAAGGTCTCTATGAGTCCTCTTCTCTCCCCTTCTTCCGACATCTTTCTTCTCTAGGGCGACCTCCTGTGGTAGCTGGGCGTGAGTGGTAACTTTGTTTTACAGACGCATAATCTACGGTCTTTGAGATTTCCACTTGACGTGGGTGCATAGTTCTGCAACAGAAGTGTCTGTTCTCCTTAACTGGTCATTTAGAACCATTTATGTTTTAGGCTTTAGATTTGACCTGACTAGGGAATGAAGAAAGGACAGACACAGAGACATTCATACAGAATAGCTGTGCTCAGGTGGACTGCGTGCACTCTGATAGAGTGGTACCAACTCTGCAACAACCTGGAAGTATTTCTCAGTACAGTACATGGAGAAGTTAGCCAGTCTCGGTAGGAGGGCTCTGAAGAAGACAGCCTCAGGCTGTAAACATCCTGTAAAGGGGAGCTACAATTGCTTGTTTCTGCACACATTGGCCAGTCATTTGTAAACATGCATCAACATTTGCAGAGAACCAGAGGAGGGCTTTGCCAACTCTGAGCCCAACTTATACAGGGAAGGCTTTGCCATCCGCATGGGTCCGAGGCATTAGGCCCTTGACATGGCTGGGCCCATGTTATCGCTAACAGCACAAGTTCACCAGGACTTCATCCATTCTTGTCCTTTCACTCTAGGTTCCTTCTGCTCCTCACATGTGTTGATCTATATTTCCTGGCATGCCAGGTCTGAGTTTGGTATGGCAACCCTACCTGATCGTGCACACTGCTCAGCCCATGGGGTTCAGTGAGAATGCAGGGTGTAGGCTGGGGTGAAGAGGCACATGGGATTGAGGAGGGGATGGGACAGTGGGAGCTTAACAATCCCACCTGACACACACATTTCTTTCTATAAGGTGATGTATGTTAAAGGAATGTGTGAACATTGAGGTGTTACTAGAATGAGTATTGGAGAACTGTGACTACAATCAGAGTTTCTGGTGCAGGCTTTAGTTTTATTAGCTATGACTTTGCGTGCTAAAAGCTTTTCTTAACCTCTTAAGTTAAATTAACCTTTTATTAAGTCTTAAATTAAGCAGGAGTCCCAGCAGGAAAGAGACCAGGCTATGCCATTCTCACTGTGAGAGTGCATAGGCAGTATGCGTATTTGTTAGATCAGTGTGTGTGTGTGTGTGTGTGTGTGTGTGTGTGTGTGTGCATCTGTGTGTGCATGAGAATGTGAATATTGCATCCCTTTTTATGGCAACTCTCAAGTAGCTCTCTGCCAAAGATGTGGATACATAGCTTGTCCTACCAAGAGCGGCCTCTGCCCTGCTGATACAGTTTGGCTGTGGGCAGCTGCATGTCTTTCATGTGTTTGGCTGTGGGCAGCTATGTGTCTTTCATGTGTGTTACATGGAAAAGGCCTAGGAACCTGTGGGGAGGGCACTGTCCTAATGGGTTGGAAGAGAAGTCAGTTGTGAGGGACAAAGTGTGAGGTAAACCTTGCACATTTTCAAGTGGGGACGTATGGATGGGGACTTATGGATGGGGACATATGGATCAGGGCCCAAGTTGCTTACAGAAACCAGTGAGAAATCTGGAGAACATACTTATAAGTCTTAAAATCTTTTTTGTCAATTTGACATTTCATGTAATTTTAAAATGCACGATTGCTCCTTGCCCGGTGCCGGCAATGGCTGTCTCACTCAGATCCCAGGGCTAGCTTCCCCAAACCTCTAACAACTGCCCAGTCAGTACCCTTTCTCCTGCCTACCTGAGTCACCACGGATGGAAAACACCAGACAGCCTTTATATTTTAAAACTAGCCCGATAATTCAATGGCTGGGTGAAGAATATCTTGCCCTATCCTCCTTAGCCTCAGCAGCTGCCTGTGGAGGCTACAAACTGAAGAGTTATAGGTCTGTTACTTCAGATCCACTCCACAGCCTGCTCTGACTCCCTCTTCCCCTCTCTCTCCTCTTCCTCCTGAGATCTGGAAATTCTGCCTTATCCTTCGTCCAGCAATTGGCTTCTGCCTTCTTTATTGGCCAGTTAAAATGGGAAGAATGTTCTCGTGAAATCACCTGAGTCCGTGATCCACTCCTCTTCTGGGCAGCCCCTCTTGAGGAAGCAGAATTAGCATCAAAAAGCAAACAGCACCATCCACAACAATTTGAGAAGAGGGGATTTCAACGGAGGAGATGCATCCATCAGATTAGCCTATAGTCTCGCCTGTGAGAGCATTTTCTTGACTGTTGATTGATGTGGAAGGTTGAGTCTACTGAGGGCAGCGCTGTCCCTGGGCAGGTGGGTCATGGGATGTGTAAGAAAGCAAGCTGAGAAAACCAGAAGCCACAAACCGGTAAACACCACCCTCTTCCATGGCTTCTGCTTCCATGCCTGCCTCCAGGTCCTTGCTTATCTTTCCTCAGTGGACCGCCATGGTAGGCATGATTGTGATCATTTCAGAAATTGGGAGACTGAAAATGAACAAGTAGAGAGGATGCATGTGTTACACAACTGTAATGTGTAGATCACCAGAACGCATGTGCCTGGAGCCAAACTCCAACGGGCCTCTTGGTTGAGAAGTAGACTGGAGGCCTATTCATCTGCTCCTTTCCTTACACTCTTTCCCTAATAGTGATGCAGTGCCATGTCTGATAAAATGAAATGGCGTTGTGGTCTAGAAGCATCTTAGCTAGATTTTCTGTTGCAGTAATAAAGCAGGGTGAGTCAAATCAAGTCGGGGAGGAAAGGGTTAATGAGCTGATGCAGAGGAGAAGCACTGCTTGTGGGCTTGCTCCGCCTGCTTTCCTATAGTACCCAGGACCACCGTGGGTAGTCCTGCCCACAGTGAGTTGAGCCCTCCCATATTAGTCATCAATAAAGAGAATGTACTACAGACTTGCCTGCAGGCAAATTCAGTGGTGGCCTTTTATGAGTTGAAGTTCCCAAGTGACTCTGGCTTGTGTCGACATAAAACTAGACAGCACAAGAGCGACTTGTAAATTTTTAAAATAAAAACTTCTATTCACTTAAGAATGCACATGTATTTGTTTAGAAGGTATTTGCGCTTGTCAGTCTAATAGACATTGGCAGTATATCATTGAGTCGAGCACGCATGCCCTTTATCCTGGTGTGGCTTGCATTCCACTGGGGAGACAGATGGTCTTAATCAAACGGTTACTCCTCTGTTGTGATGGATGGGATGAAGACAGTGTCAAGGATTTGATAAGTGTGCCTATCCCAGGACCCAGACTTATCTTTGTGGGACCAGAAGTCTGTGGAGTGTGTCTGGTCAGCTCTTTGGTTCCTGGGCATTTTTTTTTTAACTCATGTATGGGAATTTAAAGACTGCTTTTTATGTAAATTTCCTCCCACATCCTGATGCATGGTGCTAATCTTTTAGGGTTATAGTTAACATTCAAGCTGTGAGCCGTCCCATGTGCTTGAGGGAACCCCTCAGGCTTGAGACATGTCTTCCAAACTGCTAGCTCCACACATTGTTCCTGGTCTTGTCCAAATTAAAGCCCCGTAGGTCACCAGACATCCTAGGTGAGAAGGCTTGGGATGGATTCCCTCTCTTCTCTGTGAGCAGCTTTGGTGTCTATAAATTGCTGTCTTATAGCCAAAGGTTTTGGGGTAGCTCATTGTGCAAGATCTTCCAAGGACCTGTGTGACTGGCAGCTGTTCCCTTCAGTGCGAGCCCCGGGCTTCTTGGTTTTTCTGGTCACAGTGATTAACCTTTCTGCCTGGAGGAAGAGATGGATGAAATTAAGATGCTGGTTTGTGTTTGTCCTCCCTTGTTCCTTAAAGCAGCACACCTGAGAGTCGGCCACTTTCCCCTCTGCTCTTGGTATTTGAAGAGGGCCAGCAGTGAGAACAGATGGTGACAGAGGTGGCTGGAGATTAGCTGGAATAAGGTTCTAAAGTATGATCTAGGGATTTAAAGTATGGTCAGGAAAGCCTAAGGCTCTTTTGGAGCCCAGATGATTTTTTTTGGTGTCGGATGACATTTGTTTTTCTGCTTCTATTATCTCTCCATATGTGGCATTTCCTAGCTACTATAGATAACTCTGATGTCACAGTACACTAGATACAGAAACAGATGAAAAGATCTAATTTTTGTTACTAGGGCAAACATTAATGACAATTTGTGAGTTGGCAAGATGGCTCTGTGGGTAACGCGCTTGCCCTTAAGACTGACAACCTGAATGATCCTTGGGAACTATGTTAAGGTTTAAGGAGAGAACTGACTCTATGACGCTGACATCCTCAGTGCAACCATTGCGTGCACCCCTATACAGTAACAATAATAAATAAAATTGTCAGGATTGGATGGTAGCCCAGGGGTAGCACTTGTCTAGCTTGTGGGAGGTCCTGATTTCCATACCCAGAACCATACACACCACACACCATGCACACACAGCACTCGTACACGTACACACACACACACTGTATTTTATTTTTATTTGTGTGTATTTGTGTGAATCCTCTGGAACTGGAGTCATGGGCTGTTGTGAGCTGCTATGTGGGGGTGCTGGGACTTGAACTCAAGTCTTCCAGAAGAGCAGGGAATACTCGTAAGTGGAGAGATGCCTCTCTTGACCCAGAAGGGTTTCTTGAACTCGGGAATTTGAGGCCAGCTTGGACAACACAGTGAAGCCCTGTCTCAGAAAAAAAAAAAGAAAAAGGAAAAAGAAAAAAGAAAAAAATGACATTAGCATGTAGGCTTATTGTCGATGTTTTATGTGAATTACTATTTAATTGAATACCAAACGCCCCAAACCCTGATAGCAATAACTCACCAACAAACCCTTTGGCTCTTTCATAACTTTAAGGGATATAAAGGCTCTTTGAGATCACAGAAGCTTCAGCCACAGTGCTGGAAGGTCAAGGATGTCACAGGTGTTGTAGGTGTTGGGGCTTTGTCCCCGCCTTATGAATCCACCAGCACCCAACAGGGCTCAAACTCAGGATGCTTAGTCTGCGCCTTGGGTTCTAGGGGAATACCTTGATGTCCACAGTAGGGATGCAGATATTCTGTGCTCTGAGCCCAGCTCCTAAGTCTCACTGGGATGAGACAACACTGTGCTCCGTGAAGTGCTGAGCACCCTGTGTTCCTACCTACAGTCCCAGCACGGTAGTTCTCAGCTATCTGCCTCCTGAGTGAGCCTCCTGCACTAGATATCCAAAGTGGTGCTGCCTTGGCTTAAGGAAGAAAGAGCCAGGTCTCAGGAAGCACATGTCCCATGAGCTTATGGTAATCTCAGGCCAGCTGCACCAAGGAGTTGGAGTGACAGGCCAGGCCAGATGTGGAGTTGGGGAAGTGCCCAGCCTATCTGGGGCTCAATACTCTGCTTGACGGGGCTCTTTCCAGTCGCTTTACACTCAGATTGGAGTCTGCAGCTCTGGACAAGTCGAAACCTGTGAGCTTCCACCTCTGGCTCTCTCAGCCTTCACTGGTGTGGCAGCCAGGGGTTTCAAAGGTCACCCCAGCTGGGCGAATTAGAACAACAGATCTCCCAGCAAAGTTGGCTGCCCCCTCCCGCAGAAGGCAAGTTGCAACATCTGCAAGGAGAGTTAGAACAAAGCCCCTTACTTTCTCTGTCTGGCCCAGCCTCTGTGTGCTTGGATCGCTCTTCTCTCTCCATTCTTGCTGGACCTTGGACCAGGGTCTCAGCAGCAGTGACGCTGGCCTCTGCTGGAAGCCTCGTGGGGAAGGCGGCTGCCATCAGGTGTGTCTTTGGATAGCCCTGTGTGTTCCTGCCCCACTTTGCTTGGGTGGGTGGTGGTGAGGCAGCCTGACACAGCTCAGAGGAGGATTAAGAGAGATTAGGGTATTTGTCAGGATTCAAGTGCATCACTTGAGAGGCTTAAAGAAGACAGAGGGAGCCCATCAGTGCCTGGGGTGTTTGTACTCTTGATTTTGCCACCTCTGATATGTGCTGTGAAGGAGGGGGGATGTTTCCAGGCAGGGTGCCACACCTGCTTGGGGGCACCATCCAGCAGGGAAGCTTAGGTATTTCCAAGATGTCCTGTGCCTTAGAGCTTCCAAGACTGATCTCATGTGTGTGTGCTTGGAGTGTTGGAGGGACTGTTGGCCTTTCCAACCCCACTCTGCCAGCTAACTCGACTTTTTGTTCCAAGAGTCTGTGTGTCAAAGCAGCACTCTCTCTTGGCAAGTTCCTTTCTAGGTTCAAGAGACGATTAAAAGCGCTTTTGATCAAATTAAAAGTCCAGTCCACTCAGAGCTGCTTTGAGTGATTAATAAATTGTTGTTACTCGTGGAAACCTTATACGGAGCTTGGCTTTGGCTCAGATGTTAGCGGGCCACTGCTCTTTTGACCTCTCCCTTTGTGGTTTTATCTTTCTCCTTTGTCTATTAGTCTGCATTTGACTGAGTATTGAACAACCCCCTCCCTCCCCCTGGCTGCGGGTGTTTGATTGCAGCTGCTGAGTATTGCTCAGCTAACAGAGATAGCTGCAGATACCATCCAGTCCCTCTGATGTTCTCTTGTGCTCACCAGGTTTGAGGGGGGTTAGAGAGGAATAAGAAGGGTTTGGCTTAGTTTATTATTAATTCTCCTCTGAAATGTGCAGTAGCCATCTATTGACAGCATGACAGGAATCTGACAGCAGCTATGGGGTGATGGGGTAACAGAGTGTCGGGGAGTAGATGGGCTATTTGTCATGACTACACAGCTCGGAGCTTAGATCTGGTTGTGCCCCTGTGACAGAGGAGTTACCTCCCACTGGGATCCGCCCCACAGAGGTCTAGATGGTTCCTGGCAATACTGACTTATCTGTGTCTTTTCAACCTGAAGCTAGGTCCTGTCTTGTCTTTTGTTCTTTAGGCCAAGTGTGTCCCTTTTAAAATTTAATTTAAAATTTAAATGTATGCATGTGTGCACATACGTGTGTGTGCATGGGTGTCACAGTGTGAGTGTAGCAAACCTGAGGACAGCCTCAAATATAAGCCCTCACTTTCCATTCTGTTGGAGCCCAGGTTGCTGTTGTTTCTCTGCTGTGTATGCCAGGCTAGGTGGGCCCCGAGCGTCCCAGGATTCTCCTATATCTGCTATGGGCCTGGTTTTTATCGATTCTAGAGATTCAGACTCATTCTTGCAGAGCAATTACCTTTAGCTATCCCCCGAGCTCACATGTGAGAGAATGTGTTGGTGAGAGCATCTGGGACCCTTCGGAGATTCTGACGGACCTCAGCAGAATCATGAGGACTCTGGAGTCGTGAGGGTTTGGAGAGACTCTCTGGGGCCTGCTTTCACTTCTGTGAGTTTCCCACTGCTCTGAAAGGCTGGGGAGGCTTTTTGTCTTCTAGAGCAGAAAGGGGAATGTTAATTTTTTGTCATTGTCACAAATCCCTCAGAGAAGTGATTCAGGAGGGATTTACTTTGGCTAATGCTTTCAGTCTGTGGTTGGATGGCTTCCTTGGTTTGGGCCTACAGTGAGGTTGAACATCTTGCGGAAGGATGCGCTGGACCGAGCAGCCTGTCTCACAGTAGCCGGGACGCTAGTGCAGAGACAGGAAAATGCCCTTCAAAAGCAGCCAGCCCCCTTTCCTGTGATCTACTTCCTTCTACCGGGCCCCACCCCCTAGTAGTCCATTGGTGTGAACTCATGAGTGTATGAATCCACTGGTGAGTCCGTGCTCAGGGATTAGACTCTGCATCTAGAAACTGAATCTTGAATAGTAGACCATGGTAAGATACTCCAAACCATAGCTCTGAGTCACCTCTCCTGCCCTTCTTCCTCTGGCGACTCTCAGGCCCCCTGCCTCTCCAGTTACCAAGGACAGTCTGGACCACTGGAAGATATGACGGCCCTCTGCCCCAGCTCTGACTTCTACTTCTAAGTTCAGTGACCTTGAAGCATTGGTAGTTTATCGGGCTTCCTTGTCCTTGGTGAAAGGAGATCCTGAGAACAGTCTGTAGGATTGACAGGATGAAGTGACAGGGACCACAAGATGTAGTCAACATCTGTCTTATTCACAAAACACTGCAGCTGAAGGCTGCCAGCAGGCTCAAGCTTCCTCTATCTAGAATTGCCTCAGGATAGTTAGGCTTGCCTAGGCTCCTTTGTCTTTGATGACAGGATCTGAATCTTTAAGGTGGACACAAGCTTCCTTTTGGGCAAGGGATGCTGTGACACATTTCATTCAGATGTTTTTTATACTAAGCCTCTTGCTTATATATTACTGCATACCTGCTTATATCCTTGCTCTACCCTGCAAGGTTCATATCATTCCCATTTGACAGAAGAGAAAACTGAGCCAAAGAGAATGGAGGACCCTTGACCCATCTGTAGCTGGAAATCAACAGTGTTGCTGAGTTTTTTGGTGATGTTAAAGAAGTCTGAGTTTCTGTTACCTGGATCGCCTCCACCCCAGTACCTGTACAGAGCTACCTGTATGGAGTGTGTTACTCACCTCAGTGGCAGGGGATGTGTGTGGTTGCAGCAGTGCATTACACAAGTGAAAACAACACTCCTACCACACGTGTAACTGTTCTTTATTGGCACATAGTAGATGCTCAGTTAATATACTCTGAGTGAATAAATATCTCTTTATTCTTGCCATTAAAATCATATTGTGGGCTTGATGAGATGGCTCAACCATCAGGAGGATCTTGCTGAACTTTCTGAGGGCCCAAGTTGGGTTCCCAGCACCCTGTCACTGCCTTCTTCCAGCCTGCTTGACACTTGTACACATGTAACATACACTCACGTATACACATCAATAAAATGTTTCAAAAATTTAAAAATTATAACAGTAGACCGGAGCTCTCGTACTTATTACAAGACTGTTCACAATAGCCAATGCATGGAATCAACCCAAGTAGCCAACGATGGGTGAATGGTTAAAGAAAATATTGCATATGTAGCCACACAAAGTGGAATATTATTCACCCAATAAAAAGGGAAATCCTATCATTTGTGACAACATATAGATAACTGGAGGAGATTATGTTAAGTTTAATACACTGGGTCCAGAATAACAGAAGTGTTTTAATCCATATTTAGAAACTTGAATGATTTCATAGAAAGCAGAATTGTGGAAACTGCAGTTTGAATGTGGGGGATGCAGAATGAAGCTGGTCTGTGCTGTCCGCCTTCTCACACTGTGATGAAATGCCCGAGGAAAAGCAACTTAGAGGAAGAAAGGTTCATCTTGGCTCACAGTTTCACATGTCTCAACCCATGGTCAGTTAGTTCCATTGTTCTCAACACATGGTCAGTTAATTCCATTTTTCGGAGGCCTGGAGCAAAGCAGGGTATCATGGTACTGTGAAGGATGCCATAGGACTATCAGGAAAAAAGAAGTACAGAGGAAGGAGCTGGGGTTCCAGCGTCTTCCCTGAGAGTGAACCCCCAATTCTCGCACACCTGTCACTCAGCACCAAGGGCTATACTGCCTCCCAGAAGAACTGCAGACTGGTGAGCAAGCCTTTCACACACCTTAGTAGATAATCCAAATCTAAACCACAGCAGGCACCAAAATACAGTTAGTTTCCAGGCCCTTTAGCTCAGGGAGGTACCTCTGGCTTCCACAACTCATTATGTATTAATAAAGAGCTGACAGTGTCCAAGGAGATGGACCTGTAGTCACTGTGTGTGATCATGTACACATCGTGTGCATGTGTTTAATTATCACTTTGTCAACCAAAAAATGTCACATCCTGATGGTTTTGAAATGATTCTTCACACACACACACACACACACACACACACACACACACTCACACACTCACACATTCACTCACACACTCTCACAAACACACACACATATGAAGCACAATAAGTAAGTGTGGAGGACACTAACTGTTGACTCTCAGTGAGGGATGTTTGGTGGCACTTTTTTTGTATTCTTGAAATGTTTTAATAATTTTAAAAATTTAACATTTACATATCATCACATACATAGTCTTTTATTTCTGAGGTGCCCCTGTATGTGGCCATTCTCATTGTTGGAATATATGTATATATTGATTTAAGTACTACAATCAGGATTTTTCCATACACATTTGGCTAGCTCAGATTCTCTCCTGATAATGTATTTCTGCACATAGGATTACTAGAAAGAGGAGTGGACACCCTTTTCTTCAGCATCCTCTTGTCACATTGCAAGACCATATAGTTTATCATGCTCCCTGCATAACAGCACGGGCATGCCTGTCTCACCGTGGTCTCACCAGTGCTATTTGCTTCCTTTTCTCTTGATGCAGTCCCTCTGGTTTGCACAAACACAGGTTGTGGTTGTCTTGCAGCACGGGATTCTCCCGGGGCCAAGCCGCATTCAAATGTTTACTCTGCAACACTCGGGTCCTGGAATGATTTCTTATTCTGTGAAAATATTCTGATGTGGTTTTCATTGCAAACATTTTTTTCCTGTATTATCATCCATCTTTTAATGTGGATGGCATGCTTTAGTGGGCCCCCAAATCTTATTGTTAAAGGACATTTTTACAGTCAATTGAGTGGCTTTAACCTTGTACTGTTACTGACTGTGGCAGGAGACATAGCGCCCAGGGCACACACTGGGCTCAGGTGCCAGGCCTGCCCCCTCTTGTGTTGACTTTGGACAGATTTCTAATCCTTGCACAAGTTTCTAACCCTTAAAATGGGATGGAGAGATTAGCTGTTGCCTAGTGCTATAAGGAGCAAATGAACCATTTATTTACAGACTATGTTCCTGACACACAGGAAATGTGACTCAGGTACTTGCTTTTCTGGTTACCTCCTGCAGCCAGCCTGGAAAGGAATTTTGTTTGGAAAGCAAATGCCTTATCAGAGAAAGAGAAGCCAGGTTTGTTGGGCAAAAGACTTATATTCAGATATGCCCACTAAATGTTTGCAGTGAAGAAACTGCCAAATGGCCCGAAAGAGGGAACTAATCAGACACCTGCATTTTAATTTGCTTAAATCAGGGTTGTTTCGTTCTGTTTTGTTTTTACCTTTTCGTTTTCCCTCTGTGAAACAGAGAATGAATAAGAGAGGGAGAAAGACAGACAGATAGGCCATATACACGTGTGTGTGTGTGTGTGTGTGTGTGTGTGTGTGTGTAGAAGTCATAGGAGGACTCCGGATGTCCTGTTCTGTCACTCCCTCCCCTTATTCCTTTGAGGTGGTATCTTCACCTGGAACTAGACTGGTGACCAACCCCAGTAATCCTCTGTCTCTACCTCCAGTAGCAGTGAGGTTAGGTACATGGCCTTGCGCACCCTTTTGTGGATCCTAATTTAGTTCCTCATGTTTGTGTAGCAAGTGCCTTTTACCCATGGGTCCATCTCTCCAGACTTTAAACCAGATCTCTCTCTCTCTCTCTCTCTCTCTCTCTCTCTCTCTCTCTCTCTCTCTCTCTCTCTCTGTCATACCACACACACACACACACACACACACACACACACACACACACATACACACAGGGTTTTTCTGTGTAGCCCTAGCCATAGTTGTCCTGGAACTCACTCTGTAGATCAGGCTGTCTGTCTCCCAAGGGCTGGGATTAAAAGTGTGCCCTACCACCATCTGGCCAAATCAGATTTCTTAAAAGCTTCTTATCCAAAAAAGGGGGGCAGAGGGAGGCTGGAGAGATGCTTCAGTGGTTAAGAACACTGACTGTTCTTCCAGAGGTCTTAGTTCAATTCCCAGCAACCACATGGTGGCTCACAATCATCTGTAGTAGGATACTATGCCCTCTTCTGGTGTGTCTGAAGACAGCTACAGTGTACTCATATAAATAAAATATATCTTTTCCAAAAAAGCTTCTTATCCACTTAAAGAAAATTTAGGAGGAAAAATTAGGTTTGCTAATGGTTTGCTCTCTGCTGTGTAAAATGTCTACTTCTTTATACCCACAGAGCAGCACCACCTTGCATAACAGAATGTTGGGTATTTTCAGTTTTCTCTTTTGGCCTAAGTTGCATAACTCCACCCTCACTTCTGCTACTCACTGTGTCTGTCTGCGTATAGGCTCCTCCTTCACACTGAGATGGATGCACTTCTTGGGGTGTTATCGTTGGGTTAGGCAGGAGGAGTGAGATCTGGGGTTCCACGAGGGGAAGTATGTAGCGTAGTCAACTCTAAGGTGCATTTCAGAACGACTAGGAAAAGGTTCTGTGCAACATCACCACAGAGCAGTGATAACTACCCTAGGGGATGGATGTGCTGACTGTCCTGGCTTAGAGCACATGACATCAGGTACCAAGACATCACTTTCTATCCCATAAACACATGGAGTAACTATGGCAACCAAAATTAAATAATAAAGCCAAAACCTTAAAAAGAGATCATAGACAAAGGTCTTCCAGGCAATTTGCAACACGTGAGTGTTCAATAAGTGACAATTTAAAATTTTATTTATTTATTTATTTATTTATTTATTTATTTATTTATTTATTTTGTGTGTGTGTGTGTGTGTGTGTGTGTGTGTGTGTGTGTGTGTGTGTGTGTGTACGTACGTGTGCCATGATGTGCATGTGCGGGTCAGAGGACAACTTAAAGGAGTCATTTCTTTCCTTCTAGTCTGTGGGAACCAGGGATCAAATTCAGGCCATCATGCTTGGTGGCAAGTGCCTTTGGATCACCAAGCTTTCTTGCCAGCCCACCAAGAAGTGATAATTTGTTATTTTTGCACATCAGCATCTTCTAAATTTTACCTTGAAACGTACCTAAAGTTGATAAGAAGCAACTAGAAAGGGTTAGATATTGATTACCTCAGTGGGCAGCCATTGTTCCTTCTCACAACAACCCTTTAGTCCTAGCTAATCTTGCCAGCCTGCAGACATATTGTGTCTAGTCCCATATCTGCCTTGGACAGGGTCCCAGGTTCAAGGTGTTCTTGGCAGTGGTGGCATCATTTTTTGCTGTTTGTCCATTAATGAAGGTTTATCCTCCCAGGACCTTAGTTACAAAGGATGGAGTCAGCCTAGTACCATCTAGTGCCACCTTCCTTTCCTTAATGCTTGGATCTTCAAACCTTTGTACCATGTGGTCCTTGGCTTAATGCCACACCTTCATTCAGTCACCAACTCTCACCTTCTCACCTAGGCCCGCATCACATTAACCCCAGTCTCCTGCCTTTCTTGGAGGCCCAGTGCCATTGTTTGTAGCCCATACTTTATAACAGTTCAGGCAGAAGCAGCTGGGACTTCCCAACTCAGGGCTTCACGTAGATGTCATTTGAACTCAGGCCTCAGAGGCCTATTGTGAAATCTACAAGCCACCCAGTTTCCCTGATCTTGACCAAGCCATGCTCTGTCAGAAGACAAATGGAAGCTCTTAGTGGGTACTATGATGGCAGGCGTGGCCTGGGAGCTGGGCTCTAGGACTGGCTGTTTCTCATCTGGTACCTTATGTGGAGAAGCTACAGTGAGCTCAAACCATAGGGCTGGGCAAGTGGTATCTATGAGGAAGCCAGCATGCATGTATTTTAAGACCTGACTTGCTCCTCTTCCTTTTGTAGACCATGGGGGACGTGAAACTGTTTGCCTCGTCACACATGTCTAAAACCTCCCACAGTGTGGATCCCTCGAAGGTCAGCTCCGTGACTCTCACCGAGGCCCCAGCTTTCATTCTGCCCCCTCGGAACCTCTGCGTCAAAGAAGGAGCCACAGCCAAGTTCGAAGGGAGGGTAAGAAGTGTGGTTGATCAGGAGGCAGGGGAGGCCGGGAGCGGGGAGCATTCCTCACACCTCATTCTCAGTAAGCCTGCCATGGCAGAGAGCCTCGTCTCCCTTTGGGCCTTCACATAAATTGAATGTATACCATCTTGCTATTTCTTGGTTCATGGTGAGCTTTGGTCTGTGTGAATGGACTCAGTAATGGAGGAGACCACGCAAATTGACCATCTTAAGGTATTTTGCTGCTGGATATGTTCTGGATACATATGCCTGGTGTCAAGAGGAATGCATCTTGGGTTTAAATATGTGCTCCAAAACCTGGGCTCCTGAGAAATGAAATGATTTTTCTCCTATGTCCTCCCTGGAAGGAACATTTTTATCAGCTGACCTCTTGATTCCACGCAGCGTAGTGGAATGACAAGTAGAATCCTGATGTCATTTTGTCACCTTCTGCCAACAAATCTTGAGCTTGTGCCCATCTGGGGCCTCCATTTCTCCTTCTGAAAGTATGAACAACCTTTCTCGCCTGCTTCTTGTTAAATAGGCGAAGATCGGAACATAGAGGAAAAGCTGTAAGACCGGCTGATGCTGTAACGCAGGGAAAACCCTTTTAGTAAGCGTTAGGTATTAAATTAGCTTTACACGGAGGTGACATGAACATGAGGGGGGTTATGGGTAGTGTTGGAGATCAAGCACAGGAAGCTTAAAGGCCTTGGTGTGAGCACTCAATGAAGAATGAGGAATTCCTGTGTCTCTGTGACTCTGTAGGTGTGAGACCCTGGAAGCAGGTGGAGAAAGGTCCAACTGACATGTCTTGGTGCTATTGGCCTTACCTGTGTGTAGGTGACAGGTTTTTGCCACCTTGTCACTTGGAGAGTGGTTAGGAAAAGGGCCAGAGCTTCACTGAATTGTATATGAGACACTGGCCTGTCCAGTTAGGACCTTTGAGTATAGATCTGTCCCACCATCCGTATTTCCTTTATTTTATCTAAAGCAGATCAAGGGGTGAATATTAGGGATGTGTATGGGGGTTCCACCAGCACGACACTCTCTTCTGTTGCCCTAAATTTAGTACACCTCCTTACATCCCTACCCAGGAAGAAACCCTGAATGGTCGGTCAGAAAGAGGAAGTACTGGTTCATGCCACAGCATTTGTGACCCTTGAAAACATTCTAGCACATGAAAGAAGCCAGGCAGGACAGGACAAAACCACATAATTCTTCTATTTCATTCCAGTATGGCATCTTTGAGAACAGAAAGGAGATGAACAGCCCAGCAGGTAACGGAGAGAGGGTTGGGCGTGGCTGCCGGGTGTTCAGTTTCTTCCTGAGATGGTGAAGATGCTCTGAAACTAGATAGTGATGGTGGCCGTGTGCCTCAGTGAATGTTCTTATAAAGTGCTGAACTGTACACATTATAAAATTTAACAGCCATTTAAGACATGCCTTAGTCAGCAGAACACCCCACCCTCTTACCACACTGCTGCTGAGCGACAGCTCCTGCCTTGGTTTGGCTTTCTCACAGCACAGTGAAGCCCCAGCTGCTGCTACGGCCATTGTCACAAAAGAGCCACATCTTTGATCTGAGAGCCTTGGAACCTTCATGAAACAAACACTCACCTGGTAGTTAGTGCATCTGCTTTCTTGTACCTTCTCTGAAGCCAGGCTTTCATTTATCTGAGGAAAAACAGAACAAAACTAAACCTGCTAGCTGTCCCTAGTTCACAAGAGGCTGGGAAGAAGAGCTAAGACATTAAAAGTACTTCATGATGTTACGCGGTACTTCTCTGGCTGATTTGAAAATCACATAATACAACTTCAATCACCTTGAACAATTCAGTATCATTTGGTACATTTACCAAGTTCTGTAAGTTACTGGAACGAAATCACTGAGTTAAATCACTTAAAGTGTGGGTTTCTTTTGACTCCTGGTTTCTAAGCTTTCAGCCAAGGTTGCCTGGCCTGTTGCTTTTGGGACCATGGAGGGGCAGCAGTGACAGTAGGACATATGGCAGACAAAGCTACCCACCCTCTGTGACCCAGAAACAAACAGGAGTCAGGGTCTCCAACAGCCCTTTCAAAGGCACATTCCCAGTGGCTTAATTCCTTTCCGCGAAGGCTCCACACTCTCAGGGGTCTAGCAACACCCAGTAGTGACCACCCTAGGGACAAGCTTTCATTATGTGGGCCTCTTGGGGACAAACCAAATCCAAATTATACCAGTGTTGACTGCAGAATCCTTGAAACAGCCTTGACTTGAGAGTATTTGATTTTGACTTATGTTGACCAACTAGTTGACTCTGCATATTCCCTGTGGCTGTGTGTTCCTTATGAATCATCCCATGGGTCTGTCTTGCCACTTGCGAACCCCACCAGGATCAGCCCGGAACACTGCCTTGGCAGGATGCTGAAATATGCAGAGAAGGCTGTTAGGAAGGGATATTCATGTTGTCCCTGGCTTACTTGAAGCAATAGAAGCTGTGGCTGAAAGTACTCTGCCAACACGTGTGCTCCTGTGGCCACAAACACACAGAGGCATTCACATTAGGGAAGGGTCACCTCTGATGACCCCAGGATGAGGAAGCCAGTTGTATTGATACCAAAGGTAGAGCTGAGCCAGGGACATCCTCTCTTGGTAGCCCCACAGAAATAAAAAAGCAAGAGGATAGTGTTGGAGTTCCATGGCTTTAGGAGTTGCTCTTAAGAGAAACTGAGCTCTGAATACCCTCACTCGCTTGGCCAGGGGCACCAGCCAGGGGCACCAGCTGCCCGCCCCGCCCCCCCACCACCACCACCAAGGCTGCCTCTGGGCCGCTGGACACTGCCTGCAGTGCCCTCCTCTCATTGGGCACACAGCCTGTTCCACGTTTCTGTACCAGACCTGTGTCTGCCACACAGCCAGTGTAGGACAGCAGCTTTGAGAACTGGGCGCTCCCAGGAGCTCAGTGGTGCCCTTTTGAGATTGCGCTTCACCATTCAGTTCTGCCTGGCAGTTCCTCTTGGCCTCTTCCTTGCTGATGCCCAAGAACTCCTGCTGGCTTCCCCATCTCTCTAGGGAGTTGCCATCCCAAATGAAGCCTCCAGCTTCTTCTGGAGAGGTCAGGAACTGTGCCCTCATTGAAATTCAGTGGATGTCACAAATGTGAACTTGGCATGAAGGCTATTTTCCCACCTCCTCCAGGGCTGTAATTAGCAGTCGGTTGGAACTTGGGCTTACTGCTTTTATTCCTGAAAGCTAAAGCCAACTGCCCTCTCACTTCCATTTCCCTCCTGTGCCTACTTTTAAGCAAAAACCTAAATGAACCTCACCTCTGATAATACACTTCTTCCTGTCATCTAGGACGTGGGTGACTTTAGCATGGTATTGCAATTCTGGGGCACTTCAGACTTGAGTCTTTCTTCCCATGGGATTTAATCTGTTGCTTTTTTTTTTTTTTTTTTTTTGAGACAGGGTTTCTCTGTATAGCCCTGGCTGTCCTGGAACTCACTTTGTAGACCAGGCTGGCCTCGAACTCAGAAATCCTCCTGCCTCTGCCTCCCGAGTGCTGGGATTAAAGGTGTGCGCCACCACGCCCAGCTCGTCTGTTGCATTTTTTAAGCACTTTCCCACTCTGTGACAGATACTCTGAGTAGCGAACACGTAACCTGTACCCATTCCCGTAGCTGTCCCTTTCAATGCCTGCAATAGGACCAGAGGCCTCCTTTGCAGTTCAGGGTGATCCAGTGACACCTCTGTGCTGAAGTTGTCTAGAGAGCTTCATGAAAAGCTGTCTTTTTCATGATTAAAAATACAAGAAGTCAAAAGACATCTTGGATGCTCTCATTTTCTACTTTACCCTTTGCTGCGTGCGATTCCTTGTGAACATAGCCAGGCCACCTGAAGCATCGTCTATGGCCCATGTGGCGAACTGCCCCATTGGTGGCCTACCTCCCTACCACAGGGTCCGGTGTGAAAAAGCAATGCTGGGAAAATCCTAAAATCAGTGTATTCTTCCCTTTTGCCCACAGACTTGCCATTATCAACAAACAAGCAGAACCACCATACCAGCCATTCTGTCCTACAGACCCAGGGGGCTAATGCTTTAAGGCTGCCTGAGAAGTGTAGCCAGAAGAAGGTTTCACCCAAACCCCTGGGCTCATTGAGGCTCATTGAGGCTCCTATAAAATGCTGCCTTGATTGTCTCATGCCAGATACTGGTTCAGCTGTCGCGAGGCAGGCAACATGAGACAACCTCCCTTGAAAGGGACAATAATGGCTTCCGTTTGGCTAAAGCACAAAGCCTCTTCCCCGTTTCCATCCAACAGAGAAGTAAACCACTGTCTTCAAAGACATGAGGAACTTAAAGGACATGTCTGGCTTTCACGGGTCCCCAGGAGTCCTAGCGTGGTTTAGAAAAGTATGCATACACAGACAGCAGCTGTGCCTATGTGTAACCAGACAGTTGCAGAAAGTCCATCAACAGATTTGCTACTGGCGCTGGGGATGATGTGGGACGAAGGGAAAAGCATCACCATGGTCGATGGGAGCCACACATGCACTCCTAGTCTTGTTAGTTCCACCTCAATGACACCCGAACGTGCTATGTCAGAGCCTTTGCATTAGACCTTGTGCTCCATGCACCAGCTGAGACTGGCCTTCCTTCCATGGGCCTAATCTAATCTCTTCAAGTCAGTGTCTGTTTCTTGTTGGTCTTTGAGTCTTGGAAGTGACCCAGCGTCTGCTGCATTATTGTGTGCTCAGGACATTCTTGCTTCCTTGAGGACACCAAGGTGGGGCTATGCCTGAGCTCCCAGGCATCTTCTGTCACTGAGACTCTGCTCCCACACTCCTTCCCATCCATGTCATGGGGTTTTTCCCCAGGCTGTTCCTGGATCAAGATGGGCTTCCTTTTCCTCCCCATTCTATTGGTTTAGATTCTACTTCCTTTAGTTCACTCCCCTGAAGTATTTCTCTTAGAGTACTTAAGAGCCACGTTTGTAGGATGTGGACCGTTAATGAAAATCACATAAGACCAGTCATGAATAATAACCATAGAAAAGATGTGACCATAGTCTTCAAAATGTGCCATTCAGTAATCATCTCTGTGCCTGCGTTAAAGAAATAATTTCAATGTTAAACTATTATTAATGGTACTTGTTGCCAGAACTGTGAGCCTGAGTTCAATCCCCAGGCTACACAGGATGGAAAGAGAAAACCTGGGGCACGTAGCCCTAAGGCTCCCACAAATAAAACGAATGCATGTAATGAAAACTCAAAGGAAATTTGAAAGTTCTCTGCCTTGACTTTTTGCTTCTGCTTTTCAGAGGTAGCAGCCATCAGCAGTCTGGGTAGATATTCAGAAATGTTCTATGCAAACAGGACATCTATGTGAATATCCTTTTACGCACACAGGATGCATATGCCGATCTGCCACCTGCTGCCCTTCCTGAGTTCCGTTTCTGGTTCGTTTTGCACACTGGCAGATGGGTGCACCTCGTGGATGTGCGTGAGCTTTCTCGCCCTCCATTGCTCCCTTCTGAGTTTCCCCAATGCTAAAGCATTGGCTTACTGCACTCTATCCATTTACACGCAGGTCAGTGCTTACCTCTTTTGCTTCTTTAATCAGGGTGAGTTCTTTGAAGTCTAGATTTGCACTGTTGAATAGGATCACCACTAGTCACTTGTGGCTGTCTAATTTACAATAATGTTAATTAAATAAATTAATTTAATTTAATTGAGATTTTTATTTCCCTGGCTATACTAGGGAAATACACATGCTAGCCCATATACATATTTCAGTGCTCAGTGGTTGTGGAAGGCTAATAGCTAACATGTCAAGCAGCACAGATTACTAAGTATTTCTGCCATCACAGAAATCCTATTGGACATGCCTGATCTAGAGCATTCTTATTAATTCAGCTCTTAGGTATTGGTGATTCACACCTAAAAGACATGTAAAAAACAAAACAAAACAAAACAAAACAAAACAAAACAAAACAAACTGTTCTTTGCTGGAGCGATGGCTCAGCAGTTCAGAGCATTTGCAACTTTTACAGAGGACTAGAATTTTATTCCCAGTGTCCACACGGCAGCTCATGAACCTGCTTGTAGCTCCAGTTACAGGGGATCTAAATCTTTCTGACCTTGGCTGGCACACACATGGTGTTCCTACACACACACAGGCCCGTACACATACACATATACATAAACTAAGTATTTTTAAAATAAAGAGCTGTTCTCTTCACAATAGGAATAAAGTACTGGGTTCTTGAGAATTTATTTAGGGCATAAGATATGACCAAAGGTTACCTCTTGAGGAAGAGAGCATTCTCTTCTAATCCTCTGTCTGTAGTAAGGAATGCTGGCCTGGACTCAGCCAGCATGAGTCTCCTCCCTAGCTCCCTGCAGATATCTGCTCCAAGTGGCTAGAAGACATTGCCTACAATGCCAGAGTCCCTAAAGCAATAGAATGGGCCAATAGAATAGACATTGCAGTTGGTGGTCACGTTAGCGTTGACATGGTAGACTGAAGAGACTTTGTAATTCCTTCTCGTCTACATGTGCCATAGAAATAAACTATTTCAAATGAGGGATATCTCAGAGCTGCGCTAGGTACACAAGAAGGGGGTGTCCATGGTTATGAGAGCCCCCCAGGGTTCCTCTAACGGCTCCACCAGTGTTCCTATTAGAACAGAGATAGGACAAAGACTCCATAAAAGACAGAGCTGCAAGTTTGAGGCTAAGGATCTGATGATTGAAGAAGGAAGGATGGTTTTCTAACATCTTTGTATAGAGAAAATTAGAAGCTCTTAGTGTTGTCTTGGGGGAAAGATCCATTTCCTTTGTCACAATGAGGAGAGTTGCATGTGCTATCTGCTTGTTGCATGGCCAGAGTCACTTAAGTGAAGTCCATCAGGAGACTGCCCCACATGCGACTTGTAGACATCCCTTGATTCAAGAGGATCAGCCAGTGTTTGATTTTGGAAGTTTCTTTACCGCCAACTACATTGGGAAACTAGTTCTTTAGCCATTGACCACGAATTAGCTAATGATGGTCACAAGCTATTTGAAGAAAATATATAGAGGGGTCTGCAACCCTATAGGAGGAACAACAATATGAACTAACCAGTACCCTCCAGAACTGTGTCTCTAGTTGCATATGTAGCAGAGGATGGCCTAGTTGGCCATCAATGGGAGGAGAGGCCCTTGGTCTTGTGAAGATCACATGCCCCAGTACAGGGGAATGCCAGGGCCAGGAAGCAGGAGTGGGTGGGTTGGGGAGTGGGGGTTGGGGGGAGGGTATAGAGGACTTTGGGGGTAGCATTTGAAATGTAAATGAAGAAAATATCTAATAAAAATAAATAAATAAATTAGATGTTTGAGTAAGTTTAAAAGAAAGAAAGAAAGCAAGCAAGCAAGCAAGCAAGCAAGCAAGAAAGAAAGAAAGAAAGAAAGAAAGAAAGAAAGAAAGAAAGAAAGAAAGAAGAAAATGTATATAATTATCATCCACCCATAGATACAGCTCAGAAATGTTAGTTATGGTTACGGAAAATAAATTATGAAAGCTTTGGCAAGCCAAAAGTAAAACCGCAATGCATGGTAGCCTGAGGCAGGAGAAGAAAGGCAAAGTGTAGGGACACAGTGGGAGGTAAAGCAATCAATATTCTCCAGCAAGGATGAATCAGATAACTGAAGTTTAGTTACGAGACTCAAAACCATAATGGCAGGTGGGTGACACAGCACACACCTGCAACTTCAGCAAGAGGGTGGCCACAGTTCTACAAACAAACAAAACAACCGGTAAATAAAGTCCACTCCCAAGCCAGATCTGGTGCCTTTTGTTAGTGGTATTCCCAGAAATTTTGAGCTACGATTCACAAGTAGCTATCCTACACATAGAATTGTATCTGAGGGGTCTTTTCTTTTTCTTTCTTTGTAAAAATGTACTCTGTGTGTGTGTGTGTGTGTGTGTGTGTGTGTGTGTGTGTGTGTGTGCATGTGCACATGCCGGAGGAAGCCAGAAGAAGGTGTTGGGCGCCTGGAGCTGGAGTCACAGATGGCTGTGAGCTGCCCAACGTGGGTGCTGAGAACTGAAGACGCTTTTCTTAACAAATAGGATCCGGCAACACTTGCTCCAGCACACAACTCAGCAGGAGCTCTCTGCTCTAAGTGTGTCTTTTCCCTGTTGCTCTCACCCTACAATTTGTAGCTTTCTCCAAACATCAAGGCCAGTGTCTGTTACCAATTGTGATGTTGTCATTTCCCTCCTCGTGTCTAAATTCATAGTAGGGCAGCAGAAGATGGACGAGAGCAGAGATGGTTCTTCTCCATGCCCACACTTTGTGGCTGGCTTTTCTGCCTAGGCTCTGTAGGCATTTTGAGGTCATGACTATGCCATAAATGCCCAAAAAGAGACGGAAAAATCCAAGCAGGACTGGCAAGAGGGAGGCAGCATAAGTCAGAGAAATTGTTTGCTTTTCCTAGTGGAAATATTCTAAGTGCTATCTGAATTTTTACATAGGAAGTGGGCACATGGCCGAGGAGAATGGTGTGGTGGGTATCAGCGGCTGGGAGACTAGGAGAGCAGGAGGGGTGAGGCAAGCTTAACTGGTGAGTACTAAGCACAACTAGTAGGCTCATGGAGCTCTAGGGTACGATTGCTTAGTAGAATGACTATAAATATCAGTAGTGTACTCCACAATGCAAAAAGGAATTAAGAAAATATCTCCATAAGGAAACGATCCATGGGCTAGAGAGATGGCTCAGTGGTTAAGAGCACTGACTTCTCTTCTAGAGGTCCTGAGTTCAATTCCCAGCAACAAGATGGTGGCTCACAACTATCTGTAATGGGATCTGATGCCCTCTTCTGGCACGCAGGTGTACATGCAGGTAGAGCACTCATGCATAAAATAAATACATAAATCTTTAAAAAATGATCGTCTCTTAAACGGAGATATGTTCAATCTATGTAAACAGGAGTCGATGTATTGAAAGATTGTGTCATTTTTGTAACTTGAGGCATCTGTGAAGGAATAAGGAAACAGAGCAAGTGCCTTAGTATCTTTTCCTGTTGCCATGGTAAAATACTCTCACAAAAGCAAGTAAAGAGAGGGTTTGTCCTGGCTCTCCACACAAGTATTTAGTCCAACATGGCCAGGAAGTCAAGGCAGCAGGAACTCAAAGCAGCTGGTCCCAAACAATCCTGGTTGTTATATCCACAATCAGGAAGCAGAAGGCAATGACTGCATGGTGCTGCTCAGTTCTGTTTCTTCACAAATATAATTCATAACCCCAGCCAGAGAATGGTGCCTGCACACACGATAGGCAGATCTTTCACATCAATAAACACAACCAAGGTAACCCCCTACGATTGATCCAGAAGCCTGCCCCTCAGACGGTTTTAGATCCCATTAACCAATGGTAACAGTAGTTGTCACACCCGGAGAAAATTAGTGCTGATTATGAAGTTAATGATAAAAAGAACAGAAAGATGCTTCTAAAGATGGGGCTGGGGAAGTGACGCTTTGAGGGGAAAGATTAAGAGGGGAAACATCTTTCTGTCAATGTATACCCTCAATGTTTACCTCTTACTTTTCCTATGGTCCTATTGCTGGAGTTTCTGTTCACAGTAGATAGAAATTATGCCTGTAAATTTTTAAAGCATAATAAAGTGCTTGTAAAAATATTTGTACCAGCAATCCGAGTTCAGTGTCCAGATCCTGTCAGATAAACGATCAAAGACAAATCCACAGTTTACACTGAAAATATCACAGACAGCATTTGGGCACGGAAGAACATGTAAGTGCAACAAAATGCATTGCACAACCCTGCTGGCAACCAAACGGAAATGCCGATACCTTTCAAGTGCTGTCTACCTGAAAAAACTAGCAAAATAAAGCTCTCAAACAACCAGTGTAGGATCAGTGAGAAGGTGGGATGTTTCCTTTGCTGGAAGCATTGAGGATTACCTCAGCCACCGGGGACTCAGACTGGAAGAATGTTATAGGAGCAATAAAACCATTGATCCATTTTGCCAAGAATTCTGTTTTGACACTGTAACTTAACTCTTAACAGAGAAGCGGGGAAAACAGCCAGAATAGAGATGCTCAGAACACTATTTCTAATAGCAAACGTGGAACCAGCCTGTACCCAGAGAGATGATTAAACACATGCATCAGTATGGCAGCTGTTACATAATATATCACCTGCCCGGCATTTGGGGGAGCTACATCCATAAATGGTAATGTGTGAGAATAGCAAAAGAAAGTGGAAAGAAAATAAAAACCAGGATGTGGTTGCATAGACCAACTGCAGTCTCTCGAAAGTGCCAGTATCCTTATTACATGCAATTAGTAGAGGCTTGCGAGTCTTGTAAGTAGAACTTGTTGTTGTTGGAATCTCTCTAAATGGTATGTTTTTAAAATTGCTTAGTGACAACTTAACCTAGCAGAGAAAATAGGCACAATTAAAATGGACCCTGTGTGCCAGGGAGGCTCCTAGGTGCCTATTATCTTAACTGTTTCCAATTAGCTTGTCCCTTTGCCTTGGAGTGTAAACAGAGAGGACTGGCAGAGTGAGACAGAGAGTGGTCTTACAGCTGCTGTGTGGCAGGTGGCCACAGGGTCAGAGTCTGGAGGACTGTGCTGGTCAGTGGTCCTCTACTAGTGCCCAGTCCACTTGACTCATTTCTTAGGACTCCCTATATTGAGACGCTTGGTCATGTGTAACATTCTTCCAACTTCAGAGTTCACTACCAAGTTTACTATGATGGTAAAACAGCAAAAGCGAAACACTTGAGTTTCCAAAGGGAAACAAATACACATGGCTGCCATCCTCCAAAGTCATAGCAGGCCTTTTACCTCTGCGAAGCCTTTTCCAGCTCTATTGTCCCACTGCATTCTCTGTCTTTGTCATGTTTGAGGGCAATTTGGAATGCAATTATGTTATTACCATTCTGTGCTATAGGAAACAGGCTTGTCTAGGCCTCTGCCTACCATAGAACTGTCTTATAATTTTGGAGAAATGATTGCCCCCCTAGATCTCCGGTTCTTTTTTAATAGTCATAGTTCACCTGACCCTAAGGCCCTGGAAGAGTTGAAAGTGTATGGTGTATTTTATAGTGTGTGATATTTCACGTGTCTGACTTTTACATCGTTGTTGTCATTCATATATGAGCTCCCTATATAGCTCTAGCTGGTCTAGAACTTTCTATGTAGTCCAGACTGGCCTCAAAGTCCCCATCCTCCTGCCCCAGCCTCCTAAGTGCTGGATTTACAGGTATGTGTACCATGCCCAGTTTTTCCATGTCTCTTTTTTAGGGCAGGAGATGCAGCTTAGAGGTAGCGTGCTCTCTTAGCACTCACAAAGCCCTGGGCTGGCGTCCGGCACCATGAACAAACACGCTTGTCTAATTTTTGAAAATCTGCTCCCCTCTTAGCTCCTGGTTGTTGTCCAGTAGAGAGAAATTACTTCTGTGTAGTCTACAGGCTTTGTAAATGCTAGTTTCTTGCCTCATTAATGCCCTACCTTTATTGCAGGTAGATTTTGAGTGTTTGGGTCTGATTCACACAACTAATGTTTACTGAGCATTTTCTCATGAGCCACACAGTTAATTTGTTTAGAACCAGAAATATCTGAGGAGTGCAGGACTGCCATTCGTGAATATGGCTGTATTTGTATTCTTCACATCACCTTGGGAACTGGGCCAAATAATCTTGTCCAAATTATAAGGGACAATTGTTTCCCTTTAGCATTTTTATTATATTATTTAGTCTGTTTGTATCTTGGTATCAGTTTCCTTTATAACTTATTCTGATCAAGTCTCATTTCTAATAATATACCAGACATTTGTGTGGCATTTTATAGTATATGAAATCTTCCCAACCTGAGAATACCAAGTGCTAACTATCTTTCTCCCATTCCCAGAGCTCTGGGGAGACATAAGCAGAATTAAAGCAGATGAAACATACAGGGAGAGAGAAGGGCTCTAAGAACATAGGGCCTTGCAGAAGGGCTCAAAGAAAAGTGAGACCAGCGTCAATCAGTTGCTAGTAACTAAATCAGCGCACCCGTGAGAGGTGCTGCTCATGAAGTGGTGCCTTGCGTTCCAAATGCGAGCTGCTCAGCCCTTCTGGGCTTATCTCATGTGAACCTCTGCTTAGCTCACCGCTTGGAATGCCTCCCTTCAAAACAGAGCCCTCTTACAGTTGTGTGATCAGCCTCCTTACCAGCTTTCTCCAGGAAGCAGGATCAGTTCCGTGAGAGACAGGTCATATGGAGTCAACCCTTCCTAAAGGCATTTGGCTGGGGACTTAATCCTCAGCTTACACTCTTAGATACTGTTAAGAATATTAGTGATGTTTACATTTTTACTTATTTATTTTGTATATGAGTGATTTGCCCACATAAGTATGTTCACTTCATGTGTGCCTATTGTTTAGAAATCAGAAGGTGGTGTCTGATCCCTTAGAACTGGAGTTAGAAACCAAACTCAGGTTCTCTGCAAGATCAACAAGTGCTTTTAATCATGACCCATCTCATGATTTATTATAAGGATCCTCTGACACTTTTTTTTTCTCCTCAAACGAATATGATAGGAGAGGGCCATTTAGCCTAATTGGCAACTGCCAGACCTTTGTACTGTGCCTGGTTACCTAGAGTAGGGTGCTGTCAGTCAACTATTCCTCTCTTTAGCCACTGTCCAGGTTGGTCACAGTAACCTGTCTGCTTTGGACACTTCATGGATGCATCGAAGAAACATTACTCCAGTTATGAAGAACACTGCAACCATGGCTGCTCTTAAAGCCATCGTTTGTCCTTCAGTCTTATTTCAGTTGGTGGTAGCAAGCCTCTGTCTGCTCTAGATGACCTTATCTATCTTGAAGCTATTAGTACAAAGGAGCGAATGCCTTCATAGTGTCTTTACACAAAAATTGTGAATGGTGCTTATGCAATGCTTGTAATTAGTGTTTATTTTGGGCTTGTCGTTGGTAGATCTAGAAACTATATGCAAACAAGGCTGTGACCACTGGAACTAGAAACTCTACCAGAATCCCAAACTCCTCTCCAGACTGTATAAGTAGAACTGTATAGTCATGCTTTCACCTTCTTGTGGTCAGGCTAAGAAAGATCTTCATGCATATGACTCTTCCTCCTATTGCCTATTGTTACAACACTAGGTCCTCAAATGCCTCTCCCAATAGTCTTTTGCCTACTTTGGTCTACCACAGGTAGGGTGGGATAAGCTGGTTACATGGAGAACAAATAAACAACATCTATCATGGTAACAGCAGGAAGGTTGCTGAAGACTTCACGAGAGCATCTAGGAGGAGAAACTGAGATCTGAGCTTATGGGGACTGTGGAAGTACTAAGAGGGTAAGAGATAGTGGAAAGCTGAGATTATGGTAAAAGACTATGAAGACTCAAAAGTGGGAGACTTTGAAGAGCTAAGACTACAAGTTCTAATCATCGTAAGAGTTCCAAAAGAGTCCCCAATACTAAGTTATGAAACTCCCAACACCTTCAGCTCAGGAGCTGTGACACTCGCTGCTTGGCTGCCTACATTCAAAGCCAGAGCAATAGTCTTCTGACCTGAGTACCCAGAATTCTATCTGTGTAGTTTGGAGGTATAAGCTCTTAGTTGGTAGAGTCTAGAGCTATCTGTCCTTGGGGTTACAAGCCCAGTCTCAAAGCATTAGGGCTTGAACTTCCAAGACTAAAGGGTAAGACATACTTTCAATTCTCACCTGAGGAAAAGAGCCCCAATCACTTGTAACACCTGAACTGGCCCTCTTCCTATTGTCCTGTTACCTGGGCCCATGCCATCATCCACAGTCTCTGGCCAGGTCTTGGACTTTTCCTCTTAGGCTTCCTTTAGTCTTTCTAGTTGGATTCTGCCTTTCAAGTCTATCAGAGTGCTACCTGATCTCTTTGAGATCCTACCTCTTCCAGTTGTCCTAGTTCTCTTGTCTACACAGATTGTTCTGGGGTTTTCTTGTGTAGTATACTTTTGGTTTCAAACTATGTTCATTTTGAACTTGTCACTAAAATGAGACAGTCTTATTAAACAAGTCATTATTCAATGTGGGGTTCTCCACAGCCTCTAAGTTGGACTCCTATGCATGGTAGATGCATTGCTATGACCAAAAAATATCTGGTAGAGCAATTTAAGAGAAGATAGGGTGTTGTTGTTGTGGTGGTGGTGGTGGTGGTGGAGGTGGTTTGTTTTCTTGTTTTGAGTCTCAGTCCATGATAGCAGAGGAGGCCAGACATGACGAATTGAAGCATGTACCAGTTGTTCACATGATGATGACCAGGAAAAATACCAACTCAGAACCAGAGATACTTACAACCTTCAAAGGCCTGAGCCCAATAATCCACGTTTACCAGCTGTGTCCCACCTCTACAGACTCCAAAAACCTTCAAAATAGCCCAACAACATTGGAATTTAAACCATTCTCCCCATAGCCCCAAAGGCCCACGGCCATCTGAGATGATTAGATTTAATTAGCAACATGCTACAATCTATAATTCCCTAAGATAGCCTCAATTAGGGATTGTCTTCATCGGTTTGGCTGTGGTTATGTCTGTGTGGAATCATCTCAATTAAGGTCATTGGAAGACCCAGCCCACTGTGGGCAACACCGTTCCGTAGGCAGGGTGTGTGTTGAGGGGTAGGGATGGGATCCTGAACTGTATGAGTGTAGAAATCAAGCTGAGCACAAACAATCCAGAGTGCATATATGTGTTCATTTCTTTCTTCTCCTGGCATCTACACATGTGATGTGTCCACCGATTAAGTTCCTGCCACCTTAACTTCTCGGCAATGATTGATTGTCACGGAATTGTGAGCTAAAGCAAACCTTATCTTGCCTAAGGTTTTTCTTTTTCTTTCTTTCTTTCTTTCTTTCTTTCTTTCTTTCTTTCTTTCTTTCTTTCTTTTAATCAGATTACTTTGTTACAGCAACAAAAATGAAAATTACACCATCTGGTAATGAAACATGCATTTAGTCTATTTAAACAGTTTCCATAGCTTTAAGATCCCCGACAGTGTTCAAAAGTTCAATGTCTCTTATGCAACTCAAGGAAATCCTTAACTGTGAGCTCCTGTTTAAAAAACAAAACAGGTTCCATGATTCCAGCATACTGTAGCACCATTCTGAAAGAGAAGGTCAAAGCAATAGCAAGGAAAAATGAATCAAAACGACATTGAAACGCAGCAGAGCAAACTACAACAAAACACCCAAATCCTATACCTCAATGTCCACAGTGCCTGTAGCATCCAAGGCACGTGGTGTCATGTGTGGGCATCAGTGGGTATGTGTAGATGTGCCCCAATGGTCCTGCACCTGTTCACACATGGCTTCTCTGCTTGACCATAGCTCTGTGCTCTGTGCCTATAGCTCTCCTTGAGAGACATTATGCATTCCTGGCATCTCCAACATCCTGGATTCTCCACTGCAACTTAGGTTTCAGCTTGGCAGCCTCCATGCATAGCCTGCTTAGAGGCCTTCTGCAAGGACTTCAATCCTGTTACACATTGTCTGGCTTCAGATACCAAGTGTGTCTGATAACTCAAGAAATAGTCGAATCCCTGTACTCACTATTTTTATGTCAACCTGACACAAGCCAGAGCCATTGGAGCCTCAATTGAGAAAACACTTCCATAAGATCAAATGTAGGCAAACCTGAAGGACATTTTCTTAATTAATGATTGGTGGGAGAGGGCCCAGTACATTATGGGTGATGCTGTCCCTGGGCTGGTGACCCTAGAATCTATGAGAAAGCAGACTGAGCAGGCAATCTGAAGCAAGCCAGTGAACAGCATTCCTCCATGGTCTCTGTATGAGCTCCTGCTTCCAGATTCCTGCCTTGCTTGAGTTCTTGCCCCAACTTCCTTTGATGATGAACTATGGTGTGGAAATGTAAACCAAATAAATCTTTTCATCCCCAATTTCATCCCAGCAATCGTAACCCTCACTAAGACAGCCCTTGGACATAGCTGCAGTGGCCTCTGAGTGCATGCATAGCTGAACCTTTCCAGTAGGGCACCCAGGGGCATGCTCTTCTCAAATGGAAGCAGATGCTTTCATACCCTGGAGTCTTGCTGGTCATTGGTGGTGGAGTCTTGCAGCGGACCAAGCTTTCCTATGGTCCCTGTGTCCAGTGCCCAGTTTACTTTTAGTAGTGTTTCTGCATTGCTCCTCATGATTTTCACCATAAAGTCAGCCTTAAGTAGCCAGCAATAACCATGCTACAGCCTAAATGCTATGTTATATTTAGATTTTAGTCACCAAATAAATTAATCATTACTTGTAAATTCAACCTCACTCTAATATGCTGAATAGACTGCAACCAGATTCTTAGTCAGAAGAACGGCCTCTCATTCAATCCCCGAATCAGACCTTATTGCCATCTCAAAGCTGAGGAGCCCAGCCTCTGCTGTCTGCATTTCTGTCCACCTTCTGTTCTCTCAAACTCCCAACACCAGTCGCTTCTTAGGTGGCACTAACAGCATTCCGAGGCTTCTCTAGCCTGTAGCTCTAGACTTTTCCAAATCCTTCCCACATATCAGTTCCAAAGGCCCAAGAACCATGAGATCGGATCCAATCCAAGGATCAACTAGTTATTTTTTGATTACTGTGGCCAAAATACCTAACCAAAAACCTTAAAGGAGGACAGGTTTATCGTTTCAGAAGTTTTGGTCCGTCATAGTCGGGGTGGCGGGGCAGAGCAGCTTAGCCATGGCGGCAGGCTCCTGTGACAGCTGATGAGGAAGGAGAGAAAGCAGATAGGAACTGGGGGTGGGGGGATATATGCAAAATCTACCCCTAGCAGCCTGCTTCTCCAAGCCACGTCTCATGTCCTGAATGCTCCACGGCCTCCTTAAACAACAACAATAACACAAGAAATTGGGGACCAAGCAGTTAAAATATGTCCGGGGGAGCTCATATTCAAAACATAACAGTAGGTTTTATGGGTTTTCTTTGTTTTGTTTTGGGTGTTTAGGTAATTTTGTTTTTAGACAGGGTCTCATATAGCCAGGGCTGGCCTTGAACTGATCCTCCTGTCTGTCCCTTCTATTGCTAATATGACAGATAAGTACCCCCACACCTGGCAAACAGTAGATAACCAGCGAGCTTTGGTTAGGCTAACTCTTGAGCAAGAATGAGCGTAAATATATTAAGGCAGTCTGGGGATGCACAAATGCTATCTTTTCAAACGATGTTGTCTAATGGTTTATTGGTTATCGAAGGGTTTCCTCGCTTGAGACCACTGGTGAAACCTGGAAGGAGGCCTGGGCTGGTGGTCAGATGCCTGGGACTTGGTTTCTGTGTGTTCTGACTTCTAGGCATTGGTTTCTTTATAAAATGAGGTCACATCAGACAACTCTCCTACCCCTTCTTGCACTAACATTGCATAACTTCCTCAGAGTAAAATATGAACAGGATTTGGAGTCAAGGCCTTCCCACTCTGTTGGCATGCTGTCCACTTGCCCCCATTTCCCCCCACAGTGCTTCACGACAGCTGTGGCACTCTGCAGGCTGGCTTAGGTGGACTTTTGTAAAGGGATTAATTTCAGTAAACACTAGCTGTGGGATGACATTTGCTACTTTTGGAATAAAAATATGGCAGAACCAAAGTGCTGTCCTTTCACGAAAGGAAAAGCCACGGCTCCAACATGCATTCCAAATTCTCCCCCCTCTCATTCTCTCTCTCTCTCTCACACACACACACAATTTACACTGTTACAATCACACATACACACACACACATACACTTACACACACAGATACACTCTTTTTTTCTTTTTCTTTTTTTTGTTTTTTTTGTTTTTTGGGTTTTTTTTTTTTGTTTTTTCAAGACAGGGTTTCTCTGTGTAGCCCTGGCTGTCCTGGAACTCACTCTGTAGACCAGGCTGGCCTTGAACTCAAAAATCCACCTGCCTCTGCCTCCCAAGTGCTGGGATTGAAGGCATGTGCCACCACGCCCGACTTTTTACACAGCTACACTCTTACAATCCCACATATACACACACTCATACACATACACACACTCATACACACACACACACACATGCTAGAATGCTGCCTGAGAAGATAAGAAACGTACAGTCATGCTAACTCTGATGGTTCATTTGGGTCTAATTTCTGTTCTCTGCCTCTACTCAAGAACCCTTTGAGATGAAAGGTAGTCGGGAACAATGATAGGAAATAGATGCCTGTGACGTGACCCCTGGCAGTGATGGTGATGAGAGGAATTGACCCACATTTACTTTCTCTTTCATTTGGTGGCACACTGAGACCCCTTTACAAGATGCAAGTCCCCCCACCCCCCAAAAAACAGTAAGAGTGTGGGTGCAATTCTAGTTGGTCAGGTGGGGTGGGACCAGCTAAGGGATGGAGTTAAACGGCCAGCACAGCATCCCAAGCCTAGGAGGAAGGTATGCCTGTGAAGTATGAAGCACTTGGCCAACAAGCTCTGGGAAGTCTGGCAGAGGAGTGAAAAATGAGCCTGGAAGAGCTGGAGCCAGGAAGGCAAGGAAAATAAAATCAAATCTAGATCCTGATTTAAAAGGCATTAGGCTGAGGGGAGCCAGGCACCTGGACATACTTTCCACAGCCTGTCACACAGGGCTTGCATTTTCCACCAGGAGAGAAGGGAAGTGGAGCCTATTAGCCTGGCATCCCAACCTGTGGTCCCTACAACCAGGTTGCTCAGCAACAGAAAATGCTTGACAAGTGGAGTGCATTGGGGTTGGAGGATAAGGACCCTTGTCTCGATGACGTATAGAAAGGAGAGAGGAGGGGCATTTCTGGAAGAGTTTGGTTCCAGCTGGTGTCCTGAAAACACAAGGAACCCTTGAACATGATTAATGAATTATGGGAGGCAGAGCTCTTTTGTAATAACGGCCCACCTCTTCATCTGCAGTTTGAAATGAACTCTAGATACCTTAACATGTGAGTCATTACTCTGGAGGTAATTTGGAGAGGTGTTTCTCAAAGTAGATCTTTCAGGATCCACTGAGCATTTCAGACCAGCCAAGGAGAGACCATGGGAACACAGGTGACTTCCACTCAGGTCTGGAAGTCAGCAGCACACTGTAGGTATCAGCCACCCCTGGGGGATCACATGGCAAGCGGGTGACTTAGAGTGGGTGGCTGAACTTCAATGTCTTGCTTTACTTTGCCTCTGAGAATGATTTGTTTGTTGGTCATGTGTCATGGAAGGGGACCATGGATGGCTGTGCATGGTCAAATCATGGCTTAGTAAATCTCCACTTCTTCTGCCTTCACTATCATGCCCAGGGTTCCCCCATGGGAATGTAATACCACAGACATAATCACTGTTTTTATGTATCAGAGTTTACATAGATATGTGTTCCATGTGTAAAAAGAGTAAGGACTTTTTCTGTTTGTTTTTGTTTGTTTTGTCTTTCCTTAGAACTAATTTTTATCCAGATAGCATATTACTGCCTGGATTTGGTAAATGTGGGGACTCACAGTGTGTGTTTGACATGTCCTAGGGAGATGATGACCGAGTGGTTGGATGAAGAAGTATGGGCTAAGAAGAGAGGCCTGACTCTCTAGGAGATGCGGGCAGGAGAGGGTGACAGAATCAAATCTCTAAGAGTAGCAGTGAGTAAAAGAACCCTGGGTGGGGACATGAGAGTAAGGGGGCAGGCCTGCGTCAGGAAGGGTATGAGTGGGGGCTGAGTGTCCAGGAAGGTGTTCCAGGTCTTTCTCAGAGACAGCAAAAGGGGGCACTCAGCCCCCTCCCTGCCTTACCCCATGGCTCATAGCCATCATGTCATCTGCAAACAGGGTGGATTTCCTTTCCCTTACAGGATGTGCCTCCTTGACAGCGGCTGGTTGTTGGAGCTGAGAATGGGAGACAAAGGGTCCAGGAGATAATAAGAATAAGAAAGGAAAACAACTAGGAGCCAGCTTCTTTCTAGTGGGAGTTTGGGCATCTGGACCAACAAGAATATTTACTGGGGGTCTGAGCTGAGGATAGTGTGTGTGGTGTGGTGGGTGGCACATGGATGTCAGCTGAATGGGCCAACAGGGTGCACACTGCTCTTAGCTGCCTTTGTCATGGCTCTGACAAAATGCCTGATAAAAGGTATATATATTCATATATATTCATATATGTGTATATATACACATGTGTATACATACACATACATACACACATATGGGAATCAGCAGTCTGTAGAGAGTGGTTCAGTACAATTTGTGGTTTCAGGTGAACAGTACTCTGACTCGGTGGCGTCCTGCTTTTCACCCTCATCGCTCAGACACTGGAAAGACCCACCGTGTGCTTATCCGTACTTTGCTAAGCTTTCCATGAAACACTGAGGCCGGAAACCAAGTAACCTCTTTGCGTCAGAGTGGCGGGGGACGGGGGGAGTGGCAAGGATTCAGGCTTCACAGCCAGGTCTGGGCTGGGATTTCTCCTGATTATGTTCCCTAAACCTCAGGGGTGTGATGGGAGTCCTCTCTCCTGCCTCACTGTACACCAGTGTATGCATAGCAGCTGTCTAATAAAGCAGAGACATCATGCGGCAATGAACTACCTATGGAGACACATTCCTAAAGTACCTGAGACCACAGATTGGACCAAACTCTCTGTGCTGTTTCCTCCTGCATATTTATGACTAGGTTTAATTTGTAAATTAGACACAGTGGAAGAGCCACAACAATAAACTAGTGAGTGATACAGCGCAATCACTACAGCCATGTACCACAACAAAACGGTCTGAACTTACGATTTGTTTATTCCTAGATTTTTCTGTTTACCGTGTATCGGATAACCATTGACCACAAGTATCTAAAAGCATGAAAAGCGAAGCCTCAGATAAGTGGGAAGTCCTGCAAGTAGAATGGCCAGTCTGCCCACAGCACTCCTCCGGCAGGCAATCTCCAAGAAAGCCTTCAAGTACTTAAGAAACACCAAGGAGGCTGAGTTTGCCTGCGGGTCTGCCTGGTCACAGTCACCATCGCCGCTTGTTCGATAGCTCTGCCCTGTATTGCTTTTCTGAGCTGGGTCCCCTTTAGGTAATTGCTGCAGGGAGTCAAACTTCATTTTTGCTTCAACCCCATCTTCCACTGCCTGGGATCTTGGGGAATTTGCCTGATTACTCTTGAAGTCACTTTCCTGTCTGTGAAGAGGAACAATGCCTCTGTCCTGGCACTGTGCGGGTAAAACGGCACGGCTGCACCTGTAAGCTAGTCCTCGCTCTGTGGCTCTTTGTCACAAGTCGTTCACTGCTCGGTATCCTGTTTTTTAACCTGAGGTGTCATTTTCCAGAGTGCTGTCATTGTGGCATTAATGGCTAATATTCTGTTCAACATGATCCACTGCTGTTTGGCAAATCATTCTGGGCTGCAGTCATCTAGGTGGTTTCTGTAGTTCCTCATATAAACTGAAGGCACATGTACATCTTTAGACATAAAGCTTTTAATTTCATGTTTAATATCATTTCCTAGGAATTGATTAGCTGGGAGACAGAGGTTAGTGGGACAGAAGACTTTTGTCTGAGTTCCTTCTGAACTACTCTTCGGTTTACATTGCCATCAGAAAGGGATGAAGCACCCGACCCGGCTTATGGTCTGTCAGCATCCCGTGAGTTGATCAAGTGTCTCTCTCCACAAGTTTCTCTCAGCGTCTGTCCACAGGCTGCTGCTTCTCTCTTTCTGCTGAACTGCTTCTGAGTTGGACTCCTCTCTACCTCCATCTGCATCTGCCCCCTCCAGCTCAGTCTACCACCATGGCAGTCAGGGTCTAGTGGGGCCTGCGACCCAGCAGTTGGAAGACTGGAGGCAGGGACCCCAGTGTGAGGTTTCTAGCCGTAGCCAGGGAGGAGGGAGACAGGGTACACTCACAGTCAGGTCTCTTCACTCTGGAGGTCAGAACCCCATAGACCCCAGAGTGGGGATACCTATGGCCTGCCTGTCTGATCCATGCAGAGAAATGACAACTCCAGGCGGGGGTGAAGGGAGAGTTAAGGTGCAAGGCAGACAAAGGGGGCTGTGATTGAGAGCTATCATCCTAAAGGTCCATTGACTTCACCCTGCTAGATAGACTTCCTTTTTAAAAAAACGTCATTTGTTCGTGAAAGGCAAAGGCCATGCTGTAACACATGAAGGTGAGGGGACAGCTTGTAGGTTCTCTCCTCTCCTTGTGTGGGTTCCGGGGCTTGAACTCAGGCTGTCAGGCTGAGACAGCAAGCACTTTTCCCTCCTGAGCCATCTTGCTGACCCAGGGCCAAGTCATTGCTGCTCTTTTTCTCTTTCCGTTTCCAAACATGTCCCCGATCCACGTTTTGTTGATTTAAATCTTTCCATTGCGGTCATATCCTCAAAGTGTGTGTGTGTGTGTGTGTGTGTGTGTGTTGGTTTTCTTCTTTGTGCCCCCTACTAGGTGCACACAGGATGTAGACCATCCCCTCGAGCAGTGGGAGGAGCTTCCCAAGACAAGTACCACAGCTGCCAGGTTGCCCAGAAGAGGCCTGTGGGAGGTACAGTTTGTCCTCGGTATCTGTGGATTCAGCCAGCTGCAAATTGGAAATATTTGGAAGAAAATGGCATGTGTTTAGACAGACTTTTTCTTTTTTTTTTTTTTAAAAAAATTCTTTTAAAACCATTTAATCATGTGTATGTGAGATGCTCCGTGCACAGGACTGCAGGTACCTGCAAAGGCCAGACACATCTGCTCCTCTGGAGCTGGAGTTAGAGGCAGTGCTGGGAACTGAACTCTGATCCTCTGCGAGCGCAGCACACACTCTTAACTGCCTGTCTCTCTAGCCCCCTCGACTGTTTTTCCTGCCCTTAGTCTCTAAATAATACTGTCGTGACTATTTACATAGTATTACAAGTAGGCTAGAGACCCTCTTGTGACATTTAACTTAGTTGTTTTACTTGTAACTTTTATAGTGCTGGACATTGAACCTTGGGTATACGAAGCAAGAATTCTGCCCCTGGGACTGGAGAGTTAGCTCAGCAGTTAAGAGCTCCCACTGCTCCTGCCGAGGACCCAGGCTTGGTTCTCTACCGTCACACGTCAGATCACAACTCTAGTTCCAAGGAGTCTGGCATCCTCTTTCAACCTCTGATGATTCTTTATATGCACATAGTGAACATATATGTACGTAGGCATATTAAATAAAATAAGACCTCTGCCACGGAGCTACATCCATCTCTGCCCCCTCCTTTATAGCATTTTCTCAAAGGAACTGGATACAGTTTGGTATCCACAGAGCCCCTTGGAACCAATCCCCTCTGAGTTCTAAGGATCTGCTCTACTGAAAGAGGTCCTGAGGGGCATGAGGTCCTAAGATGAGATTCTTGCTTGCGTTGGTGCCTCCTGATTGAGGTACTGAAACGAATCCCTTCACTGAACCTGGCCGTGCTCTCTGGGGTTGAGCACTCTGAATCTGCTTCCCTTGTCTCCTATCAGAGCTGACATTCCTGGGGAGTGGAGACCACTCCTGGGTCATCTCTAGATCACCAGTGTTTAGCCGGGAACCAGACTGAGTAGGCCAGAAGGCCTTTGTTTGCTTAATGGGAAAACACTAGTGAGTGAACCAGACCTGGTGTTGTTTGTTCTGGGTATAAAATATCAGAAAGAGCACAACAAAAGTTATGGATGAGAAGCATTGAGAAGAGCTCACAGAGAAAGTGACACCCATCTTAGGCCTTTCTAGGAGTTATTAATTTATTCAGTTACAAAATAGGGTGTGGTGTTTAACAATACTCTCAAAGAAAAAGCCCTGGGGAACACTGGTAACAGACCTTGCCAGAAGCCTAGAAGTCTTGGCCTTGCTTGTTGATACTTAGAGCTTTCTTGCCTGCAGTTCTGTTTGACTCCCCTAAATGGAGGTGGACTATGGTGGAATAAATCTAAATTTGGGGATCTGGTACAAATTGCTTGGTGTCTTTGAAAAATGCTATAGGTATTTTCTTTACCTAAAAAAATTAGCATGGATGGGGCTGGTAGGGAGGAAGGAAAGTGCTGTGTGGTGTGGCTTTCATGGGACCTTCCAGTCCTCCATCTTTGTGTGGCAGGAGGAAGACCAACCCGGCCTTTAGAGGCCTTCACTACACTCTCCCCTGACCTGCCAAAGCCTGTAACCCCGGCCTGACCTGCTGCTCAGGAGGTTCCAGAGAACTGAGAAGTGACAGAAAAAACGTTTCTTGTGCAGTTCATGAGTTAAGAGAATATTACTTAATTGTGGGTTTGATGGAAAACATTATCTGAGGTTGGTGCAGATCTTTCCAGAGATCTGCCAGCAACCTCAGAAGTGGAGCCTTATTGAAAACAGCTGGGAGAGGCTGGCGCCCAGCCTCCCCTGCTCTCCATGCCCCAGAGCTGTCTCGCTCGGCCTACAGAGCTCAGCTAGGATTCTGCCAAGGGGCCTGGCAGCTTTGGCTGGGGATATGTGGTGGCTCTGCTCAGCTTCAGGCTCCAGCTCAGAACCTGAGAGCATCTGACCAGGGGTTGGAGTTAGCCTCCCCTTGTATCCATGCAGATCCAGTTAACTAAGGGCAGACTGTTAGCAGGTATTTGGGCCATCTACCTGATACCTGAAGGACTTGCAGGCATGTTCCGTTAAGTCCTCTTAGCTGTCTTATTGAGAGCCCTGGCTAGAGAATGTGGACACAGCTGAAGCCCAGCACTCATGTTGTCCCTTGTGAAGTGACACACTCCTTTGCAGAGGTCCTTCCAGCAGGACTGTGAGCTCATTTAGTTTAATCCAGCTGGTCACCAGCCATGGCCATCTTAGCTGAATTTCTTTAATGACAAGCACAATATACTGCTCCCTTTGTCTTTCTGGGGGAACGTGCAGTCACAACAAATCATTGTTTTAATTATTCTCTTAAAAATGTTTTCCTAAAAAAAAATGTTTTCCTCATAAGTGTGCATAATTTGATTTCCAGTAAGTTATATATTTAAAATTTTTAGCAAACATTCATAAAAGTAAGATGAGCTTTTTTGAAGATAGAGTTTATAGGAAAAAAATCAATACACCTAGAAATGATAGCATTTTATCTTCTTATGATTTTATATGGATGGATGTTTTGCCTGCAGGTCTGTGTGCCATGTGCATGCCTGGTTCCCTTGGAGGCCAGAAGAGGGCATCAGATTCCCTGGAACTGGAGTTGCAGATGGCTGGAAGCTGCCATATAGGTGGTAGGAACTGAACCTGGAGCCTCTGGAAGGACAGCCAGTGCTCTTGACTGCTGAGCAGACTTTTCAGTCCCAACAGCATTTTTAATAAAAGTCAAATTATAGATATTAAATAACTATAGTTATAAAAATCTTTATTTTTAGTTATTACTTAAAGGATACTTACATTCCTTAAAATTCTTCATGATAATTTTCAGAAAGTTTTTCCTTTATTTTTTATTTTATATGCATGACCATTTTTCCTGTGTAATACGTGCATACTCTGATACAAGAAGTGGGCGTCAGAGCTCCTGGGACTGGCATTAGAGACAGTTGTGAGCCACCATGTGGGTGCTGGGAATTGAACCTGGTTCCTCTAGAAAAGCATCCAGTGCCCGTAACTATTGAGCCATTTTTTTTTTAGCACCAAAATAATTTTTAATAATGGCACATTTGTTTTTGATGTTTATATTATTTTAATAAACTATTTTTTTTACATTTAGATTACTTTTCCTTTGTTTTACTTTTGACTTAGGTGCTCATTATGTAATGAGTTCACAGTCATCATGCCTTAGTTCCAAAGCTCTGGAATTACAGGTGTGTACTACCACACCCATCAGACATTAGACTCCTAGTAAATAGTTGATCTTTTAATGAAATGAAAACAAACAGTACCCGTTATCATGGGCATTGGGAATCATCCCAGGGAAATCTCACCACTTGAATCATTGAATCACAGTGAGTCTGTTGATAGATATTGCCCAGTGATTAAGAAAGCCCATAAGGTCAGCATCACTGTGTTAATTTCATGGGCAAGAAAATTGAGGTTCAAGTGATTGTCTTCACCCAGCAAGGTTTAGAAATTTAATTTTTCATTCTTTTTTAAAAATAAGAGTTAGTTATTGCTTCACTGGCTTAGAAATAGAAAAAGACAAACCCAGATAGACCATTCAAAGACAATCAGAAAACATACATCATATTGAGAAGCAAGGCTCACACCACTGACCTTGAGATTGTCAAGTTTACCTCTGGCGACATAACCTTGAAAGAAGTAAATACTTTTCTGGGAAAATAGATTCCTCTAGAATTGGTGAGGAAAGTAACCTGAGACATGATGGGGACAGCAGAAGAGATGGAAAACCCACCTCCTGCTCAAGTGGAGGAGGGAGAGTCTATGCAGGCACGGAAGCCTTCAGAGAACACACCATCTCGAGCTCTGTGCAGTGCAGGTCTCTGTAGAGTGGATTGTTTTCTTCATGGTTCCTCTCACCTTTATGCATTCAGCTCTGTTACAAGCTTAGAACATTAAGATTTGTGCTGTAAGACATTTGAGGGCTATAATAGACCGGCTTGGTAAGAATCCTCTAGAGATGAGATCTACCATCTTGCAGTTGATCTGCATGTTTGCTCAGGTATTGTTCCTCCATGTTTGAGACATCATCTGTCTTCCTAGGACCCCATGCTTCTGTCCTTTGGCACTCTCCCATGTGTAGACTTCCATAACAGAGCTTGTCATATAGTTGAAACTGTTATATCTTCCTTTGGGTGTTTTATTCTAGGCTAAGGGTGCTACTTCCATCAACTGCTCTTTATGCTCATTCAGTTTTTATTGAGCACAGGCAAGTAAGGGACTGACTGGGTGCTGGATATTGTCAGCTCTTTTCAGAAGGTGAGGCCTTATCCTGCAGATCTGTGGCATATATACCAGAAGAATTCTATCAGAAGAGCCCCATTCTTTGCTTGGGCACTGAGTTCTGTTGGTGCAGTTTAAGATTTAATGGTTTTTAAAGCTCAGTCCTTTTCACATGTGAGTTATGTTTGGTCCATGGTGTAGAACCTCCTCAAGACTCCTTCTTCCCTAATGTTTTCTTTGGGCTTCTGTAAAAGTATCTTTTATTCCACAGATGTAAATCTCATCTTGGAGACTTACTGCTGAATAAGCTCACCCTTTCTAGTTTTTTCTGAACTCTGGTTGGCTGGTTCAACTTAGCTGTTCTGGCTCAAACTCCTCTCCAAGATGACTGATTCAAATTGGCTTCTCTTGGCTTCTGACTGAATTGCTCTGCTAGGAAAAACTGCCTCTGTACTCCACAAATTGATCTCATTCTCTCTCTCTCTCTCTCTCTCTCTCTCTCTCTCTCTCTCTCTCTCTCTCATTCTCTCTCTCTCCCTCCCTCCCTCCCTCCCTCCCTCCCTCCCTCCCTCCCTCTCCTCCCTCCCTCCCTCCCTCTCTCTTTTTCTGGGCTGCTCTTACATAGCCTCTCTTTCCTCTCCATTCTCATGAGAGTTGGGTGTATCCTATCTCTGACCTCTGACTCATTCTGTCAAATCTTTCTCTGATTCATCACTTTGTCTGTCTCTCAATTAGGTGTAACTTTGGGAAAAGATGGATGCTTCCTTCTACAAACTTTATCTTCATTGTCTGTTATTAAAGCTGTGTCCTAAGGGCATATCTGAATTCTGGCTGAATCACACAGACTTAGAAAGTCTTTGGATATGATTCCTTGCCAGAGCAGCCATGTTGCTGGATTACAATTCCTCTACATGTTTCTGTCCGTTTAGTACCTTGATTCTGAAAGACACATTTGCTCCTAGAAGTGTGCCAACTGTAGTCCTGTGAACAGCCTTGTAGTCTTCATTCATATAATAGACACTGGTCATAATACATTCATAATAAACTCAAATCAATCAACAAAGTGATAGATCACAGATCTATCAGAGAAACTGTATTCTTAATTAAAAACTGTATATTGGTAGCTTGCACAAACTTGTACTTCTAACTGCAGGAGACTGAAGAAGAGAATCCTTGAGCCCATATCTTTGAGACCAGCCTTGGCAACATAGCCAACACCCTTCTGCCCCAAGTCTCTCCACTTTTTTTTTTAATTTGGAGAGAATGTCATATATGTATATAAAAAATATGATCACACCTACCTCTCCCTCCTTTTTCTTAAGAAAAGAAAACACAACAAAACTTCTTAACTTCTGTGCTTTCAATGGTATTGAGAATTGGCAATTTCTCCTCTCTCTCTTACTCTTCCCCCTCCCTCCTCTCTTTGATCCCCTACTTTCTCTTTGAGTCTGTCTCACTCTGCATCCCAGTCCTGCCTTGGTCTATGAGTACCCAGATTACAGGTGTAGGCCACCACATCTAGCTCACCAGTGTCTTGATGGGCAAGACCTTTTCACAGGTAAGCACAGCCTCACGCTTTGAAACAGGCAAGGTTTGTTAGCTGTGCATTTACAAGAATCATATGCCACAACGGAACCACTGAAGGAGAAACACTGAGGCAGTGAGATTCTAGCAGTGTGACCTGATTTGGGAAATCAACACAGGTATTTTTGCAGTGACACCTACACCAAGATCCATAGATCAGAGAGCGAGGCATCAGATAACCATCTATTCAGTCTAGCCAGGGTTTCCTGGCCCTGCTGGGGACTGGGAGAACTTCAAAATCGGTGTGATGTCTTGTCCCTTATAAAACTCAGTTTTGTATTGAGTTGTGTCCAGTATAGTGGAGTAAATAAAAGCATAGTCTGTGTGGCTGGCATAAGTGTTTCTTCTTGGATGGTCACAAGGTGTTCTGGTTTTTTTTTTTCTTTTTTAAAAAAACACCTCATGTTTCCAGTAAAATCATCCAAATATCCTTGGTTCCAGTATTTTGATGTTGAAACATTTGTAACTCCAACCCCTTCTTGCACCTGGAGGCAACCCATAAATCTCTCATCAAATAATATGCCCTGTTGGTTTTTTTTTTTTAATGGAAAATATGGTCCTGTGCTTGCTGTAGGCAGAGAAGTATGGAAGGTGATGTCATAGCAAATCATTGATCTGGATTGTCTAAGCCAGGCCTGATTGAAAGCAGTCTGACTATGAGCAAGGCAAACTGTTTTTTAAAGATGTGATCATTATAGGGAATGGTGTGCATGCTGAAGACCAGAGAGAGCAGAGAACATCAGGCCATCTCAAGAGAGCAGTGGCTGCTGGGCAGTGGTGGTACACACCTTTAATCCATCACTTGGGAGGCAAAAGCAGGCAGATGCCTGTGAGTTCGAGGCCATCCTGGTCTATAGAGCTAGTTCCAGGACAGTCAAGGATACACAGAGAAACCATATTGAGGGACAGAGACAGAGACAGAGACAAAGAGACAGACAGAGAGACAGGGAGAGAATGTTTCTGTGCTTGCTGTTGGAGAGAGAGAGAGAGAGAGAGAGAGAGAGAGAGAGAGAGAGAGAGAAAGAGAACAATGGGCAAATGACATGCAGAAAGGGTACTCTGGTAGTTTGAATGAGACATTGTCTGTAGTAGGCTGAGGCTTTTGAACACTTGGTCTCTGGTTGGTGGCCCTGTTTGGAGAGATTATGGGGAGTCACAGCGTGATGGAGGAAGTGAGTGCATCATGGGGCTCTGAGAGTTTGAAGCCTCATTCTGCATCCAGTGTGCCTCCTGCCTTGTGTTTGCTGTTGAAGATGTGTTCTCTTGGCTTCCTGCTCTGTTGCCATGGTACTCCTGCCATGAGCTAAAATCAGCTCTTTCTTCCAGGAGTCTGATCACAGTGACAGAAATGTAACTCATTGTTCCCTTGGTCCCACTAGCTCTGCTTGGTTCTAGAGTATCCGTCTTGTATACTAACAGTGTAAGGTAAATGTGTCTCAATAGTAAGAGGGGAAATCTGATGTATGACATACCGATACACACTAAGACTCATGAGCATCCCCTTTTGTAGGTGTTAGGGGTCTTGGCAAAGGAGGAAGATTGGGTGTTATTTGGGTCAGGACGGTCCTCCATCACCGAGTGCTCTCTTCAGGGAACCCAATGGAACAGTCAACACTGACAGTTTTTGTCTTCATCTCTTTTCATGCATGGCTTGCATTTATCTTAGTGAGGTAGACCCTGCAGGTGCATCAAACTCAGGTCCAAAGAACTGAGGGTAACGGCAGCATTTGGTTTCTTTCTACCCAGAAAAAGGAAGGAGTGGATACCAGCCTTGGAAATGGGACCCTGGCCTAGACCCAGTGCTAAGCTTCTGAGATAGAAGTGGCTCTGGAATAGGCTGTGCCACTGTGGGGAAGAGGCTCCAGGGCTCCAGGTATGGCCGTTCCTTCTAAGCCACAGGGCGGCTTGGCTCCCTTTGATCTCTGGAACATGAGTCCCCACTTTGATGATTGTAGCTGGTCTTTGCTGCTTTGTGGGTCCTTCTTCCCCCTTTAGCCTGTCCCCCAGTTTCACCCCCATCTCTAGATAGGAGAGAAAGAAGGATGGAGGGGAAAGAGAGAGAAAGATCCCCGAATCTAATTTCTTTTCTTTTGTTTCTTCTTTAATCACAGCTACTAACAAACCACAGCCAGGCTCCCTAAACAACCAACAACCATCACCCTATCACCTCTCAGGGCCCTAGCATTTATATACCCTCGGAAAAGTCCCCAGAATTCCAAAGGTCACACAATCAAAGGAATTACCTACAGCTAGAAAAACCCTGTTTCTGCTAGAGCAGGAGACAGATCGTCGGTCTGCTGCTGTGGACAGTCCAAAGCAACCCACATCCCACACCTGGGATTCAAACGAAAGCACCTTCTTATAATAATTCTTCATTTTCTAAAGAAACCAGAAGGTCAGAATTCTCAAAAATATCCATACACATGATGTTGTGCTGGTACTGTCTGAGTGGCAAGGCTCCTGGGTAGGCTGTTGCTGGAATGCAGAGCTTTTGTTAGTCTTTTAGGGGTCTAGGACTCTTTGAGAAGCCAAAGGGCAAGGCAGTGGGGGAATCTAACCTGCTTTCGGCTAAAGTGTCTCCCTGGGGTAAAGCAAATAAGTTTGTACATCAGCTCAGGCTGCCTTCAAACTCGCTGTGTTTCTAAGGATGACTTAGAACTGATTCTCGAGGACCCTCCTGTATGCTGAGATTATGGGCACGCACCACCGCTCTTGGTTTCCGCAATGCTGGAGACTGAACATAGGATATCATGCATGCTACACCCCCAAGCCCTGAAGCAGTATTTTTAGCCATGGAAAATGTAAACTAAGCCACCTTCGCAGGTGTCACCAGTATCTGCGCCACAGGCGCCACCCAGAGATCCTTCTTCCTCATAAACTGCTTTCCTGCCAGTTTTCCTTCATTCTTCCATGGAAATTAGCTCCCCCTTTCTTCCTCAGCTCCTCAAACTGTTGGTAACTGTTGTATGTACTTGGTTTTCATTTATTTGTGATACTAGGGATAAAATCCAGGGCCCCTGCCCAAGCTGAGCTTGTTCTTGCACCACTGAGCCAGCCCCAGTCGTATATTTGTTTTCAAGGGCCTGTTAGGACTCCAGAAGTTCTGCAGCTAGAACTCTCTGAGAAGGGTGGCCCAAGCCCTCACCTATACAGAAGCCACTGGTGTCTGCAGGATCCTCCATCTAGAGTAGGAAGTGTGGCTTCCATCTAACAGTGGCATGGACAGGTCCCTAAGACCCGAACAAGAAGATAGAAACATAGCCTTTAGCAAGCTGCCTCTGCAGCCTCTGAGAAGTCTGCGCCTCTGAGCAGAGACACTTCAGGACCGAGCTGCAGAGCTCCTGCCACAAGTGCCCGAGCTGCAGAGCTCCTGCCACAAGTGCCCGTGTGTGAAGAGTCTCTCAGCTAGAGGTTGGCCAAAAGGAAAACAGGTGCCCCAGATCCTGTGCCCGAGTTTTGGCGAGGGCAAGGTACCCAGCCTTCCATACAGTGCCTGTTGTGGCTGCTGATGGGAGGGCTGACTCCTCTGGGGATGGCAATGCTCAGAGCCAGCTCACTGGGCCCCAGCCCCCAACAGTGCCCCCCCCCATCACATAGTTGAAGGGGACCTTGGCGGGAGGGGGCCGGGGAGGAGGGCAGAAAGGAAAGTTTGAGTTTTGTTTTTCTCTAAATAAATGGGCAGCTTTCCCCTCCGTTTTTCCAGATGCTTCTTAAGAAAATATTTCAATGGCTTGGGCTGAGAAGCCCAAATCTGATTTCAATGAGTGCTTGGAACTAGGACTCACCCTTTTGGTGTCCCGAGTGAGCCACCAACAAACTGAGAGAACCACCCCAGTCGCTTTCTCACCATAGGCCCTGGTTTGAGGGTTGTTGGTATTTGTTACTTCTTTTTCCTAGGTCCCCCAGGGCCCTGCTCTAAAATTCCTGAACAACAGTTTATGAGGGGGCTGTGCCTGCCTGCGGAACTGTGTTGGCAAGAGCAATAACACGGGCTTATGGAGAACGGGTTCCAAAAAGTGGAGCATCCCTGAGGCTGGGCTGGGCTCCTTTGAATCCACCTGGGTTCACCATTCTCCTTCCCAGGGCAGGGCTGCTGAGCACACGGGATGAAACAGGCACAGCAGTCAGAGTCCCCTGTCACCTTCTGCAAACTTGAATTCCTCTTCTTCCAAAGTCTCAGCTGCCACCCCTGGTCCTGTCATTCCTGTTCCCAGGCAGCAGAAGCTGTATCCGAGGACTGCCTGAGGATTCAGGTTTAGCTCACAGCCACACTTCCTTGAACCTCCCTGACCCTGCCTCCACCCACAGGAAGCTTCTGCAGCTTGCGCTCCAGACTTCCGGGATAACACTAACTGCACAAGGTGGACCAGGGTGGCCTCCCAGAGAAGGCTTGTGGGGCAGAGGAAGGCAAATAAAGAAAGGCCAAGTTGGGGCTGAGAAAGTTCACTGGAAAGTTCTAAAATAGAAGTGACTCCGGTCTAATTTCTATACTAGATACATTGTAACATTTGGCAAAAGTGATACAATCTGCATCTTCTTGAAATGATACAATCTAGGTCTTGATCGGGTTCACTTTCTCCACCAGGGAAAGCATTCAAGCAAGAAAACCCTGAAACTCCACAGACAAGCAGCAGTTGAAGGGAGGCCTTTATTGGGGATGAGGAAACACCACACACACACACACACACACACGCGCACACACACACACACACATGCAGTACACAGAAAGACCCTCTGTGTAGCCAAGGAGGCATCCGGGAAAATACCATCACCATCTCTTCTCCAGACCTAGGGGCTTTAAAGCCTCTGAAGTGTTTTCCTCCCTGAGTTAGGACTGGTCAGTTTGAAGAAAGCTGGGATGGTTGATCGGCCCACAAGGCAGGTGAAAAACTTTGTAGCAGGCCTTGAACCTGTTGAGCCAGTCCATCAGCAAGCAAGAGCCTATGATGGGAGACAAAGCCCACGAGGCTGTTTGGTTTGGTTTTATTTTGAGCTGCAAGACTTCTCAAGTTAGGAGGGTGAGGCAGAAGCTGACCATCTTGGAAATTCGCCACCTTTATTCCCCAGCCATTGCCCTTCTTCCTGTCTGTTTACCTATCAGGGCATCTGCCTCATGCCCAGTCTCTCAGCATCACACCTGGCATGGTCTGTTTGCCTGCTGATAGGTGTATATAGCATAGAACTTACGGTTTTATCCATTTAAGTGTACAGTTCAGTCACATAAATGCAGTCTGCTAGCCCAAAGGCATCCCACTGGCCTGCTCTCAGGGACCTGGCAACTGCCACCAGGTGTGCCAGGCGTGTGCTGCAGATAAAAGGCCTCCAGCCACCCCAGATTTCTCTCTCTCTGCCTTCCCTCCTCTCCCTCCCTCCTTTCTCCTATCTCTCTCTCTCTGTCTCTCTCTCTCTCTGTCTCTCTCTCTCTCTCTCTCCCCTCTCCCTTCCCCCTTCTCTCTCCCCCTCTCTCCCTTCCCCCTTCTCTCTCCCTCTCTCTCTCTCCCTCCATCTCGTTCCCTGTCTCTCCTCTCCTGTGCCTTCTCTCTGTCTCCCTGTCCACCTGTCTGTCTGCATATCTGCCTCTCTCTCTCTCCTTCATGTCCCCACTCCAAGACTTCCAAGACTCCCACTCTCCCTTCTCCCAACAAGCCTCTTACACCAGATCTGTTGTGTGGCGTGTTTTCTCAGGCGCACACCTTGGCGTGGGCCCACCAAAGATCCCTGACTCTTCCATCACATTTTGATCCTGTCAGCGTCACACAGTATGTGGCCACCATCAGCATCCATCTCCAGAACTGTTTTTGCCTCATAAAACTGAAACTGTGGACCCATTAAACAACTTTTTTCTCCTTTTCCTTTTCCTTTCTTTCCTTAATTAAAATGGTATTCTTTTCTCATACAATATATCCTGACCACAGGCCACAGGGAGTTCCCTCCCTCCACTCCTCCCAGCTCCCCCCGCCCCCACCCCCAGATCTACTCTCACTTCGTTTCCCTTCAGAAAAGAACAGGCCTCCAAGAGACAGCAACCAAGCACGGCAAAACAGGATACAGTAACACAAGGCAAAAACCCTCATATCAAGGTGGGACAAAACAACCCAATTGGAAGAAAAAAGTCTTGAGAGCAGGCGAAAGAGTCAGAGGTACACCCGCTCCCGTTGTTAGGAGTCCCACAAAAACAGCTAGCTCACAGCCATAGCATATACACAGAGGACCTTGTGTGGACCCATACAGGCCTCATGCTTGCCACTTCAGTCTCTGTGAGCTCATAATCCCCACTTAGTTGAGTCAGTGGACCTTGTCCTCCTGGTATCTTCCATCCACTCTGACTCCTTCCAGCCCCTTTTCAGAGGAGTTCCTGGAGCTTCAAGGAGAGGGACCCAAATGGAGACCTCCCATCTAGACTCTCCCATTTAGACTCTGTCTTCACATAATGTATGGCCATAGGTCTCTTCCCTCGCACCCATGCCCTGCTGGAGGAAGCCTCTCTGATAAGGACTGGATAAGGCAGCCATCTATTAGTATAGCAGAATATCATTAGGAATTAGGACTTTTTTCTTTTTGGCCAGTTTGGTTTTATCCTAGGTCTCTGACTATCAATTCTTTGGTTTCTGGCTATCCAGGCAGGCTAAGCTTAATGACTCAAGACCTCACGTGTGTGAGGGCCTAAGACAAATCAAACACACAGGAAGCAGAAGGCATTGCCTGGTGTTCGGGGAAAGTGGAGCGAAGAAATTGATGTTTATATCTCCGGCTGCCATGGGCTGTCTCTCATGGTGTGAACCTCAAGTTAAACTAGACGTTGACTGGCCACTCCCACTAGTTCTGTGCTACCATTGCCTCAACACATCCTGCAAGCAGGACAGACTGCAGGTCTAGGGTTTTGTGGCTGGGTCAGTGTCCAGGTTTGTCTTTCTGTAGCCTGCAGAGTACCCTCCCACACCAAAGAGACTAGAACGTAGGGGTGAAGGCCCTATGCAGGCACCAGCTCAACCTCTCTATGTTCGATGAGCTGTAGATATTGTCCTTGGCAATGGGGCCCGACTATCAGTTTCCAGAGAGGACCTTCTGTCCTAGCATCAGCCTGAATTGTTTAGAGATCTCCACCTCAGCCAACGACTCAACCCAGTACAACCTATCTCATTACTGGAAGCTTTGCCAGACTACCAAAGATGGCCGGTGCAGACTCTGTCTCCTCCTTACTAAGAGTCCTCACTAGGGTCATCCTCAGAGCGTCCAGAAAGTTTCCACTGCGCTAGATTGCCACAGTGCCCCCAAATGCCTCCAACTTCAGCTGCCTTCTCTCCTGCCATCCCTTCTCCCTGCCCTCTCCAACATGATGCTCATGGGCTGCAAAGATGGCTCAGCCACTAAAGGCTAGCTAGAGCCCAGCTGAAGATATAAACACCAATTTCTTAGCTCCCCTTCCCCTCAACACCAGGCAATGCTGTTCTGGTTCCTGTGCGTTTGATTTGTCTGAGCCCCTCGCACACGTGAGGTCTTGAGTCATTAAGCTTTGCAGTGACTGTCCATTTTCACTCGCTATAATGTCTTCAGGCTAACCCAGGTTGTAGCATGTGTCTGAATTCTCTTTTTTATGGATGAAAATCTTTGCTTCGCCGGTTATCTATTGATAGATACTTGAGTTGCCTTCTCTATTTTGAATGTTATTATGAGTATGGGCATAAATTGACGTCCTTACTTCCAGTTTTCTTGAGTATTTATCCCAAAGTGGAATTACTGGCTCATATAATTTTAGGTTTCAATTTTTTTCAGATTTATTTTATTTTATGTGTATGAGTGTTTCGTCTACATGTATGTTTGTGTGCCCGAAGAGTTCAGAAGAGGGTGTCAGATCCCTGGAACTGGAGTTACAGACAGTTGTGAGTTGCATGTCTTCGCTGGGGATGAACTTGGGTCCACTACCAGAGCAACAAGTGCCCTTAACCACTGAGCCATCTCCCTGAGTCCTGTGTCCCCAGATCTACTGGTTGAAGAATGATGATGGTCTCTGTGTGGTTGAGAGCAGCTCTCTGCTCCACCCATCCCTTGTGCCAGTGGCGTATGTCCCTTTCTCTGGACTCGCCATGACTGATTAGAAAGGCAGATTTGTTAGCCCAGATACTTCCTTCCCAACCCTTGCCTGTGGCCATTCAAATTCCAGTGTAGCACTAGTCAGTGAAGCAGAAAGTCAAGAGGTACTCCGTATCTCAAAATGGCATGTGGTATTCCGCAAAGGGAATTATGGTATGGTAAAATGACAGGTCGGATATTTGTTTTCAAATGTGCTTTGCCATGCTACATAAAAGTAATGGTCACTTTATGAATTTGGTTTCATTGTTTAGATAAAAATAACAAACTACTTCACCCAGAACAAAAAAAATGTTAATAGTTAAAGTGTTAGGTTTTTGCCTAATTAAGAGTCCAAACCCACATACTGAGGCACACCCTCCCAATGACAAAATAAACCAAAACAACAACAACAACAAAATAAAAACCATACACCAACTTTCTGGACCTACAGGACAGCTCAGCAGGTAACTAACTGTCTTGCCGACGAGCCTGACAATTTGGGTTCAATCCTCAGGACCCACATGGTGGGAGAACTGACAAACCACCACTCACCCACCATGACATGAGTCTAGCCACACACATGCACATACACAAGGGTCTTTAAAAGAAGTATAAATTCTCTAAGTTGGTGATAAAAATATGAGTTGTAACTGAGAATAGTGGTTCATGCTTTAATCTCAGAAGGAGGCAGAGGCACGTGGATCTTTGTGAGTTCTAGTTCAGTCTGGTCTATGTATAAAGGCCAGGGCCATTGAGACTGGCTGGGGCACATAGAGGTACCCTGTCTTAAAGAAAAACAAAAAACTCACACACACACACACACGAGTTTTTTACATGGGGCACACTTAAGCTCACAAGTGCTTGTAATTCTTATAGCAAAAGTAGTTTCATACTATTAAAACTCTGGGGTTGTGTATGAATTCTAGGATAACTTATAAAGAATTACTGACATTGAAGAAGAGAGGGTGGATGTAAAAATCTTGGAATCTGTTGATGAGATTTTCACGTGTGCCATCTGATTGGATCCTATACTCTCTGGTGGAAATGGATTCCAGCATCTTACAGATGGATAGACTGAGGGCTAAGGAAGCTAAGCTGCTTGCCCACAGTCAGGCCGCTGGTGATTAATGCAGCCAGAACCTACACACCATGCGCTGGGTCACACCGTAGTCTGGTGGGTCTGATTCCACAGCCTACATGTCTTCCTGAATTAGTAGGGATTCTTGTTTATGGGTGACAGACACCAGTCCCAGAGTGGTTCAGCAGGGGAGATGTTTCATATTGCTTCCTGTAACTGAGTAGATCCAAAGCCCCACAGTTCCACCCAGCCGCCACTTCATTGCTGCTTTTCACTGTATACATGAGTTCTCGTATTTAAACTTGGTTCTTCCTTCCATCAGGAAAGTGAGAGGTGGGGGAGGGAGTGGGAGAGAGTGGCTTCAGACCATTTCAAGTTAAGCCTGGTGAGTTTTGGTCTCCTGAGGTTCAGAAGTGCAATGGGGGGTGGCACAAACTGGCTGTCTTTGATTGTATGTGTGCCCAATGTTTGAAACCAAGCCTTTTGGCCATATTGGCTTCCCCCCTAGACTCCCCTGCAGTCAGGAGAGAAAATGCCCCAAGAAGGGACATGCTGCTGACCCTGGAAAGGTGGGCAGAAGACCAAAGCCAAACCACACCAAAGCCTTGGATTCTTTAATGTCTTGAGCGCTGCGTGCTTCTTACTAATATTTCCTATGACTGAGAACCTCTCCCAAATTGGTAGCAGAAGCTTGAGGGCCACCACAGAACACTGACATCCCAGGCCTGCCTTGTCAGCTAAAGACACCACCATTGGACCCCCCATGGCAACGGGCAGTAAGGCCAGAACCACAACTTACACAGGAGAGCTCACCCCATCCCATCCTCAAAAGGGCTGAAATTCAGTCAGACTGTTTGTTATATAAAAGCGTGACTTAGAGAGCATTAAGGATTATCAGCATCGAGGTTTCCTCTGTACACTTTACCACCTGTATCTATGCTGGGCATTTTCAAGGATATAGATGTATCATTAAACAAGAATTAGGAAGTTAAGCTTGTTGACAAAAAGGAGTCTAAAGGGACTTCAGTGTGACCCAAAGCCTCTAACCTATATGTTGCCTTGGGTTGTCAAAGAAAGGGTGGTGGTGGTGCACCACCTTTGGTGCTTGGTGGTGCACGCCTTTGATCCCAGCACTCAGGAGGCAGAGGCAGGTGGATCTCTGAGCTCCTCCTGGCCAGCCTGGTCTTCAGAGTGAGTTCTAGGACAGCAAGGGCTACATAGAAGAAGAGAAAGGAGTCCTGAGACTTTCGGGCTCAGAAGTGTGGGAATGCCTGTGTCCTGGCTCACAAGACAAAAAAAAAAAAAAAAAATTATCCAGGACATGGAAGTGGCAGAATACCGGGACTTGAAACACGTGTCCCCGGAGATCTACTCGGCATCCGTGGATGCAGATAAAAGAGCATTGCCTTCTGATGGTGTTCACAGAAAGGCTTCCATCCTGGTTGGGTGGGGATGGAAGAATCCCCAGTGGAAAGCTTCCTAATTGCCGTTGTCAGCAGCTGTGATCTCTTCCTGATACATTCCCGGTTCATCTGGGGCTTTGGACTGCAAGGGGATTATCCCCAGCCTTAATTAAGCTCCTGCCTGACGTGGGGTGGATGCCAGCTGCTGACACAGACTTGGGCCCTGAAGCTTGGTCATGCCTTGCCCTTCACCCTTCACTCTGCACCCTCCTAATACACCCACAAGGTTGGACTCACAGAGTCTGTGGTCTGGTGTGTGGGCAGGTGATGTTTTGTTACCTGGGAGCTTATCCTCAGATGGAGAACCCAGGACTCCCACCAAGAACAGTCTTCTTCCACCAATCCTGCAACGCCATTGCCTTTATTTGTTATTATATTATATATGTATTATTAAAAAAAAACAAAACTTTTGTTTTTTAAGCCAGGATCTCACCTGGTACTCAGGTTGTGAGCCTCCTGCCTCAGTGCTGGAATTATAGGCATGGATCATCATGCCCAGCTTTATGCCCTATTCTCCAGTTATCACCAGCTCTGTTCTAGTCTCTGACCACAGGATACTTCATGTGTTAGAAACATGGGTTCTTGGACCTGGTAGCACAGACATAGAATCCTAGTTACTTGGGAGGCTGGGTCAGGAAGAGCACAAGTTCAAGGCCTTCTTAGGCTACAGAGTTGAGTTCGAGGGCCATCTTGGCAATTAGGTGAGACCTTGATTTTTAAAAAAATAAATAAATAAAGGAGTGGAGATAGAGATGTCTTGTAAGAGAATGAGGAGATCAGAGCACAGAGCCACAGGCAGAAAAGAAGCCATATTGGAAAACATGTTCTGTCTCTCTGACGAAAATTCCCATGGAAAAGACTCTCCGTGTGGCTCATCCTCTGGCCTCAGTCTTCTCCAGCATCCATCAGTCACTGCCCACTGATAACCCTAGTGAGCCTGGCTCATGACTCCATTTTTACTTGTTTGTTTGTTTGTTTGTTTGTTTTTCCTTTCTGTGTGCATCTTCATGGCCCCTAGCATCCTGCCGGGCGGTCTGTTTCCCTTTGGCCAATGTGCAATCCTGGCTCCTCTCCTTTTGGGCTCCCTCCATCCCAGATTGGGCAAAACCGCAGTTCTTTCGTCTTGCCTAGTCTTGGCTGACAGTCAGACTGCTGCAGCTGTGCCCTGCAGCTGTAAGGGCTCACACTGTATGCACAGGGCCAGGCCCTGCCAGGATCAGAAGACCCACGGAGCCTCATCATCTTTGCAAAATCATCTCCCACACTCCCCTTTTTTTGCTTTGCATGAAGTTCAGAGAAGGCAGATGTGTGGCTTAGAGTCTGGGAGGGTCTGTGCAGTAAGAAATATTGCCACCGTGCTGGGTGGGAAGGTCTGCCCTAAGCAATGAGGAATAGGTTGAGAGCCCCCAACGTGTTAGGAGAGACCTAAGAGTCTGATGTCCTAGAGCATGGTCCTCTTTAGTTACTGACTGACTTCCAAGATTGTATCAGGTTTGAGCTGTGACACGAGGCAGGTAGCAGTGCCTAGCAGCAGCTCTTTCCTCCCCCACAAGCCGCATTCTCAGGAGGCCCATTTTCTTTAAAGGCCTTTTGAGGCCATAACGGTTTTTAAGGACATTTTATGGAGCAGGAGCACAGTCTTACTATTTAAAATTATTATAGGGATTATGAGCCTGCAATATCTTTATTTTTATGACAGTTGTTGGTTATGCCCCTGATTTATTTGATACTGGGCTCCTGTTCAAGAACACAACCTCCAATTAAATGTGGTTACTGTGGCAAAAATATGATTCCTCCTCAAAATGACCCTCTTTGGGGCCGGGTCCAAAAACTCATTATGGTGAAAAGTGAGGGCAGCCTCTTTGCATTCATGAGCATTCCTCCGATGGTCACTTGCTTTTCCCATCTGAGGAATTAGAGGGTAGCCAGGCTGTGGGTTGGGCCTAAAGGAAAATGGAGGCAAGAGGAAAGAGCCTCCTCCAAGAACTAAGTGGGTCATCAGTTAAAACCATGCTTTAGAGACAGAAGAAACCCTGGATACATACAGAGTAATTTTCTCTTCTATGATAGGAAGGACTCACAGCCCAGAGGGACCAAGAAGCCTGGCCAGACCCAGGCACTGAGGTCTGGCTGTCATACTGCTCTCTCTTCTCCACCCTAATTTCCCTAGGATGTCATGAGCTCTCATAGCTCTGATCCTGCCCTGCTCTGAATACAAGAAAATAACCCATGACTCCCTTTTTGCATGACCAATCTTTTGTGAACCCTTTAGAGCCTTTTAAAACTGAGAATCAGACATTGCTTTAAGAGATGGAGTGTTCTACTAGAATAGGCACTCCTCACCATTTTGGGTTAACTTAAATTAGGAATTTACCGTGAGGTCTGAAGATAACCTCTGAAACCAGAGACCAGAACTGTGGTCTTAAACATGCCACTTCAACTGCTATGTGGGTTGCCTGGCAAACCCATTCCTCTACTCTTTCTCTAGTAGTACACTTGGCATCATGGCTGCCATCAAGGTCCCCATCCAAGGGTAGCTGGCGAGGGAACTCTTCCTGGGAAGACATAAACCAGGGCACCAAACAGACATACAGTAGAGCACCAACAATCAACCAAAGTATGACTCCATCCAGCCCAGCTTGGAGAACCAATGAGTTTATTGGCTTATTCACAGAGCATGGGTTAGGAGTCACTCACAGGAGCATAGGTGAGCCTAAAGCAATCTCACCATCACAAAGTATCACACCAGCATAGATGAAGTCTTCCCCATAGCTGCATAGACACAGTCCCCTTCAGTGAACCTTTGACAGTCTGTGCACTCTCAAGACCACCAGGCTACGTGCAGCTAGGAATGAAGTACATACAGATTGCTTGGAGGCTCAGTAAGGAGCTGCTGTGATCTCGGCTGAGGGTCCAATGACCCCACTCCCTCTTTTCTATGAGGGGCTATCAACAATAAATAAGTCAGGCTTCGGGGATCTCTTGCAGTTGGTCACAGATGTTCCAGTGAAGACGACAGCTGTGGTGCTCGGATGAGAGCATTCTCCAACCTGAGATCCCTCCCTCATAGTGCTGAGAGTCAGGCTTCTCTGAGAACTAGACATCTGTGGGTGTTCATCAGCCTCTGGATAGAAGATCCTAGCCACTAAAATCCCACCAGTCGCTTCTTAATTGAAGGCTGTTCATAGATCCCAAGAATGTGAACCAAGACTTTCTATCTTCTCTACTAGAACCCCAGCATAGTGAACAGGCAGTGATAAAAGCAACATCCTTAAACCTCTCTAACATCTTTACTGATGTTAGAGAGCACTTGATGAACTTTCATAGTGGTAGGCGACACGTTCACCTTGCAGATCATTCAGACCTTGGGACTGAGCAAGTTCACAGAGGCCCTGCCTTTGCTTTAGATCCAGGAGCTATGAAAGCCTTGTTTGTACACTTTGCCTTTCTTAACTAATGCCAGGTTCAGCATACTTAGAACGCGTTGAATAGTTATTCTAATAAGGCATTTCAGAAGTAACTTTGGAGTATGTGTAGACAATGAGGAGAATAGAGAAAAAGACCAAGAGAGCATGTCCCTGAGATCTGGACCACTTTCAGTGTACCCAGTTAAACATTGATACCCCCAGCGGCCTGCTGCAGGGGGCCACCGTGCAGGCTGCTGGAATGTCTGGAAGCCGTAGGTGCTGTTAATCATTTCTCTCCTCCTGCTTGCAGGGCTGAGCCTCTATGCTCTGAGGCTGACAGGAAGCCTGGGATCATCTTCAGGAGGGTGGGCTAGCTCTGCCTTACAGAGTTCTGGAGAAGGGAAACGTGGTGTGGAATTCTCATATGAGCAGCCACACAAGGTCTCCCTTGCTTGGTCTCTGAAAACCTGAGGAGAGTGCTGTTTTAACAGGATACATGCTGTCTGGTTTTAACAGGATACATGCTGTTTTAACAGGATACATGCTGCCTGGTGCTTCTTTGTATGAGTGTGTGACAAAATTAAAGCCATAGGATGACAGGATTTTATATGGGATCATGATATGGGCCATCTTCAAACGCACATGATGGTTATTTGTGTAGCTCTTTTATTCAAAAAATAATAATAAGTGAGTGGCTATATATCCACTAGAGAAGCATGAATGGAAGGAGTACATTTATATTTTCTTCTGTTTAACAAAGACTAAGTGTGTGACATTTCTAGAAATATCACACGTGAAGAGTTTACTAAAAGGAACGAGAGAGAGAGTCCCATATCAGTACTGGCCCAGAGACTTGCATGGTCACACTCAGTTTTCTGTAAGAGTAGTGAAGGTTGGTATACCCAGGTGGATATACTCGCCTTCACCCTGTCAACCTAAGGTAGGAAATTGTTGCTGTGGTAGGACCATAGCGGCTTCAGGCATTGCTGACAAGTTTCTTTGTGGGTAATTTGTCTCTGTCATGAGTGTGATTTAGATTTTTACAGGAAGGAGCTTTTTTGTTTGTTTATGGGAATTACAAATAAGATGAGTAATACTGACTTGGTGTTTGGGGCTTTTTCTTTTCCATTCAATCCTGGCTCTACTTTAGCAGGGCTGGAGAGGCTGGTCATGTAAGATTTATAAACTGCTGATGAAGGGATGAGTGTATGAATTAATCAAAGGATTGTTGTTAGCTTTGGGCTTTTAAACTGCGACTCAAAGCTTCCTTCCTTAGGAACAAAAATCTACATCTTAGATACTCAGACTTGGGTCTGAAGATGCTGGGACTGGAAGAGCTGAGGAGACTTAACCACGTGCAGGCAGTGATGAGGTTGGGGTGGGTCCCCAGCCTCACAGAAAGTAAAGGACAACTCCTGCTGCTAAAAACACTGCGCCCCTTCTTTGGTGTGCTAGGGAAGGAAGAGCATGTGGGTCCCAGCAGTTCAAACACACAAAACCCCTGATAGCCATATATTATCGCTACCTGACCTTGTGAGGAAGAGGGAGAGCTATAGAGTATATGTGTGTTGGGACGGGGAGGGCTATGCTGCAAATTTTAATTTCATTTCTCCAGAAGACATCTTTTCTTGCCTTGGACTGGCTGCCTGGATAAAAGCTGTGCCTACAATCTTTTCTAACAAAAGCAGGTTCCTCCTAAGGAGGCTCCCAAACTGTGCTTGTGTGTTTTCCAATGCACAAGTTTATCTACTCTGCGGCCTCAGTGAAATGGGTTAAGCCCTGCTCCTCTGAGGATAGGTCCACCCTGAGGGGCCATTGAGTCCCAGGTGTTCAAGGGCACTTACAGAATTTTCATATCTGGAACTCAAGCAGAATTTTTATAAATTTTATATATTCTCTCTCTCTCTCTCTGTGTGTGTGTGTGTGTGTGTGTGTGTGTGTGTGTGTGTGTATGAGATTCATATGTGAACACAGGTGCTTAAAGAGTCAAGAAGAAGGCCTTGGATCCCCAAAGGTAGCATTACAGGAGGTTATGAGCTTCCTGACATGGCTGGGAACCAAATTTGTGTTCTCTACAAGAACAAACAATTCAGAGTCATCTTTCTAACACCTCAATGGGAATTCTTTTTTTTTTTTTTTTTTTTTGGTTTTTTGAGACAGGGTTTCTCTGTGTAGGCCTGGCTGTCCTGGAACTCACGCCGTAGACCAGGCTGGCCTTGAACTAAGAGAACCACCTGCCTCTGCCTCCCAAGCGCTGGGATTAAAGGTGTGCGCCACCACACCCGGCTACTCAATGGGAATTCTTAGATTGGGGTTTTCTCTGTCTCTGTCTCTGTCTCTGTCTCTGTCTCTGTCTCTGTCTCTCTCTCTCTCTCTCTGTCTCTGTCTCTGTCTCTCTCTCTCTCTCTCTTTCTCTCTCTCTCTCTCGATAGCTTTACTCTCTGAATAAGATTCTCTGAAGCTTGGATGTGTCAAGGACTTGGAAAAGTAGTGAACATCCGGAAGCACTCACAGCCACCCTTAAGTATTGCTAGAGGCAGAGAGCTGGTGCAGAGCTCAAAGTGCCACGGGAGGCATTTGTAAGAGGGCATCCTTTCCAGCAGCCACAGGACAGCTGCAGAGAGAAACAGGTTGGAATTCATCTTAATGCATCTTCATGTCTTATTGTCAAAATGTAAGAAAGTACTACTTTCCCAGCATGTAGTCAATATAGTTTAATATTGAGGGTTCTGGTGCTTGTTTTTGGTTTTGGTAAAGAGGGATTCGTACAGAGCCTCACTTGGCCCAAGGTTGAATTTGCCGTGTAGCTGAAGATGGATCACCTTGAGCCCTCGATCTTCCTGTCCACCTCCCAAGGTCTGCAGTCACAAGTGTGTGTCACAGGGCTCAAAATACTGAGGTCTTTTCTTTTTTCCTTTTTTTTTTTTTTGTGTGTGTGTGTGACCCAGTGTGTAATGCACAGAAAGTGTGAACTCTGAACTCTACAGCCCATCATAGTGAGTGCGTATGAAACAGAAGTCTTACGGTTTCCTTTCCTTGTAGGTCCGGGGCTACCCAGAGCCCCAGGTGACGTGGCACAGAAAAGGGCAAGCCATCACCAATGGTGGCCGCTTCCTGCTGGACTGTGGAGTGCGGGGGACTTTTAGCCTTGTCATCCACACTGTCGGAGAGGAGGACAAGGGCCAATACACCTGTGAAGCTAGCAATGGCAGTGGCGCCCGCCAGGTGACCGTGGAGCTGACTGTGGAAGGTGAGTCCCATGGGGCACTGCTGCAGGAGCTGAGCTGCCAGCTCCAGAGTCTCCTGCTGCACTTCAGCCCTCTCTCAAAGATGGAGGGACTTAGAAGAGAAGTCATACCCTGTTTGAGGCTTTGGACCATCCTGACTCATATTCCAGCTTTGCCATGACTCACATCACACCAAGAGTACAAACAGACTTTACATAGGGATGCATGGCCTATCCCCCACCCTCCTCACCTGTCACCCCACTGTGGCCAAGCCTTGCCACATTTGACAAGACCTCGGGATTTCACCCTGTCACTTGCCCAAAGAAGAACTCTTGCCTTGGCCCTTCACTTAGCTCACACTCATGTGAGCTTCAGGGCTCTGCTCAAGGATCCCCAACTTAAAGAACTCCCTTTTAACCCCTTAGCTTTCAACTCCCCTTCCTGTAAATGTCCTCACAGTTTTCCTCTAAGGCTTGCCACCCTCTCACCCATCGCACAGGCTCTGAGACTTAGGGTCACCATCTTGTCTATTACTATTACTTAAGCACCTGGAACGTTCTCTGCACAGGTGAATACCAAATGTTTGGGAAATGACTAGAAAGGACTTTATCATCATTAGCATTGCCATGAAGTAATAGTGCTTACTATAAAAAATATTTAACAGAAAAAAATGTCTATTAATTAATACATGGTCAGTTGTCTCCCCCCCCCACCCCCGCAACACACACACTTCTGTGATTAAAATAATCTTACTAACTTCCAAGCATCTGGGAGACACACTTGACTATAAATAATACCAGGGTTTGTCACTGGTGCATCTTCCTGGCAGGCTGAAGCTGCTCTGCTGGGTTCAGGCCGCTGGCAGAGACTCAGGGTCTGATGTCTGGAAGGAGAAGGGGTCTGCCAGCCCCTTGGATGTGAGCATGCTTTCCCGGACCCTTCTAGGCCTTTCTGGGAGCTGATAAGCAAGGTAGACCAACTTGCTCCTTCTTTATTTGTTGTTTTGTTTGTGTGTTTGTTTGTTTGTTTTTAGACGACTGTACTCCTAATCTCATTTGCAGGAGACCCTGTGAGCAATATAGATAGCCAGTTAAGGCCGCCTTGGAAAGTTCTAGAAGGGATCCGGTGCACTTGGGACAGTGGCCACTCCGTGACCTCTTCTCCCTGTTTCCCCACACAGTTGCAGGCACACAAGTTCTGCTGAGCAGAGTGTACATAGTTTGGATGCTTTCCTCAAATTCTTTAACTAAGCGACTCAGTCATTTAGTGACCTTCAAGTGCCTGTGGCAGGAGCGTTCTGGACACAGGGTGGCTTCTGGTCAGAGGTCTCGGGATAAACTTCCCAGGAGTCATTCTGATGCGGGGCGCTCTCTGTACTAACTGATCACACAGCCTAAACTTGGAATATTGAGGCCCTTGAACAAAAATTACCCTGATTTCCTGTTTGGAGCTGAGAGCGGAGAGGTGCTGAGTTATGAGTCACGGTCCAAAGTCCCGATCCCAACATTTGCCAACATAGTGTGAGACGCGAAACCTCTGAACCTTGGCTTCTGCAGAAAATGGATGTGAATTCCAAGCTTTGCAGCCTGGCTTGGCCCTTATTCTCTATGATCCATATTAAGGAATATGGGGTGTGTTGGGAATGCAGGGAAATTATACAAACCAGACATACTCAGGTGTGGTGGTTGCTGCATGCCTTTCATCTCAGCACTCAGGAGGCAGACACAGATAGACCTCTGAGTTCAAGGCTAGCCTGGTCTACATAAAACTGAGATAACTTGTGAGCTTTCTTCGTGGTTCCTACTGTTCAGGAAGTTGGATCTGATGGCTCAATCCAGAGAGAACATTTTCATGTCAGAAGCAAGGAGGTGGGACAACCATTGAAGAGCAAGATAAGGCTCACGTTCCTCTTCTTTTGGTGGGTTTTAATTGGGATAAATTGGCTCAGGCATTTAAGATGTATTGTGCTTCTAACTCTGACGGGAAAATGGTCTCATGCCTGCAGCCTCTCTCTGTGTGAAAGGGCCTGCGTGCATCCCACTTCTGTTTGAGCTGATGTGTTTGGGGCCACCTTAAGCCCCATAGGCCTAGATGATGTATTCATCACCCACTACCATGGAGAAGTTGTTAACCCCACCAGGTTAGCATCGACATTCATGAAGTGACTCCAGCAGCCAGCCTACGGGCCTCCCGTGCAACTCTGGGCTGGGCATCCCACTGTGTTCATCCCTGAACAGAACAGAGGTCCTGGGATGAAGCATTTGACTGAGAAGTGGAAACTTGTAACCTTTATTGGCTGAGTTTAGGAGGCAGTGTTGTGCAGTGAGTGGAGTCAGATGCCCTGGTTGAGTTTTAGCTCTGTTGCTTTTACAAGTGTGAGCACATGGCCTTCCTGAGACTTCCTTCCTTTTAAGGCAGAGGGCAACACACAGAGTGGTGCATGGATCAGTGCAGCCCCTGGCCATCAGGAAGTGGTGCCCGGTGGTTATCTGAGCGGCAACTAACATCCTTAGAATACTTACAGAGGGAAGTCTGTGAGAAAGAAAGCTTTCTTGCCCAACTTCCAGTTTGGCAATTAGAGCCAAGGAGCGTGAGAACAGGTGCCTCGGGACAGGACCACACAGGTACCCAAGCCCCACACCGGGGAAGCAGCCATGCTCTAAGCACCTCTAAGTTAGTGAAGTTTAGGGCAGAACAAAATCCTGAGGGAGCTTCCTCGCTAGTACAGGGGCTGCAGGCTGTTCTCCAGGGTCACTATCCAGTAGTGAGGTAACATGAGCTGTACATGTGACGTTAGGTTTGCTAGAGCCACATTTTTAAAGTTAGGTGTCTTCATTAGGGTTTCATTGCTATGAAGAGACACTGTGATCAAGGCAACTTCTATAAAGAAAAACATTTAATTAGTGCTGGCTTATAGATTCAGAAATTTAGTCCTTTATCATCATAGCAGGAAGCATGGCAGTATCCAGGCAGACATAGTGCTGGAGAAGCCAAGAGTTCTACATATTGATCTGGGGGCAGCCAGGAGAGAACTCTTCCACACTGGGAGGAGCCTGAGCATAGGAGTCTCAAAGCCTACGAAGTGACACACCTCCTCCAACAAGGCCACACTCCTAATAGTGCCATTCCCTGTGGCCAACCATTCAAACCATCACAGTAGGTGAGATTAATTTTAACAAAATGTTTTATTTAACTCCGTATATCCAAAATTCGATCATCTCAGTGTATTATCAACATAAACATGATAAGTATCCCTTCCATATGATGAAGAGCAATGCTGCCCCGAATCTCAGAAGGCCTTTGGAATCTGAGAAACCAGAGAGAAACTTTTGGTAATAGCTTATATGCTTGTATGCCAGAAGAGATGGGGACTCACTGTCGCTCTCAGCTGAGTTACAGGTTGGATTAGTCGGATGTAAGCACACGTGCCTCCCTGGGGAATCTTGTTGACACACCTGTGTTGATTGACGAGGTCTGGTCCTCGGCCTGAATAGCTGAAGTTCAGCCACCCCCAGGTGTCAACAGGCTACACTTGGAGGAATTCAACTCACATGGAGGAGACTAGAGACAGGCATGGTGGTGTGCACCTGTAATCCCAGCACATGGTAGACAAAGGCAGGAGGATTAAGTGCAAGGCTAGCTTAGGCTATATACCAAGATCCTATCTCCTGACCTGGAGCAGCCTGCCCCTCTGTCTTCTTCCAGCCCCTCCATAATCTCCTCTTCCCCCAGTCCCTGACCCCTAGTGTCTTAATCAGGGTTTCTATTCCTGCACAAACATCATGACCAAGAAACAAGTTGGAGAGGAAAGGGTTTACTCAGCTTACATTTCCACATGGCAGTTCATCACCAAAGAAAGTCAGGACTGGAACTGAAGCAGGTCAGGAAGCAGGAGCTGATGCAGAGGCCATGGAGGGGTGTTACTTACTGGCTTGCCTCCCCTGGCTTGCTCAGCCTGCTCTCTTATAGAACCCAAGACTACCAGCCCATGGATGGCACCACCCACAATGGGCTCTCCCACCCTTTATCACTAATTGAGAAAATGCCTTATAGCTGGATCTCATGGAGGCATTTCCTCACTTAAAGCTCCTTTCTCTATGATAACTCCAGCTGTGTCAAGTTGACACAAAACCAACCAGTACACTAGTAATACTGAGGCTGCTGCTCTCTGCACATCCCTGTACCTTCAGGTTTCTGGAGTTCAATTTACACACACACATGCTCGTGCACTCTCCCATGATGCATATGAATGCAGTGCTCACAGAAGACAGAACAGTGCCTGAAGCAGATTCCCGGAGTTACCACTGTTGAGCCACTTGGCGTGGGTGCTAGGAAGCTCTGCAAGAGTAGTGTGTGAGCTCGTAGCCACCGAGCCTTCTGCTCAGCCTGGGACCTCCTTTATTCTCCCATCTCTTTAGTCCTCCACCTCTTTCTCCTTTCTGTAACCATGGACCTTCGTGGACTTTGCCTTTCCAGTTGCTCATACTCCTCTCTGATCTTTCATTTATTATGCATTGTTGAAAACATATACCTTGTACTGTGCATAAGGAGCAAGAGAACTCCCCCTAAGACACTGACTTTCTTAATGATGTATGTATATATCGAATGGGGGCTTTATAGACTGGGTTACAGGATGCACTGCAGGTAGGCCAGCAGTGGCTAGCTCATGCTGAAGTTTAGGAAAGGCTAAGACTTCTGCGGTTATTCAATCCAGGAGGCTCATGTCTCAGCATTCCCATTCTGATGCTGGAGTCCTTGAAGGATGCTGAGGGCTGCTGGTCTTCAGTCCCTGGTGGAAATCCCCACGAAGCCAGCAAGGAATGCTGCAGCCACAGAACAGTGGAAGCATCCTGTGTGGGTAGGGGAAGCAGGCAAAAGCAGTTTCCTTCTTCCATGTCCTTTATCTTGGCTGCCACTAGAAGATGCTGCTCTGAAGTAGGGTGGGGCTTCCTGCTTCAGATAATACAGTTAAGAATACCCCCTCACAGGGTTGCCCAGCTCTTCACTCTTAGTCGATTCAAGATGCAGGCAAGTTGACCACCAAGATCAGTTATCACAGATTCCTTCCTTTTTTCCAAGTGTTTTATTAGTCTTTATTAGACCACCATCTTTCAAGATGTATCCCCAATGGGTTGCTTATTGATGCAATGAATCTAGGTTTCTGTTTAAAATGCCTTTCCTGTCTGTGTGCCAGTCTTTGCTGGTGGATGGCCCCAAGCTGGCACCTGCACAGGAGGTGGCAAAGTGACTACTACCACATCACACCAAACGAGCAGTGCCTCAGATTAGAGAAGCATCATCTCAAATGGCTTCCCGGTAATTGGTGAGATTGGCGCTTTCTGACTTAGGTTTGCAAGAGAATGCTGTAACAGCGGGAAGCTCTAGAGAGATAAACTAAGATGGAGTCTTGGCCCCTAGAAGACAACTCTAAAGGAGATGTTTCCTCTCTCCTAAGTATCAACAACTTTTCTATAGAGCAGTTGCGCATGATAATTAAGAAATCACTTGTTGGAGCTGGAGAGGTGACTAAGAGCACTGCCTGTATCCATTCCTCTGTTGAGGGACATCTGGGTTCTTTCCAGCTTCTGGCTATTATAAATAAGGCTGCTATGAACAGAGTGGAGCATGTGTCCTTCTTACAAGTTGGAACATCTTCTGGATATATGCCCAGGAGAGGTATTGCTGGATCCTCCGGTAGTCCTATGTCCAATTTTCTGAGGAACCGCCAGACTGATTTCCAGAGTGGTTGTACAAGCTTGCAATCCCACCATCAATGGAGGAGTGTTCCTCTTTCTCCACATCCTTGCCAGCATCTGCTGTCACCTGAGTGAATGAATACAGAAAATGTGGTACATTTACACAATGGAGTACTACTCAGCTATTAAAATGAATGAATTTATGGAATCCTAGGCAAATGGATGGACCTGAAGGGCATCATCCTGAGTGAGGTAACCCAATCACAAAAGAACTCACATGATATGTACTCACTGATAAGTGGATATTAGCCCAGAAACTTCGAATACCCAAGATACAAGATACAATCTGCAAAACACATGAAACTCAAGAAGAACGAAGACCAAAATGTGAACACTTTTCCCCTTCTTAGAATTGGGAACAAAACACCCATGGAAGGAGTTACAGAGACTAAGTTTGGAGCTGAGACGAAAGGATGGACCATATAGAGACTGCCATACCCAGGGATCCATCCCATAATCAGCCTCCAAACGCTGACTCCATTGCATACACTAGCAAGATTTTGCTGAAAGGACCCAGATATAGCTGTCTCTTGTGAGGCTATGCCGAGGCCTATCAAACACAGAAGTGGATGCTCACAGTCAGCTATTGGATGGATCACAGAGCCCCCAATGGAGGAGCTAGAGAAAGTACCCAAGGAGCTAAAGGGGTCTGCAACCCTAAGGTGGAACAACATTATGAACTAACCAGTACCCCCAGAGCTCGTGTCTCTAGCTGCATATGTATCAGAAGATGGCCTAGTCGGCCATCATTGGGAAGAGAGGCCCCTTGGTCTTGCAAACTTTATCTGCCTCAGTGCAGGGGAACGCCAGGGCCAAGAAGTGGGAGTGAGGGGGTAGGGGAGTCGGGGGGGAAGGGTATGGGGGACTTTTGGGATAGCGTTGGAAATGTAAATGAAGAAAATACCTAATTCTAAAAAAAAAAAAAAAAAAAAAAAAAAAAAAAAAGAGCACTGCCTCTTCTTTCAGACAGACAGATCTGAACCCCCTTGTGGTCTCCTAGGGTATTGCATACACAGGCATGCAGGCAAAACACCCATCCATGTAAATAATAATCATTTAAAATTTCTGTTTAAAGAAATCCCTTGCAGGAACTATTTAGCTAGTCCCCTTCCTGTATAAGCCCCATGCCCTTACTCCTGAGCTCCTTGCCCATCCATGGATGACTAGGAAATACATTTTTCTTCAAACAGTGTGTATTCTATTTCAATCCCCTGAGGAAGAATTGTTCAGTGTTTCAACTTCTTAGAGCCTCATACAAGAACCCTTGAGGTTTCTGGATGACTTTGGCCTCCATGGAGGAATGTATGCACTAGTAAGCATCACAGTGTAGGAGCAGAGTGTGTGTGTGTGTGTGTGTGTGTGTGTGTGTGTGTGTGTTCCAGCAAAAGTGCACTATATTAAGTATGGAAGAGACTGAACAGATACAATACAATACAATACAATACAATTCACAATAGGGAAGAGATTGTATAGGGAAAAATCCCATTTGTACCACAACAGGAATCCCTTGGCAGAGGTACTTTAAAATTTATAGTTAAGACCTGCACAGGACCATGAAGACTTGAAACTGACAGGTGACAATCTATATATTCTTAGAAAGTAGAACAGCTGGGCAACCTCAGCCATCCTCAAATACTCCCCATCCCTACATCAGGTGTCACCAGGCCCTGTTATGTCATCTCCTACACAGTTCTTTCCTTTCCATTCCCAGTGGCACTGTCTGGGTCCTAGCTGCTATCATGATCACCCTGTCACAAAAAAGAATTCCCAATGGTCACCTTCTCTATCTTGTCCTCACTCTAGAGTCCACACCACTATTTAAAATACCTATAAAAATGTACACCCGATTTTATCACCCTCTCCCTTTTAATCCTCCCATGAGTCAATGTCAGCAAGGCCCCATGGGTGACTTGGCTCTTGTTTTTCTTCCCGGTTCACAGACCTAGTTCTCTCGGTGCCTAGAGCTTTCTCATGGAGAACCCCAACCAGGCTGCATCTCTCCCCTTTGCTCCAGAGATCCTGCTCTGCTTTTGACTTCAGCAGCTTTCCCTTCCCACCCTTGGGAGCCAGTTAAGTGCTTTCACAAGCTCTCAGGAGCAGGCCACAAGAGACAGGTAGAGTGCTTAAAAGAGAGCAGAAGGGACCCTCTTGCTGCAAAAGCCCCCACACAGAGCACCCCACCACCCTCTACTTCCACTCAGCCCTCTCCCCTGCTTAAGTATCAAGTGTGATCATCCACCAGTAGATTGGATCCCAGCCATTTCGCCATCACTAAAGCCCCGGTTCGAAGTAGGAACAGCACCATATCCCGCAGGGGAGAGGGAATGACATTCACACGGCCCCTCTTCTCTTCCCTGTGGTCAGGGAAGCTTTCGGGCATTTAGTGAGATAGTACCAGGCCTAAGTATATGCTCCATGGTAAGGATCGTCCCCCTCTTCCTTACAGCCTTGCTAGAACAGTGCTTCATAAACGTTTAAGCCAGTGGTTCTGTGGTTCTCAGTAACACCCAGAAGTTTTTAAGTTGTGAAAACTAGCTAAATAATTTAAGAAATGGCCAGGATAAAAAGAGAAGTCTTGAAGTTATAACTTAAAAACTATTGTGGAGTTTGCTTTGTGCACATTTTTTACTAAGTGAAATGCAGCATTTGTACATATAAGTGTTGTGTGTTTAAATACATCCCGTGTAGATCAGGGAAACCTGAAACTTGACGGGGTGGGAACCGAGAGTATTAAATTAGGGAGGCATGCGACATATGCCTGCCTCACTGTCGTTGTTGTTGTGGTCTCCTCCCTTGTCTTTAAAAGTTGGGGAGCTCTGATGGAATTGTGATCTAAAAGGTGATGTAGTGAGGTTAGTTGGAGTTACAGCTGTGGTGTGTGCTCCCTCCATTGCTCGTCACCTTTCTTTCTTCTACACCCTCACAGAGGGTGCATTGCAAGGCATGATGGGAATTTAAGGCATAGATCAAGTTTCTAGAGTATCTTTGTATTACTCAAGTCTGTAGCATAGAACAGAATTATTCTGACATCACACTTGAGGGGGTTTTCCTCCCTGTGTGATCGTCCCTTAACTACCTGGCTGTGTCACCTTTTAAGGCTATTTATGGGTTTTTTAAATATAATATACATGTTCTTTTATCCTAAAACAATTTTATTTTCATGTCCACCTTACTCCCCCTTTTCCTGTACTGCTGGATAGTATAAATTTTGCTCATTCATTTTTACAATCCAAGCATGCTTGACAAGTTCTGCAAGCATCTGATCACCTCATTATCCTTCAGTGTGTTTCAGCAGAACAATTACACACTGCCATACAGACGATGACGGTCTACTTTCTGTGCCACCTTGCTTTAATTAAGGCTTTACATGGATTTCGGAGACCATATACATGGCCAATTAGCTGTGAACTTCAATCCAAGGTGGCCCCGGGCATGACTAAACACATCTAATGAAAGTGGGATTTATTCTAACAAAGCGGAGAAGTGCTATTTTAAGCCTTCTATAAGAAACACTGAAGATGGCTTAAGTAGGATGACTCTTTCTTTCTGGTTCACCCGGAACAGCTAGGGTTTGCTCTTGTTGCCCTGGCATGGGTGTGAACCATGTCTGTTTCAGTGCTAGGGGGTCCTGTTTGCGTGATGGATGGCCACGTTGCCACACGCTTTGGGGAGCTTCTCTTCTCCCTGCCAACGCAACTACCTCACTCACGTTTAAATCAGTGTTCTGTTTCTGTTCAGTCTTCTTACATGTTCTGAGGAAAAGCACAAGCTTCCTGTCAGTCCCTCCTCTGTTGAACTTTCCTCTCCTGAGCCCACCGCCATTGTCTTTACCTTGTCCATTAAACAGATGAGTGGCTACATCCCTTCTGTGTGTTGTCCTCACAAAGTGGACCAGTCTCCACCAGTTCTCTTCATCTCCTCCCCCATTTCTGGCATGCTCCCTTAATCTCATTCCCACTTATTTTTCCATCACTGACTTACAGTTCTACCAGATTTTTGTACCTTTGCAGGGCTAGTTTCACCTTATTTACAACTTGAATTCCCTCCGACTCTCAAATAAATGCTGTTAGTTATCTTAGTCCACATTCCCTTTGTTCTGTTGTAAGCTCTCTGGCACTAACTCATACTGATGTGAACATTCCTCAGTTCCATGTTCAGCCAACCACCTTTGTGCATTGCCCCTGAATGATGCCGTATACCAATCACCCTTGCTCTGACAGGGAAGCCCCTGTAAGCAGCATTCTTTGTTTTTCTATGGGAAATGCCCTAGTTTTTTTACTCGTTGTGTGTTTCAAGGAATTTCTGCCTGTGGATTAAGATATTTAGCTCCTAAGGACTTTTTTTTTAATTCTCAATCTAATGTTTTTTAATGTGGTAAGAAAAGCATGTGGCATTTACCCTTTTCATTTTAGCCAAGTGTGCCCTAAAGTGCTTGTGCATCATCAGTACACTCCTAGCTTGCACAGACTGCTCTCCTCCTGCAGGCCCCACCAGCTGCCTACCACCTTCTTTTCTCTGTGGATTTGCCTGTTCAGAACATTTCTTAGAGATGAAGCCACGCGATATGTACCCTTCGTGATAAGCTTTCTCCATGTCATGTGTTCTTCAGAGTCTGTTCCTACTGTAGCATTTCCACACTTCATTCCTGTTTATGCCTGAATAATATTTCATTGCATGAACAGACCATATTTTGTTTATCCATTTATGCAGACTTTTTTAAATCAGACATTAGATCAGATGGGTAACACAGTAGCATTGCTAAGTGCCGTAAATGGTATGTGGTCCGCATCTCAGCAGCCAGGCTTGTGGATGCCGCCTTTGTATGGAGCCTGTACAAGAAGCTCCAACATGCTGGTTGGATGTCGTTCACTTGCTTTCTCCCTTTGTTGAGAGTACGGGTGACCACATTGTATTCCATTTTTAAAAACCATTTATTTTCTAAGTTTTTAAAAAATATAGCTAATATTTCTAAAAGTAAAATATAACTAAATTATACATAGCTAATATTTCTGAAAGTAAAATATACCTAAATTATTGAGCACCCTACCACCCTCAAACGATTACTATTATCAACGTGTATCTTTTTGTACTTCCTCCAACAGCATGGAAGAAGCCCAGCATCTATCTTAACTGTCCATGTCAACTGGGTTCTTTCAAAACCTGTCTCTCCTTTGATGAGCTTAAAGTGTCTTTCAACCTTGGCTAGAGAGTGGGTTGGCAGACTGCTCGCCCAATGGTCATAGTGGACAAATACATCAGCAGTGATCACTGGTCCATGGCATCCCAAGTTCAATGTGGCCTGAGCATTTGGTGTGGATCCTGTCTCACTGATGTTCTGTCGGAATCTCAAGATAGGTGTGGCTAGGGAAATGCTAACTGTGACATTAAGTCTCTACCCTTGGTTCCATTCCTGTCCTGTCATGGAAATGTGATAGCTGAGAGAGCGTAAGGAAGTCTTACCATTCCCCAATACATGTCCTGTGCATTCCCTGCAGCAGACACTCTCTCATATGAGCATGACGACCCAGCCTTCCTTAGTAGGCTTTTATACGCATTCACAGCTTATAGAAGAAAGAGACCACCTTCCAGGGTGATGGCTCTCTCCTCCTTCTCCTAATCCGAAACCAAGCCACTATTGTGTAGTTATGTTACTGCATTGTTGTTTTCTGGTCACATTTTCTATTCCCTCCCCAGCTGCAGCACCCGGCTAAAGGGCTCCCCATGTGGTGTCTCTAGGTTTGCTATACTGCTGTTTCCTGCCTGGTATGTCAGCAGCTCACCCAGGCTCAGTGGCACTGGGCATATTAACTTTTCAGCTAGAACTGGCGGTACCTAGCACAGTAGCAGCTTGCCGAGGACTGGCAGTACTGCTGATTCTGGGAGGTGTGGCTTCGCAGTGGCTCACTCATTCCTGCTCTATTTCTGCTGGTTGCTATTTGCTCAGCCTTCTGTGGAAGAACTGAGCATTGATTCTATTCATTGTAGATAGATATGGTAAGAGATGCGCATCTCCTCCCCTCACTTAAGCTGCGTCATATTCTGGACCAGTCCTGGATCTCTATAGGTAATTCTAACAATAGAAAGTCCCAAGTACTACCTCACAACTCAGCCAAGAGGTTGAGTATTCTAGAACCTGGGAGGCCTGATGAATTCCCAAATCATTTTAGGTTCTATTATTTCCACATGTGACTTCTCTGAATTTCATTTTTCTTACCCACTGGGGGGAAAAAAGCCAGAAAGAGGGATGGGGAGACAGCTCAGCTGTTAGGACTATTTGCTGTTCTTACAGAGGACCCAGGTTCAGTCTCCAGCACCTACATGGTGACTCACAACCATCTGCAGCTCCAATTCTGAGAGATCCAATACCCTCTTATGGCTCATGTGCCGTTTGTCCACAGACACCAGGCATGCACCTGATGAACATATATGCATACAGGCAAGCACTCATACACACAAAATAACAATAAATACATTTTTTAAAAAAACTTAAAAAGATGGAAAATGGTGAATTACCTACTTCATTAAATTATTATAAGGAACTTATATTCCAGTGTTTGCGATGCATTAGCCCGGTGCTCAGAGTCAGAATGTGCCCATCAAGGTTCACATATGGCTCCATCTTCCCCTGTAGCTGAATCTGCATGACTCGTTGCTGACATTGGTGGATGCAACCTGGCCCTGACTCTCTAGCCTTCTCTCTGTGTGTTACAGGGAATTCTATGAAGAAGCGTGATCAGCCTGTTCTTTCTAAGGCCTCAGGGTAAGTTCTGGAACGCTCAAGCCAGAGTGAGGGTTAGGTTGTCTTTTCCTGCTGACTTAGCACTCATAGGTATAGGGCATATGTCTTACATATCCTGGTTGTAATAACTGAAGAATGGGGGCCTAGTGGTACATTGAGAGCCATTCCCCCAGCATCTTCTAACCTGGAAGCCTCTGTGGTAGCATCTTTGGCTCAGCTGCTAAATAGTAAGGGAGTGGAGGAATGTGCCTACGGTCTTCAGAGGATTCTCCACAATTAAGATAATAATGGATAGAAATATGAGTAGATTTAGAAGTGTTAACAGTAGCTGCTGTCACAGACGAGCCCCAGATCTAGGTGGCTCAGCCCAAACTTATTTCTTAACTTGTTCTTGAATGGATGAGAGCCTTCCACATTCTCTCTAAGGAGCCCGTACTTTCTCTGTTTTGTAGCTCCATCTCCTGGAGCCTCTACATCTAGCTAGAATATTGGGCAGAAAACAGAGTGGAGAGCCTTTCTGGAAGTTTCCATGAGTCAGCTCTGGGGGTTGCATACAGCAAGAATGCTCTTGGTCTATTGTCCAAAATCCAGGATTTAGACCAGAGTTAAGGTTTAAGGGAGGCTGGTAGATGTGACGCAGATGCATGCCCGTGTGATAGGGGTGATGTGTTCTGGTGCCACAGAGAGAGAAGATGAGTTAGAAGAAGTAATTGAGACATGGAGTTGGGAAAACAGCCCTTAAATGGTTTCTGACCACAGTTTAAGTGGCCTAGGCAGGATTGGAGGAACTGAGTTGCTATCCAGTCTAAATGGATTCTCTGTTGACTTCTTTCTCGAGACAGATTTCCAGGGGAGACTCGTCCTAGCATCTGGGGTGAGTGCCCACCAAAGTTTGCCACCAAGCTGGGCAGAGCTGTGGTCAAAGAAGGGCAGATGGGACGATTCTCCTGCAAGATCACTGGCCGGCCTCCACCACAGGTCACCTGGCTCAAGGTAAGGCTTTGTCCACCCAGACTCTGGCCCTTCCCAGGAAGCCCGAGAGCTCCCACCCTGGGAATCTGTCTTTCCAGTTAGTTCCTTCTGTTTCAACCCCGGTCGTTTCCCCAAGGCTCTGAGTATATGTGATAGTGACATTCTACTCTAGTGTCCCCTGCTGTCACTCAGACCATGGTTCTCTTCCTCACCTCACAAAACAACAGAAAGCTTTTGTTCAAAGACAGACAAGGCACCTCAAGGAAGGAGTTTGAATTGGGGCACTAGTTTTCAGGGAGCTGTTCTATGGTTCTTGAGGCATGTGACACTAGACAAGTCACTTAATCCTTTGGAACCCAGTCTCCTCATCTTTGAGGTAGGAGTAATGCCTCAGCGTGTTAGGGGGACGCTCCGTGTGGAAGTGTTTTACAGACCACTCATAACCAGACCAAGTGGAGATGGTGGTACCAGGCAGTAAGAAAGGCGGAGACGGAGCAGGGCGCTGAGGGATGTCAGGAAGAGTGGGATCAAGGCCAGAGAGAGGATAGGTTTTTCAGAGAAGAAACTTTTGAGTAAGAGGAGTAGTAGAACTCCTTTTACCTCTTTCTGATTCTTCTAAACTCACCCTCAGGAAAAAAAAAAAAAGGAAGGCAGGGAAAAAACGAAGGGAGAGATCCAGGATGTCCTCATACTCCATTCCTTCAAAGAAACACAGGCCCTCTGAGGCAGTTTCCACACATCAGCAGCAAGCCTCTGCAGGAGCCTCAAGGCTGAATGCCCAGGGGGTGACTGTCTCAGTCTTCTTTCTGTTAGTGTGTGAAACACCACGAGCAAAAGCAACTTGGAGAGGAAAGGGTTTGTTTTACTTACACCCCCACATTCTAGGGCATCACTGGAGGAAGCCAGAGGGGGAACCTGGAGACAGGAGCTAAAGGACAAGCCATGGGTGAATGTTGCTTACGGGCTTACTCTATAGCGTGCATAGTTTGCTTTTGCCCACACACCAGAACCACCCGCCCAGGGACAGCATGGCCCACTGTGGGCTGGGCCCTTCCACATCAATCACCAATCAAGAAAATGTTCCCCAGACTTATCAGTAGGCCCGTCTGATGAGACTTGAGGTGGTTCCATCTTCTCAGAGGACTCTACCTTGTGTCACGCTAACAACAAACAAGCAAACAGAGTCAACACCAGGATGAATCTCTGGAGATCACAGAACAGATGCTGTGTACTCAAGCCCTGGTGTCCGTTCTGCAGGACTAGGGGAAAGGTGGGCCAACTGGGTCAAAGAGAGCAGACGTCTGTAACCAAGCTCTCCTGTTGCCACTTGTAGGGAAATGTCCCGTTGCAGCCAAGTGCCCGCGTGTCAATGTCAGAGAAGAATGGCATGCAGATCCTGGAGATCCATGGGGTCACTCGGGATGACCTGGGCGTGTACACCTGCATGGTGGTGAATGGGTCAGGGAAAGCCTCCATGTCAGCGGAGCTCTCCATCCCAGGTATTGGGGGCCGATGCAGAGGGACCCTTCCCTGGTGTCAGAACCGGCATAGACGGAGCTGTTCCTAACACCGCTTGTGTGTATGCATGTGAAGGACAAAGTTTTCGACTACAAGAGAAAGGCCTAGAGGAAGATGCTATGAGCTGCCTGCTCTCTTCATTTGTGTCCCTAACTAGACCCTGCCCCTTCAATGTCCTCAGTCCTTCCTCCTCGCTCAGGTAGGAGGGTCCCTAGGCAGATGGCCCTGGTGTGTATGAAAAAGCAAACTATGCAAGCTATAAAGAGTTAGCCTATAAACCACATTCTTCCATGGCTTGTTTTCATATCTCTGACTATGGAAAGAGTGAGTGGATGTGACAGATGCTCTGTCACCTCTCCTGCCTGACATGTAACTTGTCCATCTGTCCATCAAATCAGATGTGTATAAAGTGAGGACATGCCTGCTCTAAGGTAGATGTGAGCAAGCGGACACCCAGAGGCATCTGGAAGGGTCCAGAACAGAAAGAGAAATGAGTAGACTAAACGTGGTTAGCACACTGAAGCTGGCCGCGAGATGGGGAGAGCCAGAGAGGAAGAGAAGCAACCAAAGATGACCAAGAGGGAAGGTGTAGCTGAAATGGTGGGGTTGTATAGGAGTGAAAAGCTGGGGAAAGGTAAGCCCATGAGCTGGAGAGGTTTAGGGTGGGGGGGGTGGCATGCAGAGAACTGGGAGGAGCTACAGATATTGAGTGAGGCTGGTGGCCAGCACGTGCTTTGTTATGCTAAGAGGAACCTCAGTTAGCCCTTGCCCCAAGTTTCCTTTAGACCCTACAAAATTCTCACTCAGCCTAACTCTTTCTACCCAGGATCCTCCTCACCAGACTGGACATGTCAGCACGCTGCTCTTCCTTGCTTCTGTCCTCAGCCCCTGTCTGTTCTTCCTCTGCACTCTCTCTAATCACCTGCTTACAGTCTCTAGCCTTCCCCAAGTCCAGTTGCCCAGTGCTCACGGATTAGTCACAGATATGCCTTGGGCTTAAGGATCAGAAAGGGAAGTCACCTCATTGCCTTCCTCCTCCTGTATCCCCCACTTCTGCCTGATTCCCCCTTTTGTATCTCATTCTTAGAAACTATGGATTCTTGAGCTCTCTCTCTCTCTCTCTCTCTCTCTCTCTCTCTCTCTCTCTCTCTCCTCTCCTCTCCTCTCCTCTCCTCTCCTCTCCTCTCCCTTCATCCATGTATCTCTTTATCATCAATCATCTATCTACCTATCTATCCATCTATCATCCATCCATCTGTCATTTATCATCTATCTATCTATCTATCTATCTATCTATCTATCTATCTATCTATCTATCATCAAACATCTATCTCTTTATAATCTATCTCTCTATCATCTATCTATCCATCCATCCATCCATCTATCTACCATCTCTTTATTTTGGTTTAAGTGTTTCCGCAGTCCCCAGGAAGAAACTTGTGTGTGTAAGCGTATTTATTTACCTGAGACAGGTGTCATGGAGCCACCCTGAGACATCCCATGTGCCGCGCCCACTGGTATTTTCTGTCCCACCAGATGCAATTAAAACAAGAAACGCCAGTCCTGATCAAAGAATATGACTTGGCCACTCCCCATGGGTTGGGAACTGTCAGGCCTCTGCAGCAAGGTTTAGCCACCCTTTCTCATTTTCCACAGCCTTGCATTTAAAAGCCTCTCCCTCTTAATGCCTGTAATGACAAAATGGTACACGGCTGGGATTTGTTTGAAAGTACTCAAAAACAAGCACACAGAGTAAGAGAAAAGAGACAGGCAGGACTGGTAAAATTGTTCTATCCTCACCGTGCTGGAGGCTTTCAAGGACTTGTAATATCTGCCCTTCTACTAGTAGATATTTTGGGATTTTCCACGATACTATTTTAAAAAGCAGTAGACATGGTAAGAAAACAATATATTGTATTTTCCCGGGTGTGTAAAATGTTACTTCCTTTGTATGTTTCTAAAGCACGTATCTGTCCAAAATGCACTTTTTTTTGGCGGGGGGTTCAGAAGGCTGAAGGTAGCCAAGTGTTGTTGGTCTTTTCACTAGAGGGTTTGTCCCTTGATATGTGGCTCAGTTGATAATGAGTCCTCCTGTTTGGTGAAGCAGAATGGAGTCCGTGCCCTCAGGCCCCGGCTGCTGTTAGAAAGCTCAGTCAGAGAAGTGTCTCTAGTGTGAGAAAGCTCTCTCAGCCTACCCAGAGCCCTGAGCAGGGAAGCTCTGTACTAAAGAAAAAAGATGTCACCTTCTCATTGTCTCTGCTTGGCATATAAAATAACCAGCTGTCTTTCTGCCCCTCTTCCAGGTTTGGACAATGCCGCTAGGTATGTCTTCCTTCATAATTGTTGCTTTCCAGCTTAATGTTACTCCGCACAGAACAGCAGCAGCCAAACGCCCTGACTTCTGAAGTCCTTGTGTAGGAAATGAGGGTTGGCTCACAGGTCCGCTTTCCTTGGGGTGCTTTGCTCTGTTTTCCTGGGGTAATTTGCTCTCTGGTTTGATTGGAGGTTCCATCCGTAGGAAGTTTCTTGGGACGATAAATGCTGTGTCTTCCTCAGTGTAGTCTCAGTGTCTTCAAAGCAGACCACACCAACGGCGCTGTAATCCTACCCCAGGCCAGAAGCCACTCTGCTCTGGGCCTACAGACCCCTTGCTTCCTTCCTTCCTTTCAGGATGTGAAGCATAGAGATGCAGGACCCAGGGTAGAGCTGACTGTCGGTTGTAGAGAAGGGCTGTCAACTGCCTCACATATGGAATTGCAGCTGTGGTCCCTGTGGGGAATAATGACCAAGACACTAATGTCAGTTACTGGGTTGACAATGCCCTTTCTGGAAATCCCACCTTTGAACACAGACCAGGGAAGTGTAGCATTCGCAGGTGAAGAAAGGCTTAGGAGACCATATTCCAACCAGAAGGAACGGTGCTGGAAAGCCCCAAGAGGAGGTCTGTGGGGCCCAGACAACCCCCATGCAGCTCTAGTAGCCTGGCTAGCTGCAGGTCAGTGGCTTGTGTGGCAGGAGGCAGCTAGGGCTCTGTCTGCCATTGCGATGCCCACCTTTATTAATAGAGTGGAAAGCTAAAAACTCCTTGACCTTCAAGTGGTATAACTCAATTTATGTTGTCTGCAGTGACTATTTAGAATTGGACTAGGGAGGGGCCGTGTGAGCTAAGGAAGTCTGTGGTTGGTTTGAACTCCAGAGCCCCAGGGAGAAGAGATATATCAATACACAGGACTACTGGTGGAAGCAAGGGACTGGGAGAGCCAAGTATCCCCTGAGCTCTGGCTTGGGGATACAGAGCAAGCTGCAGTACTTCACTATCAACTTTCCCCTGTGGGCTTTGTGGTACCTGAAATCTGTACCGTGGGAAGTAATGTTTGCAAAGTAACCAGGTGGCCACTCTGTGCCTGGTGCCTTCTCCCCTCCTGACCATCATTGTCATACAGGTTGGCTGTGAGAGGAACCAAAGCCCCCAGTCCAGACATCAGGAAGGAGGTGACCAATGGAGTCTCCAAAGACCCAGAGACTGTGGCTGAAAGTAAGAACTGCCAAAGTCCCCAGAGGAGTGGCTCCTCAGCCCGGGCCACCAACAGTCACCTCAAGTCCCCGCAGGAGCCCAAGCCAAAGCTGTGTGAGGATGCTTCCAGAAAGGTCCTGCAGTCCTCCATCCTGCAGAAGTCCACCAGCACCATCACTCTGCAGGCCTTGAAAGTCCAGCCAGAAGCGAGAGTACCGGCCATAGGGTCCTTCTCTCCTGGGGAAGACAGGAAGAGTCTGGCTGCCCCTCAGCAAGCCACACTCCCTACCAGACAGTGTAGCCTGGGAGGCTCCGTTGGGAACAAGTTTGTTACCGGGAACATCCCCAGAGAGAGCCAAAGGGAGTCAACATTCCCCAAATTTGAGAGTCAGCCCCAAAGCCAGGAAGTCACTGAAGGTCAGACAGTCAAGTTCATCTGCGAGGGTGAGTAAAACTGATTAAAGCGCCGCTTCCCAAAATTCAGCTCCTCGATGACCATTCCTTCCCTTCAGCACCTCCCGTATGTATGCACCCCTTAAACTAGGCCCTCCTGGAAGCTTCCTTCCAGGGTCTTCCCTTTAGGAAGTGTTCAGTCTGTAATGCCTTCGCTTTCTAGAGAGACATCCAAGAGTATGAAACACAGCACTGGTTCTATGCCCTAACTCACCCCTGGTGTCTCCATCATGACAAACACACTGCAGGTGCCTTCCTCTCTGTCCTCCCTTTCCTGTTCCTGTCTCACCTGGAGAACTGGCCCATCAGCCTGCTCTGTCCCACGTCAGGACCCTGCCTCTCACAGGACTTCAACTCTGTGAGTGCAGGATCCAAGCTGAGGTGGGCTCGGATGTAGGGAATCAGTTCCACCCAGCCTGAATTCTTCCATCTTGATCGTCTCTCCCCACCTCACCTTATAAGCACACAGTGCTCCCTGAGGGCACGTGTTCCACGCATGGCCCTGTAGTTTCAGGGATACCAAAGCCTGACGTGGGCTGGTTCCTGGAAGGCATCCCCGTGAGGAGACGGGAAGGCATCACTGAGATTTATGAAGATGGTGCATCCCATCACCTGTGCCTGCTGAGAGCCCGGACGAGAGACAGTGGGAGGTACAGCTGCACAGCATCCAATAGCCTTGGCCAGGTGTCCTGCAGCTGGAGCCTGCTGGTGGACCGTGAGTACATCTCAGTAGATGAGCTGGCTTTCATGGGCTTCCTATGCCTTAGGTAGTTCAGGTCCTACAGCTCCACACCCTAGACATCCTCGCCCACAGGCCAAGGGAAAAGTCACTATTCCCAACCTTTGATTCTTAATCAGAATCGCATCAAAACAGACATTCCCCCGTCCACTCCAAAGCCAGTTGACAGCTACATTTTCTTAGGTTCCTCAGCTGTCCATGTAATGCTGTGACTCAGCCGTAACCACAGAGAATGAGCGTTCACTAAATATACAGGCTTCAAGAAATATGAGAAGGTGGGGTGCCACGCCTTGTATGCTTGTTCAGTGTCTGTTTATAGAAGCAATGCGTGCTCATTGCTCGGGATTCAAACCATATATAATCTTCTGGCTCCAAAATAAATATTTTAGTGTCGTTTAAACAGAATGCATTGGAATGCTACTGTCTATCCCAATTCACTCATGTAACATAAACATCTTTCTATATGATTTAATACTTTTTGAAGGCAAACTTTTTAGAAGCCATATAACACTGTGAGATTGGATGGATAATTTCAGCATCTTCTCATTTTGTTGACTGTTTCTGATGTTATTATTTTTCCCACCATTATAGAGAAGCCATGATAAATTGGACTGACCCATGCAGCTCAGGGCTAGAATTGCTTGTCCAGCTTGCAGGAGTTCCTGAGTTTGATCTCTGGCACCAGAACAAAGGAAGAGAGAGGAAGTTGGTCAGTCAGTCTACGTTTCCGTTTGTTTTTCTATAACCTTTTCCCCCTGGGCTGATGAGAGGCCTCAGTAAGCAGAGGAAGCCTATTGTCAAGCCTGATGCCCTGAGTTCAATCCCTAGGATACACACACTGTTGGAGAAGAGAAGCAACCTCCACAAGGTATCCTCTGACCTCCGCACTGTTGCTATGACATACACATGCGCACACACACTAAATAAATGTAATTTCGAAATTTCTTCTTTCAATACATTACGCGCTATCATGGGCCCTAGGGTCATGTCAAACCATTGGTAAGCCTATTAAACGAGACCACAGGAGTCGCATCACCAAGTAGAATACACAAAGTTGGGAACTCTACAGGACCAAAACCTTTGCCAAGCTATTCTTTTTATCATTATTATTATTATTATTTATTTTCTTTATTTACATTTCAAATGTTATCCTCTTTCCTAGTTTCCCCTCCAAAAATCCCCCAGCCTCTCCCCCCTCCCCCTGCTCCCCAACCCACCCACTCCCATTCCTGGTCCTTGTATTCCCCTAGAGCCTAGACAGGACCTAGAGCCTTTACAGGACCAAGGGCCTCTCCTCCCATTGATGACTGACTAGGCCATCCCCTGCTACAAATATAGCTAGAACCACAAGTTCCACCATGTGTTTTCTTTGATTGATGGTATAGTTCCAAGGAGCTCTGAGGGTACTGGCTAGTTCATATTGATGTTCCTTCTATGGGGCTTCAGTCCCCTTCAGCTCCCTGGGTATTTCTCTGGCTCCTTCATTGGGGACCTTGTGCTCTGTCCAATGGATGACTGTGAACATCCACTTCTGTATTTGCCAGGCACTGGCATAGCCTCGCAGGAGACAGCTATATCAGGCTCCTGTCAACATTGCCAAGCTATTCTAATGCATGAGTTACAGGGAAGTAGAAAGGAGAGAGGCATAAGGTACAAAATATTTAGATTAAAAATTATAAATAACATAAGTGTTTATCACTTGTGGACTTTGAATGACTCCAACTGAAACATTTTTTTAAAGATGTATATATTTATGATGTATACAACATTCTGTCTGCATGTATGATTGCATGCCAGAAGAAGGCACCAGATCCCATTACAGATGGTTGTGAGCCACCATGTGGTTGCTGGAATTTGAACTCAGGACCTCTGGAAGAGCAGTCAGTGCTCTTAACTGCTGAGCCATCCCTCCAGCCCCTGAAACAATTTTTAATTTTTTTGTGATACATCAGAAAAATGTAAACTTTGACAAATATGAGACACATGGTGCTGTTTAAGGTCGTGATGGTGGTCTCATGGTTTCTTTTTAACTTATTCTCGATTGAAACGTATGTGATTTCTTGTGTTTGCTCTAAAAATACTTCACATTTGGACAGCATGGATAAGAATATCAATAAAATAATATTAGTATATATGAACAGAAGTGTGTGGTAGCTACACAGGGATTGAATCCATTACTCTTTCGACTTCAGCGTCTATCTGAAAATCTCCACAGGAAATAACTCAGTAGAAGAGGGTGTGAGGAGCCTCTGGAACTGGACTTACATGGGGTTGTGAGCCATCTGCCATAGGTGCTGGGGACTCAGCCTGGGACCTCTGGAAGAGCAGCAAGTGTTCCTAACTTCTGAGCTGTCTCTCCAGCTCCCTCACTTGCCCCTTTACTGGGACTTTACTGCATTGGCGAATTTCTTCACAAGGAATGTTATCCATTCCTTTTGGAAATGGAGCACCTGTGGGCAGGGCTGGCAGACCCAGCAGCTCCTGCTTCATCAGCTGCTCCAGGCTCCGTGCCTTGTCAGGGGCATATGTGTGTCTTCAGGTCTACCAAAGGCGAATGAGATGTCTGCAGAGCTGAGATTCTCCCACAGCTTTGTCTGCTGTGAGTTTGTCAAAATCTTAGAAAAAAAAAACAGTTTCTTTCTGTTTTTCTTATTCACATCTTGGGGTTATTTGTCTCTCACAAATTCCTCTCATTTTGCTGTTATTTTTGTTGGTTTGTGCGGTAGGCAATTTTGAGACAGAATTGATATAGCATAAAAGTCATTCTTTAAAGATTGTAATTCACTGACTTTAACACAGTCACCATCTAATTTGAGGCCATCACTCCAATCCTAGCCTTCATCAGACATTGCTGTTCCCATAGCCCCAGCTCCGACAGCCGTTATTTATTTCCTGTCTCTATGGATTTGCCTATTCGGAATATTTTGTATCAGTGGACTTCCATAACGTGTGGTCTTTTGTGAATGGCTTCTTTCTCTGAGAAGAACGTTTCCGAGCTTCATCCTTGTGTACCTGCCTTCATTCACCTTTATACCTGAACAGCATCTCACTGTCTGGGTCGGCCTGCTGTATTTGCCCAGTCATTAGTAGATAAATGTTTGGTGTGTTTCTGCTGAGCATTTTTTACTTTAATTTTAAAAAATTTCATACATGAATACACTGCATTTGCACATTTACAGCCCTCTCTCTCCTGCCCCAGTTTCTCCCATATATCCCCACCACTGCTTCTCTATTTCATGACATCTGATTCTATAATTATTATTGCTCTACACACATACACACTCACACAAACTCATACATACTAACATACTCACACATATGTGCACACACATACACACATTCACACATACATATCTTAACACATGCACACACACACATTCACACACATTCACACTCACACCCGTAGACATTCACACTTACACACATACATACATATACACATACATTAATCCATGCACACACAGAGACATTCACACCCACACATTCACACTCACACAGACATTCACACTCACAAACATTCACACCCATCACTCACACACATACACATACTCTCACAGACACTCTCACCTATACTCACAAACACACACATACACACAGACACTCAGACATTCACACAGACACATTCTCTCTCTCTCTCTCTCTCTCTCTCTCTCTCTCTCTCTCTCTCTCTCTCTCTCTCTCTCTCTCTCTCTCTCTCTCTTTCTCACACACACACACAGAATTAGTCCAGTTAATATTACCTGCAAGTGCATTCATTTAGGGCTGGCCACTTAGGATTGGAAAATCTATCAGGGGTCTCTCATCTCTGAAGAAAGCTGATCGTCCCTCCCTTAGCAACATTGGCTGCTTTTTCTAGGGGAGGGGCTCACTATGAGCATTGGGGGCTAGTGCTTTGTCCAGCCATGTGCTAGTGCCGTGTTTCCCTTTGAGGAACTGCAGACTGTTTTCCACAGTGATACCACCATCAGTGTCCAAGGCTCTGATGCTCCCACATACTCACCAGCAGATTCTGTCCACATTTTACTTATCTGTTCTTATTTCTCTGGGACTTTGACTTGCATTTCCCTGATGACTAACTAATTAATTAAACTAATATAATTTCATGCACTTTTTGGACATTGGCATATTTTCTTTGCAGAGTTATCTAGTGAAAATTTGTTGTTTTTAAAAATTGAGTCTTTTTTTGTTGTGGACTTTTAAGAGTTCTTTATATATTTGGGATATAAATCTTTTATCAAATGAATAACTTTATTTTCTCCAGGCCAGCCATAGGTGAAAGGAGGGCCCTCCCAGCTCTTCTTTAAGCATACATATAGCTCTCTACCTGCATGGTGGCCCTCTAGGGCTCTGACAATGTGCTGGAGTTTCATAGCCATGGACATTTCCCCAGGTTTTCCTTTTTAAAGTTTTATTGCTTAGGCTCTTACTAGTCCGGCTGATATTGCTGCCTCAGAGGCAGGGATGTTAAACAATTGCTTTTTCACAAATACCTTGGAAACAGAGTGGTTCACATGGACCAAGCTGAGTCAGGTCAAGAAGGACAGCCCTGAAGGCAGAGCAAAGGGGCTGCTAGATCCAGGCCATGGTGATGATTCTCTTGGGGCTGTGGTCGGGAGCTCTGGTCTCTCTCAACCCTTGCCGAACAGCTCATTTTCTCAAGTTCCATATGTCCAGAGCTAGTTTCTCGCCAGCAAGAACACACTCAGACAACTGGATTCTTCTGCAGCAAAGCTTTATTGCTTCATTAGGAGGAAGACCCCGAACCCCGGAAAATGGTGCTGCTTATATACACCTTGGAGTGGCGTGTCAGCACCTGATTTGTTGCTTGCCCATCACCTCATTGCTACGCCCCGGGATGAGCAGTGACTTGGCACGAATTCACTCTTGCACCTGCGCACATTGCTTGTTTACCAGTTAGGCACAGCAGAAGCCGGCGCCATCTTGTAATGGCGATTGCTCACGGCTCTCCACATTCATAGTTGCTTCTGGTTTTCAAAGCTGCCGAGAGCTATGGTGAAGGCAAGATGTCTTGGGGTCTTATTGCTGTGAAGAGACACCATGACCACAACAACTCTTAGAAAGGAAAACATTTAATTTGGCTGGCTTACAGTTCAGAGGTTTTAGCCTCTACATCTGGATCGGCAGGCAGCAGGAAGTGAAGATGGAGACAGACTTCCTCCAACAAAACCACACCTACTCCAGCAAGGCCGTCCCTCCTAACAGTGCCACTCCCTGTGAGCTTATGAGGAATTTGGAGAGACCACAAAGTTAGCTGTCCTTACCAACATCCAGCTGAGCTTGGGAGGTGGGGTTTGTTTTTCTCAAGCCATGGTTCATATCCAGTGGTTTGGAAAGCCTAATCTACAATCTTTGTGATGACATTCTCTCTGCTTTTATGGAGTAGATTGCAGAGGTTTGGTTTTGGTTTTTCTCTGCTCTTCTGGAAGTACACTGTACCCACCCCCCTATTCTCTTAAGGTGTCGGCTACTTTGCAGCCACTCCATACCACAAATCTCCCATTCGTACTTTAGGGAGACACAGTCTGTGCCGTGCATGTTATTTGGCATCCCCTTCCTCTGACTGCATAAAGGCTGTCTTCCTCGACTCACTCATGTGTTCCATCGCTTTCGTCCTCCGTGGACATCTAATGTGGCAGCGACGACTCTGCCTCTAGTTTTCCCTCCTCAAGCACGCAGACAAGCTCCTTTTTTCTTGGTTGCTCTTGAGCTCTTCCTTTGCCTCTCTACTCCATCACACCAAACTCTACTTGTTCCAAGCACAGCTTCCGTCGTGCACAGTTTCCGAGTGAGCACAGCTTCTGTGCACGGCTTCTGTTACAGCCTCCGTACACAGATTCTTCCAAGCACTTCTTTTTCCTATTCAGTGAGAGTAGTAAAACATCCATAGGGGATGTCCTATAGCAGCACCTCTCAACCTGTGGGTCGTGACTCCTTTGGCAAGTCTCTATCTCCAAAAATATTTACATTACAATTCATAACAGTGGCAAAATTGCAGTTCTGAAGGAGCAACGAAAAAGGAAACTTTATAGTGGGGAGTCACCACAACGTGAGGAGCTGTATTAAAGGGTCGCAGCATTAGAAAGGTCAAGAACCTCTGTTCTATGGAATAGGCAAGGAATGCTGTCCTTGCATTGCTTGCTTTAATTTATATAAATGGTCCTTATTGCCTTGATGGATAATTATAGGTACAGCTGTTTTCCAGAGGAGAGTACGGTGCAGTTATGTTACCTGTCCAGTGCCTTATAAAAGATGCCATGTTTCTAATCCAAGTCAGCTAGGAATATAATTTTGTTGGTGACTAGGTAGCATCTCCCTAGTCAAGGGATCTGATGGTGACTCAGAGAAGGTGTAGATGGTGCCTTCCTATAGCTCTTGAACCGGTTGTTCCTTCCTCAGTGCCAGGCCTGATCAGACAGACACACCATTGCTCTGCCTTGTGTCCTCTCACCCACCACTTACCCTCCTGAGGTCTAGAGAGAGTGTGGTTACAGAATCAGAGCGTTGGTGTGAACTTTGCCTCACTGTGGATCTGACTGTGAGAAATGATGAACTTTGTCCCTGGACTGTCACAGTCCCTCTAAGTTCATGAGCACTCTCAATAACCCCTGCAGTGCAGTATAGCTTGCCTCCACCTCTCTCTAGGAGTACCACTTATGGCTTCTAATTACCCAGTTGCCCTGTTGACTTTGCTGATTTAGAAGCCAGAGTCTGACCCCATTGCTTGCTTGCTATTTATTTATTTATTTAATGTATGTGAATGCATTGTCACTCTCTTCAGACACACCAGAAGAGGGCATCAGATCCCATTAGAGATGGTTGTGTGCCACCATGTGGTTACTGGGAATTGAACTCAGGACCTCTGGAAGAGCAGTCAGTTCTTTTAACCACTGAGCCATCGCTCCAGCCCCGGTCCTCAAAGTTTAAAGTGTTTTTAGATTCACATTGTAGAAGGTTTGAACTTTGAAAATCCAGCTGGCAGGTCTCTTAGAGATTCATCTGTATGTGTGTGTGTGTGTGTGTGTGTGTGTCCTCTGTCACTTTGAACCTTGGACTTAGAACAGGACTCAAGCCACACTTGGAAAACACATATGACTCTTTGCTGTTTGATTCATTCCTGGAATTGGAACAAAAACAATTAAAATAATTTCAGATGGAAATATTCCCACCATGGACCTGTAGTTTCTACAGATTTGAACCATGCAATAAGCCTGTGTAATTAGTGATGGTATGTATAAAGTGGAGAGCTGGAACGCAGTCACACCCAGAAAGGAGGGAGAAGGCATTCCCAGGATCATCAGGATAGCAGAGGTCAAATGTCAAAAGTAGATGGGAGAGGCCTGAGTCACAAGGAGAGAAGGCAGGCCTGGGTGTGAGCACCATAGCTCTGGGAAGCTTTGCGACCCTGGAAGGCCCCTTTTCAGTTGTACTGCAGGCATCAATGCCTGGAGGATGGAGGTAGGCAAGACACAGCCAGCTGTTGAGGAAGCCCAGGGCCCAGGACAGTGGACTGTTTGCCTTGCAAGGCTTGCCATAACTGGTTGGTCACCAGGTGGGTGAGCTGGGACCTAAGAGGGCCTATCTGTTGTTTCCCTTCACAGGGCCGAACTTGACACAGACAGCCCCTTCATTCTCTAGTGTTCTGAAGGACAGTGTTGTCATTGAGGGCCAGGATTTTGTGCTACGGTGCTCTGTGCAGGGGACTCCAGCACCCCGGGTCACTTGGCTGCTCAATGGTGAGTTTCCCCCACTCCAGTCCCTGTGGCGGACCTGAGTTCACTTGTCACTCTGAACCACATGTGCCTCAGAAGGGCAGAGAAGGGAAGACGTGGGAACTGGCTGGGCTGTTTGCTAGCTGGCCTGGCTCATCTGCTCTTTGGGAATACTGCTGCCAGCCTGGCAGGGCGGCTGGGAGAACTCACTTCCTTCACATGTATAAAGTGGGAGGGTGAAATACCTGCCCAAAGATACGTATGCAGCTCAATTTCATATCTTATGATTAGACTCCTAACAGAGCATTGATAAGCGTTTGTTGAGTCGATAAATGAACATGCAGATGGATAACTCAGTGACCCACATCAGAACGTAGCCAAGGAATTTGACCTTTTATCGAGGGGCAGGTGGATCTAGAATGAAAACTAGTGATTCATTATGATGTTAATTGTAATTCTATAATTAAGTAAAGCTCTCTGACTTTTGTTTTGTTTTTGAGACAGGGTCTCTCTATGTAGCCCTGGTTGTCCTGAAATTTACTGTGTAGAAGAGGCTAGCCATGAACTCAGAGATTTCTGCCTGCCTCTGCTTCCAAGTGCTGGGATTAAAAGTGTGTCCCATCACTGCCTGGCATAAGTAATAACTCTTTGAAAAAATAATTAACAAATATTCTCACCCTTCTCCTCTTTTGAGGGTCTTCTAATTTTAAATTTTTAATTTAAATTTAAGTGTGGGAGACTGACTTTAAAACTGGGAACAGTCTGTTCAGTGGGCATAACTGGGCAGAGGCTGTTGGTGAGAAACCTTAGGGACCTGCTAAGAGGGGACTCTACGGCCCAGAGTCATCAGATAACTGATCTTCTCATTTGGAGGCAGAGAGCTTGTGATCTTAGCCAGTTCTTGCATCTTACAGCACAGGCTTCATAAGAGGCAGCACCCACCACTTGTCACCAAGTAGTCCCCAGGTGTGTCATCGTCCTGACCCTTTGCTGTAAGCCTCGGTATCACCACAGTTCTTTCAGGCTTTGCCAGGGAGTGAGTGTGAGCACGTGTTGTACACACTCCCTCCAGTTAGCTTCGGTAGATAGGTGAGAACTGCAGTCTATCCCTCACCCATGGACAGAGCCTGGACTGAGGGCAAGGACCCAGCCTGCTGCTAGGCGGGTGTGAGCCTAAGGGCCAATCATGGGTCTGAGTGAGAGCTTCACTTTGACCGGGCAAAGCTAAACAAGGATCAACGAGCATTTCCTCCAGAGAGCCAGTTTGTAAATCCTTCCAGGTGTCCAGGCTACATACCTCTGTACCAACTAAGCAACTCCACTGCTGTGGCGTAAAGACAGCAGACTGTGGAAAGTTTATGGGCACTGAAATAAGAATGTCATGCAATTTCCTCATGTCATAAAATTGTTTTCATTATATTAAAAATATGTATCAATATATTTTAATATACTAATGTTAATTACACACACACACTACTTAAATAGCACTTTTGGTTTGCCAGCTATGTGAAACCAAATTGCGTAAGTCAGTACAAAAAAGATTTTTTTGTGCAGTAGACGGTGGTTAACAGAAACTCACAGCTGGTCCGTATGCGGGAAATGAGTATCATTGGAATGCCCAGCCACAAATGAGCTGTTGATATTGTATTCATCCCAAAACTCGGGACCACCTCAGTAAATGGGACAGAAAGACCATGAGATCCAGAAGTCGAGGAGGGCTGGACTGGAACAGTGTCATCTGGGCAAGACAGGGCTGATGCAGTCATGAGCCCACAGCAGCTATGGCTGCCTGCATGAGACCTGTACAAGATCCATCCAGTTAACATTCTAGCATGGAGCAGGGAAGGGCTCACCAGCCCCTAGCCCTAGCTAATGAGCTATTGGTAGTTGGTGGCTTCTGGAAGAGGGAGAATCTGTTTTCTTTAAGGGTGTGGCCCCTGGTTGGCCTGTCATGCTCCATTCTCAAGAATATATGAGCAGCATAGATTGGACTCGCTGAGTTAATCAAGCAAAGCAAAACAAAACAAAAGGGACACAAAGTTGCAGGCTGAGATGGGAATGGATCTGGTAGGGATGAGGGGGAGAGTTGGGAAGACCAAGACCAAAGTACATTGTATGAAATTCCCGGGGCGGCCGCAATTACAGAAAGCCAAGTCCCTAGCTAGGGCGAGCGGAGGAGGAGGCACAGCGGCCGGCGGCCAAGCACTGCGGAGCGAGCCAGCGGGCCGGCGCCAGCGCCCAGCAGCCGCCTGGGGCCGCAGGAAGCACCCCGGGAGAGCGGCGGCGGCATGTGCGTGTGGCCCGGGTGCGGGCGGCGGCGCGGGAGCAGCGCGGAGCGGCAGCCGGTTCGGGCGGACTGCATCATGGACGAGAAGTTGTTCACCAAGGAGCTGGACCAGTGGATCGAGCAGCTGAACGAGTGCAAGCAGCTCTCAGGTCAAGAGCCTCTGCGAGAAGGCTAAAGAAATCCTGACAAAAGAATCCAACGTTCAAGAGGTTCGATGTCCAGTCACTGTGTGTCAATTTCATGATCTCATGGAACTCTTTAGAATTGGTGGTAAATCACCAGATACAAATTACCTGTTTATGGGAGACTATGTGGACAGAGGATATTACTCTGTTGAAACAGTTACACTGCTTGTAGCTCTTAAGGTTCGTTACCGAGAGCGTATCACCATACTCCGAGGGAATCACGAGAGCAGACAGATCACACAGGTTTATGGGTTCTACGATGAGTGTTTAAGGAAATACGGAAATGCAAATGTTTGGAAATACTTCACAGACCTTTTTGACTATCTTCCTCTCACTGCCTTGGTGGATGGGCAGATCTTCTGTCTACATGGTGGGCTGTCACCATCCATAGACACACTGGATCACATCCACGCACTTGATCGCCTACAAGAAGTTCCTCATGAGGGTCCAATGTGTGACTTGCTGTGGTCAGATCCAGATGACCGTGGTGGCTGGGGGATATCTCCTCGGGGAGCTGGTTATACCTTTGGCCAAGATATTTCTGAGACATTTAATCATGCCAATGGCCTCACGTTGGTGTCCAGAGCTCACCAGCTGGTGATGGAGGGATATAACTGGTGCCATGACCAGAATGTAGTAACAATTTTCAGTGCTCCAAACTATTGCTATCGTTGTGGTAACCAAGCTGCAATCATGGAACTTGACGACACTCTTTTTTTTTTTTTTTTTTTTTTTTTTGGTTTTTCGAGACAGGGTTTCTCTTTATAGCTCTGGCTGTCCTGGAGCTCACTTTGTAGACCAGGCTGGCCTCGAACTCAGAAATCCGCCTGCCTCTGCCTCCCGAGTGCTGGGATTAAAGGCGTGCGCCACCACGCCCGGCACTTGACGACACTCTTAAGTATTCTTTCTTGCAGTTTGACCCAGCACCTCGTAGAGGCGAGCCACATGTCACTCGTCGTACCCCAGACTACTTCCTGTAATGAAAATGTAAACTTGTACAGTATTGCCATGAACCGTATATTGACCTAATGGAAATGGGAAGAGCAACAGTAACTCCAAAGTGTCAGAAAATAGTTAACATTCAAAAACTTGTTTTCACACGGACCAAAAGATGTGCCATATAAAATACAAAGCCTCTTGTCATCAACAGCCGTGACCACTTTAGAATGAACCAGTTCATTGCATGCTGACGCGACATTGTTGGTCAAGAATCCAGTTTCTGGCATAGCGCTATTTGTAGTTACTTTTGCTTTCTTGAGAGACTGCAGATATAGGATGTAAACATTAACACCTGTGAGTCCAGTTGACTTCACTTAGCTGTAGCTTACTCAGCATGACTGTAGATGAGGATAGCAAACAATCATTGGAGCTTAATGAACATTTTTAAATAAGTACCAAGGCCTCCCCTCTTGTTGTGTTTCTTTCAGGGATACCATTAATTTAATTGTATGATTTGTCTGCACTCAGTTTCTCCCCTTCTCAAATCTCAGCCCAGCGTTGTTCTTTGTTACTGTCAGAAAACCTGGTGAGTTGTTTTGAACAGAACTGTTTCCCTCCTGTAAGATGATGTTACTGCACAAGTCACCGCAGTGTTTTCATAATAAACTTGAGAACTGAGAAAAAAAAAAAGAAATTCCCAAAGGAAAAAATATATAGAGAGAATGCAACATATAAATACATATTATATGTTATATTCTAAATAATAATATTAAATGTAAATGATTAGATATTATAATATATATTTAATATTGAGCATGGGGTAGATCTTGGCTATCCACACTTTTCCCACTAGAGGGCAGTAGTGCTTAAATTCCCTCCCGTGGCTTCCAACTAGTAGTCCCCTATACCCTCCCCGCGCCACCCCCTGCCCTGCTCCCCTACCCACTCACTCCTACTTCTTGACCCTGGCATTTCCTGTACTGGGGCAGATAAAGTTTGCAAGGCCAAGGGGCCTCTCTTCCCAATGATGGCCGACTAGGCCATCTTCTGCTACATATGCAGCTAGATGCATGAGCTCTGGGGGTACTGGTTAGTTCATGTTGTTGTTCCACCTATAGGGTTGCAGACTCCTTCAGCTCCTTGGATACTTTCTCTAGCTTCATTAAGGGTCCTGTGTTCCATCCAATAGATGACTGTGAGCATCCACTTCTCATGCAGCCATCCATTTGCCAGGCACTGGCATAGCCTCACAAGAGACAGCTATATCAGGGTCCTTTCAGCAAAATCTTGCTGGCATGTGCAATAGTGTCTGCGTTTGGTGGCTGATTATGGGATGGATCCCCGGGTAGGGTAATCTCTGGATACAGAAAATGTGGTACATTTACACAATGGAGTACTACTACTCAGCTATTAAAAACAATGAATTTATGAAATTCTTGGGCAAATGGATGTATCTGAAGTATATCATCCTGAGTGAGGTAACCCAATCACAAAAGAAGTCACTTGATATGCACTCACTGATAAGTGGATATTAGCCCAGAAACTTGGAATACCCAAGATACAATTTGCAAAACACAAAAGAAAATCAAGAAGAAGGAAGACCAACGCATGGATACTTCATTCCTCCTTAGCATAGGGAACAAAATACCCATGGAAGGAGTTACAGAGACAAAGTTTGGAGCTAAGACAAAAGGATGGACCATCCAGAGACTACTCCACCCAGGAATCCATCCCATAATTGGATGGATTCTTTCTTAACTCTGTATCATGACGTGCTCTGAGCCAGCCAACAGCTTCTTTCTTCAGCCGCTAGAAGGAGTCAGGGGCTATACATCCAAAAATGCAAGCTTTCCTAATGCTTGCCATGCATGTTGGGACAGAGGAGACAGGCTGATGACAGTCAAGTACTGTGCTGGTGATCTCAGGTTTTAGGGGTGTCCTTGTTACAAAAATAAAAGCAAAAGGTACCCAGTCCTCCCAATGGTAAGAGTCTGGCCCCTACCTTCCCTCCCCACCTCCCCCCCTCCCAGTCCCACTTTTATGGAGTGCAATGGATTGATTGGGAAGGTTTTCTTCCCTCCCTCTTGCTTTGGCAGTCTCTGCAAACACTGTCCTGGAGACATGAAGTGTTGTTATGTGCAGATGAAAACATTGCTTTGTGGGGAGGGCTGTTTCTCACTAAATGGCCCGCCTCTCCTGCCTCCCTCCCTTAATTTTATGAGGTGCAAACTAGGACTGGGGGCCTGGCAAGAGAAGGAGCAGACAGTTGCTCCCCATATAGCAGATGAACACATTCCTGCTAGCAGGCCAGACCCTTCAGTGAGGAGACAGACTATTTCCCTATAAATAAAGGTTCCGTTACAGAATGATAGCATTTTAGAGCATGCTGTATTATGGACAGCACTGGCGCTCACTGCTTACAATCTATAGGACTGCATATAAAGAGGGTTTCTAGTAGAAGGACCATTCATTTTCTGTTCTCTATGTTTATCCTTCCCTTGAATGCTAAAGTGTAGCTTATCACGCAGAGGAAATTAACATAATTGTGACAATAGGGAGGAGCTGCTGCTTTGCTTTCTGATCAATATCTATAATGGGAAATGGAATCATTATTTTGGAGGCACCTCAAAGGAGCTGAGAGCCGCATGTTCAGTCTGGGTGAGGTCTACTCTGCCTGAGCCTGGGCTGTGAACCAAAAGACCCTGCAGGATTCTTCCCAGGTGTGTGGAATGGAGATTATCCCAAAATGCCAGCTGTCTGTCCTTGCTGTCCTGCATGCCAAATTCTTCCAGAGTGACTCTGCCATGTCTTTCCAGGCCTGCTCTTGTCCTCCATGGATTTGGGCCAGCCCAAGCGTCATGACAGTTGTCCCGCTGGGGACAGGGATGGAGCACTACCACCGGGTGCTCCTGGCCTGAGCCCTTCTATGCTTCCCTCTGCAGGACAGCCCATCCAGTTTGCTCACTCCATCTGTGAGGCAGGCGTGGCCGAGCTCCACATCCAGGATGCCCTGCCAGAGGACCGTGGCACCTACACCTGCCTGGCTGAGAATGCCATGGGGCAGGTGTCCTGCAGTGCCACTGTCACCGTCCAAGGTAGGATCTTTCAAGCACACTGCTAGATGTATTTCTCCTACCGGTGTCTGTCTGCATTGAAGAAAGAATGTTTATAGACCGTAGGATGGCTGGCCCAGATCCAAGGAGCTGAACTGGAATCTAAGTGGAATTGTGGTTTCTGGCAGGCAGCTGCAGAAACAGAGGGGCTGCTGGACCATCTAGGGATAAAGGACAGGTTGCACAGAAAGTCTTGAGCATAGGCACACAGCAGCACAGCTAACATCCCAACACTAGAGAACATGAGAAAATCCTGATTTCCAGGCCAACCTGAGATATATAGAAAGCAAGACCCTGTCAAATAAAAGGAAGGAAAAAAGAAAGGAAAGTAGGAAGAGGAGAGAGGGGAAGTCCCTGACCTGACCATCACGGCAGGCAGACGGAAGAGATGGTCTCTGCCAGTCCTCAGTAATCCAAGGGATTGGAGGGATCCCTTGACCCCACTGGGTCATGGACACTGCAAGACTTTAGGAGGGTATTCACATGTCATTAATATGCAAGGTCTCACAAATGGCTCTGTGCCCTCAGGAACTAGTGGTGAAGCAGATTCTGAGACTCTTGAAGAATCACTGGGTATTCCTCACCTACCCAACCCAGCCCTTCCCCCAACCACGCTTGTTTTCGACCATCACCTGCCTGTTGCCAAGCAATCTGATTATCACAGTCATTCACTGATCCCCCAGCACTTAGTCACCAGGGATCTGCAGGCATTGTGGAGGCTGGAGACTGACCCTGCTGGGCTGTGGGTGGTTATGGTGCCTGTTTCTAGGATGGGAAGGTGTCCAGGCCCTCAGGTAAGCTTGGTCCCACCTTTCCTTCGCTTGTGCCCCCAGCTCCTGAGAGTGACTGTGCCTTCTGAATGCTTAGACTGGGTAGAGTGTGCCTGCCTTCCCTGTCAGCCAAGCAGAAAACTACACCTCATTTCTTTTGTCCTCGGATAATTCAGACCTCGCAGAAGAGCCCTCTTGGAGTATGAACAGCCACATTCTGGGTGACTGCATGTGATGGTGTGACAGAAAAGGGACACAATGCCTTCTGCCTACCCTCATGAGCTGTACCACCTCACAGAGACCCTTAGGGCTCAGGGCACCGTGTTGACCCTGTTTTATACAGAAGGGTCTAATGGCCTTGACGTCAGTGGAACTTGGACAGCACAGGGTAATAGGTATAGCTGGCTTCTGAGCCCAGGTCCTGGGACAGGGCCTAGGTCACCCCATAACTGGCCTTTCTCAGAGTATTCCTCCCATGACCTGAAGTCGGAGGCTAGCCGCAAGAGGAAGGGAGCTGTCCTTCCCTAGGGCTCAGGGGCATTCTCTAACAGAGAATGTGGTCCATGGCTGCCCTGTGCATCCATCTGCCAGGAGAGACTTGGATTTCTCTGAAGAAATGCCTCTGTGTGGAGTCATGTGTGAACCAGTCTGCCCCTGCCTTCCAGGAAGCCTTCCACACTGGGGTCAGAGCTAGCAGTGGCCCGTGAGATCTTTTCTGGTCCACAGATAAAACCAACTTATCTCCATAGTTCTCATGGCATGGCTTGGGGGCCTCAGGGGACATAGTATGAGACTTCCAGGGAAGCACAGAAGTTCACAGGCTGGTCTTGGAAGCCCAGGGCAGTGGCTTTCCCCTTTTTCCCAGAGGCTAGACAGTCTGCAGTGGACAAGAAAGTACGAATGATATGGGCTGGGCCACCTTACCCAGTTTTGTGTGGACAGCTTCCTCTGATAGCTAATCCGCTGTCTGCCTTCAACTGTTTGTGTTTAAGTTGGATTAGAGGCTCAGCTAACAGTCTCTCTGTGTCTCTCTGTTTTTGTCTGTGTGTGTGTGTGTGTGTGTGAGAGAGAGAGAGAGAGAGAGAGAGAGAGAGAGAGAGAGAGAGAAAGAGAGAGAGAGAGAGTGAGGGAGAGGGATAGAGACAGAGGGAGGGAGGGGAGAGAGGCAGGGAGAGAGAGGGGGGAGAGAGAGAGTTAGTTAAGGGGTCTTCAGATGAAGGATTGGGGAGCTCTGAGGTGTTCACCTGATGCCGGGGTGTTGGGAAGGCTGGGGAGGGTTGCATGGTTGACCATCTAAGTATGTCTTAAAGAAAAAGGAGAAAAGCTGCCGCGTAGCTCCATCAGGACCCCTGGATCTGCTGTCAGCAGCCCAGTGAGTGAGTGCCCTCCTGGGTGGGGGATCTGCTGGCCTGGCCAAGCCAGACTGAGGCTCAGAACCATAAATGGAAACTAAGACAGACACAACCACTCGGGCCCGATGCAGACTTCCCTGCACAGGGCTGGCAGAGGAAGCCTGGCACAGTGACATTTCTGGCTCCCTGCCCCAAGGTGCTTTAGAGGTTCCAAGCATTATCTTGCAACTATCATCAGCGTTGGAATTACTCTGACTGTCTTAGCAGCTGCTCTGGCTCCAGACCCCTGGGAGCTGTTAGGGGCCATATTCCCTCCTAACTCAGTTGCTGCGCTGTCCTGCCCTAAAGCTACCCAGGCCCCGTTCTGTCACTCTCCGTGTGGCATGGTGGAAAGTGTGAATCCAAAGCCAGCTTGCCTGACCTGAATACCATTTACCACTTCCTAGTCCTGACCCCGGGGTGTCAACTCTCCAGGCACCACCTTCCTCTGTGTGACATGGGAGCCCTGGCACATGAGGACTAAATAGACGGATGGCACCTTGTCCACAGACCATGGAATGTTCCATATATGCCGTGGACAAGAATGTCCCAGGAAGTGGTTTTACGCAAAAAATCAACCTCTTGATTATCTGTCTGATAGGTAAAGAACAGGTGGGATTGGAAGTTCAAGATCAGCCTGGGCTACACAGCTCCAAACGTGAGAAACATGAGCAATTGATTGAGACTAACTTCAGGCCATGGCCTCCTGTGTTGCACCTCAAGGCTCTGACCACAAGATGTCGCAGTGCGGCAATGCATTACCTTCCACTTGCTGGGTTTCCCCCACTGTGAGGAGCTGATTCTGCAGCTGCCATGCCCCCTGCACACACACACACACACACACACACACACACACACACACACACACACACACACACACACCACCCCCTCGTTCTTTCGAGACTTGAGCAAATTCTATGCTGAAGGGAAGGCATAGGGACTCTTTCTCATCTCTTCAGCCTTTGGTCAAGGTTTCACAGTCGGTCCGAGCACTGGCCCAGCACGTGGACCACTCTGCTTGTCTCTGTAGTTGTACTCCGAAAGCCTACCTAGCTCCCACAAACGATGCCACTTTCTTCCAGAAGCCTCACCTCAGAATAAGCCCTGTTAACACTCTGCGTCCCTTGTTGCACTGACTCACTTTGCTAAGTACCTGCATTCATCTGGTCTGGGGACACTGTAAGACACAGGTCAGACAAAGGCCCCACCCTTATCATCCCTTCCTCTGATGGCGACGGAGCCAGCTTAACGACACATGCCAATTCATGCTCTTAAGGAAATGAATAGAGGTCAGTGCTTGTCTGCCATCCTTATACCCCTGTGCTGGATATTGTTCTAGGCAGGCGACAGGCAGCACAGCCAGTGCTCAGACCCTGGGGTGGGAGCAACACCAGCCTACTCGAGATGCCCACGGTGGCTGGAGCCAGGTGAACAGTCTGGCAGGACATTGCTGGAGGGAGTTGTGTCCTGCAGGCCCTCATGGGTTAAGGAATTAACTGATTGTTTGTTTAAGCATCTGCAGTCTTCCTGTAGGGAGACCCGTTGTCCTCCTGTTGTTGTATTTAGCACAGGGCCTGTCCTGTGAGCCCCTGTGAGCAGGTGAGCAGTGACAGAGAGCAATGAGGTGGACAAGTCTTCCCTACATGCAGGGAGGCATTACCTCAACTTCCCCAGTCCTCGAAGATCTCAGTGCTCTCGTATGGTATTAAGAGACCTGTGAATTAGCTCTCAACAGCCCCTCATCAAATATGCCTGTTTCCCCATCATTAACCAGGCAACATAGCCTTCCCTCCCCATCTAAATGGATGAATCCAAGTTCCTGCAGTGTTCTGGAACATCTAAAAACAGTTAATAACTCCCTGTATTATTAGGTCTGAGTCTGGGCAGGGAACTTCCTTGGGCTAGGATATTTTCAAATTACACCCCTACACATACACACATAGTATCTATGTCAAGGCTAAATTCTTTTTGGGGGGGGGGGGTGAGACAGGGTTTCTCTGTGTAGCCCTGGCTGTCCTGGAACTCACTCCGTAGACCAGGCTGGCCTCGAACTCAGAAATCCGCCTACCTCTGCCTCCTGAGTGCTGGGATTAAAGGCGTGCACCACCACCACCCGGCCAAGGCTAAATTCTTAAGCAACAAGATGAATTACTAGTCTGCTAATTGTACCTATTTTGACATGGTTCCTCCACTAATGGTTTGTTTGTTTAACTAAAGGCATGCTGAGCCTGTAAAGGGTACCTAAGGACATAAAACATGGATTAGGTAAAAAAAAAATCTGATGTGAAATATGTTTTATAAAGACATTTGCTAGAGAAGAGTTCCTCCTAATGAGGAAAACAGGGCCCTTAAAAGCAACCAAGTTCTTGACTCTGAACACCTAGGCATGTGGCCACTCCCAGCCTCCTCCTCCTCCTCCTCCTCCGCTCATCCCAACTCTCGGTGTGTCACTTGGACCTTATATCATCTGTCTGCTGCTGGCCTAAGTCACGCATGCTGCCCTCTGGCAGACGATCACACTGGTAACCTTTCTAACCCTTTCAGTACAGAGAGAGTCCTTGAAGGAGGGGAAGCAGCATTGTCTGTAGCCTGCTGTTTAAAGCTATCCTGAGAACCTCGGTCCGCCCGAGCATCTGCTCAGTCTTTGAAACTTAAGCTAAGCAGTGAGTTAAGGGGAGTCGGTGTCTGCCCAGCTTTTCATTGTCTACAGGCTGGGGCCTTCACACTGGGAGGAGGTGTGCAGGCCAAGATGTGTGCTTCTGGCACAGAGCTCAGAACTGGAGCCTCGCTTTACTGAGTGGACAATTATAGAGGCTCATCACTGCCCAGCTTTACAGCCCTTTGTAGACCATAGGCCCCCGTTTCCTGGCTCACAGACCTTGACCAAAAATACCATCCCAAATGAAAAACCTTGTGTTCCCAGTGGCAAAATGTGGCCCAGTTAGGACAGCACAAACGGTAGTATGGTTTCCAGGCCTCGCTGGCAAAGACCAACTCCTTGCCTGCCTGTTTAGAGTGTGATTATAACTGCTAAGACCTTAAGAAGGTTGAGGTTGTACTGGTCCCTGCCTCTCATCTAGCAGCCCTTCATTACTGGTTAGATCTTTTGTGAGATGCCATGTGTCTTGTCCCTTTTGTGAGATGCCATACATCTTGTCCCTTTTGTGAGATGCCACGCGTCTCCCTTTTGCTCTCTTCCTCACACATGCCTCTTTCCATTTGCTTCTTCAGTTGTGAGAAGTCAGCAGGAGAAAGAAAGGCCAAAAATGCCATCAAAAGCAGCCCTTGCGCTGACTTTCCAAGAAGGCTTAGGAGACAGACTTTTGTTGAAAGGGAATTCAGATACCTCCCCAGGGACTTACAGCTTGCCAAGTGCCCTGGAAATGGGAAGGGGCTGGGCTGCCTTCCTGCAAGGCCAAGAAACCAAGCCCTGGAATGTGGGAGAGGAGGCACTGGTCCCTGATGCTGGGACCATACTGCATTCTGAGCATCAAATAAAAAGGAAGATTGGCTGTAGAGCCTCTCAATTGGTGATTTATTGAAATTCCATAGAATTGCAGGGTCGAGAGGGAATCCAATTTGCTGTTGGAATGGCATTTTGCATTGTGGTAGCTAAGGGAAATGGTTTGTGTTCAAGAACTAAAGAGATCCTTTAGTAGATCCAAGATGAAGCCCAGCATGTTCATTTAACACATGTTTTGGATCCATAAACTCAGGGGCTTCTGAAAGCAGCAGGCTGGTCAGCATAGGTTGTCCAGTGGTAGGGGTCGGGGTGATGATGGTTTTAAGAAATTCAGAGGGGGCTGGCGAGATGGCTCAGTGGGTAAGAGCACCCGACTGCTCTTCCGAAGGTCCAGAGTTCAAATCCCAGCAACCACATGGTGGCTCACAACCATCCATAACGAGATCTGGCACCCTCTTCTGGAGTGTCTGAAGACAGCTACAGTGTACTTATATATAATAAATAAATAAATCTTAAAAAAAAAAGAATAAAAAAAAAAGAAATTCAGAATCGAGTTATGTTTCCTACTCAACTCATAGGAAATTGAGGAAGGACGGTAGAGGGGGAAAAGAAGGAAATTTGTTAGAGTACCAAGAGACACTGCAGCCAGGACCAGCCATCTGCAGGAAGCGGTGGATGGCTCGTTATACCAGGTCCAGGAGGAGCCGAAGGCTTTGCTGGCCCATGTTTAAGGAGCAGCTGGTATTGCTTATTGTACTGGACCAGGTGGGTATAGAACACAATGAGCTGCTTCGTCCTCTGGGTGCTGAATTTTTCCAGAACGTTGCATTTGTTCTTGAACTGAGGTCACCATTAGTTGGGGTCTTCAAGGGGGAGCTCTGAAAGGAAAAGGATGATTGTGTAGACAGGGTGGCTGGCCTCGGTGCCTCTCACACAACTTTTCACCTGCTGCTGAGCTATTTTATCAGTGACCCATCCTTGGTTGTATTTCCTGTCCTCTCCAGGACGGTGTGAGCCTGCCTCTTCTCTCAGTGGAACCGTGGCAGTCAGTTCAATGCGGCACACCAGAACCAAAACCCACAGCAACAGAAAAATTCACCTTGGACAGTTAGTCTTAGACTAGTGTGAAGCTCTAGTTTCTAGACTCTAGAAAGGCAGTCTCTCCTCTCCGGGCTTGCTCTCAGCAGGAGCAGGAAGCACGGCTGTGGGAAAAGCCTGGGGTATATTTAGTCTAGCCCCTGCTGGGGCTGGATACAGGGCATCCACCCCTGGCCCCAGTAATCACTCCCTTGGAGTCTGTATACTGTGGGAGCCCAGTGCCTGCCTTCCAGATGAGGAAGGCTGGAGGTCTCTCACCCCTGAGGCTGGCTTCCTATTGTGACCTCAAAGCAAGACATTCCCAGAGTAATGGATCTCTGGGTTAACAGCAGCCCTGGGCATGGACACAGTATTTGTTAGTGTCTTAGGGTTTTACTGCTGTGAACAGACACCATGATCAAGGCAAGTCTTATTAAGGACAGCGTTTAATTGGGGCTGGCTTACAGGTTCAGAGGTTCAGTCCATTATCATCAAGGAAATTTGACAGCATCCAGGCAGGCATGGTACAGGAAGAGCTAAGAGTTCTACATCTTCATCTGAAGGCTGCTAGCAGAATAGTGGCTTCCAGGGAGCTAGGATGAGGGTCTTAAAGCCCACATCCACAGAGACACACCTACTCCAACAGGGCCACACCTTCTAATAGTGCCACTCCCTGGGCTGAGCATATACAAACCATAACAGGTAGTATTTGGGTGACCTGCCCTGTTCTTAGATCCCCAGAGAGAAAGCAAGAAGCCTGACCCAGTCTGTTGTATTCTCATGCCTCTTAGCCACTGCAGTGCAGCCCTGGGGAGTCAGGAAGGCCACCTTCCTCCCTTGAATGGGAGTTTGCTCACCCAGATTATTGTCAAGAACTTTTCCAGCTTTACCTCCATGGCTGCGGTTGATTGACTCTGCTCAATCAAAACAGCCAGTGGGATTCGAGAAAGCAAATTGTTTGTTTATATACTGACTGGTGTTAAAAGTTGTTGTAGACTCTTTTGAGGTAGGCCTTGAACTCCCTGGGTAACCGAGGCTATGAGTCTGAATTCCTGATCCTCCTGCCTCTCCCTCTAGACTGCTGGGCTTCGTGAGCATGCACTATCATGCCCGGCTGTATGTGGTCCTGGGTGTTGAGCTTGGCTTAATTTGTGCACTCTGCCAACTGAGCTACAACCCTAGCCCCACAGCTGTGTTGACATAGTTTCTTAGAGTCATCTAAGAGTCCTGCAGTGGGATCACAGTACACGCTCTACTCATCTAGGTTGTTTTATTGTTGGTAATAATGAACATACATAGTCTACCTTTTGCCTGTCTGGTCTCTGCTCTGCTTTTCTTCAGCTGTCAAAAATAGGCTTTATGAATGAGCTGCAATGTGCTGTCCTCTGTGGTACTGTCACAGCCTGCTGTGGTCAGCACTGGAGAGTGTTGGTTCCCTTTGGAGAGGCATCTATGGTGTACCCTGCCTTGTCCTCGGAAGGCCTGGGCAAGTGCTCCATCCTGGCCATCCCTCTCTGGCTGCGTGGCCACCGTAACACATCCTGGGTTCACTCAGTGGGTAGTGGTTTGGGACTGGGGATCCAGGAAACTACTTCAGGCTCCTCTTCTCAGGGTGTCTAAAGGAAGCCACTTACTTGGAACCCAAGGCCTTCCCTGTTGTCTTAGACCCAATTCAGCCCATGTTCACTAGAAGGTTGGCCATTTTCTCACCCCATGAAGAACTTGGGCTTATTCACTGCTGTTCCCTGACCTGAATTCAGGATCATCATATCCTGAGTGATTAACCCCACACCTGCTGGAGGGATTCAAAACAAATAGGGACACCAACCTGCAGACTGGAGAGCAAATTATTTCCTCCCGTTGTCCCTGTAGGACTAAAGGGAAGAAAGAGCGGGTAGCCACTCTGGATCCAAAGGCTGAGCTGTTTCCTCGGACTCCTCTCTTGGGGAGGTGCAGTGAAGTTCCACTAGTTTATTTTGAGATCTGTCTCATGGTGTCTCTGCATGACATCACAGAACTTGCTTTGGGCCACTTAAAAACAAACAAACAAACAAACAAACAAGTTAAATCATAATCGTCAGGGAAGGCTCAGGATCCACGGCTTCTTAGGCTACTGATAGGTCCACTGTGTGACTCTAGGCAGGCAGGAGTCGGCCAGTTCTCAGGAGATGCCTATAAATGACATTGATGAGTGTGGACAACGTGAACTTAGGGAGGTTCAACTTGGGATTTTCAATTTTATAGTGTTCTGAGGAGCAGTCAGACCCAGTCAGCATTGTGACCCCAAGATGTCTATCAGCATTGTGACCCCAAGATCAAACAGCCAGTTCCCTACAGCAAGCTGTGTTGCCGAGCTGCCATACTCTGCAGAGGTGTGTCACTGAGCTGCCATATTCTATAGAGCTATGTCTCTGAGCTTCAATGCTCTGTAGACCTGCGTGACCCCCAGCATTGTGACCCCAAGATCAAACAGCCAGTCCCCTACAGCAAGCTGTGTTGCTGAGCTGCCATACTCTGTAGAACTGTGTCTCTGAGCTTCAGAGCTGTGTTTCTGAGCTGCAATACTCTCTGTCGGTTCACCAAATGCATTTTAAACTTACCATACTTTGTTGCTTATAGTAGGTTTATAGGAAACCACACTAAGTTGAGCAGCATTGTGGTTGCACATATTGTTTTCAAGCTCTGTCTTCAAAACTCCCTGAAACTCTGAGACAACCCTAGAGTCAGGTGAAGGTGTGGGGCTTCAGGTAGAGGCTTATTTACGGTTCAGATCCAACTCCAAGTCTCAGGTGTCTACCTCTGCTGGCTTGTTGTTGTTTTTGTTGTTTATTTTCAGGTTGCCACAACTTAGAGTCATCCAGAGATGCTGTAACCTCAACTGAAAAAATGCCCCCAAAAAATCAACCTGCAGACAATAGATGTCTAGAGAGCCCAGCCCACTGTGGGTGGTGTTTCCCCTAGGCAAGTGGTCCTGGATAGAATAAGAAAGCATGCTAAGCCAGCCTTAAGAACAAACCACTGGGCTGGTGAGATGGCTCAGCGGGTAAGAGCACCCGACTGCTCTTCCGAAGGTCCAGAGTTCAAATCCCAGCAACCACATGGTGGCTCACAACCATCCGTAATGAGATCTGGCGTCCTCTTCTGGAGTGTCTGAAGACAGCTACAGTGTACTCACATATAATAAATAAATAAATCTTTAAAAAAAAAAAAAGAACAAACCACTAAGCAGTGTTTCTCCATAGCCTTTGCTTCAGTTCCTGCTTTGAGTTCCTGTCCTAGCTTTCCACAGTGATAGAGTCCTACCTAGGAGTTATAAACTGGAAAAAAGGTTTCCTTCCTAAGTTGTTTGGTCATGGTGTTTTATCACAGCAATAGAAACCTAAGACTTGTCCAGGGCACAGGCACTCAGGCCTTAGACCCAGCAAGCTGCCATGTTGGGGTACAACTCTCCCCCCTTCCCCCAATGCTTTCTTAGCTCCCAGGGCAGGTTGGGTGGTGTAAACAGATCTCTAGACTCTAGCAGCCAGGATCCAGAGTGCTGTGGCTTTCCTGGAGCTCCGGGTAAGAGTACAGGCAATAGGAAGAAGTGAGAGAGAATGACCAGACCTGGAAGAGCAGTCAGTCAGTCAGACAGGCGAGCAAACTGGGATTAGATGCTCCTGCTGTACCCAGAAGGAGTTCCAGTCCATCTGTATGGAGCTCGTGGCTTGGGCTGTGAGGCAGAGATGCAGGAACAGGGAGTCCTCTGCAGAGGGGAAACATTTTGTCCTCTAGCCCTCTCAGTCTGTGCAAGACAGGAAATTCCTCAACCCTCCAGAGGCAGCCAGCTTTCCTGACCACGGCAGCCCAGGCTACATGAGGTAGATCTGTGTGTTTCCAATACAGGCTCCCTAAGTCCACTCTCAGAGCCTCCTGCCAATAGTCCTCCAGCAGCCGCACTCCATCAAAAGACAAGCCCCCGAACTGGGGGCAGGGACCAAGACCACTACCTGGTGGCCAGCGGCGGGACAGAGCAGATCTCTCTTAGTTACTCTTGTGTGCTTGTTCCTTGTTCTCCCTGCCACAGCCTCGCTGAGAAGCGTTACTCTGACTTTTATTCAGTCCTCTGAGCCTCGTCCTCTGATGGTCCCAGAGGCTGGGCTGGGAGAGCTTAGCTTTCTGTGGCCACAGGTAAAAATTAACATGTTGTGAAATGGGCCTTAACCTGGTAAAGAAACCCTGAAAACTACCCCCAGAGTCCTAGAGTTTGAGAGAAAGTTTGGAATTTGTTTCCCTATGGTGGTGGAGACCCAAAGTACGAGAGTCCTCCCTTGATCTTCGATTTTAAATTAGAGGTATTCCGTTGTCTTAGTCGGGTTTCTGTTGTAACGAAATACCCAAAGACGGATACTTTGTAAAGAGGTTAATCTTAGTTCTTAGCTCTAGAGGACAGAAAGCATGACACAGATCTCTGCAGAGGTCTTCATGCTCTGTCCTGTCATGGCCGAGAAGCAATAGAAATCAGTGCATGTGATAGTGTGTGCTGAAGACCAGCAGTGCAGGTTCCAGGCTCACTGTAGAACACGGCACTCTCACATGCACTAATCCAGGTCTCTGAGACCCATCTCGCTCTTGAGAGAACTAAAGACCTTTACCAGTCTCTTGAGAAAGACGCTAGTCCCTTATAGGGGTGGTGACTCCATGACCTATCACCTCTCGGGGGACCCTTTCTAGTGCCTCCATATTGAGAATGAACTCTCATCATGACTCCCAAGGATCAAGTAGAACCTTTGCCTATCTCAGACCCTGATTTGATACCAACTACTACAAACAAACAGAAAGTAATAACTTGTTGTTCGCCCTGAGTTTTAGTTCAAACCATAGCATCTGGCCTACTAATCTTACTCCCTATAGTACCAGAAAAAAACACAACAGCAAAGTGCTATAGGAGAGGCTAGACACTGGACAGCCTGGGGCTTGTCCTGTATGAGAAGCAGACAACGCCTTACCTCCTGGAGACTGGTTGAAGCCAGCCTGGGGGAGGATGGTAAGAGTAGGGAAAAGCGCTTCTGTGAAAAGCTGAGAGGGAGGAGGTGGACCAACCCTGCACCCAGAAAGCTGCCCCGGTCTTCGTCCTTTATTAGCTAGCACGCTACCTTTGTGCCTTTCCCAGATTTTACTCAAGTATTATGAAGGTACAGTGAGCTGCATGTATTTTAGGAGTTTAACTTAAATGAGTTTTGGCAGACATGTGAATATCCATGAAACATTTACCCTGACCTAAAAGGTGAACATTTCTGTTTCTCTTAAGCATTCCTTACTGCTCTTTTCTAATCCACCCCCACCCCTCTGCCACGGCCACCCAATGCTATGCTTTCTGTCTCTCTAGTTTGGGGTGTGTGTGTGTGTGTGTGTGTGTGTGTGTGTGTGTGTGTGTGAGAGGGAGAGACAGAGAGAAACAAAGAGAGGCTGTAGGATGGAGCCAAAGCTTTACTTCACACAGGTGAGACTATTGCTCCATCCCTAGTCACATCCCACCCTGTACTTTTGCTTTGTTTAGCTGAGATGTGATCTTACCCTAAGCTGGCCTCAGGCCTACCATTCTCTTGCCTCCTCAGTGTGGGGATTATCAGTGTTTGTTGCCATATCCAGCTTTAGTTTATTCTTCAAAAAAAAAAAAAAAAAAGAAGAGGAGGAAGAGGAGGAGGAAGTGGGCTTGGGAGTATAGGTTGGTAGTGGCACATGTATTTATGTATGAGATCCTGGATTTGATACCCAGCATCAAGAAGAAGGAGTAAGAAGGGTGTAGGGAGGAGAAGAAAGAAGAAGGAAGAGAATTAATCAGCTGCTTACTGTGTCGTGTGCATATATCATATCTGGCGAGATTAAGAAGAGCATTGTTTGCTTCTGGGGAGACAGTGTCAGGGAGCCAGGTTGGGAGGGAGACTTTACACAGACCCTTCGGTAGCTTTTGGATTCTGTACCACATGAGTGTATCACTTAACTCAAAGGATTAAAAAGAATTTAAGAGGAAAAAGTCTTTATGAAGATGCCCAGTGTGAGCTTTCTCGCTGAGGTCCTCCTGAGGAACCACGACTTGTTTGCACGGGAGTCTGTGGAGCTTCACTGTTTAGTCTCTGCTGTCAGGCCTGAGCATTGTCACATCGGGCAGTGACAGGGGGTGTACCTTGTTCCCAGTGATCTCCAAGAGCCTCCCAGCACATACCAGACCTGAACTTCAGCAAAGCTATGGCATCTAGTGTTTGTGGGGTGCCTGAATGTTTCCCTCCTGTTTTTATGTCTACCACACAGAGAAGAAAGGTGAAGGAGAGAGGGAACACCGTCTATCCCCAGCTCGCAGCAAGCCCATCGCACCCATCTTCCTGCAGGGCCTCTCCGACCTCAAAGTCATGGATGGAAGCCAGGTCACTATGACAGTCCAGGTGTCAGGTCTGTCCAGATGGCTCTGTCCTTGGGGTGTATAAGAGAGTGATCATGTGGCAATGGGTATTGCTCCTAGATGCCCAGAAAACCACCACGGATCCATCGGCAAGGGGCACAAGACTCTTCTGCCATCTGGGTAGCATTCTGTAGACTCAGGGTTATATGGTCCAGGGGAAGGAGAAGATTAAGGTTAACATGGCCAGTTCCAAACGAATGTGTAGGGGTTTTGTTTGATTGTTTGTTTTGGGTTTTGTTTTTGGTTTTGGTTTGTTTTGCCATTTGGTTAGTTTGGTTTGGTTTGTATTTATTTATTTTATTTTATTTTTGGATTTTAAGGAGTTTCGACTCTTTTTTTGTTTTTTAAATTAGTACATATTCGCTGTGGAAATCAATGTGTTTCACAATTGCATTTTATTCAAAAGTATTCTGTACTTTAACCACATTTAGTCATTGCCTTTCCTCGCCTCCCACCAGCCCCTTTCCATTTCCCAAATAGAGCCCCTTCCAGTTTTGATTCATATGAGGAACAAAACAGGGGTGTCCAGTCTTTCCCCTCTTAATCTACATAGTGATAGAAATCCTAGCAAGAGTGATAAGGCAAGAGAAAGAAAGAAAACTGTGGCAGGTAGGAAATGAGGAAATCAAGTTATCCAATTTGCAGACAATATAAGCCTATACCTAAAAGACTGTAAAGACTTTCTGGACTGTTTGTTGTGAGGACCTCTGGAGTCTTGGATGTTGTCTGAGTTGTTCTAGTGAGAGTTTAAGGTAGAAGGGAGATGATCAGAGACCCTCCAAAACCATACAAAGAAAAAGGCTTGCCCCTAGGCCAAGCTCTCCTGGGCCTTGCTGGGGATGGCAGGAGATGCTCCCAAAGACCCAGCCCCATGCTCATGGCAGAGTAGACATGAGCACCTTTGGGTGTATCTGTGGTTCTTGGTTCCTAGCAGTGCCTCTGAAAACTGGGGGTACCCATCTCTGACTTCCTCTTCCCTCTAGACCGGTAAGCGTAATAAATGTGAACTGTGAGAGGACCAGAGGGCTTGGCCTGCAGAGGATGGAGGCTTTTTCCATGATACTCCCAGATAGAGGCTTCACAGAGACATCCAGCTGGAAGAGATAAGAGACAGTCTACAATGGCCTTCCAGGCCTGAGGAGTCTGACCCACGCCGACAAACGGCCATCTGCTCACTCTTATGTCTCCCCAGGGGCCTCATCCCTCTGGAAGCAGAGCCCCGTGGTCAGCTTTCAGATCTAAAGAAGCCCTCACATGGTCATCGATCTGTACGCCTAACACATTCCAGAAGCACAGCCCGACACTGCTACCCTCTGAGAACCATGTTTAGAAATCCTCTGCATACTGAGGCCCTAGGACCACACTTGTGTGGTCGCCCAGGGCTTACAGAGCCCTTTCCAGCGACCGCCTGCAAGGGAGCTGCCATGGGGTCTCTATGTGAGGCGGGGCGGGGCAGAGAACACCTTCAGGGTTAGGTTCTTTCTTTGTGCTCTCTGCCACTCTGAGGACAGCTGGCAAAGATGAGATTGGCTCAGTTACCCCTCCTAACAACCCTGTAAGGCAGGGTGTGGGAGGAAACTAGGCAGCATGTTTAGCCCAGTGTTAACATTCTAACTGCACAGTTGCTTCCTGGCTAAGGACGTCCCTCTCTGATGACCTCCTGTCGCCACTCTGTGTTCAGGGAACCCACCTCCGGAAGTCATCTGGCTTCACGACGGGAATGAGATCCAGGAGTCTGAGGACTTCCACTTCGAGCAGAAGGGTGGCTGGCACAGCCTGTGTATCCAGGAGGTGTTTCCGGAGGACACGGGCACGTACACCTGTGAGGCCTGGAACAGTGCCGGGGAGGTCCGCACCCGGGCCGTCCTCACCGTGCAAGGTGAAGCTGAGTTGCTTTGATGGGGTCGGGGTACAACTTCTGCCAAAGCCATTTAGAAGTGAGGGAAAGACACCAGACTACTCCAGTCCCACTGCAGCCTCAGAGGCAGATCACTGTCTCCATTGCAAGCTCTCGCAGAATGGGGCTCCCTTCCCCAGTCTCCAAAGTCCCTGCAGTCTCTGGGCTGCTTCGTAGCGAGACGGAGCACTGAGGGTAATCCATAATAGACTTAATTTGGTATTCATGGTGTGAGATATGAAGTCCTTTCATGAGTCCTTTCTCCTGCAGAAACCTTTTCCAGAGGCAAGGTGGGTAAGCCTCTGTAAACACATGCAGTAAGTAACCGTTCTCATTCACCACATCCAATGGAAAGCATGAGCATCCAGCCCAGGACCCCGTATCATCAGGGCTTATACAAACTCATATTAGTACTGTCCCCTAATAATATAACCAAGGCAGATCTGCACAAAAGATGTACTGTGTCCACATACCCAGTCCAAGTACCTTCTAGACCACTTGTTCTCTGGTAACGCACTGCCTTCCAACATGGTGGAGAACTGGACTCCAGGCCAGGCTCCGTCCTGAAGGGCCTCCATCTCTATTGTTTCCCCCATTGCCTACTTCCAGAGCCTCATGATGGCACCCAGCCCTGGTTCATCAGCAAGCCTCGTTCGGTGACAGCCACCCTGGGCCAGAGTGTCCTCATCTCCTGCGCCATAGCTGGAGACCCCTTTCCCACCGTGCACTGGCTCCGCGATGGCAGAGCCCTCTCCAAGGACAGTGGCCACTTTGAGCTGCTCCAGAATGAGGACGTGTTCACCCTGGTTCTAAAGAACGTGCAGCCCTGGCATGCCGGCCAGTATGAGATCCTGCTCAAGTGAGTCTGCCTGTCCTGCCAGCCGCTCTCACCCCACCCCACCCCCCAGACTCCTGACTCTTATGCTGGGACTGGGAAGCTAGAGGAAGCAGGAGCTGATGCAGGTTTATTGAGTTCATATCTCTGTAGCTCCAAGGCTGGCAGCTTTAATTGGCGATGGCCTTCCTGCTTGCAAAGCCCCAGGGTGGCACAAGGGCATCATGTGGCAAGAGGCAGAGAACACGCATGTGGTCTTCCTCTGCCTCATCTTTACAGCTGCTAGTTCCCAATCACAGGGATTCCAACCGATGGAGTGTTAGATTTTCCCCAAGGACCCACCTCTAAATATTATGGTTGGGTTAAGTTTCTGCCTTCTTGATACCTCACAATAGACATGAAATTGCAGTACATGGACCTCAGGGGCACATACTTCCAGGCCACAGTAGCTAAGAGTTGGAAGCATCTCAGCGATAGTTCGAACCCTCGGTTCCTTTTACTGCCCATTTTTGGAAATCACACACTCTAAAATGTGGTTCTTGGTTAGAAGTAAAGCCTCCCAGTACGACCTTTATTCAAGAAGAGAAGAACCAGAAGTCCATCCTTTGGTAAAAAAGCATACCAATGAATTTCATATATTATTATTAAGCTGCTATGGGGGACGGGATGGGATTGGAGCCAAGTTCTGTTTCCAGCACCCACAATGGACAGTAACTCCAGTTCAAGGGGACCTGACATCCTGGCCTCTGTAGGCACCTGCACTTACGTCATATCCTCACACACAGACAGAGCACATACATATAATTAAAAGTAGGAGTGGATGTAGCATGCTTGCCTGGTGGTACAAGGCCTTGAGTTTGATTCCCCAGAACTGAAAAAAAAATCCAAAATAAGTTTTAAGATATTTTCTTAATTGCTACCGGGCAGAGCATGGTGCACACTTTTAATCCTAGCACTTGGCAGGTGGATTTCTAGGTGTTTGAGGTGTGGATAAAAGTCTGAAAAGAGTCGGGGGTTATTTTGTCTGGGTTCAGGGTACAGTGCACCATAGAGGAGAGCTCAGGACGGCAGGAGCTCTAGACATCCGCAGTCAGGAAGCAGAGGGAGGAGATCAGTCCTCAGCTGCTTTCCCCTTTGTATTCAGCCCAGGCCCCCAGCCCAGGCCACGGTGCTGCCCAGGTCTTCCCAATCAATTGACCTCACACAGACAATCCCTTACAGGTAGGACCAGAGGCGTGTCTCTTAAGTGAGTCTAGACACTGCCAAATTGATGTTAGCCATCACACGTAATTAAAAAATGAAAATAAGACAACCACAGGGAGATTAATTTTTCCTATTAAAACACTCCATCTCCTAAAATCCTAAGTGAAGCCTAGATTGATGGACAGAATACCTACTCTGTGTTAGCCTAAGACTGGCACAAGCACCTGTGCGTGAGAGAATGTGACATATCCTGAGAGTGGTTAGACATGGCCTTAACAGGTGCCTGAGGAGCTGGTCACTTCCTTCCTGAACTTGATCAACTCCCTACACTGAGTCCACCACTCAGGATCAGCTGTATAAACTACACTCTATGCTGCGATGGAATACTGTACCTACAATAATTCTGAGTGTGTGCTTTTTACTCACAGCAACTAGCTGTTGCAGCTTAACAAACCACCCCCAAGTGCTTAAGTGCATTTAAAAAAAAATACCCCTTTAAAAAAGAAAGCTGGGCTGGAGAGATGTCTCAGTGGTTAAGAGCACTGACTGACTGATCTCCCAAAGGTCCTGAGTTCAAATCCCCAGCAACCACATGGTGGCTCACAACCATCTGTAACGGGATCTGATGCCCTCTTCTGGTGTGTGTCTGAAGACAGTGACAGTGTACTCACCTACATAAAATAAACAAAATCTGAAAAAAAAAGAAAAAAGAAAAAGAAAAAGAAAGAAAGCTATTATCTCTTAGAGATCTTTGGGTCTGTTCAGAAATTATTCCTCTATTGGCAGAGCCCCACTGATCTGAATTAGACAGAGGACCCTCTTACAAGTACTCGTCATGCTATTCCCATCAGTCATGTGCTTAGACGATGTCACCTGACTCTGCCTTAAGCTTAAGGCCTTAATCAGGAGGGACAAATCTGCCTCCATGATGAGGGGTCTACACCCTTGCTCACTAGGCCAGTACTAGGGCAGAGAGTGACTTGATGTGACAATACTTTCTGTTGAAGGAATAACACTCTGAGATTACACTTGTATTAATCAACCAGATAGCCTATAAGAGATGGGTTTTTTGGGTGTGTGTGAGGTTCTGTTTTTCTGGTTTGGTTTCATGAGATACAGTCTCATATTGTCCAGGTGGCCTCAAACTCAGTATATATAACATCGAACTCCTGAATCTACTGTCTCCATCTCCTGGATTTTTTTGTGTGATTTTGAAGCAAAAAGAAAGCCTGTGTGTTAGCCAGTGAAAGGGGACTTGGCTGTTAAATGAGCCAAGAAAGAAGGGGGAAGGGAGAACAAAGCAAAGATCTATAGGAAGTCTGCCAGGCCGTAGAGGGGGTTACACTGGAAGGGCAAAAGGCAGACAGTCTGGGACCAGCTGGGGACAGTCATAAAATGTAGACTATCCCAGCTGGAAGGGTATGCAGAAATTATCTAGCTGTCCCATCTAGTAATGAGGGACACCGAGGTCTTGGGTCGTTGACTTGCTCATGGCCGCGAGCTGAGCCTAAGTTCGAGCCCTTGTCTTTTGACCTCCATCAGATGGTCTTCCATTCTTGCAGCCTATCATTCGGAGTGTCTTTCCATGCACGGGGAATGAGGGACCTGGGAATTCATGCTGGTCCCTTCATGCATCCCTTGCCCTCTTCCTCCCAAAGTCTAGATTCCTCATTCCTCCCGGAGGCCATTGCCTTGGCCTTGGCTCTGTCCCCAGCAGAAAATGGAGCAAGTCAGTGGAAAGTTCTCCTGAGGAGTGCCTGCCAGGCCTGCCAGGGACCTTGTCCCCTCTCACTATTTTTGTCCTGACAGAAGTCAGACCTAGCGCATGGAAGAGGGTCTTTCAAGAAGGAAGGCTGGTAGCCGGGCAGTGGGGACACACGCCTTTAATTCCAGCACTTGGGAGGCAGAGACAGGTGGATTTTTTAGTTCAAGGCCAGCCTGGTCTACAGAGTGAGTTCTAGGACAGTCAAGGCTACACAGAGAAACCCTGTCCCAAAAAAAAAAAAGAGGTGAAAGAGGAAGAAGAGGAGGAGGAGGAAAGCTGGGAAGTGGGGCTGTGAGACAACCAAGGGGGTGCAATCTGTTCCTGTGGAGTAGTGGGCATGGATGAGTTTTGACCTCCCCTTCCCTTCCTTCGCCAGCCCTGACCAAAAAGAGAGCTAGCAACACATCAGCTCCAAATTCCAGCTGAGATGTTAGAAAGCACAGACATTTTCCAGAAAATTAGTTCTTCACCTTTGCATATAAAATTGTCCTGTGTGATGGTGATTTGGGAAGGGGCACGTTGCAAGGCCCCTCATCAGAGTGTGAGCCTCTTATACGGGGCTCAAGAAAGGGGAGCGTGTTTGTGGCAGGTTCGCAGCATACAGGATGACTGCTGTGTCCTGTGTGACAACATCAGGGCAGGGCCTCAGTCTCAGCCTGTTTGTGAAGGAGTGTGGGTAATATTAAAGATGTCTCCAAGATACTGTTCCTGCTGGTGAGGTCACTGGTAGATGGCCCCAGGCAAGAGTCTATCTGAACTTTATAGGCTCCAGAAGAACCCATGGCTTGCCTTAAAGGCCCAGTAGAGGTTTTCACTTTAGGCTTTCAGTATTGTCCCCCCAGTGGCCCAGCCATGGTGTCTCTGTGTTCTTCCTCCTCATCTGTCTGGAGACCTCAGGTTGGGTGGAGCTAGAGACCTTGGGCGGGGCTTATCTTTGTCCGTGGTCCCCACCACAGATCATCGAAATGACAAGAGCCCTTCCTTGCTTCCCTCCATGGGGTTATATACATACATGTAGCTCCAGCTCAGAAGACATCCATCTCTGATGCACAGCCTCCTAGACTGTGGCGGGGGTAAAGTGGGGCCATCTGGTCAGGATCTGCTCCTGATTTCTATGCCTGGGTTTTGTCCTCCTTATGACAAGAGGAAACTCAGAGATAATGTGAGGGAGAAGGAGCTACCAAGGAAACACCCATTGGGCATCTTGCTCTGTTCCATGCCAGCATCGCTGCGAGGTAGAGAAAAAGTAGCTTAGCACTGCCCAGGAGGCTGACAGAAGCAGGAAACCAGGTAGCTTGCTCACGGCCTGGCACTAATGTGCTGCCGGATAGAGGTGTAGCCTGCACTCTTCAGGTGCCTTCACTTGGCCACTTCGAAGAAATCAGGCCTGGAGGAAGGGACAAACTACAGGGGCTGACCTGAAGGAGAGAGGAATGAGGTCCCAGGGAGGGATCAACGTGGCCACAGCCTGGGATAGCACAAAGACAAGGGGTGGAGTGAAGGAGGAGAGAGAGGGCTGGAAGAAAGCAAATCCACCCATCCTGGTTCACAAGGGTCCCTGCCCTTCACAGGGGTGAGGAACAAGGCCTCAGACCCCGAGAAGCAGAACCACTCTGTAGCTGCTAGTGTCTTTCCATGAGGTGGATTACGTGAGGTGCCAGACAAAGTGAGGTGGATTACAGCTGTGGCAGCAGGACATGTAAGCGCATCTCCCCAGACTCCAGATGTAGGTACCTACCAGGTGGTTCCATACACTTACGTGTGGGCGTCCACTCTTGTGGTTAAGGCACACATGTATGCAGACACACGAAGAAACACACCAAGATCCCAGAGCAAACTGGTTCTGATAAGCAATGTAGGACCTGTGCACAGGCCACAAGTCTTATATGTTGGTAGATCCAGGTCCCAGACCCTGTTCCTGCTGGTTATCTCTGAGTTCAGGCATATCGTTCAACCTTCATGCACTCTGTTTGCCTTATATAAACAGTGCTGCCTCTAAGCTGTTAGAACCATAGACAAAATGAGATGGGTTTTGTGAGGAGGAAGAGGAGGAGGGGGAGGAGGAGGAGGAGGAGGGGGAGGAGGAGGAGGAGGTCCAGTGCTGACAGCTGATATGTCTATCATGGGTCTGGAAGGGTTGCTCAGACCCAGCAGTGCTGCTAAGACACCTAGGGAAACCGTGGGACCTGAGAATCCCAGCACTGCCTTGCATAATCCCCACAGCCTCCTTCCCTACACTCTCCAGACCAAGCTGGCATGCTGTGGAGAACAAGATAAACAAAGCATGTGGCAGTCATGAGGGCCGGAGGGTCTCAGATAAACACCGGTAGATCTTCCCCATTTCATTCCCAGACTTGCCCCTTTATGAGACATCACTCTGAAGCACCAGCAGGGGGCAGCCTCTCGGGCCAGAGGGCTCAACTGCTTTGAATCCACTGGCCAGCCATTCATCCCCCTGCCTGAGAAGAGGGGCCTCAGCCCGGTCATGCACCCCTGGAGGCTGAACAGCTCTGTGATTGTAAGGAATCCAGAGCCCTCCCCACCTGAAGGAGGAAAAGAAAGGGGCCACCCATGTTGGGAGGCACGCATGTTAGGTTCTTAACACAGAGTGTTCTGATTAATGAAGGGGGCTGTGACTGTTTTCAAGGAAAATTCAGCCGTTGGGGAAGTGGCTGTCATTACTTTGAGGGAGTCTAGAATCAGGTCAGGTCACTGGGCATCTGAGCAGAGCCTGTCTGCATGGACGAGAGGCTTCATCGCAACCCCTCAGCAGCCTTTATTCTTGGACTGAGGGATCGATCGATAGTGTTAAAGGATTCCCATCTGTAGATGCTAATCTTTGCTGCCCTCCCAAATGTCTCCCCTCCCCTTTCTTTTTAATCTGGAACTGTAAAAATCAAAACTGACCACAGGGTGAGAGCCCTAGCCTAGATCTAAGTCTGGGATGGAAGCCACAGCTAAGCCCTAGGCCTCCTCCTTCCTCTATGGCCCATCAGCCCACGACCAAGTCTACACTTGCCTTGCACCCTTCTGGCCCCGAGCTGAATAGGACCTTTGCCCAGGGAACCGCATAGCTCTTATTGTATTGTCCTTGACTTCATCAGGAACCGGGTTGGCGAGTGTAGTTGCCAAGTGTCACTGATGCTTCACAACAGTCCTTCCAGAGCCCCACCACGGTGAGTGCCCCCAGGAGTAGCCTGGCCAGGTCCCCGAACAACAATGCACCCACACCTCTGCCTGGCCCTGAAGCCTGGGGTTGTTTGTGTCCTCCTGCTGAGGCTACCAGAGCCAAAGAGAAAGATTGGAAGGGGATGAAGGAGGGAGGCCAGAAGAAGGCGAAGGAGGGGGTGATGTGTGTTTCTTTTTCTTTTCTCTCTGTATTTTTTTTTTTGCACACACCCTTATAAGGCTACTGAAATCATTACCGATATAATAAACCAACTAGGCGAGTGAGTGCCTCTCACCAATGTTCCCTTCTATAAACACAGCCTGGCCGGCCCCCACGTCCCCTTCCCCCTCCTCTCTACCCTCCGCCCTCAGGGATTTGCTCTCCCCTGACGTTTCAGCCTTACCCAGCCCCTTTTCCTCTTGCTACTTTCTCTTTTTCCTTCACTGGTTATTGCAGGGGGCGGGAGCCTGCCAGCTGCAAGGGCCTCTGTGGTGGTGGAGGAGTTGGTGCTCATGGTGATGGTGACCGTCATGGGACCCTGAGGCCCTGCTGGCCAGCGAGAGGGCAAGGTTGGCCTGAGGAGGAAGACGGAGAAGACGTGAGGGGGCTGTTGAAGAGACGGGTGGAGACCAGGCTGCACACAGAAGAGGCCATCCGCCAGCAGGAGGTGGGACAGCTGGATTTTCGAGACCTCCTGGGAAAGAAGGTGAGCACCAAGACCGTCTCAGAAGACGACCTGAAGGACATCCCAGCCGAGCAGATGGATTTCCGCGCCAACCTTCAGCGGCAAGTGAAGCCAAAGACTGTATCCGAGGAAGAGAGGAAGGTGCATAGCCCTCAGCAGGTTGACTTTCGGTCTGTCCTTGCCAAGAAGGGGACCCCTAAGACCCCCGTTCCTGAGAAGGCACCACCTCCAAAAGCTGTCACCCCAGACTTTCGCTCTGTGCTAGGGGGCAAGAAGAAGTCACCTTCAGAGAATGGGGGCAACAGTACTGAGGTCTTGAATGTCAAGGCTGGGGAAAGCCCCACACCTGCAGGCAATGCACAGGCCATCGGGGCCCTGAAACCCGTAGGCAACGCCAAGCCTGCTGAGACCCCGAAACCCATAGGTAATGCCAAGCCTGCCGAGACCCTGAAGCCTATGGGCAACACCAAGCCTGCCGAGAGCCTGAAACCCATAGCCAACGCACAGCCTTCAGGGTCCCTGAAACCTGTAACCAACGCACAACCTGCTGAGCCCCAGAAGCCTGTGGGCAATGCCAAGTCTGCTGAGACCTCGAAACCAGCTGGGAAAGAAGAAGTCAAGGAGGTAAAGAATGATGTGAACTGTAAGAAAGGGCAGGTCGGAGCCACGGGCAATGAAAAGCAACCTGAGAGCCAAGGCTCGGCCCCAGTTTTCAAGGAAAAGCTACAAGATGTCCATGTGGCAGAGGGGGAGAAGCTGCTACTCCAGTGCCAGGTGATCTCTGATCCCCCCGCCACTGTCACCTGGTCGCTGAATGGGAAGACACTCAAGACCACAAAATTCATCGTCCTCGCCCAAGAAGGTAAATGAAAGCGAGGGTAGGGAAGATGGGAAGCCCATCCATGGGTCACTGTCAAAGCATGAACCTGTAGCTGCTTGATGGTCACTTGTAGCCATGGCCTGAGCTGGAATAGCCACCCCTATTCCCCCTCCTTTACAGGGTGGGCTCTCTGCAGAGGGGCCCTGGGTATACACATGAGCCTACTGTGGATGCGAGCTGCTGCGCTTCTGAGCCTTGTGGCACATGCTATGCCTTGGTGTCTGTCTGGCAGAGCTCTTTCCTGGCACCCTACCCAAGTCTCCTCTGAGCTTACCTAGGACTGAGTGTTCAACATCCCCCTTGCCCCCCCCCAGTAGAGAGCTATGCTTTGCAGACTGGGAGAAGGGGGACATGGAGCTGAAGTGAGCTGGGGACCCTGGGCCCATTATTCCTTGAGAAGTGTAGGAAACACTGCATGACAGCTAGTAGGAGCTATATAGACTGGCATCAGCAACAGCTCATTCTTGAGAACACTGTGGGTCCAAAGGGCCCCGTGGGCAAGCCAAACCCTTACACAGCCCCGATGGGCCCGCTCACTCGGGACAGAGCTGCTCGCTTCCTAATTTGGATGAGACTTTTGTTTGCTGGTGTTTCACATTCTTGGTTGGGGGGTGGTGCGAGTCCTGCCACCCGTGGCCTTTGGGGCCTTGGAGTTCTCAAGCCTGCCAGTTTACACCAGAGAAGACAGGGGAGTGAGAGGAGGTTATCTCCAGTCCTTTGTTATGGTTCACTCTCCTTTTATATTTATTTATTTATTTAGTGTGTGTGTGTGTGTGTGTGTGAGAGAGAGAGAGAGAGAGAGAGAGAGAGAGATTATAATGAGTATATGCACACGCTGCCACGTGTGTGTGGTCATGTTTGAAGGTGAGAGGACAGCTCATAGGAACTGGTTCTTTCCTGCCACTGTGTGTGACCCCTAGGATCAAATTCAGGTGGGGAGGTGGGGAGGGAAGCACCTTCACCTGCTGCCAAGTCACCAAACCAGCCCTCAGTGAGTCTTATCAGAAACTCCTAAGCCACAGAAGTTCCCACAGTCCTCTGAGGTGGCTAGTGGAGAGACACGGTTCTGCCTGAGCTAGAGCTGACCCTAGAGGGTCATGAAGAAGGTCCCAGGATGTGACATGTGCCCTTGAGATACTGAGGGAAGTGTCTGCAGAGGCTGCGTGGACAGGTCTTAGCAAATGCCAGTGCACTGAGACGCCAGCCCATCCTTCCCCTCCTCTCTCCACTCTCCCCTGGTCACTCCCCTCGCCACACACTCTCCCCTCATCCTACAGCTGCCTACCTCCACAACCCAGGAACGAGGCATTTGTAGATAGCAGCGACCTTTTCCCTTGCTTCACGATTCAGCCAGACAATCTAGAGCAGCCGAAACGTGTGGAGTCTAAATGTTGAATGACCAAAAGGCAAACTGGACATTTTTTTTTTCAGCAGAGAGAGATTCTGTAATCTTCTGCTAATGCGTTGACAGTAACTTTTTCACACTGATGTCCTCAGGTTGGCAGGGTCTTCCAGAAGGCATCTGTCCCCCTGTGTCTGCTAGTTCTGCCCCCGTGGTGCCCACACACAGGAGGTCTTAGGGCCACTGTGGTGGGGTAAGAAGTCCAAGACTGTGGATGCTAACATCCTCCCTGTCCCACCCAAGAGTTTTCCACTCAAACTGGAAAGCTTGACTAGGTGTGTTTCCCAGGTCACCACGTCCAGTGACCTCTCTGGGCAGGATGGAGGACAGCCACCAACCTGGGACATGTAAGTGGTAGAATCCTGCATGATACTATCTATGAGTACACCAATCTCAGGAAAACTGGGGTTCAGCGGTGATGAAGGTGGCAGTTCCCAAAGCCAGAGCCACCAATAGCCACTTACAGAGTCTGCTCGAATGAGCTGTATAAGATAAACCTCAGCCCTGGTCACAGAAGTGCTCCCGAGCGCCCAGTCGCTGGCTGCTCTAAGGCCTGGGTTGCTTGGTGTAATCTTCACCCAGAGCACAGAGAAGCAAGCAACATCATCCCCTCCCACAGGGGAGGACCTAAGTCCTCAGTGACAAGAGAGACTGTGGGAGGGGAGGTAGGGATCACAGAGAGAGCTTCAAAGCAAACTGCCAACAATAGTCTCCGTATTTCAAAGGACGAATAGCTTGCTTCCATTAGCGGAGCAGCTTGTCCAGATACCATCCTAGACAGTTACATATTCTAATCCCTTGATTCTCACACTACCAAGTATCCTTATAACAGAGAAGTTAAGTAAACTGCCCAAGGTTGCACAGCCCTTAAGTAACAGAGAAAGGAAGAGACCAACCTCCTCCCTGCAATGGAGAGAACAGACCCATGAAGTGAGCCTATCTTGCCACAATAAAGGGCAGAGTATTTGTTCTCCAAATACCAGCACTGGCCCCTGAGCCTGCACTCACCAAGTCTTTATGAGGGTTTTGTTTCCCCACCCCCCCCCCACCCAGGGGAAGTGCATCTGAGGACTTAACAGCTCTCCCTGGAGAGGTCCTGGAAGGTAGCCAGGTGGTGGCCAGAAGTGGAGTGAATCTGCTCCTAGTGGGTCTGGCAGCAAGGACATGGGCTAGCTGTGATACAGCTGTTGGAGTGATGCCACAGAGAGGTCTGAGAGGATGAGATGTTCCATGCTGGGGACTGGGTAGCTGGTAGGAAAGCCCAGAAAGCAGGCCAGACTTGGGCAGCAGGGAAGCAAGCAGTAGGTAGGCCCTGTACAGGGCTGGGGCACTAAAGGCTGGCTGCTTGCACATGGGCCTATCTAGGCTATGGCAGGGGGTGACTTGGCCCTGATTTCAGCCCACATCCTGTCAGAGAACATGTCTAAAAGCAACAGCGAGCCATGCAGGGGAGATTTTGGAGTGAGGAATGCAACACGAGAAGCTGGGGTTTTAGGGGCTTGGACTGACTCCGGGACAAAGACAAGGATGGAGACTGCTCAAGAGATCAGGGATCATGGTGGTGAGGCCCAGGCTCCCAAGGTGAGCGTTGCCACAAAGGGAAAGAACCCAGTGCAAGAAGTACAGACATCTGCCATAAAACCCGTAGCCTGGCTTGAAGGGCAGGGTGATGGCTGGGGCTGGGAAGAGAACAGGGATGGAGAAGACAAGGGGATATTATCACTGGAACTAAGGAAGTCTGTGATTTGAGATGATGAGCAGGGGTGAAGGGCAGTACCCATCTTCCTGTCTCCCAGCACCTCCCTCCCCCTCCCCCTGCCTGCACTGACCCCCAACCCATCTCTCTCCCCTCTATCCAGATTCACTTCCTCCAGGATCCCTTCTTAGAGCCCTGTCACTTTAGTTGAGACACCCAATGGATCTCTTGATCTCAGAGCTCCCCTTGCTAGGAGCTTCTCTGCTGAGCCCCACAGCCTGCAGGACAGGATTACACCCACCCCACTTAGTGCTGAGGAAATCCCAAAAAGAGATCTAACAGCCATTGGTGGCATTTGACCACTGGGCAATTCTTAAAGTCGAGTGGAAGTGGCTTTCCTCCTCTGGCAGCCAGAGCTGTGGGATGTCTGTGTTCAGGAGACCATCAGCTGGGCCTGTCCTCCAGGGACAGGTACCGGGTCCTCTCTGTCTAGACCTATCTTGGCTGGGGGGACTGGAGGGGGGAGCAATGACCCTGGAGTCCAGGCAGGGCTGAGGTAGCATTGAAAGGGCCTTTTATCTCTGTGTGTTGCTTCCTGCCTCCAGGCCGGGCTTCCCCTAGCAAAACATTTCTCCCAGTCTAGTAAGGAAGCTTTGTTTTCGTTGCTGTTGTCGAGAGATGATTCATTTTTTTATTGCCTTCAGGGTGGAATCTAGTGAAGGCTTTTTCAATCTTGTATAAGCTCATTCCACAAACTATATAGCACCGCATATATATATATATATGCGATCCCTTTGCTTGTATGTAGAACCCACTTAAAGAACTTGGAATTCGTCTCTTATTTCTCTTTTTTTTTTCAACAATACATACAGACATATATTATTGATCATGTATTTGTGATCTTGTCTTGAATAGATCCAGGTCCCCCGCTGTGGAAATAACCTCCACAACATTTTATTGCAGTTGCATTTCAGACATGGCTATCGCCCTCAGAGATAGCACAGTAGACAGGAGTGTGATTCAGCAATGGCCTTGAAGTGGCCTTCGCTGCTACCAGTGTGCTCAGATGCCTGGGGAACCCAGGAGAGGCGCAGCTAGAGCTAGGGTCTTAGAGGTGACACAGAGGTCACTGTGCCCAAGGAAGGGACCCCAGGTGAGTAGCCTGTGCCTGCCAGGAGGGCAGGTCAGGGAGGCTGGCAGAATAACCAAGAGCCTGGCAAACCCTCACCCCAATCCACTTGCCCTTTCTTTTTCCTCTCCCCACCCACTTGGGAAAGGGAAGCTGGAGGGTCCTCAATCACAGAAGAGTGACTCCTCGGCCAGGAGGGGCTCCTGGCAGAGCTGGGGAACCACTCAGTGGATTCCTGCTTCCCATCCCCCCCTCACTCCCTCAACTCCTCAGCTGACAGGCTGAGGATTCTATAATAAAAAAAAATTTCTGGGAAACAGTTTTCTTCTGGAGGTCAAGAATGAGCCGTCCCACAGGAAATACCAGTTTCTTCATCGAGGGTAGCCAGCCTCCAGCCTGCCCAGTCTTCTTCCAACCCACACATGCATGTGGCCATGGTCAAGCTCTGCTGGGGCCTTGGAGAGCTGGGAGAGAGGCGGGGTCTCTTTCAGATCCTCCACTGCCCTTCCAGCCATCCTGCTGTCATTCACTGGACCTGTCATTTAAGTTTCAGGTCAAAGGCAACTGGGGAACCAAAACAAAAAACAAAAAAACGAGGGATGAGACAAGCTATCACTTGGGAGTGGGGGAGTGGAATTTGTCCTCCCAGACCAGGGAAATCCAGAGGTGAGTGGGTTTCCTCTAAGCCTGTCTTTCAGGCCAGGTGTCACCCTAGCATCCTTCTGTCCAGCCAGGTGACTGGAATGGCTGCTATCACTCCCCTGTCTCTGAGCCTCCCAGTTCTCACTCTCAAGCCAGACTTTTTCCATCTCCAGCCAAGATCCTTTCTGTTGCAGTTGAGAAGATAACGGTGGCCCACTGTCCTCACTATGGAAAGATAGGGCCAGGGCTGCTCAAGAGCTGAGTAGGAGGGAGGAGACACAGATCAGCTATCCTATTCCAAGAAACAGTGTAGGCTTTCCAACTCCCTAGTGAGGTCTTCAGGGCCCCCACTGATGCCATCCTTGTTCTCTGAGTCTCCTGGCATCAGCTTTGTGTAACCAGATTGTCTTAGTTGGGGTTTCTGTTGCTGCAATGAACACCATGACCCAAAAGCAAATTGGCAAGGGAAGGGTTTATTTGGCTTACACTTCTACACTGTTGTTCATCAGCAAAGGAAGTCAGGACAGGAACTCAAGCAGGGCAAGAATCTGTAGACAGGAGCTGATGTGGAGGCCATAAAGGAATGCTGCTTACTGGCTTGCTCCCCATGACTTGCTCAGCCTGCTTTCTTATAGATCCCAGAACCACCAGCCCAAGGATGTGGCTCTGAGCTGGACCACAATTGGTTGGGTCCTCCGCCTCTGATCACTAATTAAGAAAATGCCTTACAGATGGATCCTTTGGAGACACTTTCTCAATTGAGGCTTCTCCCCTTCTGATGAATCTAGCTTGTGTCAAGTTGAGATAAAACCAGTATACATCATTTGAGAAAAAAAAATGGTTCCCCTGAGAACGGTGCCCATATATCTTGTCCCAGTCTCCCATAAACCTGGAATGTATACAGCTGTCCTCCAGTGCCTGTGGTCTGGTGGCTGTATAACAAGTAACGTATAGGCAGTGGGATGGACATGTCCCTGTCATTCTATTGCGATGGTTGGTGCACTGACACTGGGTAGCTAGGGCAAGATGCCCCAGGAGCAGCTTATTTATTCACCTCAAGGTAGGACCTAGCAGATGGCTGCACTCCTGGCTGGTCCCGCTGGCTCCATTCTTAAATGACTTTCCCCCACAAGTCAGAAAGTTCTCCTAAAAGAGGACTGACCGGTCTGGGGATGAGGGAGAGCCGGGTGGGGAAGGACCAGATCCTGAACTTTTGTCTATGCTCAGCCTGCCTTCCCGCTGTCTGCCTCCAGGCCCCCAGAGGTATGTCTCAGGCAAGGATAGACCATAAGGGCTGTGAGGAAAGAAGCCATCCTCACCCCTCCCTGAGGGGCCAGAAGACCCAGCCCTGTAGGACGGCTGTCACAGAAGCCTCACCTCTGTCCTTGGACCCATCATTAGCCCGTTCTTCAGCCATAAACACCCTTCCTAAAAAGCCATTTGCCACAGTCACAGACCACAGCCACCACCATCTCACAAGAGATCATCCCAAAGGCCGGTGTCACTGTTAAATGAGGGTTCCTACCCCTTCCTACTCGCCTGTTCACCCAAAACTTCCTTTACCTTGGGCTGGTCAGATGTTTCATTGGGAAAACGTGCCTGCCGCAAATGGGAAACTGTGACCCGAGTTTAACCCCTGCACCCACATGGTGGAAGGAGAGAAACACCTCCTGGAAGTTGACCTCTGACCTCCACACAATGCCAAGGCCAATGCATGGCTTCTTTTGCTTTGTTTCTTTCTTTGGTTTTTCGAGACAGGGTTTCTCTGTGTAGCCCTGGCTATTCTGGAACTCACTTTGTAGACCAGGCTGGCCTCGAACTCAGAAATCTGCCTGCCTCTGCCTTCCGAGTGCTGGGATTAAAGGCGTGCGCTACCACGCCTGGCTTGCTTTGTTTCTTAAGCCAGCAATGTCTCCAACATCACTGCCAGGTGACTCCTTCCTTGCCACTGTCCCCAGAAGACTGTGCCCAGGCTCCTTGTGCCCTGTAAGGAGCAGGCCACGTCAGTCTGCTCCCTGTCCCTCTTTTCCACTGACGGAGGTCCCTTCTGCAGCCTCCCAAAAGAGCCCTCCAGTGCTGGAGGAGGTCCCGGGACCGTTGATCAGGAATCCACTCTTTCGGGGTCAGTCATCAACAGAGAGTTTGCAGGAGTCAGAAAGCAGAGAAGCAGATTCCCACTGGGTCTGAGAAGGGGCTTGTAAAGACGCCCACCTACTGGGCCTCAGATACCAGGCCCTTTCCTGGTCATTCACAGCATTTTCTGTTCTTCCCTCCCCCCCCCCCCCAACCAGGCTCACGATTCTCTGTCTCCATCGAGAAGGCACTGCCTGAGGACCGAGGTTTGTACAAGTGTGTAGCCAAGAACAGCGCTGGCCAGGCGGAGTGTTCCTGCCAAGTCACTGTGGACGGTAAGTCGTGCTTATCCATTGCCACTACACATACAGAGCCCATCTCTTGCCCACTTCCACATCTGAATGAAACTCCCCCCCACACACACACACACACCACCACCACCAGATTGTCCCCAGCCTTACTTCAGCATTTATTTGGTGAGAATCAAACTATGTTTTTAAATAATGAGTCAGGGAAGAAAGGCAAGTGGCCTCACCTTGATTGCTCGATGGCCCACATAGCCTCTTCCTGAATCCTCTGGCCAGGAAGAAGCACTGTTCAGCTTCTCCTCCCCTCCCAGTCCTGCCCTCCACACCCAGAACCTTCTAGGCAGAGAAGCCAGGCATAAGGGCACCAGCACGAGAAAGGACACACCCACAGGAAAATGACTACAAGTATTTAACCAACCACCACAAGCAAGTGTGCACCGTGCTGGTGCCTCACTGAGGAGCCTGGGCATAAGGAGGGAGCTGAGAGTTCAAGGGTCTTCTGGGAAAAGGTGAGTCAAGGCCAAGGAGGGGGGAGAGAGAAGAACACTCTTGGCGACTTCTGCCAAAAGACAGGAAGGCAGCAGAGAGAAGGGAAGAGAAGCAGGAGACGGAGCAGACCAGTTAGGACTGTGGCGTCCTCCAACTCAGGAAGAGGCAAGGCCCAGCAGGAAGCATGCATCTGTGTCTTTTCCCCCCCCCCACCCCCCACCCCCCACTAGGACTGTGGAATTCGTGCCTGGGAATAGCACAAGGCCTGTAATGGTTTAGACTAAGTCCTTCATGATATTTCTCCTCATCATGGCCATCATGATGCATCAGAAATCCAGCTCTGCCAGGACTCCTCGTATGCCAGGCAAGGGCTTTTGCTCTGAGCTGTAGTCCCAGCTGCAACACCCATATTTTATGAATGAGAAAAACGGAGGCTGTTCAGAAAAGAAAGGCAGTCTGCAGGAGGCTCTCTGGCCCCAGAGTGCCTTGGTCAGGGCGAAGCCTGCACAACTTTCAATCCAGTGCCTTTTTTTTTTCTTTTTGTATTTTTATACTTCCCTGGAAATGTCTAAAAAGGTAGTATTGGGAAAACAGTTGCTTGCCCTTGAAATGCCTGCTTAGGAGCCATCAGTAACCTGTCAAAGCCTGGTGCCCAAATAAGGCATCTAGAAGAACAGCTTCGTTGTTGTTCGGGCTCCTGAGTGTGAACACTTTAGTCCTGAAATCCTAACCTGTTTTATAGCCGTCTCACAAGACGGAGAGGCTTTGTCCTCACTCCGGATTTCATAACCCCACTTCCTGGTCACAGAGCAGAGATCCGGGGTACATAATAAGTGGGAGCATAGACGGAGTGTTCTCTAAAGGAAAGTGTCTTTTGAAAACACACAATTGCAAAGTAAATGAAATCGTCGCTAGCCAGGAGTCTGACAGGGTATGGGTTCTCTGGGGTTCTAGGAATGACTTTGGAGGAAGTAGATCTGCTAGGTCAAGGTTCACGGTCAACTTGATGCGCACTGTGAGGCTCCTGCTTAATCCTCTGTGTGTCTCTTCCCACCTGCCTGCGGTTGCCCCTTGTCCAAGCAGTTCCTTCATGGAAAACTGGCTAAGCCTGCTAATGAGGTTATCTGCTTTTGAAACCCCTGGCCTCTTGAGCTCCTATTTACACAGAGAGCTGCAGGCAAGAGAGCAATTTGTTCCTCTTATCTGGATAGTGTCAGCACCTTTTCCAGATTTGTTGGCCAAGTGTGAGTTCCTTTTTCTTTTCATGATATATTCACGAGGTCCTGTTTGGTTTGAGTTTCATTTAGTGGGTTCGTTCATTCTGCAACCTAAGAAGCTTTCTTTGCTGGGGGGGGGGGGGTGCTCAAAGACTCTGCTGTCTCTATTGATCGCAGTGATGCCTATCAGTTATCTCCAGTGCCTTTGAAGTCAGAATTTGGCTCCTGGCTACAAATTAGGAGCTGGGTCTTTGAAAGACAGGGGAGACATCAGCTGAGGTAACAGAGATGACTCAGTTAGTCGGACTTGTTCTAGTGTGTTTGCAGAAAGGGAAAGGGACAGCCCTCACCCCTAGCCCAGTCTCCAGTGCCTTTGCTGATGTACCTGGAGATGTATCCATGTCATCTATTACATGAGCATCTTGCCACACTCAGCTCTATTTCCCCACCAAGAGCCACTGCCACACAAAGCGAAGGACTCCTTAAGTCACCTTTCTGCCTCCTTAGGGTTGGTGTGTTTGTCAAGCTGAGTAACCTCCTGTCTTTTGCCCCTCACTCAGTGATCTCAGTAGATCTGACCATCCTTTTACCATCAAAGTCAGATGTAGGGGATGGGGTGGAGGTGAGGGGACAGGAGCATCTTTCTAAAAGACGGGATCCATGGTTTCAGTCAAATTCTCAAAAAGAGTCAGTGTGCACCACCTTGGATGCTAAGCACTGGGGAGGCTGAGGCAACAGGACCACAAGTTCAAGACCAGCATAGGAGACTGTCCACAAAGAAATGAAGATAAGGAGAGGGAGGAAGGAAGGGAGGGAGGAAGGAAGGAAGGAAGGAAGGAAGGAAGGAAGGAAGGAAGGAAGGAAGGAAGGAAGGAAGGAAGGAAGGAAGGAAAAAGAAGGAAGAAACCATTTGCACTTCGGGGTAGCTAGTTGTGGTTGAATATTTCTTAGTGAGCTCACTAGTGCATCTGCTGTAGCTGCCTGCCTGACCTCTGGGCAGAACCACCAGTCCCACATCCCTCCAAGAGGACAGTGAGGTCCCTCTCTACTGTGCAGACTTCAAGATTGCTCTCCTGCTGTCACTCAGCATGTCTGACCATGCTCCTGAAAGCCACTGCTCACTCATTCAGTCTGTGCCCAATACTAATAAGACGACATCTATGATGAATGTGAGGATGTCTTCAGGACAGGATCCCACAAACAGGGATCCATCTGGGCTCACTGGCATTCTCTCTCTCTCTCTCTCTCTCTCTCTCTCTCTCTCTCTCTCTCTCTCTCTCTCTCTCTCTCTCTCTCTCTCTTCTTTCTCCTCTTCTCTCTCTCCCTCCTCCTCCTTCTGTTTTGTTGTTGTTGTTCAAGACAGGGTTTTTCTGTAGCCCTGACTATTCTAGAACTCCCTCTGTAGACCAGTCTAGCCTCAAACTCAGATCCTCCTGCCTCTGCCTCCAGAGTGCCAGGATTAAAAGCATGTGCCACCACTGCTTGGCAATTATTGTTTGTTATGGGCAGGATGGGCAACCTATGGAGGCAGCGTGTCTGCCTATTAGCAGCAGTGCTTGGGTTGTTTGGGCATTTGTGCCCTTTCTTAAATGTGGTCGTATCACCCTTTCTTCCAGACTCAGCAAAAGGGTACTTAGCCAACAAAGGGTATAGAACTTGTCAAAAGTAAAACTTCACCCACGAGGAAAGCAGCTGACTTTTAATACCTGCTGTGGGTGGCCAGAGACTTCTGTACTTCGTCTTTTCGGTGTCTGCAAAGGGGTGCAGGCTACCTTTCCCAATGAGCTTAGCAAAGCTAACTGATAAGAAGCACTAGCCCAGGCTGAAGCCCCACCCGGTAGATTACAGTGTACATTGTCCTGATAGAGCTGGTGAGGCCTGCCAGACCTTACCATAGGCTGATTCTAGCCAAGGAATTATCATGTCAAGATGCTTCGGAGAGACCTTGATCCTCCATTATTGCCAGCCCTCTGCTGGCAAGTTCTTTCTACTCAAGGGACTAAGTTATTAATTCCTACGATTCTCTCTCAGCTCAGGCCTCTCACCCTCAGGTACCCTAGCCAAGCCATTCAGCCTTAGCTTCAGGGAAAGCAGGGCTTCACAGCCACAAAAGATGATCCATCTTTGTGAAGGGGGAACATGTATCTATGGTACCCAGACCAGCACTCATTCATTCAGCAAACATTTAGGTCAGGCACAGCTCAAGGAGCTGGTATTGCTGAGTATGAGCAGAAAATGTGCTTGGTCTCATGACACGTGTGTGTGTGTGTGTGTGCATGTGCGTGTGTGTGTGTGCACATGCATGCTCACACATGCATTTAAATGATACCCTGGGATATGAGGGAAGCAAGGCGGGTGATGGGGAAGGGCCTACAGCTTCAGGAAAGGGTTGCTGAGGACTTCTAGTTGAGTGAACATTTGAACAGAGAGACCTGTAAGATGTGAGGGAAGGAGATCTTGAAGAAAGAGAAGAGGGGAGAAAGAAACCAGGAGAGAAGCACAGTGGGGCAGAGCTTGTGGAAGGTGTGGGAGGAAGAAGCAGGCCGGTGAGCCAAGCACCAGGTACGGAAGGCCAAGAAACAAGGCTGAGGAGGGCCAGGGACCACCACCAGCCCACATGCAGAGATCACCGAGTGCCTTGGGATTCCGTGAGCTCCTATGGTGGATGTGACCATAGATAAGACCAGAGAGAGATGGGAGCACCGCGCTGAGATGTGCGGGCAGCTCAGGGGTCTTCAAGGGAGAGAGGGATGAATGGCTTTGAGAAAGGAGGAAGCTGTCCAGGGCTGAGATACCCAGGAGCCAAAGGGTGTCCTGAAAAGACAAAAATGACCATTGAGGCAGATGCTACCAGCTGGTGTGGCTCAGCCTGGTCACTAACCATCCAAAAGAACAGTGCAGAGATCCTTAGTGACCCTGACAAGAGCAGTTCAGGAGAGCAGCAGCAATGTCAGCCTCATTTAATGTGTAGAGACCAGGCCGAGTCACCTGTGCAGGTCACCCTGACTTGCTGGGTAGGATATAATCCCAAGCACTTACTCCCAGCCGCTAGGGTTAGCTGACAGTTGCTGAGTTGAGTTGCACAGGCCTTGGTCTTAGTCCTGGTGTGTTCCTTTATCCTCTCCTGCTTTCCCTGGTTATCCTTTAACCCCTCACATGCCGCTGGTTAGGACTGAGTCAAACTGCTGTCTTTGTAGCTCTAAGACACTTGAATAGCCCGAGACCAGAGGATAGTGTTGAGTTTAAGATTGGCCTGGGCTGTGTGGCAAGTTCCAGCCAACCCTGGCTACAGGATGAGAGCCTGTCTCCAAAACAAGGAGAGAAAAGGGTGTAGAGAAAGGGAGTGGGGGAAGGAAGGAAGGAATTAAAAGAATTTAAATATTGATGAGTGTTATGGTTCTGGCCTCTGTGAACACATGAAGGACAGACACAAAGAGATGCATGCATGGAATAAATACCCCAATAAATGCCACCCATTACTTTGATTTTTTTTTATTACACAACAGTATTCATTTGAGGCCTGGGGGCATGCCACAGATTATGTGTGCTTTGCAGGCTTCAGTCTCTCCTTCCACCATGTGGGTCCCAGGGATCGAACTCAGGTCCTGTAGCTTGATGGCAAGCACCTTTACCATAACACAGAGGGATCTCGCTGGCTCCCCACCTGGTGTTTGCAACTCACTTCTCCTTTACTCCTGTCATGAGACGTCATCTTCCTAACTAGGAAGGCTCTCTTGTCGTAGGCTCATCCAGGGGCTCATCGCCACTGAACACCACAGGCAGAAAAGGAGCCCCTGTTTCCCCCAGCTGAAATTCTCTGTGCTAGTGTGCTGCTTGCCCTTAGGTGAGAAATGAGGCATGACAGCGGGTGTGGGAGCCCCAGCCCCCTGCCTTGCCTTTCTTGAGGCCCTCGAAGTTCAGACCTCCTCCCAGAAGCTCTCCAGAGCCTTCTTCTCCCTTGTCAAGGGTCAGAGTCCAGGGACCGAACCTCTTTTGGAGAAACAAAAACCAAAACCAAAAAAAAAAAAAAAAAAAAAGAAAGAAAGAAAGAAAAGAAAAAAAAACCTACCCCGGGGGCCTGAGTCCAGAGCTAGCCCAGCAGTGGAAGGGGTGGGGCACTGTCCATTTAAGGACAAGTCTGTTGGTCCCTTTAGGACCCCACCCCACCCCCCACTTTTCCACACCTCTATCTTCTACCCCCATACATTTTTAGGGGCATAATTAGGCCAGCAAAGGACTCCAGCCCTGGGGCCCAGATCTAGAAATAAAATCCAGTTTCATCACAAAATGATTAAAATAGACAGAAACTACAAGCTGCTCTTAAACTTTTATTACTATTATTTTTATCCCCTGGGCAGCGTGTAAGCACAAAGCTGGTTTTGATTAAGCATGTGGTCCTCCCGGCTCCTTCTTCCCTGTGGTTCTCACAGTGGCCTACCAGTTCACTCTCCCTGGCTGGGCCCCGTGCTGCGTGCACAGCCCCCACAGTACTGACAGTTTAGGGGGTGCTGCCCCTCCCCCAGTCCTGGGCCTCTGGGTTTGGGAAAGGCCTGGTTTGGAAGGGAAACTTGAGCCCTTTCTTCAGGGCCTGATGGGAAGATAAGTTGCAGTGTGTGGAGCTTCTCAAATCCAGCTCTGTGTGCACGGCAGGCTGAGTGGTCACACCTCCGGTGAACCTCTGCCAGTAGCAGGGCTTTCCAAGGTCAGAGGATGCTAAAGCGCCTTAGGAGAAGGTGAGGGACCATGGTTAACAAAAAGAATGAGTTCATTTACTATGTAAGTGGTGCTTTTGATCTCTCCAGAATGCCACCCAGGCCTTGCCTTCGCTGGGCTTTGGGCGCAGGGAGCTAAAAAGCTTTCTACAGCTATGGAAACAGAGACAGTGTAAATGACTTGCCCAAGTTCTCAAGGGTGCCTGTGACAAAGAATGAGAACTTTCCTGTTTCTTGGTTCCAAACTGCACCAAAATACCATCCAACGGGACCCACAAGCAATGGCATCCCAGGCTGAACCCCTCCCCCCCCATTGCCCTCTTTCAGAAGCCAGAGAACTGGGCCTCTCGCCTTGGCTTGCTTGTGCCTCGGCTTATCTGTCAGAAAAGGAACTTTGATCTTTCTCTCCCAAACTCCTCTCTGCTCCGGAGCTTACCAGGAGGAACAGAAAAGAATGCTGAATCAGGAATTCAATACTACATACACAGTTTATCATTCACCCTTTTCCTGGGAAGGGGAGAACAAGGGAAGACAGACATTTCTGAGTGCATCTTTCTTTAAAGTCCTGGGGGTCTTTCTCTTCCATGTGTGCACATGGAACCTGGTGCCCAGAGTGAACAGCAGCTTGAGACCTTATCAGCGCCACATGACAGGAACCCTGAACTCACTCTCTGGGGCACCTTTGCTCTTATGGAGGGAGTAGGACATAGCCACACCATGGGGGACAGGGTATCAAGGCTATCAAGTGCTGCTTAAAAGGATCCCTTCTGCCTCCCTTCCTTTACTCCTCACCCCATCTTCATATACTGCTGGAAAGTCCTCATTAAGCCCAAACAGAATCATTCCTCTGTGTGTGTGTGTGTGTGTCTGTGTGTGTCTGTGTGTGTGCGTGTGTGTATCTGTGTGTGTGTATCTGTGTGTGTATCTGTGTGTGTATCTGTGTGTGTGTATCTGTGTGTGTATCTGTGTCTGTGTCTGTGTGTGGCTTTGGGTCATCTTCAACAGGGAATTGACCTTAATATTCCTCAGCTGCCACCCAGCTGAGCCAACTGTGCCCACATGCAGTCTCTGTCCGTAGATTACCCAGATCATAGAGTACAGGCATGTCCTGGAGGAAGCCTAGCTGGTGGCAAGCTTCAGAAATAAGACTTAAGTAGAAGGGGCCGTGTGGACAGAGCATAGATGTCATCTAGAAGAAGTGTAACCAGGGAAGCGGGTAAAGTGCATGTCCCCAACCCCTGCCATCGATGGGTGCAGTACCACTCCTCACAGGGAGCCCTGTTTAGCCAAGAGCAGCTGAGGCTGCCCATCCTGGAAGCAAGGACAGTCCGTTAGCCCTTCCTCAGCCAAGCCACAGGAATGTGGCCAGAGCCCTGGCTGGAAAATCCCCTCCTCCCTCTGAACTTCCTCCTCCAGAGCCGGAAATGAAGGATGAGGACAGGAAGGGGCTTAGGGGGAGGTGCCTTCCATGCTCTCCCCCAAAGAGTAGTAAAAACACTGCCCGGTGATTGTCATTCAGCCAGCAGCTTCTTATCTAAGTCCTGAGTGGTTTCCCCACAATGTTTGAAAGTCCAGTCTCATTGGTACCCAGGGGTTTTCTGCTCAGTTCCACCCAGCCTGCAGTACCATTCTCCTTTGTCCACAAGACACCCCTCCCCCAGTATTGTACCCACCCCCAGCATTTTCTGAGCTCTACTGTAACATGGAAGAAGGAACTTTCTGCCAGCATCAGCCAGTGGCCACTGCAGGGATTCATAGGCCTGACTTGAGGAGGTACCCCAAAAGCCCCTGACTGAGTCCCAGCCTCCGTCTCAGAGAGACTATGCCAGTGGCTGGCTCTGAAGCCTCAATTGGCTAGGCCTGACCCAGTGCAAAGGCAAGCCTTAGAAATCTAAGGCCATAAACACCGTTCAGTCCATGAGTCCAGAGGTAGGGGCCCAGTCTTCTCCTCCCTCTGTGTGAGGCCTTTGCCTTTTCAGAGAGCCTTTGAAATGTAGAACATTTAAAGGAGAGAATCAAAGCCCAGTGTGGGCAAAGGGAATTGAGAGCCTAGGCCCTGCTAAGTGGCCTTAGTCCTGGCAGTGTCTGGGGCTGCAGTTGGGAGCAGTCACTAGCTCCCTGGCCTGGCCATCCATCCTGCCAGTGACTGTTCTAGCCACCTGATTTATCAGGTCCATTCAGCAGGCTCTCCTTCTTTGGTACTCCCCTGGAGGAAGGGCCCACTGCAGGCGCCACTTGGCGGGCACAGAGGGCCTCTGGGTGGAACATAGGGGTGGGTGGGCCAGCTAGGGTCAAGGTAGGGTTCTGACTGAGGGGCCTCCCCTACTCAGCTCCTCAGATAGCCACTGACTGATGTTTGTGTTCCTTTTTTTGTTCCAGATGCTCAGACCAGTGAGAACACCAAGGCCCCGGAGATGAAATCCCGGAGACCCAAGAGCTCTCTTCCCCCTGTGCTAGGAACAGAGAGTAAGTGCTGCTCGCTGGGCTTCACCATACAAAGGCAGGAGTGGTGGCAGAGTCCCAGCCTCCTGGTCACCAGCTCTGTCCTGAACTCCTTGGGGACAAGCTTCTGCCCATCTCCCTGAGTGCTCTATGTCCTCCTGACTACTAAGCCAAATTACCTTTCCTCAAACCCCTGCCAGTCTCTCTTCACCCCATCCACAGCCTGCGGATGTTACACATGGTCTTCATCTTCCGAACCAGAGCCCTTTCCACTTCCCATGTCACTTTTGGTTGGGGACTGTCCTTCTTCTTTAAGTTGATTCTGTCCTGTCAAGGGAGCCTTCCTAAATTGTTACTCTGCCCTTATGACATCATCGGGAATGTCCAAAGGTCCTCAGTGCCCACAGACTCCCACAAGTGAGCCTCTCATGTGTCCCTGCCTGGGACACACCTATTGTGTGTGCACAGGTGCAGTCCCCTGTGCACCCTGACTGCCACCTCTCTCCGTGTTCTGCTGTGCTCCCTCACAGCTATGCCACACAGAGCTCCTCACTGAGCTCTGGGGAGCTCCATGGAGCAGTTATAAAATATAGCCTACATAATCAAACTATAATACCTATCAAATAAAATTATATAATAGATAGACACCTAAAGCGCTCAAAAGCCGTAATACAGCCCTGTCTTCTGCTGTAATTATCAGTGCGATTTTATTAGCCGAACTTCTTTCTGACATTCCCAGTTTTTATAGGACAGAGTTGCTTGGACATCCCCAGAACACTCTACGTTTTAAGATAAACAGAAAGCCAGGCGTGAGGCACGCTTGCAATCCCAATATTTGAGAAGCTAAGGCGAGGCCAGCCTCGGCTACATAGTGAGTTCTACGCTAATCTGAGATTCAGAGTGAGACTCAAAAAAAAGTAAGATTAAGGAAAACAAACTAAACAACAACAACAACAAAATCAGAAGAGAAGCTCTCACTTCTGCTAGTGGAGGGCAGTGATGGGTCTCACTGTTCGGAAGAGCGCTTCCCTTTAGTTATCAGACAGTGTTTTATGGCTGCTTTATTCTTTTTTTTTGTAAAAGCAGTGCTTTTGCCTTGCTGGTGCTGAACTCTTGGAACACAGCTCATCAGCCTGAGGTCAGAAGTCCTCAGCCTTCGTGGAGGGGTAGCCAAAGTGGATTTATAATTTCTCCTAGATGTTTACACAAAGTGAGACCCACTCAGACAGCAGAGGAGCCACGACTGCTCAGAGCAGACTTTAATAAGCTGTTAAGAGCCCAGGCACAGCCGTAGGGACCCAGGAGGAGTGAGTTAGTAGTGTTACTCTCCAGAACTGTTGCCTGGGCCTTGCTGTGCTACCTATGGGCCATGAGAGGGGAGATGTTGCTCTTAAAAGAACAATAGGGCTGTGACTTGCTCAGTGATGAGGCTGCTCACCTGACAGGGACAGAGGTCCATCCACTTCCCGTCTTCAGGTCTGGAACATCCTTTAGGTCTGTGCGGTCCCAAGGAAGGTGAGGCAGGGTCAGAGCAGAACTGTGGGACAAAAACAAGTGCCATGAGGCCGGGAGACAAAGCAGACCAGCTCTGGGCACGTTGCCCCACAGAGCAGAGTCCTTGGAAAACCCCAGCCAAGTTGTCCTCATCCTACTGGCAGCAATAGCTGGGGATTAGATTCACCTGGAGAACATGGAAACCACCCCGCCCAGGCTGCCCCCAGACCAATTAAACAGAAACTTGAGGGTGGCAGCTGGATTTCCGTGGCTTGTTTATGTTTCTAGATCATCCCAGTGTGTGGCCACGCTAAACATCAGCCTTCTAGTGGGAACTGGCCTTGCTTTCCTTGCTTGGATAGCAAGAAGAGGTTGAGAGCAGAAGAGGATTTGCTTGCTGCCCCTGTGAAGCGTGGCAGAGTCACCTTACTCCAGACAGTCTTAATCAGGGGGAGTGGGGCTGGCAGGAAGTGTTTGAACTCTCCAGAAAACACACAGCACCCCACGGTGCTGGGGTGGTAACTCCACCCACTTGTACGCAAGGGAAATATCACTCCTCTGTGATCCAGAGATGGACATCTCACCCCATGCACCCTCGTGGCCACTTTGTCTCCCTATGCTGGCTGGTCCACTCAGTCCCCACCACCCTAAGCCTGGTGTCACACTGCATTAGGTTATGATACTGGTTGCCCTTCCACAGACATTCTTGCCTTTTAGAGACTTACACCTCAGAGGCCTGAGAGACGCCACCAAAACTTGTCCTTGGAGCCTTTTAACAAGGTGGCTGCCCAGGGCCAGGAAGTGAAGGAGATGTCTTTTAGGTCTGTGTTCTCTGTTCTTTTATCCTTTGAGGATAATTTATTGTTCAGTAATTGCTTAAGTCTGAACTTAGTTGCTTAAGTTACATGTGCATTATTCTCATTTGAGCATCTTAAAACATACATGCCAAGTACAATGTGAAAATCCTCTTCTCTCTCATATTTCAATTATACACCCATTCACTTTTTTTCTGAACACTTCATATGTGTGTGAATACACACAAACACCTCAGCACCAAGGGTTTTTCCTCCCTACCAAAACAGACTCACACACGAATCTGTATGCCCCCTGTCACATGCCATTTCTGTTAGCTTTATTCTCCTCTTTCCCAGACATGTTGGATCCCATGAGTGGTCTGTCTCTGGACTGTATGGTATTGTCAAAGCTGCGAAGTACCTTATTATGTAGGAAATCTATCCTTCTTGAAGAAAGGGCAAGTGACTTTTCCGTCAACAGAGTCTAGCCAGACCCCTCTTTGTGAACCCTCCTATCCCCAGTGGTGCTTTATTCTTTTGAGCCAGCCATTGGTTGTGTAGGAGTGGACAGTGTTGCCACACTTGCCTGGGAAACCCCAAGCCCCATTGTAGCATGAGGAAGGTACCAGGCAATCTACCCCCAGCCCTCCGTGACAAAAGGACTCGTTAACCTGCCAGTCAGCCAAGTCACAAGCCACAAACATGGGAGGAAACTTGGGAGGGATTGAGGTGAGGAAAATCTCAGAACCCAGGTTTTGAAAGAGGGAGAGGAATGTAGTTTATGTGGCTTGGGGAGGAATGATAACATTGGCAGGGGAGGAGAAGCAGGCGGGAACTTGGGGGAGAAGCTGAGCAGATGCTGAGGGGAATGTTGGGAGGACAGCCGAGTCAAACAAAGCCCCGAGCGGAGTGCCATGCACAGTGTCAGAAGCTCCTGCTGTGTGACCCGAGCCAAGCCTCCACTGTCTTAGAAACACTTGCTGCTCCCATTTCATAGAGAAGCAAAACTGAACCCTAGCGATGAACTGGTCCCGCCGAACAACTCCTAGCTGGTAAGGAACAGAACTGTGGTGGTCTGTCTTTCTGCCACGCCCCTTTCACCTTGCCGTAGACTTGACTTTGCTCCACGTTGTCCACAGAAACACAATAACAGTTCTTTCCCTAGCCCAAAGGAACAGCACAAAGAGGTGGGGTGGCAGAGGTGTCAGGACCACTGGAACCTGGAAGGAGACAAAGGAAAGGCGCTGGTGTGTGTCCCTGGATCCAGAGACCTGTCAGTGTGTTGGCCATATGCCTCCCAGTGGGACTTTTAAAATAGCCATTTTGATACATTTCAAAGTTACAGAGAGGCACAAGAAGAGTACACACACCTCTGTATCCCCTTTACTTAAGAGTCCTTTACATTATATCCTGTGGTTTTAACATTCTGTCTGTATATAATTATATTTTTTCATTTAGATAGACAGATATCATTTAAAATCTTCTCATTGTGTATTTCCTACAAATATAACCTCAACGTAAGGGTCAGGAAAGTTGACGTTGAACCATATTGCTCAATATTGCTAGCTAATTGGTCCAGCCTTCCCTCCATTTTTATCATCTTACCCAAAATGTCCTCTCTGTTTATTTTCTCTTCTTGGTAAAAATCTAATGTCATCATCCCCAGAGTACTTTCCCTACTCCCTCAGCACGGAATGGCTCCTCCTCTTGTCTTGGAGATGAGACAGGGAAGACGATCACAGGCCCAGAGAAAAACACAGCAGTCTCTGCCTGAGCTGATTTAGCCACTGAGAGACAGGGACACCACAGTGAACCTCTGTGTGTCCAGAAGCTGGCTTACTGTAGCTACTTCCAGGGCATTGCTCAGACATAGGGCATAGCAAGAAAGCCTTAGGGCTAGAGAGGAGGAAACAGAAGTCTTGGTTGTCCCACTAATTAAACACATAGCTTCCTCAATGCCCTTTGCTCTTTTAGAACACGCTTTTCCCCAATATCCAATGGGCACTTTCCATGGCTGGGCTCAAACCTTGTCCAGCCATGACAGCAAGCCACAGTTCTGGTGAAGATGGCTAATCCTCCTTAGCATCTGTGTGCAGAGGCATCTGCAGCCTCAGAAGCAAAGCTGGGGTTACACAGTATTGGGAACATCCTGTAGAGAAAGTGTCTGGAGCCTAAAGCCTCACCTTGGGGTGCTCCTTCTGGAGGGGATTGCAACAGCCAGTGTAATTTTGGGGAGTTTTCTGTAGAGGAAGGCAAGCATATTACTTGGTTGAAGGATGGATTTCTAGGGTTTTAAAGATGGCTTAAGAAAATATGTTAAAAAGATAGTAGGATGCCGATGACGCAATGCAGCAGGCAGCAGATTCGGGGTCTGAACAGGAGACAGTCAGTGAGCATCTCTTGGGTTTTACAGCTTAGCATAGCAGTCATTTCAGTTGGGTCCACTTGACAGTCAGCCCATGAGTCCCTCTTGCTTTCAGGGTCCTTGCCTTCACTGTTCTGTGACTTAAGGACAACTCAGGTGCAAGGTTCCCTCAGAGTCTGTGCCTGATCTAGACACTTGTCCCCAGAGGGTGGTGCATATGGGCATATGACCCCAGTGGGCCATTCTGATTACACTGTTTTTCTTTGTTCTGGCCTTTCTTATGTGTCCCTATGAATCTAAGAGCTGTGTCAACTTGGAAGTTTCTATAGACATCAAACACGCTGTCCAGTATCCTTGGTCTTCTCTAGGATCAAATCTCTTTTTCTCTTTCCTTTTTAAGATTCTTTACGGGGAAATGCTAAATCCTCATAGAATCCACAGGGCTGAAAGGAAATCTAGAAGAAGTTGGGATGTGACATCAAGTCTTTCCTAACAGTAAAAAACGTGGGGCCCACAGAAAATAGCTAAGATGCTCATACAAATGCCCCTGAAAGCAGGCACCAACTCTTCTTACACCCCACTACAGTGCTGGTGTTCCATATGATAGTACCCGACATGCACCTATGTGTGCACATGCCTGGAACACAGTGATGACCCCCTCACTAGGCAGCTACTCCCAGCCCCTCCCTCAACCTTTTCAGTATCTCCCTTGAGCCGATCAACCAGCAACATCGGTCCTTCCCAGAAGCAGCTGTTGAGAGTTGACCAGCAGTGCTGGCCCCGATGGCCTGGCCATGCTAGACTCCTCTTTCACAACTGTCATGGCATTCCATGAGAATGAGAATGAGAATGAGAATGAGAGCTTCCAGCAACAAGAGGAGCTGTGTTCCTCTGGAATCTTCTGATAGGACTGCCTTTGCTATGAGGGGAGCTAAGGGGGTAATTTGCCCAGAGATGTTAATTCTCAGAAAACACCCAGTATGTCTACACATGTCTGTAAAAATGTACTAGAAGGAGCCAGCAGGTGAGAGGACAATCACTTGATGCCTTGAACCTTCCTTAGGGCATGGGAGGGCATCAGGATTTGGCCCTCTAGCTTCAGGCTCCCTTGCCAGCCTCAGGGGTGGCTGTCCTTCCCTTACCCACCCTGTGTCACTCCCAGGAGCCTTGAGCCAACAGAGAATGCTGATTTGGAGAACTTTAAAGGGTTTGATGCCTATTTATAGTTAACTACCTAAAAAGGCAAATGTCCCCAGAGAGGCAGAGAGGCAGGGACCTGCCTGTACCCAAGGCTGTTGTTAACACCAGCTCCCCAACTGTCTTCTCAAACCCTCTCACTCTGCTCAACTAGGAAAGAGGAACCCATCTGTCTTCAGACTGAGCAGTCTAGAAACTTCCATGAGGGACAGACTTCCCTCCAGGAAAGAAGGAAAGATCTCTAGGGCAGTAGTAGTTTAGGCTTGGGCAGGGTGGGCAGAAGCAGAAGAGAGTACCAGAATCAGTCATGAGGAGTAGATGTTTCCAGCAGTGCCTCGGCTTTCCTGGGAAAGTTTCTGTTTCTTTACCCTTACTTGTGATTTCAGTGGGCTGTTTCCCTTCCAGCCTCAGTCTCCCATCTAGAGCAGAAGCCTCAACACTTGGCAGTTTTGATCAAGGAAGTAACAGAGCACGTACTTAACATTGTGCAAAGTGTGATTTGCAGCCTCTGGCTTCTATCTCAGTATTAATTCATTAGAATTACCCAGGTTCTCAGCGATCTCTGCAGTCTCTGTCCTCTAATAACCACTTATCAAGCTTATGCCCAGTTTGCTGCTAGGCCCCAGAGGTAAGCGGGGGACCTTTGCTGTCCCCAGGGAACTTGGCATATACGTTTTGTTAGTAGGCTTCTGAACTGGATTGGGACTGGGATGGACCCAACTAGGAGAAGCATGGGCTCCTGGAGGTAGTGTGCCTGAGCCGAGAGCTGCTTACAGAAGGTGTGGAAGTCAACCAAAGGTGCCAGCATGTCCAGAGAGCCCATGGCAATGTGCTAGTGCACCCTCAGATCTGAAAGATGCTGAGTGTGTAGTACAGAGGAGCAACACCTAAAGACAAGTACATAGCCAGAATTCCCTTGGCAACCATAGCACACACTGACATTTGAGAACCACGGACATTGAGAATAGAGGACATAAGGAAGAGTATTCACCAAAGAAAGTGTGTGAAAGAAGACTGAAGGTGAAAACCAGAGCAGATCTCCAGGGCCTTGTCAGAGACCCGGTGGACTTGGTCCTCAGTGGTTGTGGGTAGCCACTAGAGAGGTTTCAGCAAAAAGAAGCATCAGGTTTATAGAAAAGTCACTTTGGTCCCAGTATGACAGATGTGTTAGGGCGGGGACTGGGGGACAAGAGGTGTTGGCATGGTATTGAGTTTAGAATGAATGGGGCAGTGATAGTGAGTCCTGTGCAGGGTGGGGGTGGGGTGGGGGAGAGGGCTGAGCATGTATTCAGTTGATGGAATTGGTGAGCACTTGTGACAGGCTGTGGGGAAGAAGTGGGACAAGAAGCAGTCAGAGGAGAAGAGCCTGAGTTTGACTGGGGAAAGGGAGGCTTGGTATAGTTTGGAATCCTCTGGGTAGGGATGTCTAAGGGGTTAGACACAGAGGTAGGCTCAGAAGGAAGGCTGAGCTCCAGGGAAAACATGGGCAGGAGAGGGTGACAGAAAGAGTCCTTAAGAGCAGCAGTGAGCAAAGCACCCTGGATGGGGACAGGGGAGTTGAGAGGTCAGGCCTGTGCCAGGTAGGGTGTGGGTGGGGGCTGACTGCCCAGGGAGGTGCCCCAGCCCCCTCTCAGAGGTGGCAGATGGAGGGCACTCTGTCCCCTCCTTTACCCAGGGGTCTGTAGCCATCATGGGATTTACAACGATGGTAGGTCTCCTTGCTGTTGTAGGATGTTCCTCTCTGACAGTGGCCAGTGTAGAAAGTTTGCAGTGGTGGAGACAGAATGAAAGGCAAGGGTCCGGGCGATAGATAATAAGAAGGGTGAGCCGAGAGAAGTGGGAACTCTCTACTGATCAGTTTATCTCTACTGAGTTTGGACATCTGGACCAACCAGAGCATTTCCTAGGAACCTGGGCTGAGGAGAAGGACAGTAAGGACATGTGACATGGGACACAAGTGAGGATGTCAGCGGAAGAGGCCAGCAGGGTCAGGCATTAGTTACCTTTCTTCTCACTATAACAAAACAGCAGACGAAAGCAACGTAAGGGAGGAAGACTTCATTTTGGCTCCCGGTTTAAGGGTGGCGCCCATCACGGTGGGAAGGTGTAGTGGTGAGCGCTGTGGCAGTAAGAGCTGTGGCTGCTAGTCACATCACATCTGAGGTCAGGCAGCAGAGAGTGAGTGAATGCCGGTGCTCAGTCCCCCCCTCCTTGCTCAGTCAGTACCCTCTCCCCATTGCATAGTGTGCCTCACATTCCGGATGACTCTTGGCTCCTTAAACCCCTCTGGAAACACAGGCCTACTCGGAGGTGTCTCCTAGGTGATTCTTAGCCCCATCATGTTGACAATCAAGACTATCCATCACATTCCAGATAACTGGAGGAGCTAAGTTTATCCCAGAGAGCAGAGAAGTCCTTTGGGATCTGCATGTTTGGGAAAGAGTGCTGAGTGAGGGGGAGGGGCCGGTGCAGAGCATGCGCTGAGTGCCTTATTTTTCTGTTTAAAAAAATATATATCTTTCTTTGTAAATTTTTGCAAAATAGATTTATTTGTTTGTTTGTTGTGTGTGCACATGCTGTGACTATTGTGGAAGTCAGAGGACGACTTGGGATTGTTGGTTTTTCTCCCACTCGATCAGTCCTGAGGATCAAACTCAGGTCTTTAGGCTTGGCCGCAAGCACCTTTCCCCACTGAGCCAACTCATTAGCCTTCCCAGGACTACTTTTAAATAGGAAACCAACGTGCTGAAACGTTATATAACGGGCTTTAGTTCCTCAGCTTAGCTAGTGATAGAGCAATATTTGAATCCCAGTCCTGCTCCAGAGCCTTAGCCCATTTGCATGGGGGCGGGCGGGGGGGGGTCGGCGGGGAGAAGGGTTTCAAAGGCTTGGCTTAGAGGGTGGACTGTGTGGCAGCCAGACACATGATGGATGGCCAGTGGCTCTAGTTCTAGCTGAGCCATGTATGGCTTTATGAACTTGGGAAGCTACCAGACTTACGTGAGATTCCAGCCCCCTCTTCGTGAGAGGGAAACACGGTGAGGTGTCCTGCTTGCTTTTGGGCAGAGTAGAAAGGACACCTGTGAGAAGCTATAGCTTTAGAATCCTGTGACTCAGCTTCCCCTGTGTGCACAGAACACGGTTAATGGATTCCTACAGATGGTCATATAAAATATGGAGAGCATCTAGAACATTGTTAACCTTTAAAGTTGTTTTTACTGAGCAGCTTCAAATGCCAACAAATTCAAAGAGCAATAACCACAAATTTATAGAACAAATTTAACACGTGGCATCCAATCCTATTTAAACCTAACATTGAAAGATCTACAGATGGGTGCTTGCTTCTAGCCACATAGGTTTCTCAGAGCCAACAAGCACGAGTCTTTGTAGCCTCTGGTTTCATACTGCCCACCTCCTTGTGTCCCCCAGTTCACATCCCAGGGACTGTCTTCCTCCTCCCCGTTCACCCCCACTCTTTCTGCAGGAGCTCTCTGACAGCGAGCCAAGGCTGCTGTAACAAGATAGTGGGCAGGGTAGCTGAAACACAGGTCAGACATCCAAGATCAGGGTCTCTCTCCTTTGGTTTACAGATGTCTGTCTTCTTTCTGATCTTCCTCCTCCTATGGTGCCTTCTGTGTCTCCGGCCTTTCTCTGCCTCCTTCCTTCTCTGCACCTCCCCCCCCCTCGTCTTCTTCTTCCTCCCTTTTTTGCAAGGTCACAAGTCAGATTGGCCTAGGGTCTGCCCTCATGACTTTTTTTTTTTAATGCAGTCACCTTTCCAAAGGCCCTATGCCTGAGGCAGCCTCGTTCTGAACTGCTGACAGCTACAGCTTCGACATGTTTGTGGAAGACAGCAGGCAGCTCCTCTGGACATTGCCTTCTGCCTTGCTCCCCTGGGCTCTTCCCTCATCGTCTTTAGGTTCTCCATCCTTCGAGCCTGCATCCTGGAAGTCAGCCTCCAGCACAGGAGTAGCCTTACTTTATCCCTTCTTCAGTGTTTTTCTTTGTCCATTCAGCACCAGAAGTGTTACCGACTAGGGTTTTCTTGGGTACCCAGCCTCTCCATCTTCCTTGGATATGGTCTCTGGAATGACGTGGGACCCACTAGCCTCCAGCTTCCCCCGACACTTCCCGTCACCAGGGGATAAGTCCTGGCCATTCCTCCATCCAACACCTAGCCTCCACCCTTGCTCACAGTGACGTTCTCTCCACTCTCCAGGTCTCTCCCCACCCCACCCCCAAGACCTCCCCCTGCCCCTCATGTGACCCAGCTGTTACTCCGAGGTGCATCACCAGGGTTAAGCCCCAGTCATTGGGTCACTGGTCATCCCCACCTTCCCGTGTATTTCTTTCCCCGCAGTCTTTGATGAAGCTTCCCAGTTCTCATTCTAATTGCAGCTTAAATCTTCACTTTCCAGTCTCTGCCATTGTTTCTCCAGGACTCTGACCCTGGCTTCTAGAAACTTCCATACGGATCAATACCGTCATCCATCGTGTCCACTTGACCAAGCCAAACTTCATCATCTCTCACATTCTGTTTTCCTTTGCTACAATCTCCCTGTGTTTCTAAGAGAGAAATCTCAAAATACTTTTGTACCCCCACCTTGTTTAGTTCCCTAACTTCTTTTAATGCCTGCTCTATCCATCATTCATCTTTTCTGTGTGGTGCTTCTGAGTACCTTCCAAGAGGTGGCAGCATCCTAACTGGATATCCTTGTCGCCCTGTGAAGACCTGAGGATGGAGACCCAGTGTGACAGCTATGTGTGAAACGGTCCTTTGATCTCTCAAGCTAAAGACCCAGCTCTCTGGCCCACGAGGCTAATGCTGTCCAGCAGAACTCTCTGTAACAGTGAACATGTTCTGTGCCTGCACTCTGTGATAGCCATGTTTGGGCTATTAAGTACTGAGAATGAAACTAGTTCAGTAGAGGAAGTAATACTTAGTTTTCTTTCGTTTAAATGGACACACGAGCTTCATTCAACTTCCTGTCATAATGGGTGTCTCCTGGCCAAGCTCTACTGAACACCACCCTTGAGACTGCATCATCTGATGTTAGACAGATGGAGATGTTTTTTCTCCCTGTTCTCTCGGGCCACCTTCTTAGGCCTTGGGTCCACCATTCCTCAGTAATGAGCTGATGGCCATGTTCTCAACACGCACAGGGCTCTCTCTTCTGCTGTGTTTGAGCAACTGGGTGTTATTTTGTTTTTAGAAAAAATTTAAAGACTTATTTTATGTGTATGATTGTTAATCTACATGTGTGTGTGTGTATATATATATATATATATATATATATATATATATATCACATGCCTGCCTCATGCCTTTGAAGCCAGAAGAGGGCATCAGTTACAGATGGTTGTGAACCACCATGTGGGTGCTAGATACTGAACCTGGGTACTCTGTCAGAGCATCAAGTTCTCTGAATCGCTAAGCCAGCTCTACAGTCCCTTTATCTTACTTTTTAGCTTCCTATTTAACTCTGATTTTGAAATTATTTTAATATAGATGGTTATTCTATACCTTTCAGACTCCTCACAGATATTAATATTTTGTGGTCTCTTTTCCATATATTCGTTCCTTCTAGGTACGTAGGGGGTGGCCTCTGGTTGAACCCAGGGCCTTGTCTTCACTGAGCAGCTGCTGTCCCTGACTTTATACCCCGTCATTCCCTCTTTCTCTGAATTTCTCTCCAACTCTATACACACACATGCACACACACACACGCATACATAATTATGCTTTTGTGCATCCCAAAAGAAAATTATACCCATAAACCTTAAACATGTAAAGACTTTAGAGTTGATCTTTCCTAAAAGCAAATGTGTTCCATACCCACATTAAGATGATCAAAATAGAAAAACATCCATAGAGTACTATCATCTAATTTATTAACAATATTTGAATACTCCCAGCTGCCCTAGAATTATTCCTTAAAAGAGAGAAGCCCTTCTTGTGGACTGCACTACCTAAATGTTTAGGATCTTGACATTAAGCCTATGTTTTGACATCTATATGGTTTTCTCTCCACTACCCTAGTTCATAGTGTTTACTGAGTTACACATAGTAGGCCCACAATAAGATAGGGCTCACTCATGGCAGCCAGTGAGAGAGGAAGCAGACCTCTTCCCTAGACATAGCCACTAAGCCACACTTGTCGGCACTGGGGCCCTTCCTTTCAGTTGTCTTCTGAGAGACGTCGGTTGCGTGGCAGCACTGTCTCCTCTGTGGAGATACCCAGGGCTCGCCAAACCACCTGTGGTCGCAGAGCAGTTCCACAGATGTGCCTAGCCCTAGAGCTGTCCCTCCATTCTGCAGTAGCCAAGTGACTCAATATCCACCCACTCACTCATTTAACAAGCAGGTATTGAGTGCCTACTGCGTGTCATGTACATTGAATATATAATAGTGAACAACAACAAAAATACCCCACCTCAAAATATTGCACTTTGGTAGGAAAGGGGGTGCAGATAATAAAACAAGTGAAGATATGATAAGTGCCAAGGGGGGTAATAAATCAGGGTAAGAGCTGTGAGTAAAGATTCTCTCTCTCTCTCTCTCTCTCTCTCATCATCATCATCATCATTCTGTGGTTCTGGGAATAGAAACCAGGGCCTTGTGCTTCTTGGGCAAGCATTTCATCACCAAGCTAAATCCCTAGCCCAGGGGCTAGGATTCAGATCTCCTGGGTGCTGTGCCCGACACAGTTTTGAATGAAAGTGTACTTTCCCTGCATGTGCATCTTCAGTAGTGCATATTGTGTGAGTCGTGAGCAAACCACTGCCGTCAGGATAGGCCTCCCTGTGCTGCTTGTCAATCCTTCCTCAGCACCCCCGCAGCCATGACCTGTTCTCTGTTCCTATGGTTTGGCCTTTCTAGAGCACCACATAAGTGGGATGATATATATAATAAGGATGCTTTGAATCTGGCTTCCCATAGCTAAGGAGAAAAAAAACACTTTCCAACAGTAAAGGAAAGGGAGCCGTGAACTTGTGAGAGCAAGGGAAGGGTTGAGGGAAGGAAAAGGGAAGGGAGAAATGGTACATTTTATTTTTTAAAAATGACCTGAAAGAAGTAGAAAACCCAGCCATGGGAAACAATGCAGGTGTTTCTGCCTGGGTGTCTTATTTTTATTTAGACAGATGGGTTGAGTCGTGTGTATGAAGCGTTTCTGTCTAAGTCAGGTTTTTATTTTTAATTTTTTGTTAAGGTTTGAGGAAAGTAGAGTAGAGAGGAAAGATGGCAAGATACTATTCATTAGTTCTGAGGGTCAGAGATTGCAATAGTGCCCAGCAGCCCAGGCTCCCTGGGAACTCCCTGTGCTGCCCAGGCAGCTTTTGAACTTGTGAAAGTGTTTTCCTCAGCCTCCCAAGGCTGATTGCAGGCAGGGGTTGCTGCTCCCAGCTTCCATTCATTCACTGATTCCTTCATTGAGGGTTTGGTTTGGGGAGTTTTGTTTTGTTGTGTTTTGTTGTTTAAGAAACAACGACCAGTCACAGCCTGTGACCTAAAGGAAGCCGGAGACCCTTGGATCCATACCAGGGCTAATTTTAGTTGCTGTATCTGACATAATTTCCTTTCTGCATTTCCTGAAAGTTAGGGTGAGCATGTAGTTAGTGAGTTTTTGGTTGTCATCTTTAAGTAGGACTATGAGGGGCATTTGAGTTTTGAGAACTTCTATTCCACTGGTCCGAGGGACCCCTACTGAGGCCCTCAAGAACTGACATTCACTGAATCATAAGATTGTATCAGGTAGCCGGGCGTGGTGGCGCACGCCTTTAATCCCAGCACTCGGGAGGCAGAGGCAGGTGGATTTCTGAGTTCGAGGCCAGCCTGGTCTACAGTGAGTTCCAGGACAGCCATGGCAATACAGAGAAACCCTGTCTCGAAAAACAAAACAAAACAAAACAAAACAAAACAAAAAAAAGATTGTATCAGGGCATGGAGATCCACGGGAAGGCATAGTAGAATGAGGGGTGTCTATACATGAGGGGCCGGAACAGAACTGACATCTTTTTTTTTAAATATTTATTTATTTATTATATGTAAGTACACTGTAGCTGTCTTCAGACACTCCAGAAGAGGGCATCAGATTTCATTACAGATGGTTGTGAGCCACCATGTGGTTGCTGGGGTTTGAACTCAGGACCTTTGGAAGAGCAGTCGGCGCTCTTAACCGCTGAGCCATCTTACCAGCCCCAGAACTGACATCTTAACATCATAACGTGTAAGCTTTTTTTGTTTCAGGCGATGCAACTGTGAAAAAGAAACCTGCCCCAAAGACACCTACAAAAGCAGGTAACAGTCACAGTCCTACCTGAGGGCTAGGGGGTCATCTGCCATGCGGCCTTCTTCTCTGCCTTCTGACTTCTGACCATATATGGGTAGTGGGCAGCAGATCCTTCCCCTGTCCAAGCTCCACATTTTGGGCTGCCTCCTTCTCCTCTAGGGAGCCTAGGACCAGCTGGTACCTCATCCCTGTTCCCTCCTGCTTCCTTCCTCTGCCTCTATCTATGCGTGCCACATCATATACTGATGGTGGCTTCTTTCCTGTCCCTTCTACAAAGTTAGGCCTCAGCCTCAGTCTCTACTTTGCAGGAGGGTGACCCACATCATAGTACTTTTAGGCCCTGTTCTGTATGTCCTTGTTTTCCGGGATGGTTTGTTGTCCCTGGGGAGACATTTGAAGGCACAAACCACATTGAGCCTATCAGCCAGGGTAACTGAAAGGCTGGATGCAAGCTAATGCTAAATTAAGAAATAATCATTGGGCCGGGCGTGGTGGTGAACGCCTTTAATCCCAGCACTCGGGAGGCAGAGGCAGGCGGATTTCTGAGTTCGAGGCCAGCCTGGTCTACAAAGTGAGCTCCAGGATAGCCAGGGCTATGCAGAGAAACCCTGTCTCGAAAAACGAAAAAAAAAAAAAGAAAAGAAATAATCATTGGGACAGCGATTCCAACCATTATGGGGAGGCACAAATTTCCCCCACAATCAATCTGTGAAGAACTATGTTGTGTAGATTGTGTGGGTCACTTCTGGGGACTCTAAAGGGTAGACAAGGCTATCAGGCTCCCTGCATTCAGAGCTTTTGGAGCAGGGGTCAATACCTTCATTCTTATCTTAAAGATTCCAGACGGGAAGAGAGCTCCACCAGACTACCGTTGCCAGCAGTGCCGGTGAGGTCACCATGTCTAAGGCCCCGACTCACATTCTGCTTGTCCCCTCCTAGCTATGCCCCCTCAAATCATCCAGTTCCCCGAGGACCAGAAGGTGCGCGCAGGAGAGCCTGTGGAGCTGTTTGGGAAAGTGGCTGGGACCCAGCCCATCACCTGCAAGTGGATGAAGTTCCGAAAGCAGGTCAGTCGTGGAAGCCGGGTGGCCTGAGGACAACTCCCATGAGAAATGCTGGGTGGCCAGGGGGCCGTGCTCTGTTTCACTTTGGAAGTGGAGGAGAGCGCTGGGTATGGTGATACATCCCTGAAATCCCAGCACTTGGAAGGCCAAGGCAAGAGAATTGCAAGATCAAGAACAGCCCAGCCAACCTTACAGGGTCCTGCTCAAATAAAACCCAGAGGCCAGGGATATAGCCTAAGATGATGCATAGTACCCCAAAACCCGGTTACTGAAAAAGAAAGATTATTACAAAAGAAAGGGGAAAGCAAACCTATCCACCAAACCTGAGTTCTTACTAACATTTTCTTCTGTTTCTACCAATGAGCCCTGGTTTTATTGGCAGTCTGTTTAATAAAATTACTCCTGCCCTCATCTGAGTCCATCTGCCTAGAATTCTTTTTGGAGGCAGGAAGTCAAAGCCCTCAGGTGACCCCCTCAGACACCATCACTGCTGTCCTGGCTGGTTAACAGCTTCCACTTAACACATGCTAAAAGATCAAAGCAAGCCTAGGTATTTGGGTATATAAATTATACATTGAATAGAATTTTGGCCGAATGACCCAGAAGTATAACTACAATTTATAATATGCTCCCTATGAAAACATTTGAATTTTGCAGGGCCCAGCTTCTCAGTGTTCACACTGGTAATGATACTCATGTGTGTGATCAGCAGACATCCCAATGTGCTGGGCTGGTTCTGCACTGGGAACCTATTAGAGCAATAATGGTTCTTGACCTGTGGGTCATGACCCCTTTGGGGTTGAATGACCTTTTCACTAAAGTCACCTAAGACCATCAGAAAACATAGATATTTATAGTACAAGTGATAATAGTAACAAAATTACAGTTATGAAATAGCAACAAAATAATTTTATGGTTGGGGGGGGGTCACCAAATAGGAGAAACTATATTAAAGGGCTACAGCATTAGGAAGATCAAAAACCACTTTGCAGAAGGTATGAGGATTCTTTGTAAGCTCTGTCAGCATGCTCACACCATGCAAATTGTCATGAGATGAGCCACAAGAACTAGCTCTGAGGGAGATGGAGAAGAACATGGGGCCCTGCCTGCCTAGACTGATGGATAAGGCAGAACTGTGTCCCTTTCAGAGCCAGTTAATCAAGTTCAGTACAAAACGTACTGCAGTTATGGAACCTTTCCGCATCTGTGCTCTCCAGTGTGGTAGCCACTGGCCCTGTCTGTTGAGCGCATGGAATGTGGTTAACACAGTTGAGGGATGTCTTCGTCACTGTTCCATTGCTGTGAAGAAGCACTGTGACCAAGGCAACTTATAAAAGGAAGCATTCAACTGGGGTCTTGCTTAGAATTTCAGAGAGCAAGTCTATGACCATTGTGCTGTGGAACATGGTGGCAGGCAGGCAGGCAGGCAGGCAGACAGAGAGTGAGACTGGGGCTGGCAAGGGCTTTTGAAACCTCAAAACCCACTCCCAGTGACACACCTCCACCAACAAGACCACATGTCCTAAACACTCCAGTAGCTAGGGACTAACCATTCAAACACATGAGCCTGTGGGGACCACTCTCATTCAGACTACCATGAGGAACTACAGTTTTGGTTTGGTTTGGTTTGGTTTTTTTCAGTACTAAGGTTTGAATTTTGGATTTAGGCCTATGTATGCTAGGCAAGTACTCTACCATTAAGCTACAGCTCCAGGCTTCTTTTTTACTTTTTGAGGTAGGTCTTACTAAGTTGTCCAGGCTGTCCTCAAACTTACTAATTTGTCCAGGCTAGCTGTGATCCATCTGACTCTCGAGCAGCTGAGATACAAGCCTGTGCTACTATGTCTGACTACATTTTTAACTAGTTAAAAATCACCTTATACAATTCCATGGCATCAGTCAATACACAAGGCTGTGTGAGCATCAGATTTCCTAATCCTTCACCCTAGAAGCCAGTGTGATTCTTCCCCTTCCTCAGTCTCTGCCACTTCTCCCTACATGTTATTATTATGGGCTTGCCTGTTCTGGACAGTTCAGATCGATGGAATCATGCACTCTGGCATATCCACCTTTGTCTCTGGACATGGTTTTGGTTTTGGTTTGGTTTTGATGTTGTTGTCTTATTTTGTTTTTGTTTTCTTAGTTTTGGGGATTTTTGTTTTTTGTTTGTTTAGTTTGGTTTGGTCTGGTAAGTTGTTTTTAGGGCTTATCAATGCTCTAGCATAAATTGCCATCCTATTTCTGTGTGTGTGTGTGTGTATGTATGTGTGTGTGTGTGCGCCCGTGCACACACGCACGCTAGAGGACAGCCTCAGGTGTCACCCTGTCCTCAGGCAAGCCATCTTCCTCCCTTGAGACATGGTGTCTTATTGGCCTGAGGTTTAACAGTTACACTAGACTTACCAGTTAAGCTAGCCAGCAATTCCCAGGCATCCTCCTGTCTCCATGCCCCCAACAGTGGCATTACAAGTATGCACCACTACACCAGACAAGATGGAGTAACCCCTGCTCCCTCCCCACTGTCCCATTTGTCCTTGGGAATAGCCGGTGAGGAGCCCCATTTCTCACTCCCACCTGTACCCGCAGATCCAGGAGAGCGAGCATATCAAGGTGGAGAACGGCGAGAGCGGCAGCAAGCTCACCATCCTGGCCGCGCGGCAGGAGCACTGTGGCTGCTACACACTGGTGGTGGAGAACAAGCTGGGCAGCAGGCAGGCCCAAGTCAACCTCACGGTCGTGGGTGAGTCCAGGAAACAGTAAGCAGGAAGAGCGAGGTGGGGGACAAAGTGAACGAACCCCGGATGTCAGCACCTTCCTCTTGCTTCCTCGTTCCCCCTGTCTTCTCCTCTCCTTACTCTCACACAATACCTTGCAAATGGATGCAGGACTCCATACCTGCCTCTGCTTCACCACCCACCCCCTAGCATCTTCCATTCACTGAGTCCTCTCCTTGTTTCTCGGGTCTTCCTAGCCATTAGAGATCCCAAGCCCTCCTGCCACAGGTCTTCTCGGTGGATTGTTCACTTCCTCTGGCTCATACCCACCATTGTCTGACTCCCTCTGTGTCTTAGTTTTCTTTTGCTGGGCTGAAGCAGCAGATCAAGGCAGCTTAGAGAAGGCTGGGTTGATTTGGGGCTTATGTTCCTAGAGGGATAAGGCTCCATCATGGTGGGGAGCATGGCGGCAGGCAGGCACCGCACTGGAGCAGCACCAAGAGCTCTCATCTCAACCTACAGACAGGACCAACTTGAGACAGCTCACATCTTTTGAAACCTTAAAGTCTCCCTCCAGGGACATACTTCCTCTAGCTAGTCCACACCTCCTAATTCTCCTCAAACAACCACCAACTAGGAAGCAGGAACTTGTGGGGGACATCTGATTCAAACCTGCAAATCCCCACCTGGGATCAAGGCCACTTCCTCTTAGTTTCAGGGGTTGGAGCATGGAGAATGCATCATGTACACACTCCAGGCTATGCTCTGGTGCCCCTAGACTGAGGTATTAGTGACCTTCAGAACTTTCATCCTTCTCTGGAGACATGTTCCCCATTGCCATCCCCCCTACCCCCACCCCACCCCCAGCACACACACAAAGCCCTTAGGCCTCTAGCTTCACTGAGAACTATGAGGCATTAGGCAAGACTTCTCTGAACCTGGTGGCCTCCAGACCTCCAGGTATCTGTATATCATGCCATCAATGGTATATCATACCATCAATGGTATATCATGCCATCAATGGTATACCATGCCATCAATGGCTCCTTTACCTTTAGGAGGGTTCTTTTCTTTGGTCCAGTTCCCAGGTTCTCGGGACTCCACCATCCTCAGCTCACTCAGCTTTTCATCCCCCGCTTGTTCCAACAGCACAGGCATTACCCCCCACCCCCTGCATCGATTGGCCTTCCTGCAGTGCTCTGCTTTCTGTGCCCCAACCCCTGGGCTAACCCTGTGGCAGAGCAGTCTCGCCCCTTTGCCTCTGGCCCTCTACAGCTACCTGCCCCTTAATCCCATGTTGCTTGGTCTAGAGAGACTGTTTCTCTAAGGTCACTGTGATTGCTAACCCTAAGTTCTTCCCCTTTCCATATCTCTGAGTCCCCAGTAAGTTGAACCCCTATTTAGACCGAGTCTCAAGATCTGGTGTTCCCTTCTTTCCTAGTAACTGTTCCTATGTCCCGATCTGTCTTCTGACACATCTAAATCGCTTTCTATATGGCTTCCTCCCATGGGTGATGCTCACTGTTTTCCCTCGGTCATGGTTCCCCATATAGTGGCAGATGCATATAGTACAGTAGAGGGACACAAGAAGGTGCAGCTAGGGGGACAGTAGACTGTGTTGTATGCCTGTGTGGGCCTCCTGAAAGACTTTGATCTGGTATTTAATTGCATACACATTAGATTTGAGTAGGTTTTCCAGTCAATCTTGACTTTCAAGCTTATAGGGTTTCCTTTAGTAAAAATTAGACAAAGGGGCTCCTTTGGGTTCAGTGTGAAGACAAGTCCCCAACTTCACAGCAGGGCTCACAGACCTACAGAACAAAAGAGTGGTAGAAAGGATTCATGAGCCACAGTGGGGATCGGTGGAACTTTCCAAGGATGAAGTTGGCAGTTGGAGAGGACTCAGAGGCTCTCTTAGTGCTGTCACTCTGTGGTCCCTAACTTTGGTCCCAGTCTTCCTTCTCCATCTTTATCTCCTACCCTCACCGTAGGCCCAAGGTGGATAGGTATGTCTCCAGCCATGCAGAAGGGAAACTAAGGGAAGAACTCATTTCAGACTTTCAAAAGCCTGCCCTCCAGATGTGCCATGGCCTGTGGATGGCTAAAGAGTGAAGAATCTCTCTAAGACAAAGAAAACTCTTCCTCAGCATTCCCGTCCATCTGCCCCTGTGTGGGGTCAACAACTTTAAACTGCTTTTCTGAAACCAGTGCCCCCTACCCCCATCCGGGGCCACCCCGGGCCGTGCCACACTCCCCTTCCCCCAGCCCCACTGCGGGAGCTGCAATTCTGACCTTTTATGGTTGAGTTTCTCATTCTCCACAGCGGTGCTGACAGGGCCATCGGTGTGGCTGCCTGCCAGCTGGCAGGAGCAACATGTTAAATGCCGTCCTAGGAGGGGAATGGAATGGGGAGCAGGCTCTCTGTCTGCCTCCCCCACCCCAGAGCTAAGAATAGAATCGCTCAATAAAATGAGGACTCGTATTGATGGCCACAGCACAGCTACATCCATTCAGAGCCCATGAATTTAGACTTAGGCCAAAGTAAACCAGGATTAAGCTGATTTACCTGTGTGTCTCCAGAGACATCTGCATATTAACTGATTGGGGTTTATTAAGTAGATATAAACACAAATGAGATAAAGTAGACATTGTTCCACCTATTCTGGACAGTTTTCAAGCACTTGAAACGCATCCACTTGATGGGCCGACTAAATAAGGCCACTTAAAAGTGACTTGTGCTCCTTAGCTGCAGAAGTCTCTTGTGGCATATTCTCTGAAGAGCTGCCTTCTTTTCAGATCACTCAAGAGTCTCATTTTCAAATCAACAAAAGCTAGCCCCCCCCCCCAGTTGGTTTAAGTGAGGGATACTTAGCTATTTCCGAGGCTAATTATTGTATTTTAAGAAGCAGCGTAAGAATGAGGTTTGCAGCCTGGCCTGGGCCTGCGCCTGCTCCTTCTGGGCTGTTCTGTGTGACCTGGGAGAGGATGAGGGAGGAGCAGGGAATCCAGATGGATTCTTTAATGTCACTCACCCAACACAAGAAAAACAGGCCTCCACCTAACTCTAAGGGAGAAAAACAAAGTATCAAGAACCCTAGACACTCAACCTACACCAACTACACTCTGATTTAAAGCTTATGTGATTTGGAAGGGCTGGAGATAGGCCTTAGAGATTCTCGGCTTACCAGTGTAAGCATGACACTAGCTTGGTCTCATTCTGCCTGACAGCATAGAAAGGACGGAACCCTGTCTGGTTGCACAGGGTTGTGGGACTCTCCTGTGGCTTTGTCCATGACTAGTGAGTGTTCCGGCTTGCTCTGATAATGCACCCTGACCGAAAGCAACATAGGGAGAAAAGAGTGGATTGGCTCACAATTCTGGCTTACAGTCCACCATCTCAGGGCAGGCTAGGCTAGAACACAGGTAGCTAATCATTTCACATTTATGGCCAAGAGCAAAGAGACCAAATGCATCGCTGTGTGCTCTCTTGCTCTCAGTTAGCTTACTCCCCTCATACTATCCAGGTTGCCCTGCCTAGGGAATTTACAGCCACAATGGCCTGAATCTTCCTGCCTCAGATAACAGTCAAGACATTCCCCATAGATACACCCACAGGCCAACCTGATCTGTGTAATTCCTTGTTAAGGCTTTCTTCCCAGTTGATTCATGGTTGTGTCAGACTGACAGTTAAAACTAACCAGCGCCGTGAATTCAGCCTCAGCCTCAGCCTCTTAGAGTCTCTTTCCAAGAGTGTGCTGCAGTTTAGGCCAGTAGCTGTTGGATTCAGGATCAGTGCTTGGCCATCTCTGCAGGCCCAGCCCAGACAGACATGGTGTGGGCAAACACAAAGAGGGCAAAGGGAAGCCGAGCTGATGGGAAGCATCACAGACAAGGTTCTCTGGTTTCCCAGGAATAGCCACCCTCTACTGAGCACAAACTCTTGCAGCTGGAAGGGTTTCCCATTCTGCCAGCCATGTCTCCAGGGAGCCCTGGGAGAATTCTGAGGAAGCATGGGTCCAGCTGTAGCCAGCGAGCCAGTCTCTTGTTTGCCAGGCACTGTCCAGGCCAGATGTGTCTGTCTTTAGCAGAGAAGCTCATGGGAGAATCCTGGTCCCACCCGGTGGTTAGTTCAACTCATGTGGGCTCTGAACTTGGAAAGGATAGAGGGCATCAGACACAGCTCTGAGGACAAGCATGGAGGAGGGATCCTAAACTCCTAGCACTCCTGAACCTTTGTGGTCCAAGAGCGTCAGGGTTATAAAGCACACAGGCCCAGCACCATGTTCCAGGGAGGTTTGTCGTTCTGCTGGTCACATGCGGGCCTGACCCTTTGGTCTCCTAAAATAGTGATGAGAGTGGAACACTAAGACAAACCTGCAAGACTCTCTGAATGTTCGTGTTCAAATCCCTTCACAGTGGCAACATTCTGCTTGTCATGCAAGCCTCCTCCCCCATGTTCTGCACCTTCTCCTGTGCTGGCTGAGGGAAGCCCCACCACATGTAAATTAGTGGTGCCTGTATCAAGGGTAGGTGCACACAGCAACTCTTCAGCAACGTTGATCTCTCCAAGTTGTTTTTTTCCAGAGCAAACCAGAGAGAAGGCAATCGGCCAATGGCCAGGGTCTTTACTTGTATAAACCTCCATGATTAAGTCTGCCAGAGGTCTGGGGCAGGGACAGTAGGACTTCTCCTCCCCTACCCCCACCCCTCCCCCACCCCCAAGCAGACTCCTTCACTTCCTTAGCTGATTTCCAGAGGACTTGAGCCACTTGCCTCTAAGAGGATTTAGAATAATAAACATCTTTGCCAACACCAGAAATGTTTCTTACAAAGACCAATATATCCTTCAGAACAAACAGAATTTCTAAGAGAACATTTTCAACAACCAGTGAAAGCGGCTCACAATTCCTCCTCCATCAGTTGCAGGAGGCCTCCTGTGTCGCCAGGGAAACAAGGAAGTGGCCTTGACAGGACTTAAAACAACCAGGAGAAGTGGCTCCTTATGGGAGGCCACCAGTCTCACTGTGAGGCTGCCCGCAGTGATGGGAGGTGGCTCTCTGGGAGCAAATGAGTCCCAGACAGCAAAGATTAAGCTAGGATATCAAAGAAGGAGACAGGAGATTAGGGGTGGGCTTCTGTGGGTAGAGTGCCTGCCTGGCTAGGAACTGTGAAACCTTGAGTTCTGAGCCCAGCACCACATACGCCAGGTGTCCTGGGGTAATAGAAGTACTAAACGTACTGAACACGCAGTCAGGAGGATCAGAAGTTCAGGTTCATCTTTGACTAGGGAATGAGTTCCAGGCCCACGTTAGGCCTTGACTCATAATAAATAAATAAATAAATAAATAAATAAATAAATAAATAAATAAATAAATAAGAGAAAAAATAGTTAAAATGGAGGAGAGGTGAGAAGGAATATGTGTGTACATATGAATATCCACAAAATAAATATACAGTTAAAATTGATATTTAATTATTTCAAAATAAATTTATTTATTTATTTAAATTCACTTAAAACTAAAAAGAAGGGGGAGAGAATTAAAGTGGAGGAGGGGTGAAAAGGAATGTTATGCACGTAGGAATGTGCACTTTTATATTTGCATATGTACAGCCTCATGAGTATGTATCCACACACAGACATACTGAGATGTTCCTTCACAGAGTCCTAAGGCTGTTTTTCAGGATCCCTTTGGCCTCCCTGTCTGGCTGGGCTTCGGAGAGGAAACAGAAGTCTTTACCTGTCTGTTTGCTTACTCGGTGTACAGACATACCTGTTAACACCATTTTCCCAGTGAGAACGACAAACAAGCTAGCCTTAAATTTTCTGACTTTGGCATACAAATCCACATCACATAGTTTTAACTGCTGTTTTGTGAGGGGACTCAGACTTGGTTGGTGGAGAATGAAAGGGTTTCTACAATTAGCAGAGAGCTGTAACCAACCAAACAACCGCAGAACTAACCAGAGAAGTACAAGTTCTGCTCAGATAAGCCACTAAGAACACCCGGGGAAACTCAGAGACTTCATTAAACTGTTGGCTGCCATGATTTGGCTTGAACTGAGCAGCCTCACTGGTCTAAGCCAAGGTCATCTGGGAGGGAAGGCGGCCAGCCAAACGGCCCACTTCTCTTCTGTCTTCAGGCCGTTTTTCTCTCCCTTAGCCAAGGACAGGAACGATATACAATTGTGGTTCACTTCTGAAATTCTTTCTCTCATTGCATACCAGTCACATGATAGTTGAAGATGTCGGGTAAAGGTTTTTGCCCGGTGACAAAACTTGTGTTTGGCATGTATGGAATTCTGCAGCACCAAAACCCAAAACAGCAACGAAGAGGAACACAGGAGTGGTTTTTGTTTTTGTTTTTTTTCAATCCACTATAAGGTTAGAAATAAGCTTCTTATTAATAATAACGATTGGTCAAGTTGGCCACCTTCTAAGAACATTTCCCAACACCCTACTGTTACCTGCACTGCCCATATAAGGAAACTGAAGCACAGAGCATTTAATAGCTACTGAGCGGGGACAGATCTTTGTTCAAAGCCAGATTGACCTGATTTAAGAGCTTTAAGATCTACTGTGCTATCAAACCCCTCGAAGGGACAGGTGTTTCCCAAGTCCCAAAGAAAGTGGTGTCACAGGTCACTGGCTCTGGGCCTGACAGACACATGGCCCTCCTCCCCCCACACATACACACAAAACTTTCTCTCCAAACATATTTCATGGGAAATAGTCTACAACTCCTACACAGCTTCCTAGATCTGTTTATTCTGAAAAAAAAAATATGTTTATGACTTGGACAAAGTACAGGAAACCATGACTTCTGGTCTGAATAACCAGCCAAAGATAGAGATTCTTTCAAGCAAGAAACTGGTAGGTTTATGTGTTGCAGCCCCAGTGGTGCATGAAAAGATGAGAGCCAAACATAGGGAACCAAGCTGGGACTCACTACCCATGGCAGAGCTAATTAAAGAATGTCCGTTTAGGACTGGATGATGCTGGGGTATGGTGTGTGCATGAGAGAGGGGCATCCTGGATTTTATTCCCATCATGGGGGCTGAGAACGTTCTTTCTCTGTAGTTGTACAGAATTTGAGTGACCTTGTGTTTCTTCATCCCCAGATAAGCCAGACCCTCCGGCTGGCACACCTTGTGCTTCTGACATTCGGAGTTCCTCACTGACCCTGTCCTGGTATGGCTCCTCATATGATGGGGGCAGTGCTGTACAGTCCTACAACGTGGAGATCTGGGACACAGAGGACAAGGTGTGGAAAGAGCTAGCCACGTGCCGCAGCACCTCTTTTAATGTCCAAGACCTGCTGCCTGACCGCGAGTACAAATTCCGAGTGCGTGCAGTCAACGTCTATGGAACCAGTGAGCCAAGCCAGGAGTCCGAGCTCACAGCTGTGGGAGAGAAACCTGAAGGTAGGGCTGCCTTCAGTTCTTCCTGGGCTTAAAACCGATATGCATGAACCCAGACGGATTTCACAGAGGGGAGGAGGGAGGTTCAGAGAGACTGAATCTAGAGGTGTGAGAGGCAATACCTTTGGTGCTCTTGGTTTTTAAGACTGTGTGGCTGACCCATACTTTAAAAGAAGTTCATAGGGCCTTTCAAAAACTCATTAGCCAAAGCACTGAGGGTGTAGTTCAGTGGCAAAATACTTGCTTAGCGTATGGGAAGGGTTAGGTTCCATCACTGATATCCCACTCAATGAAAACATTATGCCGGAAGTTTTGTTGCCCTGCCACCGAGGCCGATGTTTTCATTGGCAGGCAGGCTGTCAGGTAGACCTCAGGCTCCTGTGTTCACCTCTTGTCTCCTCCCTGCTTCTGTTGCTCTCACAGGTGAGTGTCTGCTCCATGTCAGGACTTAGGATATAGGGCAGAGAGAGAACTTAAGTTGAGGGAGGAACACACAGACAACTACAGTGAGACAGACGACATCTCGCTAAGATGATGGAAATACAGAGAAGAATGGGAAGCTTTGCCAGAGGAGCTAAAAGGCTTCCTAGAGGAGGTGGCACTGATGCTTGGGAAGGAGACTGGTACACTGAGAAGCCGGGAAAATAGCACATTCCACACAGAGGATGCCACAGCCTGAGCAAGGTTAGGAAGTGACAGAAACTAGTGGCATTGGAAAAGCTTAAGAGTAGCTAGGGCATACGTCGTGGGAGGTAGAACAGAAGGAATAAAAGTGAGAAAGGGTCATTTGGATAAAATTACAATGCTCTCTAAAGCTTTGCAGACAGGAGACGATGTGATCAGTATTTTAGAAAGGAATCTTGTGAAGTAGTGGCACTTGTGCCACTCCAATATGGCAGCCTTCTATCTTCTCATCCCAGCATCCCCAGGCTTCCTGAAGTTTCATTTTCACATGATTTGCTCCTGAAGGCATTCAGGTACCCATGAGCATTTGAGAAGCCTTAAGGTTGCTGATGGACTAGAAGGATGAGTTTGGAGTCTGCCTGGTACCTGATGAGCCTCTGTGAGCGCAGCCTAGCAGAGCGGTGGTAAGGGCATGAGCTGAACCTGCATAGCATGGACTGGACCATTCTGGCTGATTTGGGAGTGAGGGTATTAGAGAGGGCCGAGAGGGTTCTAAGATGACTCTAGTTCCTGGCTTGGATAACTCAGCACACATTCAAGAGACAACTAGAGGTTTATTAGCTTGGGACATGTGGCTGATGCCACCATTGAGTATCTACCATATGCTAACAGCATCTGTATCATTCTCTTCAGTCTCCATTCAATTCACTGCCAACAGCCCAGCAAGGCAGGTATCGCCTTTGCCCTCCTCTGACAGGGGAAGTGGGGATAAGGGGTGGAGCTTCTTGCCTAAGGTCACAGAGCTTATGAATAGTGAGTAGGAGCTTGAACCCAGAGCTGTCTAGCCCAGCGCTTGTTCTCCTCTGGTCAGATGGAGGGAAGAAGTTAGTTGGGCTGTCTCCCTACTGACCTGGGGTACTTGAAAGTTAGATAACGGCCGGGCGTGGTGGCGCACGCCTTTAATCCCAGCACTCGGGAGGCAGAGGAAGGAGGATTTCTGAGTTCGAGGCCAGCCTGGTCTACAAAGTGAGTGCCAGGACAGCCAGGGCTACACAGAGAAACCCTGTCTCGAAAAACCAAAAAAAAAAAAAGAAAGTTAGATAACAGAGAGGCTGGGAGAAGATGAAGGGTTTGGTTTCAGACTAGTTTAGTAGAGCCATCTGAGGGAAACCCAGGCATTGAGTCCCAACCTTAGGAGGAAGGGTCAAACAAGGGCTCTAGATTTGGAAAACTTCCCTGTTTAATAGACAACTGAATGACATCAATGAGGTCACCCAGAGATTAGAGAAGTCAACATTAATGCCACAGTGTGAAAGCCCATGGGTCTAGAAGAAATCTGGAGTTAGTTCACTGTGGACATTGGGGGCGGGGCAAGTTTCAAGTGAACTGGATTAACGCCAAAGAGATGGGGACTCGGGATCATTAGGATTACCTGTTGTCTGATAGTGATCTTTGAAATAAAAATCCATAGAGTTTCCATAGTTTGGAAAAATGGTTTCCCTGGTGAGGGAATGAATGGAAGAGGACAGAAGGATGGGGTGTTATTGCCGAGTTTTAAGCAAAGAGGGGGGAAAGTGTTGTGGATTTAAGACAGGGAAAGTGGCAAACAGAAGGGACATTACTCTTGGGGAGATATTAAAGGAGTCAAGTAGACACCATTGTGGGACACTCTGGTATCGAAGGAGAAAGCCATCCTGGAAGGACCATGAAACCCAGGGGCACCCTGAGTGTGAAGCTGTCTATATGATAACCTCCCGAATTTCCAAAGTTAGGTATAGACCAGCCCTCAAGTTAAGCGAGGGCTCCAGAAAGAAGGAAGAAGATGCTAGTGGATAAACCAGCTTCACACTGTCATCTAGCCAGTCGCAGGCTGGAAACCTTCACTTCCAAACCATTGGGACGTAGTCAGGCAGGACTCTGTGATAACCACGTTGTCCCAGAGGAAGCTGACCTGGGCCCTGGTTCATGGCAGCTTTCACAAGGCTATGATCTACTGGTGGCTCACAGCATATGTTGGGGAAACTGAGTATCAAAGCCACCATCTGCTGCCCTCCTAACACTCTTAACACACATGCATACTACACACACACACACACACACACACACACACACACACATACACCATCCTTCTGCAGTGGACAACTTAGGCCACCCACAGGATACAGTTGGGTCATGGAGCATTTTTAAGATATTTCTTGGGGAGCAATAGGTAGAGAAAACCTGTTCGTTGACTGGCTCGAAGCCATCCAGGCCCTGCTGTAGAAACCAGGAGCGACCAGAATCCCTGATCAACCTGAAAGACTGGTGGGAGGCGAGGCATGACTTTCAGGAGGCCAGAGCTGTGGCACCCAGGACTGTGGAGAATGGCATGCTGGTGGGCAGTGGCCTGGCCCTTGAACTCCACAGCAGGCTGCCTTGTGCAGCCTCCAGAACCCTCCCACTGCTGCAGACAAACAAATGGAGGGATTGCCTGAAATCCAGAGGAAGGATCCGGGCCACCCAGGGCTTCCCGACAGGAAACTACTCCTACTCCAGGCCTAGTTGTCTTATCCAAGAGGGAGGAGGAGGGGAAGAACTGTATGCACAAGCTAGGCCTGAGCACAGAGGACAGGGAGAAAAGGGAAGAGGCCAGGGGTGTGGGGATGTCCCAACCCAAAGTCGTCTGTGGACTTCAAAGGACTTCTGTGGACTCCTTGGGTACTGTGAGTTCCAAGCAAGGGTAGCTCTCTACTTGAGGGGGAAGTGGCTCTTTTGGAGGTGTGGTGGGGAATGCGTGTGTGAGTGTTGGTGGATAAATGGGAGAAGCAGCAGTCATCGAGGTCACTTCAGTGGTGTGGCGTGGCGTGGCTCTTATGAAAAGCGGTGCCAATCAACCCTCAGTCCACAAGCACCGTGCACTGGGTTGGCTCTCTTTCCATCCTAACACCAGTCTTGTCCTGGCAGCTTCGGTTTTCACCTCATCTTGATCCTCTGTTCCATCTATTTTCAACCCATTCACCCACAGGTGTCCTGTATCCCTCCAGTATTGCTTGGGCTGCCCCACACACTGAGGATACAATGGGAGACTGAAAGCGGGGGCTTCCCATCAGCCTCAAGGCTTGCCTATGCCAGAGCCATCTTTCAGATCCAGAACCTGACAGCATCTTGCCCAATCTCACTAGGCCTACGTGAACAGAGCCCCCCACCTTGATGCCCATTCCAGCCACGTTTTAGATGCCGCTCCCGGCTGATCCTTCTGACTTTGAAGTTCTCCCCACCCCCATCCTTGTCCCTACTTCTAATTTGTCCTAGGCTATAGAGTTATTACCAAAACAGCTGTGACTGAGACTTCTTGCCAGTCAGCTCCTTGTATCCAAGAGCAGTTGGAACTTCATAGCTAGGCTGTGTCTCTGCAGGGCTCCCAGAAGCTGTATCCAGAGCCACACTGCCCTCTAGTGCTCACTAAGCGCACAGCTGTCCTCTGTACAGAAAGGAATAGCGCTCCTCTGTCTGGGAGACTTGCTGGGACCTGCTTTTTGAGGGCCCAGAGTTTTCCTCTCCAAATACCACCCCGGGGTGATGAGGCTCATTTGTTTACGGGAGCACCTCTTTCAAATAGCTCTTCCACTTAGCTCTTGGGTTTGTGGTTCATTCTAAATAGATTTTTAAGAAATTGTGTGTATGAGTGTTTTTGCCTGCATGTATGTCTGTATACCACATGCATGCCTTCTGAGGAGGTCAGAAGAGAGCGTCAGATACCCTGGAACTGGAGTCACAGACCATCATTAGCTGGGAATCTAACCCCCAGTGCTCTTAATCTCTGAGCCATGTCCCCAACACACTAAATAGATTTTTTTTAAAAAAAATTTTTAGTTGAAGTCCTTTCTTTCATAATTGTCATCTCCTTTCTTCATGGTAAGAGGGACACCAAGGGCTCACCTGTGAGGTGGCTGCTACCTTTTGTGGTCCAGGAGCTCAGCTCACTGAGGCATGGTTTCCTTCAACTCTTCTCCTGCCTGCCACTTTTGTTCATCTTGCCCCACAACTAGAAAGGAGGCAAGGTGAGAAGGCAGGCAGACTCCAGCATCCCAGAATCTCAGTCCTTCCAAAGGAAGGTGGGCAGGCATGGCGCTCACATGGGCAGGCATGGCACTCACATGGGTGGGCAGGCCAGGAACCCAGCTCTGTGACTGGAGGCAGGGTAATGGGAAGAGGCCAACCCCAGAACTAAGTCCCTCTCCAAGTCTAGCTGAGAAAAGCCCTGTGCTCAGTGACTGGCAAGGCCCCCTAGTGGCTTGTAGCATTGTGTCACTCTGTCACAAGCAGAGCATAAACCACTTTTGTAGACACCAGACAGAGAAAGCCTGCATTGGCTTTCTTACACTGCTGCTCAGAACACTGTTTCCATGCCAGCCGGAAGTAGCAGGGGACAAAGAGAACAAAGCGACTCTCCGTACCTTGTCCAGCTCCATCCTAGCCTTCTAGCTGCCCACAGCTGGAGTCCTGGGAACAGACACCCGAAGCTCTACCAGTCATCCTTGGGTCATCCTTGCCATTGCTGGGGTATCCAGCACCACTCAGTGCCAGCCGTATGGATCTCAAAGCATGATAGTTAGCTCCTCCTGGCCCCTACGCTGTCCCCGGCCCCCTATGCCATCCCCGGCCATCTGCCTTTCCCGTTTTGCTTTCCCTGGCTGTTCTCCATGTCGCTCTTCCCAGGCATCTTGTGATTAGTTTTCTAAAGCTAAACTTTGTCAGTCACATCTGAAGAACTCCAAACAGATCACAGCTTCTGGTTTTATGCTTATAAACTCTTAGAACCCCCTTTTACCCCCTTTGGCAAGAGGTACTTACCTGTGTGGGCTTGGGTTAGTTTTCCTCCGGTTGTCTGTTTAGGTTCCAGCGCGTTCAGTCCTCAGTCTGAAGGATGCACTTGCCATCCTCAGGTCCAGCTGCACCTGCTCCCTGGCCCTCCCCTCCCTCCCCCACCAGACAAGGACCTGACAAAGCCCTGCAGAACTCGGCATGCTAGTGTGCAGCCCTGCCTGCCTGCAGTGTCTGGCAAACCCTCTGGGGTACTGTCCTCCCAAGACAAACACCCCTACAGCTGTGTCCCCAGCTTTGCTCTGATGGCAGCGTCAGCAAGTTAGCCTTTCCCCACCAGGCTTTCTTCCACACTCCAACACACCTCTACACTCTCTCTCACACACACATCTAATTTACACTTACACACTGATATTATACCACCCACATATACATTTGCACCTGCCACACGATCCCTGTCACACACACATATAAATACACACAGGCAAATGCACGTTCTCACACTGCCCGTGTCCTACACACACGCACTTTCACCCACACGTATACACGCTTACATATATGACTGCACTATCTGCACTCACATACATCCACACTACACCACATGGGTGTAGTCACACTTCTATGCTAACCTACACACAGACAGACACTTCCATACTAATCTTCACAGATAAAGTCACACACTTCCATGCTATTACATGCACACACGTATTCTGTGCCATCTCACAGACACAGTCACACACCTCTACACTATCATATGCACGTATATACTACCCTATACATATACACATATCTGGTACATATACACTCACACAAGTCTATGCTATCCCATACAAATGCACTCATAGACTTCCACACTCACACCTCCATGCTGTCCCTCACACATACACTCACACCATCCCATAATATCCCCATATAATCACATTATTATACACTTCAAAACCACTCCATACACATAGACTCTCACACACTTGTCCACTATCCCATGCACACAGACCTTCTCCTCAGACTGTCACATCCACACACTTCCATACTGTCCCCCATTCTCATGCCCTCACCGATCCCCGCACTATCATCCTTGTACACACATACTCACTCATCTCACGTGTGTGTGCTTACACTCTGTCACACACATGCTCACTCTCACACACGTTTCCATTTCCTTGTCGTCACGTTTATGTTGGCCGTGTCCTCGCTGTTTTCCTCAGGACACCTCTGTTCATACATCCCTCAGCCATGATGGCTGAGGACCCCCAAAGTGTTAGAAGTCACACGTATGGCTCCTTCCTCTTACAGACAAGGAGTCTGAGGTTCAGAGAGCGAAAGATACTTGGCTCAGATCAGGAAGTTAGATGCTTGCCAGAACAAAGGAAACCTGGGGTTCTGAAGTAGACAGGCTCTGGGGTCCTCTCGCCTTGTCTCTTCCCCTAGCCCGTGCTCCTGGTGTATGCATAAGAGCAGCCCCCTTGGGTGCTCCTTGATGCTTGCTCGCTCGCTTCCTGTGCACCATCATTCACCCCCATTGCATTCTGTCTTCTCCTGGGAGGCCACTCAAGGGCACCTTCTGAGAACAGTGGCAGGCTTTGCCATTGTCCTGGGTGTCTCCTCCTCCGCTGTTTGTTTGGTGCCACGATGGTACATGCTTCCTGATATGACATATGTAACTGGAACTTGCTTCAAGTTTCTATGGTTTTGTCCATACACATAAATGACGAGCTTTGGGAAGGCGAGAGTGTTCCTTGTGTGTGTTTTGTGTCGTGTGCCCACATTGCTGGCAAGTTGCTTGCTATGCTGCTAGAATACCATAACAAATATTCACCAAATGTATAAACAGATTTAACGATGGAAGTAATTATAGACTGCTGACTTTTCAAGCCATGAACTTGAAAGCTAGTGCGACTGTCACCGTTGTGTGTTGGTTCTGAGGTACCCAAGGTCTACAGTAAGAAAGGTTAATGAGGAAATGGCTGGCAGTCACTGGTAAGAGGAGAGTATGAAGGTCAGACATGGTGGAGGAGTCAGGAGGCTGGCCTGAGGAGACCAGAGCTTGCCAGTATGTATCTGACTCCTTTTCCAGTCAGAACTGGCCCACTTCAGGGAACGTCTGTGTGAGTCAGGTGCTCTGAGACCTGGGGAAGCCCCCATCATGCCTTGCTCCGGGTAGCCTTCGGTACTAATCACGATGCTCTTTCTGAACCTCCTTGTCTCCTCCAGAGCCAAAGGATGAAGTGGAAGTGTCCGATGATGGTGAGTGAGGCCGGCTGTCTTTGGGACAGGATCTTGGGATGAAGGGGCTGGAAAGGGGGAATCTCATGGCTCACACCCACCCTGACCTGTGCCCCACAGACGAAAAGGAACCTGAGGTTGATTACCGGACAGTGACTGTTAACACTGAACAGAAAGTGTCGGATGTGTATGACATTGAAGAGCGACTAGGATCGTAAGTGGAGTTTATAACTGCCTCTGGGCCCCAGGGTACAGGTACAGGACCCACAGTTCCTCCCAGCACCTCTTCCTGTGTCCTCTCGGACACAGCTTCTTCCAAAACCAAGAGTCTACAGATGGGGCGGGAATGACCCACAGGCACATGCCTCACCAGGGGCCTTCTCTGGAGCTGCTCCTGTGGTTCTGTACAGACCCAGCTCTGTAGGAGCCTTAGGTGAGGCCCCCTATGTCTCTGCTCACAGCACAGCACTCAAACGGAAGAACAGGATTTGAATCAAGTCTCTTTAGCATCCCTTGCACTGGGTCCAAAGTAGCTCAACTTGGCTTTCCTTCTCTGTTTCATTGACAGTGGGAAGTTTGGACAAGTCTTCCGACTTGTGGAAAAGAAAACTGGAAAAATCTGGGCAGGGAAATTTTTCAAGGCCTATTCCGCCAAGGAGAAAGACAACATCCGTCAGGAGATCAGCATCATGAACTGCCTCCACCACCCCAAGCTGGTCCAGTGTGTGGATGCCTTCGAAGAAAAGGCCAACATTGTCATGGTTCTGGAGATGTGAGTGGCACCGTAGTCTGAGAACCTCTTCCTGTGTCCTTCCCACTGTCCCAACCCAGCCACCTCTGCCACACAAGGTGTGATGGGCAAGATACTCACTGTCACCAGGACCATGGCTGATCAGTGGGAACCAGAACTGGCCCTGACCCACTGAGCAGCAGTCTGCTAGCAGCCTTGGGACCCCTGTACCCACTGTCCTCCTGACTTCTTGTCTAATCTTATCTTTTTAACATATAAAGTCACGCCGGGCGTGGTGGCACACGTCTTTAATCCCAGCACTTGGGAGGCAGAGGCAGGCGGATTTCTGAGTTCGAGGCTAGCCTGGTCTACAGAGTGAGTTCCAGGACAGCCAGGGCTACACAGAAAAACTCTGTCTCGAAAAACCAAAAAAAAAAAAAAAAAAACAAAAACAAAAAACAAAAAACAAAAAAACATATAAAGTCACACTAAAAATGATAAGGAAACAGAAAACAGTCTTCCTCCCATCCATTCATTCATCTTTCCTGTTTCTACACTACTAGAGGCAGATCATTGTGGGGGGGGCGTTTCTTATATTCTTCCAAAGTTCTTTAAAAAATGCAAGCAGAGATATAACATCTGCATTTTTACTGTCCTGGAATTTATCACAATGTGTACCTTGAACTCAGTGTCCAGCACTGGGTAGTTTTCAGTAAGCTGATATCACAAGCCTTGGGTCCTCTGAACTCTGAGGGACCTCAGGTTACATACACCACAGTGTGCATTTGAGCCATCTGCGTTTGATAAGAGATCGGGTGGTTTCGTGCCTCTTTCGCTTTTGCAAGCATTGCTTGCAACCTTGTGCATGCGTATTTTCCATGATGCCTGTGCACACCCATGGCCTCCGTCCCAGAAATGAAAGTTCACAAGGTGAAAGGGCATGTTCATTTGAGGATTTTCAAGGTACCCTCAGGCTGCACAGCCTGAGCTTCAGAATCAGTTCTTTGGAGACGAGAAGCTTTCTACTCTGGCTGGCACTCTTCCGCAGGAGGGACCAGGCCCCATGGCTGCCTCTTCTCATCCCCCCTCACATTAGACATGTTCCTCTCAGAAAGCGCTCTTGGGACAGACACAAATGGTTGAAAGTGCAGATCAGAGTCAGTTAACCTTACGCAGATCCCAGCCGCACCCCACATGATGTGACCTTGAATAAGTTAATCAGCTCTGACAATCCTTAGTTTCACTGTGAAGAGCCTGTTCTCTCTCTCTCTCTCTCTCTCTCTCTCTCTCTCTGACACACACACACACTGGATGCTGTGGGATTAGGTAGAATTGTTCTGTGAGGCTCAGTGCTCGGCCATAGATGGCTATTAAAAGAGTGAAAGGTTGACTTTTTCCTGTATTTTGGTTTGTTTTCCACTTAAAAGTAGCCCTGGAGCATTTTAACATCTACGTAGCTGCTGTGGATCAAATCCTTTCTAATTCTCAGGAAGCCAGCCTTCAAGCTCTCTGACTACTGAAATGAGATTTTTTTTTAATTGTTAGGTCCTACCAGCCAAAGGGTATTTAGATTAAATAATATCAAGGCTCCCATTTGGCTGTAGAATTCTACTTTCCGTGGAATCATAAACGACTCAGAGAATATCTTCATTAGTATCTTTTGGTCAGGTTCACCACCACCCCCTTTTAGGAATGTTACCTCCCTGCCTGTGACTCTGTCACAGCTCTCTGTCTTTGTGGACTGAGAATTCACATTTGTTTTAGAGCGGATTGCTTAGTTTGTGCAGTGTGGGTACGTGAGGACGTGGAGAAATGTCTTATCTTTAGAAGTTAAACCTTAGGCAAGTTCACAACAGAGGGGCGGAGGGGTGGCAGGAGGCAGGCAAACCTGGGTAAGGGCAGTCTGCAGCACCAGTGGGCAGAATACCATACTTAGCTTGGAATTGGGACTTGGCAAGCTGGGTGGAAAAAAAGCAGAGAAATGTAAGGAGGTTTCAGCTGGTCTGGCTTTCATCCCCACACCCCACTCCTCCCCCACGGACAGAGCGAGTCTCACAAGCATGGATGCCAGATCGGCCTCTATTGAGGTGAGGGTTAAGATTGCCCTGTGATAGGAACTGAACCAAGGCTCATCCCTTCCAACCTAGTCCAGCATATAGCCACAAACAAAGAAAGGGTTGACAGTCAGCAGGCCAATTGAGAGGAATTAAATGTATTCCAGAGTCCCAGCCTCAGATATGTAGGAAATAAGGAAGAATATGTCTGCAGCCTGTCTGACTTTTAGTTTCTGGACAAGCCCCAGTCATACAGGAGCAAGGGCCCTTCTGGCTGCTGCCTGGGCATGGGCTTCTCTTTTTGGAAGTACTTGGGACTGTCCAAGTGGTAATGGGTCCCTGAGCCCTGGAGACGATATGAAGTTTCAACTGGATACCGGTGACTGATGTCATCTTTGCTCCACTGTTAGCAACATTTATAAAAGAGCATCCAACTGGCTGCCAGGAGGCAAAGAGTAGAGACTAGGTACCAAGGCTTGGATAGCATTGTCCTCTCTGGCTGCCGGGGAAAGCTTGCCCAGACTTGCAGCTCTGGGGATGAGCTTGGCCCCTTGGGATGAGTACTGTTGGTGATAGTATCTGTTCATTTATTCACTCGATATCAGTTTATTAAGAACACATTTCATCTGGCACCGGCTTGGCCCGTTTCTGTAGATAGCAGACAGAACTATGAAACTTGGTACTCAGCTCCTTCCATACCGGGAAGTGACTGAAGGAGAACTTTAAAGATATATTTGATACAGCTGAATAGAAGTGAGCCTGCGTGAACCCATAATGAGTAGGTCACCTACCTCTAGAAATGCAGCCCTGTGAACTTCCTGGCTTAGACAGCTACACTTACTGCTCAGAACCTCCCCCCTGGAAGTTGAAAGAATGACTGCTTTCTCAGCACATTTTAAACTTAGAGGCCGCTATCTGGGGGTGTACCTTGTTTGTACCAGATACTGGCAGAGCCAAGTAAAATCCTGGAGATGATGAGCCAGGCTTCATGCAGCTATGAGGACGAGCAACTGAGACAAGACAGGCTTGATTCAAAAAGTTCAGGGACAAGGCATGGAGAGCCTCAGAAGGAAGTATCGTTTGTGTAGAAGTAGGGAAGGGCTTTGCCAAGAACTTGAGCTTCAGTGCCTCACAGGATTTAAAGTAGACTATGCCAGGGTTTCCCAGACATGTCTGGCCATTCAAGTGACCTAGGGACTTTTAAAATACGGATCTTCAGATTCCTTCTAAGATTTTACAAAAGAAAATCTCTGAGGGAAGATATTAAGAATCTGTATTTTCTCATATATGTATATATAGATATATAATTTTAAATTTTACTTATTTGTTTTATATGCATTGGTGTCTTGCCTTCGTGCATGTCTGCGTGAAGGTGTTGGATATCCTGGAGCTCCATTTACAGACAGTTGTGAGATTTCCTATGGGGTCTGAGAATTGAACCCAGGTCCTCTGGACAAGCAGCCAGTGCTCTTAGCCTGTGAGTCATCTCTCCAGCCCCAAGAATCTATATTTTCAACATAAATCTAAATGACTCTTTAAAAGGAAAAAAAAAAGATATATAACATGCTAGTACCCTTCTGCATAGTTTGCCTATAGTGTTAACTCAACAGGTAGTGATGTTATTATCCATATCTTACAGATGAAGATATTGTAGCTACGGCCTGACAATAGAGTTTGTCTTAGAGCTTTCCTGGAAATCAGTAGAAATGAAGGCTTCAGGACAAGAGGCACCACCTGCTGGCTACGCAGGGTCTTTCTTCTCTGGTTGGTTCTAAAGTATCTATTCTAGCTCCTTCTAGTGGCCAGGGGTACTCTAACCGCTACCGTACTCAGCTCTCCCAGAGGAGCCATACAGTGATGGAGGTATACAGGCTCTGTCGTCTTCTTGTCTGTCTCTCCTGCAAGATCAGTGACAAGGAACTACCTGGTCCAAAGTCACAGCTTCTAAAACTCAGAGATTGGATTCACACCTGGGTCTGTGCATTCTTGATGACTCCCTATAGGGGAGCTTGTATGTACAGTACTAGAAGTGGACTGAAAGTCCACTGTAGCAAACTGCCAGGTTACAGCCACCTGGATGCCACATAGGTCAGCGTGGGTAGGGCTCTAAATCCTCTGAGGAGTGGGCAGGAGAAGTGGGTCTGGAGGCCTGAGGTGGGGGATCAGAGGAGTCAGCAAACCTCAGACATCAGGGCTGTGCATATACACGGGGCAATATGCTGGCTACCTGAGGTTAACAGTGGATGCCCAGTTATGGCTTCTAGACATGGAGTGGATTGCACACACCCAGGACACAACGTTTACCAGGCAGAGAGGCAAGGAAGGCATTCTAGCAAGACAAGTTAGCTATGGCTGGAGAGAGTGAAGTCTCACAGTCAGCAGTTCTATTATAACTGCTATGCAATTGGCTACGTCCAACCAACACCAGAAACTTTATTGAAGATTCTCATTATCAATGATAGTTTTCTGTTCCCAGCTATACAAGTATATGCTTATATTCTGTAAGGAAGTGACTATTTGAAATGTCAGCTCCCTGTACCTAAAAGGCACAGTGAGGGTCTATGAGAGAAAAAGACTACTAAAGATCACCCTTCTAAATAAGGCGAGCTCGTTCATATTTTCCCCTTCATGCCTGGCCTGAGGGCTCCCCAGATTTCAGGTGCTTCCCTGAGCCCTCTAGTAGCCTAATAGGTGTATGTGTAGATGAGTGAATGGGGCCTGGAAAGCTGTGGGAACTTGGCTCATGCACAACCACGTACACGTGCGCGCACAGGCACACCGGCCTACCTTGGCAGGACACCCTGCTATCCTGTCCCCTAGCATCCTATTGTGTGACTGCAGTGCATTTTCTGTTCTCACAGCGTGTCCGGGGGTGAGCTGTTCGAGCGTATCATTGACGAGGACTTCGAGCTGACGGAGCGGGAGTGTATCAAGTACATGAGGCAGATCTCGGAAGGGGTGGAGTACATCCACAAGCAGGGCATTGTGCATCTGGACCTCAAGCCTGAGAACATCATGTGTGTCAACAAGACAGGCACCAGGATCAAGCTCATTGACTTCGGTCTGGCACGGAGACTCGGTAAGGCCTGTCTACCTGTCCCAGCATTGCTACTGTGTGGTGGCAGTGGTTGGGTGTGTCCTACACACTGCATGTCGGAAATGTTCAATGTCGGAGCCAAAGTCCCAGACCAGTAAGACTTCTCAGGTTCAAATCCAGCCCATACCACTCGCTGCTGTATCATTCTAAACCAAGTTCCTTTTCTATAAGGGGACTTAACAGCTCCTGCTCCATAGGGTTGTTAAGCTGCTAGTACACAGTAGAAACAGTCCTTACACACAGTAAGTACTTTGGCCTTCACTGAATATGTGATGATGGCAATGGTGCTGGTGATGATGATGATGATAATGACGATGACATTAGTGACAACTCATTTTGGTGGTGATGGCTCCTCACATCTGCATTATGTTACATTCTTTCACATTCAAAGAAAATGTATATATAACCAGTCTCATTTATCCTCACTCGGAGGAAGATGAAGAATTTGTAGGCTAGGGGACACAAGATTGTCCAGAGCTTTGTCCAGCAGATTCCAACCACGGGCCAGTGACATACTGAGGCTGGGCATAGGGACCCTGGACCCAGCTCAGCATGCTCTGCTATCAGCGCCTTGCTATTTCATCCCCAGCTTCTGAGATCTTCAGCAGGAAGAAGATGGGGGAGGGGGGAGTGATCAGAACCTCTTTCCAGGCACTGAATTCTTTATGGTCAGCAGCTGTGCCTCATGTCCCTCCCTCTCCCGTGTCCACCCTGCCTCTGCCGCTCTCTGGCTCTCTCACCGAGCAGCATCCTTCCCTCCCTCCTAGACACTGTTCTGTTAATACACAGCCATGGGGCTGGAGTGAGCCAGCCTTTATTCTGCCACCCTTGGAGAAGCAAGAAATACTTGGATGAGATAATGCCTAGTAAACCTCCCTGTCCCGGGTGAGGCTGTGCCGGTCATCTGGAGGACACTGACGGTTCAGTGAGGTCCTCCTAGGCCTGGACTTGCTTGATAGTCAGCACAGTATGGCCAGAGCCTTCCCTGATACTGAGAAGATATGCCTGTTCTACTCTCTTCTGCCACAAGGAGGAGTAGGGACAGTGGCCACTACATAGGACCTTCCTTTGGACTGGAACCACCACTGAGTGGAACAAATAGGGAAGCACTGGCCTCAGGAGCTGGCAGCGACAGAGCCCAAGGAACACAGTGTTCCCGTTCCTTGGTAGAGGGACACTGTAGGAACAGCTGTATCTGAGAACCAAAGAATAGGGAAGCAGTTAAAATGCACAGGAGGAATTAGGTGCAGGCTGGAGTGGGGCAGCGGACCGCTAAGGTTTTTGTTTAGAATATTGGCATGGGTCTGGGAGTGCTGAACCAGATCAGATGTGACTCCCAAGCCAAAGCCTAACCATTGCTGGCATCTCCTATCTGGACTGGACCACCAATGGGCATCTCTGCTCCTTTATGGCCAAGATATACCACTGTGGAGTTTAGGCCCCTGTGACTATTGTCCAAGCAGCTGGAGAGGAGAAAAGGAGGTTTAGAATAAATAGGAGAGGCCGTGGATGGGGGGAACGGAGAACATGGACCAGCAATCAGACCATCTGGGTCCATGTTCTGACCATTTCTACTGGACTTCACTTTCCTGCACTTACCTCCCTTTTGTCCTGAGTGGCACCACATTGTCCCTATCTCCTAGTATTAATGAGAATGTGAAGCTATGAAAATCCTTTAAAGGACAAAGGAACTACCCAACAGAGAGAGAAATCCCTGTGACTTTGGCAACAAAGAACATTAGACACAGCGAATGTTAGTGTCACCATCTACCTGAGGTCACTGAGCACAAGTCACAATCCCTACCTTGCGGGACTAGCTTGCTAGAGACGTGGGCCTGTGAAAGCACCACTCAGGGACAGGTACTTTAATGGCCTCTTCCCCCCAACTCTAGGTATTTAAGGTGGGTTTATGGCTTGTTGGCTTTCTTGGTGTGTCTGTTACACAAACAAGGGCAGGGCCTTCCCAGCTCTGTGATACACTGTCAACTGACCCCTCTGTCTTCTGGTTTCAGAGAACGCTGGGTCTCTGAAGGTCCTCTTTGGGACCCCAGAGTTTGTGGCTCCTGAAGTGATCAACTATGAGCCCATCGGCTACGCCACAGACATGTGGAGCATCGGGGTCATCTGCTATATTCTGTGAGTCCCAAGGCTCTTGCTGGGGTGGGGAGACAGTGAGGGAGAGGCCAGCGTGAGCCATGGGAGACCACATGCTCCAAGCAGAAGGGTCATAGGTTGCCGGTCCCATTCCCACCTCTGCCAGCCCATCCTGCTCCTGGGCTCCCAGTGAGTGAGTACCCTGCACCACCCTCTGTTGCTACATCTAGTGCCACACACAAAGATCTCCCCACCTGGGTGCTATACTGTCCCTAGTGCTGGCCACCTGGGGGCTTTGGTCAGGGTCATGAGGTGAGAGGGAACCCAGATGGGATGCTGTGCCTCTTCACTGTCATCTGAAGAGAGGAGCCCATCCTCGCAGGGTGGACACCACAGTCCCTCCATGTCTCTCACTCCAGTACATGTACTGATTAATAGGCACTTTTAATGGAAAGGCTTATATGGGAACAACAGACAACAGAAATCAATACAGTAATCAGAGTTAGCAATGCTAGAGGGAAGGAGGAGAAGCCAACAGTATACACCAGTGCTTGGCAACCCATAATATACCTGAATCTGTGGCAATGCCTGAGTCGCTCCACGTATAACAGGACCAGGGCACCCATAGTGTTTGTCCAAGGTTACATTTGGAGTAACTCACCTCCATGTGCCTTTTGTTGGGTTGTGCTGAAGCTTCGGGCCACAGTCACTAAAGCCTTAGAAGCAGCCCTTGAACTTGTGTGCCACCGTGCAGGTGTGGAATAAGTCCCTAAAGCTGTGGCATACATTTAATTGTTAAAAATATTGTTGTCAGGATTATAGCTCAGTCAGGAGCGTGCTTGCCCAGGATGCATGGGATAGTAAGCTCAGTCTTCACTGTTGCATAAAAGCATCCAGGTATGGTGGAACATATTTCAGCCCCAGCACATGAGAGATGGAGACAGGAGAATAAGAAGTTCAAAGTTACCCTCAGCTACATAGCCATCCTGGACTGCATGAAACCCTGTTTCAAAATATATGCATATGTATATTTGTATTAAGACAAAGGGAAAATTAAGTATTTTGCATAGAAAATTAAAGAAGGCTACAGAGATGGTTCAGTGGTTAGGAACATTTACTATTTTTGCAAAGGACCCATGTTCTGTTTCTACCCTGCACCTCCAGTCAGGCAGCTCACAGCTGCCTACAACTCCAGTTCTGGGAGATCCAAAGCCACCTTCTAGTTGTGACGAGTGCCTGCACACATATGGTACACACGTGTTCATGCAGGTACATGTGTATACAAACACACATACATATCTTTTTTTTTTTAATGAATTTAAGGAGGCTCTCAAAGAAAGCAATCTAAGACATTTGGGATCTTCGGCCCCCAGGGTGAACGGTGACTCTTAGTATCCAGTTGATTTACGAAGCACTATTAGAAAAGCTTTGGTGTGGTGGGATTTTCTATGTCCTCAGAGTGTTACCGTCACGGTGGCCTGTGAGGACAACCTTGTTCACTTAGACCTGTGCTATAGCATTTGTACCACAGAGTCCCTGCCTTCCCTGTCTAGTGTCACCCCCCTCCAGGCCAGAGTAGAGCCCATGCATTTCTCTGCCTTCCCCTGTGCTCTCTAGGAGGAGCTACTAGCGACTAAGGACACTGCACTGCATGCTTTCTTCATGTTCCTGGCTAAGTGAAGAACAGAGAGAGCCCTGAGCTCTCGGCCTCTCTCTCCTGTGGCTTCTGGGCCAACCAGAGCTCATTTTGATCTCGGGCCCTAGTGAAACATGGAGCCCTGTAGAAGCTCCATTTGGTCAGCTCACTCTGGCCAGACCCCGCCGGTGCCGCTTTGGCTTAGCTTGCACCCAGTACTTGCAGCAAGCATTGCTTACTGTGGGAGGCATGGGGATCAGCTGATCTGCTGCTTTCACAAAGGTGGGTCTGATCTCAGCACAAAGGCAGAGTGGGTGGTGGCAGGGGTTTGATTGTATTGGACATCAAAGTGCATGGTGCCACGGAAGCAGCATTGCTGGCCACTTACCATGGTCTGGGCACCTGACCAAGTGTTCCATTTTGCCCAGAACGAATAGTTTCCTAGGGTACAGGACTTTGAGCACAGAAATGGGGATGGTCCCAGACAAACCAGGATGAATCGCAGCTGTAACGGGACTGCTTGGTAAATGTTGACAACGTGCACATTCCTGTGTCCCACACTGAATCAGAGAAACAAATCCAACCAGGATCCTGCAGACCTTGGGTCCTCTCGTGCTCACTGTCCAGGGAGACAGCACCATCCTTTCTTCTGAAGTTAGGGCTCCGGTCAGTTCTGTCCGTTCCTGGACTTCATGAAAGGACTCAGAAGGAAGTGACTGGCTTCGTTTAGTCAATGCTGCCAGTCTAATTCATACTGTTACACACCACTGTGGACGGCTCATTATCCAAGCTCTGCAGCATGCCACTGTGTGGACATAATCCAGTGTACTAAAGGACCTTAGGTAGCGTTCAGTTCGTAATGTTACAGCCTTCTGGCACATGTGGGTTTTTTTTTTTAGAGAGAATGCTGTGTGTTTTCCACTGGAAATGTTATCTGGAATTTGGCTTGCTGGGTCAGGAGAGCACTGTGTTTTAAAATAACAATTATTGTAGATATTATCTTACACACACACACATTGCTTACTAGATTGCTTTTAAAGTGAAGACTAAGAAATAAGGATTTGAAAAAAAAATGGAAGATAACTTTGTGTCAGGAGTAAAGAGAGGGATAAGAGGGAGGCAGCAAGTTGGCTTCACCCAGCTCAGTGTCCTGATGGCTGCCCCCTTTGCTGTGGCAGTTCTTTGGACTGTTCCATAAGGGCTGATCCAAATCTGGGAGGTCCTCTTTGGAGCTAGGTTCTCTCAGCAGAACACGGGATCCTAAAAACAGAAACGGAAGCCTACAAAATGATGGCTTCCTTTAAGCCCTGATGTGCAGAACTGAAGCTGCCACTGGAAGAGACCCTCAAGTGCCCTGTGGCACCTCTTCAGTGCTGGGTCATCTGTCTTAACAGTTCGCACGGGCCTCTTCTACCTTTGTTGAGAAAGCTCTCCTGATCACCCTTCAAGAACAGTGAACGCTGCTGGACATCACTGGCACCGCATGGCAGTGTAGGGGTATCCAACCTCGTTGTGGGAACTGGAATTCTGGGAAAATCCAGCTCAGGAATTAGGGCAGTTCCTATCTTTGCACAGAAACAATGGCATCTCTGAGATGATTCTCCTGAAGGGAGGGATTCCTTGGCTCTCCTTCTGCCATACTCTTGAGGAGAGCCACTCTTACCTGAGCATCTCAACCCTGTTCCTTCATCCCTGCCCTTCTGACCTGTGGTCCTCATCTTCCTGTCAGCCACACCTCCCTCCCACTTCAGCTCCTTGTGAAGTACTTGCCACACTCCAAAGAGCCAGTGGCCCTCCCCTAACACTGTATACAAGTCAGGAAAATGCTCCTGAGGGAAGAGGGGTGTGAGGCTGTAGCCTCTGTCTACACTGCTGGGACTGGGCTGCCCTCATCTCTGCTGAGCCCAGGAATCCATCTGATTCCCTGCCTCTCTGATCCCTTGCCAAATCCAGCCACTATCTTCAGGTTTTGCTTCCCAGAAACCCCACAGTTAAATCCCCAGTTTGGTCCTCTGTTCTTCCCATGAGTCTGCTCTTTGAAATTGTCCACTGGGGATTCTTTAAGATTGAAATGGGATAGAACCTAAAGCCTTCTGAAGCACTGGCAGGCATGTGGCCCCTTAACTACCACTGCTGCCAGATCACGTCTGTGACTTTAAAGACAGTGATGGAGCAAGCGTAGTCCAAGGGACATTTCCACACTCTCTACTCTCCTGACATCACACCCTGAGGGAAGAGCAGGCTCCAGCCCAAGGGTGGCTAGCAGGGTTCGCTGTGGGGAAACTAAGGATTAATTGATGCCAGACATGGTGTCATTAATCCCACCACATAGGAGGCAGGCAGATCGCCTATGTTTGAGTTTGAGGCTAGCCTGGTCTACAGAGCAAGTTCCAGGACAGCCAGGGCTACCCAGACAGACCGTGTCTTGAAAAATAAAAGAAACAAAAGCAAAAAAATAAGCCATTAGTTTGCCCAAGAGTTGGCTCAGCAGTTAAGAGCATTTGCTGTTCTTGCAGAAGACCTGGTTCCCAGGACCTAAGTGGCAGCTTACAACCCTCTGTAACTCTAATTCCAGGGTTTCTGACATCCTCTCCTAGCCCCCTTCGGGCACCAGGCACACATGTGTCACACAGACATGTATGCAGGCCCTCATATACATAAAACAAGTGAGAATTAAGCAGCCGGGGCCGGGGAATCCAGCAGAATGAAAGAAGCCTGCTTTATCCGGGCATGGTGGCGCACACCTTTAATCCCAGCACTTGGGAGGCAGAGACAGGCAGATCTCTGAGTTCGAGGCCAGCCTGGTCTACAAAGTGAGTTCCAGGACAGCCAAGGCTACACAGAGAACCCTTGTCTCAAAACAAAACAAAAGAGCAAGAAGCCTGCTATAGCACTCGTTAGGGCCCAGTTGGATGCCTAGCACAGTTAGAACACCCTCAAGTATAAGTTTCACAACTCAGACTTGAGAATGAATGTCAAGAATCCACATCCTTGAGAGAGAAACCAAGAATCCAAGAACTTGCCCAGACAGATAGCGATTTTATGAAGACTGATAAGTCCTTTGATTTAAAACAAGATGTAACACTGGGGTTGGGAATGTGCTATAGCATTAGTGTATTTGCTAGCAGGTTAATAGTTTGGTTTTTTCCCCTAATATAAAAACACACATGACCTATATACATATTCTAGCAATAAAGTCCTAAATAGAAAAAAAAAATAGAAACTTCAAACTAAGCATAGCTCTATACACCATTCCAGTATCTGTAAATTCGAAGCAGGAAGATCGTGAGTTCGAGGCTAACCTGCACTACACTACCTACTGAAGCAGAAATATAATCAGAAACACTAATTCTACCTTATCCATCATGCTCTATGTACCAGTATTGTAAGTTTCAAATTCCAAGGGAACTTGGGTGAGAGGGGACTTGGGCAAGACAGAGTGTTTCAGAGAGATGTGCTGCCAGGCAGGAGCACAGCCAGGGCCAGAGGCTGGGGCTCCCTGTGCCTGCACTGTGGACAGCAATTAAGACCTATCTCTGCAGGATTCCAAGTCCTAATTAGGAAAGGAGGCATGCAGAAGGGGCCCTCTCTGCATTCCTCAGCACCGCTGTTTGTTCTTCTTGCTGTCTTTTTGGAACACCAAAGGACTTTGCCCCTCCTTGCTTCAAACAGAATATGTAAAGGCAAGCAAAAGCAGGCACTCACAAGCAATGACAGGCTGTATCTTGGTGGAGCCTGCTTAGGCCATACACATCACACGGAGGTGGAGGGAGCTGAGGTCCCCAGGCAACCCACCCCAGTCACCATGGTATCAAAATGGAGTAGCACATAACAATATGAACTCAAGGACCGGTAACCTCTTACTCACGCCCTCTTGGGTACATGACCAAAAACGATTTAGATTGCCCTCATGGACTTAAGTCAGCATCTTGCTTAAGAAAAGCTATCTGCAATAGTTTAGTGTTACTCAAAACCACAAGTATATTAACTAGAGTGAGAAAATCCACACCCACCAGCTCTCTATTCAGCAGAGGGTTTCTCCCATGGCCAGCCTTCTCCCAGTGCTTCAAGTGGGTGTTGTTCAAGCACAGTGTTCGGGTACAAGCAGATTTCATGAGCTGAGGTCTTTTGAATGCTGAGCAGCTCCAGCAGCTGTCAGTGCATTGTTGTTTATGATGGTGGATTAATAAGGATTTGGAAGAAGGATGTTTATAAAACCCTGACTTAAGAGGGCCCTAAATATATTTCATGTGGTTCAGACAGGGTCAGGAGAGGGCTAAGTATATACTTTTCAGACTGAAGAGGCGGGGCTATTTGTTGAAGCCTTGTTAACAACTTCAAGATGGTAGCAATAGAGCATGAATGCTAGACTTGAGGTTCATCTCAGGGTGGGATTCCAGGTGGCTGTGCAGGTTGACATGCAAGGTGAGGGGATGGCTGGCTTGCAGAAGAGGTGCATAGAGGTCACAAGTGAGTACAGTGTGTTCTGGTTGACTTTGAGACCGCTGCCTTCCACATTGTGTTTGGCTTAGGCTATGGGGAGATGGTAGAGATTATCTAGACCTGTAGGTTATACATGACACCAGATGAACCCTGATGCAAACTGCCCGGTGGGCCAGTGCGATGCATGCAGCTCCTTAATCTGCATGGAAATATGAGCATGCAGCAGCAGTCAAGGGTGGGCCTGGGGACCCAGGCACCAAGTTGCACAGCTCAATGTCTGGGAATCTATGGGCAGGCTACCTAGCAAATTCTGGGCCTCACTTGCCATTGCTATATAATGAAGGAGTGAAGATTACCTGTGTTCCGGGGCAATGTGAAGATTAAATGAGTTCATCTATTTCAGATCTTTACACTGCAGGTGGTAACGTGTGCTCAGTGCCTACTGCTGATGAAGAGGGGGCAGGGACCACAGAGTTGAGAGACTATTTTAGAGCACAAAGAAAAAGTGGTCTAGAGATAATGGGACTAGGGATAATGCCCAGGCTCAGTCACTCAGCTAGCAAAGTGGCTGCACTCTGTCCTCTGCCATGTAGCCTGTGTTCCAGTGTGACATAAACGCCATAGGCAGCCCACATCTCCTCACCGACTGAAAGCCCTCATGCTTATTGAGCTAATATTTGATGAGCCATCCTTGTATGGTGCCTCCCCCAATACCCGGAGCTGGAGGTTATAAAGTAGGAGACTAGAGAAGAGTATATATATTAGATGGGAGGAATGGACCCACTAAAGGGTCTATAAGGGGTGAGGGCCAACCTGAGATCAGGATAGAAGAAGGGGAGGGAGGGGTTTCTCAGGTCAATCTCCCACATCAACCTCACAGGTGATTGATATAAAGCTTGGGGGTACCCCTAGATGCAATGAGTGACTGAGGAGAGATACAGAAGCCCTGTGGATTTCCTCTTCCAAGAGGAAGAGGAAAGGCAGGTGTGAAAGCCATCTGGTGTATGCTTGGAGTGCAGGGCCAGGCCTCACCTTTGATCTCCGCACTCTATTAGAGGAGTCCTGCCCCACCCCTCCCAGCCCAGCCCCACTTCATTCCTGCTCTCCTTCTCTTCTCCCCAGGGTCAGCGGACTTTCCCCCTTCATGGGTGACAATGATAACGAGACCTTAGCCAACGTCACCTCAGCCACCTGGGACTTCGATGATGAGGCGTTCGATGAGATCTCCGATGACGCAAAGGATTTCATCAGTAACTTGCTGAAGAAAGATATGAAGTAATGAGCAGGGATGGCAGTCTCGTCAGCCTCTGGCTAGTCCTGGGAGGCAGGGCTTTCCTGTATCTGTGAAGCTCCTCCTTCCTGGTCTTACACCAGTCCTGTGTTCCCTGAAGAGGAAGGAGTGTCCAGTGAGGGCTCAGCCAGTGGTTGCGTGGAGTAGTTCCTGCTTCCTGGCACAAGGCATTCCACACCACCACCACCCCCCACCCCCCGCGCACACACACACACACACACACACACACATACACTTTAGAAACATAGAAACCCTACTGGATTGTTGACCCCTGAGCAAGGAAGGGTCTTGGGAAGCAACAGCTTTTCTGTGGTGGTTGGCCTTTTATAGTCTGTTTGGCTGTGGCCCTCAGAGTCCTGTAGACTCCACAGGCCCTCTTCACAGTGAGGGTCGGGGGGATGCCTGCCTAACTTGCAAGCGCAAATAACAAAAATAGTTAACGACCCATTGGAGGGGCCTCTTTATATCCACTGATTATTCTGGCTTGGTGTTTCATTCACTTTGAAATCATTCCTTAGATATGGCCCAGTTTCTTCTAACACACAACACATTGGTGAGCAATGGATGCTGGGATGCCTCTGCCTTTGATGGCAAGCTGTGAAGAACGGTGAAACAAACAGCCTTTAGCGTAGTTGGAGTGAGGCTAGGTGGAAGAGCTGGGCAGGGGTTACATGGCTTGTTGGTCTATCTCTCCAGGTGAGTGGAGTCAGCTAAACTAAACCAGAAGGTAAGCGGCTTTGCTGCTCCTCAGGAGAGATACCATGATAGGGAGCTCTAGGGAACCATTCTGTAAGTGAGCATCCAGAGGCAGAGCCTGTTCCCAGTACCCCAACTCTACCCCCAGCTCTGAGTGGGATTTGACAATAGGGGATAGTTGGGACCATGCCAAGAAGGGTGGTGTTGACATAGGTAGTGTGGCTGGAGCAGGCGAGAGGCAGCCACCTCCAGGGATAGGCAAGAAGTGTCGAGCTAGCAGGTGATTTCACAACCTGGTTTCTACTTGTCCACCTGGTTTGTGGCTCTCTGGGCTGTAGCTTGCTACCTCCCACTCTGGGAACACAGATTGGTTGCTACGGGAGGGAGGCTCTTGCAGAACCTCTTAGATGGCTGCATCTGGGTCTCCAAATGCCCATTTATCGGAATCCTCTTGAGCCTCCCAGACTTGGACTCCCCAGGTGATATCCACACTTCCTCACAGTGCAGTCCCTGCCTCTTAGTGGCCACAGTTGTGCAGGAGTAATCCTGACCCAAAAAAGAATCTGGATATTGTGGGAGTTTGGATTTCCTTCCAAGGTGAAGGTTCCTACTCCCAAGATAGATAGTGCCCTTCTGATAACTTTGGCCCAAGGATGGCTTTTGTAAACGAAACTTCATTCACACATTTGATAGATGAGGCATTGTATGTGCCTCGTTTTCTCATCTGCTCTTAAAATGACTTAGCAACAGGCTGTATTGGGCTTCTCTAATCATAAAATGGGCTCACCAAAGAACCAGCTTCATCAAATAGAATAAAACGTTACATTCTTTTAAATCCTTAAAACCAGTGTATCTTCCACCAAAGACCACTTTCTGTCGTTTTTTAAATGTCTGTGATAAATTTATACATGCAAAATGTAGACATTAAAAGGATGTAAGTCAGCTTAAAACATCATGATCCCGCTCTCTAAAAGCCCCCCACACACACACACACACTGAGACATGCTTCTCTCTAGCCACTTTTCCTCTGCGTTAGCATGTAGTTCTTTGGACTTAGTCATGTTGCAAGTAAAGTGATGCCCCTGAAATGTTCCCAGATTCCAAAAGCTCTCAGAAAGATGAAATGTAGTTCTTAGGCTGCTGTGGCTTAAATGTTGCGTATAGGACCCATCTCTTTGGATCGTGACAGGAAACTCTGATACTCAGCCACAGTATAATGCATGAACATTCAGTGATTCTTGCAGGTTTGTCTTAGTGTTCCACTCTCATCACTATTTTCGGAGACCAAAGGGTCAGGCCCGCATGTGACCAGCAGGAGGACAAACCTCCCTGGAACATGGTGCTGGGCTTGTCTGCTTTATAACCCTGACCCTCTTGGACCACAAAGATTGAGAATCTGATGGTGGTTGGGCTGGGTCCAGTCAGTGCAATCAGACCAAGTGGGTAAAAGGGCAAGTACACAGTGCCCCTGGTCATGGTGTGTGATCCAAGCAGACCTGGGTTGTGTCCCATGTAACCTGGGACAGATGTCATCCCATTTGTCATCTCTGAGGTCCCCACCTGCTCAGAAATCCTCTGATTTCTGCCTCCATCAGAAACCGTCTGGACTGCACCCAGTGCCTTCAGCACCCATGGCTGATGAAAGACACCAAGAACATGGAGGCCAAGAAGCTGTCCAAGGACCGGATGAAGAAATACATGGCAAGAAGGAAGTGGCAGGTAATGTGGGCTCAGTGGGGTAGGATGCTGCTCTCAGTTTAGGGTCATTCTGGTCCAGGTAGCCCTAGCTTCACTCTAGGATGCTGCTCCTCAGATCAGCTTCATCCTAGCCCATGTGATCCTGTGATCCTAGCTTCACTCCATGAAAGGTTGAATTTGTTTCTGCAATGACCTGTGTCCAGTGGGACAATTGATTAAGGTGCTGAGTTACTAACATCCTTGAGCACAAAGTCCTTAGCTCAGAGGAAGCTCCTGACCTGCTTGGCTTTGTCTCCAGAGGCCTTGTGCAGCCTCCCCTCAACCAGGCTAAACTGCTAGTGGCCATGTCTTCCTGGCTTTCAGTGAGCACCATGACCTTGAAGGGTATCTAGCAGTCCTGGAGAAGCTGGGACCCTTGTTACATACTTCCTTGTGAGAGAGGGAGGGAGGATGCATGCTCCAAAGAGGAAATAAAGGTAGCTTTAGGCAAGGGAGTTAACTTTGCTGTGGATTCATGTTCTTATGTGTCATGTGAGGGTAGCACTGGCATGAGAAATTGTGAAAAATCATGAGAGAAATTTTGAAGGTCTTTAGGACAGTACCTGGAACACAGGGACATTCTGCAATCCTACCTGTAGCTAATATGGATGGAAGGAAGGCTGGCTATGGATCAGAGCTGATTCAAAGGATTTCATGTATGTGTTAGGTTTTTTTCCCATTTGCTATGATGAAACACCCTTAAGAGAGAGAGGAGTTATTTTGGCTCGGGGTTTGAGGCCTGGTCCATTGTGGTGGAAAAGTCAGTGTCGGGAGACAAGGGCCACTGGCCACCTTGTGTCTGCAAGGATGAAACAGGTTAGTGAACTGCCAGCTTGCTTTCTTTATATTCAGTCTAGGACCCCAGCCTGTGGAACAGTTTTGCTCATAGTAAGTGGATCTCCTCACCACAATTAACCTAGTCGAGATAATCTCTCACAGGCAAATCCAGACGCAAACCTAATCTAGACAACCCCTCACTAGTGTGCCCAGAGGCTGGTCTCCTAGATGCTTCTAGATCGTAACAATTTGACAATAAGTATTAAACATTACAAATGTGCCTGTGCATTGCTTTTAAATCTTACCATCGTAGCTATTATTGTCCTCACTTTACAGACAAACCAGGAAAGAGAGTAGATGAGAGGGCATCATCCAGAATTGCAGGGCTCAGTGGAAAAGCCAGGAATCGAGCCTGAAATCTGGCTCCAAAGTATACAGCTATAACAATAACAGAACTAACTGCCTCTAATAACAAGATGGTGACATTGTCATCCAAGCCCCAGGGCACTTAGCAGCCTGTCCATCTGTTTGACTCTTTCTTTCATCGCGGTTGGAGTTGTAAAGCTCCTGGGTTTCTGTAGAGGACATGGTTTCCATACCCAAGGGATGTACAGTTCGGTGGGAAACCAAAGCAACGTCAAATAAAAGAATGCAAGCACAGCAGGAGTTACAAATGATCCGCAGAGCCCCATGACCATATATGTAGCCGAGGGTTTTACCATCGTGCCCCCCGTTCCCAAAATAACAATTCTGAGACTTAATTAATTATGAATAAATTCTTAGGCCTTAAGCATTTTCTCGTTTCCTAACTAGCTCATAATTTAGATAATGTTTGTGCTAAGTCCTGCCACTGCCACATGGTTGGTTACCTCTCCTCAGTTTCATACAATGTCTCCTCAGAGTTCTGGGTGAATCTCCTCCAGCACCTCACTGTATCCCAGAATCTCCTTTCCCTACTGAAATGCCCTCCTCCTATTTCCTGCCTAAGCTAATAGACCATCAGCTTTTTTATTGGCAGGCGATGCTTCCACACAGAACACAGAAGATTATCCTTACACATATATGTGAGTATGGGTAGAGAAGGGGCCATTCCACTGGAGTTGACAGTTATAAGAATGTTTAGGGGAAGGAGCTAGGAATTTAGTAGGGGCCATAGTTAAAGCCCAGAAGGAAATGGCAGGTGGAAACTATGTAGGGCTGGACATAAAGGCAGAGCCTTTAACTGGAGATCCAGGGCTGGGAGACTGAGACTTTGCCAGTGTGATGGGAGAAAGGAGTCCACGGAACACTGGTCGCTATAACACATGTGACTAACCACAGTTTACTTAGAAAACACAACCTAACACATGGATTAGGAGCTGAGGAGAGACCACAAGAGCCTGCAGCTGAAGGGTTTCAGGGACTTGTATCCTGAGCACACAACAGCTCTGCTACAGGGAGGTCAGTTCTTGCTTGAAAGGATTGGGCTGATCGCCTGACTCTCCCAAATGCAAGGTAGGTTAGAACACCCGTCTCTCTTACCACCTGAGCCTTGTAGGTCAGAGTAGGAAGTAGACTTAATTTTTTTAAGGTATCTACAAAATCAAAGTTGCCTTGTTAATGGTCCTCTGCCCATCAGATGCCGGAGAATTCTTCTGGAAAGACAGGAAGAGAAGGGCAACCTTCAAAGAAGCAGGTCTAACTGGATCTTCCTTGCATGGGGCACTTAACTAGAGCAGCCCTGTCACCTCAGAATTATCTGTAAATGGCTCTAAGCCAGGCAGGTGCTAAGCCCAGGGCATGGGCACAGAGAGGAGCTGTGGGTGTGGGAGAGAATGGTTCCATTTCTGCAGCAGGGAACCACACCTCACAGCTCAGCCCTTATCTCTGGGTTTGCCTTTTACTGGCCATAGGCTTTTCTAGAAGGGTAAGGATCAAATTTAGAAAAAGAACCTCATTTCCCTTTTCTAATTTCAGTGAAAACATTTGGAAATGACTTTTCTGCAAAATTGCACACAAATTAGACCACAAAAATCTCACTCAACATGTCCCCGGGCTTAATTTCACTGGGAACAGTTCAGCTGTGCTGACCTGCTGTTAAGTTGCTTCCTTAGGGAAATCTTTTCCACATTTAAACTCCAATTCCAGAACCTTGGCTCCCCCAGAAATAGGGGGCTCTGTCTCAGAGCAGCCAAGGGAATGTGCAGCAGGACAGAGAGGACTAGAGTGGGCTATCCAGGGGGACAGAGCATGGGGCACATGTGTCCATGCCAACTCGAGAAGGAACCTTGTAACAACTCCCCTATTCTGATAAAAGGTCCCCAAAACAGGGAATTAACCTGGTAACAAATCTCTCCTTGCGGGACTAAGTGGGGCACAGGTATCTAAATCATATCATTGGTCTTTGGGTAAAGTTCTGAAAGAAGGCATGTTTTCAGTTCATACTGAAAGCCTAGTGCCAAGCCATGTATGTGAAGTGTAGCGATTGGGGTGAGTTTGGGAGGATAGCAGGGCTTCTGTCTGCTAACTAGATGTAAAAGGCTGGGTGTGGGAGTGGGAGTAGAAAGAAAAGTGGGAATTAACGGCCTAAAATTAGATGCATTTATTTTCTAGAAACTGCAGAGACCCCAGAAATGTGTATAAAAATAAAGGGGAAAAATATTAGAGTCTGCTCTATATTTTAATATAAATACATGAATACAGACTGCTCTATATTTTAATATAGAAATATTAATAAGGCTGCTTATATTTTAATATAGAAATATAAATATAGCCATCTCTTTTTTGTTTTGCTTTGTTTTGTTTTTCGAGACAGGGTTTCTCTGTATAGCCCAGGCTGTCCTGAAACTCGATTTGTAGACCAGGCTGGCCTCAAAGTCAGAAATCCACCTGCCTCTACCTCCCAAGTGCTGGGATTAAAGGCATGCGCCACCACACCCGGCTAAATATAGACAACTCTTGGCCATCATATACTTGTCAGAGGCCCTGTCATCCTGAGGCTGTTTTAAAGATGTTTACGGGCTAGTGCTTGGGTGACCAGTTTGCCTAAGTTTACTGGACATCGTTTGCCATTAGCACTGAAAGACCCTAATCCTGGGAGATGAACAATGGTGAGCCACCTGTCCTGGTCATCCTAGCTGGCTCTCCAAGAGCTAGGGAATTGGGACTATGTTCGGGAGGCCTAGACAGACTTTGCCTGCCAAGATCACAGCCTTAGCCAACCTTGTCCTCCAACAAAGAAAGCAGGTCTCTCGAAACAGGCTCAAGAACTGAAACTTGGCTCTGATGATTTTTGTTCCAAAATTTCCAAAGGTCTCCGTGAAGCCACAATCAGGTTTCAGCTCAGGGACATGCAAGTTGACTAGACAGTGCCAACATCCTTTCTGTTGGTTTCCAGAAAGCACTTTCCAAAGAATGAATTCTGGTGTCTACTATTTTTCCTTACTAAGCTCTTGCAAATATTCCCACTTAAGAAATTAAGTGAATGTCTCTGTTTGCTGGCCACATGACAGTGTCTGTGCCTAATGTATTTGCTACTCCGTGTCTGAAACACTGGACTTTTTGCTCGCCTCTTTCTGATAAGCTCGTATTAGTAACATTAGTTACAAAATAAAACCAAGAAAGAAGAAAGGCATCATCTCTCCACAGCGTGCAGTGAATACAATCCCAACAAACCCCACTCCACCTGTCTGGAATCAGAGTCGGTGGGCTCAGGGCAGAGGGCTGGGGTGCTGCTACCCATTCCTAAGCAGGAATAAGAAATCCTTCGGGAAAACCAGAGCTACAAGAAGAGTACAAATACTGATTCCATTGAAAATCTGGACACCAGTCCTCAGAGAAGGAAGAGCTAACTTGGACAAGTCATAGAGCAATGAGTGGTCGGAGAACTGGCCTTGCTGGGAGGAACCCTCTGGGTTCAACACTAAGCCCAGAACAAACCAGTGTGTGAGAAGGGAGGGATCAGCTGATTAGGGAGTGAGCTGCTATGATCTTGACTCCACTGAGATGGGTGCCACCTTATCAGTTCCCAGGACAAGGTAGGTCCCCATGAGAACAGGTGGATTTCTCACACTGCGACCTACAAAGCCATCAGCCAGATCATCGGGGGTGCCTGAGGACTGCCACATGTTCTCCTTCTGCTGGGCCAGTACCTTGTCTCGTCACCCTACCTGGGAACTCTGGGTTCTGTTCTCTGTGGTAGCAGAGAGCCAGGAACATACCCACACACTACCATGCTGTGTGCAGGAGGATATTGATGGCCAGATATCAGGGCCAGTTTGATTGTTTGTCCAAAGTGGATAAAAATAGGTTCTAACAAGGAGGGCAGAGTGCAGACTGGAAATGCAGCTATGATTGCAACAGCAGGTCTCTGCTGAAGACACATACATGCTTTTGCATGATTACTTAACATTCTGAATTTCTTGACTTTTGAAATAACCAGTCTTTTTATTGAAAACACTGACTTTCCAGGCAGTCAGCCTGTGAGGCTTCACTGAAATGTCTGAGTGTGTTAAATTAATCCAGGAAGAAAGCGGTTTCGCTAGCAGAATATGCGGTCCACACAGGAAAGGCAACATATGGGAACACAGAACTTTCACAGTACGTAGATGTCATATGACAGATCCTTATACTGGTCAGCAAAAGTTTCACCCTCTCCCAAGTGGCCCATTTGGGTGTTTGTCTCAGACACCAGCATGGACCCTGGGGAGGAACAGCTCCACTGGGCAACCATAAACTGGCGCTGGGGCCAGCCTGGGTTTTCCCTCAATCTCTGAAGTATCTCAATCATAAACAGAACTAAATGGGACCTTGGAGACCATCCTGCCTGACCCCTTCTTAGAAGGAAACTGAAGCCTGGAGAGGTCAAGTGGCTTGCCCAAGATCAATAATACGAGCACTGCTTCATTTTCCTGGACCCGTGGGGTCTGTAGTAACTGTCTCTTTGACCACTTGAAATCCTATTGCAGGCATTGTTTTATGAGGAACAGCCCCACTGGGCCCAGTCAGCAATAAGTCTTTGGAGCTGTCTCAGGCTGCAGTTGCTTTATATAAACTATCCCTTTTATGGGAGTTGAAGCACAGTATGAAAAGAGTTTTTGTCTCATGTTGACCTTGTTTAGTCACATTAACTCGCACATCAGTTCCAGAACCCATTCCATTCTCTGAACATCTTCGGACACGCTGACAGTGTGAGGAGAGAGAGGCTGGGCTCACTCCAAAGGCCCTGCATCCAGTGGCTGCTTCTCCCAGCCTGGGCTCTTCATCTCTGATCAGAACTTGCAAACTGGAACCAGGGACACCGCCTGAGTCCAACCTCCGTATCTCTTTTCCAGAAAACGGGCAATGCTGTGAGAGCCATCGGGAGACTGTCCTCTATGGCAATGATCTCAGGGCTCAGTGGCAGGAAATCTTCAACAGGGTCACCAACCAGCCCAATCAATGCGGAGAAACTAGAGTCTGAAGGTAAGGCTTTTCCCAGGCACTCATGAGAGAGGAAGAGTTGCGGGTAGAGGAACATTTTCAAAATCTAGGGTTTAATATGCTCTACAGTGATAAATTCAGAAAGACTTTTGGGGTTTCCCTGACAACTATTAACTCTGGTAATTATTCTTTAATTGTTAACTATTTTCAGAGCAAAAGCTATTATTTGTTTGCTAGAACCAGATTATCGGCTTCTTTTGCCTAAATTTTGTAGAAGACTTAAGGAAGCCTTTATTAAGATCTTTCTTTTTTTTTTTTCTTTATTATAAAGGAGAAATTTTTGTATACTGATAGACAAGAATAAATAAAATAAAATCACATATGGTTATATAACATTTTAAAAATATCCTCCCAATTTCTGCTGCCTTATGTTTTTGTTTTAAAGAAAAATTAACTTGTACAGGGCAGATCCCATGACAGCATTTATACAGCTGAAATATGTGAAATCTGTGTGGCCTGGGCAGACTGGTCGGTAGGCCCCTCCTGGGACTGATGGGGCTCCTTGCCGCCACATGCAAAATGCTACCTTGGCCATCTCCGCGGCGAAGGCCTTGGCCTTTGGTATTTTAGACATACACGTGAAGACCCTCATCTTCTCGAGGCAGACACCCCTCATGCCCATTGTGAAGATGCTTCTGGTACCTCCGGGTAGGGAAGTGAGTCTAGAAGTGCTTTGTGCACAAGGTAGGGTCGTTGGCTGTTCCAGAGCATTCTCTCAGCTCCCAACAGTCTGCAGTGCCTCTGCTGCTCCTCCAAGTGAGCCAGAAATTGTCCGAAGGGACAGGAGGGGACGCAAAACCTCCTCCGGGGCTTGGTTTTTCCCTGGACTTATCCCACATCCTGGTCTGCAGCTGGGTACCTTGAAAGCTATATAGGTACGGAAAAGCCACTCTGGCCAGTTCCCGGTGTTGTGGAGCTTTCTCGGGAGCTGGTGATAGACCTGCCGCAACAGAAGGCCAGGCACCAAGATCAGAAAAGGAGTAGGTTCTGTCCTCACACCCTCAACCGAATCCTGAAGTCCGAGAAGTTCAGCCAAAAAATCCTTTTTCAAGATGACTTTCTTTTTCAGTGTGTCAGCATCAGGGAAGGGGGAGGCTGAGCAGTTCCCTGTTTTGGGCACAGTGCTCTCTGCTGCCAGAAACCATTTGGCAGCAGGCCAGTTCATCCCCAGGAGAAAGTCGTGCTATGATTCACTTCCCTAAGCTGCACTATTTGCTAAATTATAGAAACTTTAAGGGGGGGGGGGAGAGAGAGAGAGAGAGAGAGGGAGAGAGGGAGAGAGGGGGGAAGGGGAGGGAGGCAGGGAGGGACAGAAGGAAGGAAGGAAGGAAGGAAGGAAGGAAGGAAGGAAGGAAGGAAGGAAGGAAGGAAGGAAGGAAGGAAGGAAGGAAGGAACCTTTTAAACCCAGGGAGAGAGCAAGAAATGAAGAAACAACCTGGTCCCCTCTTGGTCTTCTAGACGATGTCTCCCAAGCTTTCCTCGAGGCTGTTGCTGAGGAAAAGCCCCATGCGAAGCCTTATTTCTCTAAGACCATCCGTGATCTGGAGGTCGTGGAGGGAAGCGCTGCTAGATTTGACTGCAAGATTGAAGGTAAGCTCTGGGCAGGTCTTCCCTTACTCCACATGGGAGTGGCTGCACATGGAAGCCTGGCTAAGAGGTCAAGCCTGTACTGCCTGAAGTGAGAGGAATAGCCAAACCCAGAGGGACACTGGTCCCCTTTACCTTTGATCCTAAAGGGCCAGTTTCTGTTCTCCCTACCTCCCGAGGCTAGTGCTGGTCAGTGACTTCTGCACAGGCCCAGTTGATACTTCATCTATTCATGTTAGCCTCTAGATCTCCATTAACAATGGACTCCCATGGAGCTCCCTAGCAATGGGACACATGTAATGGACTTTGCAAGCCACTGAGAACCCATACAGGCTGCCCATAAGAGGCTCTGGAAGGACGGTTGGCACAAAAGTCTTGTGACTGGAGCCAGCCAGCTCAAGAGGTTGTCAGCAGGCTGTGTGACCTTGGGTGGTGACCTAACGCTGCAGAGTGAAGGCCTCTCATTTGTTAAATGATGTCCAACATCTGGAGTGGCCCCAGGAGACCTGTGAAGTCACCTGTGTGATATGTGTGAAAGTAGAAACCTGATAACTCCTTAAAGAGGTTTTAGAGTGAAGACAAAGAAGGTAGGTTGTAAGGGTGAGGGAGAGCATGCGCAGGAGTGTACAGTGAGGCGAGCTGGGACACCCCACCCCACCCCCACCCCACCCCCACATACAGGGCCAAGCTCCCAGTCTGGGCTCTGCTCCTTCTGTAATCTCTTGTGTAGTGTCTCTGCTCCAAGGGGCGATGCAGTCACATAGTAGTGAGTGAGCAGAAAACAGAGACCTTGGGGGATCTTAGCATGGGACCCACGAAATGAGCAGAGCCGGGGACAGAAAGCCTTCTGTTCCAACGATTACAATATTCTAACAAGATAAGCACAGGATGGGAGAGGCCTCTCAAGCACAGCTTCAAGGCTGTGCTTACTTGAGCAAAACCAACAGAGCAAAGGGTTATTTCCCGTGGGACTCTGACCAAGTACAGCATTAAGCAGCCTCCCCAAAGTCACACAGCCCAGCATGGCAGCCAGAGTGAGCTGTCTGGTAGTTCTGTGACACTCCCCAGCACCAGGACTTTCAGGACCTTTTGAGTAAAGTAACTTCTAGAATTAGGAAGGGAAGGAAAGAACAATCTTTCTTCGCCTTTTTCTTTCTTTCTTTCTTTCTTTCTTTCTTTCTTTCTTTCTTTCTTTCTTTCTTTCTTTCTTTCTTTCTTTCTTAAGTGGATGGCTTTATAACAAAGAAACCGAGAGCAGCCCATCAGGAAAAGGTCTATCAAAGTGAGGGTGTGGCCCAGCAGGACATAGAGCTGTTGCCTGTGAGGCCCTGAGTCCAATCCCCTAGACCACACAAATCTCTATACACACAGACACTGCCTAGCGTGAGGGTTTTTGGGTTTGGGTTTTGTTTTGTTTGTTTGTTTGTTTGTTTGTTTGTTTGTTTGTTTTTGAGAAAGGTCTTGTTGACCTGCTTTGATCAGGCCTAGAGGTAGGAGAGCGATTAGGAATGGTGTGAGAACATTTAAGAGGGCAGCTTAAGGTGAGAGCATAAGAGGCAGCGCTCAAGCACAGCCTAGGAATGGGGATGGCAAAGCGGCAGAGGAACCCTCCGAGCAGAGGGGACATTGGACTTTTACAAGTTTTGTGGGGCTGGTGGGAAGTTCTGCACCCTGTCTGGTCTTGTCTGCGTGACTTCCATGCCTGAAGCCATTTACATAGGATCATCAGTTTCTCCTGCAGCTTCAAGGAGGAAGGGCTGCAAGGCCAAAGCACAGCACAACTTAACTTGGAGTGTGTGTGTGTGTGTGTGTGTAGCTGTGTGTGTGTGTGTGTGTGTGTGTATCTCTGTGTGTGTAGCTGTGTGTGTGTGTAGCTGTGTGTGTGTAGCTGTGTGTGTGTAGCTGTGTGTATAGCTCTGTGTGTGTGTATCTCTGTGTGTGTAGCTGTGTGTGTAGCTGTGTGTGTATGTGTGTGTATGTAGCTGTGTGTATAGCTGTGTGTGTGTATCTCTGTGTGTGTAGCTGTGTGTGTGTGTGTGTGTGTGTGTATCTCTGTTGGTGTAGCTGTGTGTGTGTGCATGAACATGTACTTGTCACTCAGACTGTCACTGCTCTCACTGGATCTCCTGAGGTTTTCGTCCTTTGAAATTTTGAATGTAGCATGACAGCGTGGTTATCATCTGTTGTGCTTTTTCTCTTTGAAATTATCTCCTTGGTATTTGCATAACTTCTGACTATAGCCCTGATGCAAAACCAAAGCATATGGATGCTGTTCTGATAAAAACAAAATTACACTTGAAAAGAATGTGAGAATTCTTGAGCTTTGTGTATAATTTTATATGCCAGGGGCTACAGTTTTGGGTTGTTTTTTTTTCCTCATCTAAAAATACCTCTACAAAATTTAGGAACAAGTCAGTTGTAATACATTACATATTTAAAGATACACATAAGCAAAACTGGTGGTGGATGTGCACACACACAATCCTAAAATATATAATACACATGTATTTATGTGCTTTTACTCCATATGTTTTTAACACCGATATATATAGAGACATGGCTAGACATAAGGGCAGCCAATGGGATCCATCCCTAGAGACAGACAAGCAGATTACCTGTTTAAGAATCAAACTAAGATAGGTTTTCACTCTCTCTTAGCAATATTGCCTACCAGGTCCTCTGACATTTTATACAGCCATTACCCGGTGTATGGAGTTAATATTTGCATACTATAAACTAATCTATTTTAGGTTTGCAAATGAACTCTTTTAACAAATTCATATCATACAACTATCACAACCTAATTTTAGAATTTGTGCAACTCTTAAAAAAGATCCCTTGTACCTGTTAAGCTTGGATGTGTTTAATTTCAAAATATTTCACTTTCATCAAGAAGATGTCTAGCCTTGGTTGTACAGTTAGAACCTGGACAATATTTCTGCAGTGCTCTACGTCATCTGACAGTGTGGCATTGTAAGAGTCATGAACAATTCATTGTGCATACCTGTAATCTCAGCACTCAAAAAGGCTGAGGCAGAGGGGTTGAAAGTTGGAAACTAACCTGGGCTTCATACCAAGACCCCATCTCAAACAAAAACAGACTTAGAATATTCTATTTGAGGTTTCTGAAACGAGTCTTAGCAACATATGTCCATAAATATGGAGATGCACCCTAGGAGCCAACCTCGTGTTTTAATCAACAGGGGTACCTTTAGAGCCTCTTGATTGAGTTCATAAGGATATTGGATGACCGGTTCTGTGCTGTGTGTCTCTCCCTGTGCTGCAGGATACCCAGACCCTGAGGTGGTCTGGTTCAAGGATGACCAATCAATCAGGGAGTCCCGCCACTTCCAAATAGACTACGACGAAGACGGCAACTGCTCGCTCATCATCAGCGACGTCTGTGGGGATGATGACGCCAAGTACACCTGCAAGGCTGTCAACAGCCTCGGAGAAGCCACCTGCACTGCCGAGCTCATCGTGGAGACCATGGAGGAAGGGGAAGGGGAGGAGGGGGGCGAGGAGGAGGAGGAGGAGTGAAGCCAAGCCAAACAGAAGCAGTTCCTAAGTCATTTTAAAAGGACCAATTCCTTAAAGCTCAAAAAACAAAAAACAAAAAAACAAAAAAAAACAAAAAAACCCAAGCTAGAAAGGGCACCTGGTGTGGTAGATGATCTAGTTAGGCTATTTGGAGGCTGATTCGTCAGGGACGGCGGCTGATGCCTGGGAGATATACTGATGGGCATTACTTTGAATTAGATAGCACCTTAAACACTAGTGCAGCTAGATTCCATTTGGGAGAGATCACCAGCAACTTGTCTAACTGATTTGATTTTAGAGAGAAAATAGCTAAAAGAAATACTCACTTAGAAAAGGTCAAACATTTCCCAGTTTAATGCATCCTGAAAAATAAAGTTGTCATCAGCCCCTTCCGCCCCCCCCCCCCCCAAGCCTCCTGCTGTAGCTCAACCCAGATCCCCTGGAGATAGAATGTCCAGCCCCCTCCCACCCAATCCAGAGAACCCGCCTTGTCCCATCCTGCGGTGTCTCATCCTGGAAGCGGTTGAGCCAAGCTGACTCAGGAGACACGTTGTCTTCCAACTCTACACTTTCAAGCTCTGCGTTGCTCTCCCCGCTCCAACTGCTGGGTTTCCTGGCTCTAATCCTGGCCTGAGTTACAGCAAGGAGGACATTTATCATGTTTCTTCCATCCTGAAACCAGGTTCCCTGGCTTGTGGATGACTCTGGCTGCCTTGGGGAGGAGGGTGCGGGAAGGGGGGTGTCTCCTCTCCTCTAAAATCCTTAGGAAACTAAACTTACTCCTCTGTGCAGGAGTCTGGCTGCTCCAGACATATGCATGAGAATTCATGAAGGAGAAAAAAATCCATGCTAATGAGCTTCCCCCCCCCCCTTCTACCAGGATTCCTATTTGTGCTGTTAACCAACTGTCAGCCTGCATGTGCGGTAGAGTCTTGCACCCAGGTAAAAAGCCCAGTTTGCTGAAGTGCTGGCTTTAGTTATTTATTGGGCACTATGAAACTGATGTCAGCGGGCGAGCAACTGTAGGACTCCGGGTGCTTTGGAATCTCCTTCTAGGCAGTCTGAGTTCAATCCATCTTCATTGGCAACACTCTTCAAAGAGCTTGTCCTGCCTTCTGGGGTCCCCCTTGATCTTTCTTCCTGAATGTGCATCACGCTTTGTAGCCCCCCCTCCAACCTAGACCTGCTCAGTACACTCAGACTTGCATCTTTAGCAGTTTGTTTGTTTGTTTTAAAAAAAAAAAAAAACTTTCTTTCACTTCATTGGCACTTAATTGTTTTTCCTTATAAAACTTTTTGGAGGTCAATTGTTTTTCCTTATAAAACTTTTTGGAGGTCATCAACAAAGACCATAAACTGATATCCTAGTGTGCTTCCTCTGTGTGTGCGTGTGCGTGTGTGTGTGTCTAACATTTCAAATACTTTTTTTTTCTTTTCCACTGTTTGTAAAGTGCAACAAATTAATGTCTTAAAGGTTGTTTTAATCGTTCCTTACAACCCGACCTTAAGCTACTTCTGTGCAGTCCCACACGGTGCCGACATTAGAGAGCTGACATTGCTTTGTCTTCTCAGCCTCCATCCTTCCTTAGCTGTTTGCTGCTGCATTGCCAGTTCTTCCCCTGTTTTGCTTCTCTTAAGCAGTTTCAATATCTTTCATTATAGTCACAATATTGCCACGGTTTATTATAATAAAGGGGTTTTAATTTGATTTAGAGCATTCAAAGTGTTTTTCATCACTTTGTGTTTATACTATAATCCTTGAGTGTATGTTGTGTGTATGTGTGCATGGGTGGTTATGCGTGTGTTCATAGGGTAATGCCTTCTTGGGACTGTGTTACTCTTCTCTCAGTTTATTATGCCATTCAAATGGTGGACGAGAACGCTATGACTGTAGTTAGCTCACAATTTTTAAATAAAGGATACCACAGTGCATGGTGTTTGTTCAATCTTTGTAGACGTCTCTCTCTCTTTTTTTCATTACTAATTGCAAAGTCTATGGATCCCTCTTGGTAATTACAGCCAGATTTTGTGCTGCATAATTATGAAGAATTGGCTTCTGGAGCTGGGGAGACATCTCAGCTGGTAAAGTGCTTGCAGCACAAGCACAAGGAACTGAATTTCGATCTTCAGCATCGATGTCAAAGACAGGCTCAGCAGTGTCACCCGGCATTGTGAAGGCAGAGATGGGAAGATTGCTGGTTAGCCAGCCTAAGTAATCAGCGAGCTCCAGGTTCAATAAGAAACTATCTTTTATGATTGATAGATTAGATAGATAGATAGATAGATAGATAGATAGATAGATAGATAGATAGATAGATAGAGCGAGCCAGGCAGTGGTGGTGCATGCCTTTAATCCCAATACTCGGGAGGCAGAGGCAGGCAGATTTCTTTTTTCTTTTTTGGATTTTTTCGAGACACGGTTTCTCTGTATAGCTGTGGCTGTCCTGGAACTCACTTTGTAGACCAGGCTGGCCTTGAATTCAGAAATCTGCCTGCCTCTGCCTCCCGAGTGCTGGGATTAAAGGTGTGCGCCACCACGCCCGGCTGGCAGGTGGATTTCTGAGTTTGAGGCCAGCCTGGTCTACAGAGTGAGTTCCAGGACATCCAGGGCTATACAGAGAAACCCTGTCTGGAAAAACAAAACAAAACAAAAAAAGATAGACAGACAAACAGGGACAAACAGACAGAGTGGAGAGCAATTGAATAGACAACAGACATCAACATCTAACTGACACATAAACATGCAAACACACACACACACACACACTCAAGAATTGGCTTATAGAGTTGTGCTTGACCTAGGGCCAAAATTAATTAAGATGGCTCTTGTTTATACCGGTGGCCTGTTTTATACAGTTAGTTCAAAGTCTCAAGTATCAGTTTAGTGTGCTACATTAGGAAGGATTTTGTATAGTTTCTATATAACTTTTGCTTGTTTGAGATTTTCACAGTAGGTCTTACCTGCATTCCGAGTTCTTTCACATTGCAGAATAGTCTTCATATTAGAGGTTATATAACCCTGTGAGTTTCTATTAGAGACCTCTGATAAGTTTTTACAAGACACCATTTGTCTCTATTAAACTAAGTTTTCCTCTTTCATGGGCCATAACTAAAGAAGGGGTTCACAAATGCAGTCATCTTGCTCAGTCACATTGCTGTCCGTTAGGCACACATCATGATCTCCAGTTAGGAGTTAAGTTGCTATAGGGCAGTGGTTTTTAACCTTCCTAATGCTATAAACCTTTAATACAGTCGCTCATGTGGTGACCCCCAACATAAAATCCCGACCCATGGAGCCGGGCGGTGGTGGTGCACGCCTTTAATCTCAGCACTTGGGAGGCAGAGGCAGGTGGATTTCTGAGTTCAAGGCCAGCCTGGTCTACAGAGTGAGTTCCAGGACATCCAGGGCTATACAGAGAAACCCTGTCTCAAAAACCAAAAAATAAAAAATCCAGACCCATGGGTTGAGAAACACTGGGCTAGGGCTTCTCTATAGTCTTGATTCTGGAGTGTGTTAGCAAAAAGATAGTCTCAAATTAAGTTCATCAGACATTTATTATCAAATAATCATACTGTCAGCCAGATATGGTACATGAGTTTGAGGGCAGTCATCCCAGCCAGCCCTGTCTCATAAACAAACTCTAGAAAGTATCTTGTATGTTCACTAAAGGCAAATCCTTTAAAGGATTTAGCCTCTCAGTCAGTCAAGTGGAACAATTCTCCTCATGGACTAGTCCCATGTTCTATTCCTAAAAGGTGCTGAACAGGTCAGCTTAGGAACTTTGGGAGGGTCATGAAACACTTGGGAAGGGAGAGGCTAATTAGCATTTCTCAGACAACAGCGCAGAACCGACCTGTGGGTGGGGACACATTCCACAGGATAGACAGTTGCCCACCTTCAGACAAGGGAAGTCCTTGTCACCTCATTCCCTAAAGACCAATCAGTTTAAAGAGTTCATTGTTCCTCCAATCATATTGTGCCTAGTTGCTGCCCCTGGAAACCATATAAAATCTCACCAAATGATTGCTGGGGGTCGCCGCCTCTCCTTCGGGTCTCCCCAGTGCACTGGAATAATAAATTCCTCTTGCTTTTTGCATCGATCCCAGTTCCACGTGGTTCACTCTGGGGGTCCCCAGTAAGCTAAGGCTCCCTGGAATCTTACAGCGCTACTTGCTATAATTGGTAGCTTGTACCTCAGTTTCACTATCTAGTAAATTGACATAATAACTCCTCATTCTTAGGTTGATATCAAGAGTAACCGAGTTCAGGCATAGTCAGTCCCTGGGTCTGTGAAAGCCCCTACCTGGCACACAGGTACTGAGTTTATGCCAGAAACTCTCTCCACCCCTAGGGAACTGATTGTATACCTGCGGAAACAAAATGAATATTTGAAAAAGTTATTAGCTACAAAAAAAAAAACCAGAAAGATTATATATATTCTGCTCCAAGGAAGGCTCTTTTGACCTTAAAATTTTTTTTTTTTTTTTGGTTTTTTTTTTTTTTTTTTTTTTTTTTTGGTTTTTTTGAGACAGGGTTTCTCTGTGTAGCTCTGGCTGTCCTGGCACTCACTTTGTAGACCAGGCTGGCCTCGAACTCAGAAATCCGCCTGCCTCTGCCTCCCGAGTGCTGGGATTAAAGGCGTGCGCCACCACGCCCGGCTAAAATTCTTAAAGAAGAATCATTGACATTACCTTTTGGGCTGGCTGGTTTTATGACACAAGCTAGAGTCATCAGAGAGGAGGGAGCCTCTGTTGAGGGAAATTCCATACAATCCTACTGTAGGCAAGCCTAGAGAGCATTTTCCTAATTAGTGACTGACCGAAGAACAGCCCAGCCCATTGTGAGTGGTGCACCCCTGGGTCTTGCGCATGCCGGACTGGCTAGCAAGAACGACGCTGCAACAGGATCCTTCTGCACTTGTTTATTGGGAGAGCTTGATTGCAGAGGCAAAGAGACCCCGAGCCCAGAACTGGTGCTGCTTATATAGGCCTAGGAGAGGCGTGTCTCACACCCGGATTGGTTATGCATTATACCTCATTTGCATGTTCCTCATCTGATTGGTTACTCTCTCTCAGTATCTCACAGAACCTCATTAACATACCTCATTTGCATGTCTCACATCTGATTGGTTATTCTCTCTGTACCTTACAGAACCTCATTATCATACCTCATTTGCATGTCTCACATCTGATTGGTTAACTCTCTTAGTACTTTGCAGAGCCTCATTAACATGCCCGGACCAGGCAGTGTTTTGGTGAAAAAACTTTACTGCATAAGTACGCATTGGTTGTTTGCCCAAACTTATGCTATGCATAGAGGCCAGCAGTAGCCTGCGCCACCCTGCAATGGCACATGTGACTTCCCACACCTGGGCAGGTGGTTCTGAGTTCTAAGAGAAAGCAGACTAACCTAGCCAGTGAGCAGCACTCCTCCATGGCTTCTGATCCTGTCTCAAGGTTGTTGCCCTGCTTGGATTCCTGCCCTCACTGCTTTCAATGGTGAACTGTTACATGGAATTGTAAGCTAAATAAAACTTTCCTTCCCCAAATTGCTTTTGGTTATGATGTTTCACCAGAGCAATAGTAACCCTAACTAAGACACCTGTGCAGCTGTATAAAAAAATAACCGACGGGGGTAATGTTGCTACAACTACCCTATTAAAGAAAAGTTTAACTTCCAGTCTCAAAGCACTGCTTCTCACCACTGAAGGATGAGAGCTCAGCTGACCTTCTTAGGCTTCCTTCCAATCAGTAGTTTTCTCAGCTTGACTTTAGTCATAGTTAACCTTTATCCCCCCAAATTCCCTGTTTTAGTTGCTTATTTACAAAAGTAAATCCACATTCATTTGCTTCTGTCTGCATTTTAACCACAGAGCAAATAGGTTGCTATGCAGAGGGAAAGGCTAAATACATACCATTGTTGTCTAGAAAGCTCAAAACAGAGACTTCTATTTTGGGGGGCACTGGAAGATGAAAAGTGTCAGAAATAGGAAGTCACCAGAGTAAGGAGAAAGCCAGACATGAGCTGCTAAATATAAGCAATTATTCTATACTTCTCAGAACCTCCATAGAGCAGATCATAAATGGACACAATTTTTTTAAAGCTGTAATCCCTTGGGATGAAATCTATCAGAAGTCTGGAAGGTGAGAGTAACTTTCAGCAGAGAAAAAAGCCATGCTAACAAAAAAAAGCAAGTTCATCAAACATTTGCACCCATTCTCAACTCTCCCAAGCCAGGGAAGTATTTGTCACAAAGGGCTAAGAGGCTGGTGTGGACATGAGAGGGAAACTCCAGGGAATGGAAGATCAAACAGAGGACTTCAAAGCCAAAGCCAAAATTCCAATGAGAAGATCAAAGCAGAGGAAGGGGTTTCTGAGAGTTAGGCCAGCCATGCTGGAGAGCCCAGTGAGACAACTCAAACACTCCAGGAGCATCCATGTGGAAGACAGAGAAGATCTTTGCCCTGGGGAGATGACAGTTGCTTGGTGATGGCATTTTTTTTAAAGATCTAATTTTTATTTATATGAGTACACTGTAGCTGTCTTCAGACACACCAGAAGAGTATATTGAATCCCATTACAGATGGTTGTGAGCCACCATGTGGCTGCTGGGAAATGAACTCAGGATCTTTGCAAGAGCAGTCAGTGCTCTTAACCACTAAGCCATCTCTCCAGCCCTGGTGATGGAATTTTTAAGACATGGTGACTTCCGTAACTTGGTTGTTCCAGGGCCCGCATCATTAGGTGTCCGTGACAACAGATGACTGTCCTACTCATTTTTGTTTTGTTTTGTTTTTTGTTTGTTTGTTTGTTTGTTTGTTTTTCAAGACAGGGTCTCTCTGTGTAGCCCTGGCTGTCCTGGAACTCACTCTGTAGACCAGGCTGGCCTTGAACTCAGAAATCTGCCTGCCTCTGCCTCCCAAGAGCTGGGATTAAAGGCATGGGCCACCATGCCCAGCTCTGTCCTACTCATTTACCTAGAGCAGAGGCTGTTGACCTCCAACTACCCTAACTTGCTGTCTTAACCACAATCTTCATTATCCCTGGAAAGTGAGTGGATGAATGAACACACATCTGTTCTCGGTGAGTTCCATGTACACCAAGAGTCAATAGGTTTGTCATAGACTTCTTAATGCCATTTATACAGGACATTGTAGTTACATAATTTAATTATTACATAAAGCCACAACTGTAGTGCAGAGGAGAGCGGCTGTTTCTATGGGAGCTAAACCAAGAGTACTACTCATGCCTAGCACAGGAGCATCCAGGGCAAGGGCACAAAAGGCCACAGGAGCGAAGAAGAAGGCAGTGATGGTTGTTTAATGAAAATAAGAGGTTATTGGTTTGGACTAAGTTCCAGCACTGGTCCCACAGGCCAAGCTGGAGTCATTCACCCTAACATCTTAGTCAACTATACTTTAACAAATCAATTTAACTGAGAAATCGAACTGAGGATATAGCCCCAGGGCAGAACACTTACCTAACTGGCAAGGTTTGAGTTCAAACACCAGCACAGTTAATTAATTGATTAATTAAAATGGACCTACAGGAAGCTGGTATTAAACAATCCATTATTTTTTATTGCTTATTCTTCCTCTTCCTGATTTTTTTTAAAGTAACTTTTTGCTTTTGTTCTTAACTTTCTTCAGCCTTTTTACATCTATAAGATCAGTCACCTCTGCCCAGCATTGCTCAACTCTGGACTTAAAGGTAAAGCCAGTGGAGATGCATATATAACATTGTATATGTATTAATTCATGTATATGTGTCTGTACACATGTGTGGAGACCAGAGCTGAAATCATGTGTCTCCTCCAAATTGCTCTTCACCTTGTTTTTCAAGCAGAAGGGGGTCACAGAATCTAGTGTTCTCTGATTGGCCAGACTTGTTGGCCAGCAAGCTCCTGACCTCCTCCTGTCTCCACCTCCCCAGAACTAGGACTATAACTGCCCATTACCACATCTTGCTTTTTATGTGGGCGGTGGGAATCCAAACTCAGGTCCTCTTGACTATAGAACAAGCATTTTCTGACTGAGCCATCTCTCTAGCTCCCTAAGTTGTAGTGTTCAATTGTTAACAAAATTGCAGAATAGGCAAGCTGGAAATTAATATAAAATGTCTACTCTGTTGTTGTCTATAGAGGGGGAAAAAACACTTCAGAAAGAAAAGTGATTGCGAACACAGAATTACAAGAACAGTGAAACCGGATACCTCTATCTCTTGCTAACAGGGCACACAGCTGTCCCTTTCCTAACTGTGGCAGAAAAGAAGATGTAGAAGGGCTGTGGCCTGGCCGACAAGAGGCTTGCTGAAGGGACAAAGGGACCATAGAGAAATCATGGGATCTGGGGGAAAGGTGGCATACTGAACCTTGAACTCTAGCCCCCTCCCACTAGGTGCCTGCCAAGACTCTGACTGCCGGGCAGGACTTGGATACAAAATGAGAACATGGGGCCCTTGGTTTTTGTTTGTTTTGTTTTAGAATCTCAAGAAAGAGGGAAGAGGAGATAGCGCAGTCAGGAAAAGGCTTGCTTTACAAGCATGAGAAGTTAAGTTCAATTCCAGAACCCACATCTAAAAAGTCAAGTGTAGAACCCAGGAGAATTGTCATCAGCTCAGCTGTGGCCCTGTATGCAACCATCCCACGTAGCCAAGCAAGACAAGCCCATTACTGCACAGGAGCAAGACTACTGCTTGTTATGCACTGCAATGTTTCTACTGTTGCAAACAGATTTCCACTCTTAAGAAAAAAAAGCATACTAGTTGAATTGGGTAAAAACTTGTAATATTTTTCTATCATTTCCCCTCAGTACATAACTATTAAACCAGTATATTTTCGTATTAGAGTCTGGTAGTATGCTTGATTTTTAAGATTACTATTGGGGCCAGGCGTGGTGGCGCACGCCTTTAATCCCAGCACTCAGGAGGCAGAGGCAGGCAGATTTCTGAGTTCGAGGCCAACCTGGTCTACAAAGTGAGTTCCAGGACAGCCAGGGCTATACAGAGAAACCCTGTCCCGAAAAACAAAAAACAAAAACAACAAAAGATTACTATTGGGGTTGCTAACTTTCATTTTACATTTTATCTTTTAGAATAAATCATTAAATGAATTCTAGCTGGAGATTATTAGAATAGGATTTCCAACATCTCCTGAAATGACCCTAAGCATACTTCTACCGTTTTCTACTATGTATTCATAAAATGTAGCAATGGCTGCATGATGATTACAAAATCAAACTAACAAGCAACTTTGAAAAAATGTTGTTGATGCTCTATAGCTGCAGTTCTCAGCCTGTGGGTCACAACACCTTTCACAGGGATCCAATGACCCTTTTACAGGGATTGCCTAAGACCATCAGAAGACACAGATATTCACATTAAGATTAATAACAGTAGCAAAGCTATATGTTATAAAATAGCAACAAAAATAATTTTATGGTTGGGAGTCACCACAATGTGAGGAGCTATATTAAAGGGTGGAAGTGTTAGGAAGGTTGAGAACCACTGCTCTATGCCTAACAGTATCAAACAGACATCTCATTAGTATGGAGATTTCCTTCTACCTTTGATGAATGGTAAAATTATCAGTATTCCAAAGCTACTGTGCTGCAAAATATGGTTCCTCCTGGATACAGTCTAAGACAGCAAACATAAATACTCCTTCCTTCCTGGAGACTTACACATCTTCCAAGAAAAAAAAAAAGTTAAGAGAAGGAAAAAAAAGGTAATCCCCTCTCTTATCTTTAGCTAGAAGCATGGACAAAAGCTATATTTAAAATGTGTCGTTTCTCTCCTGTAACACACCCTACTTGTGTGTGTATGTGTGGGAGTTGGGAGACTTTTCTGTGCTGCTGCTAAATATTCGTTTTAAAAACAACTTAAGGGCCGGGCGTGGTAGCGCACGCCTTTAATCCCAGCACTCGGGAGACAGAGGCAGGTGGATTTCTGAGTTCGAGGCCAGCCTGGTCTACAAAGTGAGTGCCAGGACAGCCAGGGCTACACAGAGAAACCCTGTCTCGAAACCCCCCCCCCCCAAAAAAAAAAGAAAAAGAAAAAAAAATGAGTTAAGGGAGGAGTTTCTTGGTTTATGGTTACAGAGAGACACAGTCTATCAGGACTGGGAAGACATGGCAGCAGGCAGAGAAGGCATGGAAGTAGGACTGAAGGCCGGCCATACCATGTCCACACTCAGGAAGCAGAGAGTAAACAGGAAGTGGAGTTGAGGTATAAAACCTCAAGGCCGACTTCCAGTCACTCACTTCCTCCAGCAAAGCTCTACCTCCTCAAGAGCCCATAACTTTCCCAAACAGCTGGGAACTGAGTGTTCAAACACTCGAGTCAATGGGAAATATTTCATAGTTAAATCAACACAGTGTGCAGGTGACATCTGTCCAACCTATGTAGCACCCTGTGTAGATGGGACTTGAGAACCAACACAAGGCACTGCTTAGTTCCTGTTTTGTCTACAATAGTCTGTTGTTGTTCCTGACTCTTCTGCCTCTGCCCATACCATAATCTGACAAAATGCTGTTTTCATGTTAGGACATATGCCAGCTGGTCTTGGTGTGTCTTAGACTATTTTCTGTTGCTATAACAGAATAGCTCATTGGGTAATTTGTATAAAAGAAAGGAGTTTATTTGGTTTATGGTTCTGAATACCTTCTTGGAGGAAGAAGAAGGACAAGTAGTCACAATGTGGAAGAAAGCTGGGATTTCTTTGAAACCCCCTGCTCTTTGAAAGTGAACCCAGTTCTGCTGGAAAGTCAATAACCTCTCTTAAAGACCCACTACCAACACCGCTACTGGGACAATAAAATAGCTATGTGAGTTTCAGTGTGTGGGGGGGGGAGGGGGAGAGGGGAGCAAATCAGATTCAAATGTGACAAAGGACTAGCTCACTGGAGGTGTCGGGTGAAATTTGGAGTCAGCCCTGTGACCATTCCCCCTTCTTTCTAAGGTCTCAGAGAAGCTCGATCTGTAACTAAATGAGAATCTAAATGTTAGCTATCTTCATGGTTGACCAGGCAGCCCAAAACAGGTCATTGTAGCCCCTCTCCTGCTGATCTGATAGAAGGGATGCTGAGATCCGTACAAACCTAGCTCCCTGGATGGAAGATAGCTGCCTATCCCGAAGCACAGAATTGCTCTCCCTCCCTAGCCTCAGTCACAGGCAAAGAAAACTAGACAGGTGCTCTGCAGAGCAGAGAGGGCAGCCCAGCTCCATTTCACTTCGGTGGCTGCACAATCTCATCTTCGGTGAACTGCAAGGTTCACTGAGTCTCACAGGTCTTAAGTAACTATATGACTCAGTTCCCTTTCCCGTGGATAGGCAGGAGCCAGATATGCTTAATTTGGATCTTCCCTATGATGCTCATTTTGTATCAGGGCCAGGTTACCACACTTCCTAGTTGGAGCAAGTGCCAATAAGGAGCCTCCAGTGTAACTGGAGAGCCCCTTTCACAGCTCCTTCATCTGTAGCATTTGAACACGAGTTCTTCTAGCCAGCTGATAATACTTAAGACCTTGACATTGGAGTAACACAGAGACCCAAACGACAGTATAGAACCTTTCCACGGATGGCAGAGGAAGCAGTAATGTCCAGTGGTGGCTGTGCCAATGACAGAAATTTGGATACTAATCACACTCTTCCTGTGTATTGATTTGGTCTCTATTCCTGGCTGCTTCATTTCCCATGGTTCCTGTCCACGTCCGAACTTCATTCTTCAGCTTTTCCATCCGTTTTATGAGCTAGCCAGTGTCCTATCAATAAAGTCCTTTCTCTCTAACTAAGCAGAGTAAGCCTCCATTGTTTAGAAATCTAACTAGCACATTACATCTTTCGTGCAGAAACTTTCCTTTGTGGAGGCAAAGATGACAAATAGAGTTCCCTGCCTTGTCTTCTGTCTTACCACCTCTGCGTCAGGAGAATGACGGCCATGTGATTCCTCCGAAGCACAGGGTGGGTTGGAGAAGGCTACATATGGTGTGATTTCAAGTACATCACACTCGGGAGAAACTAACATAGCTGTGGTTTAACTGTCTTCTTCAAAGCTCAGATTGAAAGGGAATTGTCACTGTGCAGTGCTAAGACTTGAGACTGGGAACTGGAGATAGTTCTTCAGCCAGGCAGTGGTGATGCATATCTTTAATCCCAGCACTCAGGAGGCAGAGGCAGGCAGATCTCTTTGAGTTCCAGAGCAGCCTGGTCTACAGAGCAAGTTCCCAGACAGCCAGGGCTATACCGTGAAACCCTGTCTCAAACAAAACAAAGACTGCGTACTCCTTTTGCAGAAGACTGAAGTTCAGTTCCCAGCACCTCCATATGCTGGCAGTTCGTATTGCCTAGTTCAAGCTCTAGTGAACCTGATGACTCTGGCATCCACAGAACTTGCACTCTCCTGCCCACTCCCCATACACTAATATTTATTTTAAAAGAGGCAAGGCCAGAAACCATGTGGATGTACATGATCCACTCCTGCACTGATTGTAAAGGGCAAGTGTGCCAGGCTCACCAGCCCGAGTCGAACAGTCTCTGATGGGGGAGTGAGGATTAATGATAAGAAAGGCAGAAAAAGATGCAAAGTCAAGATTTAGAATTGAGAGGGCTGCAGGTCAGCCTCGAGTTTATTTTTCTTAGCCTTTTTATACTTCACCATACTGTGGGAAGAAAAGCCACAAGCTAACAGAAAAAAATTGATGAAATATACACATAAGACATCTGTTCTCACCCAGACGCCTCCCCATGCCGTCCACCAAGGTCAGTAGAACCTTCAGCTCCCTTGCCTTGAGCCTCAGGTGCACCTCCTCTTATCGTTCCATGCCTCAGCAGGGCAGGGCAGGAAGTCTGCAGGCAGACCCTGACCTGCCTAGACTCTGCCTGGCAGGCGGACTTTCTTTTATTTTCCTCTCTGCTTCAGAGAAACCGGCAAACGGCTCCCAACAGGCAAGGGAACTACTTTTGCAATGGCATTGATGGCTGCAGACACACAATTCAAAAAAGAGGGACATGAAAGGCTTTGGTAATAACCCCTTTCCCCATCATGTCCCCCCAAAAGTAACAGCAGTACAGATTGGAGTGAGGCCGGCATGAGCCATGGAATGCTAGCATTCTTAAAGGCTTCAACAGGTAAGAAATGAAATCTCTCCTGGAACCTCCAGGAGGAACTATCCTCGCTGACACTTTAGTTCTGTTCCATATTAGTAACTTTATACTTCTGACCTCCAGAACTTTAAGGGAACAAGTCATGCTGTTTGACCCACTAAATGTGTAATAATGTCACAAAGGCAATAGAAAGTAGTATGTGTTGTACATTTTCCTTTTGGAAATGAAATACCTCCAACCTATAACTATTTACAAAACTATGGCTATTTGGTATCATGTCTTAATTCAAATTTAAATTCTCCAGCCTAGTACTCCAAACTCCACAGTTTACTTGTTGGCTATTTAGGACATTTAAGCAGCAGAGATAGGCTTCTCTGCTATGGACTCCTTTTGTAAACTTTTTAAACTTTGTGAACTTTGGAAACTTTGTACACTCTCAAGGCAGGAAAGTGGCCAGTGCTGCCTGAGCACCTCCACCTGGGGAGCTCCGGTAGCCAGGCCTCCCCTAGACTTCTATAACTGTCATAGGGCATTTCCAGACTTGGTAACTGTCACAAAGGTCATCTCCAGCACCCTTAATACAACTCTCTCCAAATTATGCTAATTATAGGTGAAAAGTATGAACAGGAAATTCCACCGATCCTTGATCTCCCTCAAACTCAGGACTTGAAGTCCCACCCATTGTCACCCTGGAAATCTCCCTAGAGGAGCCCAGCCCCCAAGAAACCCTATATAAAGGCTGTGTCTGCTCAGTTCCCTGCTATCTACTCACAGGAACAGAGGCAGCCATTCCTGGATTTATCCTTTCACATCCTGAATCCTCCCCATAAATCTGTTTTATGAGATTTGCTTTGTGGTGTGACTCCTTCATCAGAAGAAACCAAGAAGACATGAAGAAGGGAAGAGGTGGTGCGGGGCTGAGGCTCCTGAGCGTCTCAGTTCAGCTGGGGAATACCCTTTCCTGGGAGCTGTAACACTTCTGCTGAGGAGGCTTCCTCTCAGAGCTGTGTGGCTCCTGGGCTCCCAGATCTTGAGATGCCCTTCCACTGAGACACTGTCCCACCTCAGAGCCGTGTGGTTCCTGGGCTTCTGAGTCCCAGAACACCTTCCCACATGAGTGGAAAGACCAGCATTTCACCTCACCCTGGTTAGCTTTCTGTAGACACACCACTTGTCCCTTAGCTCTTCTCACTGCCTTTATAACACTCCTTCACCCTCTATATCACTGTGTTCAATACCTTGTCTGTAAGCTTTTCATGACTTAGCTTCCTTCACAGTGATAACTAATTTGTAGTCCTCAAAATATTTACATCGATTTCCCAAGTGTGCTTGTATTTAGTAGTTCTTTCACTTAGGGCTACACATGGAGCTTCCAGATGTAATGATCCCCCTGTGGAATCTCTCTATGTTATGTTGGCCCAGTCTTCCTTGCTATCTCCCATTCCTCTTTTTAAAGAAGGAACATTTTACTATATAAATTTTATACTGAAAATATGTAACTTTTAAATCTCAGTTTATAAGGATTACAGTCAAGAGTTTGCTTTGAGTCTCAGAAGAGACTTTGGAATTTTGAAGTTAAGACTTTGGGGGAGTCTGGCTGTCCTGGAACTCACTCTGTAGACCAGGATGGTCTTGAACTCACAAAGATCTGCCTTCCTCTGTCTCCCGAGTGCTAGAATTAAAGGCATGGGCCACCGCTGCCCAGGAAGTTTTGGAAATTGTGGATGGGCCTGGTGTTGTTTATATTTTGATGCTAATTCGGCACTCCTGGGAGAGGTAGTGACGAGGAGTGAGTCATGTACCCAGGTGACTTCTTGTGAACCAATCCCCTAATCAATAAAGGAGCCAATCACTGGGCGAGTAGGTGGGACTTCCCAGTTGGATGGAGGAAGAGGAGGAGGAGAGAGTTAGGGGCTTTTGGAATGGGGATAATAGCAAGATATAGCTGCAAGAGTTTCCCTGTATCATGGCAGATCTGTCAGGATTTGCCACTGGAGGAATCAGATTTAACACGGCTTGCAAGATAAGGTTTTAGTTGTTGTGCCTGAGATTGAGTTACCGTTGTTTCTGAGCTAAGTTTGTGTGGTGTTTTTCTTCTCCCAGCGATTCAACTGGGTTCCAGGGAGAAAGGTACAGCGGCAAAGCGTGGGTTCGCCTGATGTTCATCACAAAGGCCATGGGGGCTTTGAAGCATGGGGCTGGCATGGTAACGACCCAGCAGTGGGAACTTAGTGGTGGAGAGATTTTGAGTTCTGAGTCATAGTCTCCACAAAATAATAACAGGTCAGCCATTGACTGCCAGTGCATGGTCAGCCAGCCCCATGGGGCAGAAAGTTGCTGGTGCCTGGTGGTAGTGTGGGAACTTGCCTGGTCTTTTTAAATATTTTCCGCAGCAGGTGCCTAACCAACGAGTGAACAAGAATCCCCTAGAAATGTAAGATTATTAGCCTGAGAGTTAGAGTTTTATTTTATTTATTTGTTTAAGATTTATTTATTTATTATATGTAAGTACACTGTAGCTGTCCTCAGATACTCCAGAAAAGGGCATCAGATTTCCTTACAGATGTTTGTGAGCCACCATGTGGTTGCTGGGATTTGAACTTGGGAAGAGCAGTCGGCACTCTAAACCACTGAGCCATCTCACCAGCCCTATTTTATTTTATTAAGTGAGCACTGAGTCAAGTGTACTCAAGCACTGGGAGTTGAAACAAAGAAAGCAGCTCTGAGGTCCCCTGCTGTGGGGAGTTGCGGGCTGCTCAGAGTCAGGAGAGAGAAAAAGAATGAAGTTGCCTACTTTTTAGGGCAGAGGAATTGAACTTTGAATTTAAAATTGGAATTATTTGCTTTTAGGATAGATTTATGATCTGTCCAAATCACGTGAGGAATTTCACGTGCGGTTCAGAACTAGGATAGGGAAAATTAGTCACTGACTCCAGAGTAGAGAGGTGGTGATAATAATTGCCTGCTATGTACAGGTATTAAATAATATTGTCTGTGACTCCAGGTAGAGAGACCGACAGATAGATATTATACAAATATTAATAAAATATGTCTGTGGCTCCAGGCAGAGAGTCAAACAGATAAATGGCATAACAAGGTGGCTGCTCTAGGCAGAGCCAAACAGTAAGATGGTATGAAGATTGCTTTATATACCTCACAGGAGACTCAAATTCTGTCTAACATGGGCTCCACGGGAATCTTGGGGTTTTTTATCCTGCTTGGCAAAATAGACAAGGCCTAAAAATAGGCACATACAGTATTGTAGTTTACTTAATTTATTTTGGATTGTTTTAACTTTCAAAATGGGTGTGATTTTGAGTTTTGTGGTTTTATTATTCATCTGGAAGAGAGGGCAGGATACAAACTGTCCTGGTTGCTATTTTGGGAAAATGGTTTTGTCTTTGCGTGTTTAGAAAGGTGACTAGGGTCTTTACACCTTCCAGAGTTATATGGATCAGATACGATGAAGGGAGACCCCCAAAGGACCAGATTCCAGAGAATCAAACAAAAAGTATATCTTGGTGATACTAAAATTTTGTCTTGAGATTTGTATATTACAGAATATACAGCCTTGGTGAATCTCCCCGCCAGACAAGCTGAACTGTTTGAACTCCTGATGTTCTGGACTTTCAAAACGGATCCAGTCAAGACACAGACATCAGAGACTAATCAATCCTATTTTCCCTATCCTTCTCTTTTTTAAAAAAAATTAATTTTTTAAAACTTATTCACTTTACACCCCACTCACGGTCGGTCACCCTCTCCCACAATCTTTCCTTCATCCCCTCTCCCCTTCTCCTCTGAGTGGATTCCTACCTGCCCCTGTCACTTCAAGGCTCTCTCGAGCTAGGTGCTTCTTCTCCCACTAGGGACAGACAAGGCAGTCCAGCTAATAGAACATATCCCATGTACAGGCAACAACTTTTGGGTTAGCCCCTGTTCTAATTGTTCGGGACCCACATGAAGACCAAACTGTGCCTAGGTTCAGCCTGTGTATATTCTTCGGTTGGTGATTCAGACTCTGAGAGCTTCAAGGGTTCAGGCTAGTTGATTCTATTGGTCTTCCTGTGGAGTTCCTATCCCCTTTGGGCCTGCAATCCTTCCTCCTATTCTCCCATAAGTATCTCCAAGCTCCATCTACTGTTTGGCTGTGGGTATCTATATCTGTCTGAGTCAGCTGCTGGGTGAAGCCTCTCAGAAGATAACTTGCTCCTGCCTGCAAGCATAACAGAGTATCATTAATAGTGTTAGAGATTGGTGCTTGCTCATGTGATGGGTCTCAAGTTGGACCGGTTATTGGTTGACCATTCCCTTAGTCTCTGCTCTATCTCCTGTGTCTGCACTTCTTGTAGACAGAATAAATTTTGTGTTGAAAATGTTGTGGGTGGGTTGGTGTCTCTATAACTCCACTGGATTCCTTTCTCACTATAGGAGGTAGCCTTTTCAGGCTCCATATCCCCAGTGTAGTGAGTCACAGCTAAGATCACCCCCATTGATTCTTGGGCGCCTCCCTTATCCTAGGTCTCTGGCTTGTCCTGGAGATGCCCCCCAACTTTTAGAACTCATAAAGTTGGATTAAATATGTTTTGATTACTTGTTCCTGCCCTAGGCTTAATATTTTGGGGGGTTGTAGAGCCTACAGGAGGTGTGGTGGAGAAACTGTGCCCTCCCCCTAGCCTTGAGCGGGCTGAATTAGACCTTGTCTGCCACAGTCAGCTAGCCTACCTAGGGTGAAGTCTTCTGACCTAGGTAAAGTCTATTGTCCTGCCTTCTGCAGCTTCCTGCAAGAAGCTACTACCTGCTGAGCAGCTGAGCTTATTTTCCTGACAGGATCCTGACTAAGTTACAAAATCATAGTGGGGGATGGGTTTCCCACCCTTTTAAAAATCAGACCGTAGAATTCAAGTTGAGCCTTGATCAGAGAACTTTGTCTTGGCTCATTATTTCTCTCACCATCCTTCCCATCCATCCCCAGCTTTCCTTTCAGGAACCCAGGAACCTGTGGCCACTGGTGGCTACAAGAAACTAAAGATTTCTAGGAGTGGGTTTTTGAAGGTTATGACCTTGCCTTTAGTTCCAGTCACACACTGCTTCCTGGCTCCCTGTAAGATGAGAAGTTTTCACTGTATACTCCCACTATCATGAATCCTGCCATACAGTCTCCACCATTGTGGACTAAAGCTTTCTGAAACTGGAAGCCAAAGTAAATCTTCCTCATAGAGGTTTATTAAGTGTTTTGACACAGCAACATAAAGATAACTAAAACAACCATGTCTGCTTGCTTTTTTTTTTCTATTAATAGTGGTTATCACAACACCCAGGACTGCATTGCTTTTAGTACTCCAAGCAAAAGGACAAACACTATCTAAGCATCTATAAGTCAGTTTCATACTAGGACCCTGATTAGGTCTGCTGTCATCAGAGTTTGTAAGCCTTTTTTTTTTAATTTCAATACATATTTTATTAATATATTTACACAATATATTAAATATATGTATCTCCAGCCACAGGAGAGATGGCTCAGCAGTTAAGAGTGTGAACTGTTCTTCCAGAGGACTGACTGGAGTTTGGTTTCTAACACCCAAATCAGGTGGCTGACAACCTCTTGTAGCTCTAGCTCCAAGGAGCCCACTCCCATTTACAGTTGCCCTGGTCATCTATACATTCGGCCCATACACAGATACCCAAGTAATTTGTGTGTGCATGAGTGTGCCAGCAAATGTGTGTGGCTGCCAGGGGAGGCCAGAAGTCCACAGTGCAACTGCTAAGTCACCTCTCAGTCCCTACTTATGAGACTTTAACATCTGATAATCCTGGCATAGCTTCAGAACCAAAACATTCGCTTCAAAGCACAGGGTTGGGAGTGTGGACCAGTGGTTGAATATTCAGCTTGTGTGAAGTCTTGATTTGATTTGATTTCCAGCACCACAAAAAAAAAAAAAAAAAAAAAAAAAAAAAAAAAGTAGATAGGTACAAAACAGAAATGGGAAGCTCAGGTTGTCTCCACAGATGTAACAGTAAAGTCCACTGGTTTATAAAACTCAGCCCTCAGCTGTTCTTGTTTCTGTCACTCAGTGGAGCTTCATGACACCCTGGAAGCAGTGGGAGGACAGCTCAGCAGTGCCTGTGTCTGGAGAGGCTGTAGCAGCGGGGAGAGTGATTCCAGGACCCTAAAAGTATCTGGCCTTGAGGCACAACAGGTTCCACCCAAGGGACTGACTGTCCAGCCAGTGGTCACAGGCAGTCACAGGGCCCGGTGACCTGTCTCGAGCAGCATGCTCTCCAGCTGCAGCTTGCTGTTGCTCTCTGTGTAGGGCTGGTGCAGCCACATGGGCAGGTAGGTCAGGCTGAGGTTGTGGTCTGCAGTATGGGCCAGCTCTGCACCAATGGTGTGCTTCAGAAGGAGCTCCTTCTTGTATGCTTCAGAGAGCCGGTGGGAGACCTCATAAAAGAAGGCTGTGGGCCACGTGTGAAATAGAGGGGGCCGGCTGCTTTCTTCCCTGTAGTGGTAATTTTCTAGTTCACAAATTCCCTTGGTGCTTGAAGATAGCTTTTCCATTTTCATTTGTATTTTAGTTTGATTGTGTATGTGTGGGTGCCTGTGCAGGCCAGAACTGGGTGCTGGATCCCCTGGAGCAAACCATCCAAGATGGCCTGCAGCTCCTCATACAGTGCTTCGAGTCCCTTATTGTAGTCCAGATTTGTCTTTTCTTCCTCTTCCATGGAAGCTGGGTTGATGCTCTCTAACTCAACCTTCTCTTTACTCAGCAAGCTGACTTTCAGGTTGACAATACTACTCGCCGTGGTGAAGCCCTTGTCACTGAGGCTGTCCCATTTCAGGATTAAGTTATGCGAGTCAGCAGCGTTGTCCTTAAGTTTCCTTGCACTGACTGAGAAGACAGGTTTTCTTGGTGTTGCGATCCCAAGAGTCTTTGCTTCCATGAGTCTTTGCGGCCTACAGGTAGATTCCCCGAGTTTGTAAGCCTTTAAGTAATCACTTTGATTAGTAAAACCAAGATCAAACCAGACTATATCATCTTGACAGGTTGGTGTGTTGTGTTGGGCAACAAAAGAGAAACACAGAAGCAACGGACATGAGTTTCCACCAACAAAATGCACCACTGTTTTTGTCTTCTAAGACTTGTAAGTGTGAAATGACTGTGGTATGCATGATGAGACATATGTGGACACCATGGCTGGGAGATAATTCATTCCAGAAAGTCATGGAAAGTTCCCTTGATCATGTTACTGAAGAGTTCAGATCAGAATGAAGACAGGGAGAGAAGTCATCTTGGTAAAAAGGAGGCTTTCTTACCAGAAGAACCAAGATAAACATGCTCCAGCTAGGCTGAGCAGGGTGTTAAGTGAGACTTTAGAAGGCACTTAACAACAACTGCTTTTGCTCTAGCCCCTCACATGGGGCCACAAGGTAACTAAAAGCGTGATAAAACCCTAGCAAGTCACCTTCATTTCTATCTGTCTCCTTTGCTTTGGGTCAGTTACCTGCTTCGTTTTGCTCATAGGCACATTATTCAAAGAGTGTCTCCTTAAAACATGGTGTGGGGCAGGGCAGTGGTGGCACGCACATTTAATCCCAGCACTTGGGAGGCAGAGGCAGGCAGATTTCTGAGATCGAGGCCAGCCTGGTCTACACAGTGAGTTCCAGGACAGCCAAGACTACACAGAGAAACCCTGCTCAAAAAACCAACAAAACAAAACAAAAACAAAAATATATGATGTGGTGGTTTGAATAAAAATGCCACCCATAGGCTCATATACTTTAATGCTTAGCAACCAGGGAGTGGCACTTTGTGGCCTTGTTGGAGGAAGTGTGTTGCTGGGGAATGGGCTTTGTAGTTTCATGAAAAGTCCAGTGTCTCTGTCTCTGTCTCTCTGTCTGTCTCTGTCTCTGTCTCTGTCTCTGTCTCTCTCTCTCTCTCTCTCTCTCTCTCTCTCTCTCTCTCACACACACACACACACACACACACACACTTGGTCTGGCAATCAGGATGTAGAACTGGGCTACTACTCCAATGCCATGTAAGCAAGTCCCCAATTAGTGCTTTCTTTCCTTAGAGTTGCCTCGGTCATTGTGTCTATTCACAACAATATAAGAGTGACAAAGACACATGGTAATAATACTTAACCTATCTCATAACCCTTTAAAGCTAAAGACGCAAGAATGGTAACTGAGCTATCTTACTGTCAGTGTTTTACAGTGTCATGTTCCAGAAACTCCCAAGGGCCAGAAAGTCTCCAGTCATTGTCCTGTACTCACCTTGGATCCAGGACAGCAAAGCCTTCATACAGATCATCCACCTTTGGCCAAGACTGCTTAACCATGAGTACTTCTTGCCCCATGTTCCAATTCTTCTCTGATTTATATAATAAGGCTTGTGTCAGTGCTCTGAAAATCAACTTGGAGTCATTATACCTACTAATCTGTATTTCCCAATGTAATCACATTGATTAAATCTCTCTTCTATGCTTTTCATAATTACTTATCTCTTTAAATCATAAATTGTGTGTGTGTACTGGAATGGGTGTTTGTGCATGGCATGTTGGCACTTGGACCCAGGGCTTACTTATTACCTAAAGCTCCAGTAGTAAAACTGAAGAGGCAGGTAGAAAAAAACTGTTCAAACTGGGTGGTATGCCACACACCTTTAATCCCAGCACTGGGAGGCAGAGGCAGGTAGCTCTCTGAGTTTGAGACCAGCCAGGTCTACAGATTGAATTCCAGGACAATCAGAGCTTCATAGTAAGACCCTGTCTTAAAAAACAAAACAAAACAACAAAAAACAGACTGTTATTGCAGGTCACATTTAATGGTGTACATTGTATCTTTTTTTTTTTTTAATTTATTCTTCTCTCATATGTTACATCCCACCAGCAGTTTCCCTACCTCTTCTCTTCCCAGTCACCCACCCCCAAACCTTCCCTCTCTCCCAGATCCACTCCTCCTCTATTTCCTTTCAGAAAAGGGCAAGCCTCCTTGGTTTGATATCAACCAAACATAGCATATCAAGTTGCAATAAGACTAGGTATATCCCCTCTTATCAAGGCTGGATGAGGCAACCCAGGAGGAGGAAAGGGTCCAGAAGCTGACAAAAGAGTCAGAGACAGCCCTTGCTCACACTATGAGACTCACAAGAACTCTAAGCATATAACATACAAGCAGAGGACCTAGGTCAGGCCCATACAGGCTCCTTGATTGTTGGTTCAGTCTCTTGGAGACCCTAGGAGCCCTGATTAATTTATTCTGTGGATTTTCTTATGATGGTCTTGACCCTTCTGGCTCCTGCAATCTTTTCCTCCCCCTCTTCCACAGGATTCCCTGGGCTGTGTCTAATGTTTGACGGTGAGTCTCTGCATCTGCTCCTATCAGATGCTGGATGGGGTTTCTTTGGTGACAATTTTGGTAGGCTCTGGCCTACAAGTATAGTAAAGTCTCAGTAAGGATTATTTCACTGATCTTTGTTTTTTTCTGGTTGTGTTTGGTTCTATCCTAGGTGTCTGTCTGGGCTATCCAGCTCTGGTTCCTGGCCTTCAGGAAGTGTCAGGTCCATTGGGCTCCCTTTCCTGTCATGGCTCTTAAGCTAGACCAGTCATTGATTGGCCACTCCCACAAATTCTGAGCCACCTTTACCCCAGCACCCTTTCAGAAAGGAGAAATTGTAGGTTGAAGGTTTTGTGGCTAGGTTAGTGACCCAATACCTTTTCTGGAAGTCTTGCCTGGTTACATCAGATGGCTGGTACAGGCTCCATATTCCCCATCAGTATGATTCTTGGGAGTATCCATTGCATGGAGTTTCTACCTTGCTCCTGAAATGCCTCCCAATTCCTGTAGTCTCTCCCAGGACTCTCTTTCTCTACTCACCCCTCATCTGACCCATCCTGTTTCCATCCCCACTTGTTCCTAGTCAACAAAATCTATTCTATCTCCCCTTCCCAGTGATATTTACATGTAATTAAAAAGATCACCTTTGCAGAGCTGATGGGTATAAATAACTACAAAAATATATTCTGAGCTTTAAGTTGATTTCCACCTTTATGCCTTTGTGACTCTTACTTTCCTACTGTATTATACTGAAAAGAGAGTCAGTTAAATGAATGAGAGTTTTAAAGTGAATGATTGTTTTGAAAAATAGTTCACTCCTTTATGAGAGGTGCTGGAGGGGTCATTGCATTTTTGGATATTAGTTTTTGGGGTTTTTTGGCTTGGTTTTTATTTTATTTAAGATTTATTTATTGTATGAGTTTTTCACCTGCATGTATGTATATGTACCATGTGTGTGCTTGGTGCTTTTTGAGGTCAGATGATGGAGTAAGGGATGACTGTGGACTACTATGTATATGTTGAAAACTAAACCTGTACCTTCCTCCTTCACATGTTCTTTTAAAAGTCTTTTAAAAGTCAGGGAAAAGGCAGCAGGATGTCTTTACAGTCTTTGAGAGCAGGTAAGGATGAGAATTCAGCAATTTCTCTGCTCCTACCTCTCAGTGTCTGGGGGGACATCACGACTTTCAATACTAGCATCCTGGTGCTCTCAAATCTCTAGCCTGCAGGTCTTCCTGAACCTCAGAGTCTAAATCTAATTGTCTCTTTCCACTTAGATTTCTAAAAAGGATTTCAAGCTAAACACAAAAGTCCTGACTTCTGCCTTCAAACTTACTTCTTTTTTTTTTTTTGGTTTTTTTTTTTTTTTCGAGACAGGGTTTCTCTGTATAGCTCTGGCTGTCCTGGAACTCACTTTGTAGACCAGGCTGGCCTCGAACTCAGAAATCCACCTGCCTCTGCCTCCCGAGTGCTGGGATTAAAGGCGTGCGCCACCACGCCCGGCTCAAACTTACTTCTTTTTTTTTTGTTTTTTTTTGTTTTTGATTTTGGGAGACAGGGTTTCTCTGTGTAGCCCTGGCTGTCCTGGAACTCACTCTGTAGACCAGGCTAGCCTCAGAAATCCGGCTGCCTCTGCCTCCCGAGTGCTGGGATTAAAGGCCTGCACCACCACCGTCCAGCTCAAACTTACTTCTTTTTACAACTTGTTCTCCCAAGCAATCTGAATGCTCCTTTTACCTTCCTTTAAAACCAAATGTTCTACCCAACACATTGCACCAACTCTAAAATATTCTGAGAATTCAGTGTTCATCACTTCAATTATTATCACATTGGCTTAAATCACTATCATTGTGACCTGGATCATTGTAATAATTTTCTGATACCACTTTTCACCAGCTAATTCATATCGATTCATTCCCGGATCCTTCTGTGTAATCTCTTGGAGACTGACGACGTTTCTTTCTTTCATTTATTTTGAAATATGTATATTTTCCAATACAACCTTGTATATGCTCCACAAGTACTTCTTGGAATCAATACATATTTTATTGCATTACATAAATCCCAGTATATTTATGAACACTGATAGCAAGGTACTTTTTATGAAGAAAGTACTAAAAAAAGAAATGAGTGGGGTCAGCAGATTAAAGGAGCTTTCAGAAGTTATTTCTGATCTAACTCAGTAGGAGTGTTTCCCTCCCACCTAGCCCATAACCTGTAGGTATAAACAACTCTTTACTGCCTTACAAGGTCCACACTAACCACAGATTGACCTTAATCCTCTTTAATAAAAAGCAGGCCTACAAATGGAGAAAAACTGGCTAACCTTTAGCGACTCTTGGGAGTGTCCAACAGAGCAGGTAAAAAAAGAAAAAAAAAAAATCAAAAGACAGGGAAGAAATTGTTGAAGGCTATTTCCCCAAGTTGGCTACAATTAGAAGAGAAAGATAATATGTTACAAAAATGCTGGTTCCTTCTGCTCTCTGAACAGGACACGCAGCTTAACTGACGTCAATCACCCTCTAGCTACTTGGGCAACTGTGTACAGGGGTAAAGATATGGTACCTGGGAGAGGCTAAAGTTACCGAGGACCAGGACATATCATTTGGATCCAGCAGGAAGAGATGGTCATAAGATAGCAAATGACCAGAGACAAATTATCCGTAAGAACAGGCCTGGCAAGTGAGGCCCAGGTTCACATTAACCTGATCAAACCTGGCGCTGGATAGCCACACGGATTGTGCGCCGGAAGTTGGGAGGAAATTACCCCTATCCAAGATGGCGGCGGTTACGGAGACCAGCGCCTGGAGAGTCTTTGCCCTCATCCAAGATGGCGGCCCCCGTGGGCGCTGTCCCGGCTCCGCCCCGTGCCGCGGCCCCGCCTCTCCCTCGTCCCTTCCTCCGCCCCCTCGCAGAGCCCAGTCGGGTCTGAGGTGCAGGCGCGAGGAGAGCGGGGCTGCGGGCGCTTGACATGGCGGCAGCGGCGGCGACTGCAGCGACCAAGGGGAATGGGGGCGGCAGTGGCCGAGCCGGGGCTGGCGACAGTAGCGGTGCGCGGAAGAAGAAGGGCCCCGGGCCTGTGGCCACGGCGTACCTGGTCATCTACAATGTGGTGATGACGGCGGGGTGAGGCTGGAGCTCCCTCCCCGGGGAGGCGGGGAGCGAGCTCTGTGGCCCGCGGGGTCGGACCCGCAGCCCGGGGCGGCCGCGGGGCGAGCGTGGGGCAGGCTGGCCGCAGAGCTGCCTGGCCAGGGCCGCGGCGGGGCGAGCGAGCGGGCGGGCGGGCGGGCGAGCGGGCCACAGGTGCGGTGCGGTGCGGCGCGGCGGAGGCCAGCCCCGGGCGGCCGGTCAGCACTGCCCCAGCCCGGCGAGGAAGCCGGCCTGGCTGCGGAGATCATTCATTTAGGCGGCCGCTTTCAAAACCCAGGCGGGAGCGTTCGTCTGGGAGGCGGTAGGAACGCGGTCGAAGTTTTCCGCCAGCCGCCCGAGTCGGAGCGGTCCGAGACCCGGGCGGAGACTTTGGAGGGGGATTACGTAGACTTTCTTGGGGCAAGTTGAGGTAGGGAGAGAATCGACTCTGGGGATGGTGTCTACCCCATTTCAAGTCTGTCTCTTCCTAGCAGGGTGTTTAGTTCCAGTTCTCACACAACTCGCCCTAGGACTTTGAAGAAACCTGCTTCTTTCTCTGGGTCTCTAAGTGGGTTTGGTTTTTTTGTTTTTTGTTTCCCCCCAGTTAGGTAGAGTTGGGCTAGGTGAATCCAGTTTCGCAATCCGGTGGTTTTGGTGAGCTGGATCATCATATAAATTTAAATTGTCAGGAAACTCCTAAGTCGTAAAACTATTTAGGTGCACTTTCTCCTGCCTTCTGTTACCCCTTTCTTCTTTCTTTTCCCGTTTTGTTTTGTTTTTGTTTAAAAAAAAAAAAAAAAAAAAAGACCAGAACTCATTATGTAGTCCTGGCTCGCCTGGAACTTGTGATTCTCCTGCCTCAGTCTTGTGACTGTTGGAATTAGAGGCCTGTGCCACTCTTGACTCCCTAGCAAGCATTCATCCGTTTGTTTACTGGTGCTGGCGATTGAACTTAGGGCCTCACACTTGCTTGTACTCTACTACTGAGCTATCACTATGGCTTTTTTTTTTTTTTTCTGTAAGACTTTCAAGTATACAGAAAAAATTTAAAACTGTATTTTGAAAATCCAGTCTTAATTGTCTTTTACAGTAGGAAATACGTTGGCAGGGATCAAAACTTAAAATATACATCAAATCACTTTACTTGAATCAGCTAATTTTGTATGTTCCTCAGATGCTGGTATTAGCACAGGCCAATAATACATACTTGCACAAACGTTGTAAGCCTAAAGTTATTATGTTGCTTTTTAATGAAGAAATAGGCTTTGGAGGGTGGTAAGCTGATTGTTAGTATTCCAGATAGGAGGTGTTGAAACATAGGCTCAGGCTGGGCATGGTGGATCTCTGAGTTAAAGAACAGCCTGGTCTACAGAGCAAGTTTCAGGATAGCCAGGGCTACACAGAGTAATCCTGTCTCAAAGAAAAACAAAAAGAAAAAAAGAAAAAGAAAAGAAAGGAACACAGGCTTGCATATGATTATACAAGTTCTCAGAATCCCTGGATCTAAACTTAGGTCAATAGAGAATTGTTGCAGATACAAGTTGTTGTTCTCATAAATGTTCCCAGATTTTTTTTTTTAGAAGAACATTTAGGACTCTCTCTATACACATATATGTAAGATTCCTGTTCTAGCAAAGATGTTGGTAGAAGCATTGTATTGAAGAGGGATGTCACAGTCCTCTGATGAGGAAAGACCTCCTTGCTGGGCGATGGACACAAGAATGAGGAGTAGGGTCTTTCTTATTTATGTTTGTGAGTATTCTGTCGCTTTCTTCAGACCCACCAGAAGAGGGCATCAGATCTCATTTACAGGTGGCTGTGGGCCACCATGTGGCTGCTGGGAACTGAACTCTGGAAGAGCAGGTCAGTGCTCTTAACCACTGAGTCATCTCTCCAGCCCAGAAATCGGAATTTTGAGAGGGAAGTTAATGCTTTAATCAACTTGAGCATTAATTTATTATAGACTTGATAATAACATTATATCAAACATTAGTTAAAAACTTGAACATTAATTTGTTACTGCCCATGCTGGCCAGTTAAGCTAGTAAGGAATTTATTTCTTCTATTATAAACCCTTATTTAATGTCCCTCTATGATAGTTTGTAGGCGTAAAACATATATACTGTTGCCTAGTTGAGTGTGTACATTTAGTTGAATCTGCTCTTTCTGAGGTGGGCCTTAATGACCAGGTTCCATTTGCTTCCTTATAGAATTTAACAGGAAGCCACAAGGCCTAATATTAATTTTTGAGGAGGAAGGTCAAGCAGAAAGGTAACACCCACAACTGGATGTCCTGGTGCTTTCTGGTTTCGTGGGTTTCTAATCAATACACTCATTGATCTCTTCTCATTTGGTCTTGAGAAATTGAAAACTATCTGTTTTCAAGGGCAACTTTTATTCATATTTTGTATGTAATTTAAATAAGAAAGATCACGACATATGGACCTGTCCCACTGAGGCACTTGTATAAAATAGTTTAAAGTATTTTTCCGTCTAAATATTATTAAAGACCCTTTAACAGCATAAATCAATTAAAATTGAGCCCCTCGTTCCATTAGGCTTCCTGGGAGCTGATTGCACTGCACAAAGACCATAATAACTTACTCCCTTTGCGTTGGCCTTGTTCTCAGCAGGCAGGTTTATCAGAGCCAAGTTCTAGACAAGTGAGCTGCCGCCATGTAGTTTTATTTTACAGATGCTGTAGGTAGTGTAACACTTATTTGTGTTACAGTGTGGCCTTGGTGAAGGACACTTGATTTCTATACCACACTTGAAATAATCCACATGCAAAAAGGGAAGGTTGGTTTTGGTGCAAAGTTTGGCGATTGCGTCCCGTCTCACAGTTGAGGGCCTCCTTACATTGGGTCAGTGACACAGCAGGGACAGAACTGTTCACCTCATGACCATGCCACAGAAGAGAGAAGGAAAGAGGTCTGGGGTCCCACAGGCTCTGTCAGGGCATGTCCCTGATGACTTAAATACATCTCACTAGGTCTCAGCTCTTAATGGTGCCACCTCCCAATAATGTCACTCGGCACCATGCCCTTCATGTGGGCAGCACACCACAGCACTTGGTAAATCTCGGGTCTTTTTCATTCTTTTGAACTTGCTCTGCTATTCCTATGTCTTTATTGTCTTGAGTCCAGCATACTCTTGTTTTCCTCTCCTAATTGTACTTTGTTTTTTACTAGGTGGCTGGTGATAGCAGTTGGGCTGGTGAGAGCATACCTGGCTAAGGGGAGCTACCATAGCCTTTATTATTCAATAGAAAGGCCTTTGAAGTTCTTCCAAACAGGAGCCTTACTGGAGGTACGTTTGAGATTTTTGTCACTAATTTCAAATGTTATAAGTAGAAAATATGATACTTATAACCATTACTAAGTATGATAAAATATGCTGAAACAGCCCTATCCTTATTGGATTTGCTTTAAATTTGGAAATTTTGTTTTATGAAATTGATGGTCTTTGAAATACTAAGGAAAAAAATTAAAATTCCATGTAATGTATTGCTTGGAATATGTTTTATCGCCAGCTTTATAGGAAATCAAATGATGCAAACTTCTTTGAGGATTTTGAGAGATTCTAGAAGTGCCCTGGGAAAGTGTTGACAGGCTCAGATACTTTCAGGGTCCATATAACAGGAACGGTGAGCATATTTGGTGGAGGTGGTGTATTGATGATAATAGACAGGAGATTGAACTGAACCTGTCCGAGGCATCCACATTATCGAAGGCTTTTGAAGGACACTAGAGATTCGCAGTGAGTTTGGTGGTTCTGTGCTTGCCTTGGTCCTCTTTCCTGAGTCAGTGTAGTCTGCGTTGTAAGTGCAGCTGAGAGAAATCCAACTCAAACAATTTTAGGAATAAAGGGATCTTCTGGTCTGAAGCTGATAAAGAAAACTATGGGCTGGAGAGATGGCCCAGCAGTTAAGAGCCCTCGCTGCTCTTTCCAGAAGCCCTGGGTTTGATTCCCCCAACACCCACATGGCGGCTCACAACTGTCATGTCCCCAGCTCCACGGGATCTGATGCCTTCTTTTGACCTCCAAGGGCACCTGTCACGCACATGGAAAAACAGTCATAAAAATAAGTTAGTAAAATAATTTTTTTAAAAGATAAAATGTTAACATACAAAATGGAAGAAATAGCTCAGTATTGAGAAGCAATGTTTGACTTTGTTTCTCTTTGTGATTGTCTGAGGCTCTGCTAGTGGTGATAGTCATGATGGGAGGAGGGTCCGGTTTCAGAGCATCTGTGTCAGACAGAGCATCTGTGTCAGACAGACAGAGCACTAGGCAGGGCTGCGGTTGGCCCTTTCTATACCAACTTAGACTCTTGCTTGTGGTGTTCAGGGCTTACCCACAGGTGTTGAGCACAGGCCCGTTTTTCTGGACTATAGATTTTGGTAGTGGGAAGTGGGGCTGAGGACAGTTTGAGACATGCAAAATCAAAAGCTCTGCATTTGTTGTGATGAAATCCTTTGGGTAGTCCAGAGGACATGATACACAGTTTTATTTCCTCGTTCTCCAGGACAAACTCAGCGTGACATTTGTGTCTCAATGGCAGTTTAAAACCCGAACTAGGGAGCAGTGTTTAAGAAAAAAATAACTTATCCCTGAGAGGTATTCTCATCCTCACTGTCAAAAGCAGAAAGTAGAAAGTAAGCTCTCTGTCCTTGTGCCTTGTGCCTGTCGGGGTGCCGAGGCCACTTGGGCATCCCCTCCAGCACTCGCACCCACCAGCCGCGGGTACCAGCTTAGCAGACTGGCCTTTTATTCCTGGCCCACCATTTTGATTTGGAAAAGAATTAGGTTGCAGTGAGTTTCTCGGTTTTTTTCCTGCTCAAACAGTGTGAGCCCAAGAAAACCAGCAGATGCTAGTGTGCATCCTCTTTAAGCTTAGAGCCTTGGGGTTCTGTGAAAGGGGGAGAAATAAATAAGTAACACTTTGTCACCTAGTCACACATTGTTTCCTCAGCTGCAGAGATCCCTCACTCCTGAGATCAGGGCCATCAGAAACAAAGAAGGGAGCTGCTCACAGTTGGAGCACTTCAGTGAGTCATGAGGGGAGTTCCTTGAAGATTTATAATATCAAAATACAAGTTTTAAAATTTAAGCATGTCTTAGGGAAAGTAAATAAATAGCATAATACAAATTCACTCCAGAGCCGAGCCTTAGACTTGGATGATTAGCCTGTTCATCTCTGCTGAGTTTTATAATAGGGATTTAAGAAATAAATTAATTTTTTTTCTTTTTCTTTGTCAGTCTCCACTAAAAACTTATTACATGACAAATCCTGGATTTGGTTTTAAGAAAAAAATTATGCCCCAAAATGGAAACATCTTTGAACCCACCCTTCCTTAAGAGAGAAAGAGACAATGGAAATGACTGTGTATAATGAAGCGATGGTTCTAGAGACAAGCAGAAGATGAAGGCCGCAGAGGTCGGTGGAGGCAGGAGCCTCTAACTAGGCTGTAGGGAGAGCCGGCTGTGATGCACTTCTTGGATGGTACTTAAGAAGGGCTTCGTGACTTACAGCAAACATGGTGTAATCATCAGATGTGTGTGTGGCTTAATTATTATACTATACTGCATTACATGATAGGATGAGACCATTCATTAATCTAGATAAGTTAGCTACTCTTACCTGTGTGCTGACTGATGTTCTTTAGTGGAGCCTTTGGGGAAGGGCTTAAAAAAGAAATATAAGTCAGTTGTTCCCAAGAAATTCCAGATCTTTTTAGGAATAAGTTCCTTTTTAGGAACTCAGACCTTCGGAAGAGCAGTCAGTGCTTTTAACCACTGAGCCATCTCTCTAGCCCCCCAAAATAGCTTACTTTCTGAGGAACTTTATTTATGTATTTATTTATTTTTGCAGAATGGATACATTGAATTGGTGGTAAAACATTGTTGTTGTTTTTTTTTAGGAGGTATCATGCACATACCAGGCTAATACTCTTAACACTGAGCTATGTCGTTAGCTCAGAGGTTTTAATAAAATTGACAGAAACCTCAACTTTATTTTACCTACTTATCCAAGAACATGTTAAGGTTTTTTTTTTTCCCAATTTTTTATTAGATATTTTCTTCCTTTACATTTCAAATGCTATCCTGAAAGTCCCCTATATCCTCCCCACACCCTGCTCCCCTATCCAGAGTATTTTTTTAATAAATAAATTTCAAAATTATTTTACAGATAGTATTTAAGTGTTTGGTTAATGAATACTGTGAGCCCTTGCTAAAAAGGAACTAACTTAAAGCCTGGAGAGGGCTCTGGCAGTACAGGCACCTAGCATGCACAAGGCCTGGCATGTATACACTCCACAGCAAAACAGAGCAAGCAGACAAACAAAAGCCTACAGTTTTGTTGGGGAGGTGATTGTATGAGGGCTGTTGGCTGGAGATCAGGGAAACCTCCTCACTTAACCATCAAAAGGGACCTGTTGTCTTTAGCATATTCTATAAATAAAAATCAAGGGCAGGAATGTAGCTGGGCTGCAGGGATGGCCCAGACTCGGGCTGAAACAACCTAGTGAGCCCAGGTGTTCATGCTTCATCACTTTTATCTGCCATTCTCCCTGTGCACGCTGGCTTCCTGTTTCCAGTGCCAGGTGATAATAACAATTATGTAGCTCTTGGAGCCAAGATGAGCACAGCTAGCTGGAAGCAGAGCGTTAGTTCTATATCTTAGTGAGGAGCTAGTGGGTTCAGCTTGGATCACTTGTGATCCTAGATGGTCACTTCTAGGCAGGAAGCAAGACTGCAGTGATGATCCAGAAAGGGAGGAGGGGAAGGGAGGGACAGCTTTTAGAGTAAGATACTAGATGAAGCTAAGAAGAATCTTACTAAAGTTTTCACAAGACACACGATAGAATGAACGTGTTGTATCTTATTATATATAATATATACATGTGTGTGTGTATATATAGATATATACACACACACACATATATATCTTGTTTTGTGTGGAAGGGAGCACTGGGAGTTGAACCCAGGACCTTCCACATACCAGGTTAATACTGTTAACAGTGTTGATAATTATATATAATAATGTTTAATTTATTTATCTATGGAGTTTTGCTGTATTTTTTTTTAAGTGGATTTTCCGGCTGGTCTCCCTGTCCTGGGTTTAAGCAATCCTCTGCCTCAGCCTTTCAAAGCACTGGGCCTGCAAACATACACCATCATATCTGGCTTTAGTATGATTTATAAACTGTAAAAGTTAATAATCAGTATTTTAGGCCAAGAGATCAGAGTACACATAATATAATGTACCTCGGGTCAAGTCTTGAGTCATCTGTGCTGGTTAACATGAGCAGCATCAGCATCCTTTTAAATCCCACTCACAGATTACAAAATGTGATAGATGAATTGTTGGTGGATGAGTTATTGGTGGTGTATCCCACTGGGTGAACCGTGAAGCGTGATGTGAGAGCGGAAGGCAGACACAGCGTCAAGGGATGATGTGAGTCCTTTGACCTGAAGTGTCTAGCACACAGTCTGTAGAGGCTGAAGATTAGTGGAAGTGACTGCTAACAGGTACAGGATTTCCTTTTAAAGGGATGGAAATGTAACTAGTGATTGCACAACTGTGTGACTGCAGTGATCAGAGACACTGAATTGCACACTTAGTTTGGGTGGTTGTAGTGTAGTGAATTATATCTGGCTGTAAAGATGCTGCTTGTCTAAAGTGTTCTGTGGGTTGGTTCTTTCTCGTTTTGGCTTTGGATTCATGGTAGTCACACATTGATAAGACAGAATTTCTCCAGCCTGACCAAGTAGAGACTGAATATTAGCATGGGATAATCGAGTTTATGATTGAGTCCCAGGGTCAGTTCCTAGTACTACACACACAAATGCTAGGTTGGAGTTACAGTCGTGGTAGCTTAGTTGTTGTTTGCTTTTTATCATGTTTTGTTTTGGACTGGGATTGAACCTTGGATCTCATGCATGCTACATAAGCACCATACCACTGAATTTTATCTCTAGCCTTCCCTTTAAAACATTTGATTTGGACAAGCAAGATGGCTTAGTGGGTAAAGACATTTACTGCACAAGCTTGGGGACCTGAGCTCATTCCTGGGAACCCACATGATGGAGGGAGAGAACTGACGCCACAAAGTTGTCATCTGACCTTGACACACATGCTCCTACACACTAATATTACAGTTTTTAAAAAACAAAAACCGTTTCTTCTGAGACAGTGTCTTACGATGCCCAGGTTGCCCTTTAGCCCCATCTATAGCCCAGCCATGCCTCGAACCTGAGGCCCTTCTGTCTCATCCTCATGAGTGGAGAGGACTGACTGTAGGCCTGTACGGGAGGTCTGGCCAGAATGGCAGTTTAAACTGGTTCCTAGGCAAAGCTGGATTGCTGAATGCTTTGGGTTAAAATAGGAGTGCTTGTTGGCTGTGTCCCAGGCCTGGGAGTTTGTTTCTTTGCTTAAACCTGTTTGGCTGGTAAAAGCCATGTTGATTGCTATGCACCTCATTTGTCTACCTCTGTCCTGGTCCTTTTGCCTCCTAGTCCCCTCCGGATCCTTCTGCTGTGTAGAACCCCTTTGTCTACAATAAGGGGAAACAAGTAGGTGTTTTCCTTACCTTTTCTTAGAGTTGATCTATGGCTGGTTTTGAAAAGCAGAATTAGTTTGGGGTGCTGTGAGAGACCGCAGACCTTCTGTCACATCTTGAAACCCCACTGGCACATTCTCGGCTCTACTTCTGTATTCTAGTCAGAGTCTACATGCCTCACTTCTCCCCTTCAGATCCCTAATGAAATTGGAAATGGATTTGAATGCCTTTTAAGACAGAGGAACATCTTAACTACAGTGTCTTTAAAAAGAAGGCTTCAGTTTATCCCCCTGAGTGTTTCTGGTCCTGTGGCTCAAACCTTGTCTGTCTGCTGTTCTCATGTTAGCTTCCAAGGTGTGTCCATAAGAGAGCTACATGCTTCAGGCACATTACCAGTTTGCTTCTGTGAACTGGTCTGGGGATAGTTCACAAGAGACCACTTTTTCCTCTTTGTGGGAACCTGTTGATTTTCCAAAACCAGTTTTATGTCTTAAGGGATGTTTGGAACAATCTGCATACACTTGTTAGACTCCCTTTATTCTGAAGATTGCTTTTAAGAGGACAGATCTCTAAACGAGTTTGGAAAGGCTAGCAGAACCAGTTATGTGGGGTCATCTAGTACAAACTTGTCGAACAACCCAGAAAAACCAGCTTCAGAAACGGTGAGAATGGGATGGGAGAAAACGCACTTGGATGTAAAGTGTCACAACATTTGACAGGAAGAGGGAGTCTGTAGGAAATAGGAGCCCACCCACACAGGTGTCATTGCTTGACAACGGAGCAAATAGAAGTTAAACAATACAGTGCTCACAGAAGCGAGGAAGCTAATGACTTTAGAACAGAGTGTGCTAAAATTAAAAAGGAAAGCCAAAACCAACATCAACTACCCTAAATATATTCACAGTGACTGCAGGGCAGGAAGGAGACTGTAGTGAACTAAGCAGTAACCCAAAGGCTTAGGAGAGTGGTTATTTCCAGTCACAGAGCATCAGGTAAAGCAGGCTCAGAGCAGAAGCCATTGAGAGTTGTGTAGAGTTCACCATTTGAGAGGTAAAAAAACCATCATTCGATCTGGGCTGCCTGGCACAGCATAGATGTGTTATACTGATGGACTGGCTAGGCAGTGCATGGCACTAGATCAGGGAGGCGGAAGTCTGTTAGTGTTAGAACCTGTGTGTCCACAGAACTGACAGCAGGAATAAAACCTTTAAATGAGTAAGACTATCCAAAAAATAGAAAAATTAGAATGTATAATTAAAGTAATTGTGAAAGAAAAAAACCATCCAGAGATGTTTCTGAACTAAAAGGCTGGTTATTGACAGTTTATGGCAAACCACAGAGGAGCTTTTCTGCCAGGAAAGAAAACCTTACTCCTTCTGAATTTCTCTTTAAGTTCTTAAACTTAGAACAAAGGTCACAGCTTTAGAAGGAGAGACTTGGAATGAAACAGTAAAAGCAACTAAGAACCGTACACTTGGACCTTTCAGGAAACAGAATCCATGCAGGGCTAGGTGAGAACGCTAGCCTCCTAGCCTCCTAAGGAGACACCGTCTCCTCCAGGTGGAGGCATTCTCATAGCGCCGGACTCGGGGAGAGAATCCAAGTGCATGCAGCTGTCCACAGAAAGAATACATTCTTCAGCTCTGTGTATCTGAGCTTTCTGCTTAACAGTGTCTCAGATCTGTGCTGTTCAGTACAATAGCCACTAGTCACATGGTTGTGGATGAGGCTTGAGATGAGGCTGGTAGGATTGAGAAACTAAAATTTTTTTAAAAAAGATTTGTTTATTTTATATATGTGAGTACACTGTCCCTGTCTTCAGATATACCTGAAAAGTGCATTGGATCCTATTACAGATGGTTGTGAGCCACCATGTGGTTGCTGGGAATTGAACTCAGGACCTCCAGAAGAGCAGTCAGTGCTCTTACCTGCTGAGCCACCTCTCCAGCCCCGAGAAACTAACTTTTAAATTTCATTTCCATTCTGGTAGGCACATATGACTAGTGAGTGATGTCTGCACAGCCCAGGATAAGTAGATCCTGATCTAGATTGCAGACTGCCCAGTTGGAATTTCCTGAGTTTAGATTCTGCCAGAACAGAAGGGAAGGAAGGATGGTGAATGAGGCAAGGGAGAGGGGACTGCTATAAATGGTGTGTCACTTGAACTTTGGAAGCTTCTTTATTCATATGTTTCGAACAACGGGGCGTATATTAAAATATGTGTGTGTGTGTGTTCAGATTAGGGAAATGTGTAGTATAAAAACAAAATCTGTGGGTGCTGGAGAAGGGCTCAAAGGGCATGTGTCAGACCATTGTGGGTGCTGCCCTTGGGGGCGGGAGGTGCAGGGTCTGAATAAGAGATGTCTGAGTCTACTTTCTGTGCTTTATTATACATTTACTTACCTCTCATATGAATCTTGAAAGACACAGTACAACCTATGTAATAGCATGCAATGGAGAACAGGATAGGTGAGGAAAATAGGGTTAAAACAGTGTAAATAAAGACAGCTTAGACAGATCATGAATTCTGTCTGACATCCTGGCTTGAGAGCTTGGGGTCAGGGACACATAACTGAGATCTGTATTTGCTGCACAGATCTACAGAAGTGGAGAATGACAAGGCAGGGGCTGCAAGTCCCAGGTTCAGTCTCAGCACCCATAGCCCACTTACCTCCCAACTGTTTTAACTGTTTTAACTCCAGCTCCAGATGAGCTGTTGCCTGTACCAGCATCTGTGGGCATCAGACATGTATGTGAAGACTAAATTATATACATGGATGCAAAACACTTATACACAGAAAGTAAAAATAAATAAATCTTAAAAACAGAGAGCATGACAGGAGAATTACAAAAAGCTTACCTGACGACAGACAAATAGCATAAATAACTGCTCTGCCATAGTATATCTGACACCCTGGTTTCAACTCTCAGCGCCACAGAAAGGTAGGTGCAAGAGATGGTTTGATGAGCAAATGTTTATCTGAACAGAGAAACACTGTATAGAGAAGATGTTTCTCTGAATAGAGAAACACTGTATAGAGAAGATGTTTCTCTGAACAGAGAAACAATGTATAGAGAAGATGTTTCTCTGAACAGAGAAACAATGTATAGAGAAGATGTTTCTCTGAACAGAGAAACAATGTATAGAGAAGATGTTTCTCTGAACAGAGAAACAATGTGTAGAGAAGCTGGCAGAAGTGCTTGAGAAGTTGCTAGATATAGAACTCTGCAGACACAAGTGTCAGGACTGTAGCCACCCGCCTGCCACAGGAACTGGGTTCCTGAGTGGGAGGCGGGAGCTGTAAAGGAGGAATCGGCAAGAGAAGAAAGGAGACCAAGACAGATTTCTGATCAAGGCCCAATGTTTAACTAAGAGTCTGTGCTTACAAAGTGGGGGAGGCCCATCCCCTGCCAAGCCAGGCTTCTTGATGCTTTGTTGCCAAGTTGTTAGCACTAATCTGCCAGAGCAGTTAGCATTAGGTCTTCAATTCCACAGGTTGTCAGCTATCTCAGGAATATCTCAGGAAGACAGGTTCAGTTCAGCCTCTCAGCTGGTAGGGGCGCTCAGGTAACAGAGCAATAGAATGGAAGACTCCACACCAGGTGGTCTCATTCACAGTGGCCCTTGGGGAGGCTACAGACTTAGGCAGTTTAGGTTGGTTAGCATGGTGACCTGCTCTCTCTGGGCCTACACGTGTTGTGAGCAGTGAGCACACTGGATTAAATTCTCTGTTTCCTTCAGTGTTAAGTTCTGTGAGGCTTTAGCACTCCACTCTCAGAAAATGAAAAGTAAGCAATTAGTCAAGATAGTGCTACAAGATAGTGAAATTAAGTAACAATGAGAAAATATTGGCAACTAGGGAAATTTCACTTGTCTCCTTCAGTGGATGTAAAAGGATTTTGGAAGAACATTTGGGGTCACTGAAGGTGATCAGTAAATGGGCATTGTTTTCTTCCTGCTTATTTTGGCTTTTTGCTTATGTTCTAAACATTTAGAAAGGAGTTGGATGAGAAGGTGAGGAATAACCTGTTACTGAAGGCCAAGTTGGTAGGCATGCTCTCTGCTCCTTGCCGGACCCTGGAAGTGGTTCACACAACCCAGCACATCCTGGCCTGGACAGATCCATGAGAACCTAGGGTTCTTTTTTCAAGAACTTTTTTTTTTTTAAAAACACATTCATTGTTCAAGATACAGGTTTCATTATTGTTAGGTTTCAAAGCTGGGACAACTGGCCTAATTAACATGCCTAATTTAACTGTACCTAATTAACATCAAAGCAGTCCTCTCCAGGTTCACCCTGCATCTGCACCCTAGCTCAGTAGCAACTTGTTACTGGGCTGTCTGTCACCTGCGGGAAGGTAGCTATACATACTATCGCAAAAGCTATACTTTATTATGCTGAGGGCCATCACATAATGTTCACACTCTGAATTCCTAACTACCGCCTGCTAAGCCTATCTCCCCAAGGCTACTTACCTGTGTGATGCATTTTAGCTGAGGGTCTCTGATTTGAGGGTTAGGGTCCTAGGGGGATTCTCCAGCCGCAGGGCAGATCAAGGGTGATGTCTCTCTAGATGTGCAGAGCAGAGCACTGCTCTTGGTCTGCGTATATACTGTCCAGTAGGCATCATGGGGTTCTAGGACTGTGTCAGGTTATCTTGAGTGAGTGATGTTGTAAAAGGCATCTTTTACTGTGCTCATTACAAAGGCCCTCCTAGCTGGAATACTCCACTGCTGACCCTAAACTCTTTTTGTGCAGGTTGCTGGGCAGCCCTTCCCTATATAATCCAACCATTTTGGTTATCTGTCCTTTATATCTTTGGTCTCCTGGCTGCTGCACCTGGTTTCTCCTCTTCTTCCCGTCCCCTCCCCCTCTCCTCTCTTGATTCAGGGTCATGTCCCTGCCTCTGGCTATGCTCTCCCACAGGTCTACAATAAACCTCCTCCATCCTACTCAGGACCAGTCATGTTCCTTTTTCCTTTTATTTCTCTTCTCTTCTCTTCTCTTCTCTTCTCTTCTCTTCTCTTCTCTTCTCTTCTCTTCTCTTCCCTTCTCTTCTCTTCTCTTCTCTTCTCTTCTCTTCTCTTCTCTTCTCTTCTCTTCTCTTCTCTTCTCTTCTCTTCTCTTCTCTCATTCATCTGGTTTCAAAACAAAGGTACAAAAAGAATAACCAAAATGGTTGGATTATATAGAGAGGGCCCTGAGGGATGCTTGGGAGAACCTGGTGGCCAGGTCTGCTTTGATATGTTAATTAGGCATCTCACCCTTTGTCCTAGGCTGGAGACCTAAGGATACCGGTTCATATATGTGTACCACATATACCCACCCTTTCCTCTCCCCCTGCCCCGCTGGTCCCCTTCTATATAAAGGCACTTTATGGAAATTTCTGCTGAGACTGACACCCTAGTCATTCCTTCCAAATTTATTACCAGTTCAAGTCATCCTTTCCTGAGTTAAATAAAAAAGTGAAGAAAGGCCAGCAAGATTTTGAACAAACTCTGCTCATGGCCACCAGAGGAAGGAAAAGTGCTTCCTTCTGACAGAAGCTGCCATGGACACTCATTGTAAAAAGAGATAGAGCAGAAGGTGCATATTGTGTATAAGCTTCATGCCTGAAAGTTGTTCTGTTACCATTTTGCTGTCTGTCCCTCAAGACTACATGTTAGAGCTGGGAGCATAGCTCAGGGCATAGCACCTACTTAGCATAGGAAAGATCTTGGGTTTATTCCTCAGCACTAGGGGAAAGGTTACCTGTTACTGTTATATGCATGGATTTTAGGCAAAAATGGGATACAAATCTGTATATGGCATTATATTTTCCAAAACGAATCAAATTTTGATAAATGTACACAGTTAAGTATGTGCTGCTGCACAGAGGGAAGGACTCTAATAGTAGCTATGACTTGGGAGTGGCCCAGCTCTGGTTTCTGTTCTGTCTGGAAGTTCTGTCTGCTCTTGAGGCTGAACCCCCAGCACCTGCATGTTGAGCTATAGGCAGTTGAACCAGGAGAGCATACCTGACCCATACTGAGCTGGTCTGATTGTTCCCCTCCTCCCTGGGTTCCTGGTCACCTGACACGTGTTACACTCTATGTAGTGCTTTGTTGTTATTTCCTTACCTTAGATTAGGAATGGAATTGGAGGGGCTGGAGAGATGGCTCAGTGGTTAGGAGCACTGGCTGCTCTTCCAGAGGACCTGGGTTCAGTTCCCAGTAGCCACATGGTGGCTGACAACCATCTGTGACTACAGTTCTAAGGAATATGGGATCCTCTTTTGGCATCAGCCATGCATGTGGTGTACAGACAGACTTGTTGGCAAAATACCCATGCTTATTAAATAATGAAATAATTTTTAAAGATGACACTGTCTTTGTTAGGATTTCCGAGGCAACTTGAACTTTACAGCTTCTTGTTCCAATGTCTGGGATCCACATATAATCTGGGCCCTTCTAAAATGTTTGGGCCACTTCTCCAGCTCCGTCATCTGTAGCTCTCTAGGCTCTGGTCAACTGTGCTCCACTGCTGCTGCTGTTCTTTGTGGTCATCCCATGGTACTGATATCGTCAACACACTGGGGTTTTCCACTGCAGCTTTTCCCCAACAGCCTCTCATTGTCTCTTCTTGGTGCTAACCCTCAACTTCTTTGCATGACCCCATCAGTCCTGGCCTTCAACTGACACAGAGGCTGCAGCCTTTCCTGAGCCTCAGCTGCTCTCCATGACCCCTTCAAAGCCATTAGCATCTGGGTGATTCTTACACATTAACAAGTCTGGCTGCCAGCACAGGCCTATCTCTGGAACACAGCTTCTTTGTGCTCTCAGAAAACACTTTCTGAAAGATTTTACCGCAGTGATACTGGTCTCTTTAATCACTGCTGAATTTCTTAGCTTCAGATAACTAGCATCAGCTTACCCAGTAACCTGTTCTATTTTTGACTCTAAAGCCAAAGCAACATGACCCAAACTGCCAAGTTTTGCTGCTTGCTGGAGCTGGAGAATGGTCCCCTTGTTTTATTACATTTTCACCAGCCTTCTTTCTGTTTTCCAACTCCTTCACTGCCTAAGCTTGGCTCTCCTGGCACTTGCTTTGTAGACAGACTTTGAACTTAGAGATCTTCTGGATGCCTCTGTCTTCAGAGTGCTGGAACCAGAGGCATGTTTTACCATGCCTGGACTTAAGATTTAAAAACAAACAGACAAACAAAAAAACCCTGGGGGCTGGAGAGATGGCTCAGAGGTCAGAGGTCCTGAGTTCAATTCCCAGCAACCACATGGTGGCTTATAACCATCTATAATGGGATCCAATGCCCTCTACTGGTGTGTCTGAGGACAGCTACAGTGTGCTCACATACATGAAATAAATAAATAAATCTTTAAACAAAAAAACCCTGGGATTTGCTCTCTAGACTAATTTTGAACTAAGAGATCTGCTTGCCTCTGTCTCCTGGGATTAAAGGCATGTATGTATCTGTTGTTTGTAGTTTTAAATGCACGCTACTGACTTTGCCAGGAAACTGCAATGGCACTCTGGCCCCTCCTGACTCTCTTTTGTTCATCCCAGCTTAGCTCCGCTGCCAGCACTGACCTGGCTTCTCTCTATATACACCTTTGCTCCGAGGATGAAAAACACTCAGACAGCTTTATTACTTTAGAATTTGTCTGCTAGCACAATTGCTGGACTCAAATACCTTCCGCTTGGAAATGCATGCCCTTAACAGTTTATTATCTTCATCTCTCCTTAAGTCCTAAGCTTAATGGCTTATATCAGCTAGCCTCAGCTGACCTCCTTGGCCATTCACTGGTAGCAGAGGCCTCTGGTTCTAGCTTCCTGAGATCTTACTTGATTGCTGTGTCCTCCTTACAAAGCCTGGCCAAAAAGCTCCTCTTTCCCTGCATCTCCCTTTTCCTATTGGGACCCATAAGTCCCACCTGTACCTTCCATCCAGCAATTGCCTCCAGGCCTTCTTTATTGACAAAATCAAGAACCAATTAGGGAACCAGACCTTAGTATCAGCAACACCCCCTTAATGTAATACCATGCCTGGACCTATGCCTCAAAATCTGAATCAAAAGTGTGTGTCATCTCATGTCCAGATCCAAATTTTAAAAGCCTGTGTCTTCAGCCCCAAGGTCTGGATCATAGTTGTGTCCTCCATTTCTGGATTGTAGTTCATTCATTAGCCAAGTTGACAACCAAGAATAGCCATTGTAATATTTCTGTCTTAGTTAGGGTTTTACCCCTGCAAACAGATGCTATGACCAAGGCAACTCTTATAAGAACCACATTTAATTGGGGCTGGCTTATAGGTTCAGAGGTTCAGTCCATTATCATCAAGGAAGGAACATGGCAGTATCCAGGCAGGCATGGTGCAGGCTGAGCTAAGAGTTCTTTCTACATCTTCATCAGAAGGCTGCTAATGGAAGACTGACTTCCAGGCATCGAGGAGTACTAGCCCAGGCCCACAGTGACACACCTACTCCAACATGGCCACACCTCCAAATAGTACCGTTCCCTTGGCCAAGCATATATAAACCATCACACTATCCCTTGTCAATTTAACATACACTCATAGCTCCTTATGTCCAAATGAAAACAATGGTCAGGTCATAATAACACCTAACAGGATACAATTATCGTTCAACTTCAAATGTATAATCAATAAGCTTATCTGGGTGGGATCTTGCCCCAGGCTACCACACCCTTAATTTCATTTAATATCCTTGAACACAGGATTTAGCTCCATTTCACTTCCTGGTGCCCCTTTAATCCTTGAACCATATATTTTGTATTTTTCCATTCTAAGCTTGCTCCACTACTCATAAGAGTGAATTACAGATAAAGTCTATGCTAGGTTTATTTGAGATTTCCTTTGTCAATGCAATTAATCTAATTTTTTTTTTCTCCTTAGCCTAAGGCAGACTCTTCAGACAAGGGCAAAAAGCAGCCACATTCTTCAGCAAATTATGACAAGAACAATCTCTAGGCAACATCCTAAAATCTTTCTCCTCTGAAACCTCTTGTGTCAGGGCCCACAGTTTAAATCACCCTCAGTAACAAACACTGTCTTCCATGCTTCTAGTAGTATGGCCCATTATCCTCCTCTTGAACATTTCCATTGCTTTGCTAATCCAATGTCCCAGAATCTACTTTCCTCCAAACAAAAGCAGGCCTATCACAGCATTACTCCAGTCCCTGGTACAAACTTCTATCTAGGGTTTCCATTCCATGACCAAGGCAACTCTTATAAGGACATTTAATTGGGGCTGGCTTACAGTTTCAGAGCTTCAGTCGATTATCATCATAGTGGGAAGCATGGTAGCATGCAGGCAAAGATAGTACTGGAGGAACTGAGAGTTCTGTCTTGATCCGAAGGCTGTTGGGGTTGGTCTGGTGCTGCTGTGTATTCAAATGCTAAATTCTGTACCCCAAGATCTGGTTGATCAAAAATGAACAAATTCCTACACAAACCTTTGTTGTGCAAACCTTATTCCCCAACTTTAAAACCATTGGTTAAATAAAAAGTGTTACAACCAATTATTGGGCAGAATAGAGAGAAGTGGAGTTTGAGTTACCTGGTTGGGGGTTGCAGGGAGGGTCCACAGGAGAAGAAGTAAGGAGAGAGAGAAGGAGCACAGAGGATAGAGAGACAGGAGGACTTCATTAATCATGATGGACTAGTGGCATGTGCCGGGGTGTTAGATTGAAATGCTCCCCAGAAGAGCAGACTGCTGGAGCAGAGGTAACCCAGAAAGATTCAAACAACAAGTATTTAGGGAGCACAGTTGGGGAGAGTAGCCATTCTGGCGTTAGAGAATTAGATTAGGGGTAATTGCCCAGTAATCATGCAGAGCCTAGTAAATAAATCATAGTTTAAGTCTCATTCATTTGAAGCTAGGTAGGGATAACCAGAATTCATATATTTTATAGAAGGCAGCCAGGGGAGACTCTGTCTTCTCCAGGCAGCCTGGAAGAGGCTCACTTTACACATTGGAAGGAGCTTGAGCACAGAGACCTCAAAGCCCACTCCACAGTGATACACTCCCTCTGACAGTGACACAGCCACTCCAGCGAGGCCACACCTCCTAATAGTGCCACTCCCCATAGGCTAAGTACTCAAACACATGAGTGTGGGGGCCCAAACCTATTCAAACCACCACAAAATGGAAAAATTTGTTGGTAACTCAAAAATTTCCTCAGTTCAAACCTTAAAAATGAATTTCTAAATAGCTATTGTACAAGATGGCTGTACACCTGTACCTATAATGATCACTTTTATAAACCCATTCTTTAGCTCCCTTCAAGCCTGCATATGTTGGCTCTAAGGCTACTGTCCTAGTAAATAAACTGAAGTTAAAATTTAAAAATACATTTAGTATATTTTTTGTAGGTAGATGTTGTGGCGTTCAAGTCCACTGAGAAAGACCAAAGACTTGACTCAGTTCAAAATTAGAGCTTCTTACTAGGGAGACCACTCACTTTATGTCAAAGTGAAGATTTGTTCTGCCTTTTTCCCCACATCCCTCCAGGCTAGCCTCTCATAGGATATACTAATACTGAAAACCTGTTAGATAAAAGGCTTAGAATGATGTTGGCTTTATTGCTGCCCCCTAAGCTCCACACAAAGGTGTTGGCGTGAAGACATCAGGGAGGCTGGCTGGTTTCTTAGTAGGCAGAATCCATTGCCTTATATCTGGTATTTGGGGTTCTTACCTCCTAGCTGTTGGCTGTAGGTCGTTGTCACTCAGGGACTGTTCTGCAGTCCTTGCACAAGCCCCCCACCTCCAACCCCCCAGCCTGCTTGCGTGCTGTACTGAGTCCATGTTACACAGGCCTGGCTTGCCTTGCTGCCGCCTGCCAGAGAAGACTGATGCTCTTTCAGCTCTCTCTTGTCCTCTCTTTCCAGTTCTGAGACTCAAACTGAAGGTCACATACATGCTAGAAAGCTCTTAAAGTGTGCTAGTGGTTGGGCCATAGCCACCCACACCATCTTGTACCTTAAAATCAGTTGACTTACCATGCCTGTAGTTAGCAACTAGGGAGGGAGCTGAGACAGGAGGATTGCTGCAGATTTGAGACCAGTCTGATTATATAGTGAATTCCAGGTCAGCCTGGTCTACAAAGCAAGGTGTTACCTATAAATTCATTAATTACTTTATTAATTGACATTTTAATTACATTAGCAAAATCTCTATTCTACAATACCTAGATTGGGTTTGTAGACAGATAGCCGTAACCTTGGGAGAATGAGATCGCCTTTAATTCTGTGTGCTAATACCCTGAATTTGAAGACTAAAGCTAGTGAGAAGTAAGTTAGTGCCTCATGTGCTAGGGCATTCCTAGCCTGCATACTTGGCTGAGAATGTTTCAGAGTGCTGGTATTGTTACCAAAAACACAGCCGATGAGACTGCCTGGACATAGGGAGTGAGGGGCGGGAGCTTACTACTTAAGACTTAGGTATTAAATCAGCGGGGTAGCCCCGCTGAGTGCTGCACACCTTTAAACCTAGCTTGCAGGAGGATCTCAGTGAGTTCAAGGCCAGCCTGGTGTATGTAGCAAGTTCCAGGTTAGCCAAGGCTATGTGGTAAGACCTTGTTTCCAAAAAATAAATAAATATGAAAAATAAAAAGTTAGGTACACTTTCTTTGACATAGACTAATAACATTTCATGTTATTTGTGTGATGATGAGAAATTTCAGTTGTGAAATAGAAGTTTTAATTGGAGATAGCTTTGGTTTTTAAATTACTATTGTTATTAGTATTATTTTTGTGGTTATATATATATGTGAATAGAAGTACACATGGAAGCTGGAAGCCAGAGGACATGTTAGGTGCCCACCTTTGTTTTTTGACACAGGTTCTTGCTGGTGTGACACTCAACACTAAGTGTGGCTTTCTTCTCACCAGTTCTTATGCATTTATTTATTCTCTGTGCTCTGGGGACTTCACTGGCCGACCTCCCTTCTCAGCTCGGTTTTGAATAGTTCCTGAAAGTGCCTCCAGCCTGCTTTCTAATGACTGTCAGCCCTGCACTCTTCACTATTTAAAGAATGGCATTCAAGGCATTTTTGTATACTAGGCCCAGGATTTCAGGACAGAAGGATAAATTTTCTACACTTCCTTCTTATTTGACCTCTTGGAAGATTACTTTTATGGTGTTTTTTTTTTATAAGTAAATAAGATGTAGCTAATCTGAAATAAAATTCAGTTATCTATTATCTTTCCTTTTCTACTTATTTATTTATTTATTTATTTATTTATTTATTTATTTATTTATTTATTGGAGACAGGGTTTCTCTGAGTAGCCCTGGCTATTCTAGATCTCATTCTGTAGACCAGGCTGGCCTTGAATTTAGAGATAGGACTGCCTCTGCTTCCCAGGTGCTGGGGTTAAAACCTGAGCCATCACTGCCTGACCTTGCTTTGTTTGGTATGTTTCTGTTACTGCTTATCTTAATGATGTTTTTGTTTCTAGTGTTAGTCCTGTTTGTATTTGTTAGTACTTGCTCAGAGTGATTTCTGGAACTTTTATTTAGTTTTTAAATTTTATTCATTATTTTTGTGGATGTAGACACAGGAGGCACAGTGCACGTGATGGAGTCAGGCCCCTCTATCTGCCTTTCCAGCAGGCCATGGGCCCTGCACAGACTTGTTGTCCAACTTGTACAGCGTGCCCTGACCTGCAAAGCCATCTCACTGACCCCTGGAAATTGTGTTTTTAAATCCAAAAGTATTTATCATGAGTTAATATTGTATCTGGTTGTTGTTATATCTTTATGTCCAAGAGCATTTACATACTGAAATACATATTTTTAATGGTTATTTTCTTTTTATTTCTTCTTTGCGTATCATTGAGGATAGTTTTTGAAATATTGTGTAAGTAGTTCATATCAGGTATGAGTTCATCAGGAAGGTGAAAGGGAACATTGCACAATTGTGTGATGAAAGAGGGGAGGCTCAGCCTGGGAGGACAAGACCTAGAAAACAGGGACGCCAACCCCTGTCGTTTTTCCTGCAGTGTCCTGTCCTTAACGAGCAGCCAGCATGTCTTGTCACACACGTGATGGGAACACATGCTGCTTTCTGTCTTGTCCTTCATTTCATCCCTCATTTTAATCTAGATATATCCTCTAGTTTTTCCAATCTGTGTAGCAGGAGGTATTCACACATTTGAGATGTTCAGGGGTGTCCTTTGAAAGGGATAATATAAGGGATGGATATTCTTCTTTTCCCTTCTCACACAGCAGCAAATTTGTACAAGCTCGGGTTTTTAATCCAGGCTCTCTCCCTATACCCTGCCCCCCTCCTTCCTAAAATGGGATGGGAGGACATTTAGAGAAATAGCAGTCTTTCAGCACAGAATTAAACAGGAACATTTTAGCTAACGCCTGTCTTGTGATGTTCTGGTCTCTGGGCCTTATAACTCACTTGCAGTGAAGCAGTAATAGAAAAGGCAAAGACAAAAATCAAGGCTTGGGTCCTTGCCCAAGCCACTCATTGCTGACCACCGTGGGCAAGCTGTGCAGCTTTCTGTGTCCCTAACTGTCCTGTCTACCTGTCAGGGTGACTAGCAGGATCGATAATAAGTAACCGCTAGAGATGTTTTATAAAAGTGATGACAGGAACTCAGCTGTTATCTTGTAGGAGCCTTCAGATCCTTAGCACCAGTGTTAAAGCAGTGTGGATTTGGAAGGATGCGTTTAGCCGAACGGGAGGGTGTGGAGATAGAGTGGAAATGGCCTGCTCCGTCCAGGTGGTGAGAGTGAAAGTAAGACTGATCTGAGCTGCATCCGCAGGAATCGGAGCCAGTTGAGGCTTAGGGGTTAGGGGAAGTTGGCGCAACAGGCCGGGAGCCCAGTGGCCCCACGCCTCACAGAAGGAGGAAGGAAGTGATGTGCTTCCCATTGAGGTAGCCATTTTGAGAGGCTGATACAGTCATGGAGAAGTCGAAGGTGGTTTGGAACATGGACCGGAAGCTGTGTTGTGTGAAATATTAAAAAATGCAATCCATGCTACTCCAGCAAGTACTGGCAAGCATAGCCGACCTGTTCTCATCTTGTGGAGACTGACTCAGAGCTCCAAAGTCTCTGCACTCAGCTCACTAAGTTCCCCTGCAGGTTGATACCACACCAGCCCCATGCTTCCAAGTTCCCAGTGCCTTTGGCGTGCACTTCTTGCAAACCCTCGCTTTGTTGACATACCTTTCTCTCTGGAACCCAGTTGAGTCACCACATGAAGGAAGACATCACACAAACTTAGTTCAGAATCAGTGATCACTCAGTCACTGGGTGCAACAACAACTAGAATCATCTTGTAAGCCATATTAAATATAAAGCCTCCGGTGGTGAATCTGCCGAGGGCCACTTGTAGCTACCATCTTGTCCTCCTACTCTCCCCATCCCAAAGCTGGTCTCTTTCTCCTGCCTCTTCTCTTTGACCCGGAAATCCTGCCTACTCACCCAGTGGTTGGTTTCTTTATTCATTAGAAGGGTCACATGAAGTCCTGAGTGATTCACACCTCCCAGGTAGCCTCTATTGGGGAAGCTGAATTAATATCAAAATACAAACAGCACCATGGCTATGCACAACAAGGGAACGTGTTTAGAAATTAGATCAGAGAACAACTCTACAGCAAGACTATTGATTGAGGCAAAGATAAGGCCTAGGATGGGACTTTGAATAATAAATAGCTTCACTGAAGGGCCTCCTGGGCAGCAGTCGCCAACAAAGGCACTGCTGAGACCACACTGTGCAGCCTGTGATAGTTGTGTTCTGCAGGTTACAGAGATGCCTGGGGTTGTACTTGTGAGCTGGTGGGTTACAAATGAGGTCACTGACATCTAACAAACCACTGTGTGTGTGAGGATTAAATCCTCAGAATCTCTCCCAGAGAAACACAAACAGAAAGAAGCAAACAAAACTAGTAACAGGTTTTCTTTTGTTTGAATAGCCTGAAGCCGGGTTTAAAAGTGGAATGTCTGTTTTTCAGGCTCAATGTTGCGCCTGGTGCTGCTCTAATCTTAACTGAAAGAGCAATTTATGCGCAATAAAACTGTAATATTGGCCTCACTAATTTTCTTTTTCCTTTTTTTCTCTCTAGATTTTACATTGTGCTATAGGTAAGTAGAACCCCCACACACCTGAATACATTGACTTGTGCCTTTTAAAGTCATAGCTTGATTTGATTCTTAAAACTTAGACCATTTAACTATTATATTTAAAAAATTGCTTGTTAAAGTGGTTTTCTTTTCTGAAATAGCAAGTATTAGATGCCACCACTATATACCATTATTTGTTGTGTCTCCTTTTCTGTCAGTTTAGGAAGTGCCTCCCCTTCTCAGCACAACAGGGAAGCTCCCGTGTTTTGAAGTGTGGTTTGGGTTCCGGAGCTGTGCTGAGTTGGAGAACTTCCCTGCGATCCTTACATGGATGTTCTCTGTGTGTATTGTAAAGCAAAAGCTTTTAACACTTAACTCACAAAATTATACTCAAAGCACACAGTGTGTGTGGGCGCTTGGTTGGCTTCTTTTTGTTGGGAGAGTCATCACATTTTGCCCTGGAACTCTGAGGCATAGCTTTTAGTATGGGGTGAATAGACACCTGTAGTTAGACAAAAGTCAATTTTACAAAGTAGACAGGCCCTATAAAGCGAGCCCACAGCACTCTAGGTTTGTCTCTCAAAGGGACAATATGAAGATGATGTTCTTTGAAACATACCGAAAGTGAAAACTTGAACTGTGACTCTAAACCACTGTCACCCCTCAGTTTAACTCGTAGCTAGCACACTATATTCAGGGTGCTGGGCTTGGTGCTGACAGTCAAGGATGAGCAGTCTTGGAGCTGACAAGGCCGTGTAAAGTGGAGACACAGCTGATGCTGCCACGTGGGTCTGCAGAGGTCTCTGTGACCCCCAGACTAACGTTAAGGAAGGCAAGGTGTCTTCGCTCCAGGGCTGTGCCTCTGCTGCTGCAGAACTTGTTGGGCTAAGCACCTGTTTATTTGAGGGGCTCATTGCATTCATTAGATTGGTAAGACTTTTGGTCCCCTGAAAGGCTTTAGAGCACTGCCTTAGAAACTTTGAAAGATAAATTTGAGAGCTCCTGGGGCTGTTACACAATCTCCTTCCCCAGTTTACAAAGGTATTGATAATTATTACTATTATTGTTAATAAATATTACTTATTAATTGAAAATAATGTATCTCATTTATACCCAAATCTGGCTTTAGAGTCTGCCTAACTTATTTTATCTTATGTGATCTTATATCATCCTTTTAGTCTTTTACCCACAGTTTTGGTTTTTTTTTTTTTTTTTTTTTTTTTTTTGAGACAGGGTTTCTCTGTGTAGCCCTGTCCTGGCACTCACTTTGTAGACCAGGCTGGCCTCGAACTCAGAAATCCACCTGCCTCTGCCTCCCGAGTGCTGGGATTAAAGGCGTGCGCCACCACGCCCGGCTTACCTACAGTTTTAAGGCACTACATTGTAGCCCTTCTTAAATGATTTCGTTTTAAGCATGCAAGCTGACAGTTTGCTCAGTGGGAGAGCACATACACACGCAGAAGACCTGGCGTTTAATTTTTAGCATCTCACAAATTAACAATAAAAATTTAATTGATTCTAAGCATAAACTAGCAGATGGGAAATACATTTGGCCAAAGAGCTCTGGACCACTGCAGGCCTACCCCACCCACATAGTCAGGCTGTGTGTGCTATCCTCTTAACCCTCAGTTGTCTGTCTCTCTAGAGCTTCCTCTACCTTTGATGACTTAACTTTGAATCTATGAGATAATATAGAAGAAGTGTGCACCTGGCTGAAGACTGTCCTTCATCTTTTCTGAGCTATTATGATATTCTCTCTCAGTGCCAAGCAGTGGTTGGAAATGCAGCTCAGTCAGCCACATGACCTCACGGGACAGCCAGTACTGTCCAGTGCACACTATTAAGATGCAAAGTAGTAGATGGCAGAAATTCATTTTCCACTGGTGACATTTTCAATTATGACAGAATTAGTGGTGTATTCCCCATCACCAGTCAAAGCACATCTCCCTGTACACTGAGTGACTTATGAATATCTGTTCCTTCTAATTTTGGAGGTTTGGAATTCCAAAGTCAGATGTCTGGTGAATCCCTGTTCTTCAGGCAGTATATGCTTTCCATTATGATGTGATGAAAGGGCCAGATTGGCTCCCGAGCCTTTGTTGTAGCTGGTCTTTGACCAGTTAGTTTTGTTTTGTTTGACACCAGGTCTCAGGTAGCTCAGACTGGTCACAAACTTCCTATGGAGCCAAAGCTGGCCTTGAACTCCTGATCCTCCTTCCTTCACCTCCCAAGGCCTGCGATTATAGGCATGATAGGCTGTACTGCAAAAGGCAGCCTTTCAAGGATCATGGTCACCTTCATCAGAATCTTCATGACCTAATCACTTCCCAAAGTCCTCACCACTTAATACTATTGTGTTGAGGATTCAGCTATTAAATTGAGGAGTGGGGTACAAGCATTCACACTGTATGTTTAAGTATGCATAGTATTTTCATTAATGTTTAACTGTTTCAATGGCCCCAATCACTTTGCTTATTGTAAAATATACTCTTACACCTCTAAAATTTCTATCCCTGGGAGTAATTACCAATGGATATGTTTGTTCATTCATACAAAGCAGACAAACAAACAAACAAGCTTTATCAACTGCCTGGTGGGGCTGGGTCCCAGCTGCTACATGAGACGTCGGGGTTGGAGAGTGAGCAGCTACAGATGGTTAGAAAAGCCATGTCAGCCGAGGCTTCCATCCTGTGACATAATGTGCCCAGAGGGAGGACTGGTGTCTGTGTCACTGTCTTGTTTGTTTATGCTGCTTCCCTGTCAGACTGAGCTCCTCAGGGAGCAGCAGCTGGTTAACTCCTGCCTTCCTGGGGCCTCGGGCCACCTGATACCTGGGCGGGACTTGCAAGGCCCTTCTTGTGCCTCAAGGACCTTTGTTTTGTCAGTGAGGCTTCCCAGCATTAGCAGTGCTGTTTGTCATCATCTTCATTTTTCTTCACAGTCCACAGAATGAGAAAAGAAAAAGATTTCCAGCTCTTGAGAGGCAGAGAGAAGAGGATTTCTGTGAGCTCTAGGCCAGACAGGGTTACATAATGAGACCCTGTTTAAAAAAACAAAACAAAGTTGAATCTAACCTTTGAGTCTATGGTTTCCTCCTCCTCCTGTATAATCTTCCTCTGACCCTTCATGTACACGTATGGCAGATTCCACTTCCTCACTGCTGTTTATGCCTGCTTACACACAACATGTACATACACACACACACACACACACACACACACACATATGAAAGTAAATATGTAAATATATGTTTTTAGGACTGGCCACTTGGGATTGGCTAATCATTTGAGGGGCTCATCCCTAGGGAAGACTAATTTTCTCTCTCAGCAGACTTTAATTGCCCGTAGCTCTTCATCTGTACATAGGGCCCCCTGGAATTTCCCTCCCCTTGTTCAGATCTTGTTTAAAAACAGCTATATTGTTGATATTCTATGAATACAGCTTCCCTGTCACATCTAGAAGACACAGTCTTGCAGCAGACTTTCTAGTTCCTCTGGCTTTTACAGTCTTCCTGCCTGCCCCCTCTTCCTCAGTGTTCTCTAGGCCTTAGGGTAAGTGTTGAGTTATAGATATATTAATTGGGACTGAGCACACACAGTCAGTTCCTCTCTGCCTTTGGACTGGTTGTGGCTTTCTGTAATGGTTTCTGTAATGGTATATCTACCTTACCTGTAGGTATAAGGTGAGCTCCAGTCCTGACACTTTGATGGCCAGTGCTTCCCCCTCTGAGCTGCGTTCCAGTTCACTCTCTATTTCCTTTCTTCCATGGGTGCCACTGTCTCCATGTCCATAGTCAGTGTCCTCGGGTCCTACCCTCGTTTTCGGCATTGTCTTCCCTTCTCATGCTTGAGTTATGCATAGCACCCTCTTAATTCCCAACCACACCTGTGCCCACACTCTAGACTTGCACACTTCTTAGATCTCCCCTCCTTGATGCACACCGGGACCTGCTCCTCAGCAAGACCCCACATCCCCAGACTCACTCTGCCTGTGAATTCTCTTTGTCAGGGGAGCCACCAGCCACAGCCTTTCAGTCACCCATGCTAGACCTAGAGTTTCTCACAGACACCTCCTTCTCTTGCACACTATCCCCAGACTATTACTCACATTTGTCAATTCCATTCCCTAACTGTGTTTCAGATTGTCTTGTTTTTCATCCCTGTGCAAGAGTTCAGAGCATCTTGTCAGACTCCCATGTGGGTTTTCCTGAGGCCATAGATGCACAGTGTGCATAGCTGCAGCCGGCATTCATTTCCTGCCGTGCTCCACTACCTCTGTGTGTTATGTCTTAACTCTCCTCCCCAGGAACAGTTGACAAGACCCAGTGCTAGATTTCATATCTCTATTCTCACCACGAATGAGGTAACACAGATGGTAACCTTCCATAATGTATGTCTCCAACTATGTAATATATTTTGATGCAAAGGTTGTTTTTAAAAAAATCTCAAATATTCTATTTTACCAATAAAGACGTGGGAGTCAGCTGTTGGGGTGAAAGCCTGCTAGCTCAGAGAGGCAGAGAAAGTACCTACTGACCTGTCTTCTCAGCAGACATCCCAAAAGGAAGTTCTCCCTCTCCACAGCATCTCAAAAACCCATCAAACTAAATATCCATCCCTTCTATTTCCTGTATGTCTATCTATCCTCCTGACTTCCTCCTATTCTTCATTGTTCTCCTATGTTCACTCCCTGTCAGTAGGTGCTTGCTCTGCCTCTTGACCTATATGGATGACTTAATGTAATCCTATTTACAATAAACAGATAGCTCTTGGATTAAAGGTGTGTGGTAGGGCTGAGCCACACCACAACTAGAAACAGGTTTTCCAGTAAATAACACAATCTCGAAGTGCTCCTCCAAGGTGAGATCAACCCTTCCCTGCTCTGTTGCCCTCTCTTCATCCTGGAGACTGCCAACTCACAGCAACAAAGTTGCTGCAGCCCATCAGATGGGCCAAGCCGCTCCTGAAGTGACCTTGGTAAAAGTTGTACTGTGTGTACCTAAAACACCTATTTCCCTCAACTGCAGGCAGCCCTCCTGGGGCCCATTTCCTCCTTTCCCTACATGTCTGCTGTATCTCCCTCCTGCAACTTTCTGGTGCATCTTCCACCCTCGTCATGGCGTAATCCCCTCTTCCTTTTCCCTCAGTCCCTTCTGGGGAATCCTAAAAGTCCCGCCTCTGTCTCCCTGCCAGCCATTGGCTGCCAGTAACTCTTTTGGGTAGTCAAAAACCAACTGGGGACAGTTAAATAATTAATGATAACAATAAAATAAGTTGTTTTAGCATTTACCTAAAGAAAGCCTTTCTTTCTTTCTTTCTTTCTTTCTTTCTTTCTTTCTTTCTTTCTTTCTTTCTCTCTCTCTCTCTCTCTCTCTCTCTCTCTCTCTCTCTCTCTCTCTCTTTCTTTCTTTCTTTCTGCTCATAAAACTGCAGTTAGTTCATTTTTGGAATAGTGGTTTATTTTCTCTTGCCATTTTGGGAGTTTACTACAAGCACTTAGTCTTTTAGAAATTTACAGTCTTAAAATGTTGGGTGGTGGTTGTTGTTGTTGTTGTTGTTGTTGTTCTTCTTCTTCTTCTTCTTCTTCTTCTTCTTCTTCTACTTCTTCTTCTTCTTCTTCTTCTTCTTCTTCTTCTTCTTCTTCTTCTTCTTCTTCTTCTTCTTCTTCTTCTTCTTCTTAATTAATGAAAAAAAAATCTGGCTCAATCAGGCTGGGAGTGCTTGTGAGCTCTGTGGCTTGTGGGAGTAATTCAGATCTTCTACACCTTCATTTCTGTCTGAGTAAAAGGAGCTAATGACCTTGCCATTGTGAATGTCAAACAGGGCAGGAGCAGAGCATGCAACAGTGTCTGTAGGTTGAAAATTACTCAGTAAAGTGATGACTGTTATTATTAATATGAGAATAGTACAGTGTTATATTTTTCTGAATCCCGTATAATAGTCAGTAGTCAGATTATTTAAATGTTAGGGTGATAGCTCAGTAGGGGAGACCAATTGCTGTGAAAGTATGAAGATCTGAGTTCAAATCCCCTGTACTCATGTAGAAAGCCAGGCATATTCGTGCATGTCTGTAACCTCAGCTTCGGGAAACAGAGTCAGGCGGATCCTGGAAGCTCTGTGGCCATCCAGACTACTGAAACGGGGAGCTTCAGGCTCAATGAGAAAAACCCTGTCTTAGACGGATAAGACAGATCAGTAGAGGAAGACATAGGACATCTTACCTCCTCCTCCACCCCACCCCCCACCTCCTACAACCCTTACCCCCCTGCCACATGCACACACACCCACATGCCAACAACAACAAAAAAATTAAGGGCTAACAAGATGGCTCAGTGGATAAAAATACTTGTCAGGCAAGCCTGAAGTCTTTTGAGTTCAATCTCTGGAACCCAGGGCAGGAGGAGAAGCAATTCCTTAAGTTGTCCTCTGACTGCCACACATGTGCCATGATATGCACATCCCAGTACTCACACATCCATCCGCCACCCCACCCCCCCACCCCCTGCCCCATCTCAGTTACTTTTCTGTTGCAGTGGTGAGACTCAGGCTTTCCAGGCTCCACCATGGAGAGCCATATGGGTGATAGGTTGCCAAAGCTAGCCTTCTAGCCCTTTCTGGTACTGCCTTTGCCTTTTACTCAAATGCAGTGGTGGACCAGCATCCTCATTGCATAGCTCCGTCAGAATAGTACTAAACAAACTGAGACCTTTGCCAACTCAATTGCTTCCTTCAGACTACACCGGCTTAGCCTCCTTGTTCTAGTTCATTCTGTTGCTTCCTGATATATTTTCCTCCCATGCCCCACAAAAGAAAAAAAGGGGTGTTGGCACCTGCATGTTCTGCTCCTGTTGCACAAGATTTCCATTCTTGTTCTCTGAATAAACTGCTTCGCACCTCTAGCTTTGCACTCTAGCACCTACTTTGCCAGGAACACCCAGCTCTGCTACTTGTTCCCTGCTTTGCACAAACATGCCTCGATGTGGAAAGAGGGGAGAAGTGGAGTGTGCTCTTTAGGACCCCAAGGCAACTGCTCAGGGCTGTGCAGACTGCCTGCACCTCATGAGCATTCGCTATCCAAGGTCTATGCAAAATCTGGGTGTCTGTGCCCACTTGCAGTTTAGAAGGCCACTTTGTGAAAAGAGCCCAGAAGCTTCCTTCTGCTGCCCTTGAAGGAGAAGCCGGAGTTTGTGATTGCAAACATCTTTGAAGGTATTAAAAATTTCTCCTCCTCCTCATCCATGTCATAAGTAAGGTTAGTTAGTGGTCTGAGTGGCGAGGATGTGCTGGAGGTTTCATTGTGCCCATGTGAGTGTCAGGAAGTGCACTGCAAGCATAGTAGTGTCACTGCCATTCTTGGTGCATTTTGAAAGTCATTTAAGAAAGCAGAAATGGGGTAAAATCAACACTATTTTTATGGTTTTTTTCTCTGTGTGTGTGGTTAGTCTTGAGACAGTCTGGAATCACCTGGGAAGTGGGCATCTGGGCATGCTTATAGGAGATTATCTTAAGTTCATTGAAGTAGGAAGACCCACTCCCTGTGGGTTGTACCATTCCCTGGCTGGGCTCCTGGACTGTGTAAAAAGGGAAGAGTGAGCCAGCCATGTACACCATTCATTGATTTCTTCATCGTAACCATAGTCAGTGTAAGTAGCTTTCCTACTGTGATGGACTATACCTTGAACTGAGACAAAATAAACGCTTCCTTAAATTGCTTTTGTTAGTACAAAATTGTTGTTGCAGAAAAGAAACTGAGACAGTGTGTGCATGTCTTTGGGTAGGGGTGCATACATGCACAGAGAGGACAGAGGCTGACATCAGACATCTTCCTCCCTCCACCTTTTTGAGGCAGGGCCTCTCACTGAATCTGGAGCTAACCAGCTCAGCCACACTGGCTGTTTAACAAGCCCTAGGAATCTGCCTGTCTCCTCCCACCTCAGCGTTGAGACTGTAGGCATCCAGCTCCACACACATCCATCTCCACACCCAGCCAAGGACTGATGCAGTTTTATAGAATATTTTCCACTAGATGGCACCGTTGTTTTAAAAGAGGATACCGCTTATTGGTCTTTGGGAAGTCTTTTCTAATAAAAATGTATAGCATGAACCGCTAGCTGAAGCTGATTGAACAGTCAGCAGAGAGAGGGGGTATGGGTAGGTGCTTTTATATTGCTATCTCTTGAGTCAGTCATCAGTGATGGAGATAATGAAACAACTAGAACTTTGTGTATTATCTGGGAGGTCCTTGTCCAATATTTCTTAATTATATCTTTAAGCTGAACACAGCTTGGTTTGTCTATGAAAGCAAGTGTTCTACTTTAGAAATTCCCTATGAGACAGTTTGTGGCAGTCTAAAGTCAAGAAAACATTCTATTTATATTCTTAGTTTCAAAAGCCAGATCAGACCAGTGAAAGTGGAAACACTGTCCAGAGACCAAAATGAGGCATGTAACATCTGTTGAGTCATCTTTCAAAAAAAGAATTATTGGGGTCAGCAAAATGGTTTAGTGAATAGAAGCACTTGCCACCAAGCCTGACCTGTGTCCAGTTCCTGAAACTCATGGCCTTCCGCAGTTGTCCCTGACTTCCATGTACGTGCTATGTCATGCACCTGTCATCCCAAAAGAAATTATGTTTTTTCAACTTTTTAAATTACTTGCTGTTTAATTCTGTGACAGTTGACTAGATAAATCCTGAAATAAAAGGAACACACACTTGATGTGTGAGCAACCTCTCTGCATCTTTGTTCTTGTTGACTAAAGCAGTCTTGCTGTGTTCCAACTTACCTGACCAGGATTATGATGTTTATTATATTCTTGACGCTTTGGCTGTGAGCCTTGCCTTTAACAACCGAGCCATCTTTCCAGCCTAGTTCATTATATTTTTTACTCAATTTGAGAAACCTTTTATCAATTCAGTTTTTACGGATAATTTTGAAGGAATAGATACTTCTTTGTTTACAGATATAAAGTTCAGTATATATTCTCTTTTTTAAAAAGCTATTCTGTATCATTGCTTATATTTTTTGTTCATTTGGCCAATTAAAGTGTCCTAAAATTATCAATGTCATCTCATTTCCCTGGGTTCTTCTGTGGCTTTTGTTTTAGCAAAAACGGTTGCTGTGGGAGGTAGGAGGATTGCCATCAGCTTTTGTTTTGGTTTGTTCTTCACTTTTTGAGACAGGGTTTCTCTGTAGCACTGGCTGTCTTGGACTTTAACTCACAGAGGTTCACCTGCTGGAAGCAAAGGCATGCATGTGCCACCACCCAGCTTTCTTTTGATCTTGGGGGTTTTATTGCAGTAATAGACACCCTAGGACATTCATAGATAAACATTTATATAATAAAATACATCTAAATTCTGTCTCTTCTCTCTCTCTCTCTCTGTGTCTCTTTGTCTCTGTCTCTCTCTGTCTCTCTCTCTCTCGTACACACACAAGGCTTGAACCCCCCAAGGCTTTATACATGTTAAGCAAGTGCACTGCATTAAACTATATTCTCAGCCTCCTTTTGACTTTGATTTTTAGTGAGGTCTTGTAAACAGTTCTTCCTGGCCTTGTATGTGTGATCCTCCTGGCTCTGCAGCCCACGTCGCTTGGGTTGAAGGCATGCACCACTGCAGATGGCACAGTTGACTGCTGTTCCCCTTTCATTGTACTTTGTCTGGTATTAGGATATGACCTACACCTTATTTTGTTTCCATTTGCCCAGTAGCCTTTGTTCATTCTTTTATTTGTGCCCCTTTAAGTGACTTTTTTCTTATTTATTTATTCACTTACATCCTGATTGTGACTTCCTCCCTCCTCCTCTTCTCCCAGCCCCACCCTCACACACTCCTCCCCCATCACACCCTTCCATTTTTCTTAGAGAAAGGCAAGTCCCCCTTGGGTACCACCCCACCCTGGGATATCAAGTCAAAGCAGGACTAAGTGCATCCTTTCCCACTGAGACCTGACACAGCAGTCCAGTTAGGGGAAGGGGATCCAGTGGTAGGCAACAGAGTTAGGGTAAGTCCCCCACTCCAATTGGTAGGGGACCCACATGAAGACCAAACTGCACATTTGCTACAAATGTGTGTGGGGCCTAGGTCCAGCCCCTGGATGCTCTTTGGTTGGTGATTGTGTCTCTGTGAGCCCCCATAGGCCCAGGTTAGTTGACTCTGTAGGTCTTGTAGTGTCCTTGACTCCTTTGACTCCTTCAATTCTATCCTGCATTCTTCCACAAGGCTCCCCAAGCTCTGCCTGAAGTTTGGCTTGAGTCTCTACATCCGTTTCCATCGCCTGCTGGATGGAGCCTCTCGGGAGACAGTTATACTAGGTTCCTGTCTGGGATCATAACAGAGTATTAGCAGTAGTGTCAGGCATTGGTTCTTGCCCTTGAGATGGGTCTCAAGTTGGATCAGACATTAGTTGGCCATTCCCTTAATCTCTGCTCCATCTTTATCCCTGTGCACCTTGTAGGCAGGATAAATTTTGGATTGAGGTTTTGTGAATGGTCTGGTGTCCCCTCACACCACTGGAAGTCCCTCCCATCTGCCTACAGGAGGTGGCCACTTCATTCTCCATATCTCTCAGCTAGGATCACCCCCATAAACTCTCGGGAGCCTTCCCTGTTCCTGGTCTCAAGCTCATCCCAGAGATGCCTTCCCACCAATTTCTGTTCTCTTTCCTAGCCCTTTCTTGAACCCTACCCCCAACCCACACCTGATCTCCATCCCTGTTTCCCTTCTTACCCCCCTCTCCTACCCAGTTTCCTCCCCCATCCACTTCCAGTGTCTATTTTTTTTCCCTTCTGAGTGAGATTCAAGCATCCTCCTTTGGGTCCTCCTTGTTACTTAGTTTCTATGGGTCTGTGGATTGTAGCATGAGTATCCTGTACTTTATGGCTAATGTCCACTTATAAGTGAGTACATAACAATACTTGTCTGGGTCTGGGGTACCTCACTCATGATGATATTTTCTAGTGCCATTCATTTGCCTGCAAATTTCATGATGTCTTTGTTTTTAATAGCTGAGTAGTAGTTCATTGTGTAAGTGAACCACATTATCTTTATCCATTCTTTGGTTGAGGGACATATAAGCTGTTTCTAGTTTCTAGCTATTCCAAATAAAGCTACTATAAACATAGTTGATTGAGCAAGTGTCCTTGTGGTATGGTGGGGCATCTTTTGGGTTTTTGCCCAGGAGTGGTATAGCTGGGTCTTCGGTAGAACTATTTCCAGGTTTCTGAGAAACCACCAAATTGATTGTCAAAGTGGTTGTACAAGTTTGCACTCCCACCAGCAATGAGGAAGTGTTTCCCTTGCTCCAAATCCTCACCTGTTTAGCTCTGTACCTCATTTTTAAATTGGATTATTTTGTTTGTTGGTGTCTAATTTCTTGAGTTCTTTATATATTTTGGATATTAGTCCTCTAACAGATGTAGGGTTGCTGAAGATCTTTTCCCATTCTGTACGCTGCCATTATTTGCTTTTCATGGTGTCCTTTGCCTTACAGAAGCTTTTCAGTTTCATAAGGTCCCATTTATTAATTGTTGTCCTTAGTGCCTCAGCTATTGGTGTTAACGTTCAGGAAGTTGTCTCCTCCTGTGCCAAAGTGTTCAAGGCAGTTTCCCACTTTCTGTGAGATCTATTGTGTCTGGTTTTATGTTGAAGTCTTTGATCTACTTGGACTTGAGTTTTTTGCAGGGTGATAAATATGAATCTATTTCCATTCTTCTACATGCAGACATCCAGTTTGACCATCACCATTTGTTGAAGATGTTTTCATTTTTCCATTGTATTATTTTGGCTTCTTTGTCAAAGATCAAGTATCTTTAGGAGTGTGAGTTTATTTCTGGGTCTTGGATTCTACTCCATTGATCAACATGTCTGTTTTTATGCCAAATGCTTGCATCTGTTGTTCCTGTTCTCTTTCCTAGGTTTTCCATCTCCAAGATTCCCTCAGTTTGTGTTTTATTTATTGCTTCTACTCCCATTTTCTGTTCTTAAACAGTTTTATTTACTTCCTTCACTTGGCTGATTGCATTTTCCTGTATTTCTTTAAGAATTTATTCATTTTCTCTGTAAGGGCCTCTAAGGTTGGCTCTAAGGTCATCTTCTTATGCTTTAGCTGTGTTAGGATATTTAGGGGTTGCTGTAGCAGGGCACCTGGGTTCTAATGGTGCCACATTGCCCTGGCTCTTACTGTGTTCTTACACTCTCCTTTCCCATCTGGTTGTCCTCTGGTGTTGACTGGATGTTTCTGATACCAGCAGGACTCCCACAGGAGGCAGGCAGCCTGACAGTGGATCCCACGGAACAACATGCTGCTCACCTCTTCTGGCTGTGTGCAGTGTAGACACAGTAGGCCTTGAGTCATGTTTATATTGATACACTGTTGAGTCGTCTTTTGTAAGTCTTGATAAATAAATTGAACCCATTTATAGTTACTGATAGGACAAATTCTGTTTGTTTTTGTTTTTTCTTTTGATGTCAGTTTTAAAAAATATCTTTTATTTATTCTTAGACAAGTTTATACAAGTATATCTTTTTTTTCTAATAGTATCCTCCATTTTTTTTAATTTTTAATATTTTTTATTACGTATTTTCCTCAATTACATTTCCAATGCTATCCCAAAAGTCCCCCATACCCCCTCCCAATTCCCTACCCACCCATTCCCATTCTTTTGGCCCTGGCATTCCCCTGTACTGGGGCATACAAAGTTTGCAAGTCCAATGGGCCTCTCTTTCCAGTGATGGCCGACTAGGCCATCTTTTGATACATATGCAGCTAGAGACAAGAGCTCCGGGGTACTGGTTAGTTCATCATGTTGTTCCAACTATAGGGTTGCAGATCCCTTTAGCTCCTTGGGTACTTTCTCCAGCCTCTTCATTGGGAGCCCTGTGATCCATCCAATAGCTGACTGTGAGCATCCACTTCTGTGTTTGCTAGGCCCCGGCATAGTCTCACAAGCGACAGCTATATCTGGGTCCTTTCAGCAAAATCTTGCTAGTGTATGCAATGGTGTCAGCGTTTGGAAGCTGATTATGGGATGGATCCCTGGATATGGCAGTCTCTAGATGGTCCACCCTTTCATCACAGCTCCAAACTTTGTCTCTGTAACTCCTTCCATGGGTGTTTTGTTCCCAATTATAAGAAGGGGCATAGTGTCCACACTTTGGTCTTCATTCTTCCTGAGTTTCATGCGTTTAGCAAAATGTATCTTATATCTTGGGTATCCTAAGTTTTGGGCTAATATCCACTTATCAGTGAATACATATTGTGTGAGTTCCTTTGTGATTGTGTTATCTCACTCAAGATGATGCCCTCGAGGTCCATCCATTTGGCTAGGAATTTCATAAATTCATTCTTTTTAATAGCTGAGTAGTACTCCATTGTGTAAATGTACCATAATTTCTGTATCCATTCCTCTGTTGAGGGGCATCTGGGTTCTTTCCAGCTTCTGGCTATTATAAATAAGGCTGCTATGAACATAGTGGAGCATGTGTCCTTCTTACCGGTTGGGACATCTTCTGGATATATGCCCAGGAGAGGTATTGCTGGATCCTCCGGTAGTACTATGTCCAATTTTCTGAGGAACCGCCAGACTGATTTCCAGAGTGGTTGTACAAGCTTGCAATCCCACCAACAATGGAGAAGTGTTCCTCTTTCTCCACATCTTCGCCAGTATCTGCTGTCACCTGAAGTTTTGATCTTAGCCATTCTGACTGGTGTGAGGTGGAATCTCAGGGTTGTTTTGATTTGCATTTCCCTGATGATTAAGGATGTTGAACATTTTTTCAGGTGCTTCTCTGCCTTTGGGTATTCCTCAGGTGAGAATTCTTTGTTCAGTTCTGAGCCCCATTTTTTAATGGGGTTATTTGATTTTCTGGAGTCTACCTTCTTGAGTTCTTTATATATATTGGATATTAGTCCCTTATCTGATTTAGGATAGGTAAAGATCCTTTCCCAATCTGTTGGTGGTTTTTTTGTCTTATTGACGGTGTCTTTTGCTTTGCAGAAGCTTTGCAGTTTCATGAGGTCCCACTTGTCAATTCTCGATCTTACAGCACAAGCCATTGCTGTTCTATTCAAGAATTTTTCCCCTGTGCCCATATCTTCAAGGCTTTTCCCCACTTTCTCCTCTATAAGTTTCAGTGTCTCTGGTTTTATGTGAAGTTCCTTGATCCACTTAGACTTGACCTTAGTACAAGGAGATAGGAATGGATCGATTCGCATTCTTCTACATGATAACAACCAGTTGTGCCAGCACCATTTGTTGAAAATGCTGTCTTTCTTCCACTGGATGGTTTTAGCTCCCTTGTCGAAGATCAAGTGACCATAGGTGTGTGGGTTCATTTCTGGGTCTTCAATTCTATTCCATTGGTCTACAAGTATATCTTATATTTTGATCATATTCACTCCCAACTCCACCAGGATACCCCCATGTGTCCCCTTCCTACTTCACATCACTGCCTGTTGTTTTTTGTTTGTAACCCATTTTTGATTGATTTGTGAATGGGCTTTGAGGTGTGCGTGACTGGAGCCTCACTTGAGGTTGGCAGGGATGAGTCCTGATTAGTTTTCTCTTTAGTGTACAGGCTCCTGCACTTGCAGCCCCTTCTCCACTACCAGTCGCTAGAGGGCACCTCTTGCTTTCTTTTTACCCATCACTTCCCAGTAGTAGGGTCCTTTCAAATTTCAGATTGCTACTCCTGTGGGCTCAAACAGACCCTGTGACTGGTTCTGCACTTAAGAGGTGTTTTCTACAAAGAGTGTATTGTTTCCTTCAGAAGTGATTTGAATCTGATTCTGACCCTCTGTACTGCTCCTCCCTCCTTTGAGTCATTTTTCTGAATTCTCTTTCTACAAAGATTTGCAGTAGGAGCTCAAGGTAGTTGTGCTGAAATAGAAGTCTCTTGTTTTTCACCTTAAGAATGATTGGAGCCAGCTGGCCATGGAGTTGTCATCCTCTAATCTCCGTGAGTTCAGTGCCAGCCTGGTCTACAGAGTGAATTCCAGGACAGCCAGGGCTCCACAGAGAAACCCCATGTCAAAAACAAAACAAAAACAAAAACAAACCAACAACAAAAAAGAATGATACTAACGAGTAAAAACAAATACTAACCCATATCTGTTAGTTGTGCTAAGGGTTTTGGGTTTGTATGGTTTTGGCTTTGTTATTGTTGATCTTTGTACATTTAGAATGGTACTCAGTTGTATAGATATGTTGCGACTTGGATTGGTTGGTTTGTTTTGTTTGTTTGTTTGTCTTTGCCAGTGTTGTATTTGTTGACTATGTAGGTGGGTTTTCTTGGTATTTTGTTTTTGTTTTGTGATGCTGAGGATTAGAACCAGTGTTTTGCACATTATATATTATAACTGTACCTGTAGTTGTAACTTTGTCTCTGTTGATAATTCCTAGGCAGGGGTCAAGAGTAATGTCATTTGTAGGCTTTTCCTAGTTCCCTTTCTGCATTTGTCCTCCAGCAAACCCATAAGTGCTGTGCTGTTGATGGGAGTTGTGCTGGCAGTCAATCGAAGGTGCTGAAAAGCAAGGCCCAGCTCACTCCTATGTTCAGGAGACAGGTGGGAAACAAAATGTGACAGACCTTTTGCTCAATGAAATGCAGTGGGCACAGAGGAGAAGGCCCAGAGCTGCTTGGGAGATTTCCACTATAAAGAATGGATATCAGACCCTCCCAAGGATAGACAGCACTGAGGTCTTGCCTGAGGTATGGCCATTCACTCTTATGACGCTTCAGTCTGTCTTAGCACCTGCTCCTATCCTGAGATCTTTCTCCCTGTGTTTCTCAAGGGTTGATGCTGCGTGGGCTTTGGTCCTCAATCACTGTCCTCTTAGGGACCTCCCACTGTGCCCTCACCATTTCTCTGCATCAGTGGCTCCCATTTAATTACTTCTGAGTCACACCTTGGTTCTGCCCTTGCTCATTCTTCAGACACTACAATCCAACTTGCACAGACCCTCCCTCCTTATGCTTCATGCTGGCCTGTTCTTACTCCTGTTCTCTGGATCTATGTGGCCCTACCCATTTCTGCCTAGTTCCCAGTCAGAAGCTTAGGCCAGCCTTTGCCTTTTCTGCCATCTGCTTTTCTCTCTGCCTCTTTCCTTCAGAGAGCTTTGTTTCTTTTTTCTGTCCATAATTTTTATCCTTAAAAAAAAAAATCCATTTCTGAGGAATTGGTGGGAGACTCTGGCTATACAAGTCTGATGGTCTGAAACTGATGCTCAGAGAGAAGCAGCTCCATGTGGTCAGCCTCTGTCCTTCCTGTCAGGTGAGAATGCGTGATACACACAGTAACAACTTTAAGAACCTGTTTGAGCTCATGTCTGCTTTTTATAAAAGCTCTCTACATTCTTTTTTTTTTTTTTTTGTCTTCCCTTTTTTTTTTTCTCCATCTATTTTCTTCGATCTTGCTCATTATTTTCTGTTTCTTGTTGTCTGCTTGCTTCATCATGTGTCTGATCTGTATCCCCTGCCCTTAGACTTTCTCCAGTCTCACTTCCCAGGTACCAGTTTGGTCATGCATGACCTGTTCTTTAGAGAACTTAAGCTCAAAGCAGGAACCAAACTCAAAAGCCAGGCCCAGAGGCCGAGAATGTCAAGTATAGGGTCCTTTGGTTTAGAAACAAGGCACTGTCCCCTTTTCCTTCTGAACCCAAGAGATAGACCAGCCTATCCATGGAGCATGTAGGAGTTCCCAGGTGACACCTCTGAGACACTTTGAAGACCTCTGGTGTGGCTGGGACCCCCCCCCCCCCCAACACACACACACACATACACACACCACAGAAACCTGAAAGCTAATAGAAGATTCCTCAGTGGTTAGGACTGGGAGCTTGAAAGGAATGCCATTCAGTGAGAGTAGTAGTCTTGATGTTTTTATGCCAGTTCTTCACAGCCTTCTGGAGGCGAGGTATGTCTTTAGTTCTTATATAGTTGTAGGTTTGAGAAATATGACTAATATTTTAGTTATTGGGGGGGCAGTTGAGTTGAATAATCTGTTTTGAAATCCTAAGTTGTTCTATTAATGACAGCTACTCAAAGGAGCCAAAGGTCTATAAATAATGGTAGATTAGCACCTTGAATAGACTGTCGGGAATCAAGTAGATAGCTTATTCTTATAGATCTTTGGAGATAGACTACATTGCTTATGTATTGACTTAAAGGAAAAGGAAAAAGCGGTATGTGAAATTTTAGGGCACAAATAATCATTCAGTTTTATATATGTCCCTGGTGTTTTGCTTGTTTTTGCTGTTGTTTTGCTTTGCTTGTTTTTCCTGTTACAGATTGAATCCAGGGCCTTTATGCATGCTGACTACATGGTCTACCATTGAGCTATACCCTGCAGCCCTTGTTTAATTTTTGATAGAGTAGAATTTCAAAAATTAATTAGTTCAGTTCATTATGCTTTTGAAGGGGCATAAGGGATTTGTTGTTCTTTCTGAATTGATCAAAATGGTTATTGCTTCCAGAGAGTGAGCTGACACATGAAGTCATTAATTACACAATTGACAACTTATCTAAATGACTTGTGATTGCAAATAGGCTTCTGATGAAAGCATCTATAGTACTTCTTTTATTTAGCAGTGGTTTTCTGTTGATGTGTTAAAAGTTGATCAACCCCTCCCCTCAAATCATTGCTTAAAACATGTGCTTGCGGTGTTGGGGCCCAGGACTTCATAAGCAGCTTGGCTGGGTTGTTGTAGCTTAGTGTCGTGTTATTTCAGTCAGTGTCTCAGGTCCTGGACTGGGATGGGGGTGTCTGATAGTAAGTGGGTTCTTTTATTGCCTGACCTCTCAAGACAGGACACATTCCTGGAATATCTCTAAGACATGATAATCTGCTTCTTTCTAGGGAGGGAGCCACAGTGGCCTCTGTGATGTAGACTATAAAATCATGTGCTGCTGTCTCTGGTTTTTTCTTTGATAAAAGCATGTTACTAAGTGCACACCACAGTCAAGGGGAGAATTAAATTCTACATCTGAAGAAGAGGAGTATCAAAGACTTGGTGTGCATATTTTAATATCACTTTAGACTTGTTTTGATCTGTGTTTTCCCCTTCTTTTGCTGGAGTTGGGCTTGAGGCATAGAGCATCCTTAGTAAATGATGGCTTCTGGTGGTGCTCATGTGAGCAACAGTGTGGCCAGGTTAGGTTTTCCCTTTCTCTCTGAAGTCATGCTTGGGCTACAAGTCTCCCCCTGTATAGTATGTGTTTTATCTGGAAAGGTCTCTTTGGGATGGATACATGATAAAAGCTAAGTGAACTGAGGACTTGTTACAGAGTCCACTGTGATGGGCAGTCCATGAGAGCTTAGAGCTGGGTAGAGGGCATGTGCTAAATGTTGCTCTTGGATGAGTGTCTGTGCTCATTGCACTTAACATTCACACACTCAGAACACACATATCTATTAAACCCCTTTTAAGTTTTTAACTCTAGGACTGTGATGGTTTGTATATCCTTGGACCAGGGGGTGGCACCATCTGAAGGTGTGGCTTTGTTGGAATAGGTGTGACCTGGTTGGAATGGGTATGTCACTGTGGGTGTGGGTATAAGATCCTCACCCTAGTTGCCTGGAAGTCAGTCTTCCACTAGCAGCCTTTGGATGAAGACATAGAACTCTCAGCTCCTCCTGTGCCATGCCTGCCTGGATACTGCCATGCTCCCACCTTGATGATAATGGACTGAACCTCTGAACCTGTAAGCCAGCCCCAATTAAATGTTTTTTATAAGACTTGCCTTGGTCATGGCATCTGTTCACAGCAGTAAAACCCTAACTAAGACAGAAGTTGGTACCAGGAGTGGGGTATTGCTATGATAGGCCTGACCATGCTTTTATTTGATAAAAGAATGTGGATTTTTGGACTTTGGATTTGGAACTCAGTGGAATGCTTAATGGGCTTAATGGATCATCCTAGTAGGAATATGGAAGACTTTGTTGCTGGGAGTAATTTGAACTGTGTTGACCTGGCCCAAGAGATTTCAAAGGAGAAGAATTTCAGTATGTGGCATAAAGACTGTTTTTGTGGTTATTTGGTGAAGAATGTGGCTACTTTTTACCCTTGTCTGAAAAGTCTGCCTGAGGCTAAGGTGAAGAGACTTGGATTAATTGCATTAATTGCATTTGACAAAGGAAGTTTCAAAAAAGCCCAGCAGAGACTTTGTTCTCTAGTTAAGTCTTATGAAGAGAAGTTTGAACAAGCATAGCAAGCTTAGAAAGTCAAAATATAAAATATATGGTTCGAGTATTAAAGGCATACCAGGAAGTGAAATGGAGCAAAATCCTGTGTTCTAGGAAATAACAGATTAAGGGAGTGGGACCTTGGGGCAAGACCCTACCCAGCTGAATTTAGAACCAGGCATGGTGGTACACACCTTTAATCCCATGAGACAGGCATGCCGATCTCTGCATTCAAGGTCAATCTACAGAGCAAGAACCAGGATAGCCAAGCTTAGGCAGTGAAGGATTCAGAAAATATAAAGCTAGTGATAATGTAATAGTACAAGGGGCTCATGTTCTAGTTCCTATAAGCAGCAGAACTCGGCAGCTTCAGCCATGTGGCTCTGGCTCTAAAGTTAAGAATGGAAGGAAATACTGGAAAAATTGATGCTGGTTAGCTGGAGCTAAGGAATTAGCAGTGATTAAGAAGAGACCAGCATCACTGAGGTGAAATCTTCTGGAAATTGTTTTCTGGGAGCACAAAGAAGCTGTGTTCCAGAGATACCCAAGGTTGTACCTCATGCTGCAGCTGGACTTGGTAATGTGTAAGAGTCACTCAGGTGGCACTGCTTGTGAAGGAATGAAGGGATCATGGAGAGAAGCTGAGGCTTAACACTGTGAGAGGCCAGGGAAGGCCATTGGAGAAGGTGAAGCCTCAGCTGTAGTTGATGGCCCAGGACTGAAGGGGTCATGCAAAGGATTTGAGGCCTGGCACCCTGAAAAGAGCCTATGAGAGGCTATTGGTGAAGCCTAGTTGGAATGGAACACCTTAGTGTATTGGAGATGTCAGTACCATGGGATGATCACCAAGAACAGCAGCTGTAGTGGAGTGGATCAACCTGAGCTTAGAGTGTTACAGAGGGCAGAGCTGGAAAAGTGATGCCAGCCCTTAGGAGGAGTCCAAAAGATCAAGTGGAATCCCAGACACTGAAACAAGAAGCTGTAACATTGAAATTGCCTTGGAGACTCAAAGATGTTAAAGATGCCAGAGCCATGGGATACATGCTGAGGAAAGCTGCTAACAAGGAGTGGAACCAGCCCAGGAGAAAGCAGTTTGTTGCAGTCAACAAAGATGAAAAAGGAGTGGAGATCTGAAGACCGCTTTGACATCAGCCATGGAGATGCAGAGTTTGGAGTTTGCCCAGCTGGTTTCCTGCCTTGCTTTGGGGATTACAGTTAATTAAGTTGAATGAATCTCAGAAGAGACCTTGAACTTTGGACTTTTAACATTGTTGCGACTGCTATAGACTATGAGGACTTTGAAAGTTGGACTAAATGCATTTTGCATTATGCTATGTTTAAGTATGGGCCCCATAGACTCATGTTTTTGAACAAGTCTATGGGGACCAGGGAGTGGAATATGATGGTTTGTATGTCCTTGGACCAGGAAGTGGCACCATCTGAAGGTGTGGCCTTGTTGGAATAGGTGTGATCTGGTTGGAATGGGTGTGTCACTGTGGGTGTGGGTATAAGATCCTCACCCTAGTTGCCTGGAAGTCAGTCTTCCACTAGCAGCCTTTGGATGAAGACATAGAACTCTCAGCTCCTCCTGTGCCATGCCTTCCTGGATACTGCCATGCTCCCACCTTGATGATAATGGACTGAACCTCTGAACCTGTAAGCCAGCCCCAATTAAATGTTGTTTTTGATGAGACTTGCCTTGGTCATGGTGTCTGTTCACAGCAGTAAAACCCTGACTAGGACAAGGGCTCATTTCCTTTCCTGTTACATAAAGTTTAGTGCTTATGGGTAGAAGTTTTTCCTTAAAATAATGAGTGCATAAGGAGGGAGCACTTCTAACACCTCCAACAGAAACAGATACTAAAGGGCAGCCGTCTTCCAGCAACTCAGTTCTAGCCCTCCGTGCCATGTTTCTGTCTTCTGGATCTTAGCCTGGCATTGGGCTGCTAACATTCAGGAAGATGTTTTTAAGTGCTACTCATGGATACCACATGTCAGGATTGTAAAAGGAAGTGGGGTTTTTGGATAAAAAATATTAGTGATGTTTGAAAGATAGGAACTCTTTTACTGATGGTTCTGAAAACTGTATGTCTAGAAAACAAAACCCACCAGCTTTCTACCGTGTTCTCTCCTGGTGGGGCTTGTCTGTTTTGTGTGTAAAGTATAACTGAAGTACCCTTGATTCTGCTGTACTTTTTTACCTTTTGTATCCCCTCAGTTCACTTCAGACTTGGAACTCATTTCCCCAAGGTTCAAGGGCAGGGGGGTTGCATCTAGCTATTGGAGCCAGAAGTTTGACCACTGTGGTTTGAACCACACAGGGATTTGTTTTTCGTAGGTGCGAAGTCTCTCTCTGCTCTGCTGTCCTCACTGTATGGCTTCTGTCTTTGTGCTGTGATGCAGTACTTACAACAGTAGCGATTTATGTGGCATCGTATTCATGCCACAGGCACAAAGTGGCAGTACAAGCAAGCTCTACACAGCTTCCCTGAGCTACAAGGGGTTTCAGGGAAGCTGGCATGCCAGCAGTGCACACCAGTGTGGTTGTGGTGAAGGGAGGCACAAAGGGGAAACAGAAGTGTCTGCCAGAAGGGCTTGAGTTATCGCTAGAGTAGTGAGTTCACAGCAATGTGGCATCTGAGTGGTAATTAATAGAATATAGTGGTGGTATAATGCTCAGTGTGGGTGACTAATCTTATTTGCTAAGCTTTAATTGAAGCAGAGACACTCATCTGCCTTTAAGCGCATCCATGCTTATAAGTAACAGTAATGACCTTGTGTCCGGTCTCATCTTCCAGCAAAGTCCTCATTAGTAGAAGGACTAGGTAATAATAAAGTCTTCCACGTACTGTGCTTAATTTAGGGTTTTTTAAATTGTATGTGTTCAGGTTTTTATTTTTTGTTTAAATGATTGTAAATCAGTTTGTTACTGCTGTTTTCATGAAAATTGTACCCATTTTAGTGTAATGGCTATTAAATCAAGTCATAACATTCTTAAAGGAATAGGCTTTATTTCCAATATAAAATTAACACATACACAATGTTTTAGGAAATTAGCCAATACCAAAACCCATGAAGAATGTGAAAATCTGAAGGGTAGCCAGCAAGCTGGTTCAGCAGGCAGTAGCCTGGAAGCTTGGTGACCCAGGCTCAAACCCTGGAGCTCATGTAAAGGTGGAGGAAGAGAAGCGACTCCACAGCTGTCCTCTGCACACTCTTGTGTGCTGTAGCACACCCTGAATAATAATAACTTAAGAATCATCCCTGACCCTATTACTAAGAAACAATTATCACTGGTATTGCTGTCTTTTAAAATCAAAGGAAACATTTAAAATTATTTATAAACATGTCCAATATGAATAAATATATTAGCTATGCCAGCTCTTGACTCAAAAAGTTAAGAATACCTTGGCTAAATAACTCCGTTTCAACTCCATTTTCAATTCCATTTAAAAGTAAATATAAGTTAATATTGGATTTCCATTATTCATAGCTGAGAAATGTTAAAGTGGCATTTCTGCAAAGTTTGACATTAATAAAGTCTTACTGACTTTGATTTATCTTGTAACAAAAATTACAGCTTCTGCTTGGAGTCTAGGGTTTCTCGTTCTTCCCTGAGGCCATTTGTTTATTCTGGAGAAGCCACAACTGTCAGAACCATGGCAGATGATTGGTGGGAAGGAAGCACCTTTTCTTACAGTGGCCGTTTCAGGCAGGCTCTGTGTGGGTCTTTTGTCTTTTGTACCTGAGCACTCCTTTGCCTATCGTTTTTCAAACTGCAGATACATTCCACCTCGCTAGTTAAAATTAGCGAAGGAATTGTTAGGTTTGAGTTATAATTGCTTTCCCTTCTCCTCACTTCCCAGCCTCTGCAGTACTTTGACAAGCTTCACTCCTCCTGCAAGCTGCTTTCAGTGTGCGTCCGTTATATGCTGTCAACAGGCGCTCTCCATGTTCTATTGGCCTCCTACTCAGGGAACACTACCACCCTCTATGAGTGCTTCAAGGGGAAACAGCTGGCAGAGGCATGTGAACTGTGCACACTTGCTGTGAATAGCCCTCCAGAGACTCTTAATTCCTTAACTGGTTCAGTCAAGCTAACCTCAAGTTGTTCTTGGTTGGTTTTGGGTTCAAGGTTCAAATAACCTAACTTCTTACCATTATGAGTAAGAGAAAGTGAAAATGCTGTTTTCTATATTGGATTGCTATTGTAACATAATTTATTGTACAAATAGCATTGATACAGTCTAGATATGATACGGTTTAGGGGTCTTGATTGGGTTTGGGTTTTTCTGCCAGTTAAAGAATTAAAAGGCAGGAAAGAATCTCATCATAGCAGGTAGCAGCAGAGAAATCTCAGAACCACAGCTAGAATCAGCAGTTAAAGAAAGAAAGGCATTTACTGGGGATTGTGGAGGAGAAAACTCATACACAGCAGACATACATACGGAGAAAAAGACCCTCTCCTCTGCAAAGGTGATGGGAATGAGGGAAACACACACATACACACACACACTCTACCACAGCACAACTCAGAAAGCCAAAACCTAGTCTCTTCTCCAGGCCTGGGCGCTTTAAACCATCTTACGAGTTGCCTTTCCCTAATTTAGGGTTGGTCAGTTTGAACAGTTAGGGTCGTTGATTGCTCCAGAACTGTTGTGCTTGTATCCTGAGCAGGATTGAACTTGTTCAGCCAGCCCATCAGCAGGGGCTGTTGGTGGGAGACAAAAAGTGAGAAAGCCATTTTGTTTTGTTTTGTTTTGTTTCAAGCTGCCCCACTTTTGTCTCAAGTCAGGAGGGTGGGAAAGAAACTGGCCATCTTGGAATGGAAATTTACCCCCTATATTCCCTAGGCCATGGTCCTTCTCCCTATCTGTCAGTCTACCAGGGAGTCTCTTGATATCATAATACTGGAATTTATAAAGAAAAAAAATAACCATAAACTCTGCAATTAGACAATAAATTTATTTTGTTTTTGTTTTGTTTTCCAAATCTGGCCCATGTGCATGTTATTGTTATAACTACACTGGCTACTGAGTGAATTCCAAGATTTTGTTTTCTCACACACCCCCATCTTTACAGTGATACTTACATGAGTTTAATTTTTCAGAAGATAATTCATTTACATGGCACAAAATTCCAATGTTCCTAAGAGGACATGCAGGGAAGTTTCTCCAGCTGCCCAGCGTTCCTACTCCCTTATGATCTCACATGGAGTAGAGCAAGTCAGAGAGCTCAGGACTCTTTATATAATGATACTTATGTAACCGTTCACCTGTCAAGTTTGTTTGGCCTGACAGTTTTACCTTAAAAAAAAATGAGGTGGTCTTATTGGTGAAAATAGACAAACCATCCATATACCAAAGCTGTGATTAGCAGTCTGATATTCACCCGTGTTCTACAATCAAATGGGAACCTGATGTTGAGATGCTGACTTGAATAGGAATTTGAGTAAGCTGTCATGACTTAGAACTAGCTTACAATGTGCTCCTAGTATTTTTACAGCTTTACCTTTTTCAAAATGCCATCCTATTATGTATGGTATCTTCAGAAATGTTGGGGACACATGTACTGTGTTTCATGTTTGTCTTTTGCTCTTATTCCAAGGTTAGATGATGATAGCAGAGACCCTAAAAGTGAGTGAAAAGCTACTGTTTAATGAAGCTGTTAAAGGCTCCCTCCTTCCGCTCAGAAGATGCTGAGCTTTGTACTGAATCCAGTTGAGGGTGTTTTACATACAGGAAGCTCCAGTAAATGGAAGAGTAGACTGCTAGTCACAAGCACATTGACAGCTGCTGTCTGAGGTGGGAAATGGCAACCGAGAAACCAGTGGGGCAGTCAGCCAGTTCAGTATACAAGAACATGGCTCAAAGCACCAAGCCCCTGGTTCCTGTCAGTTACAGGCTGTATTGTTTTATCTTGTTGTATTGGTCAAGTGCGCCCCATTCCAAGCAAGTGTGCTAGCCTCTGTGTCCACATAGGTGTTGCTTTCTCTTATGTAGTTTCCTTTAGCTCAGCCTTCCCTCTATATTTTGGTCCTATGTTCTGGTGCCTTTTCCGCGCCTCCACTCCCAACCCCCTTGTTTCCCTAGTAGCAGGAGGTGTCTACTTCTACTCCAAGAGGCTTGAGAGTAGAGACAAGACAGCCTGGCAGCAGTGTGGGAAGGGCCACTTTTTAATATTAGTGGGGAAATGGATCTCCCCTAAAAATCCCAGGGAAAAATAGTACTCCATGATGCACAGTTATCCTATAGCTGTGTTCCCTAAGTTAGCCTTTGCAATATTTAACCTTCAACCTGATCTTGGCCTTGCTCATATGTGGCCAATCTACCAGCTCCTGTCACCCAGCCTACCTGACAGCTACTGTAGGAAGAAAGATACCCGGGACTTACCTATTCTGCAGGACTTAGGGGCTCAGCAAATCTTCATTTCTCCAGAAATGGGCAACTGATAACCAGGTCCCCTTTATACAGCTTACACACATATTTATTTTCTCTCTCTCTCTCTCTCTCTCTCTCTCTCTCTCTCTCTCTCTCTCTCTCTCTCTCTCACATACACACACACACACACACCCCAACCCTAAACTCTCAAGCTCATAGGCTTCCCTCCGCCAAGCTAGATGCCTATGGATGTTATCTCTTATTCACAATAAAAACCCCTAGGGGAGCAGCCATTCTGGCACTTCTTTTTTTATTTTTTATTTTATTATTATTATTTTTTAACTGTGCCCCACATACAGCTTTTATGTAAGTTTGATACAAGCTAGTGACAGGAATCTCAATTGAGAGTCACCCTACCAGATTGACCTAAGGGAAAGCCCGGGGCATTTTCTTGATTGATCTAGAAGGACCCTGTATACTGTGGGCTTGTGGTCCTGGGTACTGTAAGAAAACATACTGAGCAAGCCAATTAGCAGCACTTCTTCATGGCCCTGATTTCTGGATGATGGCTACAAGGAAGATGAAGTAAACCCTTTCCACTTCAGGTTACTTTTGGTCATGGTGTTTTATCACAGCAATAGAAACTCTAAGACCTTGCTGGCGTTTTTTTTTTGTTTGTTTGTTTCTTTGTTTTTAAGACAAAATCTTAATCTGTTAGCTTAGGCTGGCCTTAGACCTCACAGTCCTCATGCCTCAGCCCCACAGTACGGAGATTTCAGACGTGTGCTGCCAGCTCTTGCTCTTGCTGGCAAGTCTTGTTAGTTGGTTCCTTGCTTTGCTGTTGTTAGGCTGTGCTGGGGTTGCACGTAGGGCTTCGGGAGTGTTATCCAGTTGCTGAGCGAGCCCTGAGCTCCATCCACAGACGCCCTGCTGGCGATCCATCGGACTAGAGGACAGGCATTTTGAGGGTGTGCTTAGAATAGGGCCTGAGTAACCCATTTGCTTGGTGGCTTGTTGAGGTACGGTGCAGTATCACTGAGAGCTGGCATGCATGACACCTTGGGGGAAATGGTAACTGAGTAGTCAGCTGTCTCAGGAGTGCCTAAAAGGGAGGACAAGGGTGTCTTGTCATCTGCCCCAAACTAGGGAACATTAATTAGTTTTTGTTTTTGAATAAGATTTAAATTTATTGCCAAAAGCCTGTGTTCTCAGATACTGCTGATTAGGAGTACAAATTGATAGCAAACTGTTCGGAAGGCCTTAAAAACATTCATAACGTTTGACTTAGTACATCTACTGTTGAGAAACTCCCCCAAGGAAAGAATGTCTGAACAAATCCATGCTCAAAAATTCTAAGTTATTTTTAATATTTTATTCCTTCACTTATAACAAGAAATTTCAGGTAATTTAATTGTCTGACAAAAGGAAAATGAAAATATATTTCACAAAGAAATAGTAGCACTCAAGATATTTTGAAGGATATGAGAGAAAAAAATATATGAGGGAAAACACAATATAAAGAGCACAAGCGTTGGAACTCATGTGTGATTTTAAATATGCTTAAAGGGTCATCAGGAGTGCTCACCCGGCGGATAGAGTGCAGGCTGTACCTGACGGCCTGAGCTCCATCTCCAGAACTCATATAAATGTGGAAGGACGGAGCTGGTCATAAGGTTGTCATCTCACCTCCACACAAGTGTTGTAGCACACATCATACCATGCCATAATAGACACTGATAATAAATAAATTGTTTAAAAATAAAGACAAAGGAAAAGAATAAAAAATTGTTTTTGGATTTCAAATTTTGTTTCTAAGGAAAAAGTTTCTGGTATTTTAATTTAGCATTTTGGAAAGGAAAGCAAATATAAATACTCTTATTTCTTAGAAAAAGATGCTTAGTGGTAGGAAGTGGGGAATTAAGAATCCCTCATTGGGCCAGGCATGGCAGTGCACACCTCTAGTTTCAGCAGGCAGATCTTTGTGGGTTCGGGGCCAGTGTGATCTACCTAGTGAGTTCCAGGACAGCCAAGGCAACATAGAATGACCCTGTCTCAAAAACAAGCAACCAAACAAAAAATCCCTTGTTGGAGACTGGAGAGGTGGCTCAGAAGTTAAACACTTGTTCTTGCAGAGGGCCCAGGTTCAGTTCCCCACACCCACATGGTAGTTCACAACCACCCATACCTCTAGTTTCAGGGGATCCTGTACACTTTCTTACTGCCTCAGATGTTAGGCATACATGTATACATACAGGCAAAACATTCATACACATAAAATATATAAATCTTTAAAAAAAATGAAGTAAAAGAATCCCTTGTGGGCATGGCATGTACCTTTGAGGTAGAGTGCCTGCCTGGCCTGCACAGGCTTGGATTCCATCATTGGTGTGGAGTGGGGAAAGGGGACTCCAATACTCAGTTAGTTCCAGTTTTCTTCCAGATGCTTTATTTAAAGTCACACTTGTAAGCATTCTGATTTTGGCAACAGATGAGAACCTTTACAATCCTTGTCATTTGGTTATTAGAAAGCTATGCCACTGTTACAGATGAATAAATGGATATTTGGATTATTACAACATCTTGCATGGTTTGATTAATATAAGCCAATTTCCCAAAGCTCAATTCTTGCTGGTGAGTAAGATGAAATCAATTTTGAGCTTCTAACTGTGATACAGCAGCATCCTGGAGTGTTGCTAGAAATACCAGCAGCTCAGCAGTACAGCACATTGGTTAGTGGCCAGACAAGAAGGGCAAAAATGCAAGGGGCATAGTTTTATTTAATAAGGTGGTCTCTGAGTAAGAGCAGGAGGAAGAGGAGCTGGAGGAAGCAGCAGCAGTTAGAAATATTCATCTTTCCTTAAGCAACAAATGCTGGCTGCTGATAAAAATGTTAACTCTCCATCTCTCTTGTAAAGCGTACTCGAGGTGTTATCTGGCTAAGTATGTTCACTAAATATTTGGCTCACTGATCAGCATCTTTAGCTGTGTTATATAATTTTATAACCAAGCTTTGTACTTCACTCATTTATTTTTAATAACATCTCTTTATTCAGATATAATCCACCCATTAGCGTGTATAATGAGTTGTGCAACCATTACCACAGTCAATGTTAGAACATTTTCATTACCCCAAAAGGAAATCTATTAGCAGTTACTTCCTATATCCCCCAAAATTCCAGTCCCTGGTAAGCACAGATCTGCTCTCGGTCATCTAAACTGTGCAGTCTTTGCCATTGACTTTATAGCTACCTCAGCATAGTCGTCTTGAAAGGTCATCAGCACTGTGGCACACATCAGTACCTCATTTCCTTTTACCTTTTGTTGTACTCTTAGTTTGTTCTTTGAGGATTTCACTTGTGTATCTCTTTATTTTTTATTTTTATTTATGTGTATGGATGTTTTGTTTGCCTGCGGGTCTGTGTGTCACTTGCATGCCTGGTGCTCTCAGAAACCAGTAGAGGGCATTAGATCCTCTAGAACTGAAGTTACAGGCAGCTGTGAGCAGCTTTGTGGATTCCAGGAATAGAACATGGGTCCTCTGGAAGAACAGCCAATGCTTTTAACTCCTGAGCCACCTCTCTAGCCCTGTGTTTGTTTGTTTGGTTTTTTGTTTTTACTAATTTTTGTTTTTAAGAGCATACCACATTTTGTTTACCCATTCATCTGTTGATAGATACTTATTGTTCCCACTTAAACAAGTTTTTATGGGAAAATAAATTGTGTGTGCGTGCCTTGAGTTAATTTTTTCTTAGGATTTTTTTTTTAATCTATATTGTGTCAGTGTGCTTATGCTACACGTGTGAGAGTGACCAAGGAGGCCAGAAGAGGGTTTCAGGTTCTCTACAGCAGAACTTCCTGGGTAACCCACCTGACATGGGGCTGAGAATCAGACTGGAAAAGCAAGAAATGGTTCTTAACCATTGTGCCATCTCCTCAGCTCCTGAGTCAGGTTTTATGTATAAGTCCTTTGTTCACCTGTAAGTACCCATTGTCCTGGTTTGTTGGCAATACACTCATTTTTCTATTGAACTGTCTGACATTCTTAATGAAAAAACAAGTGACTGAAGGTGAAGGTTCTTTTCCAGACTCAATATCTAGTCCACTTACCTGTCTGTCTCTGCATTTATATTTTCTTCCATTCATTCTACAGAGATTTACTGGACACGTTTGTATGCCAAACACTGTGTTTGACATTCCCATGCTACTTGCTTTGGGGAACCAGGCTATCTTCAAAGCTATAAAGTTTCTTTCTTCAAATCTATTGTTAGCATAATAGTCTGTCTATCTGTCTGTCTGGCTGTCTCTCTCTCTCTCTTTCTGTCTTTTCTTTTTTTCGAGACAGGGTTTCTCTGTGTTGCCCTGACTATCCTGGAACTCACTCTGTAGACTATGCTGGCCTCTGCCTCCCAAGTGCTGGGATTAAAGGCATGTGCCACAACTGCCTGGCTGGTAATAGCATTTCTTAAAGAATTGTAATGTAGTTTCCTGTTGCCCTAAGCCTGTGGTGACATTTGGAACTCCAGCTGACTCTGGCCTGGTCTTTGTCAAGTTGTAACTTGTCCTGTTGTACAAAAAACCAGTATTTTAGTAGTTTAGGGAGTCTGAAGAATAGAGATGGTGTAGGATAGACCAGTGACTGTGCTGAAGATGAGGTTGGGTTTAAAGCAAACACATTGACTGGGATGGTGGCTCCTGGCAGGTACAGAATTTCCCAGGTTCAATCTCAGGGGTCTATCAGGTTTAAGAATAGGCATTGGCAGTTGTCCAGAGGTCAGGGACATTGCTGGCTTCCAAATCTTATTTCTAGAAGCAAGTCCTTGATAGTTTAAAGTCACAAAGAGAAAAGAGTGTTTCTAGATCATGGGTTATTTGGGCTTTTAAATAGTTATAGGAGGCAAGCATGCTACATGACAGTGGTTATTCATGTCTAGGTAAAGATTATGGTTGTAGCATTTGAAGCCAAAGAAATATTAGGTTAGCAGATTTTGATTATTTAAAATAAAGATGATCTAGTGTTATAAACTAATAAGTACATTGAAGGAATAAGTTGAGAAAATCTGTTTTAAAGATAATAAACTTTGATTTTGCTAGGCTTGTTGACAAAATACTCAAGGTTGATGATATCCAGGAACTTTCAACTTTGTTAAATACTAGTTGGACTGACTTCCTGCTCACACTTGCTTAGGGATCGTGACAGCCATATTGGAAAGTGAGTCATCAGTATCTCCCTGGTTAGTGGCTTGGCTTTGTAAGGATTAAAAACCCTGTAGGCTTAAAGAAAGAAATGTAGCTATTCCTCAGTTGTCATGAACATGTTTGCTTTGTGTTAAGAAAAAAGGTTTTAGTGGTGACTATATTGCCAGACTTAATTTCTAGCCGCATAGGTAAGTTCCAGTTGCTAGAGATGGTATTGACTGTAGACATTTTGATTTGAAAGTTTTGGAAAGCATATTATGTGATAAAACTTAGTCTAGTGCCTCTATTTATACATCCTAAATTTCTTTCAGGGATTGTGCCATCTTCTGTTGTCCTGACTTCTTTCCAGGTGATGTCAAGAGTTTTCCTAATATGGGCAGTGACACATAGTGTCAAAGAGGTGAGTAAAATTAACATTGACAGTCACCAGGGAGCTTTCTCCTACCTGTTTGCTCTGGCTGAAATCAGATCTCCAGATCATTTCAAAGTAACCAAGTTAAAGCCGATAGCTGGTGTCTACTGTTGCAATTGGGTCCAAAGTGGAAGACACACCCCTATCTGCATTGTTGCTCAATAGAGAGCTGGATCAGAGTGGAAGACCTACAGTCTCAGTTCCCATGGAGGTAGGGTGTGCACAGCATCACAACCCAGTTGTATTCTTGGTGTCTGTCTGTAGCCAGTGTGTTGGCTTCTGCATTTGGAGAGAATGGGGCACTGGCTCACTCTCAGAGCACTTCTGTTTTCATGGGACCAGGAAAGGTGAGCTTGTTTCCAGCCCGCTCAGTTGGGCTAAAGGTATTGCCATGTGCACCAGGTATGGATGGCTCATACAAGAACACCCAGTGTCAGACAGAACCTGGGGGAGAAAGCCATCATCCCCTCAGGTGTGATCTATAACCAAGCTCTAGTTTGGGTTCACGTTGTTCTGAGAGGACGCTGCTGTCCCCAGTGTCAGTTTTCTCCCATGTTACCTGGAGGAGAGTTTTGGCAGGTACAACATTCGTCTATAGCATTCAGTCTCTACACTTGTCAACCAATGTCAGCATTCGATCCCTTTGGGCTCTAGAGACCGTTTATCTATTAATATTAATCTGTGTATTCTTTGTCCTTTATTCTGAAATTCTTGTTAAAGCTTGGCGTTTGTCAGGATTTATTTTGACAGTTCTGTTCATATTTCAACTAATAATTTTTTTAAAAACTTTTTTTTAATTGGCCCATGAGATACCTGTAAAAATGTACATATCTAATGAGTTCTTAGGCAAGGTTTAAACACTTGGATTGATAAGCTGTCATTTTGTTATGGTCCCATGGAATTAGCAGGTCCATGGACTTGACTTTTCAGTCAGTCTCTTGTTCCTTGAAGATGTCTAAACTTGCTATGCAGGAAGAATGCAAAATAATTGTGTACCTACTTTTAATAACCACATTTTTAAAAAATAAAACAAGAAAATAAGTTCTAGTATTACATATAGCTTGTTGCTCTCATTCTTAGCTCTTACAGTTAGAAAGGTGTTACTTATAATACCACAGAGTTCTCTTTACACATATTTCTATGTGTATTTCTTCCTATACTTATTTGTTTATACTATAATATTTTTCATTGTAACCAGTAACTCCTAGTTTTATTTGCCAGTATTTTCAGTAACCTAAAGTCTTTCCTCATTGTCTCTCAGTTGCATCCTTTTGTCTCCAGTGCTAGGGATTGAACCCAGAGCCTTGTGCCTGGTAGACAAGCCTTCTGCTACTCAACCACCTCCCCAGCCTCATGTCACCCTTGCATTCACTCATCCCACATGCTCCTTGAACCCAAGCCTCCTGAATGGTTAGAAGTACAGGCCTGTAGCACCAGGCCTAGCTCCTTCCTTACATCTTAAATGGGCAATCATGTGGATTCAGTAAGTGAGATGCAGCTGCTGACTCACTCTGCTGATACAGGTGGATATTGATTATTTCAAGATTGATGCCTCACCTGCTTCAGGGACCACTCTTCTGCTTATTACGATGGCAGCCAAAGCAAGTGGGCAAGCACCCAAAAATGTTTGCAGTTCAAACGAAGCAATTCTACAGATTCCAGATTTCCTGGACAGACCATTGAAACAGATTGTCTATAAAGCTATTAAATGTCTCTGTGGATTACAGGTGCTAGACTTTGCCATCATCTCCAGTAACCACTCTGCCTGCCAGATGTGGAAACTTGACATTTAGCAGGTGGTTTCTAATATACTATCACACTTCAGTGTTACTGTATGTATTCATTACAGATGCATATTCACAATTGTTTCTCTGCAGCCCAAGTGATCCAGTTTTTCTGCTAACATTAACATGCCATGTTCAGAAGAACCTAGTGTAGTAAATGTCACCATCTCTTTGTCACCTCTTGGGGCTCTGCATTTCAGTGTCCTTTCTTTCATTCACTGCACCTAGTTGATCAGCTGACTTACAAGTTTCTTGAGTAAATAGAGTTGGTATTTTTGCTGACCCAGGATCTCATTTCATTTCTCTGGACAGAACTGTTCATTTGTCATTTTGTTGATTCCAGTACATTTCCAGCCCCAGTTTGCCTGGACAGCTAAGTTGAAAAGCCTGTGTTTTCTGGAGCCAGGCTGCTTGCTCTTTGTCACCTGTTCCTAAGCCCCAAGTATTAGCCAACTGCTATGTTGCTGTCTTAAAGTTCCCAGAAACTGTAATTCTATTTGCTGTGTCCAACACTGCCGATGACTTACCTTCCATTCTCCTGAAGAATCTGGAAAATAACTCTTGGTCTTACCCAGCTCTGTGCCTGTGACCATGCGAACCATGTGACTAATGTGTCCGCTTTTTTATCTCTCCGTCTCCGTTTCCTGTCACCTTCTTCTCCAAAGGGGACAGCCAGTATTATATTCTGTGGGCTTGATTCCTTCTGCCTTCTGTGCTCATTCCCCTTAGTATTTTGTTTTGTTTGTTGTTTGTTCGTTGTTCAAGACAGGGTTTGTCTGTGTAGCTCTGGCTGTCCTGAGATTCACCTCCCTCTGCCTCCCAAGTGCTGGGATTAAAGGTGTGTGCCATTGCTGTCGGCTCCTCTTGGTTTATTGTTTTGTTTTTGGTTGTTGTTTTTATTGTTTGTTTGTTTGTTTCCTGTAATTATTTTTGTGGTGTGCTAAAGTAGAGCTCATAAACCTTTCGAGATCTAACTTTTATATTGAAGTATACCCCTGCCCCCTCCCCCCATGTGCCTCTCATTCCTTTTTAAAAAACAAACAAACAGGCTCTTATGCAGCCCAGAGTCAAACTCCTGCTTCCACCTCCCAAGGTGCCACCACATCCAGCTTGAGGATTTTTTCCTTTAAGAGACCTTATAAGACACACATCCTTTCGTGTCATTTTAATTCTCTACCCGGGGGATACCAGCTACTTTGGTGCTGTAATGTACATTGTGGAACTAAAGGTGATCAGAGAGTTTTCTCTTAAAAACAAAGACCCACTCTTCCACTTGACACCATAGTAATACGGATATTAACATAAATATCTTAGGTAGGCCTGGTGGTGCTCTACCCCAGTGATTGGAAGGCAGAGGCAGGCTGATCTCTTTGAGTTTTAAACTAGCCAGGGTACATAGAGAAATCCTATCTAAAAAAAAGTTTGACACTGAGGCCTTTCCTTTACCTAATGTAGCAAATATTCTTCCAGCATTTCCTTTTAACGAGATTGTACGTATGAACAAAGAAAAGCTGTGGCACGGCAGCCAGCTCGGAGGGGAGAGGGGAGTTAGAAGAGGCAGTCCACAACTCTAGCTGACCCAGAGTTTCTTCCTGTCCCAGATCTGAACTGGCTGATTCAGCATCTGGCCTCTGCAGGTACTTGCTCCCCCACTCTCTGTCTGGGTCTGAGTGTGAGTCTTCTGATTAAACTGAGTCAGGAACAGCATCTTTAAAGTGAATTGGAGTGGGCATGTGTATTAGTTAGGGTTTTACTGCTGTGAACAGACACTATGACCAAGGCAAGTCTTATAAAAAAACAACATTTAATTGGGGCTGGCTTACAGGTTCAGAGGTTCAGTTCATTATCATCAAGGTGGGAGCATGGCAGTATCCAGGCAGGCATGGTGCAGGAGGAGCTGAGAGTTCTATGTCTTCATCCAAAGGCTGCTAGTGGAAGACTGACTTCCAGGCAACTAGGGTGAGGATCTTATACCCACACCCACAGTGACACACCCATTCCAACCAGGTCACACCTATTCCAACAAGGCCACACCTTCAGATGGTGCCACTCCCTGGTCCAAGGATATACAAACCATCACATTCCACTCCCTGGTCCCCATAGATTTGTTCAAAAACATGAGTCTATGGGGGCCATACTTAAACATAGCATAATGCAAAATGCATTTAGTGCAACTTTCAAAGTCCTCATAGTCTATAGCAGTTGCAACAATGTTAAAAGTCCAAAGTTCAAGGTCTCTTCTGAGATTCATTCAACTTAATTAACTGTAATCACCAAAGCAAGGCAGGAAACCAGCTGGGCAAACTCCAAACTCTGCATCTCCATGGCTGATGTCAAAGTGGTCTTCAGATCTCCACTCCTTTTTCATCTTTTTTGACTGCAACAAACTGCTTCCTCCTGGGCTGGTTCCACTCCCTGTTAGCAGCTTTCCTCAGCATGTATCCCATGGCTCTGGCATCTTTTTTTTTTTTTTTTTTTTTTTTTTTGGTTTTTCCAAGACAGGGTTTCTCTGTGTAGCCCTGGCTGTCTTGGAACTCACTCTGTAGACCAGGCTGGCCTCAAACTCAGAAATCTGCCTGCCTCTGCCTCCGGCTCTGGCATCTTTAACATCTTTGAGTCTCCAAGGCAATTTCAATGTTACAGCTTCTTCTTTCAGTGTCTGGGATTCCACTTGATCTTTTGGACTCCTCCTAAGGGCTGGCATCACTTCTCCATCTCTGTCCTCTGTAGCACTCTATGCTCAGGTTGATCCACTCCATTATGGCTGCTGTTCTTGGTGATCATCCCATGGTACTGACATCTTCAACACACTGGGGTGTTCCACTCCAACTAGGCTTCACCAGTAGCCTCTCATAGGCTCTCTTCAGGGTGCCAAGCCTCAAATCCTTTGCATGACCCCTTCAATCCTGGGCCATCAACTACAGCTGAGGCTTCACCTTCTCCAATGGGCTTCCCTGGCCTCTCACAGTGCTAAGCCTCAGCTTCTCTCCATGATCCCTTCATTCCTTCACAAGCAGTACCACCTGAGTGACTCTTACACATTACCAAGTCCAGCCGCAGCATGAGTATCTTGGGTATCTCTGGAACACAGCTTCTTTGTGATCCCAGAAAACAATTTCCAGAAGATTTCACCTCAACGATGCTGGTCTCTTCTTAATCACCGCTAATTCCTTAGCTCCAGCTAACCAGCATCAAATTTCCCAGTAGTTCCTTCCATTCTTAACTCTAGAGCCAGAGGCACATGGCTGAAGCTGTCGAGTTCTGCTGCTTACAGGAACTAGAACATGATCCCCTTGTATTATTACATTATCACTAGCTTTATGTTTTCTAAATCCTTCACTGCCTAAGCTTGGCTATCCTGGTTCTTGCTCATTGACCTTGAATGTAGAGATCAGCATGCTTGTCTCATGGGATTAAAGGTGTGTACCACCATGCCTGGATCTAATTTAGCTGGGTAGGATCTTGCCTCAAGGTCCCACTCCCTTAATCTTTATTTCCTAGAACACAAGATTTTGCTCCATTTTACTTCCTGGTACTCCTTTAATACTCAAACCATATATTTTATATTTTTCCTTTCTAAGCTTGCTATGCTTGTTCAAACTTTTCTTCATAAGACTGAACCAGAGAACAAAGTCTCTGCTGGGCTTTTTTGAAACTTCTTTTGTCAATGCAATTAATCCAAGTCTCTTTACCTTAGCCTCAGGCAAACTTTTCAGACAAGGGTAAAAAGTAGCCACATTCTTCACCAAAATACCACAAAACCAGTCTTTATACCACATTCTGAAATTCTTCTCCTTTGAAATCTCTTGGGCCAGGTCAACACAGTTCAAATTACTCCCAGCAACAAAGTCTTCCATATTCCTACTAGGATGACCCATTAAGCCCCATTTAAAGCATTCCACTGCTTTCCAAATCCAAAGTCCCAAAATCCACATTCTTTCAAATAAAAGCATGGTCAGGCCTATCACAGCAATACCCCACTCCTGGTACCAACTTCTGTATTAGTTAGGGTTTTACTGCTGTGAACAGACACTATGACCAAGGCAAGTCTTATAAAAAAACAACATTTAATTGGGGCTGGCTTACAGGTTCAGAGGTTCAGTTCATTATCATCAAGGTGGGAGCATGGCAGTATCCAGGCAGGCATGGTGCAGGAGGAGCTGAGAGTTCTATGTCTTCATCCAAAGGCTGCTAGTGGAAGACTGACTTCCAGGCAACTAGGGTGAGGATCTTATACCCACACCCACAGTGACACACCCATTCCAACCAGGTCACACCTATTCCAACAAGGCCACACCTTCAGATGGTGCCACTCCCTGGTCCAAGGATATACAAACCATCACAGCATGACTTGACTTTCTGTTTCTCATCATGATTCCCCATGAAAAAAAACCCACATATCCTTGCTTGTTCTGGAACAGTTATGCTTGGCCTCAGATTCCTAGACACACAGCTAGACCACTGTTAGGGTCTATCCTGACTCAGCCCTCTGCAAAAGCCACCTCAAGTCTTCCTGAATCTTCAGAGTAAGAGCACCATGATGCTCTTCCAGGTCTTCTGTGGGAAACAGTTGGAAGTTCAAGGGTGCCAGCCAAGGATACTTTACTGGAGGTGATCTTCGTAAAATAAAACTAAACCTCAAAGATAGAGCTTCGACTCCGGTTCTTACTGTTTCCTGCAACCAGAACAAGGGCTGTTACCCCACACTCTTTGGTACCTCTTTGTGGCATACTACTGGCTCCTGGCATTTACTCTACTGTTCTTGCCATTCATCAAGGGGCTTACAAATACACTGAAGTCAGAATTAAGAAATTAGTGTGTGATGCCGTATTCCTGTACTGATTATTGTATGATACATTGTAACTTACAGAAGCTTTAACATTTATTCTTGGCTACTGTCCCTTGAGGTAGGTTGGGCTCTCCATTAGAGTTCGAGAGCTAGAGAGGCAAAGTTGGACTTCTAAGTCCTTGATCTTCTTAACACATCACAGTTGACTTCCTGCCACAGTTTGGAAAGGCTGCATGTGTTGTCCTCATTGTCCTTATGCTGACTTGTCATTGCCTGGTGGCATAGAGAGCCTCTGCCGAGGATGCTGTCAGCACCTCATTTTGCTGAGTGCATAGTGAGGTGTGCTTCTTCTATTACATCATTTGCACACCTCACACAGATCAGTAGTGAGCCTCCTCCCCAGGCTTACTTGCAGCACGCTGCTTTGGGGGTTTTGTTTTGTTGTGTATTTTGTTTCCTTTTTTGTTACAGGGTGTTTAATTAATTCCCTTTCTGTTGCTGTGACAAAAATACCTCGATGAAAGCAGCTATAGGGGAAGGGTTTCCACCTATAGTTCCAGACAGTGTGCTGACACTGAGGGTAACATAAACAGGAGAACAAATGAGAGCAGCTTTCTTGTACTCAGCCAGCTGGTGCTACTCACAGGGCTTCAGCTTCCCTCATCAGTAACAATCAAGACAGTCCTCTGTAGGCATCTCCACAGGTCGGCTTCATCTAGACCTTACTAATGCTGGAACCCTTTAATATAGTTCCTCATGTTGTGATGACCCCCAACCGTAAAGTTGTTTTTGTTGCTACTTCATAACTGTAATTTTGCTACTACTATGAATCATAAAATATTTTTGGAAATAGAGGTTTGCCAAAAGGGTCATGATGCACAGGTTGAAAACTACTGATCTAGACAATCCCTCACAGAGACTCTTCTCAGGGGATTCTAGGTTCTATAAAGTTAATTAACTGTTAAACAAGGTCTCCTGTCTCCCAAGCTGGCCTTAAATTCCTACATAACTGAGGGTGTCCTTAAACTCTTCTCCTTCCATCTCTACATTGAGAATTGTGATCTCAGGTTTGCCGCCATGCCTGGTGTTCTACAGTGCTGGGGATTGAGCCCAAGCTTTCAAACACGGTAGGCAGACACTCTCCTAACTGAGATATAGCCCCAGTCCTACTTCTCAAGTTTTGTTACTGCTCTCATGGCTCACTGGCTGATTCATTGGCTGATCTGCTTTAAAGTATTAAGACTTTTTACATTTAGTATTCATGGACCATTTGGACCAGAATTACCAAGATTATTTATTTAAAATGTAAATTTCAGGTCCCGCTCCACACTTGACAGAGGATATCTTAAACCAAGTCCAAGGAATGAACATTTTTAGATAATCTCTTGAGTTCTAAGCTTTGGAAAATGCCCTAAAAATACCTGTGTTCTGTTGAGTTCACCCTCCTGTTTCAGTTCTCATTCCCAAAACCAAGGGGGTGGGTATTAATGGAGTTCACTGTAGAGGGGCAGCAGGCTGGTTGGTGACTGGAGTACCACTGGCCATCTCTTTTTTTTTAAAGCTTGTATATATAGGATATTTTTTATTGAGTATCAGCAGATAGACATTTTTAAATGCTATATTTGAATCATACTAGAAAAACTGTTTTTTAGATCAAAACATCTAGTAAGTTTTTCTCAAATTCTAGTGTGTGTAAAAATAGACTAAAAAATTTGTTAGAATTTATATTTTGATTTATAGAATTTTTTTTCTGGGTGTGTTCCTAACCTGCTCTCATGTGCATGGCCGTACACACACACACACACACACACACACACACATAGTTTTAAAAAATTTTTAGCAGATTCATTTAGGTATTTTATGTGTGGAGTATTTTTGTCTGCAAGTGTATATGGTGTGCACCACATGTATACCTAATACCTTATGCAGGTGAGAAAAGGGGGTTGGATCCCCTGAGACTAAGACTGTAGGTGTTTGGGTGCCGCCGAGTAGGTCCTGGGAATTGAACCTGGGTCCTCTCCTGCAAAAGCAAGTATTCTTAACCATGGAGCCACCTCTCCAGCCCCACATACACACCTTTTTAAAACATAAAATAAGAGCTTTCAAAGCTTTCATTCTTTCCAAAGCTTTCAAAGAGAGAGCTACATAATTCTGATATAAGGTAGCACACAAAAGGAGGAACTGGGGCATACAGAGGAGGTTTGGGATAAGAACATACTGAAACTTTGCAAGGCAAACATCTGGTGAATGTGAGAGCTACTTTGAGCATCCTGGTTTGTGGGGGAGGGTTCTTCCCATTTGTAGCTCATTTTTAATCTCTTGGGCTGGCTCCACTGCACCTTTTCTCAGCAGGCATCCTACATTCCTGGTATGTCAGTTAACTTCTGTACCACTGACAGAAATAACTAGGAAGTCAGTTCTGTAATTCTCCAGTATCACATCCCTATACGAATTCCAGGCATTCAGTCTCCTTAGGAGAGAAGACAGTGGCTGGGGCTAGGAATGTAGCTAGAGTGCTTATGGAATGAGTCCAGGCCATAAACTGGGTATAGCACTTTATGCATGCAGAAGGATCAGAAGTACAAAATGGTCATCAGTTAGTTATATAGGGATTTGCAAGCTAACCTGGGATACTTAAGATCCTGTCTCAACAACAATAAAAGATCAGTGGTGGGCTGGAAAGACAGCTCAGCAGTTATGAGTACTGGCTACTGGGCTGGAGAGATGGCTCAGTAGTTAAGAGCACTGACTGGTCTTCCAGAGGAAGAGTAATTCCCAGCACCCACGTGGCAGCTTACAACTGTCTGTAACTCCTATTCCAGGGATCCAATGCCCTCACAAAGACAAACATGCAACAACAATGTACATAAAATAAAAAATGTAAAATTATATAATATATATGTGGCTACTGTTCCCAAGGACGTGAGTTCAGTTTTCAGTACCCTCATGATGCTCACAGCCAGTCCCAGAGCCTTTCCACGGGTACTGCATTCACATGGTTTATTCACATCCAGGTGAGCTGTAAAATAAACATAAATAAACTTTAAGAAAAAAAAAAGGGGGGTCAAAGCTGGAGAGACAGCTCAGTGGTTAAGAGTACTGGCTGCTCTTCCAGAGGTCTTGAGTTCAATTTCCAGCAACCACATGGTGGCTCACCATCTTTAATGTGATCTGATAGCCTCTTGTGGTATGCAGGTGTACATGCAGATAGAGTACTCATACATAAATAAATCTTTAAAACAAACAAAACAAACAAAAAAATGTGGTCAGTGGCCACATCTTTGAATGGCAACAGTGTTATTCCCCTGCTTCCAGGGTATTCTGGTGGCCTCCCTAGGGATTCCTTCCCACCTGCAATATTGGTAGGATACAAAAGGGCAGAGGCTGCAACAGAGCCATCTGAGATTCCCAAGTGAGGGACACCATGTAGAGACAATCTTAAGTTGGTGGACTCCAGAGTTCCCTATTACATATTTAAAGAGTTACAGAATCCCTAGAATTCCTTTAAACCACTAAGTGTAACTCCTGGGTAGGTTCTGGCATTTCCCCCATTTGTCTTTTGCTGCTGAACAGTTAAAGGAAGCTGAAGAAGAAAGTTGGGGCATCCAGAAGAGACAAAGCACCCTCTCATCTGTTTGGTGATAAGGTGTGGGGAACACAGCTGTGTCACACTGAGTTCTGGTGTTGTAGAACACAGAGGCTCCACATGTGTCATGCACATGAGGAGGTGATGACCTGTCACCCAGGCTTTTCTTGTCCTCACAGTTGTGAAGTAAGAGTGTGTGAGAACACAGTTGAGGTAGTGAGGAGTCAGTCGGTCACTAGCTCATAGAGGTGCAGAAAGGACACTGGGAGTGAGGCTCATCCTGGAGGGAGTTTTCTCTTTCTTCCTCCCTGGCCCCCTTCTTTTCTATTCTTCTTTGCTGATCCTCCAGCTAGGTTCACAGAGTGCCGATGCTGCCCATGCTGTCACTGGAGGGCTTGTAGCTTCCTTCCTGTGGCTATACGTGTTCCTTGGCCATGTTGTATCATTCCCAGCAGGTACCACCCACAAGCTTAGTGAGTTAGGCAGACAGCAGCTTTGTATCTTACTGTTCAAGGAGATGAGATACTGTGTCTAGAGTGTGCCACTGTCTTTCTGAATGCTGTGCCTGGACTATGCCAGTCTCTCTTGTGCCCTTCCCACAGTGATGTTCTTCTGTGCATCTCCTCTGCTCAGATACTGTTCAGTATCCTCTAGTCCCCTTGAAAGCTAGGCATCCAACATTCCCCCATTCCATCTATTTCCTTACTTTCTATTTTAGACACTCCTGTAGGTGGGTGCACATCACCTTCACTTTTAAAATTAGCCCACTCCTAAAGGCAAAAAACTTCATTCTTTGATTGTTAATCAGGCTCTGTCAAACTTTAGACAGCTCTTGGGTAAAGGCAGCACACTAGAATATCACTTCTACATCTTATAATTGTGGGCACTTAGTGATTATGCTTTTTATCTGTTTGCTAAATTGTCCTTTTGCCATTGCCTATCTGGGATGATTGTGGCAAAATCAGAATGTCTAATTTTTCTCTGAGTTTTCTGCTTACCAATTTCCAATATTGTACTTCAGTATATAAAAGATACTTAGATCCATTATGCTTGGCCAAGGTTCACTTCTGCCATTTCATGATCTTTCTCTTTCTCCCATGGTCTTAACCCCTCAGCTCCTGTCAGACTCCACTAGAGCACATGCCATTTAAAATAGGATGTCCTCTGATGATAGTTCAGTCAGTTGTTTGTTTAAAAACTGCATCCATCTTTGTAAAAAAAATTTGAAAGTTAGCCTCACTCCATGCAGAGGGCAGCCCTCCTCATCAGCTCGTAGCTGAATAAGTTCAAGCTCATCAAGGCAGGGAAATGACTAAGTTTCCTTAACATTAGTCTGTTTCTGTTCTGGAGTCCACACTGCACCCCACATTGTCTTCATCCTGGTGACTTCCCCTAAAAACATCTGTTACATGAAGTTCCTAACACCAGAGTAAAATCTGACACACAGCATCCCCGGTGTCAGGGAAGAGACAGCTACACTGGGTCATTTCTCTGGAAACTTATACAGTTGTCTTCATTCTGAGAAATGCCATTCAGAGGAAGAAGGTCTGGGGCTAGCAGGGAGTGTCCTGCCCATTTTGCTGAGGTCTCCTGAGAAGCGGCCTGCTCTGTCCAGGCAGTTCCAGTCCTTTCAGGTTGAAGAATAACCTGCTTCTTTCTCATCGCTTCTGGTCCTAGATTTTAGGGTATTTTGTGCATTTTATATTTTAGTCTCTTAAAACACTGATGGTTCTTCCATATAATGGATGTTATGGATGCACCTGTGCAGCACCCTGCATTTTCCCAGGTTTTGACAGTTACAGCAAAATAGCTTGTTGTTGAAACATGTTTTCTTCAAGCATATGCGCTATTGGGTAGTGTCAACACATGCAGTGTAGCTATCTGTTAGTAGAAGACAGTGTTCAGGACAAATCTGGTCCCTTGCAGTCCTCAGACTACCAAAGATGTTCAGCTTTTGACATCAGGGACACAAGAGTGACAAAAGAAGTGTGACTTGGACTTAATACTCTCCCAAATAAACAAATGAAACTTACTGTCTGGGGGCAGCCTGAGAGACAAGGCGTGTGTCACAGAACAGTTGTGATGTCAGTAAGAGTTGTTAGCAGTGAGCTCCAGTACTTGTGTCCTCATGGCAAGTGGCTTAAGGTGCTGCCTTAGAGACACATGCATGCTGCAGTATGCTCCATTCTCTTTACTTCATCCAGTTAGATTTTCATGTGCATTTTCCTCATGCTTTGTAAATGACTATGACACATTTAAAAAAAAAAAAAGCAGTCAGAAAACACAGGAGTACTTGGTATGTTGTTCTTCAACTTAAGGACTGCTAATTTTAAACAGATCCCCAATAGTGGAGGTGGCTTTTGTGGTCCTCTGCCTGTGTGATGCAGAGTTGGATCTGATGGCCAGGGGCAAGGCCACATAGGCCTCACCCTTCAGAGAGATTGTTCACTCTGACAGCATATCCCAGATGCACCCTTGCTGAGAAGCAAGCCACATGCCTCTCCGGGTTGAGTTAAATGGTACCATGGAATACAGTCAGCATTGTTAATATCTGCATGATTTAGAGAGCCGTGTTTCCCACTGTAAAAGTTAGGTGATTGGCATGCATCGTGAGCATTGCTAAAATATGTCAGCAAAGTCAGGAGAAGTTAAAAGGTTTGACCTATAAAGTGCTTTTAAACAAGAGTGTTCTACAGTACATTGAATGGCATTCTTAAAGCATTGATTAATATTCATTTGGAAACTTTTATATGTGGGAAGAACTCTTTCTTCTTTGCCAGAGCAGTCCCCTATATACTGTAGCTTTTTTAAAAACGCATTTATTTTGAAGCATGAAGGAAAACATCGTAAGAATCCTGGTGCTTTCTACCTCCTAAGAGCCATCCTGCTCAGCAAACAGTCAGTCTGTTGGCCATCCTATGGCCCATAGGGGACCCTGAGAAGTTGCTCCTATTCCTATGCTTCTAGAAAAGACGTATGAAGTATACACTCGTGTTTAGGAAAGAGGGCCCAGTAACGATTTTTTACTTTTCCTTATCATGTTCAAACTGTCGTTATAAGCAGTGGTGTATCATAAAAGAACTAAGGCACTTTACTAAGTTGTCTGCATTTTCCAGAGAGGACCTTTTTCAAGTCTGGTGTAAAACCCCGGTAAGATGGACTTGATACTTGTGTGGCTGTGTGTGTGTGTGCATGTGCAGGGCCTGCTTTGCCTTAAGTGGGCAGACTAATCATGAGTATTCTAGGTTTATACATGGCCAAGCTTTACCTTGGTTCTTTTCCGCTTGCTGCCATAGATGTTTGTTTAAACCCACCACACTTTCCTGCTTCTCCCTCCTACCCTTTGCTTTGCTCTGGCTCTACCAAAATAGCCAGAGTTTGGAAGTTCTGTCTCTTGCCTTCCTTCTGTGCTGGTGGCTGTCTTACTGGGTCAGCTGTAAAGGCTAGCCCACTTTAAGTACCCTCTTGGTACTTTCATGCGTTCTAGAAAATGGGCTGGATACCTAGAAAGCCATAAAGCTAGAGATGGAGGAGCACTTTGAGCTCGTGACTTCAGGGAAAGTGCTTTGTATCTCTGTGGAGCCCAGAGCTTTTCAGATGTGCGCCATTGCATTCCCTTACCATTTGGAGTCAAGGCTCAGCTGGTGACAGAGGGACTGGTAAGTGCAGGCCACCTCATAAAAGCTGGCCTCAGCTAGTCATTGCCTGCCAGATCCAGTCTGAGTTTCTTAGGAAAAGGTAAAAATCCAGACATTAACTTTCCCATTAAAATGTAAAATTAAAAAATTAAAACAAAAAACTAGTTTAAATATTTTTAATTCACTGTACGAGTCAAACTGAGCAGCCATGGGCAGAGACAATGGGTGCTGTTTTCATCTCTGCTCTAAGAGCTTTTATTTATATTTTCTATCTTTTGAAACTTTTGTCCTTACTACACTACAAGGAATAAATACTGTGGCACTCACAATGTATGTTGCCAATTTGATGTAGTCTAGTGTCCAGATGTTATGTGTCTGACAGTGATAAAGTCCCTTGAGAAGTACAGCTGGCAGGCTGTGGGGTAAGTGTTCCTCAGCTCTTCCTTTAGGGTCACAGCAGCCTGATGTGGGGAACATTGTTCTCTAAGCTATTGTGGCTGTACTTACAGGAATTTTAGTTCACAGGTTACTTATTGGATTAGATTGCATGGGTCGTACTGTACTGAAGGTGATAACTGTATGAGAGCTTTGCAGTTAGTAGCACTCATTGGAAGTAGGAGACTCATCTAGGACTAAGGAAAAATGTTAGCAAAGGCCAGCAGCCAGTGAGAGCCCTACAATCACTGTATGACTCCAAAGGCAAAAGTCTCCATATGAGGAAACCAAGATTCAGAGAGGGTGAGTAACTTGCTCCAAGAAGTGCATCTAAGAAGTCTGACGGTCCTTTTCCTTCCAGAGTTACAGTTGGTAACAGACTCGATGACATTGTGATGAGACTAGCCCACTTGAAGTACCCTCTTGGTACTTTCATGCGTTCTAGAAAATGGGCTGGATACCTAGAAAGCCATAAAGCTAGAGAAATGGGGGAGCACTTGGACATTGAGAGCTGCACGCCTGGCTGTGCCGTAATGCAGAGTGAGTTGTGAGGTGCGTGTTGAGTGCATGTCTGTCATGGTTTTCTTAGTGCATGCTCTGTTTAGAAAAGTTGATTTCATACCCACGATGACTTGGTAGACCAAGAGCAACATCCCCATCAGAAGTATCCCACTGGGCTGATGGCGCGGCTTAGTGAGTGCATGGTGTTGAGAGAACGGATACTTGGAAGTTCTCCTCTCACCTCCACATACACAGACTAAATAAATACATAAACTCTTCTCCTTGGTTTTGTTTGATTGTTTTCTTGTTTGTTTGTTTTTAAAGTAGTCCTGGGCTGGAGAGATGGGTAGGCGGTTAAGAGTCCCAGTAACTTTTCCAGATGACCCAAGTTCAATGCCCAGCCCCCACATGGCAGCTCACAACTTTCTGTAACTCCAGTCTTGGGGGATCTGAAGCCTTCTTCTGCCCTCTGTAGATAGTATATACACATGCTACATGGGCATACATGCAAAGTACCCACACATATAAAATAACAAATGTTCTGGGCTGGGTGTGGTGGGTCATACTTGTAATCCTAACCAACACTTTGGAGGCTGAGACAGGAGGATTCTAAGTTTGAGACAGCTTGGGCTATATAATGAGACTGTGTCTCAAATTGCTGCCAAGAAGAAAGAAGAGGAGGAGGAGGAGGAGGAGGAGGAGGAGGAAGCTCTGTTACTGTGTTACAATGGTAAGAATGCCTTGATTAGTCTCCTTTGTTACTGTAAGTTAAAATGTGTATGCATAACAACGCATTTTTCTCACCTCTAAATGGGGTAAATAGGGATTTTTTTAATTACTTAGTTCATGTTTTCTATTAAAAATAATAGTATTTTAGCCAGACATGCTGGCACGTGTCTTTAATCCCAGCACTCAAGAGGCAGAGGCATGTAGATCTCTGCGAGTTCAAGGCCAGCCTGGTCTACATAGTGAGTTCTAAGATAACCAGGACTATGCAGAGAGACCCTGTCTCAAACAAACAAATAAGCAAACAAACAAACAGAAAAGGTATTTTCTGGTTTGTCATGTATCCTGTCATGGATTTAATCATAAAGAGTACTTTAGTATATGAAATTGTCATGTTAAAAGATAAAGAATCCAGATGTCTGTTTTTAAACCACCTTCTCAGTATTTTTATATTTTACTAAGGATATATATATATATATATATATATATATATATATATATATATATAAACATCTCAATGAGTTATTTTTTTATTCAAGTTAAAGAAAGGATGGAGACTGTCCTTATTGTGTTCTTCTGTCCTAGTCCTTCAGCTGGTGTAAGTGGCTGGGATCAGTACAGGGCCTCGGGATCCTCACTGCCTGGCAGGGATCGTTCCTTAGTGAAGCAGAGGGAGTGAGGTGCTCTGACCACTTGTCCTGCCTCAGTTGCTCCAACAGAATGATTACATGTTCTACTTCCTAAGGAGCCCCGCCCACCTCCCACACTCCCGTCCTTCATAGAGCACACTGGGAGCTAACATATACAAAGTACTCAGAGCAGCCCTGGCACTTAGAAGGATCCAGTGAACTAGTGTGTTGACCACATACCTGCCATCGTGTAGCCCAATCCTTTCACAACAGTGTTGTGATGACGGTCCATGAAACTGTCTTGAAGACTTTTCTATGTCCTAAGGTTTCTAGCAGAAATATAATTGACTTTTCACATAGAAAGGAATATGTTCTTTATACTTATTAAAATAGTTTCACAGTAACTGGTGAAATTTTCTACATAATTACTTTTATCCTGCTTAAGGAATAATTATCCCTGCTAATGGGAACTATCATTATCATAATCATGATTATTATCCTAATCTAAAGCATTTATTAAGAATTTGATTTTGGCTTCTAACTAGGCTAGCCCTTCTTCAAAGCAAGTTTGTGGCCTACCCTTGAGGTTTTTATCCTCTAAGACAATAAAAAGGCTAGTACAGCTCAGGGCCAGCCTTCAACCTGTTAGTCTTTCTCAGAGACCCTTGTTGTAAGTTTTCTTTAATACATGTTCTTGTCTTTCCTAAGACTGTTTCATAACCTGTCTCTCCAGCACATCCTGAGGCCTTCTCCATAAGCAGTGTACAAGCCTGGTAGTAACTATATTTACTTCTAAAGTGGACGCAGGCAAAGCTTAGAGGACAACTTGGGGGTGTCAGTTCTTTTCTTTCACTCTGTAGGGTTCCCGAGGTCAAACTTGGTCTTCAGCCTTGGTGGCAAGCGTCCTTACCTGCTGAGCCATCTCACTGGACCTTTTTTTTTTTTTTTTTCCGTTTTGGAGACAAGGTCTCCAAACAAGTAGTTCTAACTGGTCTAGAACTTACTAAAGGTCAGGCTGGACTCAGCTTGTAGCCATCTTCCTGCTTCTACCCCACTATAGCTATAAGAGTTGTTTTCCATTTTCTCTCATGTGTGTGGTATGTGTATGTGTCTGTGTGCCTGCAGTATGTGTGTACACACATGAGTGTGCCAGTATGTGTGCATATGTTTCCAGGTGCTCGTGCATGTGGAGGCCTAGGGTTGACGTGTCTTCCTCAGTCTCTGTCCACTTTATTCTTCTGAGGAAGCTTGTCAGTCAAACCCAGAGCTCTCTGGTATGGCTCATCTCACTAGCCAACCTGCTCTAGGAATCCTGTCTGTCTTTGTGTCCTTTGCCTGTGTGGACACCCCTACAGCTTGCAGCTAGATGGATTTCATATTTTGTTTATTTTATGTCTTTTCATATTTTGTTTATTTTATGTCTTGGAGACAGTTTCACTATGTGTCCCTGACTGTCCTGGAGCTCACTCTGTAGCCCTGGGTATCCTCTCACTCACAGAGATCTGCCTGCCTCTGCCTCCTGAGTTATGGGATTAAAAGTGTGTGCCACCATGCCCAGCCCTCTGGATGTTTTTGAAAAGATTGTTTATGCTGGGGGTGTGCTCAGTGATACAGTTCTTGCCTAGCATGCACGGGACCCTTGGTTCAGTCCTAATGTTTGTAATTAATTGTTCACATAGAACTTAATATGTTCTTTGTGCTTATTAAAATGATTTCATGGTAACTGGTGAAAAATTTTACCAAAGAAAAATTTATTTTGAAATCATTTCAAGCTTACAGAAAAGTTGCCACAATAATACAATGAGCTGTATACCTGTAGCTCAGATCTTTCTCTTGTTGATATTTTACTATATCCATTCTATTTATATATGTGCATATGTGTATCATTGTTTTTCTTCTTCTGGACCTTGAGAGTAAGGTGTGCATGGCATCCTCTTGCATCCAGATGCATAGGTGTGGGACTCACGAACTTAGTGCCTGTATGTAGCCCTCCAGATGCTTAGGTGTGGGAGTCATGGACTTAGTACCTGTATGTAGCCCTCCAGATGCTTAGGTGTGGGAGTCATGGACTTAGTACCTGTATGTAGCCCTCCAGATGCTTAGGTGTGGGAGTCATGGACTTAGTACCTGTATGTAGCCCTCCAGATGCTTAGGTGTGGGAGTCATGGACTTAGTACCTGTATGTAGCCCTCCAGATGCTTAGGTGTGGGAGTCATGGACTTAGTACCTGTATGTAGCCCTCCAGATGCTTAGGTATGGGAGTCACAGACTTAGTACCTGTATGTAGCCCTCCAGATGAGGAAGTCAGCTTGGTTTAGCAACTGCCACCTATTCCATAAGGCCCACGCACACTTCACTAACTTTCCAAACAATGCATGCATGTACAAACAATATGGTTCTATACATACTCTAGATGCATGCACTCATGTCCAAGGAGGTTTGCTGTCTGCCTCAGATACTATGATAAGCACAACACAGAAGGGAAGGAGGTAAGGTGACAGGTGTCCATGTCACCTGTCAGGCCTCAGAAGCCCCTCCGTCTTTGGCATGTGCATACCTGTGTTCACATCCTTGACAGTAAAGAGCATAGTTTATAGTGGCCTCCAACCTAGATCCATCCAGAGTTTCCTGGTGACAATTCAAGCTGTTTATTCTTGGCAGGAAACCTACAGAAATGGTCCCCTGTGCTCCCTGGGAGGTAGCATGGCAGCCTCCCTGGTTCTTTCGTCTTACTTCCACCCTTCAGAAATGCCTTACGTTATGCAGTGAAAAGTTCCCAGACTACCTTATCCTTCCCTGCCCTTGCCCAAGGAGTCCAGGTTCCTTCTGGTGGTGAGTTGCATTAAGAGTCATGGTCTGAAAATCCCCACATGCAGGACAGTGAGCACAAAGCCCGCCCTAACCAGGAGGTACTTAGTGTTGATAGCTGCGGGGTGAGGGAAAATCAGCGTGGCCAATGACGTGACACCTCAGGCCAGGCCATGCTCAGCAGTGGTTGGTAGTATAAATCAGACCATGGGCTTTTACATGCTTTTTTTGTCTTTTGGGTTGGGGTTTGGGGGGTGGGTTGTTTGGTTTTTTTTGTCTTTGAAAGAGAAAGAACAAGACAGTAGGTGGGTAGGAGATGGAATATCTGGGAGGGGAAATAATATGATTAAAATATATGACTTTTTAAATTTTAAATTGCACTTTAAAAAGAATTGGAGTTTGAGCAGTTGAAGAGCTTACAGCACCAGAGATGCTATTGATTGGTTATGAGCTCTTTAGTATAGAAAAATTAAGGCATGCTTCCCTGTATATATGCATACATGCACTCACTTACATTGAAAAGCACTTCTATAGCTAACTTATATGAGTATGTGAATATATGTATATGTCATGAGGTTAGACTGGTTCCTCCAATACTTGAGTCTAGTGCTCACATGTTTGCAAATATTTCCACCAAAAGCAGGAAGCCTAAAGTATGCATGCGTGCAAGTGTGTGTGTGTGTGTGTGTGTGTGTGTGTGTAGCTCTCTGGATTTCCTGGTACTAGAGTGCCATATGGGTACAGGGAACTGAAGACCCATTGTCTGCAAGCATAGCAAGTGCTTAGCCGCTGAGCCGTCTCTCCAGCCAGAAGAACCCTCTTTTTCTTTCTTTTTTTTATTCCAAGTCCCTAGTTTCCCAACTGAATTGGCCATTTATTTCATACATGTGTGGCCCAGAACCTAGAAGGCATATCAGAGATGTTGAAGGTTAAGGTTGGATTTTCAGAAGTTTACTCTCACTGTAAGATGGGAATTTGTGAGGCAGTTTATGCACAGAAGCATTTGGCGTATTAGAGCTTAGACCTTTGATATAACAGCTTTAGTGGTGCCTATATAGCTATTGAAAAGAATAAGCAGAGAAGTTGAATAGGCATTCATCTTTCCAACAAAGAGGAACAAACACAATAAGCACAGGCTATCCTGAGATGCTCTGATGTGAACAGCCAGCCTGTGCACGCCTTTCCCACACTGTCTTGGCTGTGGACGTAGTCTGTATCACAGACCATCATTTTGGTCTATGATACAGCACAGCAGGGATCACAGAATGGAGCCCAGTGACTCCTGTGTGGTGATCCTGATGTAGGCGTTCACCTGATGAAAGTGCAGCACATCGGTTAAACACTCTAGATGTGCATTCTAGTTTAGTCTAGTTTATCACTTAGATTTATACAAATGCACTGTGCTGTTTGCATGAAGAAATGACCTCAGGACATCATATTGACTGTACTCCTGTCCTTCAAATCCAGCCTTTAAAAGGAATGCAGGAGAAGGATAACAATTTGTGTGGTAAGAGGGGTCCTAGGAAGGGCAAAGGTGAGCAGTTAAGTGAACCTATTATAGATTGAGCCTGCAGGGGGGTTGGTGGAGTTTGGTGGGGTGGGGTTGGGTTGGGTTGGGTTGCTGTTTCGTTTTTTTGTTGGTGGTGAGTTTTTGTTTGTTTGTTTATTTGGTTGGTTTTTGGTTTTGGGGGTTTTGGTTTTTTGTTGTCTTTTGTTTTTTAGTTTTTTTTTTTGGTTTTGGTTTTTTGGTTTTTTTGAGACAGGGTTTCTCTATGTAATAGCTCTGAACCCTGGCTATCCTGGAATTTACTCTGTAGACCAGGCTGTCTATAGAGCCCTCAGCTCTGTAGGATTAAAAGTGTGTACCAAAACTCCCTGCCTTTTTTTTTTTTTTTTTTTTTTTTTTTTGAGACAGCCTCGCTACATAGCCTTGTTTGGCCTGGAACTTACTATGTAAACCAGGCTAGTCTTGAACTCACAGAGATCCACCTACCTCCTACCTTTGCCTTCTGGGTCCTGGGATTAAAAACATGTGCCACCATATCTGGCTGTTTTACATTTTTTTAAGGAGTATAAAAAGCAACCAAGATTTCTTTAAGTTTTCATATCATGCACAACCAACTTATTTACTCTATAGGTCCTCTTACAGAAAACTACTTGTCTTAGAATATTGTTATGGACCACATAGTGCCCCTGCCTGCATCCATGCCAAATGCATTGTCCAGATGCCTGTGTTGAAGACATGATCCTAGCGTTGATGGTATATGGACAGGAGCCTTTGGAGGACAGTTGCATTTATCCCAGGTCATAAAAAATTAGCTCCCTTCTCTACCCTCACGTAAGGCTGCATCAGGGAGGTAGCTACCTGCACGCAAGTCAGGACAAGCTCTCGTCATAGCCAGTCATACTGCCTGCCACCCTGGTCCAGCTATGAGAGAACTGACTTCCATTGTCTAGGGTGGGCAGTCTGCTGGGGCAGACTAAGAGACAGACACTCCAGTCATGAACAGCCTCTAGTTCCATCCCATAGTTTACTGTAACCTTGTCACATCACTTCTTCCCCTCCTGTCTTCTCTTTTCCCAGGGAAAGGGGTATTAAGAAGAAGAAAGAAGGCTTGCCATAAGCTTGGTCTCAGAAGTTCTTTGAAATGAGTGGAGTGATAAACAGCAGGTTTCAAAGTACTAAGAAGAATGGGGTTTCTATAATAGCGGCTTTCTTGTGTGCACCATCTGTTTTTCTTTGAATGTAACAAAAGTGACAGCTTTCCATGTGCTGATAGTCCCTGTGCCTTTTAAAGTCAAACATATGATGCTATTTGTGCGTAAAGGTTTTTCTCTTGTGCCCATTTGTTTTTCCAGCTTGGATTTCTATGTAAACTCCCTTGGCTAAACCACACAAGCCACCTACACGCTACCTCCTTCCTGGCTTCAGATCAGGGAGAGGAACCAGTGCCTGTGGTGTGCAGTGGGATCTGTCTAGCACACTGCACCAGTGAGGTGCCTCTGCTAACCCTGTGTGCCTTCTTATGAACATGCATCTCTGACAAAGGCTGCCTGCAAGACACTTGGGGAACAGGGAAGCGGCTCAGTTAACATATTGTTTGTTTGTCTAGCATGTACAAAGCCCTCAATTCAAACCCTAGCTTCATATAAACCAGTATAGTGGTACATGCCTGTAATCCAGCATCCTAGAGGTGCAAATGAAGGGTCAGAAATTCAAGGTCATCTTCAGCCACATAGGGAGTCTGAAGCCAGCCTAGACTAGAGACCCTGTGGATGCCTTCCCTACCCTGCTCTCTGTCCTTTCTAAGCCTTAATAAATCCCAGTTATAACTCTTTCCCTCCTTCACCTCATGTGACCCCTTCCTCCTTAAAAATCAGTATTATTTATTTATAGAAAATTTTGTTTTTTAAAACAACTTTATTTTTAAATTTAATTGTAATTTTTAAAAATTCACCGTTTTAGGTATCTACTACTTTCTGACAGATTTAGCAAGTTGTGAAAGCTCCATACCTTAGTCTAGTTTAGAACATCCTATCTCCATAATATGATGCTTTGTGCCCACTGGTGCTCTCAGCCCCTAGCAATCATTTTTTGTCTCCAAAGTTGCCATTTCTAGACAGTGGCCACTTAGAATGGGCTTCTTTTACCCAGCGTGGCTAATGTTTTTGTTGGTTTGTCTAACTCCTCCGTGTTGTAGCCAGTGCTGATTTCCTCCCTTCGTGTTGCTGAGTCATGTTCCGTTGGATGACTACATTATCTGTCCCCAGTTACTGGATATTTCAGCTGTTTCAACTTTTTTCACAATTAAGAACTGTGACACTTCCATGAATATTTGTACACACTCTTCTCCCTCCCCCCCCCCTTTAATTTTACTATGTAACTTAGGCTGACTTCAAATTTAGGATGCTCTCACCTCAGCCTTCTGAGTGCTAGGATTATAAGTGTGTGCCCCCATACTCAGCTTTAAATCTCTTAATCCTTTTTTTTTTTTTGGAAAAAGATTCTTTTCTCCTACAGTACATCCCAGCCACAGTTTCCTTCCCTCCACTCCTCCCATCTCCCCTCAGCCTCCCCTCTTCCCCAGACCTCCTCCCTCTTGGTTTACCTTCAGAAAGGACAGATCTCCAAGAGACAACATAGCCAAACATGGCAAACCAAGAAGAAATGAGACAAGAAAAAGGCCCTCATAGTGAACCTGGACAAGGAACCTAAGGAAAGGAAGAGTCTCAGGAGCAGCAAGAGCGCCAGAGACACACCCACTGCCACTGTCAGAAGGCATAGAAAAGCACCAAGCTGACAGCCGTGACATACACACACAGGACCTGCTGCAGACCCTTCCAGGCCCTGTGCTTGCTGCTTCTGTCTTTGAGCTCATCTGATCCCTGCCTAGTTGATTCAGTGGGCTGTGTCTTCCTGGTGTCCTCCATCCGCTCTGACTGCTGCAGTCCTTCCTTCCCCTCTTCCATTGGATTCCTCAAGTCCCAAAGGGAGGGACTAGACAGAGACCTCCAATAAGACTCTCCAAATAATGCTAGCTTTGAGTCTTTGCACCCACTTTCATCTGCTGCTAGAGGAGGCCTCTCTGATGATGATGACAAGGCGCTGATGTATGAGTGTAGAGAATATCATTAGTAATCATTTCATTCTTTGTGTTGTTGTTTGGCCCATTGTGTTTGGTTCTACCCTAGGTCTCTGGACTGTCCAGTATCTATTTCCTGGCCATCCATGCTGTGGGTTCTCTCAAGTTAAACCAGACACTGCTTAGCCACTCCCATAAGTCTATGCTACCATTGCCCCAGCACATCCAAGGCACTGCACAGGACGCCCTGCCAGCTCCCACTCAGGTCACCCATTCTCTGTGGAATTCTTCTTTGGTCCAAGGCCCAGAACCCTGCAGCTTTAGAAGGTAGCAGGTGTTCTTGGCCAGCTGGTTTGTTAGGTTGGTTTTCTTATTTCAGACTAACACCAACATCTTATTCCTTTTTCTTTTATCCATTAGTCTCATATTAATGGTGTCCTTCTTACATACTTTAATGTACATGCTCTGTTTCCTGTCCTAGGCTAAGCTCTGCTAGTTAGTGCAAGTGTTCTTTTGACAGACTCTGCTTCCTAGCTGAGGTCTGATGTATTTAGAATGTAGTTATGGAGACAGAATTGTAGTAGTAACTGGCTGAGCGTGTGTTTTATACCCTCATACCCTGTTGGCTCCCATCTCTTGGGTTCATAAGCCACAGTATTCTCTAGTCTGTACTGAAGTCATTTTTCTATTGAATTATAGAAGACTTTATATTTCTTTCTGTTGACTTTGACATAATTAGGTTTTTAACTTACTTTTATTGTGGTGAAATATATATGACATTGACCGTTTGGGTCATTTTTGAGTATGCAATACAGTTTTACTTTAAGTGCACTCCCATGATTGCCTTCCATCTGCATCATTTTCTTCAACTTTCCAGAGACTCTACCACTTAAGCAGCAGTTCCCCTCCCCCCCAACCCCGCCCCCTCCTGCCCCCGCCCCGCCCCCTCCTGCCCAGCTCCTAGCAACCTTCTGCCTTTACTTTTCTCATCTATGTATCGACCACTCACATGATGCATGTGAGTGGAGTCCAACAGCATTTGTCCTTTGCAAATGGCATATTTAACTGATGATAATCTTCAAAGTTCATTCATTCATGTTCTAACATGCATAAGAATTTTCTTAAGGCTTAATAATATTTCATATTATGTGTGTGCGCACACATGCATGCAGTTGTGGATCCTTGGCTTTCGTCCACCTTTTGACTGTCATGACTAATACTGTTGTGGCATGACTTACCGATACCAATTCAGGTCTTGTTGGTCCTCTTGTTGATTTTAACCCATTATATTTTGCCTTTGTTCTTTGTTGTTGAATAATTTCTACAAATCAGAAAGATTTACCTCTGACTTTATCCAAATCTCTTGTTTTAATTTTAATTTTATGTATATGGGTGTTTTGCCTGCATGTATGTTTGTGTACCATGTGTGTCCCTGGTGACAACAGAGGACAAAAAATGGCATCAGATCCTCTGAAACTGGAGTTAAGGATGATTGTGAGCCACAATGTAGGTACTTGGAATTAAGCCTAGGTTCTCTGGAAATGCTCTTAACATCTAAGCTGCCTTTCTACCTCTCCAAATCCCATCTTGATCACAAGGATGTATTTATTATTGATCTGCAGTTATAACTGTACAACATGGCCATTTTCCTAATCCTGACCTTTGAAAGAGTTAAGTGTAAATAAAGAGTGAAGTGTAAAAACTGCCTGTTTGCCTGGGTCAAAAGCGAGAAGTTTGAAGTCTATCTGCTTGTTTACTACCTGTCTATGTGTAGGCCACTAAGATGACACAAACCAATATTAGGTATTAAAAAGAAGGGAACTGGGTCTTAGAGTGAGCTGAGTCGGTTGGATCCCTTTGCTTCACAGATAGTTGCAAAGCTTTTTCCTGTGGAAAGCATCAGGTGCTTTAGGGAAACAAAAGATGAGTTTATACACTCGGCTTCCAAGGTGAGCTAGAGTACAGAACACTGGAGGAGCTGCCTATAGGAAGCCTTTAAGAGGTTTTAGCCACAGCTGTAAAAAATAATACTGATAAAATAAATCTATAAAAAACGTACATCACTGTCAGATAATGAGGGTTACAAAGTCCATGAAAAGCAACATATCCGATAAACGTAGATTTTGGTATCCGATAGGCTTTAAGCAAAGCTTCATGGGCAGACTGGAGCCCTCAGTGTGAGCTTTAAAGGTACTTAGCTCTGGCCTTAAAGCAAAAAGTACTCCTGCTCTTGACAGTATGAAATTCTTATTATTTTTAGAGAATAGTAACCATGCATTTATGAAGTTCTTTGTCAGGGCAATTTAGTTAATAGCTATGTAAATGACTACTTATTTCACTGTGTAGGTGGATCACTCCATGTACACTTTCTGAGAAAGAATGGAAGTGCTAAAAGCTGTTGGCTCTGCAGATGGAGAGAAGCAAAAGTGACGGCAGGGTTGCTACACCCTTGTCACTACAGGCTGGGATGAGACAGAGAAATCAGCACATAGTAGTCTGCTCAGTTTACTGAGTAGGACTTCTAACTCACAGCCAACTCACCAACCATGTAGGACAGGGGAAACAGGTGAATCGCAGTGCAAGCTTGTCTGTTGGGTTTTGCTCACAAAGGATCTTTATAAACTCAGAGTGGGATGGAGGGGTGCTGGAGTCTGTATTACAGCCATAAATTCCCCTGGAACAGCACCTACCAAACACATAAGGGAACTTCACCAAGGTTACCCTTTCTCTAGCATAAGACAGTCAGTGTCAAAGTCGTTCTGGTTCTAGCTGTCTCGTGTGAGCGAGCAGGCCGCTTGTCTCCTCAGGAGGATGCCTGTCTGGTATATGGCCTGTGCCTCTTCTTTCCTGAGCTCACCCTACCCACCGTGCTTGAATCCTCACATTTGTGTTCTGGAAGTGTCCTCAGATTCCCCGCTGTCACACTAATTGCACACAGATTCTTGGTGATGAGCCCAAGCTTCCCACCCGCTTGTCCTCCTAGCCTCCTCTCCCTACCTACTTCTGACTCCTCCACCTCACTTTTCCCTTATCAGAGCAGCAAAGAAACTTGCTGTGTTTCCCTCTTCCTGAGGGATCCTGCTCATCCAGTTCCCTTCCTTGCTGCTCCCACTGATCCACAAACGGAGTCTCCTGTCACGTGCCTCCGCAGAACTGCTGTTTGATCAGCAAGCCCTTTCTAAGCTGTGCTGCAGCCATTTGAGGACAGGGATGGGTGGCTGTGGCCGGGCAGCCCTGCAGGCAGTGCACGTTATAAAATGCCTCTTGTGCATGTTCCTTTGTTTGTTCTTACATCTTTTTTCTTCTCCTCCAGGTGCAGAGTGAAGACAGTGTACTTCTGTTTGTTATTGCCTGGACAATCACGGAAATTATCCGTTACTCCTTTTACACATTCAGTCTATTAAACCATCTGCCTTACATCATCAAATGGGCCAGGTAAAGAAGTGCACACAGCAAGTACTAACTTTGTAAGAGCCCACACTGTATTTGCCTTTTATTGCCTGACTATTGCCTCCAACTTCCCAAAACTGAAATTGGATGAGATGGGGATTTCACCAGAAGGGTCTTGACTTTTATCTGTAGAAACACTGTTCTAAAGTCTTCATGTTTTACTTAGATTATTTTTCTTGAACTCTGTTCTTTTCAGTTAAGTTACTCAACAGAGACTTACTATATTATCTGTTTTTATCCTTACTCAGTTTAGCTGATGAAGTTGTCCCCTTGTGGTCCGTGTCTACATCTCCTAGTATTGTTTTGTCAAGAAACTATGGCATGTGAGGTTATTTTACTTAATAGCAAACATTACATGGTTTTCTCAGCTTATAAAATTTATTTTGCTTTGAGTATTTTTACCAGTAATATTCATTAAGAATCAGGCATGTGAGGCTGGAGAGATGGCTCAGCAGTTAAGAGCACTGACTATTCTTCCAGAGGTCCTGAGTTCAATTCCCAGTGCCCACATGGTGGCTCACAACCGTCTGTGATGTGACTCAGTGCCCTCTTCGGGTGTCTGAGGACAGCTACGGTGTACTTACTTACACTAAAGGAGAACAACAAAGAAAGAATGAATTCAGGCATGGTGATTCACCCCTTTGTAATCCCAGAACTTGGAAGGCTGAGGCAGGAAAATTGCCACAATTTCTGGCCCCAGAATGAGACTCTGGTCTCATTCAAACAACAATAATGAAATTTAATTGTGACTTAGACAAAAGGCTGATGGCACATCTGTTTATCCAGTTGTGATTTTGTGCATGAAGGACTGTGGGGTGAGGACAGAGCAGAAAGGTCCAGGCTGACTTTGGAGCTAAGACACCTCATTTCCTAAAAAGAAAACAGTTGTTACTACACAGTTTATGAGTTTAGCGATTGAATTAGGAATGGAATCCAGTTTCTAGCATTTCAAGGATATGAGCCTTTTGCTTTTTTTTTTTTTTTAATAGTTCTATATTTAGGAGGAAAAGAAGGGAAAACTAACAGCTTCCAACCAGCCTGCACGGCCATCATGAAGGCTGTCTGTCTGTGGGGACACTTGTTGCACTTGTTGGCCTAGATTTGGCTTTGTTCTCAGAGAATTCTTTGGCTTATTTTTCTCTGTGGTCTATGGACAGTTCTTCTCCACTGCCCTGCCTAATGATCTAGGTTGGCAACAGGGAAAATGACTTGTTTCTGGGCAGATGCTTGTGCCTGGAAGCTTAATCCAGGTTAATTTTGAGCCGTAAATGGCTACAGTTTCTTGAATTTGAGCTGACGATTTCCACAGGGATGATGGTGCCTCATGTATGTACATGTTTGGTCTGCAGGTATCTGTGTCCATGTACATGCCCGCTGCCTGCAGAGGCCAGAAGACCTTTTAGTGGCTGTGAGCCACCACATGTGTGCTTAGGAATTGAACCCTGGTCCTCTGCAAGAGCAACAAGTGCTTTTAAACACTGAGCCATCTCTCCTGTTCCCTCTGAATTCTTTTAAAAGAGATAAAACTTTTTAAAAATGAAAATAATTGTGTGAACACCTCATGAAATAGTAATTTATTTGTGTGGGTTTATTTATAAAATTCAAAGCTATTAGGAATTTTCTAATGTTAAAATTAGTCAAGATTTTATTTTCACAGTAGTTTGTACGGGCATTTTGGAAATAGCAGAATGTAGCTGTGTAATGTTCTGTTTCCTTCAGTGTGCATGCAGCTTGGCATGCCTTAGGGATTCCTGGATAGCTACTCCATCTCCTTCCTCTCTGTCCCCACAGGGAAGGAAGGCCCTTGTTAGAGTTTAATGCCCTACTCTACCGTTCTAAAGCTGCATGTTCTGAAGGAGCCAGGTTTCGAAGCTGACTGACAGTTACTTTGCTTTAGACCATTTGGAAGCATTGGGAACCGACAATGGCCCCTTTCAAAAACTGGCATATAAAGGCTGAATAAAAACGGGGGATGGAGCTGCAGACACGAGCTTTCTGAGAAGGCGGTGCTTGTAAATATGGCTCTGAGCGCTCAGTGAGGGCTCTGTTCTGTTTCAGGTACACACTTTTCATCGTGCTGTACCCAATGGGAGTGACAGGAGAGCTCCTCACAATATACGCAGCTCTGCCCTTTGTCCGACAGGCCGGCCTGTACTCTATCAGCTTACCTAACAAATACAACTTCTCCTTTGATTACCATGCATTCCTGATTCTGATCATGATCTCCTACATTCCATGTAAGTATATCTATGTGATAAAGGTCAGCTCTGCGGTAACTAGAGTTACATCTTTGCTCTGTGTGTAATATAAATCACATTTATGGGACGCTTTGGTTTTTATTGACCACTGACTTTCAGAGGGAATTTTCTCTGGCAGTAATTGGATAAAGATGAACCCTTCTCTGTAGAGCTGCAGTGTGTAGGTCACCGCTGTGTTAGGCCAAGTACGAAGGAGAGAGCAGAAAACCAGATGGCCTTACCTTAGCTTTATTTTTCTGTCTCTTCAGAATTGCTTTATTATGGTTTGTGAAAAACATTGTAAGGAGATGTTTGCAATGCTCAATATATCAAAATGGGCAGTTTCACTTCACTTTAAGAGACCAGTAGCTGATCAGAAACAAATAACCAAATAAAAATAGATATATTGTTTTTCTACATTTCTCATTTTCTTGTTGAGTACAAAACCCTTAGAAATGGACACAGTGTTCCCTGCAGTGTGGCTTCCAGTTATTCTAATAGAACCTCTGATGGCTTAAATGTACGGAAAATCAAATGTACCTCTGAACGCACAGGAGCAGAACAGAAAGGGCACATTTGACAGTGTTGTCAGGGAGTTCTGGTTGCTGATCATGAAGAGTGTGTCTTTTTCTCGGATTCTGCGCAGTTGTAACTCCTGGTTGATTTCTGTATTCCAAAAGGATCTTGTTAGACCCAAGGACAAACCAAGCTCATTTGGCTATACTGTAGCCACTGTAATTCTTAGTCTTCCCTAAGCCCCACTAAGTTCAAGCAGGGATAAATTTCTTTCGCCCCCGGCATTATCTGAGTGAGTCACCCTAACCATCATAAATGACATGTTTGTGTCCCTCTGTAGAAATTGCATTTTACTCATTGTAAAGAAAAAAATTCTGTGCAGATTTCATCTGAACATTTATCTTGGAGAAATTCTTGGACACAGTCCTGCTTCATGATTCAGTTTCCACTCTATTCATTACCAAAAGCTTCCTTTAACACCGAGACCTTGGTGACTAACAGCCATTTTTCTTCAGAAAGCGTGCTGGATGTTGAAACAAAAGGCAAATCTGGAAGAGTGCAAATGTACATGATGCAAAGGCATGGATTGTCACCTTTGAGGTTTGCCCCCTAGAGCAGCAAGGCACAGCAGTGACTTTACTACTCTGAGAATAGCACCCCTTGGGCACCTCGGTATTTGCTCCTATTCTGATAAGCAGGAGATATGTCCCACTCTGAACGACTAGAAGGGGCAGGGAAAGCACCACACACTCACACCTCCGCGGGGACTTCACCCTGATGACACTCCAGTCTGACTGCTGGCCAGGCCTTTATTCCAGGAGTCGTTCTCAAGGTGTCCTCCATCTTCTCTCCCTGGCAACCAGCCTGGCCAAGACTTCCTGCTGCCTACTGCTAGGCTGATTGTCAGGTCAGACACAGCAGCCCTCCATGACACTGGGGCCCCTACTGGAAAACACAGCCAACCTGTGTTTTCCATCTTGACCTTCAGGGAGAGAGGATCAAGCACAGGCCTAGGTCAGAACTCTGCCCTCATTTTTTTTTTTTTTTTTTTTTTTTTTTTTAGCAGTGAGATTACTAGAAATGAACCCAGGGCCTTGGGCATGCCCTCTCCCACTAGCCTGTGTCTGCAGCCCCAGAACTCTTTGTTTTTCATTTATGCTTACTTATTTGTTAGGAGAATGTATGTGCATGCACACATACCGCAGCACACATGCGGAGGTCAGAGGAAAAGTTTAGAGTCAGTTTTCTCTTCCCATACATATAGAGATCAAACTCATGCTGTCAGACTTGCTTAGCAAGTGCCTTTCCCCACTAAGTCAGCTCAGGTTTATTTATAATTTGAGTGAGACATGTGTGCGCACATAAGTACATAAGTTCAGATCCCTGTGAAGGCCAGAGGCATCTGATCCTCTGAAACTAGACTTGGTTAAAGATGCTTTTAGCATCCCACATGGTGTTGGGAAGCAAATGCGGTGCTGTGCAGGAGAGGCCTGTGTTCTGTATAGCTGGCCTGCGTCTCCACCACAGAGCTCTGCCTTCCCAGCCGCGGCTCTTCCTCCTCCCGCCTTCTGCTTTCTAGTTCAGGCCCAACCCAAGGTGACTGACTTCTCAGCTGCCTGTTCAGGTTAATATTGTCAGGGCTTTCATCAGCATGGCTGGATGGGCTACATATGTTAGGAGTTGTTTGTGCCGAAAGAAGTTTCAGTGCTTTGGCTACCAAGAAGTCACCACTGGAACTAAAACACAGTCCAAGAGCATCCAGTGTCCCCTCCCACGTACATCCATGTGCCTGGAGCACTAGGGGCCTCTGCAGACTGTAATAGAATGAAAAGGGCCACACCTGGGCCAGCGAGGTGTCTCAGCAGTTAAAGGTGCCAAGCCTGGGACCTGAGCAGCATCTCTGGAACCCAGATGGTTGAATGAGAAAGAACTCCTGCAAGTTTCCTCTAACCTCTATCTGCACATGCACCACAGCACGTGCACACTTGCACGCGCGCACACGCACACACATCTGTCCTCATTTCTGTAGTGTGACTCTGCTGATAGAGTTGGTTCTTTCCCTTAGGACTGAGGGGCCTATTGATTGAATAGCCCTCAGTACCACCCTCTCAAGTAGCCACTGGGACATTACCATCATCTGTGGGGTAAGGCAGTCACAAATGCACCAAGGAAGGGAAGTGTCCTCAGCATGCTTAGCTCTGAGTCCCTTTCCTAAGGGAAAGCTAGCAGTGTGTCTGGCCCCGCATTTTCAAATGATTACAATTAGCACTCCTTATGGCTTAATTATATCCTTACTTCCAGTTTTTAGATTATAGAGCTTGTCAAATTTTCTGGCTTTCCTACCAAAATAGTTCTGTCACTGTTGAATTCTCTTCATAAGCTGAGCCTTTTCTGTGAGTAACTTCCTCACAGTAACTGAGGGCAAGTGGCAGTGGCCTTGGGGCTGTTGGCTATATCTCTGGCTACCTCTGACAGCTTGATGTTCTTTGTGTATGTGGGGGAGGAGGGCACTGAAATTTTAATCAACTTGGAGCTAGATGTGGTGGTGCATGATTTTAATCCCAGAACTTGAGAGGCCGAGACAGGCAGATGTCTGAGTTCAAGGTCAGCCTAAGTTCCAGGACAGCCAGCGCTACAGAGAAAAACCCTGCCTCAAAAGGAAGGAAGGAAGATTAAGTTGGAATCCATTTGAAAAGAAAAGAAGAGACTATCCCAAGAGAGCTGGCAATAATAGAAGCCACGTGCCCTCAGATACAGACTACCCTGAGAGAGATGGCCCCACTGGAGAAGGGGAAGAGGAAGGGACTGAAGAGGAGTGATGTGCTGACTGACTGTCTACTTTGCAGGAGCCATGTGAAGGCCAAATTGCTCAAAATTGCTCAAACCTGCGCTTCTCCACTGGGCTTTGTGGTGAACAGGTGTTAGTTGGGGATACTACACTATCCCTGGTTTTGTATGCTAAATGCCAGTAATTCCAACCCACTTGCTAAATACTCTCTAGGAAGGCAGTCCCTCTTTGAAGAGCCAATACCAAGCACAGGAGACTGTCCCATACCTGATGTCCAAGATACTGGCTTCTTTCTATAATGGCTTTCTCTGCATTCCAACCCAGCTTTGTTATGTTTTAAGTCAGAGTTTGTAGCCCTTCTCTCCCTCCTCATTCTTGCCATCCAGGGAGCAATCTTTCTCAGGAAGTGCACTGGGGTAATTGCTCCCTCCCCCCATGCTCCCACCTCCACCCCAAGACAGACTGGCTAAACAGTTAAGCCCAGGACCTGATCCTCCCCAGTTCTCCGTGACACCCTAGAAGTGTGTGGTTTACCCTCTCTGGGCCTATAATTCCTCCTCTGAAATAGGAGTGACTCCATCAGAAGTCTCTCTCTGATTGTTCTGAAATTATCCAGAATAAATATGAAGATAAGCAGAGCGCCAGCAGGGTGGGTACCTGTTCTCAATATCCAGCACAAACGATAACAACTTTATTTGGTGGCCTGTGTCCCTTGACTGTTATGGCAGTGAAGATAGTGTCTGCCACTGCATTACTCAGCTGAAGGGAGCAATGTGCCCCTCCCTCTCCTGTTGTATTGCTCCCATTGGTCACTGGATGAGAAAGCAGTCGGGATCAGGACCGCACGCTTTGAGCAAACAGAACTTTCAGAGGCCGGCTAACCCACTGTTCTTTCTTGTCTTCCAGTGTTCCCCCAGTTGTACTTCCACATGATACACCAGAGAAGAAAGGTCCTTTCTCACACCGAAGAACATAAGAAGTTTGAGTAGCGCTCCACACCACCCCAAACCAGACTTTTCAATGATCAAAATATGCTGCAGACTTTTTGAGTTCCCAGTAAGAACTATTTTTAAAATATTAAATATAAAACAAAATAAAAAACCAAAATCCAGTGTCACACAGGCCTGGGATTTTATAAAAAAATAAAAATAAAAAGATTAAAAATGCAAAAGTCTGTTACATAAAGCATCCTAGCTGGTCCTTTCAGCATGCTCTGACCAGAAGTTGCCAGTTCCTATGATGGCGCTAGAAGGGGGTTGGCCTTTATCTTCTCTGTGTCCTCCATTCATCTGGCAGTACAGAGTGTACACCCAGTGCCGAGAGCTGCCGTCTGAGGGCCAACCGTGCTCCAACTGACTTCGTGGCTTGCAGCAGAAGCTGGGTTGCAGTCTGCGGTGTGGCTAACCTTCCCCTTCTCAGAGTGCTTGAGTGCGTGCTGGAAACTGCTCAGGAATGCTCTGAAGTTCTGGCTAGGACTTAGCCCCTCATATCTAGTGAATGCGTTACGAGACGTATATGGCTGTGAAGCTTTGGGGAGTGCCTGTAACCAGAAAACCACTAAAAGCCTTTCATTTGTTTTTGATTCAGTCGTTGCTGCCTGCCGTTGAGATCTGTGCTTGAACTTAGTAAGCCTGTGTAAACTATAAAGACCCTTGCGTGGAATTCGGCTTCAGTCAGATTCTAACAAGCCACGGTGAGGGGGAGAGCTGGGTGCCTGGGAAGTGCCTTCCATGTACCTTCCTCAGAGCACAAATGTGTACTGGCCAGCGAGAGCCTTCCTGACAGACTCAAAGCCTGTCTCACCACACAGGAGGAGGAAATCTGTAATTAAAGGCCCTTGGAAAGGCTTGCTTTACCACCATGGTCCACAGAAGGCATTCAGAGATAGATTTATACTTACTTTTTATTTCACTTTTTTACTCTTCTGTTTAGGTATCTTTCCTGATTGTGTTCCTGTGTAATTCTCACCAAGTTGTAAGTCCAGAGACAAGACGTGTTCTAGGAAAAGCCAAAGGTAGTACTGTCCCCTCCACGCATCACAGCAGCCGCCAGCTGCTTGTCACTAGCCCTGTCTGACAGTGTCTTCACAGCACTTCCTTGCTCACCTATGTGTTAAAGTCCCCTTAGGATAGGCTTGGAGGAGACAGGCAAAGCCGAGGCATGCCCAGCTCGCAGCTCCCACAGTGCGCACGGCAAACTCCTTTTGAAAACAGAAAGCCAGGTTCGGATGAATGCCGGGACCAAGTTTAGATTGTGCTCGATTTTAACCAGTACCTTCTGAATAGGATCTCTCCCCTCATTTGCTTTGTTTTTCTTTCCTTTTTTGTTTATCTTTAAGACTTTAAAAATCTTGCCATTGTCATTTAGAATATAATTGTTCCAATCAGAAGAATATAATGGAAACTACATTTTCAAATGCACATTTTCATAGGAGCTTGAAAAACTAATGCAGGCAGGTGTGTAATAAGTTATTGTCAAGCTGAACATTAGAATTCTGCTTCAAGTCAGCTCTCTTGACTTGGCTGTGTCAAAATCAGAATCTATTCTGGTATTTGGTAGACAAATATGTGGGAAATATGTCTTTTCAACCTTTTCTCCCTTTTTATTCCTCCAAACTGTATTGCTTCTGTGAAACAGAATTAGCTTGGGTTTCGTCCGCCTTTTTACTGTATCTGAGATTGTTACCATTGCATTGGAATGAATGCCCAAAGAAGGTGGCCTGAGAAGCAGGTCATGCAGCCCGAGAGACCCCTGGGCCTGCCTTCCTCACTGCTACATCTGCTGGCTGGATTGCATCAGATTGAGCTGCACTGATGAGAACACAGTCACCAGTTTTCCTCACAGACAGGGTCTCAATCCAGTGCCTGCTGGACATGTGCTCTAAGATGCAGCAGACAGCAGGGTGTCCTTCTGTCGCCTCTCGGGAGCTGGCTGTTAGGTCTTTTTTATCCTAACATGATTTGATTTCTCTGTTGAGGTAATCATGTTCTTTTATAAACTGAGAACATCCAGCCTCCTCAGGTGTGACATCTAATGAGGTGTGAGCACGGAAGGTTCTTTTTTTCAGTGGCTCTTTTGTCAGAACTAGAGTCAGCCATCACCCTCCCAGCACCCACCTGACTGCAGGTCAGATCTCCCCTAGGGGCCCTCTGCCAAAGGGACAGAGTCTTTGAGGTGCACAGTAGCCCGCTGTAGACTTGTATAGCTAATCTGCGTCATGTGAGGCTGGGACCACCATCATAAAGGCCCCACGGAGTTAGTCATGGAGTAAAGCACTGTCCTCCCAGACAGGAAAGTCTAAAGCAAACTGAACAAGAGGACGGTGTGGACGGTGCCCGGCCAGAAAGACAGGAGGCAACCGTGCCTTGCTTTTCACTTGTATTGGCTTTACATTTCTGTTAAAAGCCTGGTGTTGCTGAGGTCCAACCTGAAAACCATACTCAGTTCTGAGTTTCAGATAAACCATTATAAAACATCAAAGTCACTACACACTGCTCCTTTGAAATTTGGGTAAAAAATTATACAACCATATATATAGTCATTTTGTATTTTTTCTATGTTGTGAAAACCAAAATTGTAATTTTATAAGTCTTTGATTCACTAAAATTATATAATTTAAATGTATTTTTTGTATATTTAGAAATAAGGAGCTCAAAAACTATGCTTAACTTTCTACGCATGCACTTGAAAGCTGTTTTTATCTGATGTTAATGTAGTAAGTTATACTCATAAAACACTGATACATGTTGCATTCCAAAATAAATTGGTGTGTGCTCTGCCTGGGTCTGATCTGGAGCCATGTTGCAAGAATGTGGAAACTCCCATTCCATTAGGGACTCTGCTTGTTCTTTGATGATTTTCAAGCCTGTTGCTGATATTACTGGTTCTATACTTAAAGGAGAAATAGGCTTTATTAAGCGGTTTCTCTCTGCCAGTTCGACGTCACACTCACCAAGGCAGGCTGCCAACATGCCGACATGCTCACAACATGAGCAACCCCTCCTCCCAAGGAGCCGGGGATCTAAAACAGCAGTCAGAAGAAGACAAGACCCTCGGTCCCACAATGAGGGTTTGGTTTTGTTTGCTCCGGGCAGTTTCTTAGGGGCATTTCCTTTTCAGCCTTCTAATGTTTCGCTGAGCCCCAACCCGGCAGATGAGTGTCTCCCAGTAGTGTCTGTCTTTCATAAAAACTACATGTACCTCACCTAAAAATGACTCCCAATTCCAGAACATTCCTGGGAGGTTTTCACAATGTCAAACTCAAACATAAGTGCTGGAGGGACCTGGGTTAGAATGTCCCCAGCAGGGTCCCTTCTGACCCTCCCACTCTGGATCCCAGTGTCTTTCCCTAGAGAGGTCTCCATGAACAGGCTCATCAGGCCGTTTGACTACACACGACCCTTTGTTCTCACTTAGGAAAACCGACTCCGAGCAGCAAAGTGGCAAAGCCAGTGGTCAAGGCTGCCTGTGCACAGCCTTTACAGTTCTAGCATGGTGGTGGGAGCTGGGTTGTTCTGATCACCATTGTCTACTTTGTGGCAATTTGTGTGTATGAGCCTTGTCGTGGAAGAATTGCCTGTAATTAGGAAGCCGCCTGCCTGTTCACAGTGTTCCAAAAAGGCCGCTGGGTTCTGTTCCTTTAACAAGAGTAAAAACTAGCATTGCAATTCATCATATTGGTTTTTTTTTTTCTTTTTAATCCCAGCCTTACAAATAGCCTGGCTCATTGTCAAGCCATTTGGTAGTGAAGAAACTGTTATAAGTAACTATTACCAAAAATAGCCATACCTATTAACATTCCTCTCCTCGAATCTAAGAGCCAGACTAGGGGAGAGCCGTGAAGTTCTTTTGTGGGTTTTTTTTATACCAACACTTTCTTTGAAAAATATGAGGGGCTATTCCTTTTTTTTTTTTCCTATTTAGTGTGACACCCATGGTATTATATGGAAAAAAAAATCTCCATACCAAAACTAATTTTTCCCACAAAAGGTAAATTTGCCTGGTGACTCCCATTGTGTCACAAACCTAAATCAATGAGAGGTTTTGTGTTGAAGTCCCTGATGCTCCCTAATTCTAGAGCACAAACTCCTTTCCACAGCAGGACCTTCACATCTGTATGGCAGTGGGTGGATGGAATCCAGATGTCCTGCAGTTGCAGCCTGGTTGAACAGTCTGGAACACCATTTCCACCTCCATGATGTGCTGGCCAGTCCTCCCCACCAGGGGGCAGCACCTCCAAAGCAATATGGGCTTCAGGAACCAGCCTCAGCCCAAGCAAGGATAGGAAGGGGCAGAAAGGCACACAGATGAAAATTAGTCACGCATCTATTGTCCATATAAAGCAAAGACAGGTTTGGAGCCCATTCTGGAGGCGTACAGAGAGAAAGCAGCTTGGGCGCACGCTTTGAGGGTTGCGTGTCCCCTCCCCCCCTTAGTGCCCTCCTGTCAAGGACTGTGCTGCCCAGAGCTTTGATGGGGGAAGAAGGGCTGCCTGCAGGTGTTTGCACTGCTCAGCAGCAGAGCCTGCATGTGATTATTTCAAATGCCCCAGGAGAGCCTTTCCCACTCTTGCTGTCTCTGGATATTTTTGGAGGGCAGTCTGGGCCATGAGAAAATGTCAGGCCACCTTATAAGGCGGTGTCTGGACCCGAGAGTGCTGTCTGCAGCTTGTTGGGTACACTGTGCACTTAAGTTAACACGACTCTTGGACTGTGGATTTTCTCACAGATTCCAAATACTCTGTCTCTGCCATGAATTATTCTCTTTAACAGACTGTAGATCTGCCTCCAGAGAGAGCTGTTTAAATGGCTACCATACTGAAGGTACCAAGCAGGTCACCGGAGGCTCCCTCAACCACACTGTGCCTGTCATCCACAACAGCCCTGAGTGGCAGGAGTGGGTGGATATGGGGGTGGGGGGCGGTGTCCGGTTTAAAACACGGAGACAAAACGAAAGTTTTCTGTTCGCTTTCACTCTTATGAATGTATTTTGAGTCTCCAAGAGGGGGCGCTGTGCCAGACTTTCCAAACCTGTTCACACCCCCCCACACACACACATACACACACACCCCAAGGCTTCCTGAACACACCTTGAAAAACATCACTGTAGAAGGCCGCTTTCCCCACCCAGGGGGTAGCCACCCCTTTTTGGGGATGATGAGAGTGGGGCTCAGCCTGAGATCCAGGAAGCCTACTACTTTGGTTTCTACGTGGTTCTTGATGCTTTAGAGAAACCCCCCTCGTGAAATAAATAAGCGGATCCTTAGATTAGTGGCGCACGTGTGCTCAGCCCCAGATGGAGTGTGTCGGTTGCTGTTTTCCAGTGGGTGTAAAAGGCGTCACGGTCACACGTGAATCTGTTGCAGAGACAGGTAGGGATCGGCAGCCCCAAGCTGAGTTCAGTCCGCTGCACCTCAGTATTCTCAAGGCAAGGCTGGCTGCACAGTGTGTGCCTAAACGGCATCCTCCTCAAATCCTCGGGATGTTATCTCTGATGCCACCCAGGCTGGGCATGCTCACGCCCGTAATCCCAGCTGAAGCAGTGGATTTCTTTGATGAGGCTAACCTGAACTAGAGAATGAGACCCTGCCTTGGGGAGGTGGGTGTGGGGGAGGGGCAGTCAGAAGCAAACCCTCCAGTTTTTGCTACCAAAATTCTAAAGCTGATTTGGGAACGTGCTTTCCATCCTATCAGCCTCTCCCCAGGGCTCATCCTCTTGTGCTTCAGACAGTCCAAGTCTCTTGGTGCTTCCTCTGAGCTCTGGCCTCCCCTGCTCTCCCTGTCCCCTGCTTCTCTCTTGGTCTCCTGCCATGCTGTGCCACAGATGGGGTTCTCTCAGGATTACTAGTGGTCATCGGGTTATGGGACACAGGGCACACTCTTTTTTTTTGTTTGTTTTTTGTTTTGTTTTGTTTTTTCGAGACAGGGTTTCTCTGTGTAGCCCTGGCTGTCCTGGAACTCACTCTGTAGACCAGACTGGCCTCGAACTCAGAAATCCACCTGCCTCTGCCTCCCAAGTGCTGGGATTAAAGGCGTGTGCCACCACCCCCGGCTAGGGCACACTCTTTAGTCCTTGTCTTAGGGCTGGGCACCCAACAGTCTTGACTCTAGAAACCATGATAGGTTTTGGAGTAGATGGGGAGGTTCAACAATGGCCGATGCTAGCCCAAAACCTCTTGGTTTCTCCTCAGTGTGTTTCCCAAAGAATTCATGGAGAGTAAACCAGAAAGTGTTGTGGCTAATCTTTCCAGGGTGGAGTCCCTCTAGGATTTGAGAGAAAAAGCCTCAAAACATTCCTTCTTAAGCCAATGAGAAGTGGTCACATAGACTAAAGGAAATTATGAGACCTTCCAGACTCACTTTAAATCCCATCACTCTCCCCTCCAGCACCAGTACTGTGAGGGGAAGACAGGTGGAGCGCCTGTGCCCCTGTGCACCAGCCTGGCCTTTGCAGGTGGAGGGCTAGATCAGGAAGGACAAGGCAGTTTCCAAGGAGAGCTAGAGAGAGCAAGCCCCACTCCTCTCTCCACTTAAGCCTGGAAGAGGCCCCAGAGATTACATCCCTGTGCACCGACCTCTTAAGGCTCATCAGCTCTGCTTGCTCCCATAGTGAATGTAGCTCCATCAGAACCATGAGACTCTGCATCACGATCAGCATCCCTCTTCCTTGGGGAGGGGCTGATGTGTAGGCATCTCCCTGGGAACCAGCATCCTCCCTCCCGTCGGCAGCCATCTTGTGGCACTGTTCTGTGTGCTTTAGCCTGTGCTGTTTTTCTCCTGTTTTCTAGGCCATTGTCTTCCGTCTCCTTCCTAACTCACTTTCTCACACACCTGGGTATGCCTCAAGAAGAATGCATGAGTCCACTCTGGGCTGCCCCTGGACCCATTGAGCCTGTGATGCTGACACCTGGAGCCCATGTTTTGCTCACTCCCGTCCGTGGTTGTATTTGTAGGACCATGTGGAGTTTGACAGTGGGTGTGTCCACAGCATGCTTGTGGAAGTCAGGAGGACTGGGGTAATCCTTTCTCTCCTTACCCCATGTGGTTTCTGGGGATTGAACTCAGGCAGTCCTGATTGGCAGCAGCCATTGCCCTTACCTGAGAAGCCATCTCCCTGGCCCTCTTGTGGAGAATTTTGAAGAACATTGTAGGACTCTTGATCTTGGAGGTTCTGACTCAGCTTCGAGTCTCATTCTAACCCAAGAACTCTGGCCAGCAGGGCCAGAGCAGATCTAGCCTGGGAAAAGGTTTTGCTGGACACTTGCCTTTTTTTTTTGAATCAATTGCCAACAACTTAAAACTGAAAGACACCATTTAGTCTTCAAAAGGCAAAGCGTCAGGAGTGGACATTCCCCATGAGGCCTTGCTGACACCCAGGGAAGACTTCCCGTGTTGGATCTGATGCTAAGGGAAGGAGCAAGCTCTCAGCCCAGTGCTGTCTGTATAAAGCCACTCTGCCTGGCACTGACCACCCAGGTCCTGGAGGCCACTGGAGCAGGTACTAAGACGGGGAACTGATCTCAGACTTTGAGCTCCATCTGTATGCCTCTCTAACCTCCACCGGGAATCCATAGCCGTTCATTCACCCTTCCCGACGGAAACTCCTCTCTTTCCCTTACCATCATCCCCTACAGCCCTCCTCTGCTCCACTTCTCCCCTCTGAATGGCCTCCATCAGACAAACCACACAAGGCAAGCCCTAGAACCATCTCCTCTCTTTTGGGGCCTCACCCATCCTTACTTTACTCCGTTGTTAAACCCTGTTGATGTTACCTCCTAGGGATCCACTGAGTCTATCTACTTCCTCACTGACTCCTCCCTGTCTAAGCCAACATCGATGTTGTCTGGACCACTCCCTCTCAATGAGAAGAGAATAGAGGCCTCTGAGCTCTCCTGCTCCCCACCACCACCATTGCCCACAGAGCTTCTTAAAAATACAAATACGTCCCTGTGGCTGTTGCTGATAAGGTGAAGAAGAGACCCCTGAACACAGCCAGGACCCACCTGTGCCCTGTGCCCGCTTCTGTCCCCAGCACCTCTGCTTCCTACATTCTAGAAGCCTTGCACTGTTCCCATGTTCCGTTCTCACCTGGCCTGTTTTCCCACAATCCCTCAAGGGTTGATGTTCACTCTGTCTGCACCCAGATAACCCTTTCCCATCCTCAGCTGTCGGCTGTGGCCTTGCCCCTCGAAGTGCCTACCCAGGTCCAAGACCAGTGCTGGCATTTCTCCCAAGCACCCCAGTGCTGGCATTTCTCCCAAGCACCCCACAGTGGTAAAGTTGCCAGAACGCAACATGAAGCCAAAGACCCAATCTACTTTAAAATCAGATAAACAGTGGGTGTTCTGGCGAGTCTCCTGCAGGGTGTTTAGTTTCTAAATTACACGAGCATACCTATTTCAGATCACTGACCCCACCGCTGTCTCTCCTCAACTTCCTGTGCAGACTGTGGGCTCTCTGACAGAGGACCCTTCCCAGGCCTGTGTTGCATTATGATGCCTGCCTGCCACTGCAGCTAGCTGGTCTCCTTACTTTGTCTATAAGGTGAAATGCCCAAGCCACTGACAGGTAATGCCCATCCGTACCCTTACTGGAAGGCATAGAGGCTCTTGGAGCCTGATTACAATACCAGCCACACCTGGAAGCTCAGGAGATGCAGCTGTCTCTGTGCCCACCAGCCGTGGAAGAGCTGCAGGCAATAGGATGAGAGATGCCTGCTGTGATCCTTGCAGAGCTTCCTAGAAACCTGCTTAGTTGTAGAGCTCTCCCTGGGCCTGTGAGATTCTCCTGAGGCCCAGTCAGCACTTAGTCAGGAAAAGAGGTCTCTGGTCTCCTTCCGGAGTCAGCCTCAGATCCTTTCCCCCCCCCCTCCCCCACTGGAGAATCAGAACATGGGGTACTCCGTCTCTTGTCAGAAATCTCCATTCCAAGCCAGGCAGCTGTTTGGCTTGGCTGATATATTTAGAAAAGTCAGACTCTGGTCGCTCCCTGCCCGCTTCCAAAGTGTGAACTGCACCCATCACATGGAAATGTGATTCACTTCTGAGCTGCTTCCCACCACCTCCGAGCAGCTCCTCTCCCTGCCGCACTCGTCCCCACTGCGTCCTCGTCTCCTCCCTCTGCTCCCAGGCTCCCTGTGCAAAGAAGTCTCTGGCTGGTAGAAAGCACCAATGACCAGCAGCAGAATGGCCCTTTTGTGTTTGGAGGTGCCAGGGCATTGTTTCCACTCTGAAAAATATGAAAATCTCATTTTTTACACACACACACACACACACACACACGGGGCTCTCCTATGTTTCTTTAGAGCCCTGCATTAACTCCACAGCAAGGCGGGAGACCCTCATACGAACAAGCACGCCAAAGCTTGAAAGTACCTTCTGCCTACCGGCATCTTTTACTTTTCTAAAATATTTTAGTTGTCTTTTTTTTTTTCATTTTAAAATTATAAGAAATCACCTTTTAAAAATTAATTTCCTGCTTCTCTTGAAGAAAGCTGTGGGGTTCCTGTCGTTCCAGGCCCTGCTCATTCACTTCACAATGTCTCTCTGGGGACAGAGACCTGTCATTTTGAGAGAATGGGTCCCTAGGTCACCTCATTACACCTCTGCTCATGTGTCTCCTGGGGGGCTCTGGGGGTTTGGGGGACAGAAAACCCGCACATCCCGGGCCTTTTATGGCAGCAGGTAATGAGAGGCATAGGGACATGAGGGAGGGCATGTCTCCCCGGTTTCCTTGTGTCTTATTTCTCATTCTCTATGTCCTGCAGTCTTCTGAGAGTCTCCCCTTTTCCGCTCCTCACACCCCGCTCCTGTGCTCTATATTATTGCTGTTCTATTTAAACCCAGAACCAGCCTCCCCAACCCTGCCTGGTTCCTTGGAGAGAGCAGTGTGGGGCCTTGGAGTCAGGCCTGGGTTTGCTTTCCTCTCCGATTTCTGCTCTTGACACTTTCTTCAATCTCTTTTACACATAAAATAGAGACAAAAAAAAAATGCAGGCTATCTGTGAGGATTGGCTAGAAGTTAGCTCATTGATTACCACGGATGTTTGGGCTTGCCTCGGAGAAATGCTGAGCAGAGTCCATGGTCTACCATGCAGGCCCTAAGGAAGCTCTATCTAACTCGGGTTCCAGGAAACAGCTCCTGTACACAGGCCGCCCCTTAGAAGAGCCAAGAAGTGACAATGTGTCTTAGCTATTATTCTATTGCTGTGAAGAGACATCATGAGCAGGGCAACTCTTAGGAAAGGAAACATCTAACTGGGGGGCTGGCTTACAGTTCCAGAGGTTTAGTCCATTATCAGGGCAGGGAGCACAGTGACAGCTAACTGTGGTGCTGGAGAAGTAGCTAAGAGCCACATTCTTATTCGTATGTAGGCTGAGGGGTCGAGGGCCAGCTCTGCAGGCAGTGGACGGAGACACTGGCCTGGCCCACTCACACTGACACACTTCATAAAAGGCCACACCTCCTAATCCTTTTCAAATAGTGCCACTCCCTAATGTCTTGACATTCAAATATATGAGCCCATGGGGGCCATTCCATTTTTGTTTTGTTTTGTTTTGAGACAGAGTTTCTCTGTGTAGCCCTGGCTGACCTGGAACTCACTCTGTACACCAGGCTGGCCTCGAACTCAGAGACCTGCCTGCCTCTGCCTCCCGAGTGCTGGGATTAAAGGCATGCGCCACCACTGCCCGGCTGATGGGGGTCATTCTTATTCAAACCGCCACACCACGCCTCTGACTCTTGAGAGCAAAAGCCTCATTTTGTGAGAAATTTCACGAGGCTGAAGAGGTTGGTCAGGCCTAGGGAGTCCTCCATCAAAAGGCCAGACCAATTCCCCTAGCCCAAAAGGGCTTTCTCAGACTTCCCTGGCCAGAGGAGTGCACAGATGAGCCTGGCCCAAGAGAAAGGAATACCGTCAGGGTTAATAGTCAGGGTTTTACTGCTGTGAACAGACACCATGACCAAGGCAAGTCTTATCAAAAACAACATTTAATTGGGGCTGGCTTACAGGTTCAGAGGTTCAGTCCATTATCATCAAGGTGGGAGCATGGCAGCATCCAGGCAGGCATGGCGCAGGCAGAGCTGAGAGTTCTCCCTCTTCATCCAAAGGCTGCTAGTGGAAGACTGACTTCCAAGCAACTGGGGTGAGAGTTTTAAGCCCACACCCACAGTGACACACCTACTCCAACCAGGTCACACATTCCATCAAGGCCACACCTCCAGATGGTGCCACTCCCTGGTCCAAGAATATACAAACCATCACACCGTGCTACCAGGCTGAAGAGATGGACTGGCAGTTAAGTATTTACTGCTCTTGCAGAGAACCAGGATTCAGTTCCCATATGGCAGCTCACAACTGTCTGTGACTCTAGTTTAAGGAGATCTGACACCCTCTGCTGGCCTTCATAGGTACCAAATACACACATGGTGCACAGATATACATGCAGGAATGGCACCCACAAACACACACACATACACACACACACAAAGTTACACTATCACCAGGTCCGTCAAGGTGGGCTAGATTGAACAAGACTCTGGTTCAAGGGGCCCCTTCCCAACCCCAAACTATAATCCCAGTGTCAACATAAGAAGGCCAGGAGTCTCTGTAGCTGACAGGATTCCAAGCATAATCCAAGCATAATGAGACGGGTGAGGGCGGGGGAGGTATCTTCATCAGCAGACTGCTCGCCTAGCATGCACAAGGCCCTGGCTTTCATCCCCAGCATAAACAGTCATGGTAGCACATGCCTATTGTCAATACCTGCACTCCAGGAGTGGAAGCATAAGGGTCAGAAGTTCAAGGGCATCCTCACTATGTAGCAAGTTTGAAGCCAGCCTAAGCTACCTGAGACCCTATCCCAGAAAATATACAAAAAGCTCTCCTTCCCCGGAAAGGTGGTTTCCCGGGTCAAAGAAAAACCAAAGCGCCTCCTCCATGGGCCCGTATTCCAAATGTAGAGAGGCTCGCCATGTACGGCCCTCAGGCACAGAGAAGCCCAGGGATCATCATGCTACTGTCTAGCCCTTGCTATATGTCAAGCACTGTATATGTTCCTCATGCATATTAACTTAGCTGGCTCCCCCAACACCCTACCAAGTCAGTTCTGTCAGACTCCCATTCTACAGATGAGGACACTGAGGCACAGAAAGGTTAAAACCTACCCAAAGTTGGGAATTTTGTGAGTGGCAGAGCCGAGTCTTCTAGAACCTGCACCTTTTGTGAGTTCATTAACCAGGTTGTGTTTACATGGCTACAAACCCCAGAGTGAGCTCCCAGACCCACTTGTGATACCTTGAACCATTTCTGGCTACAGTGACCCAGTTGGTCACCAATACCCATCCATGACAGCATGGCCCAAACAACAAAGGCATCAGTAAGCGCTTGGTTGTGAGGAAGCTGCTCCTCTGGGCTTCAAGTCCAGCTCTTGATAACAGAGAAGGCAAGAATTTCAAGAATGCACTTTCTTGTGTTACCCGTGAGAAAATGGAACACCCCCGTCAGCTCCACAATGCATCTATGTTCCCTGGCTCCTCCCTGTTTGATCTTCTTGCTTAGCCCTACCCAAGAGGAAGGAACGTGAGTTCTGGAGGTAGCTGCTTTTGTACTTGTAGCTGGAGTATCAGTCACTGGGGCTCATAGGGTCACTATGCTTTTAAGATGCAAAAATAAACTTTCAGTAGACCTCTGTGGGAGCTAGTGTTCGTTGTCAACCTAACAGAATTTAGAATTACCTGGAAGACAAGCTATTGGGCCTACCTGTGGGAGTTGCCTTGTGTCAGTTGCGTGGAAAGACCTTAATTATAAGTGGGACCATTTCCAGGGCAGGAAAATCCAGATGTATGAAGTGGAGAAGGCAGGCTGAGCTCAGGCACAGCGCACACACTCTGCCCCTGCTCCCTGATGCTGGAAGTGATCTGGCCAGCTGCTTCCAGCACCGGCTACCTGTCTTCCCCGCCATGATGGACCGTGCCTTGAACTGTGAACCTAAGTTAGTCCTTTCTCCCTTACGTTGCGTTTGTCAGAGTACTTTACCACAGCAACTGAGACAAAGGTTGGGACCGCCTCATTTCCAAACATAATTACCCCCCTTTATTCGTGAAAGATACATTTTAAGACCTCTGTCCATAGTCATCTGACACCATGACCTTAGATATTGCTACTTTTTCCTGTAAACACATACCGATAGTGAAAGTTAATTTATAAATGAGACACAGTAAGAGTTCAACAAAAATGATATAGTAAAAAAGAAACGCTGTGATGATATACTGAAATAAAAGTGCCAGTGTCTTTGTTCTTATGCCCTGAAGCTCAGTAAAATAAATACCACTTTAGTGTGGCTTCTTGAAAGTCTATCTGATAAGTTAGATGCCTATAGATAAATTATGGGAGGGTAGTACAGCCAGGGAGGATACACTGCACAAAGGGGGCGGGGTTTATAATCTGGGCAAGACCGAAGTAAGAGGCTCAAGATTTCAACTTGCTATTATGAATAAGTACAATTTAAAAAGTAGTATAGCTAGACCTGGAGGCACCAGCCTGTAATCCCAGTTATTCAAAACTCATAGGCAGGAGGATCAAAATTTCAAAGTATGCCTGCCCTACTTCCTTCTCAAAATAGAAAGAGAAAGGGCCCAGAAGTTTCTCGATGGTAGAGCACTCGCCTAACATCTGGAAGGCTCTGTGTTCTATTCCCCAGTGCAACACCAACACACACACACACATACACACACATGCGTGTGTGTGCAACCAAACTTATGAATTGCTTATTTGTAGAATTCTCTATTTATTATTTTTAGATTGCTGTTGACCACAGGACAATAAAACCACAGAGGAAACACAAACACAGGGAAGTAGAAAGAAAAACGTCAAATGAGAGGAGGCATGGAGCTACTGATCCTTAAGCTTTGGGCATATATCTCTTGGCATGGGACACAGCACAGACTCTCTCCTCAATTTATTCTACTACAAACTCAGGACCTGTCACACCATGTCCATGAGGATGCAGTGGGTAACGGTATACACATAGCCTCAGCACCTGCCATATAAGAGTTCAACCAACGTTATTTCTTGTTTCCTCACCTCAATAGATGCCACTAACTAAAAGCTGGTCCCAAGGGTCTCTGCATGCCTTCTCTCACACAAGCAAAGGAGACTGTCTACACATCCACAGATATTCATAATCTTACCACAGTGCCATAGAAGCCTTCTGGCATTATCTGGTGCTGTTGCAAGGAGCTGAAACTAAACTGTTTCCTTCTATCAGCCTGTGGACTCCTATAGATCAACAACAAAACCTTATTTTCTTTGTTTTTTTTTTTTTTTCTCTCTAGCACCTGGTATAGCTTTATGGAGGAGGGGCACACATTGAGTGCAGGTGGCACTCTGGAGGACAAAGGAGACCTGATAGAATAGCTGAAAGTCCCCTTGGCAGGGGCGAGGGGCAGGCACAGGTCCTGGGCTTCTCAAGGACCAAAGACATGGGACACCTGGGACACGAGAGCTAAGTGTGAGGCGTGCCTAGGAGTCACCCAGGCAAATGCTCACCCCAGGCCCCAGCATCCTAGACAATGAGGTACCAAGACCAGGAGGCACCTGGTTGGAGTCTCTCAGCCAGGCTGAGTAAGAGGTGTCTTTCACCTTGTTTTATGTAAACGGTTTGCTCTTCGTGGTCAGTTACCACTCAGCAGAATAGCAGGGAGGTCTGCAATTACTTCATATAATTACCTTCATTTAGCGGTACTACGCAACTCTCCACTACCCCCAAACAAGAACAAGGCGAAAACACGCGGATCCCACTGTGGCCACTCCTCTCACAGTGGAGAAGGGGGTGGGATCCCGGCCAAACTTCCCCCAGAGGAGAGACTCTCCTAACCAGAGCGGCTCTGTCCTCTGCTGCTGGTGAGAGACATATTGTCCCCAGCACCTGCTGGGCTGGGCTTGGAGTCTCACCATCTCCAGGATCACACAGAGGCTCTGCAGAATGCCATTTAAGAGCTCTCTCTCTCTCTCTCTCTCTCTCTCTCTCTCTCTCTCTCTCTCTCTCTCTGTGCACACTTCTAGCTATCTCCCCAAGGATCATTCCCTCTCATTTCCTGGCCCGGGGCAGGAGTCACCTGACTCTACATCTGGGGCTTGTCTGGAAGTCTCTCTGAGCCCCACTCATGTGTCTGAATCTAGTGCTGTGGGCTCCTGTATCCTGCACCCCCACCTCCCCATTGCCTATCCACCTCGTGCTCATTAGCTCTCTTGTTCTTCACCCTCACCTTCCTTCTCTCCTGTTCTGCCTTGTTTGTCCTTGGTTTCTACAGTGACAAACACCACAGAGATGGTCCCTGGCTCTTTTGAGCCAGCAGGGAGCTGAGAGGAAGTGGAAGCTGCGAGGAAGTAGAAGCTGTGAGGAGCACAGCCAGGCAAGCTCTGTCGTGAGGTTGACTTTGCCAGGAAGCAGAGAAGAGCCTGCTGGGCCCTTAGGCTTCTGGAGATGCAGCCTTGTGCTAACTGGGTTTCCTTACCTTGACACAAGTGAGAGTTCTCTTGGGAGAGGGAACCTTGGTTGAAAATGGCCTCCATCGTCTACGGCCATACCACCCTGAACGCGCCCGATCTCCTCTGAAAATGGCCTCCATCAGCTTGGCCTGTAGGCAAGACAGTGGAAGACATTTTCTTGATTAAGCGATTGATGTGAGAGGACCCAGCCCACAGTGTAGGAGGTGTCACCGCTGGACGGGTGGTCTTAGGGTATATAAGAAAGTAGGTTGAGCAGGCCAGTGAGAGGGTTCCTCCACAGCCTCTGACCCAGCTTCTGCCTCCACTTTCCATCATGACTTCCTGTCTCTTCCGCGTGGTACCCTGTGATACTGGATTGTAAGCTGTATGATGAAATTAACCCTTTCCTCCCCCAAGTTGCTTTAGGTCATGTTGTTTATCACAGCAATAGAAACTCAACCAGAACAAGCCTCAAGCTTCCAATACACCCTTGTCCTGTTGCATGTAGCTTTTTGCTACCCCGCCTTGGTTCCACCTGTAGCTTTTTAGTACCCTGCCTTAGTTCTGGGATCAGGCTGCGCTACCAGCCCCATCTCAGCTCCCTAGAATCCAAGGATAAAAGACACAGACATACACAATTTGCTTTCTTGGGCCAATTGCTGGACGGGAGGTACAGGAGGAAAAGGGAGACACAGGGAAAGAGAGGTTCGCCATGCTTCTGATGGAGAAGGGTTGAAGAGCCACATGAGATCTCAAAAGGGAGTGGCCACACAGGCCGCTCCTAAGGTCCAGTAGCCAGGGGCATTTAGCAGGGGCTAGATGGGACTAGTCACTAAAGTTTAGGACAGGTGGGAAGTACATAACTACGAGTAATGATACGGGCACGTTTTCCAGCCAACTGTACTAAGAAGGCAAGTTGAAAATGAACAATTGTGTATGTGTCTTTTATCCATGAATTCAAGGGAAGCTGGGTGGGGGCTGGGAGCACGGCTCATTCCCAGAGCAAAGGCAGGTTGTGCACAAGCTGCATGCAACATCATTCCCAAATGCATCCGATGCATCCTTACCCCACACATCACTCTGGGCATTTTCTTTGCTTATGGGCTTTGGCTGCTAGCCTCAGTCCTTAGGAAGGCCATTCGACAGTGGTCAGCCTTTACAAGAAGGAAGCCCTTTGGAGACCTGAAATCATTGACCCACCCAGTTCCCCCACCCCCCCCAAAGTATCTCCAGGCTGCATCTCTTGGCTCCTTCAGTGGTAACATTATACCACCTGACAGTTCACCTACTCTCTGCTCACCCCAACTCCAGCCATGGCCTCCGACAGACATCCTGAGGCATAAGTGTCCTTGTTCTGCCCCTCACTGTGGCCAGGGATTTGGGGAGACTCGCAGTCCCTGTCTGAAGCCCACACTATCTTGCCAGAGCCCATGTGCAACCTCCTACCTGGTCAGTGAAGAGAAAGACCCCATGAGTTTCACCTTGAAGCCCGTTTGTGAACTGGCTGCTGAGCACCAGACCATGGCAAGGAACCCAAGAGACATTGTGAGGTTCACAGAGCCAGGAGTGCAGGCCCAGCAGGGGTTTGTGCACTCTGTGTTCTCCTGAGGCTTCGGATAGAGAGGACTAAGCATAAAGTATTCCTGCCCAAGAGGCACATCGCCCATGATGCCCTACACTCAGCATGCCGCAGTGACAGCTTCAGGTGAGATGCTGGGGCTGGGCTTCAGGGGAGTGCTCAGTCTTCCACACCCTGAACCTAACCCTGGCTTGGCCTCTCTGTCCCTCGTGCCTTCCCCTCTCCTAGTTAACTCTGTCTTCCAGGGTTTCTCAAGCTCTACATCTCATGGAACCCCAACTCAGTACCATCTCAGTTTACCTCCAAGCCATCACCCCTGTGTCTCTGTATTTTTTTTTTCCCATCAAAGCTCATGCAATGCAATTGAAGATGCCTGTGAGGTGTGAGGTCTGTGTCTGATACCTCACCTGTGTAGGGGCTTGACTTGGGCCTCTGCCTTCCAGCTGGGTTTGATGTACAGGAGACAGAACCCTCAGTAAACAGCGAGGGTTGGAAGGCTGGGAGGGGTGTGTGCCAGGGGAAGGGGTATGTGCCAGGGAAGGAAGAAACTGAAGAACAGTCAGACTTGAGGTTTGCAAGGCCTTTCCCCATTTAGGAATTGCTCAGCTCCTGTAGGAATTTCACAGGCTCATGGAATTCTCCAGCATGAAATCCACCCATTTGCCCCAGCTGGGCACTGACAGTGTCTCCCTCAGCCAAACTCTTCTGCTATTCTTCTTAAAGGTCCCCACAAAGCAGAATTCAACAAGCTTCCCTTCCTTTTGGGGTGGTGGTAGTGAATTTCTTCCGCTCTTTGTGGTCAGGGAAGTTCTTGGAGCCTGGATCTTACATTTCAGACGCCATTTCAACCCCCACTCTCCTCCGACTTAGTCAACATGAGCTAGCTCTCTCAGTACTCGACAAGAGCTTAGAGATCAGTCAGGAAAGTAAGTGACTTTTGAAGCCAGCTGTGGTGATACACACCTATAAAAGCCAGGATTTCCAAGGCTGAGGCAGGAAGGTTGTCCTGAGTCAGTTCATTTGAGCTAAGTATGAAAGCCAGTCTGGCTGAGGCCACATAGTAATCTGTCTCAAAAGAACGGAGGCTGGGCTGCAGGGCAAGGGGGGCGGGGGAAGAGAACACTGTGTCAAATTGTTGCTGTTTTCTAAGTAGCAAAATCCCTTTTCCAGAAAGTAAGATTCTGAACTCTAAAATGTAAGACGGGCAAAACAGGAGCAGATCTGGTTGCCACCAGAGGTGGGTGTTCCCACCCAGCAGGGTACAAGGAACCCAAACTGAACCCCCTAATCAGGTCCAATGGATCACTTTCTGGATAAAAAGACTGCAGCCAAGGGAAATGGCCTCCCCCAGACAGGATCTTAGCCCTAATCGTTCCTGATATGACATCTCCTGGCAACGTTGTTGGACCTCAATGAAAACTGATAAAGTTTATGTTCTGAAGATACTCTGTTAATTGATCGATTTAAAGATGGAGGGCTCGCTATGCTGCTCAGACTAGTCTTGAACTCAGTTTTATCTATTGTATGTATGTGAGTACACTGTAGTTGTCTTCAGACACACCAGAAGAGGGCATTGGATTCCATTACAGATGGTTGTGAGCCACCATGTGGTTGCTGGGGATTGAACTCAGGACCTGCAGTGCTTTTAACCTCTGAGCCATCCCTCCATCCCTTGAACTCATAAACATAACCCTCACACTTCAGCCTCTGAAATAGCTGAGACCTCCTCAAATGGCGCCATTATGTCTGATTCAAAGATGTATTTTTGTGAGTGTGTTCTGGTCTCCTTGGTGGCTATGTGGTTCTTATTTTCTTCTTTATGATATTTGGTACTTCAAATGCCAAAAAAATTTCAATGAGAAGTTGGCAAAGGGGTTTGTACAAACATGTTTCACAAATCTCCAGATCTTTGAACTAAGATGGTCATCACATTTTTCCAAACATCCCCACATAGCGCTGTGGAGCACGGCCCATCTTTTTCGTGTTATTTACTCATTTATTTCTTTTGGAGCGCAGTTGGAGCACACAGAGAGCGATTGCAGGAAAGATCCAACTGGAATGAGAAATGGCAGTGCCCTTTGTGCTGGGACTCATTAAGCATCCTGCCCCAGGGATCTGGGAGGCCCATGGAACGAATTTCCTTCTTGAGATTGTTAACATAATCCTTTCTTCAGAGGGTTGAAGGTCCTACTAGTGACTGGTGCAGGAAGCCTGGGTGGGTTCTGCAGGGGCACATTCCCAGGCACCGGGACCAGGCCTCCTCTCAGATTTCCCAAGAACTCCTTTACCTTCCTCACTCACAATCTCCAACTGGTTCCCACACCCCAGACCAGGGGATTGAGGGAAAGATTGACTTTAAGGAGTAGGATCAACAGAGTTTTCTAGGACAGCACCTCACTTTCTATATGCCTCCTTGAGAGCATTAGTCAATATGTGCATGTATACATATATATACATATATGTGTGTAGGTGTATGTATATATATATATATATATATATATATATATATATGTGTGTATATATGAATATTTGTATATATGTTAAGTGGTGTGTGCCATATATGCATATATGTATATATGTGTGTAAGTATTGTATGTGTATGTATGTATGTTGAGTGGAGTGTGCCAGGTATGTATGTATGTATGTGTGTATGTATGTATATATGTTGAGTGGACTGTGCCAAGTATGTATGTATGTATGTATGTTGAGTAGAGTGTGTCAGCTATGTATGTATGTATATATGTGAGTATGTGTGTATATGTATGTATGTTGAGTGGAGTGTGCTAGGTATGTATGTATGTATGTGTGTAGGTGTGTAGGTGTGTAGGTGTGTAGGCGTGTATGTATGCATGCTGAGGGGAGTGTGCCAAGTATGCATGTATGTATATGTGTATGTGTGTATGTATATGTGTGTGTGTGTGTTTGTATGTATCATGTACATATCCTGAGTGGAGTGTGTAGCCATTTACAAAGGTTTAGTATAAGCTGGACCCCCTGCAGTCCATCCTGTCCTGTCCACGGTGACAGTAAGCATTGTGCTCACCATTGAAAGCACTGGTCTGTCTTTCCCAGGGGCTTGGGCCAATGTTAACTCACTTCATCTTTGTGTACATTACTTCATCTCATACTAAAAATAACCCATCCAGGGCTTGGTGCTTAAGAATACTGGCTGCTCTTGCAGAGGACGTGGGCTTGGTTCCCAGCTCCCACATAGCAGCTCACAAATGTTTGTAACTCTAGTTCCAGAGGATCTGATATCCTTTTCTGGCCTCTTTGGGCATCAGGCATACACAAGGTGTGTGTGTGTGCGTGTGTGTGTGTGTGTGCAGGCAAACACTCATACATACAAAATTTATTTCTCTAATAAATCTTTAAAAATTAAACCAAACAATAATGAATTCTTTTTCCCCCTTATTTATCTGGTGTTTCACTGTGTTTATCTCAGCTGCAGTCAAGCAGCTAAGATTACAATCTGTGCCAGCGTCCAGCAAATAGTTAATTCTTACTGAATATCCAGTGTCAGCTAAGATCTCCCCATCACCACAACTTTATGGATTTGGTTACTATCAGCATCAGCCGATTTTTTTGTTTGTTTGTTTTTCGAGACAGGGTTTCTCTGTGTAGCCCTGGCTGTCCTGGAACTCACTTTGTAGACCAGGCTGGCCTCGAACTCAGAAATTCGCCTGCCTCTGCCTCCCAAGTGCTGGGATTAAAGGCGTGCACCACCACACCCGACTAGCATCAGCCGATTTTGCATACGAGGAAACTGAGACACAGAACTGGTCGCTTTGTTCTTCGTTGTATCCTCACTTAGGCTGGGATGCTGTTCTTCCACATTTCAGGTATGGTATGATAGAATAGCTAAGGACGGGCTTTGAAGGGCTAGAGTGTAGCTCCATAGGAGATCAGCATCGACATGGTCTGGAGTTTGAGTCCAGCACCACAGAATAAAGAGCAGACCTGAACTTTGAAGTCAGGCTCACCTGAGCCTGCCTCACCACAGACAGGCTGCGTAGGCAGATATGTTAGCTGTCTCTTGCTACCTAGTACCTTAGCTCAGCACCATTTCAGAAAACTTGAGAGAAGTTTAGCAGGCATGGGGGTATGGGGGGGGGGGGGGCGAGTATCACAAGGTCATGGCCACCTCAGAGCTCAGCTGGGAAACTCATTCCAAGCTCTGTCACCTGGACATCTCCTTTGCACAAGCTGGCTCTGTGATATGGTAGCTGGCTTCCCCAACTGAATAACCCAAGAGGGCACCCATGAGTAGGCCACTGTCTCTTTGTAACTGACTCTCCAAGGCTATAGGCCATACTTCTGCCCCGTTCTACCCATACCAAGCCAATCAAAAAACTCCTGCCTGCACAGAAGTAACAAAGGGGTCCATAAGACTGTGGAGACAAAGCCAGATGTGGCACATGCCTGTAACCCCAGCATTTAGGGGGCAGAAGCAGGAGGACTGGTACAATTTTGAAGCCAGTCTTATCTCCATAGTGAGTTCCAGGCCATTCAGGGCTATGCAGCAAGACCCCATCTCAAATGCACATGAAGACAAGGAGGTGGGAAGATAAAATCCCCAGAGGCTGCCCACGAGACCCTTTAACTTCTGAGCTTCCTTTCCCTTGTATGTAAAATGGGGGGGTCTTAATGTGTCCAGCTCAGAGTTAAATCTAAGGCTTCAATGAGGCAATGCCATGAAGCCAGAACAGAGTCTGCAAACCCTGAGCACTCAGTGGAAGTCAGTGGTTGTAAAACGCAGCTAGAAGCTCGCTACTCAGTCATGGATGCCGCCTTTCTTGATACTGGCTGTCCCTCCACTGCCTGCCTAGCTCAGTGCCTGGCACTTCCTCTCCCTACAATGCCATCAAGCACTGGCAGTGTCAGTCTGAGAGGAGGAAAGAAAGAGACCTTGCCTGCTCTCACAGAGCACGCCTGATACACAGTCATGATATGTCCCGCAGGCATCAAAGGTTTCCTCGGGGGCATATCCAGAATACAGGCTCTGGCCTACCCCTGGGCACTGACTCCTGCTGCCACCAGCCTCATCTGCTGATACGCTCCAGAACCACAAACAACTCCAGGCCCCCATCACACTGCTCCTGTGTGTCCTAGACTACCAGGTTCCCCTCAGATATTTCCCTGTTGTTCCCCAGAGAGGCTCGCCCAAGGGCAAGCACAAGTTCCAGAATTTTCAACCACCTCCCTGTGGCCAATAATAACTGTGACTTCCTGAGGCTTGTTATCAAGGAACAACACGTTGCCCTTGAGGGTGCTTGGCCGCACTGGTCACTGCTTGGCATTAAGGAGAGTGGAGCAGAGGACCACAGACAGGCTGTGGACCAGGAAAGGATGGAATTCCGCAGAGGAGCAGTGGGCTGTCCTAAGAGTGCCTGCTTACCGTAGCCACATATGGGCTGGAGTTGGGCTTCACAACTTGCCTCATTCTCATTGCTTGTGAATGGAGTCTTATCTGCCCAGTGGGGTGGACACCCCACTACCCTGCCAGCTATCCAACCTCAACCTTTAAAAACTTAACTCAAGAGAAATATTTACAGAGCTGGAAGATGGCTCCGAGGCTGAGAACACCAGCTGCTCTTGCAGAGGGCCTGGGTTCGGTTCCCATCACCCACATAGCATCTCACAACAGTCTCTGACCCAGTTCCAGGGGACCCAACACACTCTTCGGACCTTCATCAACACCAGGCACCCATGAAATATATATACACATATGTATATGCAAGCAAAACACTCATATACATGAAATAAAAATAAGTAAATCCTTTAAAAAGAACCATTTTCCCACTTGCAAGTTAATTAACAGGAATATTTTGTTATAGTGACGGCAAGATGGCAAATATAGGTGGTATCCCAGGGACCCAGCCTGTGGGCACCCCAGCTCTCCCAATGATTGTCTAAAGTTCTGAGTCCCTGTTTTAAATTCTGTTCTGCTAAAATAGCCCACGTGATTGTTGTGCCTACACTTAAGCCTCAGCTGATAATACTGTGGTGTGCTCACCCTATCAATTCACGACAGAAAATATCCTTTAACAAAACATAGGAAAAACATAATCCTAAAATAAAAAGATGCTTAGTGAATTTTATTAATTCAGTCTCGCTGAAAACTTCAAAATGAAGAAGACAGTTCCTAAGAGAAAGAACACAGGGAGAAAGGAAGAGCAGCCCTGAACTGTGGCAAGAGAATGCAGAGAAGGATGCGGCTTCCACTGACAGCATGTTTAACCACAGCACCAGAAGAGCTACCAGCCTGATGTCCAGCATATGCAGAGCTCCTGTCAGATGCCATAGATCATGTGACTTCTTTTACCCTGGCCCAGACTGGGAAACAACAGAGTTCTTGAGACGGAGGGCCTGTCTCAGAGAAGTAACCTGTGTGATCTATAGTAAACATTTGTGTACGTGTGTGTATCCATGTATGTCTGTGTGTGAATGCATGTATCTGTGTGTCTGAGTGTATATATGTGTATCCATGTGTGTATGTGCATTGTGCATGTGTGTACTTGTGTGTATCCATGTGTGTATGTGCATGTGTGTACTTGTGTTTTTCATGTGCTTCTTTGTGTGTGCATGTGTGAATCTGTATATGTACATGTGAGTGCATGTATGCATGTATGTATCATTGTGTGTTTATGTATGCACGTGTATATTTGTATGTATATGTGTGTGTATCTGTGTATGTGCATATATATATATACATATATATATATCCATGTGTGTATGTGTGTGTACATGTGCATATGCATGTGTGTTTCTGTATGTGTATGTGCACATGTGTATCTATGTCTGCATGTATGTGCATGTCTGTACGTGTGTCTGCATGTGTGTATCTGCATGTGTGCATCTATGTGCATGTAGTATGTGTGTGTGTGTGAGTGTGTCTGTGTGTTTTGTTGGGAATAAAACACAGGGTCTTCCCCTACAGTCCTAGAGTATGATTTTAAGTGGAAACAGGTCTCAAAGGAAACAACTGAGAGGAGAGCAAGGGGAGCTGGGAAAGGAGTTGTCTGAGGGGCCACAGCAGAACAGCCATGATGTAATAAGGCTTGTTAGGACGTCTGGCTTGATGTTAGGGACCACAGAATGTTGGCCAGCAACCCTTGCTCTGCCGGCCGTGGCTATATTAGTGCTGTGGAAGCTTCGGTACTTGGAGCTGAGCCTGGCTGAGGAAGGCACAGGCTCAAGGCTGGGAAGAGGGGCTGCCACGGTAGTAATTCTTAATGGGCTAGCCTTCTGGCTGGTCAGGCCTTGAGAGTTCCCACCTAAAGTCACAGATAGGAACTCTAGAGATAGGAATATCCTCAGGAGTAAGAGATGTTTTCCACTTCCCCTCCCAAGTTTATGATGAGGGCTGGAGAGATGGCTCTGCTGTCAAAGTCTAGGCTCAGAACCAGAAGTTTATAAAGGAAAATTTCAACATACACAAAACCAGAGAGAATAGCACTGTGATCTTCTGAAGGCCACCATTACCCAGTGACAGCAGTCACCCATCATGATCTTCTGAAGGCCACTCATCGCCCAGTGACAGCAGTCACCCATCATGATCTTCTGAAGGCCACCATTACCCAGTGACAGCAGTCACCCATCATGATCTTCTGAAGATCACCCATCGCCCAGTGACAGCAGTCATCAGCCCGGCAATGTCTAGAGCAGTCTTTGACTTCTGACCTCCTGCATGTGTGACTGCGTGAGACTGGGAGATATTAAGTCTAGTTCCTTTCCTTTACTCTGTCCAACAGCAGCAGAGGGACTGGCCAGCAATCCCTAGGGAAGCATGAGGGGTTCTGATGGGAACTAAAGAAAGAGAGAGAATCCCTGTAGTTGATCAGAGCTGTAAACAAAGGTAGTTGAGGTTGGCTGGCCAAGGACACAAAAACCTCATGTCCAACACCTCAGGAGCTCAGGTGTCTGGGGTCAAATGCCAACACATTGGGTAGAGTACATGTTAGCCCTCTTCTTGGCTTGTAAAGACCATCTTCTTCCTGTCCCTTTATATCATCTTTCCTCTGTGCTGGGTCCATATTTCCTCTTCTTAGAAAAGGCGCTTCATAGTGAGGGAGAGCGAATCCTAATGACCTATTTTAGCTTGACTGTCTCTTAAAGATCCTCTCCCTGAAAAAGGTGCTGGGGGTGAAGACTTGGCATGTGAAATTTGAGGGAAGGGAAAGAAACGTTGAATGAATGCCTTAGGAAAACACAAGGCGTCCAAAGGATTTCCTCAGGTGAGACATGGGCTGTGGGGTGAGGAGAGGCATGTTAGCCAGCTCCTAACACACACCCGTGTTCTAGAGGTGTGTTCCACGGGTGGCACGAAACCTGAGACAGTAGGTCCACAGGGGCCTCTGGGTGGAGACGTGATTTGTTACTGGACATCTTAATCCCAGAAGTTAAGCATGACTTGAGAAAAGAACCCACAAAGGATTTGAGGTGAACATTTTATTCAGCTTCTAATAATGGATCTTGGGAGTTCAGAATTATTTTGGAAAATTGGATAAGTTAAAATTTTGATATTTCTGGGCTGGAAAGATGACTCAGAGGTTAAGAGCACTGACTGCTCTTCCAAAGGTTTTGAGTTCAATTCCCAGAAACCACATGGTGGCTCACAACAATCTGTAATAGGACCTGACGCTCTCTTCTGGTGTGTCTGAAGACAGCAGTGGTATAGTCACATATATAAAATAAATAAATTAAAAAAATAGATAATTCTGCATCCCTTCAGTTAAAAGAATGATACTTGCCAAAATAAGGTGAGGAGGCTGGACTGCTCTATGGGAGCACACACGCCTAGCCTGGGCCCTTGACATCCAGAGACAATTTCAAGGACTCGGGATACACACATGCACACATACACACACAAATACACAATTTCAAGGGGGCTCAGCCTGAAGCATTTAGGGCCCATGCCTGCCCCTTATGTAACGTATCATGCCCCTGAGGTTCAGAAGAGAAAGCTTGCCCTTAGACAAACACAGACATGTCAGCAGTGTAGGAGCCTCAGGTTCTTTCAGGATGTCCCCATACATTTTTTAGGAATAGCTTTGTTTTCTATCCCCAGAAGGCGTTCCAAATTCACCTTGTCTTTTTCCTAGTTTGGAGTAAGCAATTCATCAAAGGAGTCCTGGTTTTAAGAGTTTTAGAAGTAGTTTAACAAAAAAAAGAAAGGAAAGGAAGGAAGAAAGGAAGGAAGGAAGGAAGGAAGGAAGGAAGGAAGGAAGGAAGGAAGGAAGGAAGGAAGGGCAGACTTAAGGAGCAACGATATGTTGTGAAGAAACCACCACAAAATGTGTGCTTCTTTTCATAGGATTTCACATTGTATGACGAGATCATTCTCCCATGCTGGAGAAATTCCTGTATATAGAAACAGCTGAGACCTTCCACGTCAAATCCGTCTCCAGAATTATCTCACGCATCCCTTTCTGACTCACCTGGAGAGATTGGCTTCATTCTCTGAAACTTCACTCTCACCTGCAGAGAGACTGCAACCAAGACGGAGCCAAGCCTACCGCAGCTCAAGAAGAGACACTGACAGCAATGATGCCTTTGCTTCCTCTGGCTGCATGGGAGGGCAGCCGTGACCTGCTGACAGTGGGAGACCTCATCATGGCCCTTCACATCACACAATGGCAACATGATGATCGCCTGTGGTCAGCTAGAATGAAGATAAGTCTTTAGAAGACAGAGAACGGCTGCCACAGCCTATTGTGTGAGAATGAGGGACATAAAACCTAGGTGTACGTTGGCTGCTTCCAGCAACACAGAATGTCTAAAGAAGTTAAGAGCTCAGGGTTTTTTCTCCCTTTAAACAAAAAGAGATTTATTAGCAGGCTGGGGTAATGGCATAGCTTTATTGAGCTATAATTGGTACACATAAAATATCCATACTTAAACAATTTGAATCAATTTTAACATGTTTTATACAACTGTCTCTCAATATTTATGGAGTTTTAAAACCAAGACACTCAAATCTATAGATGTCCAGGTCCCCTATATAAGTGGGGTAGCGTTTACATATGAGCAATGCATAACCTCCTGTATACTTTGAACACTTTCCATTTTATAGCATCTAATATAGTGCAAATGCTATTGAAATGATGGTTCAACTATTTATTGTCTAGGGAGGAAAGACATTTTAAAATCTGTATATTGGGACAGATACAATTGAGTTTTTAAAGGTTGTACAAGTAGGGATTTCTTTATTACATTTTCACACATACATAGAGTGCCTTTTGACTGTACTTATCCTCTCCTTCCCTTTCTCCCCCCCACCCCCTCCCCCCTTTCACATCCCAGATGTTTTCACTCTCAAGTCCTCTGCTCCCCAGCCACCCAGATTCCATGTTGGAAAGCCAACACCTGATTCTCGTCGTCCTGGGTCTGTGTTATTTCATTAATAACGATGATCTCCTGTTCCAACCATTTTCCTGTAAACAACACAATTTCACCCTTCTTTATGATCGCCCAAGGCGTCACTGGGTGTGTGTCCCACAATGTCTTTATCTGTTCATCCCTTGGGGGGTACCCAGGCTGCTTCCAGATCCTGCCTATTGTGGCGAGTGAGGTAATGAACACAGATAGGCAGGTGTCCCTATAGTAAGTTGACTTTGCATCTTTGAAGTGTATACAGAGAAAGTACAGCTGGATCATAGATTATATGCTATGGAGGACTAATTTAGATGTCTACCGCAGTGTGTTATAGTTCCTTCTCACCAACTTTTGTTATCCATGCATCTGCCCCTCCCTCTCTCCCCCCTCCCACCCTCCCTCCCTTCCATTCTTTCTTTTATAATAACCACCATCCTGAGGAGAGATGGAAATTTTTAATTTTAAAAACATTTTTAATTTAATTACTTTATTTTGTATATGTGGGTGACTTCTCTGAATGTATGTCCGTGTACTACATCTATGCCTGCTACCCAAGGAGGCCTAAAGAGGGCATTGGATCCCCTGGAATTGGAGTTATAAATGGATTTGAGCTAGTGTGTGGTTGCTAGGAATTGGACCCAGGACCTCTGGAAGAGCAGCCACTGCTCTTAACTGCTGAGCCATCTCTCCACCCCAGATCTTATTATATTTTGATATACAATTCACTGGTAGCTAAATTTAATATGTATTTATTACCTTTCTTTCTTTTTGAGATAAGATCCTGGCTGGCCTGGAATTCCCTCTGTAGATCAGACTAGCCTCAAACTCTCAAGGATCCTTCTGTCTCTGCTTCCCAAGAGCTGAGATTAAAAATGTGTACCACCACTTCTGGCTCTTTCTTTCTTTCTTTCTTTCTTTCTTTCTTTCTTTCTTTCTTTCTTTCTTTCTTTCTTTCTTTCTTGTTTCTTCCTTCCTTCCTTCCTTCCTTTCTTTATCTTTCTTTTTTTATTTTTATTTTAAATGGACTTAAAACACCCTCTGTCCATTTTCAACAAATGGTGCTGGCACAACTGGTTGTTATCATGTAGAAGAATGCGAATCGATCCATTCCTATCTCCTTGTACTAAGGTCAAATCTAAGTGGATCAAGGAACTTCACATAAAACCAGAGACACTGAAACTTATATAGGAGAAAGTGGGGAAAAGCCTTGAAGATATGGGAACAGGGAAAAGATTCCTGAATAGAACAGCAATAGCTTGTGCTGTAAGATCGAGAATTGACAAATGGGACCTCATGAAACTGCAAAGCTTCTGCAAGGCAAAAGACACCGTCAATAAGACAAAAAGACCACCAACAGATTGGGAAAGGATCTTTACCTATCGTAAATCAGATAGGGGACTAATATCCAATATATATAAAGAACTCAAGAAGGTGGACTCCAGAAATCAAATAACCCCATTAAAAAATGGGGCTCAGAACTGAACAAAGAATTCTCACCTGAGGAATACTGAATGGCAGGGAAGCACCTGAAAAAATGTTCAACATCTCTTGCGCGAGTCCGACTCGACCAGCAAGAACGACGCTGCAACAGGATCCTTCTGCACGCGTTTGTTGGGAGAGCTTGATTGCAGAGGCGAAAAGACCCTCAGCCCAGCCCTGGTGCTGCTTTATATAGGCCTAGGAGAGGCGTGTCTCACACCCGGATTGTGTTGTGTTTGGTTGATGCTTACAACCTCATTTGCATTCCTACATCTGATTGGTTACTTTCTCTCTTATCTGATTGGTTACTTTCTCTTATCTGATTGGTTACTTTCTCTCTCTTCTGATTGGTCAATTTCTCTCTCTTCTGATTGGTCAATTTTGGTCAATTCTCAAAACCTCATCTTGGCAAAAAACTTTCCTGCCTATGTATGCGTGGTGGCCAGCAGAAGCCTGTGCCACTCTGCAACGGCACATGTGTCTTCCCACATCTCCCCCTTTCTGTTTTAATAAAATGAGGCTGGACTAGGCCTGTGCAATTATGTCCATCTGCTGTGGCTCCTGTTTTAGGTCGTTCCTCCAATGTCACAGTCTTTTCCCGTTGTAGGGTAACCCTATCGCCACCGGGCCCCGTGTCTTAGGTTGGCCTGTGCATGAGGAAAGTTGCCCGTCTCTGGATACCCCAGTGCTGTGTGACAGTAACTGCTAAATGACCTAGGGCGAACTCTGCAAAAGAGGCCAGCCAAAAAATGAATTAGTGGGGAAATCATGATCACCCTGTCGTATGCATCAATGTGCAAGGGCTGATCAATGATTGTTGAGTCTCTCTCATGCGCAAGAGCAGAGAACTCAGATGCCGACTAATTCTTGAGCATAGATAACCAAATTTTGGGGGAGGCGCCGTTTTCAATAGTGCCTGAGTTATAATCACCTTGTCACGTTTTTGTTGTGTTCTAAATTTGCATACCAACCAGAGCATGAGCGCCAGTCCACAGCATATGGCAGCACCAAACAAAATCACTCCCACCCATTCCTTAAAGTAAGAGAAAGCAGAGGAAAGCCAAGAGGTAAAGTCTCCAAAGGTCACAGGTTCCACTCTGGTTCCATTAAGGTTCAGGATCTGTATCTGCAGCCTCTTCTGCAGCCTGTCCAGCTCCTGCGACCAGTTTCCCTTCAGATAATTCGATAGGTCTGTACTTTTAATAAAAGAATTATTAATATACCTATTGGGAGTAATGCATACATGCAGAGTGGATGCCACACAACTCATTTGAATGACATCCATCATCTGTTCCATGTTATGCTGTAAAATATCCACTCTCTGATTCACTAACATTAATCCTGAGGCGAGATGAGAATCCACCCTTTGCAGGGTAAGCAATGCCTCAGACGTTTTTTCTGCTATCTGACTTATGGTATCAGCACTATTAACTTGATTGGCCATAGCAATTCCTGCGGTAACCGCTGATGCTGCAGACACTACAATGGCAGTGACAATGGCAGCTGTGATTCCAAAATCTCTCTTCTGTCTAATTAGACTCATTATTGGGAACTTCTCTGGATCTGCCTCAACAGGTACAGGGACCAAGATTGGTAGCTGTACCACTAAGGCTAAGGATTTGGTTCCATTCCAGCATTGCGTCAAAAAACAAGTGATATTTGTACAATCTAACCATTCTGTATCATTTTGAAATTCAGCCAATATAAAGAAAAATGGAGGACTAACACAAACTTCTACTGGAGAGGTAGTCATATTTCTGATAACTCTATTAGTTGTCACATTATCTAAATGAGCAGAGGTATTGGAAAGTGTGGCAGAAACATTCAGTATCTCATGAAAGGTGCCAGTCAGCAGTGCAAAGGCTGACAGACTGGTACTAGCACCTGCCTCATTACTTAAAATCCATTGGTAATATGGCCAAATATTTTCTTTTCCTGTAGCATCTTCCTTATCATTCATTACAGAAAAATCTAAAGGAGGTGACAAAGCAAAACCCTTTGCTATTTCTTTTCGAGGAAAAATTTTTGATTGACAAGGTGAAAAAACTATAGGAAATGTGAGGTCCGGATGACACCAGGGCACGCTGCATTTAGCAGTAGCATTGCCAACAGGCCATCGTGATCTTTTGGGAATAGTCACCTTTCCCTTTATCATAATAGTGGTGATGTTTATAGGTGAAGTTATATTATTTCCAACATCACCTGAGCCTAATTGCTCTCCTTGGACGACTTGCGTTAAAGCATTAAGTAACACTTCAGAGCTCACTTTATTTTGGATAATGGGGTCTGCCCAATTAGAGATAACCTTTTTCTTTAAAAATATACAGGGTGTAAAAGGTCTATCCACATCATGCACAAAGCATAGTGTATAATTTAAATGAAAACTCGTACTATTATACACCCGTGGCTCTTGAGGAGTTTGTCGTGCACAAGGCGCATCCAGAAAACATTCTGTTGCATAAAACAAAGGCAAGGTGGAAGAATTGGAATGTACCGGTAAAGGTACTGGCCATGATCTTACTATGGCCCACAAAGGTATACTTATCCCGGTCTCAATCATCAGGAGCAGGAATAGCAGGATCATCTTGGGATTCATCTTGCTCTTTCACGGTCCTTGTCAGTCGCGTCGGGACCCAAAGTGGATTTTCTTCACCCTGTGGAAAAACACAAATAGCTCCCCGGGATCTGATTAAGATAGGATCCGGGCCATACCATTTATTATCAAGGACATTTTTCCATTTGACCATTTCATTGGGCGATTGAGGCCATTGTCCGTGCCTTTCGGTTGGTGATCTTCCAGCATCATCCAATTTTAAAAAATTAAGAGTAAATATTGTAAGGGATAGAGCCATCTTTGGCGTCATAGCCTCTATTCCCCCTTTCTGTTTTTGCAAATATTGTTTCAAAGTACGATGAGCTCTCTCAATGATGCCTTGGCCCTGTGGATTATAGGGCAGTCCAGTAATATGTTTCACTTGCATTTGTTTGCAAAATTGGCTAAATTTAGAAGAAGTATATGCAGGACCATTATCTGTCTTTATCACTAGGGGCTTACCCCATGCAGCCCAAGCCTCTAAGCAGTGAGATATGACATGAACTGCTTTTTCCCCTGACAAGGGAGAGGCATGTAGGACACCAGAACTGGTATCGATGGACACATGTACATATTGTAATTTCCCAAAAGCTGGGATATGCGTGACGTCCATTTGCCAAACATCTAGGGGTCGCAATCCGCAAGGATTAACGCCCACGGAAGGTGCATTAATGAATTCTACACACCTACCACACTGGAGGACAATATCTCGAGCTTCTGTTCGTGTGAGCTTAAACTTTTGTTGTAATGTAGAAGCAGGGACATGATAAAGTTGATGAAAATTTTTTGCACTTTCTATAGAATTTTGTGATAGGAAAACCATATCTCGAGCCGGGCGTGGTGGCGCACGCCTTTAATCCCAGCACTTGGGAGGCAGAGGCAGGCGGATTTCTGAGTTCGAGGCCAGCCTGGTCTACAAAGTGAGTTCCAGGACAGCCAGGGCTACACAGAGAAACCCTGTCTCGAAAAACCAAAAAAAAAAAAAAAAAAAGAAAACCATATCTCTGGTGGCTGAATCAGCAATTGCATTACCCTTAACCATAGGTCCAGGTAATGATGTATGTGCTCTAATATGTTGAATATAAAAGGGATGCTCACGCATCAAAATACAATTTTGTATTTTCATCAAAGTTTCAGTTACTGGACTAGACTGCTTAAAATTTCCAACAGTCTCTAACATTAGTACAGCATTAACCACATAAACAGAATCAGAGATAATATTTATGGGCATAAGAAATCTTTTAAAGACTTCTAAAACCACCAAACATTCTACCAATTGAGGGGCTCCTGGTGTAAATTGCAACCTTACAGCCTTTTCATTAATCACATAACTTCCAATTCCTGTTTTGGATCCATCTGTATAAATATCAATGGCTCCCTTTATAGGAGTGTTAGCCGTTACCTTTGGAAATATCACTGGATGTAATAACAGAAAATGTAATAAAGGATGTTTAGGATAATGATTATCAATTAAACCAGAATAACTGCATCTAAGAATAGCCCATTCATCTATAGTCGCACACAATGTTTGCATTTGTGCAGCAGTATAGGGGACAATTATGCTATCCGGCATTTTTCCAAAGTGAGTAATTGAACTTTTTATGCCTTTATGGGCCATATTTGCCACCATGGTGGGATAATGCTCTATAGTCTTATTAGGGGATATATGTGGATGTATCCATACTAGAGAACCATCTTGCCATAATACAGCAGTTGGCAAATTTATGGTTCGTAATATGCATAGGCAAAAAGGTTTTTGCTCATTTATACGATTTAGCTGTGCTGTTTGGATCGCTTCTTCTACCTTCCTAAGAACATCAGAAGCCTCAGGTGTTAATTGTCTCAATGAGGTAATATGTGATTCTCCTTCTAAAATTTGAAATAGAGGTTTTAATTCCGAAGTAGGGATCCTTAAATAAGGTCGAATCCAATTTATATCTCCTAATAATTTTTGAAAATCATTTAATGTCTTTAGATGATCTTTTCTTATACTAATCTTTTGTGGGGTAACACACTGTAAAGTAATAGTGGCTCCTAAAAATTGACTAACATTAGACTGCTGCACCTTTTTGGTGCAATAATCAAGCCATTATTTTTTAAAGTTTCATTAAGAAAGCCATAAGCTCGCTGTATACTTTCTTCTTCGGGTACACAAATCACAATGTCGTCCATATAATGACAAATTTTTAAGGAGGGGAAACCATCTCTAACTGGTTGTAAAGCTTTTCCTACATATAATTGACATATGGTAGGGCTATTTGCCATTCCTTGGGGTAACACTCGCCATTGATACCTTTTATCAGGCTCCATATGATTAACAGAAGGTAGGGTAAATGCAAATCTAGGTTTATCTTTCTCGTTTAACGGAATGGAAAAGAAACAATCCTTAATATCTACTACTATAATTTTCCAATCCTTAGGTAGAGCTGAAAGTAGGGGGAGTCCTCTTTGTACAGGACCCATAACTTGCATTTGTGCATTAATGGCTCTGAGGTCATATAACAATCTCCATTTACCTGACTTTTTCTTTACAACAAAAATAGGGGTGTTCCAGGGTGACTGTGTGGGTTCTACATGTCCCAAGTCTAATTGTTCTTGTACTAATTCTTTAGCTGCTTTTAATTTCTCAGAGGATAAAGACCACTGAGGCACCCACACCGTGTCCTCTGTACACCACAGAATGGGCAAAGGCTCCTCAGCGGCCCCTAGAAAAAACCCAGCCCTTTCTTATCTGCTTTTACTGTGGCTTTAACTGGTGAAATTCTACCTTGTAAACTTTTTCCTAGACCTAGTCCAGGTATATATCCCATTCCTTTCATCATTTCCTTGCTTTTCTGAGAATAATCATTAGTCAGTATAAAGTTCATGGCTGACATCACATCTCTTCCCCATAAGTTTACAGGTAAAGGGAGTACATAAGGTTGAAAAAGCCCTGTCCTTCCTTCTTTATCTTTCCATTGTAAGGATTTTGCACTTATAGTTGGTGTAGCCTCATATCCTAATCCTTGTAAGCTATGTGATGATTGATTAACAGGCCAAGAAGCAGGCCACCAATTACTAGATATAATGCTTTTATCTGCTCCTGTATCCATTATACCTTGAAAGGTTTTTCCTTCTATTTGTAATGGTAAAGTGGGACGATTATCCAAATCTAAAGATATGTATGCCACATTAGTTCCTGTAGAACCAAGTCCCTTATCTCCTCGGGAATCCTGGCTACTAGGGAACATGTTATGCAAACTAGGAAGAATGAGCAATTGAGCAATGCGATCTCCAGGAGAAATGGCTACGATACCTCGGGGTGCAGAACACATAATCTTAACTTGTCCCTCATAATCTGAATCTATAACTCCAGGGTGTATCATTAATCCTTTCAAAGCAGAAGAGGACCTACCCAACAGTAGGCCCACTGTATCCTTTGGTAAGGGACCTCTAAAATCTGATGAAATAGGTTGGCATCCCATTTGAGGTGTAAGAATTACTCTGGAGGTGGCACAGATGTCCAATCCTGCTGAACCCGGAGTGGCTCTCCTCGGTCTCTGGGTGGCCTCATAGACACTGTGGTCTGGAGTGCCCCATACATTTGGGGGCCCTGGGGACGGGGGCCCCTTACTCCGTTTTTTGGCTGTTGTACTTTAAACTGAGGTATTGGCCTTCCTTTTATATCTCTGACTGATCTACATTCATTTGCCCAATGTTTTCCTTTCCCACATTTTGGACAAATACCTGGTCCTGTCTTTTCAAACCTACTCTTCCTACCCTTTGTACACTGCTTTTGCATATGACCTGTTTGTCCGCAATTATAGCAGGTTATTTCTTTTGTTTTTGCCATTAAAACTGCGGCAGCCAGCCCTGCATTTGAAAGTGGTCCTCCTATTTCTCTACATGCTTTCATCCACGCCTGTAGTCCTTTCCCTTTCCAAGGCGTGATAGCATTTCTGCATTCTTTGGTACATTGCTCATAAACTAATTGTTCAATTAGCGGCAATGCGGTCTCAGAATCACCAAATATGCGCCCTGCTGCTTCTATCATGCGAGCCACAAATTCAGAGAATGGCTCATTAATTCCCTGAATAATTTTTGTCAAATTACCAGATACCTCTCCTCGATTAGGCAATGCTTTCCAAGCTTTCACTGCTGCCTGATTGATTTGATCATAGACCTGCACTGGGTATCCTAATTGATTGTCCACATACCCTGACCTGTAAGCATTTCAAAGCTCCATGCTGGTTGCCCTGCAATAGCATTAGCACGGGCCTGACTCAAACACAGATCATGCCATATAGACTTCCAATCTAGATACTGTCCCATCGTAAGACATGCCTTTACCACACTCATCCAATCCGAGGGAGTCATGGCATTGTGAGCCAGTCTTTCAATCTGGGACTGAGTAAATGAGGCATTAACTCCGTAGGTCCTTACTGACTCTACTAACTCTTTCAATTGTTTATGCGATATTGGCTCATAATACCGCTGTTGAGCTTGATCCTGAAAAACAGGAAAAGCCTGACATATTTTTCGCAACCCTCTAGGAGTGCAAAAAGAGTGCCCATTGCCAATTGCTTTCTTATCTGTATAAGGTGGAGGTGGTGGGGGAGCACCAAAACTCCTCCCTATTGTACCATATCTTTCCACTTCATACTCTGCAGCAGCCTCCTCCAAATCTTCCTCCTCCCCTGCTGATAATTCCGAGTCCTCTGAGCAAGATAATTCTAATGACTCAAAGTCCTCAAGAGGAGGGTAAATTGACTTAATTTTCTGTTTCTGTTTCTGACATACTTTCCTGTTGCTCCTGTAAAAGTCGCTGCCCTTCCTTAACAGCTAGCTCACATTTCTTATCCTGAATACAAGCCTTAATTAATTTCCATAACGGCCTTGTTCCTGCCTTCACTTTCCCTTCTGCTTCCTCTCTTGCTATATCTCTCCCTAACTTTTCCCAACTAGGTAGCGTCAGCGACCCAGTGGGGGCAAACCAAGGAGCGAGTCTGTCTATCTCTTTTAAAAACCTGCTCACTGTGCTTTCTGAAATCTTTAAACCTCTTTCTTTAAGCAAGGCTTGCACCGGCCCCACTAAAGGAATAGACTGGCCAGTACCCATGATCGTCCTGGACTAAGCGTTATCTGCATGAAATTATTCCCAGCAGATACACTCGTGCCCTGGGCGGTGACAGTTAAGGCAAAGGCAAATTATCAAGGCAAGAAAAAAAGCGAGCAGCACAACCCCAGCTACAATTATCGGATCTATTCCATAGGAAAGCATACCTCTCAGAGACTCATATCAATTTCTTTATACTTACCGGTACCACCGTTCCTCAGCTGAAGAGTTCTGAATCCGTGCGGTCGAATCCTTCTCAGCAGCCTGTTTTGCAGGAACACTTTATTAACACCGCTCCCCAGCTGAAGAGTTCTGAATCCACGCCGGATCCTTCTCAGCAGCCTGTTTTACGGGAACCTTTATTAACCGCTCCTTCCCCGCGATGCAGTTCTGAATCCTCCCTGTAGCAGGGGGTCTTCGCTCGTGCCTGAAGATGTTTCGTCCCAGGTTCTCAGCACCACTTCTTGCGCGTCCGACTAGACCAGCAAGAACCACGCTGCAACAGGATCCTTCTGCACGCGTTTATTGGGAGAGCTTGATTGCAGAGGCGAAAAGACCCTCAGCCCAGCCCTGGTGCTGCTTTATATAGGCCTAGGAGAGGCGTGTCTCACACCCGGATTGTGTTGTGTTTGGTTGATGCTTACAACCTCATTTGCATTCCTACATCTGATTGGTTACTTTCTCTCTTATCTGATTGGTTACTTTCTCTCTTATCTGATTGGTTACTTTCTCTCTCTTCTGATTGGTCAATTTATCTCTCTTCTGATTGGTCAATTTTGGTCAATTCTCAAAACCTCATCTTGGCAAAAAACTTTCCTGCCTATGTATGCGTGGTGGCCAGCAGAAGCCTGTGCCACTTTGCAACAGCACATGTGGCTTCCCACAAACATCCTTAATCATCAGGGAAATGCAAATCAAAACAACCCTGAGATTCCACCTCACACCAGTCAGAATGGCTAAGATCAAAAATTCAGGTGACAGCAGATGCTGGCGAGGATGTGGAGAAAGAGGAACACTCCTCCATTGTTGGTGGGATTGCAAGCTTGTACAACCACTCTGGAAATCAGTCTGGCGGTTCCTCAGAAAACTGGACATAGTACTACCGGAGGATCCAGCAATACCTCTCCTGGGCATATATCCAGAAGATGTCCCAACCGGTAAGAAGGACACATGCTCCACTATGTTCATAGCAGCCTTATTTATAAGGCTTATTTATTTCCAGCCAGAAGCTGGAAAGAACCCAGATGCCCCTCAACAGAGGAATGGATACAGAAAATGTGGTACATTTACACAATGGAGTACTACTCAGCTATTAAAAAGAATGAATTTATGAAATTCCTAGGCAAATGGATGGACCTGGAGGGCATCATCCTGAGTGAGGTAACACAATCACAAAGGAACTCACACAATATGTACTCACTGATAAGTGGATATTAGCCCAAAACTTAGGATACCCAAGATATAAGATACAGTTTGCTAAACACATGAAACTCAAGAAGAATGAAGACTGAAGTGTGGACACTATGCCCCTCCTTAGAATTGGGAACAGAACACCCATGGAAGGAGTTACAGAGACAAAGTTTGGAGCTGTGACAAAAGGATGGACCATCTAGAGACTGCCATATCCAGAGATCCATCCCATGATCAGCATCCAAATGCTGACACCATTGCATTCACTAGCAAGATTTTGCTGAAAGGACCCAAATATAGCTGTCTCTTGTGAGACTATGCCGGGGCCTGGCAAACACAGAAGTGGATGATCACAGTCAGCTAGTGGATGTATCACAGGGCCCCCAATGGAGGAGCTGGAGAAAGTACCAAAGGAGCTGAAGGGATCCGCAACCCTATGGGTGGAACAACATTATGAACTAACCAGTACCCCAGAGCTCTTGACTCTAGCTGCATATGTATCAAAAGATGGCCTAGTCGGCCATCACTGGAAAGAGAGGCCCATTGGACATGCAAACTTTATATGCCCCAGTACAGGGGAACGCCAGGGCCAAAAAAATGGGAAAGGGTGGGTAGGGAAGTAGGGGGGAGGGTATGGGGGACTTTTGGGATAGCATTGGAAATGTAATTGAGGAAAAGATGTAATAAAAAAATAGTTTTATATGTAAAAAAAGAAAAAAGAAAAAAAACCACCCTCTGTCTCCCCTCTTTCTATCTCTCTCCTCTCTCTGTTTCTCTGTCTCTGTGTTCCTCTCCCTCTCCCTCTCCCTCTCCCTCTCCCTCTCCCTCTCCCTCTCCCTCTCCCTCTCCCTCTCCCTCTCCCTCTCCCTCTCCCTCTCCCTCTCTCTCACTCACTCGCTCTGGATTGAACCCAGGGCCTTGTGCCCCATTGAGTTTACACCCTCAGGTACCACCATTTATACTTCCTTGAAAATTTGTCAATCCTGTTGCCTGTTTATCAGTCGGATCATTTTCGCTTTTGGTATTTACTCTTTGGAGTTCTTAATCTCTGGTGTGCATTCATGCCCTGTCATATGAAGAGTGACAACAGGTTCTCTCCCAGGCTGTCTCCTCTTTGTTTCTTTGGCTGTATTAAAACCTTTTAATTTAACAGACACAATCTTTATAGAAAAACATTTTATTGGGTTTTTTTTCTGCATTTATGTTTAGGTGTGGGGAGAATATTATAAAGTGACAGCCAGAGGACATTTTTGTGGAGTTGTCTCTATGCAGGTTGTGAAGTCACCAGGTACATAAGTCAAGTACCTTTGCCCACTGAGCCATCTTGCCTACTGTCAAAAATGTAAGGATCCAGTGAGATGGCTCATAGGGTTAAGACATTTGCCATCAATTTCTACCGTGTGTGTGTGTGTGTGTGTGTGTGTGTGTGTGTGTGTGTGTGTGTGTGTGCGTGTATGGTAGAAGGCTCCACGGATCAGAAGTTAGGGCTTCAGACAAGTGGTTCGGCCACTGAGCCGTCTTCTCAGCTCAGTTTGTTTGCTGTTCACTTGTTTATGGATAGTTGGATTGTTTCTAGTTGTAAACAGAACTGCTATAAATATCATCTCAGAGGTCTTTGGAAGGCAGTCATGCTCACCCGGACAGCACAGAGGCCTTTGTGTGGATATACGCTTACGTGCTTTCACTTTTCTTAGCTAAATACCTGAGGAGGATTGGATGCTGTCCTGGCTAGTTTTGTGTCAACTTGACACAAGCTAGAGACATCAGAGAGGAGGGAACCTCAATGGAGAAAATGACTCTATAAGGTCAGGCAAGACCATAGGTCATTTTCTTAGTTACTGATTGATGTGGGAGGGCCTAGCCCATTGAGGGTGATCCTGAAATGGTATAAGAAAGTAGGCTGAGCAGCCATCAAAGTGCAATTCCTCTATGCCTAAGACCATCAGAAAACACAGACATTTAATTATGATTCATAACAGTAGCAAAATTACAGTTATGAAGTAGCAATGAAAATACTTTTTTTTTTTTTTTAGGGTTGGAGTCACTACAGGAAGGTATTAAAAGGTCATAGCATTAGGAAGGCTGAGAATCACTGACACAGAGTGACCCCGTCTCAAAAGACACAAACAACAAAAATAAGAGCAGCAAGTGCTCTGACTGCAGAGACCTCTCTCCAGTCCTAAACATGTCTTCTAAAAAGAAGCTTTGTGTGTGTGTGGTATGTGTGCATCATATGTGTGGTATGTGTGCATGTGTGTGGTGTATGTGTGGTGTGTGTGTACATGTGTGCATATGTGAGTATATGTGCATTTGTGTGGTATGTGTATATGTGGTATGTGTGTATGTGTGTGTGGTATGTATGTGAGTATGTATGTGTGTGTGGTGTGTGTATATGTGTGTGTGGTATGTATGTGAGTGTGTATGTATGTGTGTGTGTGTGTATGTATGTGTGTGTGTGTGTGTGGTGTGTGTATATGTGTGTGTATGTGGTATGTGTGTATATGTGGTGTGTGTATGTGGTATGTGTATGTGGTATGTGTGTGTGTGGTGTATGTATATGTGTGTGTGTGTGGTATGTATGTGAGTGTGAATGTATGTGTGTGTGTTGTGTGTATATGTGTGTGTGTGGATGTGTGTGGTGTGGTATATATGTGTGTGTGGTGTGTCTGTGATGTGTATGTGTGTGTGTGGCATGTATATGATATGTGTGTGTTATTTTTGTTGGTTTAGAGTCTCACTTTGCAGTTCCTGGACCCCCTGTTTTCCCCTCAGTTCCAGGATTATAACCACCGCACCACTGCCTTAGTTAGGGTTTCCATTGCTTTGCTGAATCACCATGAAAAGCAAGCTGGGGAGGAAAGGGTTTATTCAGCCTATACTTCCTCAGCACTGTCCATCATCAAAGGAAGTCGGGACAGGATCTCACACAGGGCAGGAACCTGAGGCAGGAGCTGATGCAGAGACCATGGAGGGGTACTGCTTCCTGGTTTGCTCAACCTGCTTTTTTATAGAAGCCAGGAGCACGGGGCCAGGGATGGCACCACCTACAGTGAGCTGGGCCCTCCCACATAAATCAATAATTAATGAGATGCCCTTCCAGTTTGCCTACAACCAAATATTATGGAGACATTTTCTCACCTGAGGCTTCACTTCCTCTCTAATGTCTCTAGCTTGTATCAAATTGACATAAAACTAGCAGGTACAACCACTGGATCTGGCTACCAAGCATTTTGTATTAATAAAGTCTAATCCATCAAACAAAACAAAACAAAACACCAAAAACCAACTGTGAAGGAGCCTGGAGAGATGGCTTAGCAGTTGAGAGCACTGCTTGCTCTTCCTAGATTAAACTCCTAGCACCCCCACAGCATCTCATAGCCATGTGCAACTTGGGGATCTGATACCCTCTTCTGACCTCTGTGGGCACTACATACACATGATCCACAGACATACAGTCAGGGAACATTGAGGGTCAGGGAGATGCCACCAAACCTGGCAACCTGAGTTCTCCCTGGCACTCACGTGACAGACACCTTCAAGTTGACCTCTGACCCCCATGTGTTCCAAGGCACGCGTGCCCCTACACTAAACAAATAAAATTCTAAAGTGTTTAATAATATTGAATAGTTTTAAAAAAGACAATAAATGATGTTTTTAGTGTTTTGTCCAGGAAATCTTTGCCTAACTCAAAGATGTGCTTTGTTCAAATCTAGAAGGTTTACATTTCACATTTAGGTCCAAGAAAATTTTGAGTTAATTTTTTTGGGTGTATGGTGCTAGGCAAAGTTCAGAATACTTTTTTTTTCTTTTCTGGAAACATCAGACACTAAAGACTTTACTCCTTATGGGTTGTGCGATCCCTCACATATGTTCAGATCTGTCATTGCAGTGCAAAGGCTGCTGAGACACTAAGTAATGTGGTTGTTTCCATAAAACTTTATTTATGATAACAGCCAGTGGGTTGCATGTGGCCCCCTAGTCTGCATTAATGAGTCTGTCTTGTAAAAAAATTCTACATCCCGTCAAGCCTTTCCTGGAATCAGGGGCTGTCCCCATCCACACCAGTTCTCTTGAATTTGCTCATTTGTTCAAAGATCCTTAACAAAAAGAACCTTATGAAAGGATGCTCATTTTTTTTTCTCACGCCTTGTGCTCCTTCCTCTTCCTCCTCATTGGTTCCAATATGCAAATGAGTGCATCTTTCCATGTGTGCAGTGAGACTGAGGACCCAGCGTGTCTCCATGCCAGGCTCTCAGGTTCACGTGGCAAACCTCCAGGCCCCTCAGCCTCGTTCTCTCTGCCTACTTCGCAATGACCAAAATGAAAAGACAAATGTGTTGAGCCAGATTCTCCCACTTCTGTGTGATCTTAAGCTAGATCTCTCCTTTCTCTTTCGCCGATAGGGGAAATTACTTCTCCTAATCTTTTCCATGTTAGTGTGCAAACAAACAGAGGTCTCTCCTCATGGACCTGGCTCAGTCTCCACCAGGCAATCCTAGACTTAGCCCTTCCTTGGACAGTTTTTAAGCTCTGCTTTCTTTCTTAAAACAAAACAAAACAAAACAAAAACAAAAACAAAAACAAAAACAAAAACAAAAACAAAGCACGATGCTAATGTGAGGAATCAATATTATTTTCTCTTTGAAAGTAATTCTAGAAAGCTCAGCCCCAGGATTTTGCAATCTGTCACAGTCCCTCAGTGGCCCAGCCTGTTGCCAGGGAGAGAGATTACCTAGGTTTGGGGAAGGTCAGCCAGCCCCAGCAGTCTCTCACCCAGCCTGGCTTGCCAGTGCTCTTCACAGAGGCAGCGTCATCTGTGCTCAGCCTGGGTAGGACCACTCCAAGGCTAAGCAGAGAGGCCACCGAGAGGAGAAAGAACACTTAGCACCACTCTGGCCCCCTCCGGGCTACTCTAATCACCACCCACGCCTGTGGAGGACACAGCACAGTTCGCCAGCAGGCATGGCAGGCAGGCTGCTGGCCCGCAGCATCCTGGAAGCAGGAAGGTCTTTTAGAACCAGAGACTTCATCTGCAAGGCCCTGGGGGCCCTGCTTTGAACGCAGAAGATGAAAGAGCAGATCTCTAGGCTACTAGAGGGGTGGCTACACGCGCAGCACAGACATGGAAATATTTATCACAGTCCTCTATAAATGTATGCAAGAGCCGGAGATCCTGAACTGCACCTCACTCCAGCCTAGACAACAAACATTCGGATCTGTCAAGAGTGGATTTATTTGTTCGTTCTTATTAAGAACATTTCCCACTTGGCATGGGGGGGGGTGGGGACGCGGAAATCATTTGAAAAGGACTTTCGGTCCATTATCCTCTTCATAACAAGTAACAAGTCATCACGGGAGGGGGCCTCGGAGGGAGCCTCGCTGGCTTGGCAGTTCTAAGGCTGCACAGCTGGAACTAGGGGAGAGCTGTGTTGTACAGGATTATCCTCTGAGACAAACAACCACCATCTTGGGGCAGTCAGCTGTGCCCTGCTTGCAAAAGATCATCCCAGCTAGACTTGTTGACAGTTTACACCCTTCGCGGAGAAATGGGGAGGGGCATGAGACCCCCCCCCTCAGCTTCCCGCTAGTCCTCACTACCTGTGTGTCCATATGGCCTTGAGGCGGGGCCAGTGTATATAACTCTGGGAAGCCTGCAGGGGGGGGGGGGGTGGCGTCCATCTTTGTGGCTATGGAGAAACCGTCATTTCCACTGGGTAAAGACTTTCCAGTATAGGCTTCGGTGGGGAAGCACCCACTCTCCGTATTAATCCCCTCTCCTATGCTCTGTAAGGAACCCCAGTAAACTCACTGTTTTTAACCCAGTGAACTTGGGTGGAATTGTGCCTCAGTTGGTCACTGGGACCTCATGAGGAGGAAGAGATGTTTTTATCTCCCTCAGGGAAGGGAGTTTAGCAAGCTGGAGAGATTTTCCAGTTGTTCTGACTCCTAGTTTAGTGCTCATCCCCTGAGGTCACCTCTGTGTGGACGCGTGTTTTGTCATCAGGTGGAAAGCTTTAGTAAGGATGTATGAGGAGGAGGAGGAGAGGTTAGCTGGAGTTGACTCGCAGAGTCAGCCCCGCAGGAGCTAGCTGCTAGCGCCAAAGCGCCCCCACCTCCGCCCCCGCAGCCTCAACTCCGCTCCACTTTCCTCGGAATATGTCCCCCAAGCCCCGATAAGGGGGCAAACATCTTAAGATGTAGGCTTTGTCGAGAGCTTTGAATGGTACTCTGCCCCCTAATATCTAAAATAGGGCTCAAACTATAAAGTGATATGTAAGCATAGTTTAAGGAGACTAAACCTGGGGTGCTGGTATCTGGTACCAGGTCCACACGATAATCGTTGAAATAAATGGACACAGGAAACAGAATAGAAAGACCTCTAAAGAGGTCAGGATCCTGGCCTGGGATTCTCTCTGTTCTGTGCTGAGTAAGCTGTGGGCTCTCCCTGTGAGAGCGAACGTGTGTACTTTCGGAGCGGCACTTCCACAGTGGGGAAACCCAGTCTTTTACCACCAAGCCTGAAGTTCGATGTCGCTGCCTTCCAAGAAGGTTGCCTTTGACTTTTCTAATGAAAAATTAATAGGCACTTACTTGCTGCTGCCTTTAATTACATTTGCCTGAGACGAGTGTCTGCCAACTAGCAAGGCTCTGGCTGCCTTCCGTGCCGCGTCCACTCTCAGAAAAGCTTATTTGGTTTGGGAAGAAGAAAGGTGCCCTTTTGGCGGAGCAGCCTGAAGAGGCAGCAGCATCCTGGGATGGGCGTGGTATCGGATGTTTTGATAATAGGGTTTTATGCATTAGCCTGGCCTGGGAGTCCAACCAGACAGATCTGAGGAAAGTATAGCAGGCGTCAAAACCTGGGGACAGGGGTGGGGGGGGGGAAACCTCAAGACACCAGGTAAACCTTAAAAGAGGCCCACAAAAGCCCAGAATGTATAATGTAGGCCTCGTGGACAAACTGTCCCACTGATACAAAACTACTCTTCTTAGTGAGATTGTCAAAATATAGTCATTTAGCTTAATTACTAAATTTATAAGAGCCACAAATTATGTATTTTCTAAGATAAAAGAGTGTATATATAGTAGTCACATGTAGTGGCATATGCCTATAATCTCAGCACTCAAGAGGCTGGGGAAGTAGAATAGAGAGATTGTAGTTAGCCTGGGTGACTGTAACAAGATACTGAGAGAGAGAGAGTGAGAGAGAGAGAGAGAGAGAGAGAGAGACAGACAGACAGACAGACAGACAGACAGACATATATACTGCTATGGCTTTTTTTCATATCTCCACAAAATTCACATGCTGAAATAGTAATCCCTGAACAGCAGTATTGGGAGGTATGGGAGTTATTTTCACACAAAGGGTAGAATGAATGAATGACAAATGTGCCTCCTAGCACTTGAGTTAAAGGAACATGGGCCCTCGCCAGATGTGTCCGCCATCTTGATTTCCAGCTTCCAAAATGGTGGGGAAATAAATCTCTTCTTGGTGTTGATGCAAAACATGGCTCTTGCTCCAGAAGGAACAATATATAGTTTATTCTGAGCCAAATATGAGTAACCAAGGGTTGTGAGAATGGACCCAGGCTTCTCTGAATGGCATATTCCATCATGAAAGAGGTTGTACGAATTCTCATGGCCACAGAATAAAAGAACGCCAGAAATCAAAGCCTTACCACATAGTGGAAAAACATAGGCAGGGACATCAAGCCGCTGCGGAATAGATGGTCTGGGGTGGGGTGGGGGGTGGAAGGAATGGGTGAGGGGTGGGTGTGGAGAGTGGGGATGTGTGAGGGGTGAGGGTGGGGGGGTCTCTTCTGTAGGTTTCAGACGTTAGAGCATTCTTAATGTTAGAGAAGCAATAACGGCCCATTAAGGAAAAAATTCCTTCTAGTCAATATAATAGAATGTCTGTCCTGAGTGGAAACCTGACATTTCTGTTGGGCTGGGTAAATCACCTCGCTAAGGGAATACCCCCAGAAAGGTGGGAAGGTGGGTTCACCATAAGCCAACCATTCTAAAGAGATGGGTAAAATGATTATACCCCCTTTTGAGACAATGAGATGATTTAAACATTTTTTATTTATTTTATTTACATGAATATACTATAACTATCTTCAGACACACCAGAAGAGGGCATCGGATCCCGCTAGAGATGGTTGTGAGCCACAATGTGGTTGTTGGGAATTGAACTCAGGTCCTCTGGAAGAACAGTCAGTGCTCTTAACCGCTGAGCCATCTCTCCAGCCCATAATAATGTTCTTTTCCTTCCCCAAATTCCCACTTCCTGGTGCAGTCCCTACAAGCTGGGATGCCTGGCTCAGAGAGGTGTGACTTTTCTTTCTTTCCCTGGTCAGATCTGAAGGATACTTTGTCTGGTACTCCAGGCTTCCATGCTTTTCTCGACAGTCTCACTCTGGGATGCGCGGCTTGCTTTAACTCAGGCTGCCAAGCTGCTGATCTCTGATGCTTTAACTCATGCTTTTTTTCCTTCTCTCCTCCATCCTCTCTTTCAGGAGCAGCAACTGAAAGTTTACAAGCTTGCCTGCCCTTCAGTCTTTTTTCTTTTACATGTTAGTAAAACTGTCCTCTGGTTTCTATTTGAGTCCATTCTTTAAAATTTCATTTTATTACTTATTGAAGCTAAGAACCCTAAGAGGGGACCCCAATTTTCCCAGTATCATCTGGCAGCCATGAAGGGACACCCCCTATGTGGTCATATTAGCTTCAAGGTTGGTGGAAGTTAGCTAGCTAGTAACACATCTCATAGGCTTATCATAATTACAAAACGTGAGGTCAGGAACAAAGGCAATGGCTTGTAAAGGGATGAAAACTAGCTCAGTATAGTTGAGTCTTCATCCGGGACAGTCCACCTTTCCAGTCACAAAGTTCTAATCAGTCTGAAGATTCTCTAACACAGGTGTGGCTTCCTTAGTTCACATCTTCACAGGTCCCTCAGCCTCGGGTGTTCTGTTACATAGAGCAAACAGACTAAAGCATGCCAGGGGCTTTGACATTAAAAACAAACAAACAAACCTAAAAAATGGATCTTTGGGCAGGAAAAAAATCTAAGAACTCAGGGCATCCCATCTTTAATTGTGAAGAAGGACTTTTGAAGTATTTTAAAATACCCTCCCCCCATTTTAAACAGCTTTAAGGAGAAGTATTTGCATGCCATACTCTAGGTTCAATTAATGTGCGGTGATTAATTTTATTAACTATATGTATGGGATTGTGGATCCATTATCATAATCTTTTTTATATATATGTAATTACACTGTAGCTGTCTTCAGACACTCCAGAAGAGGACGCCAGATCTCGTTACGGATGGTTGTGAGCCACCATGTGGTTGCTGGGATTTGAACTCTGGACCTTCGGAAGAGCAGTCAGGTGCTCTTACCCACTGAGCCAGATCTCGTTACGGATGGTTGTGAGCCACCATGTGGTTGCTGGGATTTGAACTCTGGACCTTTGGAAGAGCAGTCGGGTGCTCTTACCCACTGAGCCAGATCTCGTTACGGATGGTTGTGAGCCACCATGTGGTTGCTGGGATTTGAACTCTGGACCTTCGGAAGAGCAGTCAGGTGCTCTTACCCACTGAGCCAGATCTCGTTACGGATGGTTGTGAGCCACCATGTGGTTGCTGGGATTTGAACTCTGGACCTTTGGAAGAGCAGTCGGGTGCTCTTACCCACTGAGCCATCTCACCAGCCTCATTATCATAATCTTAAAACAGTTTTCAGCAGCACTCCATTGGACTCATTGGGTTTGACTCCCTGTCTTCCAGCCTGAAGTAACCACTGGTCTACTTTGTTTCCATTGATTGGCTTCTGGGTAACCTCTGGTGTACTTTGTTTCCATGGATCTGCCTCTTTTGGTTATTTTATACAAATAGGATCATATCTTTCTGGTCCTTGTGATTAGTGGAATGTTATGAATCAGCAGAGTGAACACAGATTTCTGAGAAGCCCTGTCTGGCTGTGAACAAAAGACTTGTAGGATGAGTCTATGTCTGCAGAGACTGATGGATCACTTGGAACTTCAGTAGTGTGGGGAGATTAGAATTTTGCAGGTTCAGAGGCTAATTACTTTATCTTGGACTAGTTTTAGCTTCTGGAACAGCCATGCCTTGCCCCACTCAGTGTTGGAGCTAACATCTTGTGATAATTAAAGAAAAACCTCCTAGAGGCTATTAACTTAGCAGAACACTAGCTTTGGCCAACCCAAGAGCTAAGAATGTCATGTTATTCGAATAACATTTTGGGCCTATAAAGTAACTCCCCCTATCTTGTTGTATCTGCCTGATTTAATCAGCATTCTAATGTTGTGAAGAGACACTATGACCAAGGTACCTCTTATAAAAGGAAGCATTTAACTGGGTTACAGTTTCAGGGGCTTAGTTCATTACCATCGTCATTGGTAACATTGAGGTATGCAGGCAGGTGCTTAAGCAGTAGCTGGGAGCTCTACATCCTGATCTACAATGGGGGGGGGGGCAGAGACAGAGAGAAACAGACACACACACACACACAGAGAGAGAGAGAGAGAGAGAGAGAGAGAGAGAGAGACTGGGCCTGACTTGGGCTTTTGAAATTTCAAAGCCCACCCCTAGAGACACACTTCCTCCAGCAAGGCCACACCTCCTCATCCTTCTAATCCTTTCAAACAGTTCTACTCCCTGGTGACCAGCCATTCAAATACATGGCCTATGGGGACCATTCTCATTCAAAATAACACATGTACCCACCAGTGCATTTTAAACTTGCCTTGTTTTATGTCTTTCTTTGTTCTGTAAAACTATATATATATATATATATATATATATATATATATATATATATAAACACTGTGAAACTGCTTCCATGTTGGAACATAAAATTTGGTGCAACCCAAATCTATGTTCCTGGGTCATGGTCACTCAAAGTGGCTCCACGATAAAGTGGCTCTTTCTTAGTTCCTTTAAGATGAGAGCTGTGGGTTGGTTTTGTTTTTGTTTGTTTGTTTGTTTTTTCCTCAACAATCTCTCTACCTAACTCTTGTAAAGACTTTCGGGCTCCCACACATGCCGATTTCTAAGCTTTTCTAGATCACTCTGACACACAGGATTATTTTTCCTATTAATGTGCTACCCCCTTGTCTGGATTACGCTAGAAAAGCTGGGCCTAAGTGGCACAGCCTGAGTTTGTGATCAAGAGATCTTGATCTATGCTCTTGATCTCCAGTTTTCCCTCAGTTCTGACTTTTGGGGAGGCATCTTCTGATGCCCCCAGGTCCATGGTACCTAACAGTCTTCTCTTCCCGTGGGTAAAAAGCTCCTGTTGAAAGAATCAATGACTCGTGAGGATGTTTCCAGATTTCTAGGTAGGAGAGATTCAGAGGAAAGGAAAGCCAAGGCTGGAATGTGTGGGCTCCAGAGTTCAAGGGCAGAAGGGTTGCAGGCCTTGTGCAGAGATGCAGGGTCTTTTAAAGGTCCTGGGAAACAAAGGGTCTTCCACCTACCTCCAGTAGCAATTTGGAACAACCTATTAGTCACTCCTTTTGCTGGAGGCATTAACCGCCTCCATTAAAATGCAAATGTCAACACCTGGGAGCGTGCAGGATCCCGCTATTATCAGCCTTTTCCAGGCTCTGCTCTGAGCTCTGAAGGGCTCCTGCACTCCAGAGGCCAGCAAGTTTAAAGGTGAGGATAAGAGGCTGAAGATTGGAAAAATCTAGGTTCTCTCTCTCTCTCTCTCTCTCTCTCTCTCTCTCTCTCTCTCTCTCTCTCTCTCTCTCTCTCTCTAAGTGCACACTCTCCATCCTTGGTTTCCAGGGCAAAGAATAAAGGCAACATCCTTTTGACTTCTCAGAGTTCATGCTTGCACACAGGCTGGGAAACGAGGATGGATCCAAGGGACATAAGGCATTTGTGGCTGTGGGCTAAGACACTAGGAACACATGATGGTGTGCCCTTCAAACATCCAGGTCTTGATGTCCTGCCCTTCAGACATCCAGGTCCCTAACGGTTAACCTACCCCAACACGGGCAGGGGGGTGTTATCCCTCTATCATCCAGTTTGAAGCATTTGTCATTTCTACCTAACTAGGCATGGGGTGATCTTTAAGATCCTTTGCATCCTGGCTGCACTCAGAAAAATGATTCCTTAAAGTCTGATGCTCCAGGGAGATGAAAGTTTTGACCTAACTCAGACCTCAGGTCTCCCTAGCATTCTGTCCTCAACCCTTACCACTTCCCTTCTTGCCTGAGGCAGGGGCTTTCTCTTTAGTCCCTAGGCTGATCACCTTGGAGGAAAAACTAGAGCAGTAACCAGATGAATTTGGTCCTGGGGCACTGTCTGTTCTCACTCCCAAAAGTCAGGTCCCAGTCCCTCTCCCTTTTGAAGAGGGTGTGTAACCCCTTGTATGCATTTCATACTGTGAATAAATGTTTCCTAGTAAATGTGTATCCAGAAGGGCTGGGAAGTAGCATAGAGCCATTATCTATATCCATGCTCTGGTCTCTGGGTTTGGTCCTGAGCCATAAAGAAAAACATTACACAAGTAGGAATAGTACAACAAGGAGCACTTGGAAGGTTGAGGCAGGAGGATCAGGGGTTTAAAGCCACTCTATTCCATAAGGAGTTTGGGGCCAGCTTGCCGTGAGACCCTATCTCCAATAAATAAAGGAATGAATAAAAACGAGTGCCTTTTCTCCTATCGTCTGCTTGTCCTATTTTTATTTTTAAAGGGTTAATTTTATGTGTAGGGGTGCTTTGCCTGGGAATGCCAAAAGAGGACAATAGATCCCTTGCAGCTGGAGTTACAGACAGTTATTAGTCCCGTGTGGATGCTGGGAATCAAACCCAGGTCCTCTGCAAGAGTAGCCAGTGCTCTTAAGCGCCTGTCCCCCGCTCCTTTTTTTCTTTTCTTTTCCCTCCCTCCCTTCTTTCCTTCTTCTTCCCCTCCCTCAAGACAAGGTTTCTCTGTGTAGCCCTGGCTGTCCTGGAACTTACTCTGTAGACCAGACTGGCTTTGAACTCAGAGATCTGCCTGCCTCTGCTTCCTGAGTGCCGGGATTAAAGGGATATGTCACCACCTTTAACTTCAGCCCCTTAGTTTTCATTTTGAGACAAAGTTTCACTATCTCCTTAAGGCTGGCCTGGAATTCACTGTAGCTCAGACTGGCCTTGAACTCACTGCAAACCTCCTATCTCAGTCTCCTGAGTGCTGGGGTTATAGGTGTGAAACACTACACTCAGTTTGTCAGTTTCTTTTATAGACTCAATTTTCAAACCCCCGGGAGGTGGTAAGTTCCTCCTGGCCTACATGCTTGAAAGAGCCCTGTGATCTTAGAATTTCTAAGTCTTTTTGAAGAACTCAATCTGAGGCTGGTCTCCTGAAAGCATGCAGAAGAGAATGGTCCCTTTTATTTTCAGACAGGGTGTCTAGCCCGTGCTGATCTCACACTTGTGTAGTTGGGGATGAGCTTGAATTTTGATCTTCCTGCCTCTGTCTCTCTGATACTGAAGATTACAAATATGTTGGATCATGCCAGGTTCATGTAGTGATCGGGGTAGAATCCAGAGCTGCAGGCATGCTAGGAATCTTAGAGTTTCTATTACTGTGATAAATACCACGGACCAGAAGCAACTTGGGGAAGAAAGAGTTTATTTCACCTCGCCATTCCACATCACAGTCCATCACTGAGGGATGTCAGGAGCTGATGCACAGCCAATAGAAGAGTGCTTCTTACTAGTTTGCTCCTCTTGGCTTGCTCAGCTGATTTCTAATAGCACTGAGGACCACCAGCCCAGTGGTGATACTGCTCACAGTGGGCTATGCCCTTCCACATCAATCACTAATCCAGAGAATGCTCACAGACTTGCCTACAGGTAAATCTGGTAGGAACATTTTTCCAGATGACATTCTCTCTTCCCAAATGATACTAGCCTGTGTAAAAATCGACATTAAAAACTAGCTAGCATATTAGGCAAGCACACTACCAACAGGGCTATCTTCAGCCTTGGAAAATTCCATTTTGATGCTGAGTTCCTTCCTAACAGCTCTTCATTCCTGCCCTTGATTACCCATTGCTCTCCCATGCAGTGGTTTTGCTTGGCTCTGAGCCTTCTCTTCTTCCTTTTCCTCACAGCTCCTAAGTATTAAGGACGTTTGAGGGCAGGACATGTGCTGATAATACGCATTCACACCAACTGCTTATAGTTTTTCAGACCCACAGTCCTGCCCAAATCCTTCAACATATTAAGAACACTTGCATTTTTTAAAATTACTGTATGGAGACAGAACTTCCAAGAGGTAGTTTATTATATGTGTGAGTGTGTCTATGTGCATGCACCTGCATATACACTTGTGTACAAGCGCCATGAGAGGCCAAAAGTGGATGCTGGATCTCCTGATGTTGGAGTTCCAGGCCATTTGGGAGCTGTCTGATGTGGATGCTGGGAAGCAAACTCCAGTCCCCTGGAAGAGCAGCAAGTGCTCTTTAGTGCTGAGCATCTCTCCAGCCCCTGAGACAGAACTTTGGCACCACAAAGTGCACCCCAGTCACCGAGTTATGTGCACTGCCACACCCAGAATTTATGTGAGTGCTGGAAATCGAATGTTCACCCTCATGTTTGAGAAGCAAGTATTTTACCCACTGAGCCATCTCCCCAGAGATTCCATTCTGTAATTCAATGGTTTCTAGTATATATACAGAGTTATACAATCATCACCATAATCTAATTTTAAAACATTCACCACCCTAAATCTACCCATGAGCTGTCACTACCCAGTCCTCTTCTCCCCTAGGCCTCAAAACCCACTAATCTATGTTCTGTCTCTGGATTTTCTGCATTCTTGTGTGTGTGTGTGTGTGTGTGTGTGTGTGTGTGTGTGTGTGTGTATTAGCCCAAAGTATGACACTCCACTAGTGGGATTTTAAGCTGAGTAGGTAAAAGAGTTTGTAAGTAGGAGAATACTATCAGAACTGACTTCTCTAGGAACAACTGCATATTCTAAAGCACTTACATTCTAATATTCTGATTCTAAAGTAGATATATTCTTTGAAAAGAGCAGTCTGGAATATTGTAGAATCAAGTCTTGAAGGGTGACAGAGACATAAGGCGTAGGTGGCCAGAGTAGATGTGATGGTTTGTATATGCTTGGCCCAGGGAGGTATGGCCTTGTTGGAATAGGTGTGTCACTGTGGGCATGGGCTTTAATACCCTGTCCAAGCTTCATGGAACCCAGTCTCCTGTTTGCCTTCAGATAAAGATGTAGAACTCTCAGCTCTGCCTGCACCATGCCTGCCTGGATGCTGCCATGTTCCTGCCTTGATGATAATGGACTGAACTTCTGAACCTGTAAGCCAGCCCCAATTAAATATTGTCCTTATAAGAGTTGCCTTGGTCATGGTATCTGTTCGCAGCAGTAAACCCTAAGACAGTAGATCTGACTACAGACACATTTTTTTTGTTTTGTTTTGTTTTTGTTTTGTTTTTTTCCAAAGGCCCTTGGTGCAGTGGTGAACAAGTGCTGAGATTCCCACTGGCAAAAGTGTGAGCTTATTCCAGAGTGCCTCAGACTAGTATCCTCTACCTCTCCTGCACAGCCTGGACATCCTTAGGAACTGCTTTTCCACTCTGTGGTCCTGGCTTTCCTGAGTAATCTCCTGAGCTAAAGGACTCCTCCCCCACACAGGGAACAATCCTTAGACTCTTCCATCCAGTGGTCTTATTCTTGTGGCTGTCACTTCTGGTCCCAGACTACATCTGCTCGGAAATAGCTTTCTGGTTTGTCTATGGTCTTGAAAGATCTCTTTTCACTGCCAGAGGTTGCCTCCTTCTAACACCAGGGCACTCCTGGCCTCAAATGCATGCTTTTCCAGCATCTGGAGAGGCCAGAGGCTGGTCTCCATGTCGGTTTCTATGTTCTGCATCTTCTTTTTTTGACAGGTCCTCTTAATGAACCTGGAACTTGCTGTTGTGCCTAAGCTGGCTGGTGTTACAGACTGGCTTTTATGTGGGTGTTGGGGATCTGAACTCATGTCCTGGGGATCTGAACTCATGCCCTCAGGCTTGGGCAGCAAGAACCTCCATAGCCTTACTTCCTTATTTAATGTTTTTGTAGGTTTATTATTTTGTGTCATTGTTTTTGTTTTTGTTTCTCTGAGACAGGGTTTCTCTGTGTAGCCCTAGCTGTCCTGGAACTAACTCTATAGACCAGGCTGGCCTGGAACTCAGAAATTCGCCTGCCTCTGCCTCCCAAGTGCTGGGATTAAAGGCGTGAGCCAGTTTTCTTGCATGTATAAAATGTACACATGTGAGCCTGGTGTTTGAAGAGACTACAGAAGAAGGAGTCAGACCCCTGCGACTGAAGTTACATCAACTTGTAACTTGTAGGTGGTAGGAATTGAATCTGGGTTCTCTGCATGGGCAACAAACGCTGTTAACTGCTGGGCTAGCTCTCTGCCTGCTCCTCCTTTGTCTTCAAAACCGCTTCTCTGTACCATGCTGAAGCATGCAGACCAATGGTCCATCTCCACTTACCATGGCAAGCCCCCTCCACACTCACACTTGAGGCCATATCCTGCTCATTACTGGACAACCATGTGTCAGGGACCAGGCTTAGCACTGGGTACAGAACGAACAATACTAATTTTGCAGGCTGTGCTTCCAGGTCTGTAAAAATGTCCAAACCATGTGCTGATGCAAGCAAGGTACCCTGGGAGCAGAGGAGGTGGGAGTGCTTATTAGCCCCAGGGCAGGTACAGGAGCCTTAAAAAGGGCTTTCCCCAGGTGTTGATAACTTGCAGAGGAAAGGGCTAGTATCCACAGCGTCTTGTGGAACAGTCCAGAGGCTGGGTAATATTAGAAGTGATGGGGGATGAGAGCTGCTGTGTGGATGGTTTTCAGAGAGGATACAATAAGATAAAGTGGGCCAGAAGTTGTCTAGGCATGGAGGGGGACCATCTGGATAAAGGTGGTAATGAGGGTGCTGAGGAAGAGACAGATATGGACAGATTGCCACTCACAATGAATTTGGGCACAGTCATTCCACTGTCTGTGAGAAAGCACAAGGGGCAGTGAGCTACTTGGGAGATGACCTAAGTTTTAGTTAAAAGGAATCAAATATGGGTGTGTGGCCCAAGAGCATCCAAGGGCAAGGGTAAGGGCAAGTTGATACCTCTCGAGTCAAGGGCTGGTGGCAGATTTCTGAAATATTATAAGGCTATTATGCTCATCTTTTGATTGAGCAAATTTACTTGTAGGAATTTCTCCCAAGGCTGTAACTAAGGCTGCATGTAAAGATTTATCTATCAAAATGTTTATTACCCCTAAAAGAATGGGATATTTTATACATGACCATGAGAATGAGTGACAGTTAACAGAAGAGTGTCGCTTATGCCAGTTCCAATATACCCACACAATGGAATTTTACTCCAACAAGAAAAGGGACATTAGTCCAATGTAGTGGTATGCACTGGTAACCCCCAGTGCTCAGGAAGCCGAGGCAGGGGTATTACAAGTTCAAGGTCAGCCTGGTTTACACAGTGAGAATGTGTTTAAACTGAGTATTGTAAATAAACTGTTTATTGACGTGAAAACCATTAACACTATTATGATGCACACAGTTTTTGTTGTGAAAAAAAATGAAATAATGTCAGGGTAGGGAGTCCTTGCTACTAGGTTAGAAGTCCTACATTCAATTAGCAGGACTGGAGGATTGGGGTGGGGGGGCAGAGAGAAGAGAGGGAGGAAGGAGGAGGAATGAGAACAGGTTCAAGGATGCAAGGCTGCCCAGTAACCTCGCTGTCTACATGCCTTCTGTGCATGCAGTTGCCTATGTCCCAAGTGTCTCTTAAACATCTTTGCTACAATGGCAGAATTCTGGAAATGTGTTCATCTTTATGCTAGAGTAATCCTTTCCTTAAGTCAGTTGAACAGAATTTACAGGAGGTGGCTGATTCAAACTGAGACCCTGCACTAGACCCAACAGACCCAACCAAAATGGAAGCACTCCTGCTCAAGTCCCAGCAGGCCACACTGTTAATCATCTGACCTTCCCTAGGGGGCCAGAGAGAGACTATGCAGGTGTGAAAGTCCCAAACGTGCCCGCCTTGACAAGATAAGGAAGTCCCACTCCGGTTTCACCTTCTTTGAAATGAGCTATGCCCTCTTTGTTCCGATTCTGCCTCTTCAGCCATTTTCTGTCTAGAAAGCCGAAGCGCTTCTGTGTAGCTCATCAGATCACTCAGTCTATTACCCAGAACGAGCTGTTGCTTGATTCCCAAATCACAAAGAAAAACCAATTAAGATCACAACTAAATCTGTTCTCTTATTGGTGTTTGACACTGACGATAGAATATCCCTACAGTACCAAGAAGCTTAACAAATATTGCCCATCTTCCTTCCCTGCTGGACCCAGATTGCACCCCCAGAATCGATTTGGCAATCACAGAGGGAAACAATGGTTTTTTGCCGTACACTGACAGGCTCTTGGAATCGTGTTGCATAGTGAGTGTGGCTGAGCAGGAGGGGCTGGCCAGCTTTGCTCCCTCCCTGATTACGAGTTCCAGGCCCAGTTTGCTGTCTTTTCCTGGTAGCATCCAGCCCGGTACAGTGCTTTGCAGGTTTCCAACGCGATAGGGTTTGGCTGGCTAGGTTCGTGTTGCTTTTACTACTTAGCTAACCATAGATTACTCAAAGGCTGGAGGATTACTCAAGATCCCGTTTACGCAGATCCCTTGGAATTCTTTTTTTCTCTCCTCCCGGTTTGTAGCTCTGGCAAGGTTTATCTTCAGTCGCCAAGGAGATGAGCAGTGGAGGAGGATGTGGACCTCTAAGCTTCTTGTCAACTTTGGAGGACGGCAGAAGGATGAAGGGGCTGACAGCATACGAGTCACCCTCCCCAAGCAAAACTGCCAGAACTCCGGTTAGGACAGTTTAGGGGTCAAGGGAGCTGAAAAGGCAGACAGACCCAGGTCTTCTACTCAGCTGTCTACTCTTGTCTACCCTTGCCTTTATTCAGGAGTTCCCAGAAGGGTCATTTTTGCTTCCCTGACTGGCAAGGAGACTCTAGCTTGCCCGTGGGAGCATCTGGGGAGGTGTGGGAGCCAGCGTAGCACTGAAGAAAAGATCTTTGGATTGTGGGTTAGGAGACCTGTGTGGTGTATTCCAAGTTGGCTAAGTTCTTAGAGCCTCAGTTTTCACATTTGCAAATAGGAAATAGCTACACAGGCCCTGTCCCCCATCCGAGCCCATGGTTGTTACTAGAACCACATGGGATTTAAAACACATGAACAGGCAAAGGGTTCCTTATAAACGCCAGGTGTTCCCACAGCTGTCAGTGGTGTTTCTTCTTAGTAACTATGCTCCAAAGCGGTCCTGCTCGCCCCACCCTGGCTGCATCGACCTCACCCACTGCTAGCAACTCCATCTTTTCCATCGCTGTCTTTCTGTGCCCCAGACATCCTCAGTCTCTGCATCTCCCTAGTTCATTTCCGGGTCTGGCTTTGGGTCCCTCCGTCCTCTCCAGGGACTCTGTCTCCAGTTCCCTGCGGCAGTAGCGGCCGGGGCGCCCCCCACCCGGCGCGCCCTCCGTTGGCACCGTCGCCGGGCCACAGAATCGCCCAATAAGAGCGCCGGACTCGAGTCTGACAGCTCTGGAAGCGGCCAATAGAGCCGGACCAGAGAAGGGGGGAGCAGCACCGTAGCTGAAGTTGGGCTGAATGGGGGTGGGGGAGAAAAGGGTAATAAAAAGAGGGGAGATAGGACTGGGGTCGCAGGACCCGATCGGGGGTGGATTGCCCACTACCCAGGTCCGACGAGGAATCCGCCCGTTGACCCGGCTCCAGGCACCAGGGAGGGAGGGGCGCAGTGAAAATATAGGTGAGGAAGGGGAGCGGGGGTCCCTGCGGCTCCCGGGCCGGGCTTGAGTATGTTCGCGGGGCGCCGGGGCCAGGACTCGGGCGGCGGCAGGGCAGAGGGCGGAGGCGGCCGCACGCCGCTGTGAGCCGAGGCCCGAGCGGCGCGGGGGGCGGGGAGGCGGCGGGAGGAGGGGATGCGGAGGGCGCTCCGGCGGCGGCGGCGGCGGCGGCGAGCGGGCGAGAAGGGAGGAGCGGCGCGAGCGGCCGGAGCGGCGCAGGGCCCGAGGCGTGCATGGCGCGCCCGGAGCCGGGCTCCCTCGGGCCCCTCGGGAGCGCCCCCGGGGCGCCGCGGCTCTTCGGCCGGCCCTTATCGGCCGGCTGCTGTTGAGCCGCAGCCCTCCATCGCTGGATGCCGTGGTCCCCGGGAGAAGCCCGCCTGCGTTGGGGCAGAACGGCGGCGGCGCTGCGCCGGATTCCGCCCTCCGCGTAGTGGTTCTGCGCTCGGCTACGGTGGGCCAACCGCCGGCTGCGAGGAACCCGGGGCTTGCGGAGCTAGCGACTCAACCCTCGGGACCTGCCGGAACGGGCCGGCCTGCTGGGTCTGGGGGACAGGGGGAGAAGAGAGGGAAAGGGCCGCACCGCAGGAGCCGGTCCTCGCCCCCGCCCCCTGCGCGGGCACGCCGGAGGCTCTGTTCGCCTTTCGCGGGGGCCACGCTCCCACTCGCGCCTCCGGAGGTGGGGGATGCGGGCGACGGCCCCCCCGGGCTCCAGGACCCTCCTCCCCGGGGCTCCGGAGCTCTTGCTCCGCCCGCCGCCCCCTCCCCCGTCCTCTCCACCCCCCATCCCACCTCCCCACCCCTCGTAAGAAAATAATGCTGGCAGGAGCCTGCACCTCCCAGTCGCTCCCAGTGCGCTGCGAGCAAAGGGCACCCGCTGCGTCTCCGTGCCGGGACCCCTGCCGAGCCGCCCTCGCCGCCACCTTGCTGGGAGAGTCGCTGCGCTCCGCTTAGGCAAAAGCCACGAGCGCCGCGCCCGGGAACTGCCAGCTTCGGAGAGGCGCCGCCCGCAAGGACACCTCTCCGTCCCGCCTGCTCCTCAACTCCCAGCCCGAGCTCGACGCGAGCCAGGAGTCCGGACATCTCTGCGCTCGGCGCAGCAGTCAGAGCTGTCCCCACTGCCACCGCTCGAGGCCAACTCCGTCTCGGACCTGGGACTCTGGACTCTAATTCGTAGCTACTTCTCACCTCGGGGCTGCGCTGTCTCCCCGCTAGCCTTCCCGTTGTCCTCCACCGCTCAGGACGGGGGTGCCACGATGTCCCGCTGCTGCGCAGGGCCCCGGGCCTCCCTCGACGTGTGACCCTAGCCTGGTCCCCCTGCTTGGCCGTCCGCCCTCTCCTTGGAGACCCCCGGCCCGGCCCCCGGGGGAAGAGGAAGAAGACGACGAGGCCGAGGGGGGGATGTCCGGCTCCAAAAGCGTGAGCCCCCCGGGCTACGCTGCACAGACAGCGGCGTCGCCGGCGCCCCGGGGAGGCCCGGAACATCGCGCCGCTTGGGGAGAAGCCGACTCCCGCGCCAATGGCTACCCCCACGCCCCCGGGGGATCTACCCGCGGCTCCACCAAGAGATCTGGGGGAGCGGTGACCCCACAACAGCAGCAGCGCCTGGCCAGCCGATGGCGCGGTGGCGACGACGACGAAGACCCTCCACTAAGCGGTGATGACCCTCTGGCTGGGGGCTTCGGCTTCAGCTTCCGCTCTAAGTCCGCCTGGCAGGAGCGCGGTGGCGACGACGGCGGTCGCGGCAGCAGGCGGCAGCGACGGGGCGCGGCTGCAGGGGGCAGCACCCGGGCGCCCCCTGCGGGCGGCAGCGGCAGTTCGGCGGCGGCCGCAGCGGCCGCAGGTGGCACAGAGGTGCGCCCCCGCTCGGTGGAGCTGGGCCTGGAGGAGCGTCGAGGAAAAGGCCGCGCGGCCGAGGAGCTGGAGCCCGGGACTGGCACCGTCGAGGATGGAGACGGGTCGGAGGATGGAGGCAGTTCTGTGGCGTCAGGCTCTGGGACCGGCGCGGTGCTGTCCTTGGGCGCCTGCTGCCTGGCCTTGCTGCAGATATTCCGCTCTAAGAAATTCCCGTCGGACAAACTGGAGCGTCTGTACCAGCGCTACTTCTTCCGCCTGAACCAGAGCAGTCTCACCATGCTCATGGCCGTGCTGGTGCTCGTGTGCCTGGTCATGCTGGCTTTCCACGCGGCGCGGCCCCCGCTCCAGATAGCCTACCTGGCCGTGTTGGCAGCTGCTGTAGGTGTGATCCTTATCATGGCCGTGCTCTGCAACCGTGCAGCGTTCCACCAGGACCACATGGGCCTGGCCTGCTATGCGCTCATTGCAGTGGTGCTGGCCGTCCAGGTAGTGGGCCTGTTGCTGCCACAGCCACGCAGCGCCTCCGAGGGCATCTGGTGGACCGTGTTCTTCATCTATACCATCTACACCCTGCTGCCTGTGCGCATGAGGGCTGCGGTGCTCAGCGGGGTGCTTCTGTCGGCTCTCCACTTGGCCATCTCTCTGCACACCAACTCCCAGGACCAGTTTCTGCTGAAACAGGTAGGGCCCCACTACACCACACTTGATTGAGGGGTGGGCAGGCCTCGGCCTGATTTTTAGAGAAAAGGGATGAAGTCTATACCAATTAAAAGTGGCCAAAAGTAACCAGAGAGACAAGGCTCCATGCCACGCCACGCCGTGTGCCTTCCAGGCCTAGCTTCTTTATCTACTAAAGACTACTCTTGTAAGGCTTGTAATGCTGTTGGCCTGGTAGAAGACATTCCTCGAACTAGTCACAATTGCCAACTTAAGCAAGAAAGGGGGGTTTGAGAAACGTTCAGAGTCTCTATTTCTCTCAAAACTTCTGGTCCTGTATAAACAACACTCCCAACCTAAGTGGCTGGACCCTCTAGCAGCCAACCCCTCCTGAGCTCCTCTGGGTTTGTTAGCTAGTCCCTGGTTCCAGCCTTGTGGAAGACTGTCGCCCAGTCTTAAGGAGGAGGCTGTAACCCTGCCTCCTGAGGCTGGGCTGCTGGGAGTTGTTGAGCTCTTGAAGCAGGACTGATTAAGTTAGCTTTCTCTTCCAAAGTGACCCAAGCCACAACTCTGCCTTTAGCACAGGTGGTAGGGAGCTGCTGAGATGTGTGTGATTCCCATCCCCTTTCCGGCTGGGCTGAGCACCACACTCCCTTCCAGTGGACACTCCTGGATGGTGCCCTGTAGGAACTTTATATCCGTACAGGGACCTGTTGGGCAAACGAAGGACTCAGAAGGACAGCAAACTTATGATTCTAACTGGTGACTCAGACTTAACCCCAGGGTGAGACAGTCTCCCTGGTATCCACACCCTGTTCTCTGGCCCAGTCTATGAGCCCTACGGGGCCTGTTTGTTTGTATGTTGCCCAGCTGGAGCATCAACTGGGGTCTTGCAAGTGGGTGAGTGTGGCTTTGGAGCGCACCACACACTCCTCTACCTCCTTTGGTATCTGCCTCTTTTCACAGACCCTCTTAACAGAATTCTGTTGTTACTGCTTCCCTCCTCCTCTCCATTTCTACCTTCTTCCCAGACTTTGATCCCATTGAATTCTGCATCCTTCTGGGTGCGCTCTTCTGAGCCATCTTAGTACATCCTCATCCATAGGAAATAACAGCCATATAGGTTCTGGCTCTTCAGGAGGCACTGTGACTGGGAGGAACCTCTGTGGGTCCCAAGTTTCTCTATTAGGGTTGACTATGCCCCTTCTACTCCCAGCATCTTCAGTGTGGAGTCTCACCTCTTGGGAAGATCTCCTCTCATGGCCATGGTGGGTTTTCTCCCCTCTGCTTGGTTAACAGTGGTCCCAGAGGCAAGTTGAAACACTGTTCTTCTCTGCCACCCATTGACTTTGCTAGTGTAACCTCCTGGGAGTTCTGGGCTGGCGCTCTCTCTCTCTCTCTCTCTCTCTCTCTCTCTCTCTCTCTCTCTCTCTCTCTCTCTCCACCCCCTTCCCCAGCTGTACTAGATACTTACTAGTGATTTAGTAACATCTTTCCAGCTTGGTTGGGGTCCAGTGAGTGGACCAGGTCAAATAGGTGGTCGTGTTCGTTTTTTCTGACCCGGTATCAGAAAGGGTGGGGTTTAGAGATCAGCTTTGAGCTTGAGAGCAATCTTTTAAGCTATGGTCATTGTTTGAAAGTGTAGCTACTGTGAATATGGAACTTCAGTCTCAGATGGGCGTTGTGTCAGTGGGGGTGGGCACAGCTATTCTTTGGAAGGAAGAGCCTTTGGTTTGTGTGTGTGTGCAGTGGAGGTTTCTAGGATAGCTCAAGGTATTTACAGCATCAGACTTGAGAGCCTGAGGTCTGACAATAACGGGAAGCAGTCCCCAACATAGACTTTCGGAGCTGGAGCTCAATCCAAGGTTCATCTTAGCATGAACAGACTGTTGCAATCTTGCTGGCCAGATGGACTTTCCCTAGTGGTTCCTAAGGCTAACCCTTCTCCCCTCCCTTTCTACTCCACCCTTCCACACACCAGGCTTCTTTTCCCACTGTGGTCTTTAGACTTCGTTATTGGCTGTAGGTTTTGGAGTAGGTTTAGACTTAACTTTTTTTTTTTCTTCTAAGTCTAGCAGAGCTCGGTAGGAATGGGCCAAGATGGGAACACAAACATCCTTTCTGTTTGGCCTTAGAGAAAACAGCACCTTTGTTTTTGTTTGTACTTGACTTTACCATTCAGATTATGCATCACCCAGAATGTGTCTTTCTTGAGTAAAAACTGTGCTGGATGACAGGGAAACAGTCACGGACCAGCTGCCTCAGATTGCTCTAAAGCAGCAGGTGTTGGAGGGTGACTGGTTAGATGGTAAGTTCTTTTCCCTAACGAAGACACATACCCAGGACAGGTGGCCATAGTAAACCTATTCTGTGTTTGAGCTCTGATTCCCTCCACTCCCCACCCCCACGCCCCGCCTCTCCACCCTGTGGTGTCTTGGCCATGCAGTAGGCTGACAGTAAACTGTGCAAACATTATTTCACGTCTGCAAGGCTAACCTCTACCCTCCTATAGCCCGGGGGCTCTCAGCATGCTCTGGTGTGTGCTTTGCCCCACCCCTTTGATGCGTGGGCTCCACCCTCGGCCCGCCCCTTTGATGCATGAGCTCCACCCTCGGCCCGCCCCTTTGATGTGTGGGCTTCACCCTCGGCTTGGTCAGGGAAGCAGTACTTGGTTTCTTAGCATGTTAGTCTTCACTTGGAAGACTACTAAGATCGGAGGTGCAGGGGCCCCTCTTGGTGGCACTGGGTGCTCCTTCCTCTCTCTCTCCTCACCTGCTCCTTCCCTCCTCCATCCACTCGCGCACCCCTGTGGATATCTGCCCACCTACCCTTTCCTTGACCTTTCAGCTAGTTCTGCCTCTTCCTTTGGCCTTCAGCCTCTTCTGTGCTCATATCTGGCTGTCATGGTTTCATCCCCTCACTGGGGTACAGTAGGAGCGCCATAGGTTGTTTTTTCTCTCTCCTCCTTTGCCTGTTAGAGGTCCCTCTGCTACACCCATACCATAAATAACACTAGAGCATCTGCCAAACACATTCCTCACTTGTGTTAATAGGCTGCAATGATGCTGGAGCCTGTTGCCATGGTAACCTCATTTTTGTTTGACTGTATCCCACTCTGCTACATAAAACCTCTGTGTGCACTCACACACAAACAAGCATGCTCCCACAACTATTACCCATGCTTGGCTGTCAAAGAATATTTTGGAGACAATGTCCTTGGGACCTGTGTAGGTGAGGTGTTCGTTTGAACTCCATTTCTTCCTCCCAGAGATACCTTAGGAAGTAAGATGAATGGGGAAGCTCTTTGGGAAGTAGGGGCACCATTCAAATGTGGGGTGTTTTATTTTGTGGCCACGTTAAACCTGCCTGGCATGGCTTCTGGGGAGAAGATTCTGTCCCTGTGTGTTTCTCAGGGAGCTTGCTGAGTGGATGCCCATCCCTGGGGACTTCTATCTCCTCACCCTTGCTCTCTCCCAGTCCCTGCCAGAGAAGCTTAGCTTAGTGGTTTCTCGCATGCCTTTTGAACCTGTTTGAACTGACAACTGTCACCAGTTGTTCCAGCTATCAGAATGGCACAAGGCACTGTGTGGGTGATGTTCTGTGACTGAGCACGTGTGAATGGCTGCCTCAAGGAAGTCAGGGATGGATGAGGATATAGGCCAGCAACAGAGTCCCATGACTGCCCAGGGACAAGCATATGTATGTGTATGTGTATGTGTATGTGCCTGCCTGCCTGCCTGCTTGTCTGTCAGTCAGTCTGTCTGACTGCTGCTGGGGTGGCTGGAAAGCCTTTCAAAGGAGATCCTTGCAGCTCTGACCTGCTTGTTTTGGGCTGGCATCCAAGGGCCCTTGCCTTTCTCATTATCCTAATGATGATGAATGATCGTTATTGACCTGAGCCCCCAGGGAATGCCTGGTCCACCCGCTCTTCCTATAATCTTTGAGTCTAGGGTCTGGGCTTGAGTGATCTACTCCCTTGCCCCCATGTTCCTGCATCCTGTGTGCACCACAGGACTATAATATCGGCTGAGAAGCCTCCTCTTCCCTCTGAAACATGGCTCAGAGGCCTTCTGATCGGCCATCGTGGCCTCCCCAAAGTACTCTGCTGCTGGGTCACATGGAAGGGGACACACTTACCCTACAGGCCCAGCACTGTCTTCCACCAGTTAATTCTTCATCACTAGTATTTCTGTGCAAGGGCAACCTGGCCACAAGTGAAGCCTGCAGGCTGGAGTCAGGGTTGACTTGAAGTCTGGAACAGAGGAGGGTCTGTTTGTCGCCCCCTCAATTAGCCCCTGGGCTAATTGCATTTGCTAGTTATATTTTCTAACTGTTTTCAATTCTGTTTTCCTTTTGCAGGCAGCTAGGACAGATTACTTAGAGGGGAGTGGACGTGGCTCCTGGCAGGGCTTGAGCAGGCTTCTAGATTGGGGGATGGGCGTCTTTTGCTAAGTCTTGGGGGGTGGGGGAATCAGTGGTCTGGGCCGGGGGAGGAACCTGTTAGTGACAGCTCAGCAGAAGATCAGAATGATCAGCTGCTGAGCTGATGGGAATGCTCAGTCAGTCTCAGTTGATGTGCACGTAAGAGCTCATGTCTCTGCTGAGGAGCAGGGCGCTCACGTTTGTGTATACAGAGGAGAGACAACCTCTCCAACCTCACTGTATAAAAGGGCTGGGACCCAAGTTGTCCTGTGTAGACAGGCCTTGGCCATGAGTCCCTGTGTCAAAGCTGGCAGTTGGCATCAGAATAAGACTGTGGCCCAGGCTTGGGCCAGGCCACCTCCTTTCGTGAGAGACATGAATGGAACTGCCACTAGGATTCCAGCCGAATGTGGGAGTAGGGGTTGGGCAGGGAACCCCAGGAAGGAGTCTCCCTAGGTTATGCCAGCTCCTAGCTGGGTGACTTCCTGTTCACAAGGCCTATGTAATACCTCAGCTAACTTCTTTCATTTTGGGGCAGGCTCACTTTGGGATTGGTTACTTCCCAGGAGTGTTGGGAATGGAAAGTTTGCTCTGAGAACTTTACCATGCTTATTCACATAAGTCCTTTGGGTATAGTTAAGTAAGTGATGTTCTAGCATAGTCTTCTCTCATCCATGCTTATCAGATAGGGATAGCTAGTTCGTGGAGGGCAAGATTAGTGTTCACTTTCTTTCCCAAATACAAAACTTAATGCAGTAAACTGGAAAGTCAACGTTTTATATATACATACACACAGACATACATACACTTGTTTTATACATACACAATGCAGGCATGCACACACACCTGCAAGTATGCTCACATACACACACATGCACCCACACATTTTATACATATACACATGCACACATGAGCACACACATGCAAGCATGTATACACAGGCGCACACATACACACACACTTACTTTAACCTTCTCAAGGTAATGTCCAAGTGCAAGATGGGAAAGATCTCTATAACACTATGAACAAAATCTGGGGGTTTCTAGTTAATAGACAGTGAGCTCACATGAGCTGTGGGAAAAGCAGGTAGGTAGGGCTCTTGGTTCTGTTATAGGAGATCCAGTTCATAGGAAGGTTGGAATCTTTCAAGTATAGTGTTTAATTCTAAAATTCAGAGGGAGGTGACTAGTTTAGTAAGAGGACTGAAGACCTTGAATTCTAAGGGGACAGTCAACAGAGTGAAGGGTACCGCAGAGGAGAAATGAATGAGACAAGTTGTTGCTGTTGCTGCTGAGATTTCTTGTTGGAGTTTACAAGAGGTGCTAACTCAGTTTTGGTTGCTTCCCAGGATAGGTTTTAGGGTAGAAAATAATGGCATATTTTCACTCCAGGTAGGAGGCTTTTTGGCAACTGGGTTTGCAGTTGACCAAATAAGATGCTCTCTGTCAGTGGGGCACACAAGTGGAGCCAGAGGCTGCCTGCTAGGCTCCCTGTGGAGGCAAGAGCTTGCCTAGGTTAGTCCATCACTGAGCCTTAGCCTAGACTTACCATTATCCTCTGAGAAGATTTTGGAAGATGCAGATACACAAATGCTGCTAGAAAGTACAACAACCAAGGGGTTGGGGTGGAGGCCAGAAATTGTTGGGATTTTTGTTTGTTTTGGTGCTAGGGATCAAATATAGGACCTTGAGCAACATAGGCAAGGGCTATACTCAATAAATCCCTCAACCTGAACTATTTCTCCTCCTCCTCCCCTTCTCCCTCTTCTTCTTCTTCTTCCTCTTCCCCTCCCCTTCCCCATCCTCCCCCCCTCCCTCCCCTCCTCCTCCTCCTCCTCCTCCTCCTCCTCCTCCTCCTCCTCCTCCTCCTCCTCCTCCTCTTCCTCTTCCTCTTCCTCTTCCTCTTCCTCTTCCTCTTCTTCTTCTTCTTCTTCTTCTTCTTCTTCTTCTTCTTCTTCTTCTTCTAAAACAGCTTAGATCTACTATTCCAAGCTCTCCTGGTAGTGTTAACGAGCAAGAGGAGCTCTTTCTGGTTACAGCCAACCCTAGGATTCCATGGCTCAGTGGTGCAGGGCAGTGCAGCTATGCCCTGGGGTTCTCTGCATTCCACCTCAGCCGTCTCTTCTCAGTATATTCTTTCATTTCTCACAATTGTAACAAAAAGCCTTGGCAGCAAACTTTTTTATTACAAAGTAAAGTTTCTTTACTAAGGCTTTGGAGGTTCAAGGACATGGTGTCTACATTGGCTCTTCTCTCATGAGCATTGCATTCCTGCTTAATGAGCAGCAGAGGCAGGAACCTGGGTAGCTAGAACCAAGTGGTCACATCTTAACCAAAAGGGACAGAGAAAGTTGGATGAGGTGAAATGCCCAGGACAGCAATATAAACCTGGCAAAGCAGCCCATATCTTAGCCTTGTATGTGGAGGCAGGAGGGTCAGAAGTTCAAGACCATCTTCAACTGACTGGCTAAGTTAGAGGCCACAGAGACCATGGCTGGAAAAATCAGACAAAACTGCCAAGAAGTCACACCTCCGGTGGTGACCTTAGGAACCCTTCTAGGGGCTCATATCTCAAAGGCTCCAAAAATTCCCAGTAGTGTCACCCTGGGGGACAACCATTTAGACACGATGGATCCTTAAAGAGACACAGACTATTCTCGGATCATAGTGCATGACACTCCTCCCCCCCGCCCCCCGTTGAAAGCAGCAGCATCCTGCATGTCCACTGACTGGCATCAGCATCGGGAGGGGCTGCTAAGTGTGTGCTGATTCAGGGATGCAGATCTGGAAGCTGATTGGATGACGTTAGTAGTGAACCTTCATGAGAGATGTCCAGCTTGGAATTGCTGCTCTCTTCTCAGTCCTCTCCCATCATTCTAGCCCATTTCCTGTTGGGGGCAGAGCAATCTGTAGCTATTGTGATGGGGAGAGGGCAGTAGAAAGGGGGCGTGGCTAGGTCTGCCTCTGGGTGTAGAAAACACTGGAAAAGGAGAAGGACAGAGCATAGGAAGGGATTAGGAGATCAGGTTTGAAGGGGAGAGGTCGGAGTTGAGGAAAGGCATGAGAGATTGTTGCTACTTGTATGGGGATAGGAAAGGCTTGGGAGTGGGGGCAGGGTTGTTACTGGGAACAAAGGGACATAGTCAGAGGAGGGGGAGACAAACAAAACATAAGGAGACAGAAGGAGCTTTGTTCTGTAGCCCAGCCTCGTGTGTCAGCATGAAATGTGCCCCCACCCCCTTTTGCTCCGGGGGTTTACACACTGCGACTCTGGGGCTGAGGCAGCCTGACATCACTCTAACTTTGAGGGCTCCCTGGGCACTGGACAGTGTCACTAGGCTCACAGCAGGCAAAGCTATACTTTCAGAGGGGTCCTGGGGGCTCCAGGCCTAATGTCTACCAGCACTATGTGCGTACATAGTAGGTGCTCAGTGAGGCTCTGAATGAACCAACGAAATGAATGAATGGGTGGTAGGGTGGGTGGATGTCTGCACTCCGCCGCCGACTCTAGGCTTTGCTGAAGTGCTAGACCAACACCTCCACAGAAGGAAGCCAGCCGCTCGGCTTGGAAGCCTATTTTGGTGGGTTGTAATCCTAAACTCTGAGCAGGGCTTCCAAAACCCTCCTGCAGCAATTTGAAGCATGTGCCTTAGAAACGGGGCTGCGCGCCTGGCACTGCTGATACTATACCACTTCACAGATTGGGAAGCCATCCTCCCAGCCTTCCCCATTCACTCCGGTAGCCATCTGTTAGTGGTGCCTCCTGTGACCCAAGGCACTGCGTTAGGGTGAAGGGCGGTGGATTGGTTCACCTGGGTCCCAGCTCTCCCAGGACAGCCCTTAGTCCAGAGTCTCATATTAAGCATATTCCTGAGAGAGCCTTTAACCACTGTTTCATAGATACACATACAGCCTGTGTTAAATACGTTTGGGAAACATAGTCAGCCTTTTGCATCTGTAGGTTCTGCATCTGTGCATCTGACTACTGCAGACTGAAAATATTTGAGTCTGTACTGAGCATGTACAGACTTCATTTTCTTGCCACTGTTCCCTAAACAGAGCAGTGAGATAAAGTCACATAGCATTTATATCGCGTTAGGTGATACAAGGAACCCATAGATGGCTTAATGCATGGGTGGATGTGTGTGGGTTCTATGTAAATCTCACACTATCTTATATAAGGGCTTGAACGTCTGTAGATCTTGGTGTTTGAGGTAGATCCTGGAACCAATCCCCATTAAGACCTTGAGGGACAGCTCTCCTGGGCTGAACAGAATTCCCAGGTTTAAAAGCTTTTAATACGTTACTGTATATAAAAGTTGCAAAGCAGGGGCTATTGCAGGAAGCCTTTATCGGATGTTTTTGATCCCATATGAGTCCCCCCCCCCCCAAGGAATATGGAACAGGGGACACTAGTGTTCAGTAGAACATACTACAGCACTCTCAGGACTTGCTCTCCATCCAGTCCCCTGCCTCTGGGATAGACTAACCAAGGATACCCGTGTTTGGCAGCTTGCCTCCCTTAGAAGGAGATTGCCCAGGCTCCACTGGCTGTCTGCCTGTACATCTCATTTTCCATCTGGGTCAGAAATCCTATATGAAATAAAATGACGGGGCCGGACCAGGCTAGTGATATGTCTCCTTTATCTGGCTTCAGCTTTTCTTTGGACTTGTCTGCTGGCATTAGGCTGAGAGCAGGTGCTGTGGAAGACCTGGGCTCTGCTTGGTGTGTTTCTAGAATTCTCACTTCAGGCTCTGAATGTGTTGCTGCCCGTGGGGAGGTAGTAATGGTCATTTTAGATCGTCATTTCCCTAAATGTGACTTCTTCCTCTCCTGTCCCGAATCTCCAAAATAAGGCATCTCCTGAGGGATTGGTCCTAAGCAGTGACTAGGTACTGAGTCTACTTCACCCTAGGGCGCTGGCTAAAGCACCACGTAGTGAGTGTGATTATTTGGTTTATTTGTTTTTTGAGACATTGTCTTACACTGTAGTTCATCTTGGCCCTGAATGCAATAGGTAGCCCAGGCTGGCCTCAACCTTGGACTAATCAACTTAAGTCTCAGCCTCCAAAATCCTGAGACTATAAACCTGTTCCACTATGTCTGCCTGCATGACCGCATTAATCTTTTCTTTCCTTGTCTCAAGGTTTTTCCTTTGAGAACTTAGCATTATTGTTAATTGTATGCGTGAGGGTGCATGCCAAGTGGCTCATGCCCGAGCGCCCAGGCAAAGGTCAGAGGTCAGGTTTTGGGAGCAGGTTTTCTCCTTTCACCTTGGGTACCAGGGATCCAGCTCAGGCCATGAAGCTTGTGCAACAACCACTTTTAACTGTTGAACCTTCTTGTAGACCCTGCCTCATTTGATCTTAATATTAACCCAAAGAGGGAGAATCTCCCCCTCCCTCTCCCTCTCCCCATCAGCCACTGCAGAACTTGTGTATGAGGAGCCCATGAGAGTCCTGTAAGGTCCTGCAGCAGTATAGCAGACGGCCTGGTCCCTGACGCTCTCGGGCATGCGCCTTTGGCATCTGCCTGTCCAACTTCTCGCTCCTTGCACCTGAGGGCTTTGAACCTTGGGACCTACTGGCAGGGCAGGCCGGAAGTGCTCTAACCATCCGAGTACCTTCTTTCTTTGTTCTTGGGGTGGAAGAGTCTAGTTTGGGGTGTGGGTTCTCCAGTTTCCCAGAGTTCTCTGGGAGTGCTAAGCACTATAGTGACTCAAGGTGGTGACGCGTTCTTCCTGCTCTTCTTCCTGGTTGCTTGCTTCCTTCCGGTTTGCAATCTCCACCCCCTTTTATTGCTCTCTAGGGTAACTCCCAGGTAAACCTTCCCCATTCAGATCCTCATCTCTGGGTCCTCTTATTAGGGGAAATCCAAGCAGACAGTGGGTCGGCATGACTTTAACCCCGTTTGGTTGGAACATGAGGGAGCAGGAGGCTGTGTGCTGGGGACAGAAATGCATCTGGTGCAGAGCTGGGTGGCAGAAGGTACAACCTTCCTTGGGCTTGCCTATGGCTCCTCGCTCCTACTCGGTGGCTTGTTCATTACTGATGCGATGCTGGCAAGTCTAGGGGGATGCTGTGAAATTTAAAATGTTTTTTTTAGGGAGACTTGTATTTGCTTAAACATCTTTGGCTTTATGTATCCTCCCCGGTTGGTCTCTGACCTCTCTCCAGATTAAGCTACTGTCACAAGATGACAATAAACCTATTACCTCAAAACAAGTTTTATTTTTGAAAAAAGAAGTGAGAACCCTTGGCTTAGGAGTTTTTTTGTTTTTGTTTTTGTTTTTGTTCCATCTAATGTGGAGCTGAGAGAAATCCATGCTGATTAGAGGGTGTGCTGGCCAGGCTGTGACAGGATGGAGCCAGTATCTAGCTCAGTAGTCTGTACTGTCCTGTCTTCTTGCCTCTCCCCGCCCCACCACCCTGCTCCTCCCAGCTGTGGCCTTGCCTGCTGAGGTGGTGATCTAGTGAATTCCACCCAGCTTTCTCCATCTGATGATGGCCCTGACGGCTGCACTCACTCTCAGACACACATCTATGCATGGCATGGCTGGGGACATGTGTCCCAAAGGAATGAGATGTGGCACTTGGCAGGGAGGTCTTTGCCTCAAATAATGGGACACCTAGATCAAGGTCCTTTAGAGCAATGGCTCTCAACCTTCCTGATGCTTCCACCCTTTAATACAGTTCCTCATGTTGTGGTGACCCCCAGCCATAAAACCATTTCATTGCCACTTCATAACTGTACTTTTACTACTGTTTTGAATCATAGTGCAAATATCTTATATGCAGGATATCTGATAGTTGACTCCCAAAGGGGTCTTGACCCACAGGTTGAGAACCATTGCTTTAGCAGGTGCCTGTGTCTTCCTGTATGTTCAGTTAGCTCTGCCATATAAGCCAAAGAGTGAGGGAAGGTCAAAATCAGGGATTTTCTATCCACTTCCATGTCTGAATTCTAGAGAGAGCTTTGGAAATACACCTTACTAAGGCCCACCCAGCCCATTTTAATTAAATTCCAAGGGTGAGACAAGGTGTTCCCAGGGTTGAGATGTGGTCTAGATGTGGCCGCAGTCATTCCAGATGGTTCAACTGCTAATCCAAGACACTAGAATGTCATGGGTGGCTGCTCCTCCTAGCAGCCCTGGGGTGTTCACAGCCCCAGCTGAGTGCGGCTCTGGCCAGTTTGCCTTACTTCTTCTCTTCTGTCAGTTTTCTCTGTAGCAACACTGCTGTCCTCCCATCCGATGGTCCTGCAAGTTAGCATATGTGAGGGTCCACTGGACAGAGGTGTCACATAACCCCTCGGAGGTTTTTTTGGGGGGATGGGGTAGAGGCTCAGAGAGGCAGAGTGACCTTGCTCAGGCTACACTGCTAGTTCTTTGGTATAGGAGGCACTGTACACATCCAGAGTTTGGACATGAAGCTGGGACTGTTCACAGTTGGACCCAGGGCGAGTCCTCTGTGGCCTTCCATCTTCTTCAGAAGCTGTAGCAGGCACGGCTGTACCCAGGTACTTTTTTTGTTGGAATGAACTTTTTTTTTTTTTTTTTTTTTTTGTAATGTCTTTCTTCCCTTGTGGTGTCTGGTGCAGATGGGCACTAAATGAGTTGTCATCTTCCTGAGCCTGCATCCTGCCATTCGCCTTTGAAGAGCTCCTGGTGGTGGTTGCTAAGGAGAGACTGGGAGAAAACTCAGAAGTGATGCTAGGATTGCTTAGCTCTGGGGTGAGGTGGCCTCTGAGCTAGTCTTCTGTTAGCTTGAGACATGGGAGGGAGGGAAGGGAGGTTGCCACAGGTACCTCAGGACTGCCTCCTGCTACAGCCCTGCGGTCAAGCATGGAGTTTCTGCAGAGTAACATCTTGTCTGTACACAGTTCAGCACTCACTAGGGGAGGACTTGGAGGATCTTGAAGCCACCACACCCCCTGTAAAGGGCCCTTGATGTCCCTAAGCACATTCTGTGGCAGATCTACCTCAGCATCAATTGGTCTTCTCAAGAAGACGAGCAGGAAGATGACTCTGTCAAAGTTGATATTTTTATTCACTCTTTGAGAAGTTCATACAATGTATTCCCGTCATATTTACCCCTCCCTCAACTCCCCACTCTCCCAACTTTGGGTTTTCTTCTGATTTGCTGTTGTCTCCCATCCCCCACCTCCCCCACCTCCCCCACCTCCCCCACCTCCCACCAGGTCTAGTTTGCCTTTACCCAACAGCTCTTAGGAGCACAGACTGCCCGGGAATAGGGTCACATGGAAGTGACTCCTGCCAACTTCATGCTTAAGGTTTTATTGCCACATTTTCTGGTAAAGCCAGGAAAGCTGTGTGTCCGCCGAGCTTACCCTAGTCCCTAATCCTTAGGCCACGTCTCTTCCCTGTAAGCATTTCACTATGCTGCATGGATGGGAGCCACTGGTCCCCTGATGGCCTGGAGTAGATATTGCTGGTTGGGAAGTGCCTGGCTCCCATCTCAGCCAAGAGGCTGCAGAGGCAGAAGGGCTAGTGCACATCTGGGAGAGTGGAGGAGGGTGGAGGAAGCGTCGCTCTGCAACATCTGCGCTGCAGACTAGATTAAAACCATTATCTTTTTCTCTCTAGGGCATACGCTGCTATTTGTTTGTTTGTTTCTTTGATTTTTTAGAGGCAGGGTTTCTCTGTGTACACATGACTGTTCTAGAATTCACTCTAGAGTTAGGCTGGCATCAAACTCAGAGACCCACCTGCCTCTGCCTCCCGAGTGCTGGGACTAAAGGTGTGCACCACCACCATCTGGCTTGTTTAACTTTTGGCATTATAATGACGTCATTCTCCCTCTCCCCTTTCTCCATCTAAACTCTCTCATAGAACTCTCCTTGTTCTCATTCACACGTATGACCTCTGTATTCATTAGTTGTTACATGCATGATGTACATAACGGTTTTTTTTCTCTTTGTGTAGCTCTGGCTGTCCCGGAACTCACTCTATAGACCAGGCTGACCTTGAACTCAGGATCTGCCTGCCTCTGCCTCCCAGGTGCTGAGATTAAAGGTGTGCGCCACCACCATGATGCTATGTATGCTTATATAACTACAACCTGCTCAGTCTATATAATGTTACTCATATGTATGTTTTTCCGAGATGACGATTGGTATTGGGTAAGCAGTCTGTGTGTTCTTCCCTGGGGAGACTGTGTATCTTGCTCTCCGCTTTCCTTACTTGCCTGTGGTTCTTTGTGTAGGGTTAAGGCCTTGTGAGCTTTCCCTCCATCAAGTTTGTCCTTTTAAGAAATTCTGTGCCAAGGGAAGACTCTAGAGCCTCATATGTAGTTAAGGCAAGCTCTACCACATACCTATACCCAAGCCCTGCACTGTCAATTTATCTTGGAGGGTTTCTTCCTCTCTCTTCTCTCTTCTCTCTTCTCTCTTCTTCTCTCTTCTCTCTTCTTCTCTCTTCTCTCTTCTCTCTTCTCTCTTCTCTCTTCTCTCTTCTCTCTTCTCTCTTCTCTCTTCTCTCTTCTTCTCTCTTCTCTCTCCTCTCTTCTCTCTTCTCTCTTCTCTCTTCTCTCTTCTCTCTTCTCTCCCTCCCTCACTCCCTCTTTCTTTTCCCCCCTCCCCTTAGCTGCTCTCTGCTTTGATATACACATATTCACTGTATGCTACCAATTCTCCGGCCCCCACTTGCCCAGCTTTCAGGGGAGCAGGCAGTTCCCTTTCCTGGGTTCCATGAGGAGATCTGACTTTGGCAGAGAGGGCTCCCCCCGGACCAATATCTCCACACACCACCACCACCTATCCTCAGTGCCAGTATGAACATGGATCACTACACCAGTTCCGAAAGGGTCCTTTGTCCTCCTTTCTGGCGCATTTCCATGGCATTGCCATTGCCAGAATGCACTACACCTTTCCTTATAGTTTAGAGTCATGTGTGACGCCATGGGTGTCTGCTTGCATTTTTACAATAGATGCCTGGGGCTGGAGCTTAGGCTGGCTGCATGGGTTAACCCCAAAGAATCCACCAGAACTTAAGGTGTCGGAAGAGAAGGCACGTCTACAAGTTTCTACCTAATCTGAGGGTTCAGAGGAGATGGCTTAAGTATAGTGTTTTTTAAAAAAATTTTTTTGTTCTGGGGCTCAAGCCCAGGGCTTCATGCATACAGAGCACAGACTATCACTGGGCTCCCTGTCGCCTGGCATCAGTGTTTTGAAATGTTCCTGGGGATTCTATCAGGCACCAAGATTGAAGACTTGAGCCCTGAGCCTCCCCTGTCAGCAGAGGGGTCATGTAGATGACACAGGAGTCTGATTTATGGCTTTGTTGAAAGGCAAGTTGTTTATAGCTACAGGGTTTATTGTGGTGAATTAGTGGAGAGTGATGGCCATGGAAAATGATCGTAGGCATGCAACAGGGGGAAGCTTGAGGGTTGCCGGATAAGATGCTGTCAGGCAAGGCTGTGCTTTGGTATATTTATGCTGCTCTTATCGCTGGCAATTAACCCCAAATGTGACTGGATAAATGGCTGAGTTCAGTGCTGTAATATCGGCAAGGGTATTTTAGGGTGAGTCTCAGCAGAGTAGGGAACCTCCACTTGGCCTTCTGGAAGTCCAAGTCTTTTAGCTGACAAATGCCTGTTGGTTGGTAGTAGCTCTTCCCAGCTCTCTCTTACGTCTGTATGGACAAGCATCTTAGCCTCACCCTCCTTGGCTGAGTTCATTAGTTTCCATCTCTCTCTTCCATTGCAGCCTGGCTGCGTCTATCATAGATGCTCATTGAACACCCATCAGATACACGGACGGCTTTGCCCCGGGTTACACAGCAGGCAGCTAGCAGTATTAGTTCAGCGCTGATGGACTTCTCTCTCTCTCTCTCTCTCTCTCTCTCTCTCTCTCTCTCTCTCTCTGTGTGTGTGTGTGTGTGTGTGTGTGTGTGTGTGTGTGTGTGTGTGTGTAAGACTTAGTAAAAGCAGGTGACATGGTATTGGTGGTCACTGGGTGTGCACCTTGAGAGCTCCCGTCTGTCTACCCTGAGGTTAGCTCTTTCTTGCCACCTTTGGGATGGGGTAAGAAGGACAGGGCATCTCTTGGGGGTCCTTGTGCTCTGGAGGGCAGACTGGGAAGCACCTGTGGCCTGGGCTTGAGGAGCACCTGGAGCAAGGGTAGGTCCTCAAGGTTAGTGCTTGGCCAAGCGTCACTTGTGGCTTGCCATGTCTCCCTTTGGGAGAGGGTTATCCAGGGAGAGTTAATTTTGGATTTTGCTTTACATTTATTTTAAAAGTGGAATATTCCTTTAGCATTGGTGACGATGGCCTAGAAAAGCCAATTAGTCACCATCTGAGTCCTCCTGAGGGTGTGTTGTCGGCCTGTTCCCCTCCCACCTGCCATTGGTGGGGCTCCTGTAGACTTTTCCTTCACAGGCGCAGGGGATTGCACCTCAGCCTGGTCTGTTGTTAGTCCTCCAAGCAGGCTGAGGTGATGTGATCCCAGCTTGGATCCTAGGGTGTCTGGAGAGTCAGCCCCATCAGAGTGGGCTGAGGCCTGGGTTCCCACAACCTGTTTGGTTTGCCTTGTTTTTGAGATGAGCCCTGCTGTGCTGCCCAGGCTTCTCTGGAACTCCTGGGTGCAAGCTCTCCTCCTGCTATAGTAGCTGGAATCCTCCTTCCTGGCAGTTGGGGCTTCAGGAGCATACCGTGTTCTGTAAGGATCCTGGGGGGTGGGGGGGTGGTGGCGGTTCTCACGTGGTCTGAGGTTGAGGACTGGAGCCCTGAGCCTTCCTCTTCATCAGCAGAGGCAACACTCGGATGCAGCCATCTGAGTGTGGCTCTATTGAGAGGCCTCCTTCAAGTCTTTGTTCTATGCGTTTGCTCTACCTCTTTTCTTGAAGTTCAAGGAAGTCTCCTCTAACCTGAGATACAAAGGACAGACCTGATTACTCTATCATTACTATTTCATTTTTGAGACAGGGCTTCCCTGTATACCTCTGTCTATGTAGAATAAGCTGGTCTTGAATTTGCCAGCAATCCTCCTGCTGTGCCTTCTGAGTGCTGGGATTATAGGCGTGTACCACTGCACTCGGCTGCCTGGCTTCTCTTAAGGAGACTAAAAGATAGAGACTGCCCCGTTCTGCATTCCCTGGAGTGGGCGGAGGGTCTCTCTGTGTGTGCTGTGGGTGGTCGGTCACTGGGGTTTTATGAGGGAAAGATGCTTACCAATGTGTCGGGGCCAAAGGTAGACCCCGGAGTAATGTGAAGTAGCCTTTCTCCAGGGTATGCTGCTACTCCTGAGCCTGCTGGGATCCCGTACTCAAATTCTGCTGAGGCAGATGATGTAGGAGGGGCAGACATGGGGTAAAGCAGAGTGTAGAAAGGTTTCTAGAAGCTGGGCAGCCTTGCTGCCACGCTGTGGGGCACATGTGACCCTCGCACTAAGATTTGCTCTCCCTCACTTGTGCCCAGTTGGGATTGAGTTACTAGATGGTCTTAGTGGAGGGTGTCTGTCCGTCTGTCTGTCTGTTCATCCATCAGTCAGTCAGTCCGTGTGTGTGTGTTGTGTGTGTGTATGTGTGTATTTGTGTGTGTTTTGTGTGTGTGTGTATGTGTGTGTGTTTTGTGTGCGTGTGTGTTGTGTGTGTGTTGTGTGTGTATGTGTGTATTTGTGTGTGTGTTTTGTGTGTGTATGTGTGTGTGTGTTTTGTGTGTGTGTGTTTGTGTGTATATGTGTGTGTTTTATGTGTGTGTGTTTGTGTGTGTCTGTGTGTGTGTGTGTTTTGTGTGTGTGTGTGTGTGTGTTTGTGTGTGTGTCCTGACTTCCAGGCTCCTGGCAGAAGCCTTTGGGAAGATGCTTTATGGGTGCAGGTGGGGGTGGGGTGGGAGGAAAGGAGGCAGCGGCAGACATATTCCTGAGAAGAGATGAGTGAACTTTCTTTGCTTTCAGTTGTGGGGAGAGGTAGAGGTTTAAACCCTGGAAGCTGGTGGGGGGGTTCCTTTTTTTATCCTGTTGGCTGATAAGGATCAGGGCATGGGATGGGGTGGAGGTGTCTTGGGAAACAGCACCTCTGTTCTCATCTGTGTCAGAAACTCTAGTGCCTTGGGTACGGAGAGGAAAGAGGGGATTTTGCCCTTCCCCTTGGGGAATTTTCAGTCTAGTGGAAATGTCTTTCAGAAATGCCCAGCCTATCACAGACAGCCTTGCCAAATCCTACCATTCACTACACAGTTACCATATACAACACCTAATAAATGCAATACCTAATAAATGCAATACCTAATAAATCTAGTGATTTATTGACTTTCCTTATCTCCCAGTAGGTGGGTGTCATGGTCTGGACTTGTGCCATAAAGTTCAGGGGCTGGAAAAAGTCCCCAGTACAAGAGCATCCAAGGTACATTGGTCAGGCAATGAGGTCACAAGGACTCTGGATTAATGCTGTTAGCATGGGAATGGGGCCCAGGCAAATGGAGCAGTTCTGCCCACATCCCTGCTCCAGTGTTTAGAACCACAGCCGTAGGCACCGCTGCTCGTTACGTCTGCGCTATGCTCTTACAGAAGCACAAGTTAAGCTAGGCAGGGGATGCTGCCCTCTTCTAAAGATAAGAACGTTTTACATATAAGGAATTTGAAATGAGTGACACAGTGCTCACACTTTAAGCTGGTGCCCCATTGGTTCCAAACCCGTTCATACCAGGACTCCTAAGAGGTCTGTTTAAAAATCCTATTCATTCCACTGTGTATTAGTCAAGGTTATCTAGAGTGACAGACCTTATATGATGAATCAATCTCTCTTTCTCTCTCTCTTTCTCTCTCTCTCTCTCTCTCTCTCTCTATATATATATATATATATATATATGTATGTGTGTATATGTGGACATATATGTATATGTGTGTATGTATATATATATGTATATGTATGTGTGTATATATACATATACCTATACCTATACACATATATATATATGAGGGATTTATTAAAATGGCCTACAGGGTGTGGTCCAGCTAATCCAATAATGTCTGCCTATGAACAGAAGGTCCAAGAATTCAGTAGTGTTCATCCCACAAGTCTGGATGTCTCCACTGATCTTCAGTATAGATCAGAACCTCACAGAAGTAGTCTGTAATGCCAGTGAAAGGATGGACTTGTTAAGGAGGGCAAGAGGAAGCAGGTAAAGAGATCAAGCTTCCTTCTTCCATGTCGTTCATACAGGCTGCCAGAGAAAGGTGCGTCCAGATTAAAAGTGGATCTTCCCACCTCAAAGACCTGGCTTAGAAATGGGTCTTCCCACTTCAAGTGGTTTAATTAAAGGGGGAAAAATCCCTCAGAGGTGTGTCCAGTCATTTGTGTTTTAGTTCATTTGAGATGTAGTCAAGTTGACAACCAAGAATAGCCGTCCTACTCAGTCTCCTGTGGAAAAGTCTAATCCACTAACTGGAGAGTAGAGCCCAGCCACCCGCTCCTTAGGTCGGCATCCATATTTGAAGCAGGTGACCTGGGAACTCTCCAGTGCCCTTCCCAGGCAGAGCCAGGGCTGAAGTTATCCAGATTTCCCATTTCTCAGGCTGGGAGTGTAGGCAGAGGCAAAATGAGTACGTAGCATGCAGAAAGCCCTGGGCCGATTGCCTAGTACCTCGTAAACTGGGACTGGCAGGACGTGCTTGTGAGTCCAGCACCTGAGGGTTGAAGCATCAGAAGTTCAAGTCTCAAGATCAGAAAGTCCCTCCATAGAGGTGTGGCTCAGCTAGAGGCAGGCTTGGCAGCAGACTGAGGTGGGTGCAGCCTGTGGTAGGAAGGGACTTTCTGTAGAGTTTCTGCCTGGCCATCCTCAGGGGACAGAGCCGGAGGAAGCTTTGGAGGAGGCCGAGGAGAGTGTCTGGATTAGACAGTCTAAGCCAGAGGCTGGGAGCTAAGAAGCAGCCTGATAACAGGATGTTATGCTAGTAGCCAGAGACAAGAGGCCAACTAACATTTCCAGGTGGCATCGGGACAGCGGCTGTGATACGGCAGTGCGTGGCTGCAGTCGCAGTCGTCCTTACAAGACATCCAGCCCTGCCTCAGTTTCCACATCTGACAAAGGTGAGATGGTCTCTGAAGGCCCTGTGTGTATTACAGAGTGTGTATGGGGTGGGTGCAAATAGGAAAGAAGACCCACACAGACAGGCCTGTAGTGGGAATAGGTGTACCACACATCTGGGGTGACAGAGCCTTTCAGTCAGACAGCACAGGTCTCAAGTACTTTATCATGAGTCCCCAACAACTGATCTCCTGGTCAGTGTCCTTCTGTCTTCTTGAACCTGGCATGTCCCCAAAAGGGATACATCACTTCTGAACTGGCTTTATTTTTGTTAATGTGAATTCTGTCTGTCTGGGTACCGGCATCCACTGATTGTTGGACTGATATTTGACACACATATCTCTCATGTGTTAGGTACTGGGAAGCCAAGATGAAGAGCCCCTTCCCTCAACCCCTTCCCTTCCCTGGCAGACCTTTGAATGGTGCCTGCAATATGTACCCAGAAATTTCCTTAACCTTTTACATGGCCTATCTGGGGAGTACTGGCATTGTCATCCTCATTTTGGAGATGAAGGTGTTGAGACATGACAGTCACAGGATCACATAACTCGGCAACCATCTCTAGAGTTTGGGTTTACCTGTCTGTGTGGAGAGATGGTCACATAGCCCGTTGGACACAGTGTGGAAACAAAGCATGCTAGCAGTACAGGGAGGGGATGGTATAGCTTGCCTGGTTTCAGGAGGTCAGAGGAGCCTGGGGAGCTAGTTGGAAGCTGGGTTCAGTGTCGGCAGCATGAGGGAGAGCAGTCCTGGTCAAAGGGTAGCAGGGTCAAGGCTGTAGAGGGAGGAACCCCCACCCCTGACCCCAGAATCCATCCCAGAGGACAGGAAAAGATGTTCTGGGAAGGCAAAGCTGCCCCTCCCCCAACCTCTGAAGGGCTCAGAGGAGGCTTGGTGTTTATGCCAGGGGACTGTGGGCGTGGAGTCACCGGAGTTCTTTAAGAGACTTTCTGTATAGGAGATTGGTCACATAGTCTCATTGATCAGAGAGAGGTGCCTGTCCAGTCTGTGTGCATGGTCTCTCACAGGGAAGTGCCTGGAGTAAGGATGGGTGACAGGTGGAAGCCCTGGGCACTTATGTATTAGCTTCGCTCTGCCTTGGCAGCTAAGGGGCCAGGAAGGCTCTTTGCTTGCTCCTCTCAACCAGAAGACTGCCTCTCCCTTCAGGTGTCTAGGGATGGCTTCTTTTGTAGAACTGTGTGACTCCTACAGCGTCATCTTCTCTTTTCTTGGTCTTTAAATGTCCCATCTCAGCCTCTGTGCTGGCTAGTCTTATGTCAACTTGACACAAATTGGAGTCATCTGAAAATATTGAGGAATACCTAAGTCCCTAATGCCGTAGGGTATTTTCTTAATTAGTGGTTGATGGGGGAGGACCTGGGCCCAGCCCATGGTGGTTGCTGTCATCCCTGAGATGAGTTCTAGGAGAACGTAGTTTGAGCAAGCCATGGGGAGCAAGGCAGTAAGCAGCACTCCTCCATGGCCTCAGCCTCAGCTACTGCCTCCAGCTATTTGAGTTCCTGTCCTGACTTCCTTCAGCGATGAGCTATGATGTCAAAGTGTAAACCAAATAAACCCCTTTCCTCCCCAGGTTACCCTGGTCACCGTGTCTCAGCCCAGCAACAGTGCTAACTAGGACAGCCCCCTCCCCTCAAGCGAGGGCTCTCTCTCCATTCAGATGTTAGACATGCAGAAGTTCAAACTGCAACTTTTCCTCCCTGGGGAGCCATGACCCTCTGAGGACTTCCATAGTCACACACCCAGGGACCCAGCCACCAGTCCTTCCTGTTGGCCACCCACTCACTCAGGAGCAGGGGACCACACTCATGGATGTAGTAGTCACTTTCCCGGGCAGATACTATCTTAGCCAGTGTAGTCTGAGGCTTCCTTTGCATGGGGCTCGCTGCCCGAGACTCTCCCACGCTGTGGCCTCTGGCGGTCTGTGAGAGGTTTTGTTACCCTTTGATATAGGCATGTCCGTGTTAATGAAGTTTCAGGAGGCATGTCTGGGAGAAAGAAGCAGGTGTCTGACCACCATTCCTCCCCTACAAGAGCCTGTCCTTTAGAAACCACTCATGGGGTTGTCTAGAAACCTCTCTAGATCTCAGAATAAGATGCTGCTCACAAGGCTGACCTCAGCTTTAGCGACCCCTAATTCAGAGGAACCTGACCCAGCCCCTTTCCCCAGTTTACATAGGCCCTGGGGTGGTCCCAGTTGACAAGCTGGTCCCAGTCCTAGAGCTTATGTTGATTACCTGGCCTGCAAACAGAGTAAGGACAGGGCCAGAAAAAGGGGAAAGCACCCTTAGCCTGGGACCTACAGTCTCCTTACTCAGGTTTCTTAGAGGGAGTACAGCGTTCTACCCTGTGTGCTCCTGCTCATACACACACAGGCGACTGAGACAAGCAATGGGCTTGTCCTGCCATGGACGAGGACTTCATACTTTCTGCCACCAAGGATCCACAGAGGCTATGCGTGTACCTGGCAGTCCCCAGGCACAGTCATGCCCAGGGCCGTATACTGCCCTGAGCATTCCCCTGGAATGACTGTCACCTCCACCCCCACTTCTGGACTGAGGTCCAGAAAGCACAAGGCACGAGTCTCAAGGATTACCCTAAAGATCTGAAGGATGCAGAAGTGACCAGGACAGAGTCCCAAAAGGACTGAGATATCCACCCACTGTGCCAGACAAGCCCTGAGAGTTACAACTTACAGGTTGGCAGACGGCCCGCAGTAGGGTTAGATGCCATGGGTGTGGATGTTGGAAGCCACAAGGCTTCTCCCAGATGTGCCTCATTCTGAAACTTTATTAAGGTGGGTGTGCCTGTATCGAAGGATAACAAAACCTCCCATAGACCGCCAGAGGCCTCAGGGGGAGAGCCCCAGGCAGTGAGCCCTGTGCGAAGGAAGACTCACAGTGCACTGACTGAGACAGTATCTACCAGGGTAAGTGACTACTACATCCATGAGTGTAGTCCCCGGGTCCTGTGTGAGTGGCCAGGTGGGCAGGACTCATGCCTGGGGTGTGTGACTGTGATAATGCCCAGAGTGTTCCTCTGGCTGATTGAACCTTTGGGGCAGAACCAAGGGCTGGGCGGATGGTTGGAGGCCCGTTGAGAAGTGACCTGCTGGTTTCCTGCAGGTTCATAACCCTGTATGCTTCAGGCTGGGCCATTTCTCTTTCCAGCCCTGTTACCCTAACTCTGCAAGGCCCCCTTCCTGTCTACAGCATCTAGCTGTCTGGGGAGGGGCTAAGAGGACATGAGAAAGTACAGCAGCCCCAGGCCCTGGCCAATGGAGGCAGTCTCAAGATGGACCTTTTTTTCTTTTTGGCTAAATTAACATTTGGCATTTCAGGGTGCTGGCCCCATGCCCGGCCGCTCTGGCCTACTGCCTGTCAGCTCCTTTGAGGCTATTTTTTGCTGTTCACTTATTTATTAACTATTATTGTTCCCCAGGACAGACGGGCACACGATGACATTCTTGTGCAAACGCACACATACACACCCCTTCCTAACCTGGAGCTCATCAGGGAAGTGCCCACCAAGGGAAAGGACCAAAGGGATGGACATGCCTTCAGGTGGCAAGGGTGACAGGAAGCAGTACCTCTCTAGAGACGCCTCTGCCCTCCTCCTTTGATCCTCAGGGAATTCAGCATTCTCCTGCATGAGAGGTTTGTGGCTTCAACTTGGACCATCTTTCTAGCAGCAAACTGGGAGAATTCAAGGCCTCTCTATAGGCTCTAAGGGAGCCTTTGTCTGATAGTGCTGTCTGATGACAGATACCAGGATGGATGTGTAAACCCTGCCTGTTCAGAAACCATGCATGTACATGGGAGTGTGGTTCAGTCACATAGGCTTCCCAGCTCCCTGTCTCAATGCAGCCCATCTTCTCTGGGGCTGGGGCATCCCATGTCCCTCCATATTACCTGATACTGGTGTTCTCAAGAACACAGAACAACGGAGTAGCTTCCACTGTAGCTGTCTGAGGGCTTTCCTGGGTCTTGGCCTTTAGGTGAGCATTGGGGACGATGCTCTTCTCTATTCCCCAAACCTTTAGGGACTGCTGCAAGTACGGTCTGTGGCACATGGTGGCCAGGCCTGTTACCTGGGGCTAGGCAACTCATCCTTCCCCTCTTCAGACGACAGCTTGTCCATCTCTTCTTTGAAGGATGTGCCATCTGCTTTCTGGTCCGCAGGGATCCTGCTCTGTCTCGGGAAAGCTTTATGCTCCTACGGCTGGACATTCCCTCCTGCAGAGGGATTGCTGTCTGCTGGGTGCCCTCCTGTGGGTCCTTCCTGCCTTGGTACTGTTTTAGTCCTTCTAGGACTGGTGTCATGACACGCCGATTGCAGGTGCTTGTCCCTGACAGTAATTGTAAGCCCAGTGATGGCAGAACCTCTAACTCCCATCCCCATCAAATGAGAAGCTTCTCTGGATGGCCACCATGGTTCCCCTATGAGACTAGGAGATCTGGAGGGTGGGCAGGGGCTGGGTTGATCCCCACCATTTTGAAAGAAGGCTGAGAAAGCTTTTCCCTTCTATTTGGGAAGGTTGAGTCAAGAGTAGCTGTCCGTAGTTGCCTCCTCCACTCCCTCTCCCAGCAGCCCCAGAGGCAGCACGAGGATGGCTTTACTGTAGAGGGTCAAGAGCTTGTAGGGTTGTGTTATGGCACACATGTATGTGTGCCCGTGTGTATATAAGTGAGGTGGGTGGGAGGAATGAGGTAGTTTGAGGATAGGCATTGGGGGGTGGGGTGGATGGCTGCCATCCCTTGGTGGCTTTAAACCTGAAGCTAGGCCTTCTGTGCAGACCTGAGCCTCTGCTTCATCCTCCTTGCTGTATAATAGCCCAGGGTGACCCCAATAGCTGGCCTGCCCCTCACTTACCTCCAGGCAGGGAAATATTAACCTGTATTTAAAGTCAACCTGATACTCTTTCCCACAAGGACCAAGGTGACAGTTGTATGGTCTGTGAGTCAGATTACTGGTGTAAGAATCTCTGGGTTCCTGTCAGCCTGTGATATTCTGGAACCCAACTCATCTTCCCTACTTGAAAAAGAGCCACTGATTTGTGGAGATGCCCTACTCCAGGGAATGGTATAATTCTCGGGAAATTCAGAAGGCCCTGAGGGTTTCTTGTCCACAGTAATCACAGTGCTATTAGCAGGGAGGCCAAGCCTGCTGCTGGGGACCCGACCTGTGAAGAGGCGAGTCTAACAGCAGATCATTTTGGCAGGGACTTGGGAAGGTTTTATAACTCTTCATGGGCCTTGAGCTAGCATCCTTGCCTTCCCCTGAAGGTAGGATGCAACGATAGGTGCTTAGATTTTGCATTTGGGCATCTCAGTGGTTCATTGTCCCTGTCTACCACATGCCTGTATGTAAGTGCTTACTTGGACAAATCACCTGTCCTTAGAGCTGTTGCTGTCCATCCTATACAGCTGTTTGGGGAATTAGTTTACCAATCTATGCATGTGCCCCAATGTTCCCCATTGCCTCTGGAAACCACACAGGCAGAATGTACACAAAAGCCTAGCTCCCCTTCTAACCACCACATCTACCCTCATTTCTCCATAAGCCTATGTAGTTTAGCTTTCGCCTGCTTTAGCTGTCCGTCCTCGTCTAGACTCAGCTTGAGTGCCAGTTTGTTGAAGAAGAGGGGTAGGTAAAAGCTGGCTGAGCAGTCTCTGGGCAGAGCCCTCAGAGGGCCCCCCTCTGCCTGGGAAGGAGCTGGCAGTCCCTGTGCCCACAAGGTCTCTCACTTCCACTAAAGACCGCATTATTATGAGCTAATGTCTGTGCTGTCCCTGGAGTGGCCAGAGAAGAAACATCGGGTAATGTAATTATTACAACAGTAATAATAATAACAACAACAGCCTGAATTCACCAGCCATCACACACAGTTATAGAGACAACTGTGAGTGGAGGTGCTGGCTGCAGGCCAGGGCTGTGGTGAGTACCCCAGAGATGGTGGTGGGCTCTTGAAGGCAACGAGTCACCCACTTTTCTGGCTCAACTCCTCCCACAGTCCTCTCCCATGAAATCAAAAGCCTGCAGAGCAAACTAGCAAATCCTGGTGGACATGGTGCTCATCTGGGGTTGGGTGGACTCGGCCTTGGAAATGGAGACAGTGAGCTCTGCTTGTCCTTTGTGTCCCCTCCCCACTGCCTTTCACATCCCCAAATGCCCTGGGTGTAAGGGAACACTTGACTTGTGAGTGCGCTCCATGGATGTTGCAGTCTGATGGTTTAGTGGACCACACCTACTGGAGTTGGGACAAGGTGTCAATGATGAGAGAATGTCTGAGCTGCCCGGAACTGGAACATGTGAAGGCTAACACGGTGTGATACGGTTATTAGAGGATGCAGGCTGAGGACCACCTGCACTTGCATCCTGATGCTGTGACTTACAAACCGAGCACGGGCAAGTTACAGAAACTTTCTGGGTCTCGGCTTTTTTTCAGCAGGAAGTGGGGATAATAATAAAAGTGACCTGTCTCGTGGTGCTGTTAAACATGTTTATAATAAACACTGAAGCACAAGGTCTGCCCTCTGAGGGTTCTCTCTTTTATGGTTATTATTTCAATAGCAAGAGTGGTAACAGTATCTCCACTGACCCTTCTCCCTGGGGTCTGTTAGCTGTGGATTGTGCCTCCCAGAAAAGATGCTGAAATCCTAACTCGAAGCACTGGTGACCGTGCTTGGACGTATTTCCTTTGCTGATGACTGTGTGGCAATGAAGTGTTTAGGCTTGGCTTCAATGAATAGTGAGGTGTTTTTATATGGAGTTAGAGTTTGGGTACAGAGACAGAGAGGGAAGATGACCTGAGACACAGTGAGGATCTGCCAGCAGGGAACACCAGGGGACATCGTGGTGCTGAATCCCTGTAGCACTTGGGAGGCAGAGACTCTGTTATCCTTTGCTTTGAGCGTCTGGCCTCCAGAACCCCAAGAATAGCAGCTTCTGTTGGTGCTTCCCCTCTTGTGGAGTTGGGATGGTGGAGGTATGACCTATCCACATGGTCCTGAGCAGGCCAGGGCATGGGACTTTTTACAGAGCTTGGGGTGCAGATGACCCTCTTCCAAACTTTTCTCTCTCTGTTTCTTCCTGAATGTTTGTTCAGACAGGACGGAAGTTGCATGGGGAATAGAGGCAGAGGAGACAGTAATAAACCTTTGGAGAGGACAGGTCACAGTGGATTTGTGTTTGGACATATCCACTCCCCTCTTGTCTGTCTGTCTGTCTGTCTGGGATGTGTCTTGTGTGTGAGTGTGAGGATGAATAGAGCATGTCCCTTATTAAGCTGTTGTGGTCTCGTGACCATGACTCATAAACTTACAATCATGCTGTGCTGGATAGAAGAGACCTGTCTGTCCCCAGGGTGGGTGATGCAGCTCCCTATGTCGCAGGCAGTGCCAAGGCCCTCCGCATCGCACCTTGGCAGCCCGCCCCAGCCGCTCTCCCTCCAAGGAACGGATTGTTCAGTTTATTTGAGGGAACAGCTATGGCGTGTCTCTGTTGGGGACACAGCGATGAGGAAGGTGCAGGCCTCGCCCACCAGATGCTTGCCATTTGTGTTTGGGGGTTGGGGTGTCTCTGAGAAGTGTGCAGATCACTCTTAGCTCCAAGTGGAGCACACTTAGGAGAAGCAGAGGTGGGGGAGGGACTCTGAGGAGAGGGGGGAGAGCAGAGGCAGAACCCCAGGAAGTTTCAGGACCCAGCTGGCATTGGAGGCCAGCTACATTGTTTTGCTGATGAGGAAGGCCGATGCAAAGAATGGGAGCTGAGCAAGCCATTTCTGGGGACCCAAGTCCAGGGCTACCTGAAGCAGGTGGAGATGAAGGCTAGACAGATAACAGATCCTGCATGCTTGAGCCCTGAGGCTTAAGTGGAGCCATGGAGTGTGGGCTTTCTTTGTTCTGGAAGGGTCTGTTGGGTGAAGAGGAAGTCCTGGAGAGCATGCTATGAAGTCCTGAGGAGAGGCTGGTGCTGTATGGTAGCGAGGGAAGGGTAGGCAAACGGGAGACCTCCCCTTTGAAAAAATGATAGAGTTTAGCAGGTAAAGAAACAGAGGTACAGGAGGTGGGCTCAAGTGCAGGAGCACTGCTTTTGTTTTGAAAGAAGTTGGTAGGCAGTGCCCCTCGCCCCTAGCCTGGGGGGAACATATGCAGGGAAGGTGTTTGAGTGCCTTCAGCCGAGGGTCAGTACAGGAACTCTCTATGGGATCATCATGGGGCACCAGGGAAATCTGACAGTGTTTTTCTGAGAAACACCAGGAGGATAATTTATGCATTATGAAGGGTTGGCTCGCCAGCAGTACACACTGAGAAGACACCTCTCCCATCCCCCATCTCCCCTTGACCTGGAAAAGCAAGAATGCAGTTGATTTGGTCTCAGTCCAAACCTAAAGGTCTAAGAGCCAGGGAGCCAACAGCCTAGTTCAAGTCCCAAAGCCCAAGCAAGGTACATGAACCGGTATATCACAGCCCAAGTCCAAAAGGGCTTGAGAGCCCGAAACTGTCTGAGGACAGAAGGACATGGACGTCCTAGCTCAAGAAGAGAGAGAATTCACCCTTCTGTCACTTCCATTCACATCTTCAGTAGGTTAGATGAAACACTGAGTCCGATGAGGGCTATGTTCTTTACTCTGTATCTGTCCAAATGCTCATTTCTTCTGGAAGTTCTGTCACAGACACACCAGAAATAATGTGCTACCAGCTTCCTGGGCTTCCCCCAGCCCATCAAACTGACATACAAAATTAGCCCTCACAGTAGGGAGGCTGGGGGGAATGAAGTGGGTGGTGAGGCAGCAATCTTGGGTGAACATGTGCTGGTGTGACCTCCAGGAACCAGAGAGCAGGTGGGCCTAGGCTCCCGGGTGCTCTGTGGTTCAGAACTGTCCATGGGTCTGGTGGCCAGGGATTGCCAAAGAGATGGACTGTCCTGACTCCTGCCCTGGCTCTCCCTTTGCCCACAGGAGAGTGGGTAGCCACGCTTGGTTCAGGATCTTGTTGTATTGGGAGTGCCTCCTCCATGTTTCTCTCCTGCCCATCGCAGGGCTCTCCGGTGATGCTACTCTGAGACTTTTACTCCTTACCACTCTGTTTGATCTCAGACATGTAGATGCCTGCGTGGGAACGAACCGTCACTATTTCCTACTCTCTTATTTGCAGTGGAACAAATGGAGCCTGGAGAGGCGGGGTGACCATCCCGGCTCATACAGCTGCTACCCGTGATTGGGATCTAGACACCCCCCCCTTGCTTTCCACTGAGATACCATCCATGGCTCATGTCCTCCTCCTCCTCCTCCTCCTCCTCCTCCTCCTCCCCCCTTCTCCTCCTAGGTTCCTGACTTCTTTGAGAATCAGGAGTTGCACGTCCATCCCCAACATTCGACATTTAATAAAGACTTGCTAGGGAGGGGGTGGGAATGAATCAGTGCCTAGCACACACTCCTCACGTGTGTTCCCTCATTTAGGGGATTGCCGAGGGCAATGGCTTAAGGAATATTCTCGACAGGGGAGGGGGAGGCCTGACTGGGGCTTGTGGGAGAAGGAGGGTTTGGGGGCAGCTGGCCTGTTGAGGAGTCTGGGAAAAGGAGCCAGGAAGGGGGAGAGCAGAAGAGCTCCACTGGCCACCATGCTCTTGTCCTTTCCAGAAGGATAGCGTGATCTCTGGCCTCTCCTTCCTGCCTCTAGCCCTGGTCCTGCATGGTGGGAGGGTGTGTACTAGGAAATTAGAGGCGCTTGTGCTGGTCAGGCCCGAAGATGAAGGTCAGGTGGAACTGTAGTGACCTTTTGAGGTTTGCTTCCTAGGGCGAAGAGTATTAATTAGCTCCAACTGCCATGCAAACTGCCGAAGAGGCTGGGACTTGTCTTAGTGGCCGAGTGCTTGCTTAGCATGCACAAGGCCCAGGTTCCAGGCCCAGGCAAACACTGGAGGCTTCTACTTCCTGCATTTGGTCTCTCACAGTTGTGGAGTCTGCAAGTTTAAGATCGAAGTGCCCCCGGAATAGCACCTGATGGAGGAGTAGCCTTGCATCAGGTCTTTTCCTGGTCTTTTCTCTGGTGTCTTTTCCTCCTCTTAAAATGATGGAAGCCCTGTGGATCAGGGTCTGAGTCTTCGGATTCCATTTAGTGTTAGTTTCTTTCTTAAAGGACATAGCTATTATAGTTACATGGGCTTAGGAATACGGGGTGTCACAATTCAGTCTAAAGCAGGTGGGTCCCGTTCTGACTAGACACAAGCTAGAGTCATCTGAGAAGAGGGAATCTCAGTTGAAAGTGCCCCTACCATATTGGCCTATCGACAAGCCTGTAGGGGCATTTTCTTGGAAGATGATTGATGTGGAAGGGCCCAACCCACTCTGGGCTGGGCCATCCCTGGAGAGTAGTCCTGGGGCGTGTAATAAGGAAACTGAGTAAGCCAGGAGTGTACAGACCGGTGAGCAGCATTCCTCTGTGGTTTCTGTTTCTGTTCCTGCCATGGGGTCCTGCCTTGCCTTCCCTGCACACTGAAATAAACCCTTTCCTCCTCAGGGTGCTCTTGTTCATGTTCTTTATCCCAGCAACAGAAAGTAAATAAGACAGAAATTGATACCAGAGGGTAGACTGCCGCAGTGACAGGCCTAACCAACTCGTCTTGGGAAGACTGGGAAGGCGTTTGGAACTTTGGGTTGGAAAAGCTATTGCGTGCCTGGCCTTTGAGCTGTTGTGGGATCTGGGAGGATAATGCTGAGAGCTGTGCCAGATGATGGATGGAGGCCTGGCTTGTGGTGCTTTACAGGGAAGCAAAGACTGTACCGGAGTTGTTTATGTGATAGATTTTGAGTTAAGAATCTGGGGCGTGTGGTCAGCCGGAGCTGAAGAACTGTCTGTGATCCACAAGAGAGCAGTACTGACCACTAAGGTGAAACCTTTGCTTTCCTGGGACAATTATTGCAGGTTAGCAGAGGCTGAGAAATCAGTTGTGGTGAAGAGGCCAGCATCACGGAGGCAACAATCTTCTGGGAAGTGTTTCCTCAGAGTAGACATACTGAAGCTGTGATCCGGAGTGGGACAGGGGCTGGGGGAGGGGGAGGCAGAATCTCATGCTGGCAGCTGAACCTGGTAATGTGTGAGAGTCTCCCAGGTTGTACTTGTTTTGAAGGCATGAAAAGGTCATGAAGAACGGCTGAGGCTGGCACTGTAAGAGTCTGAGAGAGTCCATTAGTGAAGATGTAGGCTCAGTCACTATAGAATCCCTGGGATTGACAGGATCATGGAGAGGGGCTGGGGCTTGGCACCACGTGGAAGGTCAGAGTCCCTGAAGAGAACTCGGGAGAGGGAAAGGTACAGCTCTGATACAGTGGAGGCCCCAGCAGTTTGGAGAGGCTGGTACCAAGGGATGATCACCAAGAACAGCCACACTTGTGTGGAGCTGGCCTGAGCCTATGATATGAGCTCTGTGTGCTGTGGCTGGCCAAACTGGTGAAGTGGAGCCAGCTGTCCAGGCCCCTGTGGAGCAGAGTATTGTGAGTGGACCTCAGACGTTAGCCCCGAGCTCTTCACGCTGTTGAGTTGTGATTTTCTTTGATTTGATTGTGACTGTGCTCTGGCTCTTCCCTGTTTGAGTAAGAAGTGTGCAACTTAGTTTTGATTTTACACGAGCCCACAGACTTTGGATTTTCAGAGAGACTTCGGATATTTATAAGTGACTAACTTCCAAAGACTGGGGGGGTTTAAGTAACATTGTGTTTTGTATTGTGATATTGATATTGATATGGGATCCTGGGATGAACAAGAAAGGAAAGATGATGGTTTAATAGTAATGTGGTAGTGGGTCAGGGGTCAAGGGTCACATGCCCTGGATGTTTCTTTGTCAGCTTGATAGGAGCTCGAGTTGTCTGAGAAGTGATCTCAGGTGAGGAAATGCTTTCATCATTGGCCCATAAGGGGTCTGTGGTAGGCAAATCTTTGGTGCATTGTCTTGATGGCTGATTGCTGGTGTGTGTGTGTGTGTGCCATCGCTGGACAGGTGGTTCTAGAGTGCATATGAAAGAAAACTGGGTAAGTCAGGAGCAAGCAAGCTAGTAAGCAGTGCCCCTCCATGGCCTTGGCTTCAGTTTATGCCTTCGGGATCCTGCCCTGACCTCACGATTGAGCTCTGAGCTGTGAGAGGTCATCAACTTTGTCCTCTCCAGGTTGCTTTGGGGCTTTGTCATGGCAATGGAAAGCAATCCCAGACAAGAGTGCCTGTGAATAAGAGCCAAAGTTGGCATCCTTCTCTGTACCAGGGAGCGTGTCTGGGGCTGTGAAGGGCCCATCTGGTATGAGTTTGTTCAGAACCTCAGTCCCCACTGTTTCCTGTGAGAGAGCTGTCTGGGGTGGCACGGTGCCTTCAAGTTCATTCCTCATCAGTTCATGGTGGCTGGTTCTGTCCTTGCCCCAGTTTGGTGACTTCTCTGACTCCACTGGGCAGAAGATTTTGGCTATAAAACTACTAGGGAAGGAATTTCTTTTTCTTTGCTTTGCTTTTCTTCTCTTCCTCCTCCTCCTCTCCTCCTCCCCCCTTCCCCTCTTCCTCCGCCTCCTCTTCCCCTTCCTCCTCCCCCTCCTCTTCCCCCTTCTCCTCCCCCCTTCTTCTTCTTCTTCTTCTTCTTCTTCTTCTTCTTCTTCTTCTTCTTCTTCTTCCTCCTCCTCCTCCTCCTCCTCCTCCTCCCCCTCCTTTTTTGTTGTTGTCTTTTGTTTTTTTGAGACAGGGGTTTCTTGGTGTACCCCTGGCTGTCCTGGAAGTTGTTTAGTCAACCAGGCTGGCTTCGAACTCATAGAGATCCACCTGCCTTTGCCTCCTGAGTGCTTGGATTAAAGGCTTGCTCCTCTACTGCCGGGACCAGGATAGGCAATTCTTAGCTTGGCTCATCCCTTTAGAGGAAGAGTCAGGAGTCCTAAGGAGTGACATTTAAGAAAGGTCTGGTGGGGCAGATATTCTAGAGAAGAGTGGAACCCTCTGAGGGACAACTGCTATTGCTTCCTTGGGCCCGCCCCTCCCTGCCTTCACCTGGGATCAGGAGTTTAATCCCTGTCCTCCTATGGGACCTGTGTCAGATTTTCCAGCATGAGGCATTTCAGAGTGCAGAGATGTGAGTTTCTGTGTACCCAGCCTTCAGTTTATCAACTGCCATGATTCTCACCACATTACTTTATTCATTTTTTTATTGCTCCCCTTCCACACACTTCTTGCTTAAGTATGTTGACATGAATTTCAGCCAGTCTATCCATGGATCCCTGTGTACTTAGTGCTTCTTTCAGGATCTATGTGTGATCTCAAGGCCACCAATAGAGCCCTTCCTCAGTTTCCCTCTGTGCATGCCCCCAGGGGTGTGGGGCTTGGGTGGACAACTAAAAGGGAAAACGTGCCAGACTACACCCCAGAGGCCAGGCCTTGTGATGAAATCACCTTCTCCCGGGTTGCAGCTCATTCCCAAGGCCACAGAACGGGTGGGGGACATCTGGTCACAAGAAAAGTAATCATTTTCCAAACGGTCCCTCAGACTCTGAGGGGAGGCTCATTAGTTCTCCCAGGGGCCTCTGTCACCCCCCAGGAGGACAAGTGGCTCAGCTCTGCAAGAATCTGGGTCATTTTGCTTTGTGCCATAAAGTCCTCCCCAGGGCGCTGGCAAGCGGTGCTCTGACTGGCCAGGACCACAGACACACAGGCACCTGACTGCCTCCCTGCAGTTGTGATGTGGAGGTACCACTAGTCTCCTGTGGGTTGGGACAGGCAGCTCCGGGCTCTATCAAGGGCCAGTGGATGACTGCACCCTCTCTTCTGGTCCCTAGTGGAGCCAAAGGCAGCTTTATGGTTCTATCTCATCCCTTGCTAACAAATGAATTTCTCTCCTTCCCTTGGCAACCCAAGCAGTGTTTACAGAAAATATCAGAGTCTAGAATAAACAGTTCCTATCAGGCCTGAGGGCCAGGGGGGCCGTGAGAGAGCTCAATGGATTTCCGCCTTGGTCAGGGAGGTGGCTATTCTACCCTAGCTCACCCCCGGGGTCTTCTCTGTGAGTCATGTAGCTAGAACGGCGAAGAACAGCTTTGGTGTCAGCCAGTTCTGAGTTCAACTCTCTCCGTGGGTCACAACTGTCTACATGACCTTGAGCAGGTTATTTGCAGCCACTCACAGCTCAACTGTCTTGGGTTGTTTTGAAAAAGATGGGTCAATCCCTGCTTCAGAACTGTACCTCAGAAATGCTGCTCTCTGTGTCCTGAGTTGGGGTGTCCATGCCTCGCTTGTATCTAATGCTGGGCACAGAGCAATCTGGGCACAGACTCCAAGGAATTTGGGGCCATATTTATCTCATTGCAGTACTGGTGAAGCAGAAGTCACTATCACACCCATTTTTAAGATAAGAAAAATGAGGCTCAAGAGGGGATAAATGTACAGGTGGGGAGCTTGGAGCTCATGGCCTGCTGTGCCTTCCCCGTGGAGGCAGACAAAGTGGTCCTGGATGAGAAGTGGGGTGGTGATCTTTGAGGATCCAGGCTCCCCCAGCAGGTACTGTGTTGTGAGCCAGGACATACTCTCCAGATAACCTTACCAGCCACTCCACACTCCTACCTTCCTCTAAGGCTTCTGATATTTGAATATGAGCAGGCAGGGACATTTGAGATGCTTTCCCCTTACTCTGTCTTCCTAACTCCTGACGGAGGCTCAGTGCCCAAGGGAATGACCGTCCCAGAGTCAAATATTGCTAGGCGAGTCTGGGACTCAGTTCTCAGACGTGACTGTCCTCTAGGCAGCCCTGGACTCCTCCCTGTGTGTTCCCTGGTCTCTGATGGTATGCTCCTTCAGGGGTAGACACCAGCACTGCTGTTACACCCATAAATCTGTGTACATCTGAGACAGTACTGATGATGGACAGGCAGACCAGGTCCCCAGGGTGGCCCTGCCACCTGCAACTTCAGAAGCGTGATGAATCGCTTCCTCCCTTTGGGGTTTGTTTTGGGGACATTGTAACGGCTCTCAGTACAGGGCTAATCCTCATCTAGCTCTCCAGGCTCAGGGGCCAGGTTTCTGAGGGGAGGGCCGTCAGGAGCCAGCGTTACATAGTTTCTACCTCGGGACCTCTGAGGAGGGAGCATCTTTTCTCCCTCTGACTTTGGACGGCCTATTCCAGCCCAGTCCCACCTTGGACATTGCCTGCTTGAGATGCAGCTGAGACATAGGTGTTTTAGGTACACACAGTGCTGCTTTTACCAAGGTCACTTCAGGAGCCGCTTGGCCCATCTGATGGACTGCAGCAACTTTGTTGCTGTGAGTTGGCAGAGTCTCCAGGATGAAGAGAGGGCAACAGAGCAGGGAAGGGTTGATCTCACCTTGGAGGAGCCCTGTGTGTTTGCTTCCTACAGCAAGATCTCTCTCTCTCTCTCTCTCTCTCTCTCTCTCTCTCTCTCTCTTGGGAGCTCTGCCTCTTTGAAATATAGCCAGGGGACAGAGCCTGAGGCAGGGCAGTGATTGCTGCTTAGTGAGGCTGCTCTAGGCTAGGCGCCTGGACCAGGCAGGCCAGCAACTCGGCCACCATCTGTCCTGACCGGCCTGCGTGTGTATTCAGGGCTATTTAGGGCAGCCATCGAACGAGCATATAACCAGGACAACCCAGTTTTGTTGTTTGTTTGTTTGTTTTGTTTTTAGCCTGAGGAAGGATCCAGATGTTTCTAATTGTGTTGAGGTTTTTGTTTTTTGTTTTTTTTCCCCCCTCCTAAGAGAGATAGGAAATGAGGGGCAAGAGGGACTTGGATTCCAGAGTCACCCATGTAAGCACATAGCTCAAGTATGATACAGATTCCTTTGGTACCAGACCCTCACATTAAACCCATGACTCTATGAGGCTCTTAGGCTCCCCCACCCTGCCCCCCTTTTGTTTAACCCTTTCTCAGAGTTCTCTGACAACCCCTATACACACAGCACCCTCAGCAGAGAGGGACTGCTGTCTCTGTGCCTTTAGAACTTTAAGAACGGCTCCTCTGGGCATTTATATTCGTTGTGATGGTACTGGTGGTGTCTATGCAGTCAGAGGGGAACCCCATGGGGATGAGCCAGTCAAGATCCCCCCCCCCTTTTACTCTTTGTTCCTTATGGTGGGCATATTTACTATGTTGGCAATCAAACACCTGAGCTCCAAAGAGCAGTCTCAGACTATGGCTGGGGCCGAAGTCATTCTCTGTGACCCTCTCTACCCTTCTCCTGGTGGAAGAATGTCTTCCCAAAGAGCAACCTGGTAGCAGGAATCTGGACCAGGACTCTGCCAGCCAGTGGGACTGTAAGAGAAAAATCTCTGTTGTGGTGTATGCCCCTGCATCTGGGAGCCTCTCTTAGCTTTGTTCTGTCCTTGTGTTCTCTCTTCCTAGGAAGAGACTCATGAGTCAAGGGGCCTCTGTGGCACTTTCTGGAAAGGACAGACATTCTAAACAGCTGGGTGCTGGGTCGTGGCTCAGAGTTGTGAAGTCCTGGTAGCCTGTTTAGGAAGTGGGCAGACTGATGAGGTGGGCAGTCCTGGCAAGTAGGCTTAGAACAAGGCCCTCGGGCTGCCTAGGCAGCCTAGGCTCTCCCTGGGGAGAGTTGAGAGGTTGCAGGCTATCTACCTGGTCCTGTGTGCAGTCAACAGGCTTGGAAAGCCCTGCCAGTCAGCTCACCTGTGTTGACATATCAGCCCAGCTGACCCAATTGGGAGAGTGCTTGTAGGCATGCCTTAAGTAGCCCCAAGGCTGTGGTGTCCACAGATGAGGGAGGGAACAACATCCACGGTCTCCTTTGCCCTTAGGGTTTGGACTGAATCCCGGGGCAGGGCTGCAAGTGTTGGTTTGTGTGCTCTCCCTAGGTTTGGTGAGGTCCCAGGCTAGTGGGCTCCAGACGCAGGCTGCCACTGTGGTCCCATCTGGCTCAGGGTTTCTGGAGGTTTCTCTCTCAAGCTGGAAACAGTGAGGACACAGCCTTCCAGAATGCTATCGCTTCCACGTGCTTACAACAAGATGCTAGTGTGACTATCTGAAGCCTTGGCAGGGATGGGTGAGGTTGGCAGGCCTTGGCTTGGTCCCTGTTGAGTTTAGCCTCCCATGGATTTGTCTTCTGAGCCCCAAAGGATTCCATTCACTCTCCAGACATTGCTCTTACTAGCTCAAGCCTCTGTGAAGGGGCCCCATGATGGACGACACAGATGTTTCTCAAAGGAGGTGCTTCTGCGGCCCTAACACCAACCCCGGAGGCTCCCACAGAATGTGGGGTAGCTGAAGGACAGCAAGCACACACAGGGCTTGCTGTGAACTGCTGCTCCGTGTGTCCTGGGGCGGCTGCTGACTTGTAGCCTGGAAGCTCCAAGAATTAGTGCTGCAAATTCCGGGCTCTACCTAGTAGGGAATGGTTAGCAATGGAAACTGTTGGAAACGTGGATGGTGCTGAGCAGGGACCCTGCTGTGACGGAGCCCTTGTTGCATGTGTTGTATATTTAGGTGCGTGCTGTCACCCTGGTTTTTGCCCAGCTAATAGGAGCTGGGTGGGTGTGGCCAAGGGCCCTGGAATAACAGTGGGAGAGCCCTTCCTAAACAGGCCTTTCACCCTGGATACAGCACCCCCCTTCCCTGTTCCTGTATGACCCTGGGAGGTGGGGTTGTCCTTTGGGAAGGAGGGGGTGGTGAGGGTGGAGGGAAGCTCTTCCAGGGGTGGAGTTGCCCTGAGAGCCTTTGTGAACTACTTCCTGGGGAGTTCTAGAAAGGAAAGCCCCAGTCACTTTGTTGTCCTTGGGGTGATGAGCTAGGTTCCAGCCCCCATCCATCCCCCCCCTTCTCTCCCCATCCTCTCTGCTCTGAAGGGAGCCCAGGGTGCAGATATGGATCCCCTGCTGGGTTAATGACAGAGCCCAAGGAAAGAGGACTCTGTCAGCTCCATTGCTTCCTGCGGGGACCTCCTGATTATAAGGCTGCACTCCATAGGAGTACCTCTGCAGGGGCAGGACAACTGATGGGGGAACCCAGGGTCCTGGCAGTGGATTTATTATTATTTCTTTTTCCCAAGCAGGTGTTTACCTTTCCCAGGCCAGGATGGTGGAAAGGGAAAGTTAATCTATATCCACGTGATAGATTAGCCTATCTGGCCTGGGGGGATTTTTCTCAGTTTGTCCAAAAAGGGCCTGGGCAGGTGGGAGGGATCTCCAGTGAGGAGCATCTTCTAAACAGCCCCCCCCCAACTCCTACCTCCTCCCTCTCTCTTGCTGGGTCTACTTGAAGGTGGCAGGAGAGGGCAGGGAAGCCATACTCAATACTAGTGGTCCCTACCCCAGAGTTTCTGGTTCACTAAGTCCTAGGCAGTAGAGGGTATAACCCTGCTTGTCCTCAGGTGCTGCTGGGGACTATTTGTGTCAGGGAGCACCGTGAGAATCTATGGTAGCTGTTCCCTCTCCCAGCCTTGCAGGGATGTTGATTGTGAGAAAAGAAATACCCTTCCCACTTGGAGAAGCCACACATCCTAGTTCCAAGAATGCCTTCCCAGTGGCTACACTGATGACTGGCACTTGTGGGTCCTCTGTTCTCCTTTCCACATTCTGCCTGATTTCATGGTACCCATATCAATTGCCTGGGAATAGAGACTCAGTCTAGCCCACCTCTGGAGTCCCCATGGTGCCTAGCACAGTCCCTGGTATGTGGAGGAACTCGGGGCCAAGTCAGTCTGCTTAAATTACGGTGACATAATTATGAACTCCAGTATGGATGAACTGGAGAGGGGATTTCACAGAATTTGCAGGTTACCAGCAGTGCTCTCTTTAGAAGCAGGTTCTAGTTTAAAGCACTAGCTAGCTCTCTAAATACGTTCTGTATCTTATTTTCACAGTTACACTTCATGTATGTAAACTGTAGCTGATGTACGGGGTCTCACTCTAGGCCTAGCTGTCCTTAAACCTGTGACAGAGGTCCTCTACCTGGTGCTTAAACAAAGGGGGTGTCCCCATCACACCTAGTGTGTGGCTTTATTTTAAAACTTTGGCAGTTTGCATACTGATTAGCTTGCCCAGATGAGTATCTTCACGTTCCTCCGCCATCCTATTCAAGTCTCACATTGGAGAGGAAGATGGATGCCGTAGCCACACCCCTGAGAGTTGAGCATCCTGTGGAGGTGCTATGCCATGGATTACTTAATGTTTGCTGGTCACCAAATATACAATGGGAGGCTGACAGTTCTGTGGAAGGTCCAGGGCTCCTTGCACTATTCCAGGCTACCTCTCACATCATTTTACAGTATCTATCCTGCATCTAATTGATATATTATACGATATCATTCTTTTAACAACTGAAGTGAAATTTAACAGAGGCTTAGCCTAGTCAAGCTATATAGTTCAGTACCATGTAATTCAGTAGATGTACCACATTTACAGTGTACAACAGTATCTCCATCTAGTCTCAAACAATTTTATAACCACAAGCCAAAA